>NC_071400.1:57527936-58809169 GCF_022682495.2 Desmodus rotundus
TTTATTGCAAAGGGTCAAGAAGCACCTGTATTTACATGCAGGCTCTGGCGTGTGGTATGTATTCAGTGAATGGTGACTTCACTGAGCATTAAAAGGACATGGCAGGCCAAGGGGTGATGTATTCAAAGCCCAATCAAGAATTGAAAATTCTCCAGCCTCCATAGGCCTGGGTAAACAGAAATCCTCATTGTTCTCTGAGGAGAATTAAGAAACATAAGGATGACTTGATTCATAAGTAGAAGACTTTCTTCTTTCTAAGTGCACCTTGCCACCAAACCTGAAAATGTCTAAGGGTTTAGAAAGTAACAGTTCTGAATTTTGGTCACATATAATGTCTCTGGGGAGGCCTCTCCTAGGACATAGTGATGCTACATTGAAAAGACAAACAGACATGGAAATGACACAGGCTTGGGTCACTAGGGTCCTACTGTCATCACAGAGCCAGTTCCCCTCCACCCCAGGCTTCTCATCGCACAGGCTCATAGAGTGAGGGGTTCCCCAAACCCACAAGCCTGTAGGTCTGGCCAGTTTATCCCACCCTGTCAATTGACAAACTCAGAGCTTCAGGGTAAGCTGGGTGTGAGGATAGTCTCAGTCTTGTATGCTCACCTGATGGCCTGGTTAGCCTTTAGAACCTCCTGGGCCCTGTTTCTAGAGTCCAGGCCCAGTAGCTGCAACACAAGGAGGAAATGAGGATTCTGTCTTCCCTGGGGCTTCAGACCAGATTAGCGGGCTTTGGTCATCAGGAAGAACACTGCCAGGGCCTGCTCCACTCAAAACAAGTCTCAACGGCCACTCAATGAAGGTGGCCCATTCTCTCAGCACTGTAGCACTCATCATACAAAGCCACCATGACCCCATCACTACAGAGCCATTCTTCAATGCTGCAAAATAGATCCCCTTTGCCTTGTCACAAGCAAAAATAACATCAGAGAATTGCTTTGTGTGTGTGTGCATGTACCCACATACACATGTGTATGCAGCCATGCACAATTTGCTGGGCTCATTAGATGCTATCAAGAGCCTCACTATGGAAGAGCCAGATGAATCCTTTTCCTCCACTCTCCTGAGAAGCTTCCTAAGCAGGCCAAGCAGTAATTTACTATGAATCTTATCCAATAGCAATATTTCTATTTAACAGCACATGTAGCAACTTGGCTTGGTATGAAAAGATGTAGCATGTGGTATGTCTGCTCAGCTCTGTACTTGAAGCCTTGTGAATAGCATGAAGTCATCAGCTTGGCCCCACTCAAAGGGCATCAGATGGAGTATGAAGGGGGTTTGCCACTAAGGACCCATTGACAAGCACATTTGCTAAACACTAGAAAGGAGGAAGAAAGACTACCCTCATTGTCCTTGGACCCACACTGCTATGCCACCATGCCCCTTTTGTCTTATACTAAGCCTTGGACCCTCCATCCCCTGGGCCCTCTGAAATAGAAAGCCAGATGTCAACTGGCCCCAAAGTCAAAAGGGCTGATTATAGTGGGCTACCCCCTCATATTTTCCTTCTACCCACACCCCAGGCCTGGCTTTGTGCACATGAGTGAGATTTGAGACTGCCTAGTGGGTGCCAGCCCCAACATTAACCTCATCCACAATTGAGCCAGGGTAGGAGGGAAATAGTTAAGAAAATTCTCCTTCACCTCTGTGCCAGGAACTGAACTAAATGCTGGTGATACAGCTGAATTGGATAGAGTGCCCTCCACCTGAGGGACTTCTCAATCATGGGGAACAAGATGCACAAGCACTTAGGAGCTGTAAACTTTTAGCCAGTCACTTCACTTCTCTGGACCTATTACTCCCTAAATTGGGACTAATAAGAGTAACAAATGTTGAGTTTCTAATGAGATAAGACATGGGCGAGTGCTTCCAAGAACTTAAAGAGGCAGTGAATGTTATAGGTGAGCCCTGTCCATTTCCCACCATGCCCACCAGTGTGACGAAGGAACAAGAGAAGGGCCCGGGATTGTTGCCACACATCTGGTCCTTGGAAATCCCTATAGTGCTTTGGCTTGGTTTCAACTTGATGCTCTCATGGTCTGCCCATCTCTGTCCTTCCAGCTTGTGAACAAGAACTCTCTCCTGAGAAATGCAGATAAGAGCCACACTGTCCACAAAGGTGGACAGGAGAGAGGTTCTAATTCCCTACCTTGAGAGGGAAAGGGGGAGCAGAGCAATTACCAACTCCAAACTAGGACCAGAAACCTGGGGAAAACCTCCCTGACTTGACACTCAACACCCACTGCCCACCCTGAACCCATTCTTTGACAAGAAGTCCACTAGTTATTTACTACCTCTCTTCTCAGCTATCTGATGACAAGCTTGCTATGTCCTGCCAGAGTTTAATTGGCAATCAAAAAAATGAAACATATGGAGATGTGTCTAATGTCATTGAGTCTACTCTGCATCAGGAGTTAAGAAGCCTGGGTTCTAGGTAAAGTGGAGATAACATTAGTACCTGGGTGCATATTTTTTAAGAACCCCCAACAGAAAATAACTGCTCTATTCCAAACAAACAGCACAGAAAAAATCGGTGACTCTCACATGGTAAGGAACTGGGATCTTCATTCTTTCCAACATTAAGGAGACTTCTACCCATGTCATGGAGGCCACATGGAGAGCAGAAGGAAGTACCCCTCCCCCATTCGGCCAGGGAGGCCTAATGGAGAACCTGAATTCCTACTCCCATGCAGCAGCAACAAAGTGTCCCTTTCTCCACCCCAACCTAGAATGTCAAGGGAAATTCAGTGGAGAACTTGGACTTCCAATCCCATTGGTCAGTAACATGGCAGCATCCCCTTCACCCACCAAGGAGTGTCAAATTAGGCCTGCTATAGCAGAAGATTTAAATAAAATCCAGAGCCTAATACAATACCTAAAATGTTCAGAATATAATCAAAATCACTTGTCATACCAAGAACCAGGAAAATCACAATTCGAATGAGAAAAGACAATCAACAGACACAAACACTGGAAAAAATCATGCGTTGGAATTATCTGACAGGAATTTTGAAGCAACTGTCATAAAAATGCTTTGGCAATCAATGCTTGAAACAAAAATATAAAAACCTTAGTGAAGAAATAAAAGATATTTAAAAACTAAATAAAAATTTAGATCTGAAAAATACAGTAACTGAGATGAAGATGTCTCTGGATGGACTCAATGGTAGATTGGAGATAATAGGAGATTATCAGAGAACTTGAAGACAGAACAAGAGAATTTACTCAGTCTGAACAACAGAGAAAAATGACTGGAAAAAAATGAACAGAGCTTCAGGGACCTGTGAGACTATAAAGAAAGATCACTATAATGAAAGATTATTGAAAATGTATGTCATTGCCTGGCTGGTGTAGCTCAGTGGATTGAGTGCCAGACAGCGAACGTGCCTGGGTTGTGGGCCAGGTCCCCAGTAGGGGGCATGTGAGAGGCAACCACACATTGATGTTTCTGTCCCTCTCTTTCTCCCTCCCTTCCCCTCTGTCTAAAAATAAATAAATAAAATCTTTTTAAAAAAATTGTCATTAAAACCCCAAGAGGAAAAAAAAGGAGTGTGAGTCTAAAAAGGACTCAAAGAGAAGGTAGGAAGATGGCGGTGAGATAGGTGGGAGCAGAGTTACCTTCCCCCTGTACCTGGGTGAAACACCTACCTACTCTACTGAGAAACGAAGTGAAAAGCCAAAAGCAGCCCAGCGTTTATGAAGATAGGAGACCAAAAAGTACAGAGGACACTGAGAAAACAGAAGGTAAGGGGATTGCTTCAAGACAAAAAGGTCCCTGGGACCAACGGGGGGACCAGGGCTGCTGCAGCCCCAGGCCCGACATTTGGGGCCTACCACAGGACTCCTGGGAGAGAGCTGGGTTAACGGCCCCCTCCCATGCCAAACGAGGCCTGAGCAACACTGTGAGAGACCTGGTTGCGTAAAGTCACAGGGAGGGGAATAAGGACGAAGTGGAAAACCCAGGGAGACCACAGGCGCTGGCCTAGGAGAGTTGAAAGTTGGGCTGCATGCGATCCTAACCAGGACAGCCCCTGGCCTAGCTGGAGAGGTGGGCTGTGTGAGAGGACAGGCCCTTCCTTGTATGGAGGGAGCCACAGGAATGAGCACGAAGATTTTTCCCAAAAAGAAAACGACTCTCTGAGGCACTTTGGGGAATTCCCCTGCAGCAACAGCTCCAGTCTCCTCTCCACCCCGCCACCCGTCAGGGTACTGTGTGCACCTGATCTCGGAGGGAGCTGAGACTACAGGCATCACCTGGGGGAGTGTGCCCATCCACCAGGGAGTACGTGCACCACAATTCAGAGGGAGCTGAGGCTACAGGCACCACCCGGGCCAGGGTGCCCAGCAAATGGCAGTGTCTGCACCTCATCTCAGAGGGAACTGAGACCACAGGAACCAGGGAGAGTGCAAATCAAGGAAGGCTCTGCACACACACACATAGCCCAGAGAAGGCCTACCATAAAAAAAGAGTGGGTAGAAGCTGGGAACACCAGGATTCCTCCTGGAAGAGGAAAGCCACCTGCAAAGGAATCACAAACAGATAACAACAGAAGAAGGTGAAGGACGGAGTGCAAGTCAAACTAACACAACCCAGGACCTATCTGGAGATACAACTAAAGAAAAAGAACAAACAACTGAACAAGAGGAAGAGAAAAGTGTCAAAACCTTGTAAACATGGAGGAACCACCTCCAACACAACCTGCCCACACCTGCACAACAGAAGACAAGAGGTGGGGGACAGACTGACCCTCAGATAACCAGCTGGTGGGAAAGACCCACCAAAGAAAGACACAACAAGAACCAAAAACCAAAGACATACACAGAGCCAACAGAAACCACAGCCGAAGATCGGTAAGATCAGGAGATAAAGGAGACTGTACACAAAATTACACAGGTATTCTACCACAGAAGTTTACACCAAAAACTCAGGGAGTCAGAACAGAGCAACTTAAGAAGCAGAGGTTAATAGGAAGAATCTCACAAACAATGAGAAGACAAAGAAACAATCCCCAAATGAAAGGAAAGGGGGAAGTCTCAGAAACAATTCTAAATGAAAAAGAAGCAAGTCAACTATCAGATACTGAGTTCAAGGACTTGGTTATGAGGAATCTTAATGAGCTCACACAGAATTACCAAAAACTACAGGGAAACTACAATGAACTCACTGCAAACTATATCAACATGAAAAAGGAAATAGAAACTATCAACAAGGGCCAAGAGGAAATGAAGAATACAGTTTCTGAACTGAAGAACACAGTAGAAGGAATCAAAAGCAGGCTCGATGAAGCAGAGGACCAGATCAGCGAACTGGAGGACAAGATAGAAAAAAAACATCCAGAATGAGCAAGAAAAGGAAAAGAGGCCGACAAAGAATGAAGAGGCAATAAGGGAAATGCAGGACAACATGAAATGTAACAATATCCGTATAATAGAAATATCAGAAGGAGAAGAAGAAGAGCAAGGGATAGAAAACCTGTTCAAAAAGTAATGATGGAAAATTTCGCTAATTTGATGAGAGAAAAAGCCACACAAATCCAGGAATCACAGAGAGTCCCAATTAAGAGGAACCCACAGAAACCCACTGCAAGACACATCATAATTAAAATGGCAAAATTCCAAGACAAAGAAAGAATCTTAAAAGCAGCAAGGGAAAAAAAGGAAATAACATACAAGGGAGCCCCAATAAGGTTAGCAACTGACATCTCAATGGAAACGCTCCAAGTCAGAAGAGAATGGCAAAAAATATTCCAAATAGTGAGAACCAGAGGCCTGCAAACAAGACTACTTTATCCAGCAAGGCTCTCAATCAAGATAGAAGGCCAAATAAGGAGTTTCCCAGACAAAAGAAGTCTAAAAGAATACACCTCCACCAAACCAGCTCTGCAAGAGATGCTAATGGGACTGCGGTAAGGAAAGGAAGGAAAAGAGAGAAAGAGGGAAGAACACAGGTACAAAGATTCCGCAATGAATAAATACCTATGAATAATAGCCTTAAATGTAAATGGATTAAATGATCCAATCAAAAGACATAGAATAGCTGAATGGATAAGAAAGCATGACGCACACATATGCTGCCTACAAGAGACCCACCTGAGGACAGAAGACCTACACAGACTGAAAGTGAAGGGCTGGAAACAAATATTCCAAGCAAATGGACAGGAAAAAACAGCAGGGGTAGCAATACTCATATCAGACAAAATAGACTTCCAAAGAAGGGCCATAAAGAGAGACCCAGAAGGTCACTTCATTATACTCAAAGGAAGAATCCACCAAGAAGACATAAATATTGTAAACATACATGCTCCCAACATAGGAGCACCCAAATACATAAAGAAAATCTTGGAGGACTTCAAGAAAGATATTGACAGCAACACAATTATAGTAGAAGATTTTAATACCCAATGTCAAAGATGGACAGATCTTCTAAACAAAACATCAACAAAGACATTTTGGCATTCAACAAGGCCTTGGATGAAATGGACTTAACTGATATATATAGAGCTATTCATCCCAAAGAAGCAAAATACACATTCTTTTCAAATGCACAGGGAACATTTACAAAGATAGACCACATGATAGGACACAAAACAAGCCTCAACAAATTCAAAAAAATTGAAATCATATCAAGCATTTTCTCTGACCATAAGGGACTGAAACTAGAAACAAATCTCAAGGAAAAAAACCCAAAACACTGAAAAACATGGAGACTGAATAGCATGCTATTAAACAATGAATGGGTGAAAAATGAGATCAGAGGCGAAATCAAAAAGTTTCTGGAAACAACCAAAAATGTACTCACAGCAATCCAAAATCTATGGGACACAGCAAAGGCAGTCCTGAGAGGGAAGTATGTAGCGATATAGGCCTACCTAAAAAGAATAGAAACAGCTCAAATAAACAACCTAACCATACACCTACAAGAACTTGAGGAACAACAACAAAGACAACCCAGAGCAAGTAGAAGGAAGGAAATAACCAAGATCAGAGCAGAATTAAATGACATAGAGACTAAAAGCACAATTCTAAGGATCAATGAATCCAGGAGCTGGTTATTTGAAAAGATAAACAAAATTGACAAACCCTTAAGTGGGCTCATCAAGAAAAAAAGAGAGAGGACCCAAATAAACACAATCAGAAATGAAAGAGGAGAGCCTACAATGGATACCACTGAGATACAAAGGATTGTAAGAAATGTCTATGAAGAACTGTATGCCAGAAAATTTGAAAATATAACCTTCCAAAACTCAATGAGGAAGAAGCACAAAGCCTGAAGAGACCAGTAATGCCTGATGAAACTGAAACAGTAATCAAAAAGCTTCTGACACATAAAAGCCCTGGACTAGATGGTTACGCAGGGGAATTCTACAGAGAATTTAAAGGGGGGGCTAATGCCCATCCTCCACAGAGTATTTCAAAAAATTCAAGAAGATGGAAGACTCCCCAACTCGTTTTACGAAGCCAACATCATCCTATTCCCAAAACCAGATAAAGATATAATAAAGAAAGAAAACTTCAGGCCAATATCAATGATGAACATAGATGCTAAAATCCTCAACAAAATATTGGTAAAACACATTCAGCAATACAGTAAAAAGATCATACACCATGATCAAGTGGGATTCATCCCAGGGATGCAAGGATGGTACAATATTCGCAAATCAATAAACATAATACACCACATAAACAAAAGCAAAGACAAAAACCACTTGATCATATCAATAGATGCAGAAAAAGCATTTCATAAGGTACAGCACCCATTTATGATAAAAATCTCCATAAAGTGGGAATAGAGGGAGCACTCCTCAACATAATAAGGGCAATATATGAGAGACCTACAGCCAACATCATACTCAATGGACAAAAACTTAGAGCTTTCCCACTAAGATCAGGAACAAGACACGGATGCCCTCTCTCCCCACTCCTATTCAACATAGTATGGGAAGTCCTAGCCACAGCAATCAGACAAGAAAAAGAAATAAAAGGCATCCAAATTGGAAAGGAGGAAATGAAACTGTCATTTTTTGCAGATGACATGATAGTGTACATGGAAAATCCTATAGACTCCACCAAAAAACTACTTGACCTAATAAATGAATTTGGCAAACCAGCTGGATACAAAGTCAATACTAAGAAATCAAAGGTATTCCTGTATACCAACAATGAAACATCAGAAACTGAAATAAGCAAAAAAAAAAAAATCCTATTTGATATAGCAACAAAAACAATAAAGTACCTAGGAATAGTCCTAACCAAGGAGGTAAAAGACCTGTACTCAGAAAATTACACAACACTGAAGAAAGAAATTAAGGAAGACACAAACAAATGGAAGCATGTACCATGCTCATGGTCGGAAGAATTAACATCATCAAAATGCTCATACTACCCAAAGTGATTTATAGATTCAATGGAATCCCTATTAAAGTTCCTATGACATATTTCACAGATATAGAACAAACATTTCAGAAATTTATATGGAACCATTAACAACCCCGAATATCTCCAGCAATTTTGAGAAAAAGGAACAAAGCAGGAGGGATCACAATACCTGATATCAAACTGTATTACAAGGCCACTGTAATCAAAACAGCCTGATACTGGCATAAAAACAGGCACATAGACCAATGGAACACAACAGAGAGCCCAGAAATAAACCCAAGTCATTCTGGTCAATTAATACTTGACAAAGGAGGCAGGAGCGTAAAATGGAGCAAAACCAGCCTCTTCAACAAATGGTTTTGGGAGATCTGGACAGCTACATGCAAAAAAATCAAATTCGATCTCCAACTTACATCATGCACAAAAATAAATTCAGGATGGATAAAAGACTTAAATATAAGTCGTAACACCATAAAAGTCTTAGAAGAAAACATTGGCAGGAAAATTTCAGACATTCCACGCAGCAACATCCTCACAGACACATCCCCTAAAGCAAGGGACAGAAAGGAAAGAATAAACAAATGGGACCTCATCAAAATAAAAAGCTTCTGCAGGGCTAAAGAAAACATCATTAAAATACAAAGAGAACTAACAGTATGGCAAAACATATTTTCCAATGATACCTCAGACAAGGGCCTAATCTCCAAAATATATAAAGAACTCACAGGACTCTACTCCAGGAAGACAAACAACCCAATTAGAAAATGGGCAAAGGACTTGAACAGACACTTCTCCAAGGAAGGCATACAGAGGGCCCAGAGACATATGAAAAGATGCTCAGCATCACTAGCCATCAGAGAGATGCAAATTAAAACCACAATGAGGTACCATCTCACACCAGTCAGAGTGGCCAACATAAACAAATCCACAAACAAATGTTGGAGAGGATGAGGAGAAAAGGTAACCTAGTGCACTGTTGGTGGGAATGCAGACTGGTGAGGCCACTGTAGAAAACAGTATGGAATTTCCTCAAAACTAAAAATGGAACTGCCCTTTGACCCAGCAATTCCGCTGCTGGATTATACCCTAAGAACACTGAAACACTCATCCAAAAGAACACATGCACCCCAATGTTCATAGCAGCACAATTTACAATAGCCAAGTACTGGAAGCAACCTAAGTGCCCATCAGCAAATGAGTGGATCCAAAAACAATGGTATATCTACACAATGGAATTCTACGCAGCAGAGAGAAAGAAGGAGCTTATACCCTTTGCAATGGTATGGATGGAACTGGAGAGCATTATGCTAAGTGAAATAAGTCAGGAGGTGAGGGACAAATACCATATGATCTCACCTTTAACTGAAACATAATCAATTGAAGAAAAAAGCAAACAAAATATAACCAGAGACATTGAAGTTAAGAACAATCTAACAATAGCCAGGGCGGGGGGGGGGGGGGTGGGGGGACGGGGACAGTTGGAAGAGGGGATTACAGGAACTACTATAAAGGACACATGGACAAAACCAAGGGGGAGGGTGGAGGTGGGGGAGGGAAGTGGGTTCAGCTGGGGTGGGGTGGAGGGATGGGGAGAAAAGGCATACAACTGTAATTGAGTAACAATAAAAATTAAAAGAAAAAAAAGAAATTAAGAACATTGTAACAATAGCCACAGGGGAGTGGGGAGGGGATAGTGGGGAGAGAGGTCTTTAGGAGCTACTATAAAGGACACAAGGACAAAATCAAGATTGAGGGTAGAGGTGGAGGAGGGAGGCGGGTTCAGCTGGGGTGGGCTGGAGGGAAGGGGAGAAAATGCAGACTATTGTAACTGAATAAAAAATAAATTAATTAATTAAAAAAAAAGAATTCAAAGAAATAATGACTGAAAATTTCCAAATTTGTCAAAAGGTATAAATTTACATATTCAAGTATCTGAGTGAGCCCTAAACAGAATAATTCAAATAAATACATACCAAGGTACATCACAATAATGAAAAATAAAGACAAAGGGAGAATCTTGAATGGAGTGAGGAATAATGATACCTTCCTTATAGGAACCAAACAGTTTGAATGATAGCAGGTTTCTTATCAGAAACCATGGAGGCCAGAAAGAGGTGACACAACATTTTTTTAAGAACAGTCAATTCAGAATTTTAAATCCAGAATAAATATCTTTCTGAAGGAAAGTTAAGAGAATTTATCACCAGCAGACCTACCTTTAAAGAATGATGAAAGAATGTTCTCTAAATAGGAAGAAAATAATAAAAGAATGAATTTTGGAAGGAAAAAAAGGACAAAAGGAAGAGTAAAAATACAGGAAAATACAACAGACTTGCCTCCTTTTGAATTTTTTGAATTATGTTGTTGGTTTCTGCAAAAATTACAATACTCTTTGATGTTCTCAATGCGTGTGGAGAAAATAGTTAAGATAATTGTTAAAAATGATGAGGGTAAAGAAGAAATATATTGTCAATGCCAACAGTCGACCAACTAATTATGGGTAGATAAAGTTCACTTTTTTAGTCAAAAAGAAAAAATACATGAAGAGTCTTTACGTGGCAATTGCTCAATCAACATCAGTGGCAGTCAGTGGTAATATTGCTAATGTCCATGAAGATATGCAACACGAGCTCATTGCTGGGGCCTAAGGAGACTGGATTGAATCACACTACTTCCTGCTCTGAGATAGATTACAATCCAGTGGGAGAAACAGAAACAACTGGTTGAAGTCTGATGGGGAAATAATATAATATACAACAATGTGTGCTCAGTTGTTTAATGAGCTGATTATGTCCTCCCTCCAAATCCTGTGTTGAAGTCCTAACCGCCAGTACCTCAGAATGTGACTGTATTTGGAGATAAAATGAGACCCTTAGGGTAGGCCCCAATTCAATATGACTGGTGTCTTTATGAGAGAGAGGAGAGACAGACACCAGGGGCGTGCACACACAGAGAAAAGACCATGTGAGGACACAGGAAGAAGATGGCCATCTGTAAGGCAAGGAGAGAGACCTCAGGGGAAAAAAAAAAAAACCTGCCAGCAACTTGATCTTGAACTTTTGACCTCCATAACTGTGAGACAATACATTTCTGTGTTTAATCCCAAAAGTTTATGGTATATTGTTATGGCAGCCCTAGCAGACTAATATAGAGTGTTCATCAAAGCATTCCTTATAAGATGAAAATAATTAAAACAATCTAACTGACATATCCATACAACGGTGCATCATGCATCCATAAAAAGTAATGATTTAAAATAATTTTTAATGATGTAGGACAATATATGTGATACAATAGTAAAAACATGTGATGCCTCACATTATTTCCTCTCTGGTTTCAGCCACAGTGCAGTAGACACTTTCATGGAAGCTCTAACAATAAATATCTCCACCTGGATATTGGGCTTCATGTATTTCCACTGTTAGCCCCAAAACCTTTCTCAAAGCAGTGGGCATCCTCCCAACGAGCCTGAAAGCAAAACCCAGAAGTACAGAGTTGTTAATGACTTCAGAAGCACCTCCTAGCTGATGGGTCCCAGAAGTGATGGATAAATATTTCACCTCCCACCCTTCAGGTGAGCAGACAACTACGGGAAGTTTTCAAGGCATTTCCCAGATATCCTGGTAGAATCAAGGTGCCATTGCCCACAACAAACCCCTCATAATACTTTCTGATATTGACCTTCCCTCCTTTCTTGTCTCATGCTCCCTGCCCACTCATACCTGCTTTTTGGGATTGCCTCCTGTATTAGTCACAGTTCTCCAGAGAAACAGAACCAATAGGTATTGTACATATAAATATGAGCAATTTAATTTAAGGAACTGGCTCATGCAATCCTGGATGCTGGCACATCCAAAATCATCAGGGTGGGTTGTCAGTCTGGATACTCTAGGAAGAGTTGATGTTTGCAGTTCAAGTTGAAACGCTGTTTGCTGGCAGAATGCATTCTTGCTTAGGGGAGGTCAGTCTGTTCTATTCAGGCCTTCAACCGACTGGGTGATACCCACCTACGTTATGGGGATATCCTCTTTTAGTTAAAGTCCACTGATTTAAACATTTTTCATACAAAAAACACTCTCATAAAAACATCCAAATAACATTTGAACAAATATCTGGGCACTGTGGCCCAGTCAAGTTGACACAAAATTAGCCATCACACTTCCCAAATAAACTAACTTCACCCAAGCGCTATTATTAGGCTCTGCTTTAGAGTAACTAAACAAATGGTAAATAAAAACAAGCAGGATAAAAATACATCAAGGAAACCATGTTAGACACACAACTGGAAAGAAATATTGGAAAATCTTAACAGCAGTTGTTTCTGGGAAAGGGAATTATGGGTCATTTTTCCTCTTGCCTTCTTTGTTGATGATTTTCTGTTTGTGACTGAATTGTCTCCGTAAGCATACTTTGATAATCAGAAAAAGTGAATGCACACAGCAGATCAATGAAGAGTTAAATAAGATTAAAGCAAATCGCTCCAGGAGAATAGAGAGATGTGTGATTTATTGTCCTTGGGGGAATTTAGGAGGACTTGCTGGAGGAGGTGGCACTCAATTTGCCACATAAAAGGATGGATGGGGTGGAGAGGGCTAAAGAGGGCATTCCAAAGTGGGAGAAGTAGTGTGAGTAAAATCACAAAGATGAGAAAGTAGAAGACAAGGATGGCGTTGCCCAGTGTGATTAACATGTAGGGCTTATGAAGAACTTAGGTGAGTCAGTATAATTATGGGAAGGGTTCTAAAAGGGTCTTCTGTACTGGGCAGGGCCCAGAGAGGCAAAGCATATATGTGGTTTATAGACTGAGGCCTTAGGACTCTGGTGCTTCTGGTAAGTATGGGAGCCTGATGTTGGGCCCAAGCTTGTGGTGGACATATGGTAATCACAAATGCACTAACCTAGCCTAACTGGCCTTCTATCACAAAGGAAACATATAGGCTCAGTTCTACCCTGAGCTAGGTCCCTCCTGCATCTTCCTGCATTTCCTTTGCCCTCCATTCCTTTCTCCTGAGAGTGTAGCTTCCCTCTGGGGGAATATGAATGACAACTTGATTGTTCTACCCATCTGTTCTCCCCACCACAACCAAACATACATTTTCTTTTCTCTTCCTCACTTCTTTCTAACACCACACCTTTTTCACACTAAGATATGCTCTTACCAGCTCACATGAGACTCACCTTCACACAGGCATGCTCTTTCTCTCATAATATCTCTCCCTCTCTCTCTCTCTCTACCTCTCTACCTCTCTCTCTCTCTCTCTCTCTCTCTCTCTCTTTATCTCTATCTCTATCTCTATCTCAATGCTCTGGAGATGGTCCAAAAAAGACTGGTACCAGAGTAAGTCTAAAGATGTGAAAAAGAGTCAGATTAGAGAAAAAGCATTGGAGGTGTCCTTCATTCCAGTAACAAGGCAGAAAAAGTTAGGACTTTGGGACTGATATGCAAGTAAAGGTAGTGATCTTGTCCTCTGCCCTTGCCCTTGTAAGAAAGTAGGAGGTTTCTTTACTAGAGGATTATGTTGAAAGAGGATCTATAATGAAAAAGAGACATTTCTGTGGAGTTGGGATAGTTTGTACCTTGCAAAATGCTGTTCTGTTCAGTGTGCTAAAGCAGAAAGCAAACACTGACACAACTCACACCTCTGAGCTAGTTTTGCAAGGAATCAAGCCAAAGACCAGGCTAAGAGATGGAATTCTCAGTCAACCCAGAAGCTTAATTCTTGCATAGAGACTTTGCTAGGCTAGAGCCACCAAAAGTTCAGAGAGAGAGGTGAGTAAAAAGGGAATATGTGGCAGTCATGAGATTGCACCTAACAAGCCCCACTGCAAGAGCATCCTTGACCTGGGGCCCTGGTTCTGCCCTCTGAAATCCATTGCTGTGATTGCGCCAAGGCTGTGGGCTGTTCTCAGCAATGACTAAGCTGACATTGTTAGGGCCATTTCCGGGAGACACCGATGTCCTCTTGTGCTCAACTCCTGCCTGAGGGCTCCCTGATAGCCTTGCCAAGACTTCCTCAGACTGCGTGATGGTCTAGATCAGGGGTGTCAAATTCATTTTCACTGGGGGCCACATCAGGCTCACAGTTGCCTTCAAAGGGCCAAATGTAATTTCAACTCTTTAGCAGCTAAGGAGTAGTTACATTTATACAGTCCTACAATTATTTTGGCCCTTCAAAGGCAACCACAAGGCTAATGTGGCCCCTGGTGAAAATGAGTTTGACATCTCTGCTAGGTGTTCCCACAGAACCTTCCTTCCCTCTCTCCTTCACATGGGGTTAGACTTGCACTGTTGTCTGACAGATCTTCAGAGTTCTCCAGCCCCCACCCCATTTTCTCTAACAAATGTTTCCACTAATAAAATCCTAGTATAGTAATCCTATCTTGTCTCTGCTTCTTGAAGGACCACAGCTAACACACCTTGATAACTTCTGTGTTGACACACCAATTAGCTGGGTTCAAAGAGGTGTCTGGTCTTAGCCCTCTACTGCCCCAGCTTCTTCTGTCTGCCCAGGATAGATTTTTAGTAGAAACAGGACTGTGGCAGATGAGAACCATGGTAGAGCTTGAACCCTCATGTTAACATGTGTTCCCCAGCCCAGGGTGATCACCAGTGCCAAATACCACCCCTATTCTATCTAAGATTTATTCAGTGTGACTCAAAATTCATTCTCTCCCCTTTCCTCTCACTAACTTTTCCCTTCCTCCTGCCTTCTCCCTGAGTAACCTCAGCCCTTTGACCTTGAGACACAGAGATGACTCAGTGACTGGACAAGAACATTTTTGTCATCATCACAAATTCTACTACCTCCTCTTGCATCACCATCTCCACTTTCACTTCCATCGTTACCACCATCATCTTCATCACATCCACCACCTCTACCACTACCACCTCTACCACCTCCAAAGTCATCTGTCTCTGTTTCTATCTTCATCACCACTACTATCTCCTCCATTACACCACTACTACCATCACCTCCACCATTACCACAACCACCACCACTTCTATCACCTCCACTATTAACACAACCACTATCAACTCTATCACATCCACTACCATCTCTACCACCTCTATCATGTCCCTTATCCCCACCACTACCACTGCCACCACTTTCATCACCTGTCAGTACTTGTACCTCCACCATCACCACATCAACCTCCTCCACCTGCATCTCCACCACCACTATCACCACCACCACCACCTTTCCCACACCTTACAATTTCCTCTACCGCTCTCTATAAAACTCTAGAAAGTGTTCTGAGCACAATATTGTGCCACAACTGGCAATGTGAATGTATAGTGGGGCCATGTTTCTAGTGTAAGGTTGATCTGGCTTCAATGATTGGATCTACCCCTTACAGGTTACGTGACCTAGACAAGACTTACCTGACTTTGCTAAGCATTTGTTTCCAAATTTATAAAGTGAGGGTGATAACAGGACAGTTACAAGGACTACATGAGATCATTTGCACAAAAGGCTCCAAATGAGCTGTCATTATTACTTGTAGTACCATCAACATCAACATCTTCATTCTCACTTAGCAGAAAAAGAATGCACTTCAAGGAAGTTGATTAGCTGAGGATAGCAGAGCCATTCATTCATTCATTCATTCATTCATTCATTCATTATCCATGAAGTACCAGCTCTATGCCAGACCCCTAACTTGATGCTAGGTATTCAACAGCACAGAAGGAAGAGCTTCTGACCGTAGTTTAAACTCTAGTGAGGGAACTAATCACACAATAGAGGTAAGCACTCTGTAGGAGAAATAGAAGGGGCCAAATGGGCTCATCCCCACCTAGGAGTTAGAAAAGGCTTCCCCAAGGACCCAACATTAAGCTGAGACCTGAAAGAAAAGATTTCACTAGGCAAAGGAGGGGTAAGATATAGGGCAGATTGTGGGGGGTGGGGGGTGTTGAGAAAGAGCATATCTTTGGATCTCTGTGTTTCACACATTTTTCCATGCAGCACTCTCTTGTCTCCCCTCATGCTTTTCAAAGTATTTTCACCACAATTAGTTAATTTGATCCTTACAACAGTTCCATGGGATGACAATGTTTATTGTCCTCATTTTGGAGTTAAGGCCACTGAGGCTCAGAGAGAGGTAGTGACTAGCCTGCAGTCACAGAGCTAACAAGTGGCAGAGCAGGAACAAGCATCCAGGCTGTTGATTCCAGTCTGGTGTCCTCTATTAGGTACTAGACTGCCCTCTCTGTGGTCAGGGATGGCTTTAGCAATGCTTTCTTAATAGCCAAAAATGCTCTGGGGAGCTTTTCTCTTCACCTCCTTGCCTCCAAAGTTTTGTATTTTATCTGTAGAATATCTTTCTGTCTCTTTCTCTGTTTTTGCATCTCTCTCTCTTAATTTTTATTTTTCATTTTTCTCTTAATTTTCTTTTTTAAAATACATTTATTGATCATGCTATTACAGTTGTCCCATTCCCCCCACCCTTCGCTCCACTCCATCCTGCCCACCCTCTCCCTCCCACATTCCTCCCCTATAGTTCATGTCCATGGGTCATACATATAAGTTCTTTGGCTTCTACATTTCCTACACTATTCTTACCCTCCCCCTGTCTATTTTCCACCTATCATTTATGCTACTTATTCTCTGTACCTTTCCCCCCACTCTCCCCATCCTGCTCCCCTATTGATAACCTTCCATGTGATTTCCATTTCTGTGGTTCTGTTCCTGTGTTAGTTGTTTGCTTAGTTTGCTTTTGTTTTCGTTTTAGGTGTGGTTGTTAATAACTGTGAGTTTGCTGTCATTTTTACTGTTCATATTTTCTATCTTCTTTTTCTTAGATAAATCCCTTTAACATTTCATCTAATAAGGGCTTTGTGATGATGAACTCCTTTACCTTGACCTTATCTGAGAAGCACTTTATCTGCCCTTTCATTCTAAATGATAGCTTTGCTGCATAGAGCAATCTTGGATGTAGGTACTTGTCTTTCATGACTTGGAATACTTCTTGCCAGCCACTTCTTGCCTCTAAGGTCTCTTTTGAGAAATCAGCTGACAGTCTTATAGGAAGTCCTTTGTAGGCAACTATGTCCTTTTCTCTTGCTGCTTCCAAGATTCTCTCCTTCTGTTTAATCTTGGAGAATGTAATTATGATTTGCCTTGGTGTGTTCCTCCTTGGGTCCAGCTTCTTTGGGACTCTCTGAGCTTCCTGGACTTCCTGGAAGTCTATTTCTTTTGCCAGATTAGGGAAGTTCTCCTCCATTATTTGTTCAAATAAGTTTTCAATTTCTGGTTCTTCCTCTTTTCCTCCTGGTACCCCTATAATTCGGATGTTGGAACGTTTCAAGATGTCCTGCAGGTTCCTAAGCCTCTCCTCATTTTTTTGAATTCTTGTTTCTTCATTCTTTTCTAGTTAGATGTTCCTTTCTTCCTCTGGTCCACACCGTTGATTTGAGTTCCAGTTTCCTTCCCATCACTATTGGTTCCCTATACATTTTCCTTTGTTTCTCTTAGCATAGCCTTCATTTTTTCATCGAATTTATGACCAAATGCAACCAATTGTGTGAGCTACCAGTGTTTTGAACTGTGTGTCTGATAGGTTGGCTATCTCTTCGTTGCTTAGTTGAATTATTTCTGGAGCTTTGATCTGTTGTTTCATTTGGGCCTTTTTTTTTTTTTTTTTTTTCCCTGTCTCGGCATGCCTGTTACATAAAGGGGCAGAGCCTTAGGTGTTCACTGGGGTGGGGTAATGGTTGATCCCTGCGCTGGGACACTGTATGTGGGGGAGGGGCCAAGAGGGAGGAATGGGGCTTGCTCCACTCTCTGCCGGATTTCAGTCACTTCCTCCACTACCCACAATCAAACTGGGCTCCTCTGGTTCTGATTCCCAAGTGGGTGGGCTTGTGCACGCTCTAGGCACCTGTGGGTCTCTCCAACAAACTCTCCTGTGAGGCTGGGAGTTTCTCCCACTGCTGCCTCCACCCCCACAGGTGTTTTCAATCAGAGGTTTGAGGCTTTATTTCCCAGCACTGTAGCCCTGGGTTGCATGGTCTGTTTCGCTCCCCTGCTGTTCCTCCTGGTTTATCTATGCATGAATGTGGGGCCGTGGGGTCTGCTAGTGGTCGCACTGCCTGCCCAATTCATTCCACAATCAGCCAGTCTCTGGGTCTGGCCACGTTGCCAGGAGTCCCATCCGCCCCGGCTGCCCATCTCCGCCCCTCCTACCAGTCTGGATGAATGTTTCTTCTTTATCTCCTTGGTCGTCGGACTTCCATTCAGTTCGATTTTCTGTCAGTTCTTGTTGTATTTTGTTTTTAAATTGTTGTTGTATCTCTTTTGGTTGTGCGAGGAGGTGCAGTATGTCTATCTATGCCTCCATCTTGGTTTTTCTCCATTTTTCTCTTAATTTTCAGATCAACAACTAAATAATGTTCAGGACTCTGCAGCAAAATGAATGCCATTTTCCTCCAGTCACTGAGGTTTCAAATATTGTCCCCCTGACTGATTCTTCACCACAAGCCAGATTCTGGCCCAGAAGCAGGTTGAAGCAGTCAGCGGTGGTGATATTGGGTGAGTCCCTCAGAAGGGTCAGTCCTGAACCCAGCCTCCAGAGTGATGAGGGCCTTTCATGGGATTTGCTCCTAAGCAGTCCCTCAAGAGCCTTGGTAGCTTCCAAAGTCTGAAGCCCAGCTCCCACCTGGGAGCTGACTCCTCCAATGGGTTTCAGGAAAACCACTTCCTTGGCCATCAGTCTTCCCAAACTTGTATCTGCAGTGATCATCTTGGAGATATAGGCAAGACATCCTGTTTCCAGCCATTGTCAGTTTGGCTGAAATGAGGAGCTGGCTTCTCTTGTCTCTTGACTTCCTGCTCCTCAGCCCTGGAGTCATTGCATCTGCAGCCAGGCACCAAATTCCTGAGGAGCTGGAAGGTGGAGTTCTTACCCAAACAAGTCCTCCTCTACCCTACTCCATCCCATATCAGCCTGACAATTTGTATACTTAATAGTATGACTAAGTGACAATGCATAACTCTCCCATCTAAAGCCAGATAGAAAATGTTGTGGCTGAGGCATTTCTTACTTTCAGGCTTTCCAGGACATCCACATGTAAGACCTCTCATTCTATTTTGATTTGGTGCTTCATAAATAAAATAGGATATTCTGCCAAATTCAGAACATACCTTTCATCATGCACTGGGAGGTCAGATGGACCTGACCATCCTCTCCTGATCCCTGAGTCAGCAATATCCAGCCTGGCCCAGCAGAGAACAGGAAACCCCTGCACTAACCAATTTGCTTCAGGTTCCTAAAGTCTTCTGAAGCAAAAGCAGAGAACATACTTCCTTCAATGACAAACAACCTGAATACTGATAGCAAGGGTTTCCTGCCCACTTGACTTCTATCCTTCTCCTTGGGCATAGAGAGTGAGAGCAGTGCTTGGGCTGTTGGGTGGTATCCACAGACCCTGCTAGCTCTTCTCCCTCTCCTGCCAGCCAAAGATGCCAAATCAGAGGTTCCTTTACCTCTGACAACCAGTGTTTCTAAGAGCTTGGTGTGGCTCTCCCACAAATTACTTGTGTGGCTTTAGACCAAATCTTTCACTTCCCTTGCCTCTGTCGGTTCTCTGTAAAAGGGCATAAATGCTGACCATGAAGGCTTCTGCAGACAAACAATGGGTGAGACACATGGACACATGGACCCTAGTCCATGTCTGCTGGCTCCAAGCTGGAATGTTTCAGAGTGCTTAGTTCAATCTACTGTGAACCAAGAGCAGAAGCATGAACTTTCTTATATGTTAAACTCAGCCCCTCATCTGAATTCTTAAATGGTGTTTCTCTGCCTTGGGCCTTTGGGGCTCATTGCCCACATCAGTCTGGGTTTGACAAGTTTGGGATCCAGCAAAAGTCTTTTGCCAAACACATATTTCCTCAGCTTGGTAAATAAATGATGTCAGAAGGGACATTTCATTTCCATGCATTTCTCTTATGTACACTGAAATCCTCCAAATTGGACCCAATGGTGAAGCCCTGTCATGGATTTCTGGGAAGACCCTTTCCCTTTCCTGACAATCAGCCCCTCTTTGCAAAGAGTCCAGCACCAAAGATCGTCTATCCCTCCACTCATACCAATCCTAGCCATGTAGAACAGGCTGTAGGTATGGAGGCAAGGTGAGACCTGGCTCCTCCCAAGGAGTCAACGTGGATGTTGCCATAGCCCTCCCATGGAGTACTTCTAGTTCCAATCAAGATCCCCTTCCTTTCTTGGTGGAACATCTCAGTCTCCCTCTGGAAACAGTGAGCGCTGTCATGAGGATGGACATTGGCACAAGGAGTGGGCCAATTTTTCTTGGCTTCAGGATGAAGGATGTGAGGTGCTGTTAAATGCTAATGTAGATATAGGTGAGAGCAGAAAAGACTAGATGCTTCTGTAGAAAGGAAAGTGTGTCTATAAAACCTTAGCATAGAAAAAATTAGAGCTTTATTAAGGTGTACTGTCAATTTGATGTTTAAATAATTCTATGGAGACCAGAGATAGCTTCAGTTCCTGAGTCCACAGAAGCAAACCCCACCTAGTTTATCCCACACATTATTTTAGCGGGATCCTTCTGAGGCCCACACTGTTCTGTTTGCTATACTGCAGAGAGACCTTGAGGCTCCCACAGCCTTCAGAGGTTCATCCCAAGGGTCTAGAGAAAAGTCAACAAGGGTTCCATAGATAAAGATCCTCTGAGGTCAAAGCAGGTGGAAAACTCTGTACATGCTATTCCCATCCTGGAGAATCCCAATGTACAAACCCATAAAAGGCCCTGAGAAGTCCTACAGTTTAACCTTGAAGAACTTAGAATTTCTGAAATGTATTTTCATCAGGACATTTTGGTGTGGCACCTCTATTAACATGGTGCATCTCTATTAACATGGTGCACATGGAATATATTGTGGAAAATGGGTGGACACCACCTGCGGAGGGCAAGGATGGGCAGAAAGAGCATTGAGCTAAGTCTCAATTGATTACAGTCTGGCCCCATCACTGATTTGCTGGTTGGTCATGAGTGAGTCCCTCTTCTGTCTGGGTCTCTGTTGGACCTCATAACTCTGAGATACTCTGCTGAAGAGGAACAGGAAGGAGATAGTCATGGAGCAGGCATGAGAGTCCAGAGTACCTAGTCTCATGACTAACTCCCACTTCTTTTTCTATGACCATGGACAACCCTTTGTCTTCTATGGGCCTCAGTTTCCTCTCTGAAAGATGAGAGGTTGAGCTGAACGGGCTCAAATCTGTGGGAACTTATACTGGCCTTAGGATCCTGGCTTAGGGCACTGTGGTTTGAGACAAGCTCCACTCCACATCCACTTCCAGACAGAACCATAATTCTTTATACCCATATTGTCCCAAGTGCTTCTGGAGCCATGTTTTGAAGGAGGGCTCTTACCTACTTCCTGCTGATTCCTTGGAGGCACACAGCCCCAGATAGGGTTTCCTGTGTGGGCTATCACACCATTGTTAAGGATTGAATTTTATCCCCTCAAAATATACATTAAAGTTCTAACCTCCAGTACCTGGAAATGTGACCCTATTTAGAAATACAGTTGTTGCAGACTTAATTACTTAAAATGAAGTCAGGTTAGAGTAGGGTGGGCCCACAATTCAATATGACTGATATCCTTATGTAAAGGGGACATTTGGAGATAGACACACACATGAGAGAATGCAATATGGACATGGGGGCAAAGATTGAGGAGATGCTTCTATCAGCCAAGGCCAAGTTCATGGGTATGCAGTTGCACAGGACCCCATGTTCAAAAGGACCCCACACTTGGTTTAATGCTCTTATGGCTGTCCTAAAATTTTTTAAATATTTGAAAAAGGGACCCCACCTTTTTATTTAGCCCTGAGCTCCACAAAATACACAGCTAGTCTTGGCTGGGCCCTATTCCCAGAATCTTGCTTCAGTGGGTCTGGGGGGAGGTGGGAGACCCAAGATTTTGTATTTCTAAGAAGCTCTAGATGATATTAATACTGCTAGTTTTTTTTTTAACCACACTTTGAGAACCACTGTATAAAAATAATTAAAAACATTGCACTAACTAAATAGGTCTCAGGTACATTTAAGACTATGTTTACAGATCATTAATACATTGACGATGAATCAGAAATGAAGATACAGTGGTTCCCCAATGATCATGCAAGTCAATGAAAAATCCCAACATGTGGTTCAAAGTCAGTGGGACCCTGGAAACTCATGACGTGTCCAGCATATGACTTAGCACTGATCTTGATACACTCCCTTTAGGTTCTCATCTCTTGTCAGCTCCTTTGCAACTGGCAACAGTGGGCAAGCTGCTTAACCTGTCTCGGTCTAACTGCCTTCATTTGTAAAATGGGATAACAAGATTTGCCTCCCAGAGTTTTGGGTGATGATAGAAATCCTTAAGGCCCTAACTCATGATTCTTGGAGACCTGTGCCCCTGGGGGGCTTTAGATCTCCTATCATCCACCCTACAGTGAGTTCACCCAGGGAACAGGACTCTCCAATATGAGTCAGTGATAGAAAGCAAGCCCGGTCTGATCCAGAACAGCCCCTTCCTTCTGTGCTGCTGGAATGACGCTTGTGAGTCTAGCCTCCAGTCCTGGCATTTCCTTCCCCCCAGCAACAGTTGGAGAGAAGAGGGCCCAGAGTTCAGCAGCCCCAGACAATTTTTTTGCCCTGTAGTACACTGGATGCACATGGGTAAGCTATTCCCCCATGAAACCCATCTGTAAAATGGGCATTATATTAGGAGCTTCCCACACATACACACAGGGACTGCTATGTGCATCAAATAAGGTGGTCAGCAAGAATCCTGGAATACAGTGCCTACCTAACATATGGTGAGGGCTTAAAACCCAACTGCTTTCTGTATCAGTTTGCTTTGACTGTTATAATTGCCACCACCTTGGTGGCTTAAAACATCATGCATTTATGCTCTTACTCTTCTGTAGGTCAGAAGTCTGAACTGGGCATCATAGGGCTAAAGCTAGGACAACAACAGGCAGTTGAATAAGTCTGGTCCTTCTCTTTTGTTACCCTTTCTTCCAGGAATGGAAGCTTAGGGATTCTAGGAGGTGGAAGAAGCTCCCTGGCAGGATGCCCTGGGCACCTTTTCTGAAGAGGCAAGGCCTTCTCAAGGGCAGTCCACAAGTCCCCTTGGGCAATTGCCAGATATGCTCCTCAGAGATGGTAAAGGGCACCCTTGCTGACCCTGGCACAACCTCCAGCCCCTCAATAGGCTTTGAGGCCCCAGGACATCTTTATCACCTCCCTAGACTGCTCATACCCATCCTGTCAAACCCACATTAGCATAGATCCAGGTGGCAGGTGGCAGTTACTCAGCATTTCCAAGGGGACCAAGCAAGGGCTGCTGCTACAGTTCACACACATACTCTCACATAGGCACATATGAACACACATGGATATTCACACATAATCATATACACACACACACAACTCATATATACTCACACACACATACACACAGAGGCCTCATGCCCCTCCTAAGTGCCAGACTCCAGGCTGCCTTTCCTCTCTTCATCTCAGAATTTCAGTCACTGACTCCTCTGTCCCCACCATGTGCCGCTTTTCAGGCATTCCAGGGCATGTGGCCGTAGGGGTGGGGAAGTACAAGCAGAGGTAAAAGGATGGATTTCCATCCATCTCCAAAGGGAACAGCTGTCCCATCTAGGAGTCCTGGGATGGGATTTTCCATGCCTTTCTGAAAGTGCCACTCAAAGTCTCAGCCTATGGAATGAACAGGACAGTGAGGGTCTATTCCAGACTTGGCTTTTGTTTACTGAGTAGAGGCTTTTTACTAGATGCCCCAAAGCAAAAAGTTCTGGGGTACTGTGGAAAGAGGGGTCAATGTGCATATTCTGCATGCACTCATTGGTGAACATGTGCATTTGTGTGTGGGCATGCTCGTGAGCACATTTCTGAATTTGGACACATGTATCTATGGGTAGAGACATAAATGATTCTCTGGGTATACAGGTGGACATGTGTTCATGCCCATCTGTAGGTAATGTCCATGTGTGTGGCCATGTATGTACATATAATCATGTGCATGCATCTGTGCCCATGTGTATATGTATCTGCATGTATGCTTGTGTTAGTCAGCTGGGGATGCTATAACAAAATCAACATTTATTTCTCAGTTCTGGAGGCTGAAAGTGCAAGATAAAGGTGAGCGCAGATTTGGTTCTTGGACTTCACCATTCTTCCTGGCTTACAGACAGATGCCTTCTCACAGTGTCCTTACATAACAGAGAAAGAGCACTCTGGTCTCTTCTCCTCTGCTTAAAAGGGGATTAATCTCTTCATGAAGATCCCTCTATCACAACCTCATCTAAACTTAATCACCTCTCAAAGACCCCATCTCCTAATGCTATCACATTGGGGGTTAAAGGTTTCAGCATATGAAATTGGGGAGAGGACACAAAAATTCAATGCATAACAGTGCCCATGTATGCATGTGTGCCTGTGTGTGCCTGCATGTGTGCCAATGTGTATGCACGTGTGCCTGTGTCCATGTGCACCCATGTGTGTGCATAAAGGTGCATGAGTCTGCATGTGTGCACATGTGTGTGTGTGTGCCAGAGGGTTGGCAGCTCTGCCAGGTTGCTTATCTTGCTTCTCCCTCCAGATTTCCTGAGTGAGATTGCCTCTTGCCTTCTCCAGATAGGCATCTGGAGCTCTGCACTTGTCCAGCCTCAATCACAACTCTACAATCACCCCTTTTGTGTGATGTGGAGATGGTAAACACGGACAAGGCCAAAGGCATCCTGGAGCCCACTGAGGGCATTCGTGCCCTTTCATTTTCCATGGTCATCACTCTCTTCACTTCTCCTTCTGCTAAATGCCTATTTTTCCTATAAAGTTCAATCCCATGACCCCTCCCCAGGAAGCCTTGCTTGTCTAGCAGTTTATACCCCAGAAAGCTGCATCACTCCTTTGACTGAGTTCCCACAGTGCTTTGCATGCATCATTCTTGTGGCACTTGTCAAGTGGTAATTTAGACATTTCTGTCTCCACAGCTACTGAGGCAGGACCTGGCACTGGTTTGCTTTGTCTTGCTCAGCATCCATTTGTTGAGTGACTGAGAGAGTGCCTACTGTTGTCCCATGAAGACCCAGGGACCATGCCCAGGAGGACACAGGTCTCTGGCCAGGCCCTCCCACTGGTTATAAACCCTTGATGAGACCAAGCCATTGGAGGCAGGACTGGTCAGGAAACATTGTGCTGTGGTTTCTCTCTCCATCAAAGCCAGCCCACCACACTGGCAGTACAGGACACAGAGGCAATCTGTGCTGTGGTTGAGGGTGGGCACCTTCCATGCCCTCTCACCCTGGCCAGGAGGTGTGCAGCTCCATAAACATGGGAGTGATCACAGGCCCAAATACAAATGCCCTCCCTGGGTTGATGGGGACACCAAGTCCCAGAGGGACAGGACCTGACCAGACTCTCTCAGCAAGGTAGTGATGGACCTAGGCCTCAAATTCAGGGTTAACCCCTGCCCCAAATGACACAAGAAAGGCCATGCCACAAGCCCTGTCCTGCTTCCAGGGAGCCAAGGCTCCAGGCACTTCCTTTCCTGCCAGGAACATGGACATTGAATTGTGAGAGCAACCAGGTCCGAGGTTCTGGAAGTGCTGCAGCCATTCAGGGTACTGCAGCCACCAAGGAGATGAGGCTAAGGAACTCTGCTGGCCACAATCCCTAATTCTTGAATGGGATTGTGAAGAATGAGTGTGCTGGGCAGTTATTACCCTACCCATTACTAGCTGCATCCGTGGGAACTCGGTGAGCCTTCAAACTGCCAATGTCAGCGGACATAGGGACTTCCAAATCTCCACTGCAGGACAGGGGAAGAGCCCCAAATGGTCCCATTTTGCACTGACAGCACAGGGAGCTCAGTGGAGCCACAGCCAGACCAGAAATGGCCAAGCGGAGGCAGGGTGAGACCTTGGAGGTTTGATTACTTTGTGCTTTGTGATATCTGGCTCTGAGCCCACACATTTCTTGAATACATTATAAGAAGCCAGGCAAGACTACAGAAATAAATTTTATTAACATACAATCAGTGCAGTCACAAACAAGGCCTTCTTTCACCAGGTTGGGTCAATTAGCAGAAGAATGCCGGACAGGTTTTCATTTTAAACGATTTAATTAAAGTTTGGGTACAATGAACATGCAAGTCACCAATCTATCTTTCAAGGCTTGTATTATCTGGAAAATGATTGTAACTTATGCTCATTTCTAGGAGTATAATTCCTTGGAAGATGCTGAAATCACCCCTCCCAATCCTCCTCACCTATCCTGTCTTGCCCCTCCCACCATAATTTAGTCAGCAGTGCCTAGGTCTTAGATGGGGTTCAGTTGTTCTGGGGTTCCTTTGGAATCTGATATGCACTTGGGCTTCTTCCTTCACTTAGAAAGCTGGAGGCCACCAAGCCACCTTTCCTCACCATTTGATAACACAGAGTACCAAGTGCTCCTCAAACCAGTCCCTGTTGCCTGGGGCACCAGGCTTCTGGTTGTGTGCTGGGATAGCAAGGGACAGCCCATTGGTTGAAATAGGTCTCACTCACCTCATGCCCTGTGTGTCAGGATAGGCCTGGAAAGGATAATGCTGCTCCCTATGTAGCTGACTGGGTGGCTCCATTAGTCAGACCATCTTTCAAGAAATGTCAACTGGATGTCTGCTTTGTGCTTAGCACAGTGACAGGCATTGAGTTGTGTGAGGGTCCAGACAGGATCTCAGCTCCCAGAGATGTTAGAACAAGCCAGGAGGCAATAGTTTCAAGCTCTGGGATCAGTCAACCCTGGGTTGGAATATTGACTCCCGGTGACACCACTGCTGGGCCCTGTGTGGCCTTGGGTCACTGTTTTCTCATCTGTACCATAGGGACAGCTAGAAATTGCCTCATAGGGCAGGTGTGTGGATTACAGGGGGCATGACCCAGGTGAACTTCTGCCCAAGCTGGACATCCCTGGAGGGCCAGTGGAAGGCAAGAGCCACAGTGCCAAGGACAGGACTTGGAGAGTGAGAACTGCATGGGAGAAGCCTAAGGATGAAGTTGCTAGGACAGGAAGAGGCCAGCCTGGCAGGGGGCCCCAGGTCCTACTAGGGGCAGGCAACTGGGGCCCTCAGAAGCCCCTCCTAGCCCAGGGCAGGGGAGGGACCTGAAGACTCAGGCACAGTGCTCCAGCAATCCAAAGGGGTTCAGTTGAACCAGAAACCTGGTGGCCATGATGACAAAGGAGAGTTTGAGAGTGGGTAAGGGGATTGTCACAGCTTCATAGATTCTGCTCTTTTTTTCCTAGACCCCAAAATAAAAAAGGGGGAAGCTTAGAGCCTAAAGAATTCCTCAGATTCCTCCCCTGCCAAATTTAGTCCTGGAATGGACTGGGAACCTTATGGCAGAGCTGCTGAGATTTTCTGGGTAATGACTGAGGGATGTCATTTCTGGGAGGGTTGGCCTCCTGGCCTGAAAACAACAGGTTTCTCACAGCAAAGGTGGGTCTTAGTGCCAGGGGTCGAGGGACTGCCTGTTAGCCCACCCTGAAGAGGCTGATGGGTCTGGTCACAGGAGTGGGATTAGAGCTTCTTGCTCCTATTGCACAGGGACGGCAGGGTGAGCTACTGGGAGAATAGAATCCGTGTGGCAGCAAAGGGAACTGGTGCTTTAGCATGAGGGGGCCCTCACAGACTTTCACATTCTTCTGTGAAATTCCAGATCCTCAGCTGGTGTGAGCCAAGCCCCGACTCTGAAGGAGGGCACAGGTACAGACAGCTCCATGTGAGGCAGAGAGGCACAAGCATGTGGCCGGGGTGCCAGGTGGCTTCAGGCATGTCTCTTCCACTCTGTGCATCCAGATTTTCTGTTGTCAAGTGGTACTACGAATCAGACTTCCCACACAGGGCAGTCATTGGGAATTCCTTGGACAATTGGGCAAGTGATGAGAACAGAGCTGGACCAGGGGGTGAGGCCAGCTACTGAGGAGATTTGAATGCCATTTTTAAACGTCTAAGGTGAATATCAGCAAGGGCGAAGCAAGAGAAGGGGGCAGCCACCATTGAGGACCCTGCGGGTAGTCCATCTATGTGAAACAACCTAAGCTAGTTCTGGAAGACCATCCTGTCACCTAGCCAGCCTTGCCCTTCTTCTCCTTTCTGACACTTTTTGATGCCCTCCAGACTCCCTTATGCTGAAGACAACCAACACCAGGTCCTCTTCCCTTCAAAACCCTCCAAAGCAATAGAGCACGGGGCAAGCAAAACAGATCCTAGAGTCCAATAAAATAGGGTCTGCTCCCAGCTTCATCACTTACTAGCCAAGTGACATTGGGCAAGTCATATTCCTACTCATTCTAAACCTGTTTTCTTACTCGTAAAATGCAGACCTATTGCACACAGAGGGGCGCAAAGTTGGTTGATCCCCTCTATATCCTATACATAACCAAAACCACACCTCCACAAACATAGGCCACTCTCCCTTCTACAAGGCCCAGCCCAGAAGGCCCTCTAACCCTGGGCCTGAACACACATGCCTGGGAAGCACAACCTGGAGATACTTCCCAACAAATAAATGGGCAAATAAAGCCCAGCATGCCTGGTACAGATAGGTGCCAAGATTTTGCTGCCTTCATAAGAGAATCTGCCACTAGAAAATCTTGAAGAGGGGTAGGTTACAGCTCCCTTAGCCTGAGACTATGGCTGGCCTTGGGCCTCAACCCCACAAAGGCTGACCAGAGAACCAGGGGACTGCTTGCCCTGAGACCTGTGACTTTTGGTCAGCAGGCTGCTCTGAGAGGTGACTTGCCACAGTGGTAAGAGTACCATCTGAAATTAGTCTACCTGTGTTAAGATCCTGCCTTTTCTACTGGCTAGCCCCTGCCCTAATCAGTTGAAAGGCCTTAAGAGCAAAACTGTGGTTTCCCTGAGGAAGAAGAAATTCTGCCTCAAGGTTGCATCATCACTCCTGGCTGAGTTTACTGGCTCCTGGCCTATCCTGGAAATTTTAAAATTACTAGTGCCCGCAATTACATGGCCAATTTCTCAATATTGTCCTTATATATTTATATTTTACTGTCTCAGTTTCTTTCGATAACATGGCCTGATACAATGAGTAACTATAAAGTACTTGGGGTGGCAACTGGAACACAAGTAAGCACTATATATGGGATTGTAGAATAAACAACTGGCAACTTTGGCCAGGAGTGGGGTTTGGAAATGACAGTGCATGGAGTGCCTGAGCACTCATGTTTGCCATCACCCTCCATTCATGTCCAAGGAAGCTCATGTGTTCAGCTGAGTTCTCTAATTAAGGAGGGGTTGAACAGAATTTTCTGAATCTCAGGAAATGGCTTCCAATGCAAACCTGGTCAACAGAAGACCTGTTCTTCCAGATACTCCACAAATGAATTTCCTTGTACTTTATTTTTATTTTTTGAGAAATAATCAGTCTTACCTTTATTTTAAACCTCTTATTTAAATTACAAATCCCCCATGTTAGGGCAAAGTGAACTTTATACAATAATTTCTCTGTTTTTTCTTTTTTTCACATTCTTTTTTTTTAAATATATACTATTGATTATGCTATTACAGTTGTCCCATTTTCCCCCCTTTATTCCCCTCCACCCTGCACCCCCCTCCCACTAGTATTCACCCTCCCTCTTAGTTCATGTCCATGGGTCACAGACACAGTTCTTTGGCTTCTCCAATTCCTGTACTACCCTTTTCTTTAATTTTAATTTTGTATTGTTATTCAATTACAGTTGTGTGCCTTTTCTCCCCGTCCCTCCACCCCACCCCAGCTGAACACCCTCCCTCCCCCACCACCAACCACTCCCTTGATTTTGTCCATGTGTCCTTTATAGTTGTTCCTGTAATCCCCTCTCCTCACTGTCCCCTCCCACTCCCCCCTCTAGCTATTGTTAGATTATTCTTAACTTCAATGTCTCTGGTTATATTTTGTTTGCTTTTTTCTTCTGTTGATTATGTTCTAGTTAAAGGTGACATCATATGGTATTTGTCCTTCACCGCCTGGCTTATTTCACTTAACATAATGCTCTCCAGATCAATCTGTGCTGTGGCAAAGGGTATACGCTCCTTCTTTCTCTCTGCTGCGTAGAATTCCATTGTGTAGATATACCATTGTTTTTGGATCCACTCATTTGCTGATGGGCACTTACGTTGCTTCCAGTACTTGGCTATTGTAAGTTGTACTGCTATGAACAATGGGGTGCACAGGTTCTTTTGGATTGGTGTTTCAGGGTTCTTAGGGTATAATCCCACCAGCAGAATTGCTGGGTCAAAGGGCAGTTCTATTTTTAGTTTTCTGAGGAAATTCCATATTGTTTTCCACAGTGGCCTCACCAGTCTGCATTCCCACCAACAGTGCACTAGGGTTCCCTTTTCTCCGCATCCTCTCCAACATTTGTTTGTGGATTTGTTTATGTTGGCCACTCTGACTGGTGTGACATGATACCTCATTGTGGTTTTAATTTGCATCTCTCTGACGGCTAGTGATGCTGAGCATCTTTTCATATGTCTCTGGGCCCTCTGTATGTCTTCCTTGGAGAAGTGTCTGTTCAAGTCCTTTGCCCATTTTTTAATTGGGTTGTTTGTCTTCGTGGAGTGGAGTTGTGTGAGTTCTTATATATTTTGGAGATCAGGACCTTGTCTGAGATATCATTGGCAAATATGTTTTCCCATACTGTTGTTTCTCTTTGTAATTTGGTGCTGTTTTCTTTAGCCATGCAGAGGCTTTTTATTTTGATGAGGTCCCATTTGTTTATTCTTTCCTTTATGTCCCTTGCTTTAGGGGATGTGTCTGTGAGGATGTTGCTGCATGGAATGTCTGAGATTTTCCTGCCAATGTTTTCCTCTAGGACTTTTATGGTGTTACAACTTATATTTAAGTCTTTTATCCATCTTGAGTTTATTTTTGTGTATGGTGTAAGTTGGTGATCGAGTTTCATTTTTTTGCATGTAGCTGTCCAGATCCCCCAACACCACCTGTTGAAGAGGCTGTTTTTGCTCCATTTTATGCTCCTGCCTCCTTTGTCAAATATTAACTGACCGTAAAGACTTCAGTTTATTTCTGGGCTCTCTGTTCTGTTCCATTAGTTTATGTGCCTGTTTTTATGCCAGTACCAGGCTGTTTTGATGACAGTGGCCTTGTAATACAGTTTGATATCAGGTATTGTGATCCCTCCTGCTTTGTTCTTCTTTTTCAAAATTGCTGCAGCTATTCGGGGTCGTTTATGGTTCCATATAAATTTCTGAAATGTTTGTTCTATATCTGTGAAATATGTCATGGGTACTCTAATAGGGATTGCATTGAATCTATAAATTGCTTTGGGTAGTATGGCCATTTCGATGATGTTAATTCTTCCAATCCATGAGCATGGTACATGCTTCCATTTGTTTGTGTCTTCCTTAATTTCTTTCTTCAGTGTTGTGTAGTTTTCTGAGTACCGGTCTTTTACCTCCTTGGTTAGGTTTATTCCTAGGTACTTTATTTTTCTTGTTGCTATATCAAATGGGATTTTTTTCCCTGATTTGTGTTTCCGCAGTCTCATTGTTGGTATACAAGAATGCCTTTGATTTCTGAGTATTGACTTTGTATCCAGCTGTTTTGCCAAATTCATATATTAGGTCGAGTAGTTTTTTGGTGGAGTCTATAGGATTTTCCATGTACACTGTCATGTCATCTGAAAACAGTGACAGTTTAATTTCCGCCTTTCCAATATGGATGCCTTTATTTCTTTTTCTTGTCTGATTGCTGTGGCTAGGACTTCCAATACTATGTTGAATAGGAGTGGTGAGAGAGGGAATTCTTGTCTTGTTCCTGATCTTAGTGGGAAAGCTCTAAGTTTTGTCCATTGAATATGATGTTGGCTGTAGGTCTCTCGTATATGGCCTTTATTATGTTGAGGAATGCTCCCTCTATTCCCACTTTGTGGAGTGTTTTTATCAGAATGGGTGCTGTATCTTATCAAATGCTTTTTCCGCATCTATTGATATGATCATGTGATTTTTGTCTTTGCTGTTGTTGATGCAATTATTATGTTTATTTGATTTGTTATGTATTATGTTTATTAATTTGCGAATAATGTACCATCCTTACATCCCTGGGATTTATCCCACTTGGTCATGGTGTATGATCTTTTTAATGTATTGCTCGATGCAGTTTGCCAATATTTTGTTGAGAATTTTAGCGTCTATGTTCATCAGCGATATTGGCCAGAAGTATTCTTTATTCATGTGTCTTTATCTGGTTTTCGGATTGTGATGATGTTGGCTTCATAAAAAGAGTTTGGGAGTCTTCCATCAGCTTCGATTTTTTCGAATAGTCTGTGAAGGATAGGGGTTAGCTCTTCCTTAAATGCTTTGTAGAATTCTCCTATGAAAACATCTGGTCCAGGGCTTTTGAGTGTTGGGAGTTTTTTGATGACTGCTTCAATTTCGTCTGCTGTTATTGATCTGTTCACGTTTTCTGCTTCTTCTTCATTCAGTTTTGGAAGATTATATTTTTCTAGAAATGTGTCCATTTCACCTAGGTTTTCAAATTTCTTGGCATACACTTCTTCGTAGTAATTTCTTACAATTCTTTGTATTTCTATGGTATCAGTTGTAATTTGTCCTCTTTCATTTCTAATTGTGTTTATTTGGATCCTCTCTCTTTTTTTCTTGATGAGCCTACTTAAAGGCTTGTCAATTTTGTTTATCTTTTCAAAGAACCAGCTCCTGGATTCATTCATCCATAGAATTGTGCTTTTAGTCTCTATGTCATTTAGTTCTGCTCTGATCTTGGTTATTTCCTTCCTTCTGCTTGCTCTGGGCTGTCTCTGTTGTTGTTCCTCCAGTTCCTGTAGGCGTAGGGTTAGGTTGTTTGTTTGAACTGTTTCTAACTTCTTAAGATAGGCCTGTATTGCTGTGAACTTACCTCTCAGGACTGCCTTTGCTGTGTCCCATGGGTTTTGGGTTGTTGTTAGTTCATTTTCATTTGTTTCCAGAAAGTTTTTGATGTCTTCCCTAATCTCGTTCTTGACCCATTCATTGTTTAATAGCATGCTATTCAGTCTCCATGATTTTGAGTGTTTGGGGTTTTTTCCTTTGGGGTTGGTTTCTAGTTTCAGTCCCTTGTGGTCAGAGAAAATGCTTGGTATGATTTCTATTTTCTTGAATTTGTTGGGGCTTGCTTTGTGTCCTATCATGTGGTCTATCTTTGAAAAAGTGCCCTGTACACTTGAAAAGAATGTGTATTTTGCTTCTTTGGGATGAAAAGCTCTATATATATCAGTTAAGTCCATTTCCTCTAGGTTATTCTTAAGTGACACAATGTCCTTCTTGATAATTTGCTTGGAAGACCTGTCCATTTTGACAGTGTGGTATTAAACTCCCCTACTATAATTCTGTTGCTGTCAATATCTTTCTTGAAGTCCTCCAAGATTTTCTTTATGTATTTGGGTGCTCCTATGTTGGGTGCATATATATTTACAATGTTTATGTCTTCTTGGTGGATTCTTCCTTTGAGTATTATGAAGTGACCTTCTGAGTCTCTCTTTATGGCCCTTCTTTGGAAGTCTATTTTGTCTGATATGAGTATTGCTACCCCTGCTTTTGTTTCCTGTCTGTTTGCTTGGAAAATTTGTTTCCAGCCCTTCACTTTCAGTCTGTGTAAGTCTTTTGTCCTGAGATGGGTCTCTTGTAGGCAGCATATGTGTGGGTCATGTTTTCTTATCCATTCAGCTATTCTATGTCTTTGGATTGGAGCATTTAATCCATTTACATTTAAGGTTATTATCGATAGGTAGTTATTCATTGCCATTTTTTCCTACCTGTGTTCCTCTCTCTTTCTATTTTCCTTCCTCTCCTTAAAGCAGTCCCTTTAGCATCTCGTGCAGAGCTGGTTTGGTGTAGCTGTATTCTTTTAGACTTCTTTTGTCTGGGAAACTCTTTATTTGGCCTTCTATCTTGATTGAGAGCCTTGCTGGGTAAAGTAGTCTTGGTTGCAGGCCTCTGGTTCTCATTACTTGGAATATTTTTTGCCATTCTCTTCTGGCTTGGAGCGTTTCCATTGAGAAGTCAGTTGCCAATCTTATTGGGGCTCCCTTGTATGTTACTTGCTGTTTCTCCCTTACTGCCTTTAAGATCCTCTCTTTGTCTTGGAATTTTGCCATTTTAATTGTGATGTGTCTTGCCGTGGGCCTCTTTGGGTTCCTCTTGCTTGGGACTCTCTGTGTTTCCTGGATTTGGTGACTTTTTCTCTCCTCAGATTAGGGAAATTTTCCATCGTTACTTTTTCAAACAGGTTTTCTATCCCTTGATCTTCTTCTCCTTCTGGTATTCCTATTATACGGATATTGTTACGTTTCCTGTTGTCTTGCATTTCCCTTAATCCCTCTTCATTCTTTCTGAGCCTCTTTTCCTTTCTTCCTCTTTCTCGGTGTTTTTTTCTACTTTGTCCTCCAGCTCGCTTATCCACTCCTCTGCTACATCAAGTCTACTTTTCATTCCTTCTACTGTGTTCTTCAATTCAGAAATTGTATTCTTCATTTCCTCTTGGCCCTCTTTGATAGTTTCTATTTCGTTTTTCATGTTAATATAGTTTGCAGTGAGTTCATTGTCATTTCCCTGTAGTTTCTTGTAGTTCTCTTTGAGCTCAGTGAGCTCAGTGAGCTTCCTGATAACCATTTGCTTTGAACTCAGTACCTGATAGTTGACTTGCCTCTTTTTCTGTTAGCATTCTTTCTGAGGCTTCCTCCTTTTCGTTCATTTGGGGATTGTTTCTTTGTCTTCTCATTGTTTGTGAGACTCTTCTTGTTAGCCTCTGCTTCTTAAATTGATCTATTCTGACTCCCTGGGTTTATGGTATGAACTTCTATGGTAGAATGCCAATGGGATTCAGTGGTGCTGTCTCCTTAATCTCCTGTGCTCACTGGTCTTGAGCTGAAGTTTATGGGTGTAACACGGTCTAACTGTTGTCTTTTCAGCACTCCAGGTTTTATTGTCTCACTTGTGGGAAAAAGAGAAAGGGGAAGGGAAAGGAAAAAAAAAAAGAAGGGAAGGAGGGAAAAAGGGAATAGAAAAGGAAAGGAAGGAAGGAAAAAGGAATAAAGAAAGATCAGAGGCAAGATAAGGGGGAATTTTAACAAAAATTAAAATAAAAGAATAAGTAAAAGAAGGCAGGAAGAAGGAATAAAAAAGGTAAAGGATGGAAGGAAGAAAGAATAAAAAAAGGAAGAAGGGCAGAAAGGAAGAAGGAATTCAGGGGGAAAGAAGGAAAGAAAAAAAAAATGTCTTCTGCTGGCTTTAAACAGGTCAGGTTAGTTCTGCCGGTCTTCCTGTCTGTCTAAGGGAAGGGGGTGGTTGGAATGATTGGTTTCACTTTTCTCCCTTCCTGAGCCACACTCTTCCATGTTTTCAGCCTGCAGGCCAGTTCCTCTGGGTCCTTCTGCTCCCCACTATGGTTTTAGATCACCAGTTGTGCTATCCTTGAGTTGCACCAATTAGGGGCAACTCACACTCTCCCTTCTTGCTCTTTGCTGTCTTAGATGCTAGGGGCTCTCGGTGCTGCTATGGGGTAGTTCAGCCCCCTACTGGGTCAAGTCTTTCTGGGGAATGCAGTCTCCCGTAACCCTGGAGCTCCCCTCTGCTGGGCGTTCTGCCTTCCTCCTATAGAGCCAGTAAGCCCTGCAGGGCTCTGTGTGCAGGGGCTAGGTGGGAGTTGTTCAGAACCGGTGTTTTCAGGTGTGCTCCCTCGCAGGCAGCCAGGCCTTTAATCAGCCAATCTGCGCTTTGCGCCTGAGTTGTGTACAGCCGGCCGGCCGCTTTGTGCCTGACTCTCCCATCCGGCTGGTCTGTGGCCAAGGGCCTGTGTGTGGGGCAGCTAGACTCAGCTCCTGGTGTGCACCCACCCGAGGTTTCAGGTGTGGGCCCCCAGTCCGCTAATCTGGGTGTGGGCAACCAGGCTTCAGGTGAGCACTGGGGCTGCTTATCCCGCATTCACAGTCCAGGGGCTGAGGGGGGAGGGGCGCCCTATGCTGCAGCTGCTGGGGAGAGTTCTCTAACTAGCTCCTGAGTGCCTCCATTTTCTTTTTCTTTTCGAGAAATTCTTCCTATTCAAGCCCCCCTGGTCCAAACAAGTACCTGGCTGCTCACACTGCTCAGCCTGGCTCTCTCCCAAGAATCCTGCAGCAGACCCTGCACCCTGGCCGGGGCTTCAGCAGCCCTGGTCCCCGCATAGGTCCAGGGGACCTTATTGTCCTTAAGCACTCATCTTACCATCAGATCTTTCAATGTCCTCTATCTTTGGTCTCCGATCTTCATATATGCTGGAATACCTTTGGCTGTTTGCTCTGCTCCTCAGATCAGCTAGGTGTTTCACCAGTGTTGAGGTGAAGTGGACTCCGCTCCCATCTATCTCGCTGCCATCTTAGAGCCATCTACTCATTGTACTTTAAATATATTTGGGAAACATTCCATCTCCCTTCTGAAAATTCAAAGCCTTCATGACCTAATGAAAACTCTCATTGGTCCTAGAAAGAGAACTACTTAATGTTGTTAAACCCAGTATTTCCTAAACTTTTTTGATCTCAGGATCATTTTTCTTAGTACACCTATTGTATTCACACCTGGTAAAACTCATGCTCCATAAGGCATATTTCTGGAAATATTGGACCATGTGGCCTTTAAATTGCCTTCCAGCTCCAATATGTTAGGGTTTTTAATTTTTATTTATTTTAATTTTTTAATTTTTCAATTACAGTTGTCCCCATTTTTCCCCTATTACTCTCCCCTGCCCTACCCACACCCAAGTTTCCACACTCAATCTTCCCACCCAATGTCATTGTCCATGGATCCTTTGTATATGTTCTTTGACTTGACCCTTCCCCTTCTTTCTCCCATTATCCCCATCGCCCCTGCCCTCTGGTCACTGTCAGTTTGTTCTTTATTTCCATGTCTCTGGTTATATTTTGCTCACTTGTTTGATTTGTTGATTAGATTCCACTTATAGGTGAGATCATATGGTATTTGTCTTCCACTGTCTGGCTTATTTCACTTAGCATTATGCTCTCCTGTTCCTTCCATGCTTTGAGAAGGGTAGGAGCTCCTTTTTGCTTTCTGCTGCATAGTATTCCATTGGATAAATGTACCACAGTTTTTTGATCCACTCGTTTACTAATGGGCACGTGGGCTGTTTATAGCACTTGGCTACTGTAAAAAACTCTGCTATGAACATTGAGGTGCACATGTTCTTTTAGATTGGTGTTTCAGGGTTCTTAGGGTATAATCCCAGCAGCGGAATTGCTGGGTCAAAGGGCCGTTCCATTTTTAGTTTTTTGAGGAAATTCCATACTGTTTTCCATCTAGGCTGCACCAGTCTGCATTCCCACCAACAGTGTACTAGGGTTCCCTTTTCTCCACATCCTCCCCAACACTTGTTTGCTGATTTGTTTATGTTGGCCATTCTCACAGATGTGAAGTGGTATCTCATTGTGGTCTTAATTTGCATCTCTCTGATGGCTAGTGATGCTGAGAATGTTTTCATTGTCTCTGGGCCCTCGTATGTCCTCCTTGTAGAAGTGTCTGTTCAGGTCCTTTGCCCATTTTTTCACTGGATTTTTTGTCTTTTTGGTATGGAGTTGTGTGAGTTCTTTACATATTTTGGATATCAAACCCTTGTCTGAAGTATCACTGGCAAATATATTTTCCCATACAGTTGGTTCCCTTTTCATTTTGCTAATGTTATCTTTAGCCATGCAGAAGCTTTTTATTTTGATAAAGTCCCATTTGTTTATTCTTTCCTTTATGTCCCTTGCTCTAGGGGACATCTCAGTGAAAATATTGTTACATGCAATATTGGAAATTTAGCTGCCTATGTTCTCCTCTAGGACTTTGATGGTGTCACAACTTATATTTAAGTCTTTTTTCCATCTTGAGTTTATTTTGGTGCATGGTATAAGTTGGTGATCGAGTGTCATTTTTTTTTTTTTTTGCATGTAGCTATCCAGATCCCCCAACAATATTTGTTAAAGAGGCTACTTTTACTCCATTTTGGCTCTTGCCTCCTTTGTCAAATATTAATTGACCATAAAGACTTGGGTTTATTTCTGGCCTCTCTGTTCTGTTCCATTGCTCTATTTGTCTTTTTTTATGCCTGTACCAGGTTGTTTTGACTACTGTGGCCTTGTAATACAGTCTGATAACAGGTATTGTGATCCCTCCTACTTTGTTATTTTCTCAAAATTGCTGCAGCTATTCGGAGTCATATATGGTTCCATATGAATTTCTGAAATGTTTGTTCTATATCTGTGACATATGTCATTGGTATTTTAATATCACTTGTGTCAAATCTATAAATTGCTCTGGGTAGTGTGGACATTTTGATGATGTTAATTCTTCTGATCCATGACCATGGTATATGTTTCCATTTGTTTGTGTCTTCCTGAATTTCTTTCTTCAGTGTTGTGTAGTTTCCTGAGTACAGGTCTTTTACCTCCTTGGTTAGGTTTATTCCTAGGTACTTTATTTTTCTTGTTGCTATATCAAATGGGATTTTTTTTCCCTGATTTCTGTTTCTGATATTTTCTTGTTGGTGTACATAAAGGTCTTGAATTTCTGAATATTGGCTTCGTATCCTACTGTTTTACCAAATTCACTTATTAGGTAGGTTAGGTTATTTAAAATAAAATTTCCACAAGACTCAATGTCCTGGTTGCCTTCCTATTAATTGTAATCCACTCATTAGGATTTTGGGGGATGTTATGACTCACAGATGGGATTCTGATGAGTACAAATAAATATCTGTGGCCACAACACCCTTGGTGGTGGCCCAGGGACTTGAGAGCAATAATCTTTTGACTATCTGGATTTGACACTCTGACAGCAGGTGAGTCATGTGGTACAGTTCAGGTCCCCTGCAGATTGTGTCCACCAAGCAACTTTGCAGCAGTGTTTCTGGGATGATAGGGGGTTATAGTTCTTTCTGAAGACCTGAGAAAAGTTATGGAACTTCTCCCAAGAAAAACACACAGAAGCATGCACACATGCATACATACATGTACACAATATCTGCATCCAAATCTAAGGGTCTTGTGGATGAGCTGAAGTCCCCCCTGACTTGCTTGCAGTGTCTGAACTTGGGTTAAGAACCCCTAGAATGGCCCTGGACTCCTGGATGGGGCCAAATCTTTGACAATCTTTGGGCCCCCCCACCAAGGAAGCCTGGAGACCTCTTACTTGTCCATGTGTGAGGTATGGGGGGCCAGGAGACTCAGCCCCTGCCTTCAGAGCTGGCCTTCTAATGAGGGCCCTGAGAAAAGCACTTATCATTTCCTGTCCCTGCCTAAACTCAGAAAGTAAGAGGAATTATAAGAGTGCATTGGAAAAGAGGGCCAGTCTGCTGTTTCTGCTAAAAAGTTTGAGAATGGTCAGTATTAATCACAAAGATAGCTCTTTAGAGGTGGGGCTCTGTACTGAGATTTAAAGAATCTAAGCTGTGGCTTGGGAGGATATAAGACCATTTGTTGCTTGCACAGAGACAACTCATGCAAAGGCTCTGTGGTAGGAAAGGGAGGTGCATTTGAGAGAGTGGGGGTGGCAGTAAGAAAAAGAACCAAGCATGTATCAAGTGGAAGGTAAGCATCAACTCCCAGTAAGTCAGGCCACAGATGGCAAACCCACCCTACATTCAGCAAACACCCCCAAGGCCCTCCTCTATGAAAACTGCTTTCCAGTCTGGCAGGCAAGTAGGGCAGGTGCACTCCCTCCTTAACTCAATCCTTCTGGAATTCCCCAGAGCAGCTGTCCCAAGCCTTCACCGCCAGCCTCCTCCAGCCTTCATCCCACCCACCTCTGCCAGCAGCTGTCTCAGCTCAGGTTTTGCAGAGAAGACCAAGGTAGTCAAATGTCATGCTTCCATCATCCTTGCCACTTCAAAATCACTACAAGCCTCCCTTCCCTCTCTTCCCTATTTCTATTCAGTCTCAGAGGTAAAAAGGGCTGCTCCTTTCCCTGTGCATGGTGACCCATCCTCATGGTCTGGACCCTATCTTGTCCCATTTCCTCTGGAGCTTCACTTCTTCTAGATAGAGTGCTCTTCTGTGATTGCCTCCATATACCCACCCCCCCCAAAAAAAAACCCACACCTGCTTCTAGGACTTAATAATCCATCAATCTTTAAGGAATCCCTTCTTCCCCTTTAACACAAAAACACTTCCCCCACAAAACACTGGCCCACACCCATTTCTTCTGACGAATTTTCTGCTCACGTTTCATATATCAGCTGAACTTTCATAATTTAGGGAAGCTCTCTTAAGCCCCTCCCCACAGATAACATAAGACTCCTACCATCTCCTACACACTTGCTGCACTGTGCACAGCCTCTATATGGGGCACATTACATGAGGTATATAAATGTTTTGTGTTTGTCTCCCTTACCGGTCGGGAAACTCACTGAGGGCAGGTGTGTACCTACTCTCTTAGCCTGAACTCTCCAAAAAGCCAAATAAGAGGCAAAGGCTTATGTGTGAATATTTGGGGGGAGAGAGTGACCCCAGGCTACAGGAGTGAGGAGCAAGAGGAGCAATGCAGGGAAGGAGGAAAGTCAATACAAGAATGTGTTTATCCAGCAATCGGACAAGAAAAAGCAATAAAAGGTATCCAAATTGGAAAGGAGGAAATGAAACTGTCACTGTTTGTAGATGACATGATAGTGTACATGGAAAATCCTATAGACTCCACCAAAAAACTACTCGACCTAATAAATGAATTTGGCAAAACAGCTGGATAAAAAGTCAATAATCAGAAATCAAAGGCATTCCTGTATACCAATAATGAAACTGCAGAAACAGAAATCAGGAAAAAAATCCCATTTGATATAGCAACAAGAAAAATAAAGTACCTAGGAATAAACCCAACCAAGAAGGTAAAAGACCTGTACTCAGAAAACTACACAACACTGAAGAAAGAAATTAAGGAAGACACAAACAAGTGGAAGCATGTACCATGCTCATGGATCGGAGAATTAACATCATCGAAATGCCCATACTACCCAAAGCGATTTATAGATTCAATGCAATCCCTATTAAAGTACCCACGACATATTTCACAAATATAGAACAAACATTTCAGAAATTTATATGGAACCATAAATGACCCTGAATAGCTGCAGCAATTTGAGAAAAAGGAACAAAGCAGGAGGGATCACAATACCTGATATCAAACTGTATTACAAGGTCACTGTCATCGAAACAGCCTGGTACTGGCATAAAAACAGGCACATAGATCAATGGAACAGAACAGAGAGCCCAGAAATAAACCCAAGTCTTTACGGTCAATTAATATTTGACAAAAGCAGTAGGAGCATAAAATGGAGGAAAAACAGCCTCTTCAACAGGTGGTGTTGGGAGATCTGGACAGCTACATGCAAAAAAATGAAACTCAATCACCAACTTATGCCACACACAAAAATAAACTCAAGATGGATAAAAGACTTAAATGTAAGTCGTAACAACATAAAAGGTCCTTGAGAAAACATTGGCAGGAAAATCTCGGACATTCCACGCGGCAACATCCTCACAGACATGTTCCTAAAGCAAGGGACATAAAGGAAAGAATAAACAAATAGGACCTCATGAAAATAAAGAGCTTCTGCATGGCTAAAGAAAACAGCACCAAATTACAAAGAGAACCAACAGTATGGGAGAACATATTTGCCAATGATACCTCAGAGAAGGGCCTGATCTCCAAAATATATAAAGAACTCACACGACTCCACTCCAGGAAGACAAACAACCCAATGAAAAAATGGGCAAAGGACTTGAACAGACACTTCTCCAAGGAAGACATACAGAGGGCCCAGAGACATATGAAAAGATGCTCAGCATCACCAGCCGTCAGAGAGATGCAAATTAAAACCACAATGAGGTATCATGTCACACCAGTCAGAGTGGCCAACATAAACAAATCCACAAGCAAATGTTGGAGAGGATGCAGAGAAAAGGGAACCCTAGTGCACTGTTGGTGGGAATGCAGACTGGTGAGGCCACTGTGGAAAACAATATGGAATTTCCTCAGAAAACTAAAAATGGAACTGCCCTTTGACCCAGCAATTCTGCTGTTGGTATTATACCCTAAGAACCCTGAAACACCAATCCAAAAGAACCTGTGCACCCCAATGTTCATAGCAGCTCAATTTACAATAGCCAAGTACTGGAAGCAACCTAAGTGCCCATCAGCAAACGAGTGGATCCAAAAACTATGGTATATTTACACAAAAGAATTCTACGCAGCAGAGAGAAGGAAGGAGCTTATACCCTTTGCAACAGCATGGATGAAACTGGAGAGCATTATGCTAAGTGAAATAAGCCAGGCGGTGAGGGACAAGTACCATATGATCTCACCTTTAACTGGAACATAATCAATAGAAGAGAAAAGCAAACAAAATATAACCAGAGACATTGAAGTTAAGAACAATCTAACAATAGCCGGGGGGAGTGCAGTGGGAAGAGGGTATTACAGGAACTACTATAAAGGACACATGGACAAAATCAAGGGGGAGGGTGGAGGTGGGGGAGGGAGGTGGGTTCACCTGGGGTGGGGTGGAGGGATGGGGAGAAAAGGCACACAACTGTAATTGAATAACAATAAAATTTTTTTTTAAACCCCAAAAACAAAAATTCCACACCCTAACAAGAAAAGCATGATGGCATTTGGGGTTTCCTGATACTAGTGTAAGCTCAAGCCCTGTATCCAGCAGCTTTTGAAAAGTATAAGTTGTTTCCTCGCAATGTCCTCAGGTCCCTTTAAGTGTAATATTGGGAGAATATTTGTTTTCCCATGTAATTGTGGTGGTACTGTTTGATTTTTCTATAAGGAGACTAGTCTCCTTTTCAATCTGGGCTCTGGGTTTGGGAAGTGAAGTAGATCTGGAGACCAGGTAAGGAATTGACTTTTCCATTGTGGTGGCTGACATCTGCCTTCTGCTTATAAGTTTTTGTTTTTAAAAATTATACTAATTAGCCCTGGATAGTGTGGTTCAGTGGAATGAGTGGTTACCCGTGGACTGAAAGCTTGCTGGTTTGATTCTCAATCAGGGCACACACCTGGGTTGTGGGCCAGGTCCCTGGTTGGGGGCGTGCAAGAGGCAAGCGATCGATATATCTCTCGCACATTGATGTTTCTCTCCTTCTCTTTTTCCCTCCCTTCCACTGTCTCTAAAAATAAATAAAATATTTTAAAAATTATACTAATTAAGTGACACCTTAGTTGTTTCTCCGTTTATCTTCCCTAGGAACACAGTGGTCTGTTGACCTTCACACAGCTCCTTGCAGGTATGGCACCTTAGTTGCTACTCTGACTTTGCTTCCTGTTACGATAATACCTAAGTATTGTCACCTGGCCTCTCCCATTCTACAGTCACATCATCTTCACTGATATCAGGGAACCCAGTTTCATAGTGGTATCTCATACTATAAAATTCAACCTAGAGAGGACAGCCACCTACCAAGTTTCTCAAATACGCTAGTGACCATCTTACCAATTGCCTTACCAGTTACCAAAGAAGGGAATATTCACTAACCCACAGAAAGAACACAGTCAAATGGTAGGTTTTCTGGTATCATATAATAAATCTATTTTAACAGCTCTCTGAAGAGTATGATTCCTTCCTCAATACTATACTAAGAAATTTACAGTAGCTCCAGCTCAATTATTACAGCCTTTTGTCATATCCAAGTTTCCCAGCAGAGTAATAGGACCCATTCTTAATGTCTTTGTCTGAAGAGCAAATCCCTGGGCACAAGTGAATGCCACTATGTCAATAAATTCTCCCCTCTCTACTCCCTGGGATCAACGTCTTCAAAATTTAACTCCCATAAGTGTTCTCACAATTCTTGTTTGTGCATATTAGCCCATTTCTGCAATTCTTTTGGCATGCAAGATGCTTTCTTTAAGAACAAAAACTGTGCTTCCAAGCTTGGGCTATTCTGAGATATGGCCCTGGTTATCAGCCTGGAGGCAATAAGAGGTAGTAGAGGTGGATCTTGAGGAGGAAGAACATCATCTTGCAATTCAACTGCATCAGGTGAGGTCCTTGTAGGGTCTCCACACAGGGCCAAGCTGCTCTCCTCTGGCAAAAGGAAAGAGGCTGTCAGCATGGAGCATTCTGGAGAATATGGGGTCAAGATTCTCAGGCTTATCCACCCAAATGTTCCCAACCCAGATCTCAAGTTCCCACTGTATTCCCATCAAGACCTTGATTTGGAAGCTATGAATCTATATTCAATCTTCTTTGCAACACTCTATTCTTACAACTTGATGTTGGGTCTTATTTTTATCAAGGTCTGTCCTACTGCTGAGGGAGATGAGGATCCTTTCAAAAGCTTCCATACAGGCCCACTAGCTTTCACAGTGTGTTTTATAATGATTGTCAGCTGACCCAGGCTTGTCATTTTCTTTATTGCAAGTTTCTCAAAGTGACAAAAGCCAGACAACCTCCAAACCTTTATGATTATCATTGTCCTCATGCTATTTGAGTGCTACAACTACCATATAACCACATGTTTCATAAGGGACATTCTAGATAACCGTGATGCTACTGCGTGTCAGGGGTTATCACCAGCCATTTTGCCACCAGAAATGGGGTCTGTATTACCATGTGACTGGTAGGAGATCCAGCTCCAAAATCACATCCTTGGGATTTTTAAGGCCCTTTCTAGTACAAAGTAGCTGGTTCCCCAGAAAGCAGAGCACAAGACAGAGGCTTATATGTATATCTTTATTGGGAATGTTATCCCACAGAGCAGGAGTCAGTGATGGGGTTGGGAAAAATACGAAAGGAAGAAGAGCCAAAGCAAGGCAATGATATCTAATTATGCATCTTAATGTGTGACTGGCTGCTTAAGTCCATATAACCCTCCAAGAAAACAAAAAATGTATGTGCCAGAACTAGGGGGAGAAAGGGGAAGCAGTTAATCCCTCATCTCCTTTCCCCATCTGCTGAAGTTTCCCTCTATGGGAAATCAGCTCCCCTGCATGTCAGCATACCAAAAAAGTTCCCCTGTCATCCCATGCTACAGTATCAATAGTGAACCCCACCACCACTCTCATAGAGGCATGAATTGAAAATCTGAAGCAAGGTGCTGTTAAGCTATACCTGCATCAAGTTTGTTGGACCGCACATAGAAAAAACTGTTTGCTACAGAGGTAGCTGGAATAAGACAGGTGATACTAAGTGGATTCAATATGGTATATATTAATATACAGATACAGATATACATATCTATATCTATTCATATATATGTATCTATGTCTATATCTATATCTACATCTACTGTATTTTTGGACCATAAGACACACCTAGGTTTTAGAGGAGGAAAATAGGTAAAAAAAAAAAAAAAAAAAAAAAAAACAAACCTTGCTCTACCGCTGCCGCCCCCCCCCCCCAGCAAGTCAGGTAAGCTACATTCGGACTATAAGATGCACCCCCCATTCCCCCCAAATTTGGGGGGGGGGTGCATCTTATAGTCCAAAAATACCAATTTTGGTAAAAACCAATTTTGGTATACCAATTGGTATATACCAATTGTTCCTAGGGCAGATTATTTCTCAGGCAGGAGGCTGGAGCTGGGAGTCAACGAGAGTGTCAGGAAAGGACTTGGACCACCTCATTTAGGATTCCAGGCTTAAGAAATCTGGTGGTGGGAAGGACCAAGGCCACCAGGCAATGCAGACTACTGGCCCAGAGGCTTCTGCTTCCTCTCTGCCAGAGGATTGAGACCACCAATTTTCAAGCAGAAGGACAGTGAAGAAGAAGTAGGAATCCCCTAACAGGGAGAAAAGGTGTGAAACCTTTGGGGAACAAGAGGGAAGAGTGGTTCCCGGGAGGTGGGAACAGGATCCAGTAAGGCCATGAAAAAACATCATAAGATCATCCACTTAAATCTATAGATGTCTGCCTCCATCTGTAGCTGGGGCTTTAGAGGAAATGAGATGGAGGATTTTTCAGTAGAAACTGAGCTACCAGAAGCGGCAAGAACTGCCTTTGTCTGTTCTTTCAGCGATGGATGAGCTGCTTGCATCTGAGCCCATGGCCTCAAGCACATGGATGGAGATCCACAAGCAGGATGCCTTTGATTTGCTCCATCCCACAGTCCCAGGAAACCACAACTGAAAATCAATAATCACTAGTAAATCACTAAGTAATGTTACACTGACAAAATGGCTATTTCTTTTTTTTAAAATTTTTATTGTTATTCAATTATAGCTGTATGCCCTTTCTCCCCATCCCTCCACCCCACCCCAGCTGAACCCACCTCCCTCCCTCACCTCCACCCTCCCCCTTGATTTTCTCCATGTGTCCTTTATAGTAGTTCCTGTAATCCCTCTTCCCACTGTCACCACCCCACTCCCCCCTGCCCACTGTTAGATTGTTCTTAACTTCAATGTCTCTGGTTATATTTTGTTTGCTTTTCTCTTCTATTGATTATGTTCCAGTTAAAGGTGAGATCCTATGGTACTTGTCCCTCACCGCCTGGCTTATTTCACTTAGCATAATGCTCTCCAGTTTCATCCATGCTGTTGCAAAGGGTATAAGCTCCTTCTTTCTCTCTGATGCGTAGAATTCCATTGTGTAAATATACCATAGTTTTTGGATACACTCATTTGCTGATGGGCACTTAGGTTGCTTCCAGTACTTGGCTATTGTAAATTGAGCTGCTATGAACATTGGGGTGCACAGGTTCTTTTGGATAGGTGTTTCAGTGTTCTTAGGGTATAATCCCAGCAGCGGAATTGCTGGGTCAAAGGGCAGTTCCATTTTTAGTTTTTTGAGGAAATTCCATACTGTTTTCCACAGTGGCCTCACCAGTCTGCATTCCCACCAACAGTGCACTAGTTGGAGAGGATGCGGAGAAAAGGGAACCAAAATGGCTATTTCATTAGCTGGAACAAGCCTTGAGCAGAGAGCAAAAGGATTTGGCATGGAGTTTGTCAGGGGACAGCTAGTCCTGGCCCATGTCTGGGGCAGGAAATGTTCTGCTTGGTGTTCTACTATAGAGAAATGTGGTTTCTCATGGCTATAGTTTCTTCAGGCTACAGAAGCTTCTGGAAGCTTCTGCTGTGATTCCCCCCAGCCTCACCGAGTCTACGGAATGACATGGTGGGGAGATGCCTGTGAGGTGGCACACTGCCATGTTTGCTCTTCAGGAAAAAGAAGCCAGTGTATGGCTGGGGCTTCATAGACAGGGCCAGGATGCAGGAATGAACAATGACACATCCTGGAAAGGAGGATTTCTGTGGGAAAGAGCTAGGGACAGGGGTAGAATGGGGAGGAGGCTGAGCCCTGCATGGCCACTTGTGGGAAGCTTCTGGATACCTGCTGCAAGGGTCAGCATGGCACCATGTCTAGCTTGTTTAGAACACCACAGCTCTAAAGCATGGCTCCATGGCCCTCCTAGCTATCCTGGCATCTGCCACTAGGTCCAAGGGATTTGATTACTAAAGCCATTTGTTTTGACGCTGATGCAGCATGACACCAGCCTGTGTGTTCTGCCTCTGGTCATCTTGTTGCTTGCACACAGCAAAGAGATGGAAATTTGGCTGCTGAAAAAGCCACCAATTTTGTCTTCTTCTCTGAATCTCCTTTCTCTGAACAGCAAGGACATTTCAATCCCATATAAAAGTACACACTCTCTTCCTCCTGGCAAATGTCCAGTACCATAATTTCCCTTATAGTGCCACCTTGGCAGTGCCTTAGGCAGGATCTCAGGGACAAGAATATTGCTCTGCATTCTAGGTCGTGAGGTGCTAGGGGGAGTGTTTAAGTGCTCAGAAAGAATACACTTGGGTAATAAAGCCTCTTCTGGCTGCACGTTTTTTTCACTAAGGAGACGGGGCTGAGGAGACAAAAGTCTCAGCTCACAGGGAATAGCAGCAAGTCACTTCCTTGCTCTTTTGTTTAGTTACTCAAATTGCACCAGGTGGCATCTATACTCATTCCTCAAGGCAGCAGGGATTCCTTGCTGGCAGACATGCTATGACGAAGGCAGGATGGGGGAGGCATAGCTACAGCTCCAATACAACAGGCAGCTAGCCACCTATAGCCCAGGACTGATCTCTTACCCACGAGGGCAGAATGGGGGCCCTTCTGGAAAATGCTGCAGATGGGAGGTTCAAATCTGAGGAAGAGCCGGCACCTGAAGCCCAGAGAGGAAAAGGAGCTGGCCCCAGGTTCTACGCTAGGCCAGCTGCAGGACTGAGCCAAGTACCCAGGGTCTTGACTACCAGGCCTGTCCTCTTATCATCTAATGGCACTGCTACCATGAGACACTGTGCATCGCCAGCTCTTTAGGAGCTTGCCCCCTTCCCACATACACACATTTATTTGTTCCTGTTGCCTGTTGGTGCACTAAAGTTATTTCATGTACAGGACAGATGTACAGCACTTGAGAGCTGGAGAGGCACTGTCATTGGAAGATGAACAGAGTTATGTCCTCAGCAAGCATTTACAGGAGCACCATGTAGAAATCGGCTACATCTGAATAACAGCTACAATCTGACAAATATTAACTCACTGAATCCTCACTCCAACCCTGTGAAGTAGGTACCCCAATTAGTCCTAATTTACAGATGAAGAAACAGAGGCACAGAGAGGGTAAGCAAGCTGCCCGATGTCACACAGCTGCTAAGTGGCAGAGCCTGGATTAAAATCAGGTTGGCTCCTGGCTACTTGCTTTTCCACTATGCTGTGTAATTTCTCACAGACCAGTGTGAGGGTGCAATAAGTTACTATATATCAGGCATGAGCACCTGTTGCTAAGGGCTTCTCTCAAGTATGGTTCATCTGTTGTCTCTAATGAGTATGAGATGGTTTGTTCTTGCCCATCCCCCCAACAGTGTACAGCCCAAGTCCAGTTGTTCTGGTTCCTTAGGTGTTTGGAAAAGGCTTCTTTGTGCAGCCAATCACTTGGACACACAGGCATTTATATACTGCACAGCAGTTCGGGGCCCGAGCCTGTGCTGGGAAGACAGGATACAGGAGAGTTCATGCCTGGAATCAAACAGCACCTAGTATGGTGGGAGACAGTGGATCTGCAGTTATAGGTCAGAGAGGCTAGAATGCACTGGAGTCAGCTCAGGTATGAGAGACATTTTTTCTGTAAAGGGGCAGCTCCTTCTACTGGTCTCAGGGAGGAGGGGAATCACCAAAGGCCACACAACAGGGAACACTTCAACTGAGGCCTAAAGCCTGCATAAGAGTGCCCCAAGTGATCTGGGAAAGCCAGGCCCTCTGCTGCTGAGGGGAACACAGTGTGCACAGCATGGAGGTGTGAAAAAACAATGGTTCAAAACAACCAGTTGTTTGTTGTGTCCACCACAGGAGTTATCATTGTGAAGGTTTGGGAGCAAACCTGGAGGATGACATTAGAGCCAGAGAATTATTCTCAAGCCTTAAAATCAAATGGATATTCCCCTTTTTGATTACAGACTTCCTTGGAAGCCACAATCCATTTCCCCCCCTGATTTCTCACTTCTGGAATGGAAATGTCTATCCTATGCCTTTCCTACTGTATTAGTCAGGGTTCTGCAGAAAAACAAGACCAATAGGATATATAGATAGATGATAGATAGATAGATAGATAGATAGATAGATAGATAGATAGATAAAGAGATTTATGATAGGTTTGGCTCACATGGTTATGGAGGCCAACATGTCCTACAATCTGCCCTCTGTAAGCTGGGGAACCAGGAAAGCCAGTGGAGTTATTCAGTCTGAGTCCAAAGGCCTGAGAACCAAGGGGCCATGGGTGTAAGTCCAGGACTCGAAAGGTCAGAGAATCAGGAGCTCTGAAGTATAAGGACACTTGGGAGGAGAGAGGGAATCTGTCCTTCCCTTGCCTTTCTGTTATACTGGGGCCTCAATGGATTGGTTGAGGGTGGATGTCTTTACCCAGTCTACTGATTCAAATGCTAATCTCTTCCACAATCACCCTCACAGGCACACCCAGAAATAAGGATTTAGCAGCTCTCTTGGCATTAGTTAGCCCAGTGAGGTTGACACTTAAAAATAATTACTATTCCCACCATTACATTTTGGAAACAAATAATTTGTTTCCTACTTTCACAAGTAGAGAGAAATTTGGGCCCAGGGTGAATTGTACCCCAAGTCCCACCAATACCTGATTTAGACGACATTTGGGTGAGATTTTTGAACTGAGAGTTGCTTCTAGAATGGGATAAGACTTGTGGAGATTTTGGGATGGGGTTTTGAGTGTATTTTGCATGTGACAAAGATACATGAACTTTTCAGGGCCAGAGAGCAGACTGTGATGGGTTGAAGTGTCCTACAAAAATTTGTATGTTGAAGTTCTAACCACCAGTACCTCAGACTGTGGCCTTATTTGGAAATAGGGTAATTGCAAGTGTAATTAATTAAGTTAAAGTGAGGTGATACTGGTTTTGGTGGGACCCTAATCTAATATCACTGACGTCCTTATAAAAAGGAGGAAATTTGGACACAGAGGTGTTCAGTGAAGGAAGACAATGTAAAGAGACAAGAACATAGCCATCTATCAGCTAAGGAGAAAGACCTGGAACAGATCCTTCCCTCACCACCCTCAGACAGAACCAACCTTACTGACCCCTTGATCTCAAACTTCCAGCCCCCAGAACGAAGACCCTCCAATACATTTCTGTTGTTTAAGCCCTCCAGTCTGTGCTACTTTGTTACAGCACCCAAAGCAGACTAAAGATTTTGGTATTTTGGAGCAGAGACTTTTCCATGAAGATAATAGGGAGGCATGGAAATATTTTAAGCAAGGGAGAAATGAGGTAATATCCACATTCTAGCAATTTACCCTAGCAGCTATGAGGAAGATGCACTGGAGGGGGCAAGACTGGAGGCAAGGAGACTAGTTAGGATGTGTTGCTGTACTGTAGATGAAAGTAGATGGCTGCTTAATATAATAATAATAATAATAATAATAATAGCAATAATAATACTAATTAGTAGTAGCAAAATACTATTTTTACAACACTAGCCAATCACTTATACTGTACTAGGTGATTTACATGAATTATATTTAATACTCACAATACCCTGGTGAAGCAGGCACTATTTTCATCTCCATTTTGCAAACTAGGAAACTTGCCCCAAGCCACACAGTAAGTAGCAGGGCCAGGATTTGAACCAGGGAGTGTGGCTGTAACACCTGCATGCAATGATATATTGCTACATGTTTAACAACCAGCCTCGATCTGCAGCATTTTCCTATTTCTGTGGTGTAGACACTCCCACCATGGTCAATTCCAAGCTATCAACAAGTCATCAACAGTTTCACAAAATGACTGAAAATGTAATTGTCCTTTCTTATGAGCTGGTGAAAGCCAGCCAAGCCAGCTGACTAGCAAAGCTGCAGGCATAGAGCTAAAAGCCTGTGAAGTGCTTGTTACTTCTCCCCTCCCTGGTGAGCTTCTACTAATGAGATTCTATGGAGGCTGCTGAGCCCCAGACTACCTAGGACATTCAAATCTTGGTTCCACCAGTGAGTAACTATGTGACCTCAGACAAGTTGCTGAACCTCTCTGAGCCTCAGTTTACTTGCTCTGAAATTAGTTTGCATGAGGCTTCACTGAGCTCATGAATGTAAAGCATAGGGACTGGCACTATATTGTAGGTGTTCCCCCAAGGTTTAGCTGCTTTTATTGTTACAATTATTGTGTTTTGAAACCCAGAACAGCTGGAGCACACTGCCTGTTTTTTCTCTAAACATCAGCCTGGATAGTGGGCCTGCACAATGCTGAGCCCCTGGTTTAGATCATATTAAACTTCTGAATGATTGTGGTAATGGTGCAGCAGTAGTAGCCCAGCTGGTTGCTATGACAGCCACAGGCTACGGGTTTGCTGTGTGTGTGTGTGTGTGTGTGTGTGTTTAGTCACAAAATTGCAAATAGTCTGAAGGGTTCTAGAATAGTAGATGGAGCCTCTTCCCATGTGGGGCCTAAGTTGTGCCTGTGATGTTGGGGAAAAAAAGTCACTGCATGCAGAGTAATAATTTAGCAAGCCATCTGCATACTTTTTCTGTATAAAAGCTTTGACAAGGTCTTTCAGTTGTATGTATGGTAGAAGAAGAAAACTGGCAGCTATCTGGATTTATGTTAATTTCCTAAATTATTTCTCCAACTATGCTAAGATAACCATTTCCCACCTTTATGTATGCTTTGATGGCATTGCCTATGCACTCTGGAAGTGGCATTCATGGTACACAAGGAGCCGTGGGAGACAAATTGACTTGTAGCCACAGAGTTCTAGTTTCATGGTAAAATCAATGCAGTTGTTCTATAGTCTCTTAATTAACTGCTCACTTACTAATGAGGGCCTTTTTCTTTTCTTTCTTTTTTTGAGGGCCTTTTTCTTAAAGGTTCCTATTTTTTAAATCAGTAAAGTCACCAGAAAATTACAATCAATATTTTAACAATTTCCCATTTGCTTCCATTGTGATTCTCAAAAATGCTTACCACCCCCAATATCCCTGAGAAAATTACAATTGTTTAAGAATACAATGAAGAGAAATAATTTGTCTCATCTCCTGGTGGCACTCCTCCATCCCACCACAGCAAAATGCCGTGTGTTCCCCACAAGTGCCCCGATCTGGCCCCACACCTAGCACAGACTCACCTTTTGTCAGACATATCAAAATGCTCACAGTTTGCCTAATATCATTAGGTGTTTGGACCTATGGGGTGTTACTGAACAGCAATTAGGGTCCTGCTGCCCCTCTAGCCTAGGAAAAATTCCAGAGACAAAGTTTTGGTGATGAAGGAAAGGAGTCTTTATTCAAAGCTTCACAATTTTGGAATACCAGCTTTCCACATGAATTAGTCACTTAGGTCTAACAATTAAGGCTAAACTCTAACTCTTTAATTACAGCTTTAATCACTTGAACCTATCAATTAAGGCTAAACCCTTTACCACCTCAGTTCCCTTAGCATTCCGCCTGTTAGTTTTAATTATCTTATTTCTACAGGGTTAGTTTACAAACTAAACAACATAAGATACAAAAGCTACACAATTTTGGAAGAATGGCAGGCTTCTGCCTCAGAACCTGTTCCCTCTAGGACACCCAAAGAATAAACTTGCCACCCTCTGCTAGACCAGCCCTATCCTAGGCTGTGCCTAGAGTGCCTTCCTATCCAAAATACCGTCCATTGGGAAACACAGGCAACTGCAGCACAATTATCCACGTATCCTGAGGAAGAGAGCTTGAGGGCCAGAGAGCCCGAGAGTGCTTCTTTTATTTCCAGTCTTCTCACCCGCAATTCCATGTGCTTTGCATGCATTTAGCTTCTCAGCCAATCCCATCCTAGACTGTTTACCATTTCCTCAGCAAACTCCTCCCACAGCCCTTCCCTACTCCTCCCTAGTGATCTGAATAGATTTCTCTGTTTGGGATTGGGGGACTGAGCTTTCATTCTAATATGCTTCATCTTGTTAGTTTAAACACCCGCCTCCTATCTTTGGGGGTGTTTGTCATAATAATCCTAACAGTAGCCTCTTCTCTGATGACTAATGACCTCTAGGCCAGGCACCCTGCCAAGGGTGGTCCTGTTCACTGAGTGGCTGTATCCCCAATCACGTGCCAGTAAGGAAGGGACACTATGACTCCCATTTGACAAGTGAGATATCCCACAGTTTGGAGGTTATACAGCCAGGAGATGACAGAACCCGGATGTATACCCAGGTCTCTAATCTCCTGATCAAGTTGTGCTTTCTCTGTATGGGGCAGTCACCACCCTTGGCCTCCCCACTGGCATTTATCTCTCCTGGTTCTTATTGGTTGTGGCCTCCAGCCTGCTGCAGTCAGAGAACACAGGTCACCACTGGGGTCAGGACTATATGCAGAGGAGGAGCCAATGAATTCCTAGTGAATGCTACAGGAATCTAGAGTTTAGAGCCTGGGCTTCAGATGGGGGATGGCCTATGCATGAGTGGGGTGTGACTGCCAGGGAGTCAGGGGGAGCAGGTAGAATAGATGACCTTTAGTTGGGCACAGCCAACAGCCTCTGTACATGTGCAAAGGTGTAGGATGGGATACCAGGCCCCATATTGAACCCTGCCACATTTATCACCCCATTTCCTCTCTCTGGATTCAAATTCTGCAGTCCAGAGGGCACCCTGGACCCCCTCCATCCCAGTCACAGGTCAGCCATGAATTAATCAGGGAGGCTTCAGGGAACCCCCAAAGTCTGTGGTAAAACAGTAGAACAGGAAGAGCTGAGGGTGAATGCCTGTAGTCAGAGATTACAAACAGGGCCATGGATAACCAAGGACAAGGGGTATCCATGCTGCAATGGGACTCAGGCCAGGTTTCACAGAGTAGGAGGCTTCTGAGATTATCCCCTCAGATGATATTCTAGGCAGGAAAAGTGAATGAGCAAAGGTGGGGAAGTGGGAAGAACCAGGAACTATTTAGTGTTCAATCACTAGTCCAGCCAGGCAGGAGGCCAGGAGGAATGTATAAAAGTACCAGGAGATAAAACTGATGAGGCTGGGGCCTGCCAATGGAGGGCCTTGAATGTCAGGCTGAGGGTTTGGGACTGAGTGCTATCAGCAAAAGGGAGCCACAGGAGGTTCTGAAGCAAGGGAATAACCATGAACATAACAATTGGATGTGTGTTTCTTATCTGCAATCAGCATGCCTGTTCTCAAAGGGCCTTGAGCTGTGCAGGCCACACACAGAATTCCAGATGCTACAGATAAGCCCCCAGCACTCATTACATGAACTTGGGAAAATTTAGTATACTTTCACAGGAATATGACTATTAATAACAGACAACTGCTGTTTTCAAGCTCCAGGCTGAGGTCAGACCAAAGACCTTGCATGGTGGCTCTGCACACCCATAGATCAAGCCCAACCATTTGCTTGGCAGCCTCTCAGAAACAGGGCCAGGAGATTCCCCCAGGAGAAGGGCAGCCCCCTGAGACCTTTGCCAGATTCCTTTCCTCACCAGGACTGCATATGCTAAACATGAGTGGCCACATGGAATATTCAGGAAGCCCAAGCTTTAGCCCTGGCTGGTGTGGCTCAGTGGATTGAGTGCTGGACTGCAAAGGAAGCCTAAGCTTTGAAGCCCAGTTGTTTACAGGTATGCAATTCTCAATTTGTGTGAGCCTGGACATGTCCTTTTACCTCTCTGAGCTTCCCATTCCCTCATGTAGAACATGGAGATGACAATGCTTAACGCCTCCTCAGGTACATGGGGTCATGCAGATAAAGCACATGGTACACTTCAGAAAATGGAGAGATGTGCTGTTAGCTCAAGACTTCTTCTACTTGTTGGGTGACAACAAGAGTATCCACTCACTGTAGAGAAAGCCTTCACCACACCTCTGTCTCTGGCCTCCTCCCCCATTTCTCCATCAATCTTGGGGATACCCAAGATGACAACTACAAGGGAACCTGTTTTCAACAGCAACTGAAAGAACCACAACACATCTGGCCACAGTTATCCTTGGTGACATGATTCTAGGCTGGTTTCAAGGTACGGAGAGCTCCTTGCCTGATCTCTATCTTTCTTTACTTTTATTCACATCATAAACTCCTTAAAATGCAATTAAATGATTGAAAGCTATGGCCCCACTCCCAGTGTCTGTGTACAATCTTGTGGCCCCCAGAGTTTCTGGAAAGTTCCAGGAAAACAGAATCTTACTAATATTCACTGAACAGACACTCCCTGCCAGGCACTGTAAAGAGCTGGGAATATAGCTGTGGACACAAATTGTGAGCCTCCTGGGGCCTAACATATAGTGGAGAACAGCTAGTGGTAACTTCAAAAGAGAAAACAAAGCAGAAAAGGGGAGAGGAAGTGCCAGGGATGGATGTGAGTCTTTGACATGTTACACAGGGTGGCCAGGTGACATTTGTGTAAAAATTAAAGGAAATGAGGGAACCAGTCATATGGATACTTGGGGAAGTACATTGCAGCAGAAGGAACTGCGGGTCAAAGGCCTGAAGGAGGGATGCCTGGTGTGTTGAAGAAGATTCAGGAGGCCTAGAGCAGAGGGAGGGAGGGCAAGAAGGAAGATGATGTCATCCAGATGGAAGAGGGTATGTAGTGCAAGGCCTGTTAAGATATTAGAAGCACTACAGTTTAACTCTAGTGAAATGGGGAACCAATGCAGGTGCACAGAAATTGGGACTAGACTGAGGTGGGGGAGAGGGGTTTTGCAGAAGGTAGGAAACAGAGGAACAAGTTAGGTGGCTACTGGAGTAATCCAGGTGGGAGATGTTGGTGACTGGACCCAGTATCTAGCATTGAAGAAGGAGCGAAGGCTGAGATGGTGGATACATTTTGAAGATGAAAACAACAGAATTGTCTACATCTCTGGATGTGGGGTGTGAGGCAAAGGGAAGAATCAAGGATGAGTCCAGGGTATTTGGCCTGGACAACCTGAAGAATGGAGCCACCATAAACTGAGGTGGCAGACCAAGGGAGAAACAGGTTTGAGGGGTGACCAGGAGCTCTTCTTGGGCCATGTGGAGTTTGAGATGTCTTGTGTCCATCTAGGTGGTGATGCCATGCAGGTAGTTGGCCATATGGCACAGATACATCTGTGATGTCACAGGCTCCCAGGATATTGCAGGGCAGTGGCATCACCCACTCCTCTGGGGAAGCAGAGGGGAAGTGACATGAGGATAGAGTGGAGATGTCTGGGAACAGAACACCATTTTCCACCTCCTTGACCAGTGTGTTGCTGGGGGGGGGGGGCGGGGGGATCAAATTTTAAAAACACTCTGCAATGTTCTGTGATAGACAGAGTTATCCCAGGTTCCAACTTGCAGAGCAGCCTGGGCTGGAACTGGCCAAAGTGAATTCCTTCCCAGTGGAGCAGTGCATGCCCACCTCCCCCCCACCACGGGCCCTACTGGCCTTGGTACTGGGCTGTGGGGTGTCCCGCAGCTGGGCCTGAATGCTGCCCCTCAGCAAGAGAACTGCGGGAAATTTTATAGGCTAGCGCCCACCTGCATGGAGCCTTCCCAGCCCATGACTGGACCGCGCTAAGTTTTCAGAGGACCCGGCAAAGTCCGCGGGCCGGGGTAATGGGCATGAAGGAAGGAGGGGCCAAGTGGGTGGCGGGTCCACCTCTTTATTCCCGGCTCGCAGCTCTGGCAAGTGCCATCAGATGTGGTGGTGACAGGTCGCTCCTCACAGGTGCTGGCAGAAGCCGTGAGAGGGCTGCGGGCTTTGCCCGCGGAGCGCTGTTGCTGTCGGACTAGACACGGCGGGCAGAGCACAGGGAAGTCTAGGTTAGGAATCGTAGAAAGGGCGGGGACCCAGGAGAGGGGGCTCAGGCCAGCCCCAGGGTAGGGGAGGAGAGCCGCAAGCTATGGAGCTGGCCGGATAGGGGGCGGGGCGCTCTGGCCTGCAGGGCAGTTCACCGAGAAATCGTAGTTCTGCGGAAGCCGCAGGTGTCCGCCCGGGGATAACCCCGGGCTGTGGGAGGGCCAGTGCAGCTCAGATAGCACTGGAGCTTCGCCGCCCCAAGCCTAGAAGGCGGGAGACTGGCTGGCGCTAGGGCTCCTGATTGAGCACTCCCCGGGGGGAGCTCAGACAACTTCCCCTTGGAGATTGCTGCGGTGGGTGGGGGGTCTTGGCAGGCAAAGGAGGAGAAAGGGCGAGGAGGGGGAGGAGGAGCTAAGCGAGCAGGGGTGGGTGCAGTTCAGTAACTGCCACCTGAGAGCCTTGGTCCTCACTGCTGTCACAGCAGGTCGACTGGGCAGTCTAGTGGAACCAGCCTGCGGAAACGTTGGCAGTGGGACAGTGGCTACCCACCCAGCGCCTCCCAATTGAAGGTGAGCACCCTCTCGGGTAGCTAGCTCTTATGTCGGTCTCAGCTGAGAGAGGATAGGACGGGTTGAGGGAATCGAATAGGCTACTTTACAAGGAGATTCCTGTCCCTGTAATGCTCAGGAGTCCTCCAGGGATCTGCCATCTCCCTTTCCCACTCTCTTCCCTTCCCTGGTGTCTCTCTTCCACTGTTATCGCCGTCATTTTTCCTCGGTCTCTGTCGATGCCTCTCTCGGTCCCCGTCACTGGTGCGAACTCTCACTCTGGCTGGTGAGTGTTGGGTCTCCCGTGCTTCCAGCTCGCCCTCGGTTCGTCACGGGCGCTCAAGCCTTACCCGATAGTTCTACTGACTCTCTAGAAGGCTACCTGCCGCCTGCGGGTTTCCCAAGCGGGTGGGGCTCCACCTGTGGCCCTCTGGCAAGCCCCATCCGTTTGTGCCCGAAGGCACTAGGTCACCTCGCTTTCGTCTCTCCCCTTCAGCACACCGACTACGCAGTCCACCTGCTGTGGAGGGCACCGACCGCCTCCTAAAATGTTTGGAGCCACTAAGGTAAGTGTCCCGGTGCGCCTTCCTCCCATCCCGTCTCTCCCCAGTTGCTGAGGCTCCAGTGGACTGGAGAAAATGAGGCGACTACAGCGAAGCCAGCCTTCGGCCTCTTTCCCTTTTAAAAAGAGGCAGGAGGGCCCGATAGGCCCTTAGGGCGGCCGCCGCGGTTCCGCTGCCCTGGCCCCATTCGGGCCTGAAAACTCAGTGTTTCGGGGCTCAGAGACAGAGGGGTCGTGGGCAGGGCAATGCAGCTTCCCCTTTAAGGCCATAGCCGCTCCTCGCCGCGTGTGTGAGGGTGTGTGAGTGTGCGGCGTGCGTGTCTCCTCCTCCCTGAGTGACACAGCAGTGAGAAATGCCTATCAGTAACTTAAACCCCCGAAACTCCACCTTCCGGGCGCACCGCGCGGAGCCAGGCGGTGGGAATGGAGCTAGCAGATTAAGGCCGCCACCGCAGCGCTGCCGGCATGAACTTGGCCGTGAGCTGAAACGGCCGACTGCGGGCGGGCGCGAGGCACCGGCCGCTAGCTAGACGGTGGTCTGCAAACGGGCCGGGGCACTCAGCGGACGCCCGAGGCCAGGCAGCCCGCGCAGACAGCCGCCCGCCCCTGGGGTATTGCCCCCTTCGCCGCTGCCGGAGCTCTGCAGTATGGTAAGGCTGAGTAGGGCCCAGGAGGTCCGACTGCTGGGGGCTGCGGGGTGCACTGGTACCCCACTAGTGACCCCCATCGCTGAGGGGCCTGGGTCCAGGGGTGCTGCGATCCGGGGACCCCAAAGTTTCCTCCAAACCTTCGGCCCACCTGGCACAGAGCGCTGCCGCCCCCCTCTCAAATAAGCCGGGCTGGGCTGAGGTCAGCTCTCATCGCTCATGACTGAGGCCTCTTCCTGTTCCTCCTCGCCCACCGGGAACCTGGAATCAGTCGGGGCCAGCCAAGTACCCAGGAGGGAAGGCAGAGGGGCGCGAGCCACGCGGGCTCTCCTGGCCGAGCTGGGAGACCCGCAGGCTCCTAGTCTGTCCCTGCGCCTCCTGAGCCGCTTGCCCCGGCACTACCAGCTCCCTGAGCCTGGGACAGTCGGCAGTGGGCTTGAGGCTCAGGATTCCTCCACCCCCACCCCAAGACTGCGGCCGCGGAGAGAGGCAGTGTGGAGTATGAGCGCGCCGAGCCCGCTGCCTTGGGCTGGCTCTCCTGCCAAATTCTCCCCTGGAGAGCAGCCCCCGAGCTGAGCTAGAGGCTCGAGGCAGCTCCCACTGGGCTCCTGCCTGAGCTAAAGGCGAGTTCCCAGGCCTCAGAGCCGACGCAGAGTTTGGCGCCCGGCGCCGGCGAGGGCGGTTGGGAAGCCCCCCCCCCCCCCCCCCCCCCCCGCAGCGCCGCCAAATACTTTTCTTGGCCATTTGGGTTGGGCAGGCTCCATCCCGATGCAGAGTGTCCGAAGCCACTTGGAAAGCTGGCCGATAGGCTGATTTTGATCGGTGATTAAATGTGTGCTGAGCAGACACTAACAGGATTAGCCTGCCAGAAAACTGCCCTGAAGTCGTCGGAACAAACAGACGCACCTCAAGCAGGGGTTTTGCCCCCAGCACTCACTGCTACAGCTGAACGCAGTCCCAACAGGACACCCCTACTGTGGGCGTGGGGTGGGGGGAGCACATGATGGCCGGAGGATTTGGGTACAAGGTGTGTGCTGGGGTGGCTTGGTGTTGTTGTTTGGCAGCCGAAGGAATCTCTGGGGCGCCTTCCGAACCATAGCGAACGAGCCATTTGCTAGTAGCTGAACGAGGCTCTGGGACAATGTGAGGGCGAGCAAGCTGAGCGTACGACTGGCGGGTGGCCGCTCTGGAACAAAAAGGCAGCGTCTCCACTAGCTTGAACAATTGCGAAAGAGTTGGATGGGAAGAGGGCCCCGGGTCTCCCGGGGGAAATCCCCGCGGGAATTGAGCCTCCCCCACAGGCTCTGGCCCCAAAGCCCGGACAATCATGTGCCTGGACTGCGGTGAGCTAGTGTGCAGCACCAGAATGAGGCAGCCCAGTCTTTCGCAGGCAAGGGTCGCCGCCGGTGTGCCCAAGGGTCGGGAGGGGTCAGCAGCGCACCCGCAGGGGCTTCCCAGCTGCCGCTGCCGCTTGGGGCTCCCGGAGGTGCACTTTCTTCCTCCACCCCACCTCTGCTGGTCTTTCCTTGTCTTTATAGGGATCCCTCTCCTTCCCATCCCCTGCTGCCGCTTTGGCCTACCAGCCGCTTTCTAAAAAGCCCCTTTGTTTCCCAGGAGGCTGGAGAGAGAGAAGGGGAAAGGGACTCAGAGGCAGAGGGCGGGAGCAGCGACCTCCCAGTGGCTTGGAGTGGCAGAGCACTGGAGAGCATTTGTAGGCGATAGGGGAAGGGGCTGTACTTCGAAGACCCCTCCGCTGGAGCCCCAGAAGGCGTAGGGAACCCCCGACTCGTGGTGCCTATCGGGCTCCGAACCTGCTAGCGGTGGACACCCTGGGCCCCAGCGGTCTGGATGGCTCAGAGGACGGACAGCTAGCAGGCTGTTGCAGAGGCTAGGGGCGGCACATGGCTCCGCAGGCTGGGCAGATGCGGCTCGCCACTGTGCTCGCTGGGCTCTGGCAGAGGGGGCTCTCTCTCGGTTTCGCTTTTCAGCCCTCGCCCCTCTCCTCTGGGGCTCAGGGCAGCTGTCCCGCCTGGCAGCGTGAAGACGACGTCTCAAACCCAGGTAGTTACAACTGAGGCTCTCGCCACCCCGTGGCTACACGCATCACTTCTTCCCTCGCTCTCCTGACGCCACCCCCGCCCCCACACAAATTCCAATGCTTAGTGAGACCCCCTTCCTTTGTTTGGAGGCAGGAAGGGAATCAGAACCCCCACATCCTAGCTCTTGCAGCCTGGGCGACGGGCTTTCGGAACGAGAATGCACCTCCGGAGCTTGCATCGGCCTGCAGCCTCTGAACACACCAAGCGCTGGGCACTTGCTTTACCCCACAAACCTGCGGGATCCCGGACTTGCATTGAGAAATGTTTAACGTAACGTAAGAAGTAACCTTTTGCTCGCCTGTCTGCCTGCCGCGTCCTCACTCTCCAAAGCGGTCCGCTTTTTTCCTCCTAAACTTTGTTGGGAAAGAGGATACTGACAATAAGAAAAACTGACAAATAAGGAGAAGTGGGCGGAGCCCAAACTCGACTGGTGGGTCCCGGAGCTAAGGCAGATTCGAGAGATTCAGATTCCTGAAGATATCTTGTCGCTGCAGCCTCCTTCCCCCTCTTCCCATTTAATTTCATGGTGACATATTATTTGTGCCTTTTTGCATATTTCCCCTACACCACTCCCCTCCCCCTCCGTGGAGATTATTCGTAAGTGTTGGTCAGACGTTTGTGCTCTGGTCTTTGGAATGGAGGTGAAGCGTTAACTCCCCCTCTCCCCCCAACATACACATCCCAACTGCATCTAAAACCACAAGAAAGTGCTCCAAGGGTAAACCACAAGTTCTACCTTCTCCTCCCCCCTTTGTGCTCCCCTTCTGGAGCAAGATCATTGGAAAATAAAGCTGCTGATGTGCGAGATGGAACATATGGTGCCTCCATAAGAGGGAAGCTGAAATGGCCTTGAACCTGCTGGACAGACCAGCTGTTTGCTGCCAGCCAGAGCATCTAATCAGCTTCTTCCCCTTAAAGTAACAGCCCTCTTTTCTCTTGATGACTAGTTTGCATATTAAATATAATATTCTCCAGAGGAGAAATGTGATGGGCTCCAATATTGCTTCGTGCTTTGGTGGTTCTCCAACGCCTGTCCCGCGGTCTGGGGATTGCGTTGGCCTCTCTTCACATGTGCCTCCAATGTGTGAGTGTTTCCTTCAACGCTGAAGTCATAGTGTTGCTTACAGTGGAACCTGGGAAGAGGGGGACAGGAAAAAGGATTCCCAGATGCCAGGGAGGAAAGCTCTCTGTTTTGTTCCCACTGCCTTTGGAAAGACTAGCAGTCCTCTCCCAACTTAAATATATCACAGAGATCTGGAGCTCTTCCTTGTAAGATCTCCTTAAAAATCATCTTCTTCTGGCTGTGACCATTTTCAGTTTTCCTTCAGTACATTGTGTCTGAGAGGAGAAAAACAGTTTGGCATTGGAAGAAGAAAGGCTTGAGAAGATAGAAGGAAATTCCATGTTAGGAAATCATTAGCAAAGGGCGACTAGATCTGTTTTCCTGCCACTGACGCTGACACTGACACAGATATGTGGGTTGAAACAGGAATGTCATTGAATGTTTAAAGACTACCAGGAAATAACCTATTTCTGGGCTGGAGGTGGGGGCTATACATTCACTGCATCTTAAGGTAAGGAATTTACTGTTGTCTTTCCTATTCACTAAGGAAAGGGAATTTTTCAAGCGTGGCCAGTACATTTAATACCACCCTCCCCCCTTTTAAGCTGATCACCTACAGGCTTAAAATGCACCTGTTTGTAGATCATCTTTAGGAAACTCAAGCACTGTTTAGGCCAGGAAATAGGCAGAAATTGATCTTAGACAAGTGGTTCTTTCCGCCAGTAGTTTGACTACTCTCCTTCAAAAGGGCTTCCTATACACGGTAAACCTTTTTTTTTAAGATTCTGATTTTTTTCTGTAGTGGTGCATTGGAGAGATAATTAACTTAGGAGCTGAGAAACTTGTGTTCTAGAACACCCTCCCCACTAATTAGCAGAGTGACCTCAGGCAAGGCCCACCTGCCCCCTTGTTTCATAACCTCAAAGTCTGAGTCCCTTCCAGCTCTAACACTGTGATTTGTGAATGAAATAGTCATTTTTCTGGGAAAGTGAAACACTTGGGGAAAACAGCTAGATATTTTTTAAAACGAGGCTGAGATTTTGAGGAGCAACAAGAAGAGTGAGGTATAAAAAATGGCAGAAGGCCAAGCAAAACAATATACAAGTGCGAAGTGTTCCCTCTCTTTGTGTCTTAATGCCAGTGTGAACTTCTAACTCATGCATCATGGATGGGGGAGGCTGAGAGGCAACCCCTAGGGCTTCTGGTCCAGTACCCCTAGTCAGGTGATCTGAGGGCCTATTACTGATGGCAGGCTTCCTTATCGTTTGGTTGGTTTGCAGATAACACATTCCAAACTGTTTGATATTGGACTGGCATATTTCCAAACAACTCATCTCATACAGAGTAGGTTTTTTGTTTTGCAGTTATTTAGCAAAGGTTTCAATGACAAAAAAAGCCTTTTTTTCTACATACATGAGCGGCACTGGAGTATGGGCTCTGAATTCACTGTTGAACCTTTTCTTCCTAGTCCAGCTGTTTTTTTTTTTATCACATTTCCAACTTTGAGGGTGCAGCAATCATGAAGGAATATGCCACTGTCTTGCTTGACGTTAATATTGATTTTTTAAAATGAATTGGAGGAGGGGTAGACATTATGAAGAAGGACCTTTTATCCTCTGAGCTCTTTGGCAATTATCTTGCTGCCATAAATGTTGATACACATATAATGGATGTAACTAAAAAATCTCCTTATCCAAGCAGAAAGGCTGCGTGTTTGTTAGAGCAAGATACAATGCTGAGAGTGTGAATAGACCAACCTAGACATGGCTGGGGTAGGAGAGAAATGATGGAGGAACAGGAGTCAGCTACTATAGATCAGCACAATAAAGCAATTCCCACCATATCTCTTATAACTCCACTGAGAAGTAGCCTAGGCAAACCAATCAACTGTATGGCAGGATTGAAACCTTGCAAAGCTCAGCTGGAAGCATTCTGATTTTTTAGGCATTGAGTCCTTAAACATCTTCCAAACTTTGAAGAGGGAAACTTTATAAATCTGCATGAAACTGATGGGTTTAATTGCAGTGCATACTACTGGTTTTGTCATCACTGCTGTTGTCATTTAGCAGAGAAGTGAGCTCACAGAGCTGGAAACTGCTGGCAGTTAGTCAAGGGCCCTGTTGGGAGGGGTGGGAAGAACAGCAGAATCCCATGGGGTCCTGCTCTCAAATGAGAAACCATGGACTTCTGAAGCCCCAGGAGTATTTGCTGCAAGGGGAGGGGATGGAAGCAAAAGAATTAGGTTTCCTCCCTCCCACACCTCATTACTTTATTTTTTCTTCCTTTTCACAGAGTTTCCCCTATATCCTTTGTGCCTCAAGTCCCTTCCTAAGATCTGACGTATTCATAAATTCCAAAGTAATCAGATAAGTCACAGCGTACAAAGATCTCTCCTACCCCTGTAAGGCCTCACTAGCCGTGGGCACCAAGCTGCAGGAGTAAAGGCTTCCAGAGACAGGTCCAAGAACAGCATAAGGAAAAAGCACTTTGCAAAGTCTTCAAGAACTGTCCTCACCCAGAGGTGTTTACCCAGGCTGTCCTGGAACCCCACCTTCAGACTTCTTCCCTGCTGACCTACATGATAGTGGACTCTTCCCTGCCCTGGAGGAGGAGCCCCACCATGCAACCCAGTCCTGCCCCGGTTACCTTCTGGTCCTGGGGCAGCCATTGGCCCTTTCTGAAGAGTCCAGGGTGCAGCCTCAATGCCCCCCCATTTCCTGAAAGGGGAGGGACCCAGCTACCTTCTCCTCTTGGGGTACTCTGCTGTTTGCTAGATCTATGCAGTAAAAAAAACATTAAGTGGGCTTTGGGAAATGACGTTTTCTTAAGGCTGAGAATTGTTCCACAAGGCCTAAAGGAGGATGGGGCCAACCATGATTCCATCATGTTCGAAGAGGCCCTGGCCAACTGGCCATGGTGTTTTCCCCCTTTCCTCCACCTGTGGGAGTGTCTGGACACTAGGCCATCGAGACACATTCTGGTGATTCTAGAAGAAGCCACTGGAGGCCACAGGATCAGAACTAGTGAATGGCATCTGTGTCCAAAGGGCCTGGTGGCCCCAGCTTGTGCCCTCATCTTTGGAGAGGAACTGTGGGCTTAAGGGCACTAAAGGCAGCACAAAAACCTAGTCGGCCCGAATGCTTCAGGCCATCTCAAGTCTTTTGTCCACTTGTCCTGAGTGCTACCCTTGTCCCATGAATAAATAATATGTTTATATTTTGTCCAGTGTTTGAACTTAAAACTAGTAATCCCAGCTTCTTTAAGGGCTCAGTGACAAAGAAGGAGAAGGGGAGAAGGGGAGAAGGAGGAGAGGATCCAGCTCTGCCTTCCTTTTGGGGGTCCTGTTAGCTAGTTCACCACAGTCCTGCACATAGTTGCCCCAATGCATGTATAAAACTCAGATGTTGAAAGATGGAGAATTTTCCAGCTGGAAGAGTCAAGCCGTATGATTTTACAAAAGAAGAAAATAAGGCCCAGAGATGGGGGCCTGACTTCCCTGAGAGGACACAGTGGAGGGATCTTAAATTAGAACTCTGGTTTCCAGCTCTCACTCAAGTACTTGGGTCTGGAATGCCAACTTTTCACTCAGGCTGAGGAAAAGCAAAGTGGTGAGAGGAATGTGGTGAACAGAGGAGGACCATCATTACTAACTAGTGTAATATACCTTATTATTCAGATTATAAGATGCACTCTCCCCCACAATTCAGGAGGAAAATGGGTGCGTCTTATAGTGCAAATGTACCTTACCTGCCTCGCTGGAGGGGGGCAGGGTGGCAGTGGAGCGTTTTTTTTTTTTTCCTATTTCCCTCTAAAACCTAGTGAGTCTTATGGTCCTATGTGTCTTATAGTCTGAAAAAAATGCGGTAAGCTGCTCTGTGTCTGTGCTGTGGTTGGGAGACAGAGAGGCACATTGGAATCAAAACTCCAAGTCTAGAACTCAGTGAAGATCATGGAAGATTATAAGTTAAGAATCAGTCTGGGGCTCAGGCATGGGTGCCACAGAAAAAATTGTTTTGTCTTGTTGTATTTTCAAGTTGCTGATGGAGAGTTGGGCAACTAGCCCCTTGTAGGGCTGGGCTCGGTGGGCTCCCTTGGCAGTTGCTGATTGTTTGAGTTTTATTTCTAGTGATATCTGTGTTAATATCTGCCTTGGGTAGCTCCAACACTGACCTTGGAATTTTAAGTGGGACAGTAGTCTCAATGCAGTTGCCAACGTCACATGCTTTGCGTGTCTAATTCTGAAAGACTGGCATGCATTATGCTAGGTTTAGGGAGAACAGCACAGTGTTTCTAAGCTGCTTGTCTGTCAAGAATTAATTTAGCCTCTAATTAAAACATTTTCTTCTCAGTTTGCTGCATGAACATGTAGCAAAAGCTTAAAGAAGTGTGCCATTTCTTTTCGCCACTGCTTTAAAATTAATTTTGGTGATGTAAAGTCAAATCTGACATACTTGATGTTAAAATAATTGTGATGACATTCAAATTAAAGTGAAAAATCTGGTTGTTTCTAGTGATTCCCCAGTGATGGGATAAAGAGCATTATTGTGTTAGTCACAGCCACAGCCCTCAAAATGAACCCTGATAACATGAAAGAGTGTCACTGCAATAATCCCACTGGGCAGCCAGTGCTCCCTACACATGGCCCATGTCCTGTATTTTACCTTCAGAGTGTAACTAATGACCTTTGTAGTGAGGCAGCCTGGGACCCCTTTCTGCCTGCTAAGAGGGCAGGTGGTGAGTTCTCCCACAGCAGAGGTGAGGCCACTCCAACTGAAGCCTCTCAAGTGCCTGCTCCCGAGGCAGAACCTGTTCAGAGCATGGCAACAATGAAATCACAAGATTAAACTTCCTGAGCTTCTCCAAGCAGGCTTCTCTCCCTCCTCCTCCCTGTGCCACCCACCCTAGAGAGATGGCCCATTGGCAGGCCTACAAATCTGTTTTGATCCCCACCTCCCCAAACAGAAGCACTGGTTGTGGGAGCCGTAGGCTTACTCCCCACTCTAGGGTGGCTGGGAAGTTTGACTTCTCAGACCCCGGGCAGGAGTCCTTCACAGCATGGTTTACTTCTATTTCATAGTCCATGGAAGTAGACTTGTAGGATAAGGGTGACAACTACCTTAGCCAGTTATGGGACTTTATATCCTTGCCTTGGCAGTTGTGGACAGCCAGACATTTACACTCACGCACACACATCCCTATCTCAGTGTCAGACAAGCATGATTGCTCTTCATTTCCTCCCAGGAAAGAGAGGCACTTCAGTACATTTTGCCTCAGGATTTGAGAACTAGCAGCTGATATTCTCTCTCTATCCTCAGCACATCTTTTTTGAAAGGTGGTACCGGATAGAAAGGGCTAGGACCTAAACCCTTGTACCCCACATGGTTGGGAATAGGCTGTCTGGCCTTCACAGTCATGCCTTTGGCTTTGCCCTGTGCAAAATCCTAAGCAAACCAAGTTCAGGTTCAGTCTCCCTACCTTGTTGTCCTAGACCTGCCCATTCCACTTCCCTGGAAAGGCACCATCCTCAGCCCTCTGTGACTTAGTGTGACTCACTACCTCAGGAAAATCTGGAACCTCTAACTGAAGTTATGGGAGGCAAGGACCACCATGCCTTGGAGAGCATCCACTCTTTAGAGCATAGGTAGGAGGTGTTCAAGGGTTAGGTAGACTCTCTCCATCACCACCAAGTGGTACCATGTCTGTAGAATGCCCAGCAGCACCTGGCTGCCAAAGCTCTCCTGAACTGGCCTCAGGGAAGCTGACCCTAAAAAAACAGATTCCCGTTTCTCTGAAGCAGGTAGGCTCTTTGCCTTTTGTGGATCATGGACTTATTTTTAAATCTGATGAAAGCTATGGGTCATCATTTTATACCACTGCACAAGTATATGCAATGTTGCATCTAATTTCAGAGGCTCATAGACCCGTCTGGAAGTACATTCATGGTTCCCTTGGGGATCCTTTGACACAAGTTAAGAATGCCTCAATATGGCTCCTTAGCCTGCCAAATTGTGCAGTCATCTCTGTTCACCACATGGGCATAGAAATACCATGATGTGGTGAATGAACATGAGTTTTGTCTTTGGCACAGGACATTAACCAGCTGTGGTATTTTAGGCAAGTTCATGAAGCTACCTTAGCTGCAATCCTCCATTGTCAGATGGGAATGTGAGAATGCTAGCCCTACCCAGCTTAACGTCATCAGAGGAGATTCAAATGAACCAGTGTTGGTGAGACCATCTTGTACACACTGACTCAGGCACCCTCTTGGGTTTCTCCCTGTGGTGTCACTGGTCACTCTTCATTTTGCCTTCCTATTTGGCCTGAGAAATTTAACCAACAGATAGCAGGTCTCTTTTGACATAACAAGTCCATTTGTCCCTTCCTTTGACATTGTATAAGTTACACCTAGGCAAACTATCATAAAAGAGTCTCATACTTGAGAGGGACCTCCTTGGGCATGCAGAGTGTCCGAGATGCAGGCAGTTCTGGAGGTCTCAAGTCATTAGGGGCCCTGCTTACTCAGACCTCAGGGGCTCCCAAGTGGAGCTGGGGTGTGTGTATCTGGCCCAGTGCCCTGGCTAACTCCTATGTTCGTCTGCCACAGGAGTTAGCAAATGGGATCTGAGAAAGCAAATGATTTGGTTTTCCACATTCCAGTACTGTCACACCTGCAATCAGGAGGGAAGAGTGGATCCTTGAATCTCTCCCAAATTAGTGCAAAGTTTCAGGCAGCTCCTTATGAAAACTGGGTAGTGGACCTGCTCCAGGATCTGTCCACCACTCTGTCCTAGGGGAGGGAGCAGTTCTCTTCAGAGAAAAGCCTCAGGAGCAGCCTACAAGCACTTTGTTTGGTGGGAGGTCATCCTGGGAGGGAAGAGGCCCACTGGTCTCAATTCAAATAGCCCTTCTCCACTGCCCAGAACCAAACCTGGCAATGTGGAAAGACTTCATGGTCCAGCCAGGAAGGCTGGCAAATCATAGATAAGGAAATTGAGGCCCTGAGAGGGGACTGTGCTTTTCCAATGTCACATAACAAGTCAGAGGCCACCCCATGCAAGAATACAAATGAGCATAAAGACATGTCCTTTGCCCTTGTTGGGCCTGTGCTCCCTCCTCTGGCTCCTGAAAATAGTGCATTTTCACTTCTTTTAAAACCATAACCTATCTTCAAATTAACTTGGTCCTAATGAATGCTCAGGTTTTCAAAGTCAGCTTGAGACAATAAAGGGCAGGTTTGGAAAGCTCTTTGAATACTCAGAGGATGATCCTGGCCGTGCTAAGCCTACTGCTATGCAGTTCCAGAATCAAATCAGCTACATGGTTGTAGAGCAAGTCCCCTCTGCCCCCTCTGCCTCCTCTGCCCTAAGTTAGGAATGCTTTTGGAAAAGAATGTTTCTAGGAGCTTGGGCTTTTCCTTCCCCTTATAAAGAGAGGAGTGTTGTTTTGCTTTGAACTGGCTTGCAAGTAGATTGAGAGGTCCCCTCTTTCTTGTGTTAAACCAGTCAGATTTGTGAGGGCTGGTTAAATGGAGATCATGTTAAAAAGGAGCATTTAGTACTGGGTCATTAAACAGAGTGGCACTGATTCCCATCATTTGCTGGAGTGTCTGGGCCTGAAGCTTCATTATTCTTCTGGAAAGGGAGAAATCCTGCCAGTCACGTGAAAGTAGATGCCACCCAGCAATTTTAGGTATGCTCACGTAATCATCCAAACTGATAGTGCTCTGTAAATTGGGAAGTGTGGCAGTTGACTCTTGCTCTTTGGAAGAATCACTGTTTGGTACCAGTTTTCTGAGTTTTAAAAGGATCCCTAGTGCAATAGTGAGAAGAATGTCCACCTGGAGAGTCAGCTGACATATGCTCCAGGTCCAGCTGTGAGCCTCAGTTTCCCCATCTGTACAGTGAAGGAGTTGACTAGGGGAATCTGAGGGTGCCTCCAGCTTTGATGTGTCATGATTCTCTGAGTTGCAAATTAAACTCTAAGTTACTTTAAGTATTTGAAAAGGACAAATCATAATTTGTTATTTTCAGAATTACTAGAGACATAAAACTGAGGGTTTCATTTTAGTTTGATAGATGGGGACTATGATTGTTATATAGTCAAGTACAGTTCTAGAAGTTTGGGCAAAGACGAAATGATTTGATATGTATTTCTGTAAGACCAAAGAAGGAGAAAGGGGATGTTCTCTTAGAGATCCAGTTTTTACACATGAAGATAGTGGGGCTGGATTCCCCAGCAAGCTGCTAGGAGCTGAGGTAGTCCAGGAGTCAGATGTTCCCACTCTCAACCCACTGTGGGCTGCTGTTTCCACACCCACAGTCCACATACCCTTACAGGAGAAGAATCCAGACATCCAGTTTTTGAGCCTGCAATCAGCGGAGTATTGGGCTGAGAGATTTTTGATTTCTAGCTATGAAACAGTAGCTTATCAAAAAGGAAATTTTTCCCTTATCCCAACCCCCAACAACCAAGGGTTGTTTTCAGTTAACGTAAATATTTAATTTTGTTGGTCTTGTACCAATGCCTAATTTAAAGTAAATCAGATTTTCTTAAATAATGGGAGGTGATGCTTCAGGGCTTTTTATTTGGAATTACCATATTTTTTCGGACTATAAGACACACCTTTCTCCCCCAAATTTGGGAGGAAAATGGGGGTGTGCCTTATAGTCCGAATGTAGCTTACCTAGCTCACTGGGAGCGTTGGTGGTGGAGCATTTTTTTGTTTTGTTTTTTTGTTTTCCTATTTTCCTCCTCTGAAACCTAGGTGTGTCTTATGGTCTGGTATGTCTTATAGTACGGAAAACGCAGTACTTTAATTTGTATGTATTGGTCGTTTTAGGTTTCACTTCATGTATTCTTATTGTCAGTATGCAAAAACAACCTAAGCCACCCCACTCTTATTTTTGTTATGAGTAACAGTTTGGTCTAAAAGAAACTTAGTTTCTCAACTGTTGGTACCCACAGTGCTTGCCATGTTTGCTTATGTTTTTGTTTACGTCTAAATCACAGACATGTGTTGTTCACCTATAGCTAACTACTGCTTACAAAATCTGTCTGGCTTATTCCCAAACAGCCCCAGATTTGGGACTGTTTTTTTTTTTTTTTCTGTTCCAACACAACCATCTCTTATCTATGCCCAGCCACCCATCCTCAGGCTTGGAACAAGACCAGTGTCTGGGAGGGAGGTAGTCTGGCTGCCACGCCCAACTCTGCTGCCTCACTGTGTGACCTTGGCTAAGTCCCTTACCCCTCTAGGCCACACAGTTGCTATTATGACAATGAAGGGGCTGGCCAAGGGTTAGAGGGCTCTCTGAGAATTTCCTCTTATTGGGTTGGATTGTTACATTTGGAGGCTGTGATTATACCAGTGGAGTAGGACCTTTAAATACTTTCTAGAAGTAAAATTCAGTGATTGTCCAAGAAAAGTAAAACTTACTAGCACTTAGTTCCTGATGGCTGGCTGCTTTTTGGAAAAAATGTATCTATGTGTATTCCCTCCCCGTCATTCAGGTTTGTTGAGAGTTATGGGCTTGAAATCAAGGCAAAAATGGAGGGGTGGGAGGATGGCAGTGCCCAAGACTTTTCTCTCTAATGAACCCTTGCAAGTGATGGGGCCCATTGGGCTATCTCTCTTCTCCCATTTGGACAGGTCAGGGGTCAGTATGAAAAGAACCCAAAATAATACAAAATTAGAACTTGGGTGCTGGTCAGGAACTGGCAAAAGTCATTTTGAAAAAATGATTACACAAAAATATTTTGTGTGTTTACTATGTGCAAGGCACTATGGAAGGATGGATGGATAGATGGATGGTTGGATGGATGGATGGGACAGGCAGATACATTAGAGTTAAGATGCAAAAAGCTACTAAATACCCAAAGTAAAGAAGTTATACAAATTAATGTGTCAGGGTGATGATATGAGAATGGAAAAAACAGACCAAAAAATCCCTCATGAAAGGTAGTCTAGCAGAGTAGAACAATAAACAAGATTAATAAGTAAAAAATATATAGTATAATATAGTATGTCCGAGGTGACAAGTGCCTTGAAGCAAAATAAATCAAGGAAGGGAATTGGAGAATGTCATGGGAGGATGCTGCACTTTTAAATAAGGTGGCCAGCAAGGACCTTGTGAAGAAAGTGAGATTTGAGCAAAAACTTGCAAAACCATGTATCAACCAGGCCAGTGGTATCCAATAGAAATATTGGATTGGCCAAAAAATTCGTTTGCTTTTTTCCCCATAATATGGCACTAGTAGTGCATAGTTGTCTTTAACTTCATTTGACACAATTTTGTTATGTTGTATTGTGACAGCTGTCACATCAGCTTGCATTAAAAAAAATCAAAATTGGTGAATTTTTGTGTAGCCATTTTAATAGTGAAGATGGAAGAAAATATGCAACATTTTCAGCATATGATGCTTTATTATCTCAAGAAAGGTAAAACACAACTGAAATGCTAAGATTTGTGCAGTGTAGAAGTACATGTCGAAAGTGTTTTGCGAATTTTCGTGCTGGAGATTTCTTGCTGGACGATGCTCCACAGTTGGGTAGACCAGTTAGTTGACAGCAATCAAATTGCAACATTAGTTGAGAACAATCAATGTTCTACCACCCAGGAGATAGTTGACATACTCAAAATATCCAAATCAATCAAGTTATTGATGAAAATGAAATATGTGTCTTTTATTTTACAGAAAAAAGCATACGATCTTTTTGCCAACCCAGTATAATACAAGACACAGATCCAAGCCACACATATAATTTTAAATTTTCTAGTAGCTACATTTAAAAAGAAGCAAGTGAAACTAATTAAATAATATTTTACTTAACCCAATCTGTCTAAAAATCTAAATACTAATACTAAAATATTAGTATTTCAACATGTAATCAACTTAGAAATTAAATTACTGAGATGGTCTACATTCTTGTTATCATGCCAAGTCTTAATATTCCAGTGTGTAGTTTACACTCACAGCACACTTCGATTCATATTAGCCACATTGCAAATTCTCCATAGCCATATGTGCCTCATGGCTACCATATTGGACGATATATAACTAGACTTAAAGTTAAAAGTTTTGCCCTAGCTGGTGTGGCTCAGTGGATTCAGTGTTAGTCTGAGAACTGAAAGGTCGCAGGTTCGATTCCCAGCTAGGGCACATGCCTGGATTGCAGGACAGGCCCCCAGTTGGGGCATGTGAATCTAATGTTTCTCTCCCTTTCTTTCTCCCTCCTTTCCTCTCTCTAAAAATAAATAAAATCTTTTTTAAAAGTTCTCATTTTAGTGGATCTTTGATAAACTACTTTATAGGATGCTTTCTTTGCTTACTGGGCTGAAATTATTTAAAATAATAACTATTACTAATCACCATTAATTTCCGTAAATTCCTTTACTGTAGGTAGCCTTTTACATCTCAACTCTTCGTGCATCTATATGTGTCTGCCTATCTGTACATCCATCCATCATTCCCCAAAATGACTCTACCTGAAAAAAGTTCTCCAGTTCTCAGTTTCTCTGCCTTGCAATCTGGGTTCTGAATGCAGACCTGGAGGAAGCTCAGTGGACCAGCTGGTATCTGCCACACTGAGCAAGGCTTTGAGGAGCATTGGCAAAAGGTCTTTTGTCAGGAGGAAGGCTACATTTTTGACTTGATATTTATCAAAACATTTCCCTGAATGCCTGTGTGTGCCTAGAGACTTCTGTCCTGGTGTCTCTTGGAAACCTACCCATTAACTGAGAGCATTTTATGAGTGTTGGCCTTTAAGCCTGTATTCTTTGCTCCTAGACCTTCTGCCCAGGGGGTGAATTGATCACTTCTAAGCTTTTGTAATTTAATTTTTTAACTTGATATAAATTCAGGCTTTAAGAAAAGTTTGAAGAATAATACAAATAATTTCTGAGTACCTTTCACTCAATTTCCCAAATGTTAATATTTTACCACATTTTCTTTATGTTTTATCCACTTCCTCCTCTATACACACACACAAAATTTATTTTAGTGAATTGTGTAAGAATCAATGCAGATATAATGCCCCTTTATGCCTAAATAGCTTAATGTATATTTCCTTAAAAAAATTCTCTTGCATAAGTATAGGATGTTGATCAAAATCAAGAAGCTAACATTGGTACGAATCAGATCTAAAGATCTTAATCTAAAAACCTTATTCACATTTTGCTGATTGTCTAAAAAATGTCCTTTATAGCAAACAACCAAAAAAACAAAAAAACACTCAGGATCATATGGTGCATTTTGTTGTTTGCCCCTTTAGTTTCCTTTAATCTGGGACAATTCTTCAGGCTCTCTTTGTGTTTTGAAGCATTGATATTTGTGAAGAGTACACGTCTGTTATTTTGCAGAATGTCACTCATTTTGGGTTTGTCTGATGTTTCCACATGATTGGATTCAGGTTATGCATTTCTGGAAGGAATACCATGGAGGTGATGCTGTGTGCTCCTCAGTACATCATATCATGAAGTTCATGATATTGATATGTCTTATTACTAGTGTTGTTAACCTTGATCACTTGGTTAATATGGTATCTGCCAGGTTTCTCTACTATTGATTTACTATTTTCCTCTTTGTAATTATCTTATGGGTATATATTTTGAAGGTATGTTAATGTCCTGTTACTATGTAAACCTTCACTCACTAGTTTAGCATCTATTGATGATCCATGCCTGAGGCAAGTTTATTATGTTGGTGGCCAAGTAAGAATTTCTAATTCTATCATTCCTTCTGTATTTATTGTTTGGCTTTCTACGGTAAGAGAATTTTCCTTCCTTATGTATTTATATCAGGTGAACTCATGGATTATTGTTTTATGGATCAATGGAACTCATGGATCAATGAGTTATAATTCTTTACAATCATTATTTATTTTCATGTTCAAATTTTCCCGGGTTTGGCCAGTGGGAGCCTCTTTATGTTGCCTCTTATATCTTTTGTTTAAATAAAAAATAATCTTGTAGCCAATATGGCGAACATTTAAAAAATATTTTATTTATTTATTTTATAGAGAGCAGGAGGGAAGGAGAAAGAAAGGGAGAGAAGCATCAATGCATGACAGAAACACCACACAACCCAGGCATGTGCCCTAACCCTGAATCAAGAAATTGAACCGGCAACTTTTGGATTTGCAGGATAAAGCCCAACCAACTGAGCCATACCAGTCAGGGTACCTCTTATGTCTTTTTGACATATTCTTAATCATTCTCTGAGCATGGTCTTAATTTCTGGCATAACAAGATGCCCCAGGCTCATCTTGTACTTTTCTGCCCCAGCCATGAAAATCAGCCATGATCCCAAGGAGCCCTAGTTTCTTTTAGTGGAAAATGGTACTTGGAAACCAAGATCTGGTGCCCATTGCTACAAGTGTTATTGTTAGTAGACCCCCTCAGTCCATAAAGCTAGAAAATTAATTATTTAAATAACTCACGTCTATATTTCATTGTATTATTTTATTAATTTTTATTATTGCAGTAACTTCTCTAACCATCATATGTTCACACTGATACCTCTAAATTCCAATCCAACAACAAACTTTATTCTATCTTTGTAACTTTCTTTTATGACAATGAGAAGTCTCTCTGTTATTATCCATAATGTATTCACTGCCCACTCACTGAGTCCTAAAATATACAGGAAATAGTTTCAGAATTGCTAACCCATAATTCTATGAAAAGAAGACTGTTAACTAGAGTACAATATTTGTTTAGAATTCATTTTGTCTTTAGTTTAAGGATATATTATCCAAAGACTGTTAAAAATTACCTGGGCTAGTTGCCTGTCTCTGCTCCCAGTGTGGTCATTTGAATACAGTTCAGTTCTCTTTTTCTTGTTTAGATTCCTTTGGAGGCTTTTGTTCTCATACTTGTTAATTTTATTTATCTATGTAGCTATTTATTTATTTGTATTAAATTTTTGAGGTAACATTGGTTAATATCTTTATATAAATTATAGGTGCACAACCTTATAATTTGATATCTATATATTCTAAGGCATGCTCACCACCCCAAATCTAGTTTCCTTTTGTTACCATGTATTTGACCACTTTTACCCACTACAACCACTCCCCACCCCCATCACCTCTGGTAATCACCATTCTGTTGTCAGGATCTATGAGTTTGTTTTTGTTTGTTTTGCTAGTTTAATTATTTTTACTGCTGTTCGGTTACAGTTGTCCCCATTGTCTCCCCACTACTCTCCCCTGCCCTACCCACCCCTACCTCCCACATTCACTCCTCCCCCTTGTTGTCCTTGTCCATGGCTTCTTTATACATGTTCCTTGACTCGACCCTTCCCCTCCTTTTCCCCAGTTATCTCCCTCCCCCCTCCCCTCTGATCACTGTCACTTTGTTCTTTATTTCCATGTTCCTGGTGAGCCTGCGAAATAATAACATACTTCCAAAAGTTGGAACTGCACAAAAGAGACACTGCCCATTGCTTCTATCTTTTCCATCTCATTCCATTCACCCCCTCTCAATAACCAACCTCACTTGTTCTTCTGTTTTTCTTTTCACACAAATAAGCAGATATCCACGCATTTTCTTATATGCCCTTTTCACAGGAAGGGTAGCATAGTCTTGTGGGCTTTGCTTTTTTACATGACAACACATCCTAGTAATTACTTTGTATCAGTTTATAGAGATCTTTATCATTTCTTTTTTAAAAGATTTTATTTATTTATTTTTAGACAGAAGGGAAAGGAGAGAAAAACAGAGGGAGAGATCAATGTGTGGTTGCCTCTTGTGCACCGCCCCCACCGGGGACCGGCCCTTAACCCAGGCGTGTGCCCTAGACTGGAAAATGAATGGGCAACACTTTGGTTTGCAGGCTGGCACTCAATCCACTGAGCCACACCAGCCAGGACAGCCTTTTTCTAATTATGAGTGACTGGGAGCATCTTTTCATATGCTTTTAGAACCTTTTTGATCTGTGTGTGTGTGTGACTTTATCTATTGATGTCTTCTGTTCTCTATTGAGTTTTTGGTATTTTATCCTGAATTTTCAGAGTTTTTATATTAAGAATACTAGTTTTTTTTAAATCTGTACTATATGTTGCAAGTAATTTTTCCCAATTTGTTTGTTGTTTTTTGGTGGTGTTTGTTTTTCTTTGTTATGCAGAAGTATTTTCATGTAGTCAAATATCAAACTTTTATAGCATCTGGATTTTGAGTCACAGTAAGAAAACCTTTCCCCACACCCACGTTTAAGAGGAATTCACCCATTTCTCTTCCAGTATTTGTAGAGGTTCAGGTTTTATGTAGAGATTCCTAACCCAGTTGGAGTTTATTCTTGTGGATGGATTATATGGTACAGGCCTTTGCATATTTTTCAAATAGCTACTCAGTTATCATAACCCCATTTTCAAAAACATCCACCTTTGTCCCCAATGATTTTAAATGTCACTGTTATCATATATTCAGTTTCCACATATGTTTGAGTGTATTTCTAGATATACTGTTCCACTGGTCAATCTCTCTGTTCTTCCCCCAATACCACACTGTTCTATATAGTCCAATGTCACAAGCAGGACATGAGCATTGATATAATCCATCCAAAACAGAATTCCATATTGAGTTTTGAGAGTTTTTTTTAATATATTTTACATATGTGTCCATTGTCTGATACGTAATTTGAAAATACTTACTCCCAGTTTATAGCTTGTCTTTTCATCCTCTTAAGAGGTTCTTTCCCATAAAGTTTATTTTATGGACCATATTTTTGCTGTCTAGCCTAAGAAATATTTACTATGTTAAGTCTTCTAATCAGTGAATGCAGTATGTCTATTTATATAGATCTGTATTTCTTTCATAAGCATTTTGTAATTTTCTGGATACAGATCCTATGCATGTTTTCTCAGGTATAATATCTAAGTATCATATTTTCTTTGGAGCAATTACAAATGGTATCACGTTTTTAACTTTTTATTTTTATTATTTTTAAAGATTTTATTTATTTTTAGACAAGGGGAAGGGAAGGAGAAAGAGAGGGAGAGAAACATCAATGTGAGAGAGAAACATCAGTTGGTTACCTCTCATATGCACTTAGTCCAGGGACCAAACCCCTGACTCAGGCATGTACCTTGACTGGGAACAAACTGGCAACCTTTCACTTTTTAGGACAATGCCCAACCAACTGAGCGACAACTGGTCAGGGCTGTGTTGTGTTTTAAAAACAGTTTTGTTTTTTTTTAAATATATTTATTGATTATGCTATTACAGTTGTCCCATTCCCCCCCCCACTCCACTCCATCCTGCCCACCCCCCTCCCTCCCACATTCCCCCCCTATAGTTCATGTCCATAGGTCATACTTATAAGTTCTTTGGCTTCTACATTTCCTACACTATTTTTACCCTCCCCCTGTCTATTTTCCACCTATCATCTATGCTACTTATTCTCTGTACCTTTCCCCCCTCTCCCCCTCCCACTCCCTTAATGACAACCCTCATGTTCTAGTTGTTTGCCTAGTTTGCTTTCGTTTTTGTTTTATATGTGGCCGTTAATAACTGTGAGTTTGCTGTCATTTTTACTGTTCCTATTTTTTATCTTCTTTTTCTTAGGTAACTCCCTTTAACATTTCCTATAATAAGGGCTTGGTGATGATGAACTTCTTTAACTTGACCTTATCTGAGAAGCACTTTATCTTCCCTTCCATTCTAAGTGATAGCTTTGCTGGATACAGTAATCTTGGATGTAGGTCCTTGCGTTTAATCTTGGGTAATGTAATTATGATGTTAAAAACAGTTTTATTGATACAATTCACATGCCATAAAATTCATTTAAAGTGATAAAATTAAAGTGTTTAATTCAGTAATTTTTAGTACGTTCAAAGAAGTGTGCCACCATCAGCAATATCTAATTTCAGAGCATACTAGCTTTCCCAGAAAGGAACCATATACAAATTACCAGCCATTCCCCATGCTTCTTTACCCTCAGCCCCTAGCATTCATTAATCTGTTTTGGACTCTATGGATGTGTCTATTCTGGAAATTGTTATAAATGGAGGCATACAACAGATTGCTTTTTGTGACTGATATCTTTTGCTTACCATAATCCATGTTTTATCATGTATTAATACTTCATTTCTTTTTATTGCCAAATAATATTCCATTGTATGAATATACCACATTCTGCTTGTTCATTCACCACCTGACAGAAATGTGGGTTGTTACTATTCTTTCACTACTATGAATAACACTGCTATGAATATTCATGTACAAGTTTTTGTGTAGACATAGCTTTTATTTCTCTCAGGTATATACCTAGGAGAAGAATTACCAAGTCATATAGTAGCTCTATGTTGAGCATTTAAGGAAATATTTTGCAAAATGATCGTATCATTTTAGACTCCACCAACAATATATAAGGGTTCCAATTCCTCCACATCCATGTCAACACTTGTGATTTTCTGTCTGTTTCCTTATAGCCACTGAAGTTGAGCATCTTTTCATATGTTTATTGGCCATTTGTATATCCTCTTTGGTGAAATGTTTACTCTCATTATTTGCCCACTTTTAAATTGGGTTATTTACCCTTCTGTTGTTGAGTGAATGTTCTTTCTGTATTCTGGATACTACACCCTTACCAGATATATGAATTGCAAATATTTTCTCTCATTCTCTGGGTTATTTTTCTACTTTATTGATGGTATTATTTGTAGCATACAAGATTTAACCGATGAAGTATAATGTATCTACTTTTTCTTTTATCACTTAATGCTTTTGATGCTATATCCAAGAAACTATCACTTAATTCAAAGTCAGAAAGATTTATTGCTATGTTTCTTCCAAGAGTTTGCTCATGTTAATTCATACATTTAGGTCTGTCTTCTATTTTGAGTTAATTTTTGCATATAATGAAAAAGGAATCCAACATCATTTTTTCACATGTGAATATCCAGTTGCCACAACACCATTTATTGAAAAGACTATTATTTTGCCTTAGCACCCTTGGTAATTTAATAAAAGTTTGTTGATGATTTTGCATCTTTGTTCATGACCGGTTTTGGTCTCCAGTTTTCTGTTTGGTTTTTATATCAGGATAATACCAACCTCATAAAATGAATAGGGAAATGTTTCCTTCTCTTTATTTTCTGAAAGAGAATGTGTAGAATTGATATTAATTCATCTTTAATGTTTGGTAGAATTCACCAATGAAACCATCTGGGTTTGGTGGGGTTTTTTTTGAGAGGGAAGTTTTAAAATTATGAACTCATATTTCTTAACAGTGATATGGCTATTCAAAAATCTATCTTGGTAGCTTGTGCTTTGCAAGGAATTGGTTCATTTCATCTAAATTGTCAAACTTACACATGTAGAGTTTTTCACAATATTCCCTTATTATCCTTTTTATGTCTTGTCAGGTGTGTAAGTAATAGCTCCAGGTTCATTTCTGATATTGGTAATTTATGTCTTCTTTATTACTTTTCAGTCTTGCTAGAGGTCAATTTTACTGATCATTTCAAGGAACCACATTTTTTATTGATTTTTCTCTATTTTTCTGTTTTCAATTTCATTGATTCCTTTCTTTTAAAAAATATTTTTATTTATTTATTTTTAGAGAGAGGGGGAGGGAAGGAAAAAGAGGGAGGGAAACATTGATGTGCGAAAGAAACAACTTGCAACCCAGGCATGTGCCCTGACTGGAAATCAGTCGGTAACCTTTCACTTTGCCTGATGATGACCAACCAAGTGAGCCACACTGGCCAGGGCTCATTCATTTTTTACCTTCTGCTGTTTTGGGTTTATTTTACACTTCTTTTCCTAGGTTTTTGAGGTATAAGCTTAGATTATTGATTTAGCTTATATACTAATTTGAGACATTTTTCCTTTTTGAATGTATGCATTTAGTGTTATACATTTCCTTTTCAGCACTGCTTTAGCTGTATCCCACATATTTTTATAAGTTGTGTTTTCATTTTCATTCAGTCCAATGCATTTTTAATTTCCTTTGAGACTTCTTTGACCAATGGATTATTTAAGTGTGTTAATTTCTAAGTGTTTGAAGATTATCCTGATTTCCTTCTGTTCTTGCTTTCCAGTGTGGTTCCACTGTGATTATAAACACCTACACTGTGTGATTTCAATTCTTTTCAATTTGTTGAGATGTGTTTTAGGACCCAGGGTATGGCCTATCTTGGTATATACTCTATGGACTCGTGAAACAAATGTGTAATCTGCTATTGTTGGGTACATTGTTATCTAGATCCTGTTAGTTGATGAAGTATTGTTGAGTGCTTCATTTTTGTTGTTTCTTACTAGTGGTTGTTGCTATTGATGAGAATGGGGTGTTGAAGTCTCCATCTATAGTGTGTATTTGTCTGTGTCTTCTCTTGGCTCCCTCAGTTTTTGCTCCATATGTTTTGAGATTGTTGTTTGGTGCATACACATTTAAGATCAATATGCCTTGCTAGTGGATTGATTCTTTTATTATTATGTAATGTATGTCTGTCTTCAATAATTTGTTTTCTTCTAAAGTCTTTTCCTGTTATTAATATAGCCACTACTGCAATGCAGATATACTGTATTGTATATCTTTTTCCATCCTTTTACTTTACCTATGCTGTCGTATTTAAAATATGTTTTAAATATATAGAATATAGTTGGGTGATTTAATACAATCTACTCTGTTCATCTCTAACTTTAATTGGCATCTTTATTACCATATAAATGTAAGGTAATTGTTGATATATTACAGCTTAAGTGTGCTATTTTATTACTTGTTTTCTGTTTGTTTCCTCTGGGTTTTGTTCCTGTTTCTCTTTCCTTTCATTCTTGTGGGTTACTTGGACATAGTTTAAGATTTCATTTTTTATTTATACATAGTGTTTTTGAGTACCACATTGTATAGTTCAGTTAATGGTTACTCTAGTAACCTGTTAGTGTTACCCTAATAACAGCATACATAAGTAATTTATCACAGTCTACAGCCTACATTTTATCACTTTGAGGGAACTATAGAAATCTTACTTTCATTTAGATCTCTTTACCCTTCTGACTTCTTAAATATAATCATCTTAAACATTCTTCTATACACATTGAGTATCAAAGGAGATGATGTTATAATTTTTACATCATTCATCAGATATGATTTAAGAGACTCATAAAGAGAAATGTTAATTATACTTATCACTATTTTCCCTAGTCTTTTTTTTTGGGGGGGGGGGACCAGCTAATGTTTAATTGTGACATTTTAAAATTGTACAAGTGTTTTGACATCTCCCCCCCACATAGTTCCCATCTTTAAAATGACAGAAAAACACCAACCACAGGCTTAATGGGTTTAATAAGTTTACCCCATCAGTTTCTATTTGCAACACCCAATATTCCTTTGAAACACTAGATACACTCGACAGTGGCTGACAGTAAATTTCATACCTGCAGAGTTTAAAAATTCAGGTTCTCTGAGTATTCTGTGTTGCAGTGGCACTTGTCCAGAATTGGTACATTCCTGTAGTTGGGGAACTTTAAATATACCAGTGAAAAGAGCTTTTTCTCCTTTAAGGGGAAGAAAAATCACTCCTTAGAACCAAGCAGATCTGGCTGTGAGGTCTTTCCTCCTGGCCCATCTCTTCAGGCTTAATTTTGACAGTGGAGCAAGAGAGACCAAAATCTAACCAGAATTATAAGAAACAAGACAGTGATGACTACAATGGAAGTGGCCAGGAGCAACCGGGATACTCCTTTACCTCCCACATCCAATATATGTGCTTCATGGAAAAACAACAAAAATAACAGGTCCACAAAATACAAAAGCTAGAATTACAAAATCCATTCATCCAAGGGTGGTGGAAGGCAGGAAGAAGAGGGGTAAGGGTAAATGGCACAGGGAGAAAAAGTGTTTAAATCAGCCCAGGTACAGAGGCTGGCAAATGCTAGAAAAGAGCTACAGAAAAACCTATGGTCCATTCAGACTCACAGGTGTTAAAAATCCACATATCGGTTTCAGGAAGATTGTGCCTTACATGCACTAGAGACAAAAATGCCCCAATTTTATTAAGAAATATGCAGAGGGCTCTTGGCAGAGTGGGGCCTGCCTTCCCTGGTGGGAGAGGTGAACAAGGAAAGAGCTGCACAACCTCCTCCCAATCCCATTCATCCCCTCAGGATGGCAGGTGAGTCAGTGGTCTGTAGCAGTCTTCAGTTTGGCAGGAGACAAATGTGGTAAAGGGAACTTCTCTGAAGAGGTTGAGCTACTCTGGGCAGACTGCAGGTAGATCATCTTGTGGAAGAGTCTGTTGCTTTAGAAAACTACTAAAGAGAGATCCAAGATGGCAAAGGAGTAGGTGGAAGCTACACTAACCTCCTCCCAGGACCAATCAGGAATTATAACTAAGTTGTAGATAAATCATCCTGAATAACCAAAAGAATACTAGCTGGAAAGAAACCTTATAATCAAGGACAGTGCTGAGGAGACACGAGAGGGCTAGCTGGGCTCGCATCGGCAACAGCTGCAGATCCAGAGGGATATTTCAGCAGCTGGGGAGTTCCCCCTGAGAAGTGTGTATAAACCCCAACCTGGGCTCCCCAGCATACAGGACCAGGCCTGGAAAGGAACCCAGATGACATCCAGCTGTGTAAGCAGCAGGCTTTATGGCTGCCGGGAAGAGACAACTGGAGACTCAGAGAGCCTCTTAAAGGAACGACACACAAAATTTTGTTTCAGCTGCTTACCCTGGGCTCTGGCAGAGGGAGGGCAGAGTGGACTATAGATACTTGAGAGTCTGGGGTTGGTGGCTCTGGGGAGAGAACTGAGGGGAACAGCTGCCAGGATCCCTGTGCCGAGTCATTCCTGATATCTTAGAAGCCATCTTGCCCAGGCAGACCACCCCCCCTCCTGAGGGAAAGCAATAGCCCTGCCCACAGGAATTACTCTGTCCCACCCTGTGGTGCTGAAGCCAGGCTAATGATTACAGCTGGAGGCTATATCACTGATGAGTTTTAAGATGGAAAATACAAAGAAGCAGCCAAAATGGGAAGACAAAGAAACAGACCCCAAACGAAAGAATGAGAATTCTCCAGAAGAATTAGATGAAATGGAGGCAAGCAATTTATCAGATAAAGAGTTTAGAGTAATGATTATAAGGATACTCAACAGGATGAAAAAATATATAGATACCATAAAAAATGACCAGTCAGAAATAAAGAATGCAATTTCTGAAATAAATAATGCATTGGAAGGAATAAACAGTAGGTTAGATGAACCAGAGGATTGAATCAGTGATTTGGAAGATAAGGTAGGAAACAACACCCAAGCATAGCAGCCAAAAGAAAAAAGAATTTTTTAAAAAAATGAGGAGAGCTTAGGAAACATTTTGGACAACACGAAGCATAACAACATCCACATCATGGGAATACCAGAAGGAGAAGAGGGCGAGCAAGTGACTGGGAACCTATTTGAAGAAATAATGACTGAAACCTTCCCAAATACGGTGAAGGAAAAAGACAAGCAAGTCCAGGAAACTCAGAGACTCTGAAACAAGTTGGACCCACACAGGCCTATACTAAGACACATCATAATTAAAGTGAAAAAGCTTAAAGACAAGGAGAGCATCGTAGAAGCCACAAGAGAAAAACACAGGTAGTTATATACAAGGGAGCACAACTTATACTGTCATGTGATTTCTCAGCAGAAACATCTCAGGCCAGAAGGGAGTGGTCTGAAATACTCAAGGTGATGAAAAGCAAGAATCTACAACCAAGGCTACTATATACAGCAAGGCTATTATTTAAAACAGAAGGAGAAATAAGGAGCTTCCTAGACAAGAATAAGCTAAAGGAGTTTGTTAACACAAAAGCAGTACTGCAACAAATGTTAAAGGGATTGCTTTAAGAAGAAAGAGGAAAAGAGAAAAGAAAAAAAAACAGAGGAAAACAGTCTAACAATAAAATGGCACTAAGTATGTATCTATCAACAATCATCTTAAATGTACATGGCTTCAATGCTCCAACCAAAAGATATAGGGTAGCTGAGTGGATAAGAAAACATGCCCCTCATATATGCTGCTTCCAAGAGACCCATCTCAGATCAAAAGATACACACAAAATAAAAGTAAAGGGATGGAAAAGATATTTCATGGAAATGGAAAAGAACAAAAAGTTGGGGTAGCAGTACTTATATCCAACAAGTACACTTCAAAGCCAAGGCTATAGTAAGAAGCAAAGAAGGACACTACATAATGATAAAGGGAACAATCCAACAAGATTATACAACTGTAGTAAACATTTATGCACCTAACACAGGAGCAGCTAAATACACAGTCTGGCAGAAGTAACACCAGCTTGAGTGTCATTGGTAGGGTAGTAATATGGGTGCAATAATTTATAGTTTTAATTTGAAAATTTCACCTAAAATGTTATATAGTGTGCTTTAGTGTGATATTCTATTACAGAATTACATGCTTATGATTTCATAATAAAAAGGGAGCATTATTTGTGATGGACCCTGTATGTAAAAGCCAATCTTGATGGACATATAGGGAGAGATCAACAGAAATGCAGTCATAGTTGGGAATTTTAACACCCCATTGACTTCAATGCATAGATCTTTCAGATAGAAGACCAACAAGGAGACAGTGTCATTAATCAGCACACTAGATCAAATTGATTTGATTGATATCTTCAGAGCATTTCATCCCAAAGCAGCAGAATATGCATATGTTTTATGTGCAAATGGAATGTTTTCCAGGATAGAGTACATGTAGGACAGAAAACAAGTCTCAATGAATTTAAGAAGATTGAAATCATATCAAGAATCTTCTCTGACCACAATGCTATGAAACTAGAAATCAATTGCAAGAAGAACATTGAAAAACATGCAAAGACGTGGAAGCTACATAACATGTTATTAAACAATGAATGGGACAACAATGAGATCAAGGGAGAAATCAAAAGATACTTTGAAACATATGAAAATGAGGACACAACAATCCAAAATCTGTGGGACACTGGGAAAGCAATCATAAGAGGGAAATTCATAGCATTAGAGGCCTATCCAAAAGAACAGGACAAAGCTGAAATAAACAATCTTACTTCATACTTAACGGAACTTGAAAAGGAACAACAAACAAAGCCCAAAGTGAGTAGAAGGAAATAATAAAGATCAGAGCAGAAATAAACAAAATAGAATCCTTTAGAATGATACAAAAAGTCAAAGAATCCAAGAGCTGATTCTTTAAAAAGATAAATGAGATTGACAAACCTTTAACCAGACTCATGAAGAAAAAAAGAGAAAGGACCCAAATATATGAAATCAGAAAAGAAAGAGGAGAAATAACTGACACCAAAGAAATACAAAGTATCATAAGAAAATATTATAAACAGCTATATGACAACAAACTGGACAAGCTGGACAAAATGAATAAATTCCTAAAACACACAATCTTCCAAAACTAAATTGGGAATAATCAGAGAATCTGAAGAGATAGATTGCACCTAGCCAAATTGAAGCAGTAATCAAAAAACTACAACAAAGAAAAGCCCTGTACTGGATAGCTTCAGAGGTGAATTTTACCAAACATTCTCAGAACTAACACCCACTCCTCTCAAACTATTTTAAAAAATTCAAGAGGAAGAAAGGCTCCCAAACTCATTTTACAAGGCCAGCATTATCCTAATCCCTGCAAAGAGAGGAATTACTGCAAATAAAGACACTGCAAAGAAAGAAAATTATAGGCCAATGCCCCTGATGAACATAGATTGTAAAATCCTCAACAAAATAGCAAATTGAATACAGCAATGCATCAGAAAGATCATACACCACGATCAAGTGAGATTTATTCTAGGAATGAAAGGTTCATACAATATTCCCAATCAATAATGTGATTCACCACGTAAATAAAATGAAGGATAAAATGATGTGATCATATCAATAGGTACAGAAAAAGCACTTAATTAAATCCAGCACCCATTTGTGATAAACACTCTCAGCAAAATGGGAATAGAGGGAACATACCTAAACGTAATAAAAGCTATATGCGACAAACCTACTACCAGCATCATACTCAAAAACTATAAGCGTTCCCCTTAAGATCGGGAACAAGACAGGGATGTCTCTTTTCACTTCTTACTCAACATAGTACTAGAAATTCTAGCTGGAACAATCAGACAAGAAGAAGATATAGAAGGCCTCCAAATGGGAAAGGAAGAAATAAAACTGTCTTTACTTGCAGATGACATAATCCTGTATATAGAGAACCCCAAAGATTCCACCAAGAAAGTACTAGAACTGATAAATGAATTTAGCAAAGTAGCAGGATACAAAACTAATACCCAGAAATCAGTTGCATTTTTATGTGCCAATAATGAACTGACAGAAAGGGAAATTAAGAAAACAATCCCATTCATAATTGCTTCAAAAAGAGTAAAATACCTAGGAATAAACATAACCAAGGAGGTAAAAGTCCTGTACTTGGAAAAATATAAGACACTGAAAGAAAAGAATTGAAGAAGAAAATAAGTGGAAGCACATAACTGTTCATGGATAAAAGAATTGACATCATTAAAATGTCCATACTACCCAAAGCAATCTCTAGATTCAATGCAATTCCTATCAAGATTCCAATGACATATTTCACAGAACTAGAACTAATATTTCAAAAATTTATATGGAATCACAAAAGGCCCCACATAGCAACAGTAATCCTGAGAAAGAAGAACAAAGTTGGAGGAATCAAACTATACTATAAGGCCATAGTAATCAAAACAGCACGGTACTGGCATAAAAAACAGACACATAGATCAATGGGACAGAATAGAAAGCTCAGAAATAAACCCACACTTTTATAGCCAATTAATATTTGACAGAGGAAGCAAGCACATAGAGTGGGCTAAAAATAGTTTATTCAATAAAAGGTTTGGGAAAATTGGACAGATACATGCAAAAAATGAAACTAGACCACCTTCTACAACACATAGAAGAAGAACAAATTCAAAATGGATCAAAGACTTAAATGTTAGACCCAAAAACATAAAAATCTTGGAAGAAAACATAGGCAGTAAAATGTTGAACATTTGCTCATAGCAATTTTTTATCGGATATATATCCTCAGGCAAGGGAAACAAAAGCAAATATAAACAAATGAGACTACATCAAACTAAAAAGTTTTTGCACAGCAAAGGAAATCATCAAAATAAAAACACAACCCACAGTATGGGAAAACATATTTGCTGATATATCTGATAAGAGGTTAATATCCAAAATGTATAAAATACTTACAAAACTCAACACTGAAAAAAAAACAACCAACCAACCAAATTAAAAAATGGGCAAAAGACCTGAATATACATTTCTGCAAAGAGGATGTACAGATGGCCAATAGACATATGAACATATGCTTAACATCACTAATCATCAGAGAAACGCAAATTAAAACCACAATGAGATACCATCTCACAGTTGACAGAATGGCCATCATCAATAAATCAACAAACAACAAGTGCTGACAAGGATGTGGAGAAAGGGGAACATTTTGGCATTGTTGGTGGGAATGCAGACTGGTGCAGCCACTGTGAAAAACAGTATGGAGATACCTCAAAAAATTTAAAATGAATATGCTTTTTGACCCAGCCATCTCCCTTCGGGGAATATACCCAAAGGAACCCAAAACACTAATTCAAAAGAACATAAGCACCCCTATGTTCATTCGTGCATTATCTACAATCGCCAAGATATGGAAACAGCCCAAGTATGTACCAGTAGAAGAGTGCATAAAACAACTATTAGATATTTACACAATGGAATTCTGTTTGGCTGTAAACAAGAAGAAAATTTTACCCTTTGCAACAGTATGGATGGATCTGGAGAACATTATGCTAAGTGAAATAAGCTAGTCAGAGAAAGACAAATACCATATGATTTCACTCATATATGGAATCTAGTGAATAAACTGAACTAACAATGAAAATGGGGATGGACTCATAGATGGAGAGCAGATGATAGCTAGTGGGAGAGTGGTTAGGGGGTGGAGGGATTGAGGTAAAATGAAAAAGGACTCAGGACATGGACAACAATGTGGGTATTGCTAGGGGTTTGGGGTATATGGTGACTAAATGGTAATAAAAAAATACAATAAAGATTAAATTTAAAAAATAAAAGGAAAAGAAAGAAGAAAAAAACATCAAGGAGAAAAGACGCAACTGATAAAGGTGAGCTTTTCCAGGGGTGTTTGCTTCACTGGAACTGATAATGAATAAAGGAAAGGGAAAAGTGAAGAGGCAGCCACTGATAATGTATGAGGACTGCATTGCTGTGAGGAAAGGCAAGGGCAAACCAAATCCGAAGTAGTAAGGCCAATTCCTCTCTATGTGTGAGAAACACTGGTACATTTCAATTTCTTTATTGAACCAATGACATTCAAAACAGTATAGTGAGTAGAGAAGGGACATATGCAGGAGAATAACCCACAGATCAACAAGGTGGATGGGGAAAGAGACACACAGACATCCTCTGGATGAAGAAAAGAGCCTGAAGCAGAAGGTTGAAGAGCAATGTCAGCAATGATTTTGCTAATACTAGGGATTGGGTGAGGCTTCCTTTCTGATACCTCAAATGCCAGATTAGCTATATCTTGAAACCAAATGTAATTCACAACTTTGCTAAGCACAAATGGGAAGCACCCAAAGAGCACTGACAATTGAGGGTGAGGAAGAATTCCAGCCATGACCAAACATCTCCATGTAGAGACGGATCACCAATAATTTGGGCAGTTACAGACTGAAGTATAAGAATAAACTGGATAGAACAGGAGGAGACTGAACAAGAATACTCCACCATTCCAAGCGCTGCACTGGAAAATTCCACTAACAATAGTGGCTCACTCTCTTGTTTCCTGTCTATGCTCACCGCTCTCCTTTGCACCAGTGACACTACCTGCCCTTCTTCAACGTTGCTCCTCTCTCTTTTGCTGAATTCGAAGATTAAACTTTGAGATGGTACAAATTCCCCAGATGGAGTCTTTGATTCCTCTGGCAAGGTTCTGGAGAAAGGTTTTGACACTGTCAGCCATCTCTTCACCAACCAAACTACCAACTACATAGAGGACAGTGAAGCATCCCAAAATCTTTCACCATGAAGAACTTCTCAGCTCCAAAACCTGGCTCCAGCCTGTCCCAGCTGGTCCCCTAGTCCACTGCAGGCTGATCATATCCTTCTCCTCCGATTCCTGCTGCTGCCTGGGGGCTTCCATGGCTAAGGCCACTGCACTGCCCTGGACATGCCCAGGCCACGTGGGTAGGTGGGAAGTTGATGGGTGCTTACCCCAACTGCCTAGGGCAGAGGGGATGTTACCTAGTCTTAATTTCTTATTTCCTTTATGAAATTTCAAGGGTTTTTTTCTGTTATTTTCTTTCTGCTTAGTGAACTTCCTTTAGCCATTTTTTTTTAATACTGGGATTATTATCAACAACGTGTTTTAGCTTTTGTTCATCTGAGAATGTCTTGATTTCCTCTTCATTCTTGAAGGATATTTTTTGCCAGATATATAATTTTAAGTTGACAGTTTTTTATTTCAGCACTTGAAAATTGTTATGCCACTTCCTTCTGCAGGAGCCACTCCATGGTCACTGAAAAGAAATCTGTTATTTGAAGTGATAGTTCTCTATAAGTAGTGTGTCATTATTGTCATTGTTCTCAAGAGTTTTTTGCCTTTTAGTTTTTAGGAGTTTAATTATGAAGTTCTTGGCATGAATTTCTTTGGATTTTTCCTGTTTGGTGTTTTCTTAGATTCTTGAGTCTGTAACTTTGTGATTTTGCCAAATTTTGAAAAAATTCAGTCATTATTTCTTGACTAATTTTTCAATTTCACTCTCTCCTCCTTTTCTAGGCCTCCAATGATACAAATGTCTCTTTCATTGTTGTCCCACAAGTCCCTGAAGGCCTACTCCTTATACTTCTCCTCTTCCTCTTTCTTTTTTAATTTATTTTCTCTCTGTTGTTCAGATTGCCTGAATTTTATTGATATGCCCTCAAGTTCATTAATTCTATCTTCTCTCATCTCCATTTTACTAATTAGCCCTTCAGTGAGTGATTTTATTTTTGTTATTTTATTTTTCAATTCTATAATTTAATTTGTTTTGTTTATAGTTTCTATTTCTTATCTGAGATTTTCTAGTTATTTTTTTAAAGAATGTCTGTAATTGCCTGTTGAGCTGATATCACCCTGATGGGGGAGTGGGAACCTGCTTGGACCTTTGACACTTCTACACAGAGGAATCAGAGGATGCCCATTTGTTTACCTGGGACTGGAGGTGGGGGGCATGAGATGGAATATGACCTTTGCACTTTACCTAGATGAAACCATAAAAGAGGGGTGGCTTTTATTTTGGTGTTCACTGTAGTAAGATGGAGATTTTCAAGAAAGTTTTCTTTCATTTAGTCCACTTTTTCCACAGTGCTTTGACTAGTGGGGAAATGCTTTTATTGAAGTTTTTTGTTTTTGTTTTTGTTTTTAACTATACCTGTTGGCAGATCCAGCTTGGAGGCTTCTGCAGCATCCTGTCTAGGATATATAGGAGTCAATAAAAAAAGAGCACAGGGAACTCGCTGCTGTGTTACTCCTCAAGTTAGTTATGTTATATTATATCCAGGCTTTGTTTGTTTCTACAGCTTGCTTTTTGAAATTTTTCTTTTAAAGATTTTATTTGTTTATTTTTGGACAGAGGGGAAGGGAGGGAGAAAGAGAGGGAGAGAAACATCAATGTGTGGTTGCCTGTCATGCATCCCCCTGCTGGGGGACCAGGCTGGCAATCCAGGCATGTGCCCTGACTGGGAATCGAATCAGTGACCCTTTGGTTCATAGGCCGGCACTCAATTCCATGAGCCACACCAGCCAGGGCTGAAAAGTTTCTAATTGTGGTAAAATACACATAATGTAGAATTTATCATCTTAACCACTTGTAAGTGCATTAAATATTGTTAAGTATATTCACATTGTTGGGCAGTGTGCAGGCTTCTTCATTGTAAGAGGGAGGACCTGGGAGGAATGAGACTATTATCCATCTTGTTTGGAACCAGAAGTGTCCTATGTTTTCCTTGCTATTCTTGTATGCTTACATTTCCATATAAATTTTAATATCAACTTGTCTAGCAGCATTAAAAAGCTTGTTGACATTTTTAGTCAGGATTGCATTTGATATTTATAAACTAAATTAGAGAGAACTGACATTTTTATGTTGTTAAGTCATTCTGTTCGAGAGCAAAGAACATTTGTTCAGGTATACTTTCATTTGTTCAGGTATACTTTCACATCTTTATGGAGGTTTTTTTTTTATCATTTGCTTCATAGAAGGGTTTTTTTTTTAAATCCTCACCCAAAGAGGTGCTTATTGATTTTAAAGAGAGGGGGTGGGAGGGAGAGAGAAGGAGAGAAACACTGATGTGAAAGAGAAATATCAATCAGTTGACTCTCGTATACACCCCAACCAGGGACTGAACCTGCAGTCTAGGCATGTGCCCTGACTGGAATTGATCCCACAACCTTTCAGTTTACCAGACAATGCTCTAACCAACTGAGCTACATTGGCCAGGGTTTTCATAGAAGTTTTACACATGCTTGTTCTGTTTCTTCCTAAGGATGTAATTTTCTTTGTTATTTTTGTAAGGAGGAGTTTTTTTTAATCTATTGTGTGTGTGCTCTCTCTGGTTGTTTGGGTACATAAAGTAAGTAAGTGACTCTCAAATCTTTATCTCCAGACTGTCACTTGAGCTCCAGACCCAGATTTGTAACAGTTTATCCTGCCTGCTTACTTGGCTAGCCCTCTCATACCTTAAATTCAGTATATGAAAGGATCAATTTCTCTTCTTTTCTGCTCACCCCAACCCTCACTCCAACAATACCAATATTCACCAGAAACTGGAGATATTTCCAACTCATCCTTTCACACCCGATCAACAGCTAATTGGTCATTCAGTCCTGATTCTGTAGCATTTTAGAAGCTGTCATCATAGAAATCCCCATGTTAGATGGAATCATTCATATATATGTGAAATAAGTATATATGTGTATGTATGTATGTATGTATGTTATCACCTCCTTTCTAAAATCATATTCTGTGCTTGTTCATCATCCACCTTGAACCCTGAACTCATGACTCTTTCCTGGACTGCTTTTTCATCTTACAATGATTGTTTCCCACATGTCTTTGGACTTTTAATGGGTTTCTCCTACAGCACAGTTCTGGCCATGGCTCTACAGGTTTCAGTACACACAGACTGAAGGCCAAATTTCTTTGCTTAACATCTAGGGCATTTTCTGACCTGACCCTAGTCTTCCTCTCCCGCATTATCCCAGCTACTCTTGAGTGGGGAGGAGAGAGAGGAAAAGAAGTAGGCAAAAAAGGAAAAGAAGGAGGATAAGGAGGAGGATGAAGAAGGGGCAAGAATATGCTAGCTTTCCAAGACCTGTATCAACATTAGTTGTGGATAGTTCCTTCCTGCTCTATCAGTGGGGGTAAAGAGAAATGGAAGCATCAGCATCTTAGTAGGAACGCCGTCGGTGATCATTACACCATGCTGATGAATAAATATGAATACAATAAATTTGTATTCATGTCCATTGATGTTAGTCACGATTAATATCAATGGACATGAATACAAATCAAAATCTAGAATACTGCCTCCTCCATGAACCCCCATAGGGCATTTCTGTTTTTTTAAGGTATTGGTTGCTTGTACCCTTGTGGTATAATTATTTTTTAGAAGGTTGATTCCTTTAGGGCAGTAACTGTCTGTGATCCATCTCTGTATCTTCCACTCAGCCTTCTTTACCTCATTAGGGTTTCACTCAGATGTCACTTCTTCTGTAAAGCTTTCTCCAGTCTCCTAAATCAGAGTTCATTCCACAGACATTTTCTGAGCACCTTCTCTGTGGCAGGTACTCTGCTAAGCACTGCATATGAAATTCTGGTGAGATGTGCTTTTTGCCCTATAGGACCTTCAAAGCTCTTCTGTGTTAGTGTCCACTGCCACCCGACATGCATCATAAATCAACCTTTCCCACTGAACACCAAGTCTAATGCCCAGCCCAGAGTAAATTCTCAAGGGGTGGATGGTTCCAAACCAAGTGATATTCAGGTTCAGAGAAAGGAGAGGCCCTATAGCTCAGAGGTCACTTGCAGTGAGGAAGTGTCATTCAGGGCACAAACCATCACCATAGACCTTTGCTCAGGCCCTGAGATGGTGAGTTTGAGAGCAGTAGGAGGTATAGAGGGCTAAAAACAGGACAGAGAGGGGTTGTCAAATGTGGGGGACTCCAGAGGCCATGCTCTAGAACTTTCCCTGTAGGGAGTAGGGTACCACCAATTGTTTTGAGCAGGGAAGATGATAAGATCAGTGATTTGGAAAGATTGCTCTGACTGCACTATAGAGGATAAATTGGAAAGCAGAGACTAGAGACAGAGGTGATCCCCTGGGAGAAGGTTGTGGAAGGATTCCAGGGAAAAGATTATGAGAACAAACCAGGGCAGTGGAAGGACATAGACCTGACAGATGGTTTAGAGGCAGAATCAACATATGGCTATTACTCCAAAGACAGGCTTAACTGATGTTTTACCCATACGAAGACGTGGGCTAGAATCTGTGATAGAAATACTGTCATTAACAACTGTGCAAGGTGTTTAGTTTGGAGACTTGAATGGTATTTTTGGTTGAATTGCACCCCCACCCCAAATAATATGTCGAAGTCTGCACCCTACAACCTATAAATGTGACTGTACTAGGAAATGGGGTCTTTGCACATGATATCAAGTTGAGATTATTAAGGTGGGCCCTAATCCAATATGACCAGTGCCATAAAAAGAGGGAAAGTTGGCATAGAGACCCACAAAGAGGAGAAGGCCATGTGAAGACAGAGAGAGAGAGAGATGGAGTGATTATCTACAAGCCAAGGAATATCAAGGATTGCCAATAGCACCCAAAGCTAAGAGATTGTTGTGGAACAGAATCTTCCTCAGAACCTCCAGAAGGAACCAACCCTGCCAGCACCCAGATTTCAGACTTCCCAAAACTGAGATAATAAATTTCTTTTGTTTTAAGCCAGCCAGTTTGTGGTAATTTGTTATGGCAGCCGCAGAAAACTAACACAAATGGTGTGAAAGAACAATTGAACAGGCTGTCGGGGAATATTGAGAGGGCGATAAGAGGACATTCATGGTGTAAAAATCTGGCAGTGGCTGTACTGGTGGCTTAGGAAGACATCATTTTGTATTTTGTCCCCAGTTTACCCTATTTATTTTTAAAGGGGAGTGTATTAGAAAAAATGACTGGGTGTTGGTCAGAAGTTGTCACATGCTGTTCCCAGAGAAACAAGATTGTCTCCCAAGAGATCCCTAAATTCATTCTGTCCTGTAGCTTAAGTAGTTACCTCCTGGTCATAGACTGGAAGATCCCTGGAAAGGATAGAACCCAGACCTCCCAGGAGGTGTTCTTCCTGCTGTACCTCAGCACCCCTATGTCATCCCTTATTTGTGACAATTATACAGGCTCCACCTAGTATGTGTTCTAGCAGAGAATTTTGATTAAAAAGTAGAGAAAAGGCAAAAATATTAAAAGTCATTGCTATTCATGCACTGGAATATTATTCAGCCATGAACAGGCACAAAGTCCTGGTATATGCTACAACATGGATGAACTTCCAAAATGTACTAAGGAAAAGAAGCCAGACACAAACGATCATACATCATACAATTCCATTTACATGAAATGCCCCGAGTAGATAAATTCAGAAAGACAGAATGCATATTCGTGGTTGCCAGAGCTTGGGATGGGGAGTGACTGCTAATGAATCCAAAGTTAGTTTCCTTTTGGGGTGATGGAACTACATGGAGCCTATGGTTGCACATCACTGTGAATTTACTAAATGCCACAGAACTATATCCAAAAAATTGATAACTTTATGTTATGAGACTTTTACCTTGATAAGCAAAGTCATTGGAGGCCTCAAACCATGTTTTGTTACTTGGTTTTGAACATTTTGACATCAGTAATTCTATATGTGGTCCTGAGGAGGTCTGGGCAGTCTCACCACCTTCAGCTAAGCAGCAGGCAACACAGAGGGCCTGAGTGAATAGACATGCACTCCCATTTGTCTGCGTGGATTGAAAAGCAGGGTAGCCTGGCCCTCCTGAGAACCGCCTCACGGTGCCCACATGGCAGCACAATACATACTTCCATCTGATTCTGGATAAAATGAAATTATAAGGAGGCAAGGTGCACTGCATTCCCTCAATTCCTGTGAAAGGGTCAGTCCAAAGGGTTGTGATTTTAAAGAGCAATTTCTTTTACAAGAAGCTTCTCTCTAGGTTGTGGCTCCCTATGAGCCCTCCAGAAAATTCCAATGAAAATATACTGGAGACTCTAATTCAGAAAGCTGAGAAATCACAGGCCCATCAGAACGATGAGCAAAGTACATTGATACATCCTATGAAATATCTAAAACAGCTGATATCCCCATGCTCTGAGGCTCAGAGATATAACCAAAAACTGGGAACAAAGGTGCTGCAGTGAGGGAACATTGATTTGCTCTTTGTTGATGTATAATTCACATAGAATGAATTGCACATACGAGGTCTGTCCGGAAAAGTCCAGCCATTTTTAATACAGTGAGAATGGTTTGCAAGTTATCAATGTAACCTGGTAGCCAAGGAGAATGGACTAGAATCCACATATATGAACAATGACAACTTCACTGTACTAGTCAGTGGGGGGTGGTAGATGCCATTGAGTGAGCATGTGTACTGTGTGGCCATCACATTCAAAATAACTGAGTGAGTAGAACATGAATCTGCATCAAATTTTGCATTAAGCTTAAACGTTACTCTGTGGAAACTATTTGGATGATTCAGAAGGCCGCCGCTATGGGCAACCAACTGGTGATTGGCAGCTTCATCACGACAATGCACCTGCTCATGCATTATGTCTTGTGAAGAGTGTTTCGGCAAAACATCAAATTACCTAGGTGACTCAGCTCCCCTATAGCCTAGATTTTGTGTCTTGCGACTTCTGGCTTTTCCCAAAACTAAAATAACCTTTGAAAGGGAAGAGATTTCAGACCGTCCATGATCAGACTATCGATGAGATTCAGGAAAATGCAGTGGGGCAGCTGATGGTGACTGGGGGAACTGTGTGAGGTCCCAGTGTGCCTACTTTGAAAGGGACTGAGGTGTCATTGTCCTACATACGTTTTTTTATCTTGTATCTTCTTCAATAAATGTCTCTGTTTTTCATATTAAATGGCTGGATACCTTCTGGACAGAGCTCATATTTCAAGTACAATTTGATCAGTTTTTTAAATTTTTTAAAACTTTTTTATTTTTAGAGAGAGGGAAAGGGAGGGACAAAGACAGGGAGAGAAACATTGATTGGTTGCCTCTTGTACATGCTCCAACTAGGGACTGTACCTACAACCTAGGCATGTGCCCTGACCAGGAATAGAACCAGTGACCTTTTATTTTGTGAGACAATGCCAAACCAACTGAGCCACACTGGTCAGGGCTAATTTCATCAGTTTGGCTACATATCCACCATCACCACAGTCAAGATAATGCATATACCTATCACTCCCCAAAGTTTCCTATTGCCCTTTGGTAATCATTCCCTCTTGCCTCTCTCCACCATCTCCAAGCAACCACTGATCTGTCTTATCTCAATCCTGAGTACATCACATTTTCTAGAGTTTTGTGGAAATGGAATCATAGAATAGAAACTGTCCTTTTTTTTGGTCTGGCTTCTTTCATTTAGCATAATGATTGAGATTCAGTCATGGTGTGTGTACCAATTGTTTATTCCTTTTTATTGCCAAGAATCTTTCTATTCTATGGATTATGCCACAATGTATTTATCTATTCACCTGTTGATGGATGTCTGGGGTTTTTTTCCCAGTTTTTGGTGAATATAAATACAGCTGCTGTCAATGTAAGTGACAAGTGTTTGTGTGGACATACTCTTTTCTCTTAGATAAATGCCCAGCAGTAGAATGCCTGGGTCATAAGGTATATATTTAGGTTTTTAAGAAATTCCTAAACTGTCTTTTCAAAGTACTTGTAAAATATTACATTCCACAATGATGTGATTTTTAAAATCCTTGGCTTTCTATGGGTTTGGCAGAGGTTCATGGTTTTTCACATATGTTCTGTAGCAAATTAGGCATTGGGCTGGATCCAGAAATAACCTTTGTTCAATATTATCAAGCAAGATTGGGAGGAGGGGCAAGTGGTGAAGGGGAAACTGGATGTAGGTGACAGAGATTTGAAAATAAGAGATCAGCAGGAGTCAAGCTGGTTCCTTTGAAGCAAAGACTGAGAACTGTGGGTGGCGAAGGGAGGGAGGGCACAGCCAAATGTTTAGAGTCTTCCCTGGCTGCCGCTAGGGAAATTGAAACTCTCGGGATATTAAATGAGCAGATTTTCTGAGCACCCACTTCTAGGCTTTGGAACAGGTCTCTGTGACCATGTTGTTGCCCTGAATCTGGGAACCCACTGCACTGGGGCAGCATACACTTGGCATATACCTCAGAATAAGCCAGAAAAAGAGGAAAGTTGTGGTGTTAACCTGTTTTCCACCTTTTGAGTGCTTGCTGTATTGTGCAGCCCTTCTTCTCTGTTCTCTTTTCTATTATTTCTTTAAAGTCTGACTGTGGAGAGGCAAGGTGAGGAGGGGGCTTGGATGATACCATACCTTCTCAGAGAAGTCTCCTGCTAGACTGAGGATTTTGTGTTTTTGTGACTCTCAGGACATTGCCATACCTGGAGGTAGGAAACTTCTGTTCTTAAGGATGGCTCTTCCAGAGCTATCTGGCTACTCCCTTCCTCAAACCTTACTGTCCCCATATACAAGATGTGGCTAAGAATAGGTGGTCCAGGGATGACAACTTGAGCCCAGCTCTGGGGCCTCATCCTAGTCCTTGAGTTGCAGAAGGGAGTTTGTTGCAGATATTTTATATTAAATCTCTATTCTCTGTATCTCAGATATTTATGCTAAGTGCATTTAATGGAGTTTTTCCAGCACTGATGAAATACAGTCTCCTTGGGCCATTTTTGGATTTAAATTGATGGGAATAGGAGGAAGAGAAAGGTCTATTCCCTTTGTCAAGCATAGGTGATGGATGTATTTTTCCTCATGCTAAGATCAGTGACAATAGCTAATCCTTACTAGGTGTTCCCTGTGGATCAGACATAGTCCTCAGGACTTTACACTTGGTGGCTCTTTTTAATCCTCAAAGTACCTGAGGGATAGATTCTATTTTTATTGCCTCCATTTTACAAACAAGGACACTTAGGCATAGAAAAGGTAAAAAGTTTGTGTTACCTGTCTCATAACTAGTCAGTGGCAGCACTGTTAAAAAGAAAAACAATTTATGCAAGGACCTTCTTTCCCAACAAGATGCAATCCAAGCATTCAAGTTAGCAAGGGAAGGCATGTTGCCTTCGGACCTCCATAATGTCTTAGAGCCAAGGTAGAAATGACCCAAAACTAGTGCCACCCATCCTAAACCACACCAAATCCCAAACTCTGCAGCTTTACTGCCTTCATGTTCCTGGGGTCCTCTGTGTTCTTAACGGAATCCCTTGATGCTTAAGCCAAGAGAAGATGAGTCCCATGTTCCCTGGAAGACCCACCTTGTTAGTATTTTTCCATTATGATAGTAATTCACTTGTTCTAGAATTTCTCTGTGGTTGACATTGGCTAGGTTTGGGACCTCACAAAGGGAAACACAGGGAAAGAAGAGCTACCCTGGAGTGATTCAGGTTGAGAGGAAAGAACAGAACCCCTTTTCCATAGATCAGGGCTTCTAGGATAGCCTAGGACAGGAATCAGGGGTCCAATTCAGCTTCTCCCCTCACCTCCTTTTGTTGTCTTCTCCACTTCATTTTCATTTTCATCTCTGAAAGCTGCTTCTCAGCCATTTCCCAGGAGTGTCTGACTCATAATCCCCATCTAACTGGGGAAAAATGTAGGAGTGCCTGATGATGATTATGGACCATGGGCACAGCCTTTGTCCAAATGGGCCCCGCCGTCCTAAATAAACAAACATGGCTGTGTCTGGAAACCAGACATGGAGCTCTCAGGAGAACCTCATTAACTAGTCATCAGAAGACTCAATATACCTGGACATTGGCAGGGGACAATCCTTATAATACTTCTGATGGGTGCTTTCTGACCTCTATGGGGCCGAGCTCATGCTCAAACCTTCTGGAAGAGAAAAAGAGGATGGATCACTGATGGGTTCTTAGGAAATGACTCTCGAAAGCCAGGATTCTTTACCCTTTTTGTGTTATGGTGCCCTTGGCTTTCTGGTGAAACTTAGGGACCTTTCTACAAAAACAGTTTTTAAATACGCAAAATAAAATAATGGCATCAAAAAAGATGCCAATTAGATCAAAATAGTCATATTAACAAAACAAATTTGTGAAATTTTTATTTAACTACTTTTTAACATATTAAATAAGATCTAGCAGTAAGTCTCATAATTACTGCAATTTCAAGGTGGTGATATTTGGAGATCATGGCTATGACTGTAATGTGAAATATCTGTGATTTCTCTTTGTGACAAAGCCACATGTTCTGTAAATATTACTGTGGTTTGTCACCAATGTTCATAATTGAAGGAAATGCTAAATTTCATTTAGAGGTTAGTGAAAATAAAGATAAGATTTTCTTTTCCATTTGAGTTATAGATTCTCTGAATTCTATCCATGAACCCTAGGTTAAGAACCCCTTGCTAAGGGAAGACTGAAACCTATGTAATTGGTTGGGATTTTCTCCCCTGATTTCTCAGCTTAGTCGAACTGTGATTTCTTTTAATATCATATTTTATTGATTATGCTATTAGTTGTCCCATTTTCCCCCCTCTATTCCCCTCCGCCCTGCACACCGCCTCCCACCCACATTCCCCCCTTTAGTTCATGTCCATGGGTCATACACATAAGTTCTTTGGCTTCTACATTTCCTATACTATTCTTAACCTCCCGGTCTATTTTCTACCTACCATTTATGCTACTTATTCTCTGTACCTTTCCCCCTCTCTCCCCCTCCCACTCCCCTGCTGATAACCCTCCATGTGATCTCCATTTCTGTGATTCTTTCCTGTTCTAGTTGTTTGCTTAGTTTGCTTTTGTTTTTGTTTTAGGTGTGGTTGTTAATAAGTGTGAGTTTGCTGTCATTTTTACTGTTCATATTTTTTATGTTCATTTTCTCAGATAAATCCCTTCAACATTTCATATAATGAGGGTTTGGTGATGATGAACTCCTTGAACTTGACCTTATCTGGGAAGCACTTTATCTGCCCTTTCATTCTAAATGAAAGCTTTTCTGGATCGAGCAATCTTGGATGCAGGTCCTTGCCTTTCATGACTTGGAATACTTCTTTCCAGCCCCTTCTTGCCTGCAAGGTCTCTTTTGAGAAAGCAGCTGACAGTCCTATGGGAACTCCTTTGTAGGTAACTGTCTCCTTTTCTCTTGTGGCTTTTAAGATTCTCTCCTTATCTTTAATCTTGAGTAATGCAATTATCATGTGCCTTGGTGTGTTCCTCCTTGGGTACAACTTCTTTGGTAGTCTCTGAGCTTCCTGGACCTCCTGGAAGTCTATTTCCTTTGCCACATTGGGGGAGTTCTCCTTCATTATTTGTTCAAATAAGTTTTCAATTTCTTGCTCTTCCTGTTCTCCTTCCAGTACCCCTATGATGAGGATGTTGGAATGTTTAAAGATGTCCTGGAGGTTCCTAAGCCTCTTCTCATTTTTTTGAATTCTTGTTTCTTCATTCTTTTCTGGTTGGATGGTTCTTTCTTCCTTCTGGTCCACACCATTGGTTTGAGTCCCAGTTTCCTTCCCATCACTGTTGGTTCCCTATACATTTTCCTTTATTTCACTTAGCATAGCCTTCATTTTTTCATCTAATTTGCAACCAAATTCAACCAATTCTGTGAGCATCCTGATTACCAGTGTTTTGAACTGTGCATCTGATAGGTTGGCTATCTCTTCGTGGCTTAGTTGTATTTTTTCTGGAGCTTTGATCTGTTCTTTCATTTGGGCCATTTTTTTTTTTTGTCTTGGGGTGCCTGAGCCATGAAAGGTTAAGTGCCTAAGGCAGGTTCTGCTTAAATGCGCCTGACTGTCTCCAAACGTGCAGGTAAAAATGCTGGAAGAACTTGTCCCCATGTAAAAAGTCTACCCGCATCCACACAACTGCGGCTCCTCGGAAAAAAGCACGTTCTCAGTGGAAGGGATTAGCGCTTTTTCTGAACTGTGATCTTAAAACTTTTTATTACACTGTACTTTCTTCTCACTGACAAAGCACAAACAAGGAACTTTGGTTCCAGTCCTAGCTCCCCCACTTATGAGCTGTGTGACTTTGAGTGAGTTGCCAAACCTCTCTGATCATCAGTTTTCTCCTCTGTCAAATAGGAATAATAATAGTATCTACCTGACAATTATTATGTTTTCAGGAATTTTGTGAGCTGTTTGACATCATGTTGGCAGCTTAAAATCAGCCACGATGAGAGTATTTACAGCAGGGATCATTAAGTGCTGCAACAGAGCTTTGACTCAAGTCTTTTTTTCTACCCAGGAGAGTTGCTTGTTAAACATTTACTAGTACAGCACTGGGAGAGGGGCTTGGGGGGCTGTTGTTACCACAGTGATGGTGGGGCAACCTATACTGTATTTGGGGAAAATGTGAAATACCAAATGGGGCTCAGGGGAGAAAACAAAATGTTCCTTGTGGTCCAAGTTAATTTCGTTTTCAGTCTATTGGTTCTTCCATCTACATAGTTTTACATCATGAACAGAACAGGTTTTTCTTGATTAATGGTTCTTGATAATTCCATTTCAGCAATTTTGCAAAAGGATCTGTTTTAAATAAGGGGAAAAAATCTCTATTCTTTTTATCTGCAGAGTACAATATTTTTAATTTGAAATCCAATATTTTATGTACTGGTAATTTACTTTTTCTATGTCAAGTTTTATCTAGAAGATTTCAGTACATTCTTTCAGGAGACTGTTGCAAAGGCACAAGGCAGAAAATTGAGTTTAGTGATTATGCAGCCCTGTTAACATTACTTGAGTCCAAATGTTAGCTTCAACAATGTTTTCAGAGAGAACTCTTAAGTAGATGTTTATGTCTGCAACAGAAGCATTCAGTAGCTAGACTTGCACAGCCCATGAGGGAGATTCAGTCCTGGGTGGTGGTTTACTCACCCACTGACATTTGGTTGCATGACCTGTTTTCAAATGCTTCTATGCTAGCTAGTCACCATCTATAAGCCACTTGTGTATGCTGCTCTCCACCTTTTAAGTATGCTGGCACATGATGGAGAAAAGAAATACAATGGGATGGCAAACGAGAACTTACAACTATGGAGAAGTGGAATGTGACAGAGAAAGGAGCTCCATTTTTCCTGGTTTGCACTGGATAACCTCTTTTGCAGGGATGCTTTGAGGTGCTCGAAAGGGCAGATGTGCTGCAAAACTCCCGCTGGCCTTGAGGAACTCCACTGAGATGTCAGGTGGCCGGCTGAGATCTAAGGCTGACACCCACCCAATGCAGTTTCTTTTAGATTGTATCAGTTTTTATGAAATGGTACAATCTGTTTGCTGCTCCCCTTGCTGAGTCATCAGCATTATTGTGGTCCATACACCAGTTCATGTCTCTGACTTTGCCTCTTGTTAAAACCCCATTCTATTGTATAATGCCTTTGGCTGGCTGTTTGGCAGCAGGTAGAGAAGCCAGCCACACCATTTCAGATAGCTATTAATGTTGTGAGTAACCAAAGATGAGAAGGAGTTAAGGATGGGGGCCATGGGGGCCAAGATGGGATCTTATTTCTGGAAACAAAAGTAGTAAAAATGAACAACCTAAAATGATGTGCACCAATTGACTAGTCTGGGCTCATCCTTTTCTCTGCTATGGTATGGTCTGTGCACTTCTGATAAAGTAGCCAGCTGAACTGCCTCTCCACAGAATATGTCCTCTTAGAAGCACATTCTAAAATGTCTTGTTCAAAATATATAATGAGGTCTGTCTAGAAAAAGTCCAGCCATTGTTAATATATTGAGAATAGTTTGTGCGATATCGATGTAACCTGCCAGCCAAGAAGAGTGGACTGTAATGAGCATGCATGAACAATGACAACCTCACCGTACTAGTCAGTGGGGCAGTAGACGCCATCGAGTGAGCATGTGTACTGTGTGGCTGTTTCATTCAAAATAACTAAACGAATAGAGCAACAAATCTGCCTCAAATGTTGTGTTAAGCTTAAACATTCCTCCTCAGAAACTATTCAGATGATTCATGGGCAACTGGTGATTGGCAGCTTCATCATGACAACGCGCCTGCTCATGAATCACATCTTGTGCAGAGTTTTTTGGCAAAACATCAAATCACCCAAAGGACTTAGCACCCCCTACAGCCCAGATCTGGCACCCTGTGACTTCTGGCTTTTCCCAAAACTAAAATCACCTTTGAAAGGGAAGAGATTTCAGACTGTCGATGAGTTTCAGGAAAATATGATGGGGCAGCTGATGGCAACTGGAGAACTGTGTGAGGTCCCAAGGTGCCTACTTTGAAGGGGACTGACATGTCATTGTCCTATGTGCAATGTTTCTTTATCTTGTATCTTCTTCAATAAATATCTGTTGTTCATATTACATGACTGGATCCCTTCTGGACAGACCTCAAATGTTGCACAGTTGGAAAGAGGAGTGACAGAAATTGAACTTTCTAAAAGCCAGAGAAATGCTCCTATAATTGACATAGAAATGGTGTGTGGATATTGCTGTTAGAAATTGAGCCTGACCTTGAACTTGATACTAGTAAGCCCAAGCCTAGGAACTGGATGTGTCCCTTTTCCTCTTGTTTTGCTAAGTGTGTGTGTGTGTGTGTGTGTGTGTGTAATGGGAAAGGAACTTCCTGGAGGGTGCAGAACAGGGTCCCATGTTACATTGTTTGTCGTCCAGAAAGGACACTGAACCCCAGAAAAGGGCAGGGACTCTCCAAGACCCAACAGTAAGGGAGAAGCAGAACCTCTCAAAGGCAAGCCCTCTGGCTCCTCAGCCAGGTCTTCAGCTCTTCACCCTGTGTCAGTACAAGGGTTGAAGACTGCTTAGGTCTCTTTTCCTCTGTCGCTGAACTGTGTTTGCACACATGTTAGTACTTTTTAAAAAATATTGGGACCTTTCCAGAGCCATATGCTGTAAGGCTGGTGGTGGGGGGATTCCAGTGCCTGCTCATTCAGTCTTCACTGATTGACCTGCCAGGTGCCAGGCTCTTTTCTAGGGACTGGTATTCAGCATGGAGCTCACATTCTAGTGTGGAGAGACTAGAGAGAAAAACAGTCAACATTGTTTTGTGCACCATGACAATGTTTCATTCCACCCAGCAGCTGTTTTCACAGTGGTCAAGTGCCCCTCTGCCAGGACCTGGATTAAAGGCCTAGACAAAGACAGTACTACTAGGTAACATTTGGTGGGGCTTAACACGTGTCAATGACTGTTCTAAGCACATTACTGATATGATACCTTTGATCTTCATCACAACCCTAGGGAGCAGATATTATTACTATCATCTCTCTTTTATAGATCAGGAAACAGATGCATATAGAAGTTGAGTAACTTTCCCAAGGACACATTGAATCAATGTTAGAGCTAGGATTCAAACTCTGACCATTGTGTTCCAGAGTCTATGCTTTAACTGCTTGGCTATTACACTACCTCTCATGATAGCAGAGAATCAAATCTAGAGCCTACCAAGTTAAAGGAAGACCCAACAGCCAGGCCAGGACCCAACCCTAGGTCCTCCCTAATAAAGGTGGCTATTTTTATTATAGAAGACACTCCAAGGCAGCCAGGTACTATCTGGGTACCACCGTACCCCGTTCCCCTTCCTAGCCAAAGCACCCTCCTCTGAGATAGGAACCCGAACCCCATTTGCTTTTCAGAGTAATTGTGAGGCTCTTAGTTATCAGCTCTGATCACAACAGCTGCCCCTCCCCGCCTAAAACTTTATCAGCACTTACCACCCTTCACTCCCCTTCTTGGTAATTAGCTAGAACAGCAGGTTTTGTAGAGAATGAGAGATTATTGTCTTTCTGGGGGAGCTGGTGGCCACCAATGCCTGTGCTTTAGAACACACTTACCAGCTGCAAGGCCATTTCAGCCTTTTGCATACATAGTGCCTATTGGATTTGGCCTTCAACACAGCCAGAAAAACTCTAAGCCAAGGCCACCGTGAGGAGCAGAGAAGTGTACAAGTTGTGCCAGAGGCTGCTTAGAGGCTGTCTGTCACTGTCTTGGATATTCTCATCACATGCTACAATGTTCTGATATCAAGATTGCCCTATCAACCTGCCCAACAATACCCTTTACTGCCAAGACCCATTTCCTTCTTTCCCAGGTCCCAGCAAGCCAGCTGTTGGAAGCTGTCAGGGCCCCAGGAGTAGAAACTACACATAGGAGAGAAGCAAGCAGGCTGCCAGTGAATTGAATCCACTTTATTTAACTGGTCTGTTTGCTTTCCAAATCACACTCTTTTTAGTCAAATTGAGGGAATCAAAGTTCAATGATTGAAACCATATAATATAGAACTATGTTAAAAATCAAGGATTTAAAAGTGCCCCACACAGTGTTCTAAAGTTAAAATGGTGTTAGTGTCATGATAGAAATTTTCATAAAAGGAAACAATCACTCATTAGGAACAAAAAAGTCCACGTGTCAGCAAATCAACAGTACTGAGAGACCAAATAGGTACTTTTAACTGCAGAATATAATGTGGGGGTCCTTATACTACAGACCTGATATCAGAACACATAAAAACAATCATGAATGTGAGAGGGAAGTTTTCAGTTCTCCCCACGGTTTCATCATTAACTGGGCAGCAAGATGTGAAACTCCCCCCAGGCCTCCTTGCAATGTACCTTTCCCCAGCACTCTTTTCCAGGCTTCCAGTGCTCCCACAGATCCACTTCTCCAGCTCCATCTTCAGGCTCTTCCCTTCTTGGGTCCCTCCAGGTGAACTCCCTCTCTTGGCCAACTCCCTGCCAGTCTGCAATTATTTGTGTTTCTCTGGCCAGTCCTTCCCCTGGTTCAGCTGGACATTTTGTTGACCATTGAAGCTCAACCCAGAAATGTTTACCATTGCAGCTCAACCCAGTGGATGCTACCTGAAGTGATGAGCTTAGTCTCAAGTCTGCATGGAGGTGTGACAACTTCCTCCACTAATTTGATTTCACAACTGCTTCATTTTCTTTCCCTCTCTCAAAAATAGGGTTATGAGTTTGCTTTTAATTAAAGTGAATACCATTAACTTTATTCCAATGTTAACATCTCTTTAGCTCCCTGAGGTATACAAACACATATGTAGAATTTTTGAGATATTCAGTTCATGGTCCCGATATTCTAGTTACTGTGGATCATCAGATCACCGGTTCTACCTACTGTAGGATCTTGATAAATTATCTGAGATGTCTTTTTTCCACTGACCACTCAGTTGCACCCATTTGACTTCTCTTGCACAGTATTTCTCAGATTTTTTCCTTCTGTGCAAGCATCATATGCTTCCTGTTTTGGAAATGAAGCAATTGATGTTAATCCATCACTGGAAGGCTGTGAGCCAAGAGCAATTCAGAATAAGTCCACCCTGGCCATCTGTGAGTTTGTTATGGAGGCACAGCTTCCCCCTTCCGATGTTACCCTGGAACACAGTTTTAAAGACAGAAGATTGAGTTAGGAACATGAAAAGAGGCATGAGGCAGGGCAGAGAGGAAGAAACCCAATTCCAATAGCAAAGAAACAGTCAGTTTAAAGCTCATTACACCAAGAGGAAGACTCCAGACCTTCTGGAGAGGCAACAGCATCTGAAAGAAGCAGTCAAGATGCATCAGTCAAGAATGGAAAGCTGGAGAGTGTGCCCGCCAAAAGAGAGAAAGCATAAAAACACTACACCCCTGGAGTCACTGGCTAGTTAGGAGACTCATCCCATAGATGAAGGCTCTTTGGAGAATAGCTTTAGAATTCTTTGTGGAAGAGAATGATCTTTAGCCTGCTGCTGATGCTGTTCTGCTAGACTTGAAGACCATGATGGATGAAAGGATTGTGAGAGGGATGCTGAATGATGGCAGCCAGGACACTGAGGAAGACAGAGCATTTGCTGACAAGACCATGAACCTTTGCCATAGATCCTTAAGGAATCATTGAGAACTGCAAAAAAGAACCACAAACCCCAGATGTGCATCTACTTCCAATTTTCCAGAAAATAATTCCTTAAACTATTTTCCTTAACCTGTAGCGTGGAATTACAATACAAAGAGATCTTGCCAAGTTCCAAATATCTTATCTAGCTATAGTTTTTGATCTGGCTTCCTGAAAAAATTGTAGAACGTGCTATGAGGGAACTAGTGAGTAAATGAGTGCTCAGAAAAGGAAGTCAAGGGGTGGGGTGGAGGGATGGGGAGAAAATGCAGACAACTGTAATTGAATAACAATAAAAATTTAAAAAAAAGAACAGGAATTCAGTAAAAAGTGGGTCTAAACCAGGATCAGAAAGAGCAGAGACCCCTCGAAGCCACCACGGGTTCATCAAGAGCAGCTTGTGGTGTGAGAACAGCTTCCTTTTCTGTTGGAAGAGCTCATTGCACAGGTAGGTCAGGAAAAAGCAGGCAAGTGCTTTTGGACTCCAGCAAAACATTGTCAACATCTGTTGTGAAATCTTCATTTAAAACCCAGTTATGTGGCTGTGTAGCCATAAAGGACTGTAAGCAAAGGCCATGGGCAATGGATTAATGCCCTCCCTTGAAGAGGGAATTCTAGAGTCAAGTCCCAGGGTTTCCCTCCTGGCCTGCTTCACTTTTTCTTAATGATCTGGATGAGATAGAGAAATCACTCTTACCAAATTTGCCCCTGACAGTGTGTCAGAGGGTGAGAATTCTTTGAAGCATGGAATTAGGATACAAAGAGATCTTGCCAAATTTGAAATTGTCATGGGAAATATAATAAGGCTAAATGCCAGGTCTTAATATTTTGGTTCTGAAACCCTATCTGCCCAGGTGTAGCCCGGGGGAACTGTGGCTTGAGAAAAAACTAGGGACTTCTAGTCGACTGTGATCACACTATGATTCATCAGGGAGCTGGGCCTGCCAGCACTATTACCATGGTCTCAGACTACAGTGCCAGTAATAGCCTGTTAGGTATGAAGATGAAAGTGCTACTGTGGCCACCCATGTCTAGTGCTCAATTGACATCAAGTGATATAGACAAGCAGAGGTGGCCAGGCTGGTGAGAGACAGGACGATGAGGAAGCTCAAAATTACATTTATATAGTCAGTGACCGCCCCCCACCAAGCTGGAATTTGAACCCAGGGCTCCTGATTCCAACTTCAGAGCTTTTTAAGTGAACACCTGTGCAAAACCTGTAAACACCATACCAAATAACATGCTTTGGACTTGTTTTATTCTGAATCTTCTGAGCATATTGACAGATGCTTTGAGAGCTGGAAAATATTTTTATGGGAAGCAAAGAGCCATTCTGTGAGGGCTACCCCCTCTAACTTGCAATGCCCAGGAGAAGCTCAGCAAAGAAACTTTCTCATAAAAAGAAATTTCATAAATTAATATGAAATGAATTTTATAAACCATCAAAGGCTTTTTAACCATTTTAAAAGGTAACCATTATTGAAACAATACCTTTGGGTGCACAAAGGTTTATATAGATTACAGAACTTTACCTGAACTTCACTGTAATAAAAAATGAAAAGGTTGTCTCTTGGTAAAATAGAACCAGAGGCATAGAATAATGGAACAGACTGAAGGCTGTAAGAGGGGAAGCAGGAGTTGGGAACTGATTGAAAGAATGTGAAGGGATTAGTCAAAGAACATACCTGAAGGGCAAATGGACATGGACAATGATGTGGGGACTGACTCTGGAAGTGGGGGGCAGGGTGGGTGGAGTGGGGCAAAGGGAGAAAAGGTAGAATGACTGTAATAGCATAAACCATAGAATATTTTTAAAAATTAAAAATGTCTCATACCTTCTCTGCAACTCTCTTGTACTTGCTTTGTATGAGTGAAAAGAGGAAGGATGAATCAGTATGACACAAGCTCTTGATTATATAAATAAATGAATGGCTGATTTTATGAATGAACTGGAAGGTCTTGGCAAAGTGTTTATTTGAAGTGCTTCTGAGTTCCTATTTAACTCGGTGCACAGTTGAGGAATGGTAATGGATGACACTCCATTGAAGAACCTCGACTTCTGGAGGTCTGTGATGTGTTGTAATAACATACCTGTCAAGCTCTAGCTGTTTGAATCCTTAAACTCCAGAAATATATGTTTGTATTTGATCCCCAAATGGAGTTAAACATTTATTCTTCAAGGAATTAGAGCGAGAAAGACTACTGAAGTTGTGGAAGTGATACAAATTTAGATTTCAAAGAAATCAGTCCAGAAGAAATAAATACAGTGGACAAGGTTAACAGCTCAGGTGAACAGAGCTGGTTGGAGCCCCTGAGCAGGATGAAATAAGCCTGAAGTAGGACTCTGGTTGTTTTCCTGAAACTTCCTCTGCCTGGTAATGTAGCACACTGCACATGCGGCCTCCAAAGTTTTAAGATCCAGCCAATGGCATATTTTTGTTTTTTTTCTGACTAGGGAACACAGATTTGATGAATAAAAGATGTCTTATTTGCTCCAGTATTAACATTTGGGCTTATGAGGTGAAGTAGTAACAGCCATGGGTCAAGTGACTTAATCAAAGCTCTACTTGGGATTTGACGGGTGTTTTTCTTTTTCTTTTTCATGGTTTATCACAGCACTGGAGATCTGTGCTCGATAGATAGATGAACTCAGCATAGAGCTGGCCATAGAAATGGACTCTATAGTTTGAGCTGTGGAAATCTGCTCTTGCTATCAACCAGAGTAGCCTACCAAAACTAGTCATGTCACTTTTCCTTTTCACTTTTTTTAGAAGCATAAGCTGGCTGTCTGCTCAACATTGATCTTCTCTGATTAGTCTTTAATGCCCCCTTGTATGCATTTTGCTGACTATTTCCTCGAAGGTAAGTGTCTAGGAACCATTTCTGAAATGAACAATTTCCCCACTGTTTTGGAAACCAGAGACACTGTTGCCAAGTCTCAATACATATCTTGAAAATTAGAGTGTTGGAGAACCAAGATGGCAGCGTAGGTAGACACACTGCGCCTCCTCGCGCAACCAGAACTGACAGAAAATCGAACGGCAAGGAAGTCCTACACCAAGGAAATAAAAAATAAACATTCATCCAGACCGGTAGGAGGGGCGGAGATGGGCAGCCGGGGCGGAGAGGACTCACGTTGCTGCGGCAGGACTGAGACTGGCAGAGTGTGGGAAGAACGCTGGCAGACCACTGGCAGACCCTGCGGCCCCACATTCGCGCAGATAAACCAAGAGGGCCAGACTCAGAGTGGCGGAGAACGGGGCAGGCAGAGTGGCGGGGAGCACCCCACAGCCCCACATTCGTGCACAGATAAACGGGACAAACAGCGGGGAGCGAAGCAGACCAAGCAACCCAGGGCTCCACTGCAGGGAAATAAAGCCTCAAACCTCTGATTGAAAACGCCCGTGGGGGTTGGGGTGACAGAAGGAGAGACTCCCAGCCTCACAGGAGAGGTCGTTGGAGAGACCCACAGAGGCCTAGGGCGTGCACAAGCCCACCCACTCGGGAACCAGCACTGGAGGGGCCCAGTTTGATTGCGGGTAGCAGAGTGAAAGATTGAGGTCTGGTGGAGAGTGGAGCGGGCGCCATTGCTCCCTCTCGGCCCCTCCCCCCACGTACAGCATCACAGCGTAGTGACTAGCGTTACCCCACCCTGGTGAACACCTAAGACTCCGCCATTTTAAGTAACAGACGCGCCAAGACCAAAAAAACAAACAAACAAAAAAAGCCCAAATAACAGAACACTTCAAAGCTCCAGAAAACATACAACTAAGCAACAAAGAGATAGCCAACCTATCGGATGCACAGTTCAAAACACTGGTTATTAAGACGCTCAGAGAATTGGTTGAATTTGTTCGAAAACCAGATGAACAAATGAAGCCTATGCTAAGAGAAACAAAGGAAAATGTACAGGGAACCAATAGTGATGCGAAGGAAACTGGGACTCAAATCAACAGCGTGGACCAGAAGGAAGAAAGAAACATCCAACCAGAAAAGAATGAAGAAACAAGAATTCGGAAAAATGAGGAGAGGCTTAGGAACCTCCAGGACATCTTGAAACGTTCCAACATCCGAATTATAGGGGTGCCAGAAGGAGAAGAAGAAGAACAAAAAATTGAAAACTTATTTGAACAAATAATGAAGGAGAACTTCCCTCATCTGTCAAAGGAAATAGACTTGCAGGAAGTCCAGGAAGCTCAGAGAGTCCCAAAGAAGCTGGACCCAAGGAGGAACACACCAAGGCACATCATAATTACATTACCTAAGATTAAACAGGAGAGAATCTTAGAAGCAGCAAGAGAAAAGGAGACAGTTACCTACAAAGGGTTTCCCATAAGACTATCAGCTGATTTCTCCAAAGAGACCTTATAGGCAAGAAGGGGCTGGCAAGAAGTATTCCAAGTCATGAAAGACAAGTACCTACATCCAAGATTACTGTATCCAGCAAAGCTATCATTTAGAATGGAAGGGAAGATAAAGTGCTTCTCAGATAAGGTCAAGTTCAAGGAGTTCATCATCACCAAGCCCTTATTATATGAAATGTTAAAGGGAGTTACCTAAGAAAAAGAAGATAAAAAATATGAACAGTAAAAATGACAGCAAAGTCACAGTTATTAACGACCACACCTAAAACAAAAACAAGAGCAAACTAGGCAAACAACTAGAACAGGAACAGAACCATAGAGATGGAGATCACATGGAGGGTTATCAATAGGGGAGTGGGAAGGGGAGAGGGGGGGAAAGGTACAGAGAATAAGTAGCATAGATGATAGGTGGAAAATAGACAGGGGGAGGGTAAGAATAGTGTAGGAAACGTAGAAGCCAAAGAACTTATAAGTATGACCCATGGACATGAACTATAGGGGGGGAATGTGGGAGGGAGGGGGTGGGCAGGATCGAGTGGAGTGAGGGGGGCGGGAAATGGGACAACTGTAATAGCATAATCAATAAAAACAAAACAAAACAAAACAAACAAAAATGTTATGAGAAAAAAAAAAGAAAATTCGAGTGTTTTCTCCAAAAGCTGATGTTAGTAGCCTTGACTGTTTTCTTTCATTTGCGAAATAATACCTAAAGTATCTGCAGCATTTCCAAGAATGGATATAATTTAAATCGTCCTAAGTACTGAAAGCACATTTTCCTCCAATCAAATGTCATTGCACATGGTGTCTCTAAGCGCAACTAACTAGGGTTTTCCCCTATTATTTGTTTTTTTTTTTAATTTTAATTTTCTATTGTTATTCAATTACATTTGTGTGCCTTTTCTCCCCATCCCACCACCGCACCCCAGCTGAACCCCTCTCCCTCCCCCACCTCCACCCTCCCCCTTGATTTTGTCCATGTGTCCTTTATAGTAGTTCCTGTAATCCCCTCTCCTCATTCTCCTCTCCCCACTCCCCGCCCCCCAGCTATTGTTAGATTGTTCTTAACTTCAATGTCTCTGGTTATATTTTGTTTGCTTTTTTCTTCAACTGATTATGTTTCAGTTAAAGGTGAGATCATATGGTATTTGTCCCTCACCACCTGGCTTATTTCACTTCGCATGATACTCTCCAGTTCCATCCATGCTGTTGCAAAGGGTATAAGCTCCTTCTTTCTCTCTGCTGTGTAGAATTCCATTGTGTAAATATACCATAGTTTTTGGATCCACTCGTTTGCTGATGGGCCCTTAGGTTGCTTCCAGTACTTGGCTATTGTAAATTGTGCTGCTATGAACATTGGGGTGCACAGGTTCTTTTGGATTGGTGTTTCAGGGTTCTTAGGGTATAATCCCAGCAGCAGAATTGCTGGGTCAAAGGGCAGTTCCATTTTTAGTTTTCTGAGGAAATTCCATACTGTTTTCCACAGTGGCCTCACCAGTCTGCATTCCTACCAACAGTGCAGTAGGGTTCCCTTTTCTCCGCATCCTCTCCAACATTTGTTTGTGGATTTGTTTATGTTGGCCAGTCTGACTGGTGTGAGATGGTACCTCATTGTGGTTTTAATTTGCATCTCTCTGATGGCTAGTGATGCTGAGCATCTTTTCATATGTCTCTGGGCCCTCTGCATGTCTTCCTTGGAGAAGTGTCTGTTCAAGTCCTTTGCCCATTTTTTAATTGGGTTGTTTGTCTTCCTGGAGTGGAGTCGTGTGAGTTCTTTATATATTTTGGAGATCAGGCCCTTGTCTGAGGTATCATTGGCAAATATGTTTTCCCATACTGTTGGTTCTCTTTGTAGGGTTTTCCTATATTATTTGAAGTACATTTAAAGAGTGGAATGCATTAAGGAAGACAACCAGAACATGAACTCTTCACAAATCTTTTCTTGGCTAATAATTTTCTTCATTATTTTTTTTAAATGGCTGTTCCGTTTCTTCTTTTAACTCACTGCTCCTTTTGGCCACTTGTTAAACTCCCTTAATCCACCTTCCTAGGTAGTTTTCTCATTGGACCCACTAACAGTATAGTTGGAAACACAAAGCTGGACTGTGGATACAGGCCTAAGGGATACCTCCTTGCAATGCCCAGTGACAACTGCCCATATTTCTCTCCTAGCTGTGGCCTTGTCTCCTCTGCATCTCACTTTCTTTTTAGAGCACTTCGGGCTCTGAAGCTTAAAGAAGAATTTTTGAGTATTTCCCCAATTAATAATCCAGGGCTCTGATTCATCCCATTACCTTCTTTAGTATCTGGGGGGTCATGAGTCTTTTGTTTAGTGTTGAAGGACAGCACCCCAAACTCCACCTGTCTGCAGTGAAGGAAATGGAGCCAGAAAGCCTCACTACGAATCTGGAGTCAATCTAGGTTCACTCCAGCAGCCACAGAAAGGAAGTCTGTTTGTCTGCTCTTGCTGGTGAGTCATAATAGGTGGATGACCAGAGAAGAAAGTCAACACAGAGGTGGTGCCAGCTGGCAAACTGCATAGGGTCCTCCAGACCAAACTCTTTAGTATATTGAAAGAAAGTGAAACTCAGGGAGGTGGAGCATCTGGCTCTTCAGCCGTGGCGGGAGATGCTGCAAACTCAATGTTGCCGGCACTTCTTTGAAGAAAGGCAGGGTCACCTGACAAGGGAGAGAGGCTGTCTCAGGAATTTATTAAGCTTCTTCTGTCCAGTTCTTTCCAGAATGTGGGCCTGAGGGAATATTAGATTGAGTGTTGTTCCTTGTGATCCTGGAGAAGTCTCTGCCTCCATTTCCCTATCTGTATAAGAAGGGGGGAACCTTATAATCTCTAGTTTTCCTTTCAGGATTCTAACCAAGCTTTATTATAGAGGAGGAGGACAAAAAGGGACTGCTTTCATTCACCTTAGTTTCTGGCTCCATTTCCTTCACTGCAGACAGGGGTGGTCCTCCCCCTGCACCTCTGTCCCAGGGGCTTTCAGGTTTAAACTCTCATCTGACCCTCACAGTACAAGTGAGTTAAGTAAAGCAAAGCAAAGAGGATCAACTCTTTTGCAGGTGAGGAACTGGAGACTCAAAGAGTTCAAGTGTTTTGTTTAAGATGTAAGTGGAAACCAAGTCTCCCAAGCTCCCATGCTCCACCCACTCTTTCTCCTAGACCACCAGCTAAAAGTGCATTGCAAACCTTTACTTCCTTGTTTCAGCCTACTGTTATGGCTGACATCTGGGCCCAAGTGGCACATGTTTACAAACTATTTCAATACTCTGAAACTATTAACTGCTGAAATTGCTAAATAACCAAGCCATTTCGAACATTTCCCTCCTCCCTAGCCTAGCATTTTGTTACTCTTGTATGGTAAGTATAGAAATAACATTGTTTTAAAAAAATCACCTTGCTTGTGTGTGTGACATCAGGGCCACAGACAAGGGTGGGCAGAGACCAGAAAAGAGGATACAAACTTTATTTTCCTCCAAAATCTGAAAATATTTTGCTTCATCCATTCTCTAAAAAGAACATTTTTCTAAAACTCCAGTTTAGATTAAGGAGTGGTAACAATTTGGGCTTTATAAAAAATATTAATTAGGATATAATTCACATACCTTATAGTCATACAGTTCATTATTGGAAAATGTACAATTCAATGTGTTTTGTGTATTCACATAGATATAGAACCATCATCACAATTAATTCCAGAACAATTTCATCACCCTCAAAAGAAACCTTGTATTCATTACTAGTCACTCCACATTCTCTCCCTCCTTCCAGCCCTGGGCAACCACAAGTCTACTTTCTGTCTCTATGGGATGTATGTATTCTGGACATTTCTTATAAGTGGAACTTAAAATATGTGGCTTTTTTTGCCTGACAGTTTTCACTTAGCATAATGATTTCAAGGTTCATCTATCTTGTAGCATAGGTCAATACTTCATTCCTTTTTTAAAAAAATATTTTATTTTATTTATTTTTAGAGAGAGGGAAAGGAAGGGAGAAAGAGAGGGAGAGAAACATCAATGTGTGGTGCCTCTTGCATGCGCCTCACCAGGGACCTGGTCCGCAACCCAGGCATGTGTCCTAGACTGGAAATCGAACTGGTGACCCTTTGGTTCTCAGGCCGGCACTCAATCTACAGAGCCACACCAGCTGGGGCAACACTTTACTCTTTTTTATGGCTTTGTTGTATTAATAGACCAAATTTGCTTATCCATTCACCAGTGAAGGACCTTCAGGTTGGTTCCACCTATTATGAATAATGCTTCTGTGAACATGCATGCACAAGTATCTGCATAATGTTTTTCAATTATTTTGGATATATACCCAGGAGAACAATTGCTAGACCATATAGTTACTCTACTTTTAACCTGTTCGGGAACCACCAAACTATTTTCCAGAGTGGTTGTACCATTTTACATTCCCACCCACCAGCAATATATGAGGGTTCCAATTTCTCCACATTACTTAGAGCTTTTTAAGGTCAACTTTTAAAAACTAAAACTTTAAGATATTGATACATTTATTAGCACAAGGCTATAATTATATGCCTTGCAACTCTTGCATACTGCCAAAACAGTCCTTTCAAATGCACAAAGTACTATGCATTCGTAAGGGCATGGGGTCTCTTTAACACACCATGTCTTCAAGGCTCTAGACTGAGGGACTTTTTCAGAGGCTTTTGGTCCAACCCCCGTTCAAGCTTGATGCCACTCTCAGATCCACTCAGAAGATTGTTCCTGATCCCCTACTGTGTACCCTGAACTCTATGGAGTTACAGACAGACATAAGACCTGCTTTATTCTGTTACAGAGCTCATAGCTCATAGTCCTGAGGGGGAGCCACATGCTAAATAAGCACTTTTTGCCAAGAATGATGGGAACACAAAGGGAGTTCTTAATAGGTATCTTGTGGTAATGTTGGAGAGAACCAGTAAAATTCTCTATGTAAATCACTAAACCAACTAACTGCCTGGCTCATAGTGAGCACCCAATGGTAGCTGTTATATTTCTCTATAGAATTTTGCATTTTACACATGAGGAAACTGAGTCTTTAAGCTTAAGCAGCTTTCCCAGAACCCCATAACTCATAACTAAGAAGCTAGCCTTCCTGCTTCAGGACCTGTCATTGGGCTCCAAAGCCCCAACTCTACCGATATCTAGAGCCCAGCCTTCTAAATCCTTGACCTGCCTGTTTTAGCCTGGGCTCTTACCTGCCTCTCCCAGGTCTGGCTCCTCTTAGACCAGGGCATTTACTTGACTCGTACCCAACTTAACACCCAGATTGTTAGTGCCAGATAGTAATTAGTAACAGTTAACTAGTCTCTTTTAGTGCAGGGTAAACTGTGATTAGAACCCAAAGTGGCCATGACTGATGGCAGTGAGTTGATGGATCTATTTCTCATGCAGTGTTCTCTGCCTATCAACAGCCAACACTTCTTCCACTGTCTTTGCTGGAAATGTGGAGGTAGGAGTGGCCTTGTAGCCTCCTGGTGTGTATGAAGCCAGCCATTAAGCCATGTGAGTCTTCATTGGAGGTCCTTCTTTCCCATTGCTTCCTCTCCATTTCCCCATGGCCCTCAAAACACAGTTGTGTCTACAAAATTTGTAAAGCATTTGCCATGAGAAAGGCACTGTCAGGTGCTCCAATTCAGAGTAGCTTGTGATAGGATGATCTCTGCCTTCAGGCAAGTGGGGTGGTCAGAGTAATGAGTCCAGAAATGGGTGTTCTTTAAGTACTGGAAGCCAAAGACTGCCCTAGGCTTGGAATGCTCCAGTCATCTTAACGAGAGATGAACCTTCACCATGGAAGAACAAGTAAGCTCAGAGTAACCAGAGAGCACATGCTGCTGTGGACACAAGCCAGTCCTTACTGGCATCTGCACTTTTTCTGTAGAAATATTTTTATCCCCAGTGTATTAGTCTGTTATGGCTGACTACAAATTCCACAGACTGGATGGCTTTAACACACACTATTTTCTCACAGTCCTGGAAGGTAGAAGTCTGAGATCAAGGTGTTAGTAGGGCTGCACTCCCTCTCAAGGCACCAGAAAAGGATTTGTTCCAGGTCTTTCTTCTAGTGCTTGGTAGTTCCTTGGCTTCTAACAATATAACTTCAGTCTTCACATGGCATTCTCTTTGTGTATGTGCTTATGGCCAAATTTCCCCTTTTAATAAGAAACCAGTTATACCAAATTAGGGACCCACCCTACTCCAGAATGACCTCGTCTTAGCTAATTATATCTTCAGTGACCTTAGTTTCAAATACAGTCACTTTCTGAAATATTGGAGGTCAGGGCTTTAACATATGAATGGGGAGATGCAATATAAACCATAACACTATTGTACATGTTTGAAGACAGATTTAAATGATTTTGCCATCAACATTACCTCTACCCAACTAGATGGATCCCATTCTTCAGCAAGCCCATTTGAAATCTGGAGGTCTTTTGGCTTTTTCTTTGTTTGGGGGGTAAATTTCACCCTTGAAAATGAAGGCTTCTATCCTGACCAAAAATATGCCTAACAATCGAGATACTTGGGCTGGGACATCATGGCACCTGTCTCCTCGCCCTCACCTCATCCAAGGAGCACAGAGAAAGAAGTAGTTAGGATAACGGACACACTCAGGTATGTCAGTTGCAGCTTAGAAGTAGGCAACCAATTTGGCTTCACCATGCAGCTGGGCTTTTGACCCTCCAGTATGAAGCCCAAGCTGTCTCTGCCTCTTAGTTCATTTGTCTTCCAACTGCCGTATTTTGCTGTGTATAATGTGCACTTTTTTTTGCTCAAATTTTGGAGGGAAAAATAAGGATAAACATTTTACATGGGTGGTAATAATTCCATATCTATATAAATGTTTTTAATTCTTTGTACTTATGCGTTAAAAGTGGAACTCTAGGAAGCAATAACAATATCGATATACAAAATAATACCCTGGAATATAATCATCAGTTGTATTTCTAAACATAAATAAATAAATAATTGAATTAAAACAAAATATTTTTTCCTGAAAGTTTGGGCCAAAAGCATAGATGTGCATTATACACAGAAAAATACAGTAATTTGGTAAGGTTTTGTAATGGGGTCTAGGACTCCTTTGACTTTAAAAGATTTTAGTCAGAGTTGTTCCACCAATATCCTCATGTCCCCATTTACTTCTTTTTTTACAAATGATTTTATTTATTTATTCTTAGAGAGAGGGGAATGGAGGGAGAAAGAGTAAGAGAAATGTCAATGTGTGAGAGAAACATTGATCGATTGCCTCTTGCAGGCATCCTGACCAGGGACCAAGCCCATAACCCAGGCCTGTGCCCTGACCAGGAATCAAACCTACAACTTTTTGCTTGTGTGGGATGACACCCAGCCAACTGAGCTACAGCAGTAGGGCCCCCCTTGGTTCCTTTTGCCAAGTGCCTCTGATCTGGCTTCTTGTTTCTTTCTTGTGTCATGCCTGGACTCAGGTAGCAACATGGTAGAGCTAGCCCCAGCTGGAGCTTTGAGGTGTACATTAGGAATTTGGCAGAGTCCATGAGTGTGAGAAGCAAGAGGTCTATATTAGAGGTAATGGGTAGCATGGAAGGGGTGAACCAGTGACAACCACAGAGGTATGGGGGTGCCTTAAGAGCTCAGGCTAATAGCACCCAAAAAGTATTACCCAGATGCTTTCTTGTGGGTGTAGTGGTAGCAGCTCCCAGATGTGTGCTTAGAGCTTGAAGGGGAGAGAAGGCCTGTTCACAGGCCTTTGCTCTGAACTTGAGGTGTAAGTACACCCCTCAACACCCCCCCTTCTCACATGCACAGGCTCAGCCACACAACAACACATCTCCCTGGATCATCAACTTGAGGGTGGAGGCGTTTCTCTCTCTTTACTTGAAGCCAACGTGGATATAGGAGGAAATAGAAAGTTGAATTGACATGGATTTAAGAGGCTGAAATTCAAAGTGTGTGTGGCAGATGGCTTTGAGTCTCATCTACAGCCCTGCATTGTGCTTGGATGAGAAACAATGCAAGAAGAGAGGATTCTTTTCACGGGGGACATAGGCTTCCTGGAAAGGTGCTCATGGGTCATTTCCAGAGGAGGAGGAACCCAGTCAGGCTTCTAGGGTGGAAAGGTAGTGTGTACCTCTGTTGTAGACAGAAGGTTCTGCCTGAAGGTTTTTTCTGAGGCAGAGGCTGGTATACTGAATGTGGGGATCATTTAGAGTGTCCCTTCCATTGGCTGAGTTCTCTTGCCTTTGGCCAAGCTGCTACACAAGCACAGTGATGTGGGGGTGGGCTAGTAGGCTGCTACAGTACACCAGAGAAATCAGGCTTTTGTTCATTTAGGAAGCTGTAGCCACTACACTCTCCTGTCCCCTTTTTGTTGGCTGCTGAGAGCCACAAAGGGGCAGTGCACATACGTAGAGTGGAGTCTTTTAAAGGCAAAGTTATGTGTTTTGTTGTTTTGCTTTTTGTTTTTGGCCTTTTTTTCTTTAGGACTGAGTAGGTAGCTTGTTTGATGTCAATAGGTTTTGTGTTGCCAGCCTTGAAATGAGATCTGGGCTTCCATCTCTCACACAGGCTAGTGATGTTGGGCAAGGGAGTTAGTGATGGCCTCAGTGGTAAATGAGGTCTCTTTTTTCCATTTTTATTTGGGTGCATTGTATATTATAAGCCATTTTGTCCTCATTGGAATGTCTCTCAACTCTAGTATTTGAGTGACATGACAGCTGAGGCCTTGGGCTTGGCCCCTTAAATATGCAAGAAATATTTAAATTAGAATTGCTTTTTAAAGACTGAAAAGTTCTGTACAAGCTTCTGTAAACTGCTTGAAAAAAGAATGCTACTAAAGACATGTTCCAGAACTGGCCACTGAAATCTTTTTAAAATAGCAGTTAGCTTCTTATTTTGAAAAAATTATGGACTCTTGGGAAGTTGCAAACATGGTACAAAGAGACTTCTGATTGTTGCATCTTATATAATGCTTGTACAATATCCAAACTAGAAAATTGGTATTGCTACAGGTTTTTGTGTAAACATAAATTTTTATTTCTCTGGGATAAATGAGCTAGAATGCGATTGCTGGGTCATATGATAGTTGCATATTTAATTTTAGAAGAAACTACCAAACACTTTTGCAGAGTGGCTGCACCATTTTTCATTACTATCAGCAATGTATAAATGATGTATTTTCTCCATATTCTCTCCATCTTTTGGTGTTGTCACTGTTGTTGTTTTTTGTTTTTGTTTTTGTTTTTTATTTCAGCCATTCCAATAGGTGTGTAGTGGTATCTCGTGGTTTTAATTTCCAGTTCTCTAATGGTTAATGATATTGAACATCTTTGCATGTGCTTATTTGTCATCTGTAGAAACTCTTCAATGAAATGTTCTTTCATGTCTTTTGCCTATTTTCTAGTTGTATACTTCGTTTTCTTACTCTTGAGTTTTAAGATTGTTTATATGTTCTAGATAATAAGGCCACTCTGCCAAGACCAGCAGACATAGCAGATCTCCCTAATACATACAAACAAACAGGGAAGCAGCCAAAAATGTGGGGACAAAGAAACATGTTCCAAGAACAGGACAAAAGTCCAGAAAAAAAGAACTACACCTTATGAAGGAAAACAATCTACCAGATGCAGAGTTCAAAACACTGGTTCTAAGGCAGCTAAATGAATTTAGGGAGAAGAATAGATTACTTCAGTGAGAATTACAACAGAAATAGGAAACAAAAATGGAGATAGAGAACAAAAACAAAAAAAGAACCAGGTCAGAAATAATATAGTAACTAAAACAAAGTATACACTAGATGGAACCAACAGCAGATGAGATGAAACAGAGTATCAAAGCAGCAATTTGAGTCTTGACTGGTGTGGCTAAGTGGGTTCAGAGTCATCCCACATATAGAAAGGTCACCAGTTTGATCCCTGATTAGGGAAAATGCCTAGGGTGCAGGCCAGGTTGCTAGCTGGGGACATACAAGAGGCAACTGATGTTTCTCTCCCTCTCTTCCTCCCTCCTTCCCCTCTCTCTAAAATATAAATAAATAAAATCTTTTTTAAAAAATCAGCAATTTGGAAGACAAGGCAGCAGAAAACCCCTAATCAGAACATGAAAAAGAAAAAAGAATCTTTATTTATTCTAATTTTTTTTTAGATTTTATTTATTTTTAGAGAGGGGAAGGGAGGGAGAAAGAGGGAGAGAAACATCAATGTGTGGTTGCCTCTTGTGCACCCTCTACTGGGGACCTGGCCCACAACCCAGGCATGTGCCCTGAGTGGTAATAGAACTGGCGACCCTTTGATTCGCAGACCGGCACTCAACCACTGAGCCACACCAGCCAAGGCTCAAAAAAGAATTTTTAAAAATGAGTATATTTTTAGGGACTTCTGAGACAACACCAAGTGTAAATTCACATCATAGTTGTACCAGAAGGGGAAAGAGAGAGCAAAGAATTTGAGAACCTATCTGAAGAAATAATGACTGAAAACTCCCCTAAACTGGTGAATTAAATAGACGTACAAATTCAGAAAGTGCAGAGAATCCTAAACAAGATTAATCCAACGAGGACCACACCAAGGCACATTATAATTAAATGTCAAAGGTTAAAGACAAAGAGAGAATCTTGAAAGAAGCAAGAGAAAAGCAGTTAGTTACCTACAAGGGAGCTCCCATAAGACTTCAAGCTGATTTTTCAACAGAAACTTTGCAGGCCAGAAGGGATTGGCAAGAAGTATTCAAAGTGATGAAAAGCAAGGACCTACAACCTAGATTACTCTATCCAGGAAAGCTATTATTTAGAATCAAAGGAGAGATAGTTTCTCAGACAAAGAAGGCTGAAGGAAGTCATCACTACCAAATCAATATTGTATGAAATGTTAAAGAATTTCTTTAAGAAGAAAGAAATTGAAAATATGAATAAGGAAACATAAAAAAATCAAAATTCTCACTAACAAAAGCAAACAATAAAACATAATAAAAGCACTGGATCAATGAACACTAATGCTAGTACATGTAATTACAACAGTAAATTAAGGAATCCACACAGACATACAATGGAAGTTAAAAATGATGACAGAAACATAAACATGGAAATGATGAGTAAAAATGGTAGCGATTCAAGAATGTATTCAATTTAAGTAATCATTAACTTAAAATAGACTGCTCTAAACAGATTTAGCAGGTACCACATATGACATGTGATACATGACTTGTTATATATGAAACACATGGTGACTACAAACCAAAAATCTACAAGAGATATACAAGAAATAAAGGGAAATAATTCCAAATACAACACTACATAAAGTCATTAACATACAAGAGAAGAGAGCATAATAAAATGGCAATAACTACATACCTATCAATAGTTACTTTAGCCCTCACAAGTTGGTTGGGTATCATCCTGCAAAGCGAAAGGCCACTGCTTCAACTCCTGGTGAGGGCCACGTGCTTGTGTTGCAGGTTCATTTCCAGTCAGGATGTGTATGGGAAGCAACAGAACAATATTTCTCTCTCACACAAATGTTTCTCTCCCTTTCTTTCTCCCTCTCTTTCACCCTCCCTTCCAATCTCTCTAAAAATAAATAAATAAAATCCTTAAAGATTAATTGCTTGAAATGTAAATGAATTAAATGTTCCAATCAAAAGAGGAATGGATATCTGTCTAGTTTTCCAAATATGATTTTTTGTAGAAACTGTCTTCATGGAATATAAAAAACAAAATAAACAAAACTGAAACAGGCTCATAGATACAGAGAAGAAAACTGATGGTTGCCAGATGAAATGGGAGTTGGGGAGCTGGGTGAAAAAGGTGAAGGGAAGAAGTATACAAATTTGCAGTTAACAAAGTAGTCACAGGGATGTAAATTACAGCATAGGGAATATAGTCAATAATATTGTAATAATATTGTATGGTGTCCAGTGGTTACTAGACTTACTGGGAAGATCACTTCATAAGTTATACTGATGTTTAAAAGCACCTAAAACTAATATAGTATTGAATGTCAACTGTGATTGAATTTTTTTTAATTATAAAATTATCAGTTGGGCATATTTGTGTGGATCTATTTCTGGGTTCTCTGTTGTGTGCCAGTTATCTATGTGTCTGTCCTTTTGCCAATACTACACAACCTTGGTAAATGTAGGCATATACTAAGCAATGAAACCAGGGAGATAGATTCACTGCACTTTATCAAAATTGTTTCAACTCTTCTACTTCCTTTTGCTTTCCATATAAATTTTAGAATAATGTTGTCTATATTTATAAAAATCTTGCTGGGATTTTGACAGAAATTTGTTAAAGCTGTGTACTAATTTGTGAAAAATTGACATCTTTTACTATGTTAGGTCTTTCAATCCATGAACATGGAATATCCTTCCATTCATTTAGATTCTCTTTGATATATTTCATCAGTGTTGTGTACTTTTCAGCATACAAGTTTTGTACATTTTGTTCGATTTTCATCTAAGAATTTTTTGAGCAATAGTTAATGGTATTGTATTTTTAATTCCAGTGTCCATGTGTTCATTGCAGGTGTATATAAATGCAATTGAATTTTATATGTTGATCTTATATCCTGAGGTGTTCCCAAACCCACTTATTAGTTTAGTTCTAAGAGTCACTTTGTAAATTTCTTCAGACTTTTCATTTAGAAAATCATGTCAACTGCAAATAGAGATAGTTCTTCTTAGTTTTTCTAAAACATATGCCTTTTATTTCATTTTCTTGCCTTAATGGACTAACTAGAACTTCCAGTACTATGTTTTATTTTGTTGTTGTTGTTTCAATTGAGATATATTTAACATACAACATTGTGTAAGTTTAGGGTGTGCAACATATTGATTTGATACAAGCAATGAAGAGATCAGACATCCTTGCCTTATTACAAATCTTAGAGGGAAACTATTCAGTCTTTATCGTTAAGTGTGATGTTAGCTGTAAATTTATTATGGATGTTCTTTATCAAGTTAAGGAAAGTCCCTTCTGTTCCTGGTTTTCTGAGAGTTTTTATCATGAATGGGTGATAAGTTTTGTGAAGTGCTTTTCTGTATCAACTAATATATGATATTAATTAATTTTTTGTTGAGAATTGCAGATTCACATGGAATTATAAGAAATAATGCAAGTAGATCCCATGTACCCTTTAACCAGCTTCTCTGGTGATAATATCTAGTGAAAGCATACTACAGTTTCACTACTGAGGTGCTGACAATAGTACAGTGAAGGCGCAAAACATTTCCATCACCATATGTATCCCTCACATTATACTTTCATGGGCACATCCAGTTTCTTCTCACAGCCACCTGCTCCTTAATCCTTCGCAGCTCCTGATTAGTCTGTTTCTATAGTTTTGTCATTTTAAGAATGTTATATAAATCACACCATATGTAAGTTATGGGGATTGGTTTTTCTCAATCAGCATAATTCTCTGCAGATTTATCCAGATCGTTGCTTATATCAACAGTCATAAATTTTTATTGCTGAGTATTATTCCAAGCTATACATGTATCAGTTTGTTTAACCATTCATTCATTAAAGGACCCTTTCTGGGTTGTTTCTAGTTTGGGGCTATTATGAATAAAGATACAGTAAATATTCATTTGCGAATTTTTGTGTGAACACAGGTCTTCATTCCTCTAGGATGAATAACTAGGAGTGCAATTGCGAGGTCATATAGTAGTTACATGTTTAGTTTTTAAAGAAACTGCCAAATAGTTATTCAGAATGGCTGTAGCATTTTTATTCCCACCAGGAAATGCAGGAGTGATCTAGTTTCTCCTATCGCATAGCCAGTATTTGGTGTTGTCACATTTTTTTATGAAGGTTAAATTTGCATAATAATTCAGTGGCTTTTAATACATTTACAGTGTACTAAACCATTACCTCTATCTAGTTCTTAAACATTTACATTACCCCCAAATAAATTTCCATACTCATTAAGCAACTACCTCCATTCTCTCCTACCCCTAGCTCCTGGCAACAACCAATCTGATTTCTGTCTCTGGATTTACCTATTCTATACATTTCATATAAATGGAATCATGCAATATATGACCTTTTGTGACTGGCTTCTTTCACTTAGCATAATGTAGTCAAGGCTCATCATACTGTAGTGTGTATCAGTACTTCACTCCTTTGTATGGCTGAATAACAGTCCATGGTATGCACATACTAAAATTTGTTTATCCACTTATACATTGGTGGGCATTTGTGTTGTTTCCAGCTTTTGGTTATCACGAATAATGCTGCTACGGACATTTGTGTAAAAGTTTTAATTTTGATGAAGTCCAATTTGTCTATTTTTTATTTCTTATGCTTTTGTTGTCATATTTAGGAATCTATTGCCAAATCCAATGGATTGAAGATTTTCCTTTATGTTTTCTTCTACATGTGTTATAGTTTTAGCTCCTATGTTCAGGTTGTTGATCCATTTTGAGTTGATTTTTATATATGACATCAATTAGCCACAGACTTATAGGTTTATTTCTGGATCCCACTGGCTCATGTCTGTCCTTATGCCAGTGCCACATTGTTTTGATTACTGTAGCTTTATACTAAGTTTTTAAATTAGAAAACATGAACCTTCCAACTTTGTTTATTCTTTCCAATATTGTTTCGAGGTGATCATATGATTGTTTTTTGTTTGTTTGGGTTTTTTGTTTTTGTTTTTGTTTTTGTTTTTTTTTGCCTGTTAGCATAATGGATAATATGAATTGACTTGAATATTGAACCAGCCTTGCATTACTAGAATAAACCTAACTGGATCATAGTGTATAATTCTTCTCTTACAGTGGTAAAATTTGGTTAAGGACTTTTGTGTCTATATGCTTGAGAAATATTAGGTTGTCTTCTTATTTTGTAGTCTTTGTCTTTGCTGTCAGTAACACAGTGAGTTGGGAAGTGTTCTTTCTTCTCTAAAGAGATTATATAGAATTGGTGCTAATTCTTTAAACAATTTGTATGATTCTTGCCCTGGCTGGTGCAGCTCAGTGGTTGAGTGCCAGTATGCCAATCAAAGGGTGAGAGATTCCCATTCTAGGGCACACGCCTGGTTGCAGGCCGGGTTCCCAGTAGGGAGCACGCAAGAGGCAACCACACATTGATGTTTTTCTCCCTCTCTTTCTCCCTCCCTTCCCCTCTCTAAAAATAAAAAAATAAAATCTTTAAAATATTGGTGAAACTCTTGAATGAAATTATCATTCCTTAAAGTTTTTATTTTCTGTAGTTTATTTAAGTTATTAATTTAATCACTGTAATAATTATAAGTAAGGTTGGTAAGGTAATTTCATATTGGGTGAATTTTGATAGTTCAAGCTTTTAGAATAATTGGTCTAATTCATCTAATTTCCAAGTTTTTGTGTGAGGAATTGTTTGTAGTATTGCCTTACTATCTTTTACATGTCTACAGGGTCAGTAGTAATATCCCCTTTTTCATTCCAATATTGTAATTTGTATCTTCCCTTTTTCTCTTTGTCAGTCTTGCTATAGGCTTTTCCATTTTATTTTGTCAGAAAACTACCTTTTTCCGGTTGGGTTTCACTAATTTTTTCTGTTTTCAATATCACTTCAACAACAATATCTGATTTAAAAACATATTTCCTTTCTTCTGTTTACTTTGAGTTTATGTAGCTGATTTTTTCCTTTGGATTTTTATGTGGAAACTTACTGATTTTAGACATTTTCTCGTTTCTGTTATAAGTAGTGAGTGCTATAAATTTCCCTATCAGTATAGCTTTACATGTGTCCCTCTGGATTTGATATATTGTATTTCCATTCAGTTCAGTATATTTTTGTTTTAACTTATTTTAAATTATAATTGACATACAATATTATATTAGTTTCAAGTGTACAACAGTGATTAGACATTTATACGTTTTATGAAGTGGTCACCAGAATACCTCTATTTCATTGTATTATCTAAAATTCTCTTGAGACCTCCTCTTTGACTCATAAATTTTTTTTAAAGTATGTTGTTTAGCTTTTCAACTGTTTGGAGATTTTCCTATTGTCTTTATGATATTGTTTCCTAATTTGATTTCATTAGAGTTAGAGAAAATAATTATTATTTTAATTCTTTTAAAATTTTTGTGGAATTTTTTATAATCCAAGATAAGTCTATCTTGGTATATATTCCTTGGGTACTTGGAAAGAGTGTAATTAATTTCTATTTTTTTTAATGTGAAGTGTTCTATAAATGTCCATTACATTCTGTTGGATGATGGTGTTGTTAAACTTTTCTATATTTTGCAAATTTTCTGTCTAATTGTTCTATCAGTTGTTAAGAGAGGATGTTGAAGTCTTTCCCCAAAATATGAATTTTTCTTTCTCTCCCTTTATTTTTATTTTTTTGCTTCATATATCATGTCATTCTTTGCTGCATGCATATTTAGGATTACTATGTCTTCTTGGTACATTGACTTTTTATCATTATGTAATGCTCTCTCTGTCCCTGGTAATTTTCTTTGCTCTGAAGTTTACTGTATCTGATATTACTAGAGCCACTGCTGCTATTTTTATTTATATTTGCATGATATCATGATATATCTTTTTCCATTCTTTTACATTCAATCAGCTCATATAATTATATTTGAGGTGAGCATCTTGCAGACAGCATATAGTTGGGTCATGTTTTATTATCCACACCGCCAATCTCTGTGTTTTGACTTCTGTAATTAGATGATTTTCACTTAATGTAAGTATTGATAAGTTAGTGCTTCATTCTGTCAATTTATTTTTTTGTTTATTCTCTGTTTTTGTTTCTTTTTCCTGACTTCCTATGGATTACATGAACATTTTTTAGAATTCCAATTGATGATTCATGTAAAGTGATTTTGCATATATTTTCTAGTATACCATTTTTAGTGGTTGCTCTAACTGTTACATCATTTATACACAACTTATGACAGTCTACTGGTGTTAACATGTTACCAGTTACAGTGAAGTATAGAAATCTTTCCTATCTTTTCACCCCTTTACCCTCTTCTGTTATGATGTCGTTGTGTTACATATTTCTTCCACACACATTTAGAACCACAACATGCAATATTACAATTGGTACTTCAAGCATTAAAAATAATTTAGAAGACTTGAGAGAAGAAAAGTCTATTATACTAACTCATATTTTCTTTTTCCATTATTTTTTCTTCCTTTGTCATGTCCAAAATACTTTCTTTTATCATTTCGTTTTTTGCTTAGAGAACTTCCTTTAACCATTCTCTTAGAAGAGGTCTGTTTTTTTTTTTTTTTAACAAATCTTCTTACTTTTTTCTTTACCTGAGAATTTCTTAATTCCCCTTTCATACCTGAAGCTTATTTTCATTTGGTATAAAATTCAGGGTTGACAGTTCTATTACTTCAGCACTTATTTAGATCTTCTGTTTTAGCTAACTTCCTCTGATGATGCTCCATCAGGGAAGGGGGGCATCATCTCATTTCTGACATTTGGGTATAGAAGTCAATGTTCCCCACTTAGCCTTTATTGACACCAAGTAAGTTTGGGTTCGTCATTATTGCTGAGCAGTGGTGATAGTTTCAGCTTCTACTAAGCTTTCACTGATGCCAACATAGGTGAGATGGGTAAAAGTTCCTCATTACTGTTCCCCGTGTAATCTCCACCAACATTGGCTGGGATGGGATGTGGACTCATTACCTGACTATATTAGGCTTACTCTGACACTATCCTAGTAGGGACAGGGAGAGATAAGTCATTACTGCCAGGTAAAGGTGGAATCTAGGCACCACCCTTGGCTTTTGCTGATGGGGCTGGGGGTAACCACACTTTTTTCTGGGGTGGTTAGCTGAATTAGAGCAGGTCTTAGTAAAAGTTTTCTGTCAGCATGCTGCCCCTTTCCTGGAAATTTGTCTAAAGAGAGCAGCCTTTTGCAGGGGCCTTTTTGTCTGTGCCCATTGACATTTTCAGCTGTAGGCTTCTTCAGGTCCATGTCTGGGATCTATGAGGCAAAAACAAAACAAAACAAAGCAAAAAACAACAACAGAGAATTCACCACTGTGTTGTTCCTAAGGTCCCAAGTTTTCTGTGCAGTCTATATTTTTATATCCACTTTCCAGTGTCATCTTAAGTTTGTTTTATACAGGATCCAACACAAATAATGCCCCTTTTTATCCCAAAATCTTTTTAAAGTATATTTTATTGATTATGCTATTACAGTTTTCTCAATTTTCCCCCTTTATCTCCCCTCCACCCTGCACCCTCCAACCCTCCAGCCTTCCCCTTCCTTAGTTCATGTCCATGGGTTGTACATATAAGTTCTTTGACTTCTCTGTTTCCTATCACAAAATCTTTTATTAAAAAATCATGAGCATGTAATTCTGTAACATACCAATATCACATTCAAGCACACCGTATGTCATTTTAGACGACATGTTCACATTAAACACACTCAAGCAGGCATTACATCTGTATATAATGTCTAGAGGTTTTGGTTGTACTCAGTTGGAAAATGGGAAAAGTACTTCTCCATTTTTCCAAAGCCAGAAGTCTGGACATTGAAATTTTAGAGCCTGATTCTATAGTGCCAAGGAGCTTTATGGGAAGGAGAGTTTCCCTCATGCGTAAATGCCCCAGCAGAACTCTTATTTCATGTTTACATCATGAAAAACAAGTGAAACAAAACAAAATGTAAAAAACAGCTTTACCTGAGTTTACACATCTGCTGATCTGTCATGGAGGGCATCCAATGTGGTGGCCATCACAGCCTGCTTGGTTGGTTTTTTTGTAAACTAGTGCTCTGGGATTTCATGAGCCCCTTCCAATATTCATTGCTTTGTTTCACTGACTGTCAGGTTATAAACTGCCAGCTCACGTGGTTGGACGTTAACAGGGACAGGAGTGGGAGCTGCTCTATCTATGGGCCATAACACTTCCTCTAGCAGAGCTAAGAGGGCTGGCCATAAGCCATCACTTTTTCCAACCACCGTGGTTTTCATATAAGAAAACTGTGTCAAGAACATAAGGGCCATTCCCAAGACTTCACTACATACCACACAAAAGCAAAGGCCAGACTATAACCCACATTTCCTGCCCTTAAGCCCAGTGCTATTTTAGTTACATCAGGCTGCTTCTCTGCCCATCCCTCAGCTCTCCAGAGAACTTTGCTCTGCCCCATGGCCAGGGACTACCTTCTCATCCCAACTACCTCCCAGAAGTGACCCTCATCTCAGGGGGAGGAAGAGGCTCAATGAGAGCAGTGGGGTGGGGAGAGAGACTGGAAAAAGAATGTGGCTGACTGCATCTAAACCTGTCCCTCAGAGTGAAAGACTGTGATTCATGGGAATCAGTAGTCTCATCTTAATATAAAAAAGACAGTGTACTTTTTGTCTCCCTAGGCCCTGTGTCTTGATCCTTGGGAAAGTATGTGGGAGAGTCAAGAATAGCATTGCAGGTCACACACAGATGACTAGAAAACTCAGCTTGCAACCAAGAATATTCTTCCCTATATCAACATGGTGGGAAATCATCAGGAGCCCAGAAAGATGCAAGAATTGGTCAGACAATGGGCTACTGAATGCTGAATACTGAATGGGCTACTGAATGGGGGATGTTGAATGCTTTTAATCTTAATCTTCAATGTAAGATTTATTACTGAAACTCTGTGTTGCTAACTTGATGGCAGGGAACCAAGCCAAAATGTAAGGAACTAGAATCTGACATGGAAGAGATCTAGGAGATGTGCCCCTTGTGAGTTTCTGGAAGAGCAGGACATACAGTCCAAGGCTCCATCTGGATTCCCAGTCCAGTGGTCTCTGCACTATACCCCTTGAAATAGAAAGAGATGAAGGGTGAGAGGGAAGAAAAGACCACCTTTTCTCTTCATAGAAACCAGGAGTGTGGGAATGACAGGCACTAGATATATTGCATTACCAGTACCACTGACAACAGGAAACCAGTAAGTAAGGTATAGAAAGAGATTTCCATTCAACACTTTGGCCTGATAACAGGAAGTCAGTAATTAGGATTTAGAAAAAGATTTCCATGCAACACTTTGGCCTTCATGTCTTTTAAAAAACTCATTGACAAATTTCAGCTCTCCTCAATTGCAATTCAGGCATCATCTATGGGTCACAAAATCAGGGCTAGGGATTCCAGTGATAGATCTAGGAGCTAGGGTGATAGAAGGGACCATGAAAGCCATTGGTTAGTTGAATTAAACAATAAAAGCCTACAAAATTTCCAGTCTACCAAGATTAGCTTGGTTAGTAGCAGTAAAACACAATGGCTGTTATCTCAGTGCATTAGTCTATAGAACTAATCTCTGAAATTAATACAGCAGAAAGGAAATGGTTCTTATAGAGCCATGGATCTGCTTCCTTCCTGTTCAGAGAACTAGGAGCTCAGAGCTCTGAGGTAATGTCATTTCACATAACTAGAGGGCCTGGATTCTCCAATCTCAAGAGCAATCCACTTTCAATAAATCAGCTTTCTAGCTAATCTAAGATTCTTATATGTGCACAGGTATTAGACCAGATCGTTGAAATCTTGTTTCTCTTTTCTTCCTCATTGTCTTCTACCAATAAGTTATTGAGAATGTGGTATCAAATTGAGTATATAGACATGTACGAAACTTTGTTTACTGGGGTTCCAGATCTCACTGAGATGGCAAAGATGGAGCAATTACCTGGCCAGCAGTCAGTCCTCCAAATTGCCAGCCCTTCTACCAGGGATCTCCTAGAAGGCCATCTTTAACCTCCATACCAATTACTGTTTTGTTTCTTGTTTTCTATTATAGTCAACAATCTCTTGGTAATGCATCCAAGGTCCATGATTAGTTTTGGCATGATTTGCAGTTTCTCTTTTGCATCACATTTGTTTCCATTCCTGGGAGGAAAAAGTAGGTGAGTTGTAGTTGAAGATGTCCTCTTCCCCTTCTCCTCAGGGACTCCACCAATACCCTATTAAAAAGTATGATTATTAAGTAATTGCTTTGGTTTTGGTCAGGTTAGAGCTCAGTACCAGAAGAGTTTTACCTAAATGGGTCCTTGGAATGGCCATCTGTGCCCTCACTCTGAAGAAGTTACCATTGTTAATGCCACTTCCAGTCTTGTTTTTTCTTTGTAGATGGCTATTAGAGCCCTTTGTAAGCCTTGCCAATTCACCTGTGTTGCTTTAGAGTTGCAAATTGGACTTAATCGAAATCAGCCCTTCTCCCTCTTCTATGGCATATCTTGTTTTCTGCCTTGGGTCTAAGTCCAAGGTGTCCTAGAAGACCCTGGGTTTGTCCCAGTTCAGAGGATCCCAAAAGTATGCCTCACACTCCAAAAGCAACTCTCTCAGATGAGTCTTTTTCACAGTAAAAAATACATTTGTCTTCTTGAAAGACGCATATGGTCTATGAAGGGGATGACAGTGAGGGTGTCCATTCCCTTGGCTAGGCCTGACAGGTATGTGTGGAGCATGGCCAAGCCAGATGCCTGCTACTACCATCGGCCAGCAACCAAAGAAGCTGTTGGTTTGACCACAGGTGAATGTTTGTGGCTGGCCAATCCCTGAAGCCTCAAAGGATACCCATTGCTAACATGGAGCTCTGCTGCCTGTGCTGAGGATCTCAGCAGCCTGGATATTTGCTGACTAAGGGACAAAAAAGGACAGATTAAAAGCAGAATAGCCTATCAGTTCACCATAAAGCCTGCTGTCCAAACAAGTTATTGCAAGGCCCAGAATGTGAGCAGCAGCAGGAGGTCCTTTGCAGGAGCTAGGCTTGCATTTCCAAAGTGTGACCTGAGCTGGATCTCAGCTGTTTCTGTTTGTTCTCTCTCTCTCTGACACTTCCTAACAACCAGGGCCAACACCTTGCACCCCAGATCCAGGGATCTGTATGCATGTGGGAGCACATCTTTTACACCACTTTCCCCCCATCTGCAGTCATCCTCAGTATGAAAATCTGATTCAGACACTGAGCTTACCTGGTTCTCTTGTCTGTTCCCCCCAAAAAACCCAATGTTCCAAGTCAATGTCTGTTAATAAAATTCTGTCAACCACACAGGAGAGTTCTTGTAACCATCCCTGAGATTTCCATGTGAATTATTGACAGCCATCTTCCAGGAAAATGCCCGTCTGATATGATGATTGTTCTTGGCCTAAGACCAGGGCTCAAGACACCTTGATTCCAGTCTTGCTTCTGTGCCTAACTACATATGGAGCTTTGTCCATCCTTTGTCCTCCCTGAGGACAAATATAAAATGAACCGGGAATAAAAATAGCCACCTTTAATTGAGTATTGACTAGGTCCTAAGCACTTGCTAAGCATTTGGGGGGCATTATGTCCTGTAGTTCGTAGAATAAACTTGAGATGAAGAGGTGATAGGAAACTGAGGCTCAGAGACATTAAGCAACTTAGCCAAAGTCACCGAACATTTGGGCATCCATCCAAGGTTAATAAGGCATCTGATTTCTGTAGTTAGTGTATGGAGTTTTAACAGGAGGCAAAGGAGAATGTTTGGTTTTTCTCTCTGAAATTAAGATCTCCATTCCTCCCCCAGATCAGTGGGTCGATTGGTTACTAGTGCGAAAACCTATAAAGCATTAGCATTTCAGATGGGAGTGCTCCAGAGCCTGCACGGAATTGGAGTGAAGTGTACACATCACACGTCATTTCTGTCTCAGTTGATACCTCACCGCAAGTGGCAAAGATTCCCCAGCTCTGAGCAACCACCTATTCTGTTCACAAGGCAGTGCCAGACAAAATGGGGTCAACTGAGGCCATTAGTTGAAGAAGGAAGGAGACATTGCTCATTACGTATTTTCTGTGTCTTGTCATTTATCGACGATGAATGGCTCACTCTATAGGTTATAGTGAGTTGGCATACTGCATATTCCTTCTGAGCTTCCCAACCATTCTCCCTGTTGATGGATGAGGACACTAAGGTCTGAGAAATCCAGTGACCTACAGAAAGATGCCCATTGAGAAGGTGGGAAGCTATATCGAGTGCCCCCATTTGTGTTGTGTCCCTAGTACAGCCTACTTTCCACCCACAGTATGACCAAAAGCAACTCTTCACCCCTTCTTCTTACATCTAAATGCAAGTAGGCTGAAGAAAGTGGAGAGATGAGACCTGAGTGTAACAGGGAATGTGAAGAATTGGATGACTACAAAAATACTGGCCACATTCTATCTGGCTTTCTTCTTTAGACTGGTGAACTTAGAAATACCCAGCAGGAGGAGGTCTGTTCATTTCCTGCTGCAGGGTCTGATTGAGTTTAGGGTCGGTATCCATCATCCTTAGGAGGATATGCTTTTCCTTGTAAACAGAGTATAGGACTCAGTAAGGAGACCCCAAATCTGATCCCAGGGCTGTAACCAGCACTTTGCGAGACCTTCAGTAAGCCTCTTTCCTGTAGGTGCCCCATTTCCATGGTTCCTTCTATGTGCCCAGCCCTGGGCTAAATCTTGGGCTACAGCAGTTCACATTCAAGGAGCAAATTATTTCTAGGCCTTCTCTACTGGGAACAACTCTTTCCTGTTCTATAGTTGTACTTGTCCTACTCTGGAACCATGAGGAGAGGATGGTTGATGGCACTCTCATGTGAGCTACTTTGTACAAGTTAGCTCACTACTACTGTGGCATGGGGATTAATAGTTCTACTTCACCAGTAAGAAGACTGAGACTTCGAGAAGAGAGGGACTTTTCTGGTGTTATGGCAGTCAGTAGGTGGGGAATTCAGACAACAAACTTAGGTGACTTGACTCCAAAGCTCTTCCCCCTCTGCTGCTTCTCATTCCCAGTTTAGGAGCTCAGATAGTTAGGCTTTCTGCAAGCTAGCCTGATGCTTGGAGCCAAAACAGAGTCTCAGATTACCTGAAGATTTTATTCCACTGGCAGAGACATCCCACAAACAGAGAAAGAGCAGAAGCATCTTTGTTTCATCCTGGTGGCTCCCTGGAACATTCTGCCCAGCGTCATCCACTACCCAGCACAAAAGCAGTGAGCCAGGCTGATTAAACACCCGGCCATAGGGAGGACAGGACAGCCAGCTGGGACCTGGGCTGAGTTATCTAAATAGACTTCTTGGAAGCCCAGAGAAGAAGCTCAGTGTCCTCTGCTCCATGAAGGCTGTGGGCATGTTGCAGATGTGGCCCTACTTCCAAGCACCAGGTGGTCCAGGGACCAGGTTATTGGGGAGACAGCTGTCCCTGACACTAAGATCTTGCATAAGTCTCTGGATTTCAGTCTCTGCACCAGTAAAATAGGGTTTATAATCTGCCCTCTGTCCACATCAGTGTTTCTGGATAATGATGAACAAGATGTGGATATGAATGTGATATAAACCACACAGGGTATAACTTCCATTAGCACTTTTTTTTTTTAATGATGAGAGATTGGCACTGGCTCAGAAGGGAGATGGGAAACATTTGTCCTTGCTCTTCAAGTAGAAACACGCAGGATCCCTGAAGCTATCTCAGTCTCATCAATAGCCCCACTACACTGAGGAGAGCTAGATTTATGGTGTAGCCCTGAGCATTCTGGGTCAAGGCTTGCAGTGTGTATGTGCCTTTCTATTTTGGGATCTTCCCCATGGAGCATGCATCTGTTAGCTCCCTTTGGTCTCTCCTGCAGTAAGAGTCCTTTCCTGCTCCAGACATCCAACCAGGGTGGGCCACCTGTCAGAGATCTTGCCTTCAGATGGATCTCTTCTGCCAGGACTGAGCACTGCTTGGCTTGCACCACACCGTTGGGCTCTGCATCTGGGTCCTGCCTGAGCAGCCCAGTTCAGCAAAACATTGACCTGAAAATCAGTCTGTTTGAAATAGAGGATGCTGAGAGGAGGAGTTCTGTTTGGCAGCTGGCTTCTGCTGGCATCTGGGAGCTTGGCACTGCTTATTTCTGGACTTCCATGAGCCTATGCTGGCCTTGTTTGCATTTCTGCCTCACTCCTGCCCCCAGCTTCCTTGACTTTAGGCCCAAGATGACAGGTGTCTGGAGCTTGAGTACCCCAAGGAAGAGAGTTAGACACTGTTGAACCCCAGATTAGTACTGAAGGGTAGTCTGGCTGACCTAAGGATCAGACACCACCCCCCTCTATGGTGTTTGTATGTCAACTGGGGGACCAGGCCTGGGGATGCAGGCCTGGAACTCTCCAAACTCTGGGCTGACCTGTGATGGCTGAGACCTCTTACTGTTGCTGAAAATCCCTAACTGGAGAGCTCAACGTGACTCTGCATGCAGACAGATATTTGGGTCATAAGTTGCTTCTAAGGTGCCACATTCTAGAACTCAGAGTGGAGAATAGCATGTGCTTCTAAGGTCTAAGATTTTGATTTCTACAGTCAACATAGAATAATTTGTCCAAGGCCACCATCCTCTCCTTTTGCCTCCTTTCCTTCTCCTCTTCTTCCTTCCTGCCTTTCCTTTCTCCATCTGATTTCCTGCCTCCCCTCTTACCAGATCTCCAACCTGCAAAGTACCAAAGTTAGAAAGGCAGGTGGGAGCCATAGGCTTCTAGATTTGACCACTGAGGGCCCAGACCCAAGTACCAGGCATGGCTGTCACTGCCACTACTTCCCACCCTCCACCTCTCTATACAAACTTGCCTTTGTCTGCCTCTCTCCAGTACTGTGAGGTTCAGTCACTTTCCTGACTTCCCATCCAGCACTGCTTCTCCCTTTGGTTGCTTCCCAAGGCTGTCAGATGGCATAGCCACTCCCATGACCCTGAGACCTCTTGCTTTTATGCCCTTACTCCCATGGCTCAGTACATGGCACAGAGTAAATCCTCAACGAGCAGTGGTTGCTGTTCCTCTTGGTCAGAAAACATCCCAGGCACCCCTTTTGTTGAACCCATGAGGCCAAGAAGCACAAAGGAGAAGGGGCCTGCGTGTCCAGGGTCATTGGGTCAGTTAACAAACTCATTACAGTTTTGGAAAAGTGGTTGTCTCTTGGCCTTGTGCTGGAAATGTGAAAAGAACAAGATAATTTGCAGGAAAACCTTTGCTCCAATGGTTAATTCAAATCTGAAGATACCTTGTCATGAGGCTAGGCACCCTGGAGGTACAGAGATGAGGAGAAAACAGTCCTGGCATTCACAGAGCTGTGCTGTAGAAACAGGAAACACACAAGCCTAATATGGCAGACTTGAGGTTGGCCAGAGCACCAGGCTAGGAACAGAAGGGGTAGAAGGTGAGGTCATATTATCATAGAGACCCATCAGGTCTGAAGAAGGTGGGTGTGCTTTGATCTACTGGACAACATGAGAATTGTTCAAGAGTATAGAAAGGCTAGATGAGCAAGGCCCATGGGCATTCTGGAGGAGGCAGTGTTTTTTCCTTTCCCTGGAACCTGGGGAGCAACCCACCATCAGATGCTCAATAATAACAATTGTCATTAATGAAGGTGAAATGTGGCACTTGGCACTTGGGAGTGCCAAATGTGGCACTACATACTTTTCCCAGTTCAGAATTGGTCACCTAACTTGTTTGGTGCTCTATCTTAAGGCTTTTTGGTTCCAAAAATGTTGCTTATCACTGTCTTGTGAACAATAGGCCTATGGGCTCTTTGAAGTATGAATAGGGCAATTTGGAAATAACTGCTTCCCTGGGGAAAGATGCACAGCTTGTACTGTGGCTCAAGTGTTCCATGAGCTAATCCCGCCCACAGCCTGTTTTTGTAAATAAAGTTTTATTAGCACCCAGCCACATTCCGTTGTTAACATATTGCATGCTACAGAGTTGCAACGGAGGCCACGTGGCCTACAAAACCTAAAATATTTACTATCTGGGCCTTTACAGAAAAAGTTTGCCCTTCCCTCATCTAGGTCACTGGGCTTTGGGTCATTTTTTTCAAGGCCATAGTTTCCCCTAATAAATGGGTACTCCCTCTGTGCTGCTTGAGGGAAAAATCACAGATCTCATGCCTCCCCAAGTGTTCTGCTTCCTCTCGTCCGCCAAAGCTGGCCCAACCCCCACTCTGGATTCTATCCCTACTCTAGAATCCTTGCCTCAGTAACTGGTCTTTACTCTTTTTGCAACATCCATTTCTCCCTCTCTCATCAACATCCAGAGAGACCATTTACAGACAGATCAAGCCAATCATTCCTCTGCTTAACTCCCCAACCAATTGCTTCCTACTGCCAACAACTTACAGTCTACCCCCTTTCCCATGGCCAGCAAAGCCCTTGAGAACTCAAAGCTGCTTCCTGGGCTCACTGTGCACAAAGCCTACTAGCCACATACTCTTCCCTGGAACACACCAAGAGCTCTCCTCAGGGCCTTCTCATTTCTTCTCGCTTGTCTGTAAGTTCTGCTTCCAGTCTGTCTCCTGGACTGCATTTAGATGTCTGCCTAAATGTCTCCACTTCAAAACAGCCTACTGGCTACTCTGTCATATTGCTGTTTCTGCATTCCTCTGAAGAATACTGCCCATACTCTGTTCTTGCACTTGTTCACCTATTGTTTGTCCCACTAGAGTTCCAGTTCCTTCTCAGTCTGGTTCACCACTTCCCTCCCTAGTGTGTGCTCATTCTGGTAAGATTTCTATTCTGGACCTTCTACAAAGTCCTGTTTTGTACAATTAGAAGCTTTTGTCTCTGTAGTGGACAGAATACCAGTGCCACTCTCTCTGGATCCTCTCTTTCTAGAATAAGTCTCAGGCACTGAAGTTGTCTGGTCTTAGGCTTGCTTGTGTGACACTCAGAAAATCCAAATATTTTCTTGCTTCTTTTCCTCTTTCAAGTCAAGCTTTTGGAGTTTAGAACAATGAAGTTGGCTGATACAAAATACATCAGGAAACCAGCCCCCAAACACCAACACTCAATATCTGCTTTCTGAATATATGGCTTCAAAGAGCTAAGTGTACTATAGCTAACTGCTGTCCATCTTATTTTTTAGCCACATGACAGCTAAGGAATTTAGCAATGCTTTGCCTTTTCCTTTAGTTAAATCTGACATAAAATTACTTTATTGGCATCATTTTAACAAACAAATATCTCTATGTTTTCACCAGTAATTCAGATTTAATATTCCAGGTGAGAAAAAGATAATTAACTGCAAGGAGATAGTTTTGAGGTTTCTATGAATAACACATCCAAAGTGAGTTTTATTCCTCTGACCCAGTCACTGGAGCTTCTTACAGAGAGGTATAAAAAGAAGAACATATCTTGTAGGAACACCCCCTGTTCATCAGAACCTCCTCCACCATCCTCACACCTTTCCCTTCACCATCACCATCACCATAACCACCATTGTCACCACCATCACCAGTACTATCACCATCATCACCTTCACCACCAACCTCAGCACAACCACCACCACTATAAACTCTATATCACCATCACCTCCTCCGCTATCACCACTCCCATCACCACTTCCACCACTATCACCTCTACCCTTGCCATTTCTATCTCTACCACCTCCACCATGCCTCTACCTCCACCACCACCTAATGAACATCAACGTCACCTTCTTCCCATCTATCATCTCTGTCCACCACTATCACTTCATCTCTATGACTTCCTTTATCACCACCACAACTGCTACCACCTACCTCCATTACTACCACACCTACCACCACCTCCATTACCACCACCATCACCACTACCTCCATCATCACCACCAATATCACCATTATCACCACCTCTACCACCATCAGCATTACTATCACCCTCATCTATATCAATACCACCAGACTACCACCACTACTACCATCAACACACACACACAAACACACACACAAAGCCAGGGGATATTTTTCAGGATATCTGACATGTTCCATGATGCAATCACAGAAAGAAAGACATATTTTTAGATTGTCATCATTTCCAATATGTAATCTACTCCTGTTGCTGTGGGCTTTGCAGATGTGGAAGATTAGCATGTTTGTGGCCAAAATTAAATTAGGATTTATTACAAGAAAGCCAATATCACCAAGTGCATGCTTTTCAAAAAAGAGAAGTTTGGATGAGAGATCTTTTACTTCATAAAATGATATTCTGAGGATTTCCTTTCAGTGGCAAAATCTTGTTGCATTTTTATTATGATTTCGTTTACAAAAGTTAGCCTTGCACACAGCTGTTCAGGAGTGCAGCCAATGAGTAAAGGCAGATCTCTCTTGAATAGCAAATGTTGCTGATAAACCATGTTATAGGCTATTTTAGGACCATCAAGAATGCATTTGCATTTTCAAGAGTGGGAAGAAAGAGAATATTTATTTGGTATGTATGCCATGCCAGGCATGTGCTCATGTGCTCACTTTACATGCATGAGTTCATGTGATCTTTATAACAAATTTGTGAAGTGGGCCTAACTCTCCTAATTTGGTTGCACAGCATTGTGAATGTATTAAATGGCACTGAATTGTACACTTAAAAAAGGTTAATTTTATGTTCTGTGAATTTTACTTCAATTAAAAAAAAGAACCTAAAACTTTTCACAGTGTATGCATATATTAAATCATTACATTATACAGTTTTAGAAAATCACATTGTACAACCTAAATATATACAATTTTTATTTTGTCAATCATACCTCAATTAAGGTGGGAAAAAAGAGGACCTAGACCATGGGGGATGTCCTCTCTGGACTGATCTGATGCTTTTACACCATGTCCCTTCCCAGTCCCTGCCTTTATGGCATCAAAGTTCAAACAGCCTGGCTGTAAAATCTACCAACTGGGGTAGGTCCATCTGCAGTTAGTAGATTTTAGAGCCAGAATTTGCCTTTCAGAGGGTAGAATGTACTTCTTTTGTAAGCATGATTTTCAGAATACACTGAACGAACTACATGTCTCTGAATTCTCCTCCCACTACACAGCTCTCAGGTGTTTTATGCAAGCAAATTCCTGCCATGGGCTAAAGGCTTTTGCCTTTTTATTTAGTCAATTGTTGGGGCACAAGCAAATGCAAAGTCACTTGTGCCTAAGCTTCAAGACGCATCCTTCAAACCTCCTGAGGCTTGGTACCTAATGTTGTCCTTTTAATCTTATATTCTTTTTTGTAAAGAGGGCCCCAAATCATATAAACTTCAGTCCCCACAAATCAGAAATCTGCACCTGGGTAAGGGGAGGAAGGTACTGAGGAGTCTGAAACTGTTTTTCTCTTTTCCCCACTTAAACTACAAGAGTTGGTGTCCTGGTGATAGAGAAGAGTGCCTCCTGGGAAGTACATTATGGGCTGTCATTATGGTTCTCACCCTGCCATTGCAATCCAATGGGGCCTTGCTGTAAGGAGAGATATTGCTGCTATGTTTACCCAGTTACAAGCTGAAATCTTAAAGATTTTCTGGATGGAAAGCCGGTGCTACCCAATATGGTGTGTGATCCCCACAAAGTTCAAACTACCCCTTCTGCCCTGTTCACATATAGAAATCCAGGTCTGCCCTGTGGCCCTGGCTGCCTCCAACCTCACGTTTGTGGCCTCCAATCTCAGCTTTGCCTCCACTTTTCCCCTTCCCTGCATGATTTTTGCCTTATCAGCTTAATGCAGGTGAACATAGGTGACACTTGTTAACCTGAGTCCTGCACAGACAGAGTTCTCTGGACTAAGAGAATGCCCTTGCCTTTGACCTTCAGCTTCTATTCCAGCCCCCAGGAAGTACCTGCTTTATCTAAAGGCAAGCCTTGCCAAATTCATTCAGCCATTTGAAACAAGTCCATTTTTCTCTTCTCCCCCAAGTGATCATCTTTATCCCAGTAATAATGCTACATGGGAATGTGTTTGGACACCAGCCCAGGGTTTCTTCCTGTGAAAAGAGGTCAGAGGTGTGTCCACTGGCCCACGGACACACCTCTTCTTGGCTCTGGATCTCATCAGCCCTAATATGAGTAGGAGGGACCAGCCTGTCTCTAAGGGCCTGGCATTCTGATAACCCAGGAGTATAAGGTTAGCACTCAATAAAGGCTTGTTCAATGACAGACTACTTCAAATCTTCTCATGGGATGGTACAGTATGAATTAAGAGCTCATTAAATCTATATGCCATATGCATCTATAGGTTTGGGGCCATTCTTACAGTTGCCAATTCTTCCAGCTGCTGTATTTACATTACAGAAAGGGACAACACAATTGTAGAAAATCCCCCACCCAGGCCAGCTCATTTGTGCATTTATTGGGGCTACTATTCAGATAGATTTGCTTCAAGCTTGTCGAAGTCACAAGTTTTCAGGTTAGGGTAAGTGCTGCAGACAATGTGGGGGAACCAAGAATGGTGAGTGATGGTGAGCAGCAGGAGGTGGAATTTTAAATGCAGCACTCTTGTCTGTCAGGTCAGTGCTGTCAGGACTCGGCCACTCACCTTCTGCCACTCCCACATGATGCCCCATCCTAGTGGATGGGTGGTTATTTGTTAAAGAGCAAGCCAAGGCCTATTGGGAAGGGCAATATGGCAGCTTGGTGACACAAGGCCTGGAGAATAACATCAGTAACAATTATTACTCCCAATGTGTACACCTCAATAATGTTGTCAGGTACACAGGGCGGACCAAGAACCTATTTTATAGAATAATATATTGAGGCTCAGAGAGTGGGAGTGACTTGCCCATAGTCACACAGCAAATGGAAGATCTAGGACTTAAACTCTACTGGCCCTGGCTGGGGTAGCTCAGTGGATTGGGAGCCAGCCTGCAAACCAAAGGGTTGCTGGTTCAATTTCCAGTCAGGGCACATGCCTGGATTGCAGGCCAGGTCCCCAGTAGGGGGTGTGAGAGAGGCAACCACACATTGATGTTTCTTCTGAGAAAAACTGACTCCTCTGGAAGCCAATCAGCATTCAGGGTGTCCTGCCATTCCCAGCTACCCTAGGATTCTCCAGACCCTCACTTCTTGCAACTCTGGAAATACTGAAAATCCTGTTTGTTCTACAGAAAGGCCAATTTTAGTTTGTGGGGAAATTCTTCCGAAAAAAAAAAAATGCGAATGGCACATATGCCCAAATACAGGCATTTATACTATATATATGGGTACTAATCTGATCCCATATATTTATTCATGCATATTCTCTCTCTCTCTCTCCTTCCCCTTCTTCCTCTTATCCTCTCTCTCTTTCTGCAAACCTAATTCTGATATAGCATTGTGTTATCTCTTCTGGGGCTACCTCTGCTGTGCCCTACAACGTCTTTATTTCTTTCTTCTGAGCAAGTCTAGGGATCACCTTTGTTTCAGAAGGCATGAAATCCAATCTAGTTGGCTAACATCAGTTTCTAGGACACTCAAAGGGGGAATGTGGACCAGTACTGAAGTGATTGTTGATGGAGTACAGAGGCAGATGTGAGAGAGAGAGAGAGACTAAAAATCAGCAAACAGGTTGACCTGAGCTGAACTGGAGACACTAGTGAGGAATAAAGGGGAGACTAATAAAGAATTTCCCCCTTTTTGAGAATTTTTCCCAGCGCCTATGTGCTCATAGTGAACTGAAAGGTCACTGGTTTAATTCTTGGTCACAAGCACATGCCTGGGTTGCAGGCCAGGTCCCCAGTGAGAGGTGCACAAGAGGCAACCACACGTTGATGTTTCTCTTTCTCTCTTTCTCCCTCCATCTCTCTTTCCCTAAAAGTAAATAAATAAAATTTTTTAAATGCCAGGACATTGGCCATCCCTTCTTTGGACCCCTCCCCCACAGACACTAAAGGCAGGACTTGTGAGGTCTCAGGCTGGGAGTGTAGTGTTGTGATTATACCCTAACTAGCTGTATGACCACAAGCAAATCACATCCCATTTTGTTTTGTGTAAAAAGAGGAAGTTGAGATGCGTTCTCTAAAAATCCTGCCAGTGTCTACTGATTCACTTCTTATAAAAAGAGAAAAACTTAAAAATCTCACAGTGAGTGAGCAGGATCATGAGCAATGCATGGCCTGAAGGAAGTAGGGTTTGGTTGATAGCTGGGACCAATATCTTGCTGTCATGGAGTCCACAGAGACTGGAAAACACTACATGCATGAAGCTGGAAGGTTTGTTTAGAAGGATCTGAAAGTTTGGTTCGGGATCTGCCATCCCCAAAGCAAAGTTGAAAGGGGAAGTTAGGAAGTAGCAAGCTATCTGCTGCTTTGATCTGAAATGGTGGCCATGGGAGTCAGTCAACACCTAGCCCAGGAAGGCAGACCTCAACCCAGCACCCACTGGCCCATGTGATCCAGCAAAGATATCAGTGTCCACTGGCCATGGAGAACAGCCCAGGCAACTTCTTGCAATTGAGATGACTAACAGATCATGGGACTGCACAAGCGGAAGCACTGAGACAAGCCTGTATCTAGGGGCAAAATTAACTGGATAATAGATTTCCACACCTCACCAATGTCTGGTGAAAGCAGATGCATTCAGAGTGAGTCAGGGTAGTTCTGTGTAAACTCAGCCAGCCTTGTTTAGGCTTGGTTAGGATTCTGGCCAGTCAGCCAGGGTGCTACAGGTTCACTTTTGAAAGCTCTTACAATAAAATCTCAAATGCAAAGCTGCATGACCTCTAATAAAGTAGAATCTACTTTAAGTTCACTGAAAAAGGAGAGCTCAGAGAGGCTCTCATCTGCCCCTTTGCCAAAATTGCAGGCTTGACTAATAACAGTGCACACCCATAGCATTCCATGAAGTGAGTGGTTGTCCAGCTGCATGCAGATTTGGGACAGTGAGGGTGGCACCTGCTCCAGCAATTGGATCCACCAGCAATGGGACTGCCATTAACACCCCACAGGGGCCTTCCTGGGGTCCACTTTGTCATTGAGGAGCTGGTTGGGCTCCTAAATTGGAATTGAGTGGGGAACATTGGCTTGGATGCACTATTGGGTGCCTGAAAAGTTGTGAGAGAGCTGAAGAACCCTGTCCTTTGTCAGTGGTTCCTAATATTACATTTAGCATCCGGGAGTCACTCCCTCTTTCTCCACCTCCTGCCACCTTAGTCCCAACAAGTTAATGGCAGACCTACAATTAAATGAAAACTCTAGGAGCACATAGAATCTTCCAGGTATTTCAGGCCACTGCAACTCATAGCCTCTGCCCTCCTTTCCTTCCCATCCTCCAAACCCATCCTTCCCCTGACTGGTTCTACATAGACTTCACTATCAAACCTGTCTTGCAATCCAAGACATCAGGAACAGCACTTTGAGCCCAGCCATTGCTATCTCAGTGTCCCTGCAGGGGATCCTATATAAAGCCCACACTCAGTCATTCTTTATTGATCTATTTCATACATTTCTATTTTCAATATATTGGATTTATTTGACCTTTTTGGGAGAATGTAGAACATACCAAATTTCAGTTTGGGCTCAGTGACTTCTTTGTGGGCTGCTCCATATTGATTGAATTAATGGCCAGGAAAACATGTGACCTGATCACTTCGAAAGGAAAGGCAGCAAAGTAAGCAAGTCGCCTCACTCAGATTGGTGGAGCCCCCTCTCTAAGGATGAGGCAGTCAGTGTGCTGCCCCTGTGCTGGATTATAGCAGTGGGTAGGGAGGCAAATGAGTGGTCATGAAGGGACCCTACATCTTCCCTTCAACTGAGCAACTCTGAGCAAGCCCTGCCCCCTCCTTGGTCCCAGGGTCTCTGTCTTTAATAGGGCAACTTTGGACTCCCAGGACTCTTCCAGATATGGCCTTTGTGATGCCATCTACCAGTTAGTGAAGATCTACTAGATGCCACAGAATCTGTCCCATTTCACATGAAAGTCAGAGCACTGTCATAGATGAGAAATAAAGTTATGCTCATTTTACAAATGAAGAAAGTGCATCTCAGAGATGTTAAGTGGCAAGGCCAAAGACATAGGTATGTCTGTCCAGGGACCAGGGCCCTATGCCACACTGCCTCTACCTGTGCTCTGAGTCCCTGGTTCTCAACCTGGCTTTCCATTTAGAATCACTCAAGGAGCTTTGAAAAATCTCAGATGCCTGAGCACCACCCCAGATGAGATTGAAGCAGTTCATTTGTGGTGGGAGAACCTGAGAATCTGAATGCTTCTAAGTGATTTTAATGTACAACAAGATCTGAGATGTGCAGCCCTGGGGCTTTCTTTTGATATCCAGTCTGCCATGAAAGTCATGACCACTGTTGTGCTAGCATGCATCCATGCATGTGTTGACCCCCCAGTGAGCCAAACATGAAGGGACAGTACTGGGTGTCCTGGTAAGACTTCCAAAGCTAAAAGGGGGTTTCTTTTTTTTTTAATTTTTTAATTTTTATTGTTATTCAATTACAGTTGTATGCCTTTTCTCCCCATCCCTCCACCCCACCCCAGCTGAACCCACCTCCCTCCCCCACCTCCACCCTCCCCCTTGGTTTTGTCCATGTGTCCTTTATAGTAGTTCCTGTAATCTAAAAGGGGGTTTCTTACATGAAAAAATGCTTGAGGAGAAATATATCTGTTAGACTGTTGGCATTTAGGTGATTTCCAAACCCCTCTCTACCCAGTCATATTCTTCCATTTCACTCCACTCCCATTCCCTTTTACTTGCAGGTTATAGCCATTAACATAACAGCTACAGATAGATGACTGTATAAAGTGTGAAAGAGTAGGAAATACTGCATTACTGCTGTCTTCCTAAATGTATACTTTTACAAATTGTGGGTAATTCCCCCATGGTGAAGACTGCAGATTGCAGATTGAAGTCTTTTCCTATTGTTTCATATCTTCTGAACCTGAGGATGCATCTTCAGAGAAGAATTTCTTATTTAGATAGCTTTATACCTTTTTTGCATTACAATTCATTCCCATTAAAAACAAACAATACCAAAATGTAGAGAATAGAAAGGGAATTACCACTCCTCCCCAAGAGGTCAGTATCCCAAACAGATGCATTATATGTTCTCCCAAGTTATGTTTGTATGCTCACAGCAACAAATGAAGCACAGCAACAAAGAAATAACCATTATGGTTCCAAATACAGCTATATTGGAGTTTTGACAATTATGTCTTGAAACTGAGATATATTTTATCTTGCAAGTTTGCTGTTCATTCACTTTATTGTGCCAAGACTTTATAAAAATTTCTTGCTCTCGCTCTCTCAGCCACAGGGAACCATTAAGAGGAGACAAGAAGGAGACAACTTCCAATTTCCAGGCATGGCAGATGGGGGTTACCCTAATAAAATCAAGAGGCCTTGCCTCGAAGATGTCACCCTTTCAATGGGCCCAGGTGTCCATTCCAGCACACCCTGTGCAGACCTGCAGGTTCGTCCAATGACAATGAACACTAACTCTTCAGCTCTGGGAGTAGTGGGCCATTCATTACTACTTGAAAATAATCCCATGAATGGCAGAGTGATGGGCCAGCCATTTATGGTACCACCGAGTGCAGAAATGAGACTCAAAGGGCCCACTCTTTCTTACTATGACAAAACCAACAGCATCATGGCTGTGGAGCAGGACCAGGAACTTCAAGATCTGCTAGAAGAGCTAACAGAAATTCAGGACCCTTCTTTGAATGAGCTAGATCTTGAGAAGATACTGGGGAACAAGCCAGAAGAACCACTGGTCTTAGATCACTCCCAGGCAACCCTGGGCACAACTTCCAAGCCTTCGACTCAGGTGCCACACTTGGAGAGCCTTGGTTCCAGCAAAGAGTTTGCTTCTGGTTGCAGCCAGGTCACTGGCATGTCACTTCAAATCCCACCCTCCTCTGCAGGGATCAGCTATACTGTTCCCTCTGCCAGTAAACAGATGGTCTCCTCCAGTTCTGTGACAACACAAGCCAAGAGCCAAGTCCAGTCAATGCTCCCCATGGCTTTGCCCCCACTTCCAGTGCCTCAGTGGATTCACGCCCACCAGCTGAAGGTGTTGGCAGCCAGCAAACAGGGACCTGCTACAAAGCAGCCAGGGCCCACTTCCAGTTGGTCTAACCTGACTCCTCCAAGCCTCTCCCCACCTTACCACCCAGCACCATCACCACACCCACCACCACCTTTCAACTCGCAGAGCCTCATAGTATCTTGTATGTCATCCAGCAACCTGCCAGGGACCGCTCTCCAAGGATCTCCCAATGCCTTACTCTCAAGCATGACATCCAGCAGCAATACTGCCCTTGTGCCCACCATGTCCTGTGCTCCTGAGAAGCTTCCCAGCCCAGCTCTCAATCAGCAGCCACAGTTCAGCCCACAGAGCTCAGTTCTTGCCAACCTAGTGTCTTGTACTATTAAAAACCCTCAAAGCCACCTGATGTCTGCTCTGCCCACCAGCAACCCGGGGCCTTCCCCACCCTACCACCCAGAGAAGCTTTCCAGCCCAGGCTTGCCACAGCAGTCCTTCACTCCACAGTGCTCCCTGACCCAGAGCCTCCCTCCCTGTAGTAATCCACTAAACCAGCGCCAGCAGCAGCAGCACCACCACCACCACCACCACCACCAAACAAATGCCATCTTCAAGCCCATGATCACCAACTCACCCAAGACCTTGAGCATGATCATGCAGCAGGGACTGGCCAACCCAAGCCCCAGAGCCCTGGAGCCATTTACTTCTGACAACACCAAGCCTTTGTCACATTTTGTTTCTGAGCTGGGCCCCCAGAAGATGCCCTCCATGCCTGCCACCTCTAGGCAACCTTCCCTGCTCCACTATCTACAGCAGCCTATGCTGACAGGGGCATCTTCTGCCACTGCCTCCTCCATGGCCACGACCACCTTGCAGCTGCAGCAGCAGCAGCCTGACCATTCTTCATTCCTTCTGCAGCAGATGATGCAACAGCCCCAGTGCTTTCAGCGACCAGCAGCCTCGCAGTCCATGCCACCTCTGCCCAGACAGGTAAGACAGTGTTATGTCTAATTGGGTTCCTGCATTTTGGAAATAAGAACTGTGTTTTGTGCTATTGATACCTGGCTTCGGAGGCACATCCAGGCTCTAGTCCTCTCTGAGACTGGACTTGACTCTGGAAAGTCTATTGAAGCCAGCTAATTCTGCCTGGTTGAAACACAGAATTAATGAGTCCAAGGTTATGGTTTCAGTTCCTGTGCAGGAAGAAAACTACACCCACTTGTGCTGCCAGGGAAAGGACCTGGGGGTTACAAGTCACAATTGCACAGAATTGCCTTCCCCTGCACTCAGTCACGGAGCCTGTTCCCTCACACAGGACCAGTGAAGGCCTCATAGAATGTAAGGAGATTGCACTGAAGCATTTAAATTTTGTCCTGTTGGCATAAGGCTAAACACTGAGCCTTCTAGAAATGCCACAGCAGACTTATGCTGAGCAGCTCTGCTCTGGATCCACTGCACTCTTCACCACTGCTCTGGATGCTGAAACAGGTCCTAAATGGAAATGACAGATGCATGTAAGGTAGTTACTCTTACTATCTCCATTTTGCACACAAAGAAACAGAGGCTCATAGAGCTGAAATGACTTTTCCCAGAGTCACACAGTTAGCAGGGCACAGCAGGAACTTGAAGCCAGGCGGTCCTGCTCCAGAGCTTATGCTCTTCTCCAAATTACTGTGACTTATCTCTCCTTCATTTATACAGCCTTATCAATCACTAAATGCTTCTGATTCTGCCTGGGTGGCATCTGGGTTTCCACTTTTCATTGTTCTGATCCCTATCTGTATTAGTTATCTATTGCCATGTACCAAATTACCCCAAAACATCTGCTTAAAACAACATACATATATTACCTCACGGTTTCTGTTAGTGGGAATCCTAGCACAGCGTAGCTGGGTCTTCTGGTTTTGAGTCTCTCATAAGCCTACAGTCACCTCAAGGCTCAAGCTCACTGCCATGGCTGTTGGCAGGAAGCAGCTTCTTGTAGGTTGTTGAACTGAAGCCTGAGTTTGTCTTGAGCCATTGGCCAGAGGTGCCCCGTGTTTCCTTGTCATGGAGTCCTCTTCATAGAACATCTCACAATATGGCAGATGGCTTCATCTAAGTGAGCAAGAGAGGCAGGGGGAGTGCCAGGAACTCAGGAGTTGCAGTCTTTATAACTTAGTTTTGAAAGTGACATCCCCATCACTTTTGCTGTATTTTGTTGATTAGATGCAAGTGTGAAGGTATGAATACCATGAGGCAGGGATAACTGATGTCTACCAGAATACTGATTCCATGGCCCCTCCTTTCCATTGCTCTCATCCCTGCCAATGTTTAGGCCCTCTTGATCCTTGTCCTGAGCTCATACAGTTGACTCTTACATTGGTTTCCCCCAATAAACCATCCATTACTCTAAGCATTACTTTGCAATAATAAAAACCTGATCCTGTTTCATACTTGCTCAGAAATTTCCAGAGGCCTATAACCCTCCATCTACTTCTTTAGCAGTATTCATTGGGCCCTACCTGGCACGTCATCCAAAACCCAGACATGCTTGCAGCTCCTGGTCCACTCTGCATTCTTGGCCTTTACTCCCACTGTTCCTTGTGCCTGGCCTTCCCTTACCACCTTATCTTTCCTATCTCACCCTTACAGTTCCTAAGGCTCAGGTACCTCTCCAGGAAGATTTTCCTTGACTGTTTTTGGTACTTCTGTCTCCCACTCTACTTTCCTCTTCTGTAAAGAATCCAAGGAGGATATGGCCATGAAGTGCTTGGCCAGGGACATGGCCCAAGAAAAACACCTGTTGGGCTGCCGTCTTTTCTGAGGGCCCTGGATGACTATGACCTTGCCAGCCTCTGGAGGATAGAGACTGTCTTTTTTTATCCAGGTCTCATGAAACATAGCCAAGCAGAGTGTTCCACCCCAGGGAACTGGCCCTTCAATGGATGCACACAGCAAGCAGAGCTCCTGAGGGTGTGGCCAAGATGAACAGCAGGCCCTTGTCCATAGCTCGAGGGCCTTTGGTTTGATATTTTTATAGGCCTGTTGCCATCTATTTTCATTGACGTTTGCACCTGGCTCAGTGAAATGCCACTATCAGTACTGGAACTCCTACCTTAGAAGGCAAGATCCTCAGCCTGGAGATAGGTTACCATCTAACACTGTGAGCCTTTTGGTTTCTTATGTCTTCAGTGGGGTACACTGTATCCTGACTGTGTTGTCCCAGAGCTGGCTCAGAGGGAGAATTCTTAATGAAAGGGGTTATAAAAATCACAACCAACCAATTACCATGTGGAGTGGAGAAACCTTTCAAAAGAAAGAACGAGCAGCCAAGCTCCCTGAAGCTAGGAAGGGCTCAGGTGGCCTCTACCAGAAAAAGCATGAGGCTGGACTCCACAACTAAGATGCTCTTGCTACTAAGAGCTGCCTTTCCAGCCAGCACCAGCCAGTGCCCATGGGCCAGGCATGCAACCCAGTGCTTTACCTGCTTTTTCTCATTTTAATCCTCAGAAGTAGGGGCTGTGATCATTACTTTTAAAGCTGAGTAGATTGAAGCACAGAGAACTCACTGGAGTTACCCACAGTCACACAGCAAGTCAGGGCCAGAGCAGGAAGTCTGGCTACAAACTCCACACTCATAACCCCATGCATGGGCTCTGCTTCTGGTAGCTGTGTTCCTGTGTTAAACTTCTAATCATTACCTATTCTATAAAATGGGCATGATAGGTTGTTTGAGGATTAAATGTGTTACTACATCTAAATTGCTTCGAACAGGGCCTGGCACAAAGTATCTGCCAAAAAAAAAGTTTGCTATAACTATGACTCAACTCCTGGGCCTGAGCCTTCAGATCTGTTTTCTGGGAGCTAAGATATGATTATTAAAACCGGCGCTGTGTCAGGACAGAATATGAACAGTGTTCTCTCCAGACTTTATGCCTTCCATGAGATTGACAGGAGCTGTGGAGCCTACTAGCCTCATGGCTTCTTCCTGTTCTAGGCTCTGTCCACCTAGACAACTCCAGGCCAGGTGGAAAAAGAACAAGAGCCATCTTTGTTCAGCTGGCTTCAATTTCCCCTACATTCTTTCTAGAGCTCTCTCACACTGTCAGACCACTCTTCTACACATCACTCTATTCTGTCCATGGCATTATTCTTCTAGCCAAAATGCACTGAGCAGGTCTCCAAGCTGGACACATGAACAGCTGTGCTGTTCCTTTCTCCATTCACTTTAAGGCCTAAGAACTCAGCCCTGGTCAGTCTTCTAGGGGCAAAAAAAAAAAAAAAAAAAGAGGAAAGTGTTTGAGGAAAAAAGTAGGTCACCCATGCAAGGACTGACTGAAACTTTAGTGGCAAGGAAGGACCTATTTCTTACTTCCAGCAGAGTGAACTCATCAAATTTTACTGATGGCCAAACTGAGACTGAGCAGACACTCCTTGCTGACTATATGGCTTTGACTAGCTCGTTGATCTTCCATGGATGATGGTGGTCACCATGGAAGGACTGAGCATTCATTTTGATCCAGATCTTAGTTTTTTTTTAAGGTGAAGTTTCTAAATCTAAGATGACAAACCAACTCATTAAGCAGAAGTGCCAAATCCCACTGTCTGTAGAAACCCACTCTTATTAGTATTTCTCACCTTGGGAAATTTCACTTTACCAGTGAACGATGTAATTTCAGTGAACCCTTTGCTTGCACTGAAGGTAAAAGGCAAATGCCATCTGACATCAGGGCAGTTGTTCAACGTGGTGGTTTATGCAAGAGCGCTGGAGGCAGACAGGACTCGGGTTCATGTCCAGGCACCAATACTGACTGGGCCAGGTGCGGGGAGCAAATTCATTTATCCCCTCGAGCCTCAATTGCATATGTGGAAGGAAATTATCTCCATCCCTTAGGGCATTAGATGACAAAAGAGACATTAAATGGAAATTGCTTAGACTCTGGCCCAGCGCACACCGTGTGCTCAGTGAGGGCTTCTGCAGGCTCCTGGTCTTGGGTCTGAAGACCCCTGGGTTCAAATGCATTTACAAATTCAAAACATTGGAGACTTTAGAAAGGTAACATGGTACATATACCAAATATCACACTACCCTTCAGTGGAATCTGAGCAGACTTTTATTATTTTTGCAAAGAAATATGAATATTTAACTAAGTCCAGGTCAAATTTTGTCACCAAAATAACAAAAATAAAATAAGTTTTCAGAGCTTCTTGGACATGAAATCACAGATAAGGGGTGTGGACCTGGCATTACTAAGGGAGGGACTCTTTTCAGAGCTGTGATACCCAGCTCTGGTGAATTAGATTTTAATGACCCCAAATCTTCTCAGTGCACTCACCACCCTGCCCTTGAGGCTGGATGGCATCTCTCATTTTTAATCAAAGACTATTGAAGATACCTTTAGGTACTGGAAAAATCGAACTATCAGTGTTAGGACTTCACTTTTACTATAAGCCAAATTTACCACCGGCAAATTAAACTTAAAACACTGAAACAGGTCTATCAAGGAGATGGGGGTGGTGCTCTGGAATAGTGGGAACAGCAAGAGGCACCCAGAGTGCCCTCAAGACACATTTGCAGAGCTGGAAGTGCAGCATAATGGGGAGGGTGGCCAGTTGGAATAAGAACAAAAAAAGCCTGAAATCTGACCCTTGAGGCAGGAGGCCTCGGGCACTGGAGGAAGGACGCAGCTGCAGAGAAACGGACCAAAGAAGCACATGATATTTCTTAGACAGATTTTGAGAGAGGCAAGAGAAGGTAACAAAGCCTTCCTTGGAGAAGGCTGGACTTGGCCACTCTCAGGTTTGCTGCACTTTCTACATTTAGCATAAGCCCTCCACCTCTTTAGCATAGGCAGCTGTAAACACCCAGCAGTTGTGGGTGAATTGAGAGACCACCTTGCCATCTTCCCTCCTCAAATTGGCTAGTGGGCCTATGATGGGCACTTAGGTAGCTAGGTCTTAGGAGAGGTTTTGGGGAAGCCCTCTTGCCGAACTCAGTCATGGATTCCTCTTGTCCCTGGCAAACTGAGTACTCTGAAGTGCAGTACTCCCAGCACCCAGGGCTGAAGGGAACCAGCACAGGGTAGCACTGAGCCTTTGGCCCTTGGCCCTAGGCAGGGCATAGGCCCTGGGGGTTGGGCTTGAGACCAGATTCAAGAGGGCCCAAGTTTTGGATAACTTAGGTCCAAATCCCAGCCCTACTTCTTTATCATTTTGCAAGCGGTTTACCCTCTTAGGGCTTCAGTCTCCCCATCTGTAAAATGGAGATACTAGCATACTTATCTAGTGGGGTTGTGAGGAGGATTAAATGAGATGAGGTAGAAGTGCCTGGCACAGGACCTGTCACAGGACCTGTCACACAGTAATACTCCATCAATGTTAGCTGCTACTATATCAAAAAAGGTCCTGAGCCTACCTAACTGGTGTGGTTCAGTGGATTGGGAGTTGTCCCGAAAACGGAAAGGTCGCTGGTTAAAACGATAAACCCTGGTTAGTTAGAACAAGACAATCCTCTAATCTTGTCAAAGTTACATCAGCTCTATTTCCCAGTAGAGAATCAGGAGTGATGGTGGCTACTGAGCATTCTCCTATTCTCAAAATTTTTCATTGACTTTTAAAAGTAAGTGACCATTATCTTGCCAAAATAGTTGAGCCCCCTGGAATCAAATGTACCACATATTGTCAAGGAAGTGCCTATGACCTTAGACTTGCAAGTCCCCTCTCTGGTATTCCTTAATTCTTCTTTATTTCAGAGTAAGGATTGCGAGAGAGCAATACCAATTATGAGAAAACTTTCTTTGCATTTGTCTTTTATTAATTCTGGTGAGGAGCATCACAGATTTCTTTACAAAAGGTTAGTCCTGCTGAAATGCAAGAGCAGAGATCTCTGGGAGAAGCCCTGGGCTGCACTAAGGAAGGAAGGTAGGGAGGTGGGGGCGATTCAGGTTTCAAAGAGCCCATGAGTCCTGTCCAAGTGGGGTCTCGTCTTGCTCACATCTTCTCTATAAGACATGACAATATTTTACTGAACAAACATCTTTACTTTGTACTTAAGCATGATTATATATACAAACTTAGTTCTTAGAAAGGAAAAACTATCTCATTTGGGGAAACTTTTTATAGCTGCTTTGGGAGAAATACAACTAGACACAGCGTAACATATATCTTGAAAATTTAGGGACCAGTGTCTCAGTGTTGAACAAGCTTTGTTTTAACCACTCTGAATTGCCAGGAAATGAAACTCCATAAGCTGTTGAATTTAGGAAGTGCATGCTCAGCACTTGGTACTAATTTTACCAAAAATTAGATTTTTTTTTTCAGTTTCTTTTTGGTTTCAGAGAACCATCCATGATCCTCCACTTTAATGTTATGTTCCTTCTTCAAAAAGCATAAATTTAAAATGAGGTTGTGGTCAAACAGTAACCTTTTAAACACCAATCTTTCCTTCTGTCCAATGTTGAAAAACGAGTGAGATGACATGTTGCAATGAAGTGACCTTAGTTTTAGGCCCTGGAGTAACCAACCATCACTCAGTGAGGTCAACACCAAAATTTACAGGGATGCAAAAATTCCCCCAGTACAGATGCCTGAATAATACAGATCAAACAGTATAGTTTTGTAATTGCTTACTAACTGATTTATGAAACCTGAAAAGGCAACCCTTTTCAGAAACCTCCTATCAAGTTGTTTGTTTGTTCATTTTGTCTTAACATACCCGAAGAGAAAGAATTAACTTTTCCGAAGTTGGGGTGCCCAAAATCACACATTTTAAAAATGAAGTGTATAAATTATTTTATATTAAATTCATTGAAACCACCTGCTTATTTGTCACTGTAAAACAAGGAAAGGAATCTCATTTCCATTTTGAAAGAGTAGAAGAGGGCAGACATTAATCATTCATTGTGCTCCTTTAAACTGTAACGTTGCATGAATGTGTGCAAACCCAAAGTATAGAACAGCCCACAGAGAGGTGGTCATATTCCAGATTATGATCCCAAGTGAAAAGTTAGCAAAATATAAAAAACGTCCAAGGCAGATGGAACATCAGATTGGACTTGCTCTGTTCAGCTGTGGCCCTAATGCCTACAGCCAGCATTGCCACTGAGTGAAGGAGTGGATGGTGCCAGACGGGCCATGTGGGTCTGAGATGTGACCCATCCGGGAGAAAAAGGGATGCAAGTGAAAAGGACTAGACTTCATCCCTCTCCTCCTTCCACCCTCCCTCTCTCAAATCCACCAATGGCCCATATTACAGATTTATGGAAACCTTGCCTATGTCCATTTGTGCTTGTAGCCTCTTCTGTCCCTTGGGCCTGCTGTGTAAAGCAACCATGCGTGTGCTCTGGCCTGGCTACTTTAGAACATGAAGAGAACAGCAGAGGGTAGGTAGAACACTGCTTAGAGTTAAAACACCCCACCTCCCAGTTCCAAAGAAAGACTTTCTGCTTTTTCCTAAGGAGTTGAAAAGTTTGGGTTTTTATTTGATCTTGATAATTTGCCCACAGTGACTGATGCTAATTTGTCTGTTTTATTGTGTTTTGTTGTTGTTAGGTGAGGGTTTATCATGTTAGTTCTTCCCATCAAAAGCAATGAGTTTGTTGAAAGCTAAAAGTAAAGATCTAAAAGGATCACACCCCCTTCTCAGGCCCATGCTGAGAACCTGTGGACACCCCTAGCAAACCCAGCCCTGGCTCCTGACATCCAATGCAATAGCAGCTTCCATGATAAAGAGTGGAATACAAGTGCAGCATTAATTCATTTCTTCCATACTTTGGCCCTTCTCCTATGTTAAACAAGTTTAATGTTAGACTAGAAAATCTGCAGCTTGGATTCCCACAGTTCCTCAGACATTGATTTGGTTTTGGAGCTAGATACACAGGTGGAAGTGTGCATTTCAATAAATTATCATATAGTCGTGACCTAAATTATATAGCCCTGAAGGCCTTAAAGATGCATACTCCTACTTCATCAGAAATTATTCCAACTCTTGCTTTGCTTTTGGGAGCTTTGAATTTGAGGCTAAATGCACAGGTTCTACCTGGGTTCCTCCTGCCCTCTGTCATCTGCTACCATATTTGTTCATTCTTCATTTGGAGCAGAGGAGGTGAGCACAGTTGTGGGAACTCAGACTTTTTTAGGCTCATGTCTGGGTAGCACAAGAATAGACTTTGTCAAAGCCAGCTGACCTAGTAGGCCAATAGGTGAAGGTGGATTCCTCATTTGCAATTTTGTGTAGTGATTATTATTTCCATGTGACAAAGGTTTGGAAGTGTGAGAGGCCCCAACCACCCTAAGTGGGCCTAAGTGGGAACAATGCTATGACCATTTCCTTCTATCAGGCAACACTTTCAACAATGAGCTCTGGAAAATAAGAACAAAGCACTTAAACATGGCTGTCTAGTTTTACATGCTCAAAATACAAAAATCTGACACCCATTAAGATGTATTATTTTAAAAAAACAGAAAATAACAAGTATTAGCAAGCATGTTAAGAAACTGGAGACAATATGCACTGTTAGTGGGATTTGTAAATTGGTGAAGCTACTGCAGAATACAGTATGGAGGTTCTTCAAAAAAATTAAACATAGAATACACCATAGGACCCAACAATTTTGAAGAGGTATCTGTTTAGCCATGTTCATACCAGCATTATTCATAATAACCTACAAGTGGAAACAACCCAAATGACCATCAACTGATGAATGGATAAACAAAATGCAATATGTCTATATTATGGAATATTATTCAGCTTTTAAAAGGAAGGAAATCCTGACACATGCACAACATGGATGAACTCTGAGGATATTATGTTCAATAAAATAAGCCAGACACAAAAATACAAATACCGTACAAGTGCACGTCTGTCAGGTCCCTAGAATAATCAAATTCATAGGAACAGAAAGCTTAATGGTGGGTGCCAGGGGCTGTGGGGAGGGAGAATGGAAAGTTATTGTTTAATGGGGGCAGAGATTCAGTTTGGGATGATGAAAAAGTTCTGGAGATGAAGGATGGTAATGACTGCACAACATAGTGAATGTACTTAATGCCATGGAGCTGTGTACTTAAAATGGCTCAAAATGGCCCTGGCTGGTGTGGCTCAGTAGATTGAGTGCCAGTCTGTGAACCAAAGGGTTGCCAGTTTGATTCCCCACATGCCTGGTTTACAGGCCAGGTCCCCAGTAGGGGGACGTGTGTAAGGCAACCACACATTGATGTTTTTCTCCCTCTGTTCCCCTCTCTAAAATTAAATAAATAAAATCTTTTAAAAATGGTTCAAAATGGCATATTTTACCACAATTAATAAAGAAAACTTGAAGTTTTAAGACACTCAATAATCCTGTCATAACCAAGAACAGTACTTTCTCAAATAACATAACACCTGATGTAAAGATGGCAGCAAGCTGAGCTGCCTGCCTGTTTTCTGTCAAAGAGAGGAGCAGTATTGACTGCAAATACACTCATCATTTGTGTGGGCCTGCTGGGTGTTCTGGATCTTAATGAAATACATGCATGTTAAATACTCAAGATAGGGTTCTTGTGCATAGCCTGAGAAATAACTTTTCTGGTAAATTGAACACAATTTCTGTTCTTTTTTGTACCTTTTGGATGACAACATGTGGGTGGGGGAACAAAGAAATGACTGTACACAGGAAGGGACATTATCTCTACTTCTGAATGGGGTAAGAAATCCCACTTGAATAAGGGGGCTAGGTAGTAATGGAAAAAATACAATAAAAATTTTTAAAAAGAAACTCCACTTGCTTTATCGGTTCCCTGGTGCATCTTCAAGTCTGGAAACACTAGGATGACTCAGGTTTACTGATCAATATAAAAGCTAACAAAATAATGTCAGATACTTCCTGTATGTGACTAGCTTTCTGTGTAAACTTACCCTCTGGAGCAAGTGCTAGGCCCTGGTGTAGAGTTCTGGAAAGGTTAAGGATCTGAACAACAATAAGAACCAGCTTCTAAGGCCTTGACACTGGCATTCAAAGTAGAAAGCAAGAACCTCTGACCAGTGCCATAATACCTTTTGAAAAGTTGACACACTTGATCATTGTGTCCCTACTCATATCCCAGGTCCCAAGACCTTTCATTTCTGCCTTTCAAGGCTTTGTGATGTCCACTTTTTAATCAGAGTTAGTGTTTTGCTTGCACCACACTTGATAGCAAACTCCTCAGGCACAGGAAGATGTCTTATCTAGCTCTGTAACCCTGAACTGAGTGAATGGACCCTTTGAATGAATGAATTGAAGAATGCAGGAAGGGATGCACTGATAAATGAATTGCATCTGCTAGCCTTTGAAAAATTAAGCTCTTGAAACTCTTTTGAGTGTTTTAGAGTAATTATTGATTTAAACAAAACTCCTAGTCTTCAAGGTCTAGAGGCTGATGAACTCATATTGTGGCATTGGGCCAAAGGGAGGACTCTGCATCTGCATGTAGGGCCTCCACCTCCTGATCATTATGCATTTTTCTGTTCCATTTGGGGCTTGTCCTTCTACAGCACTAGGAAAACACTTGCCTACCGTTCTGCAAGTGTGGTATCTGAATACATGTGATTTCTTCAATCTCCACCAAATACACAGTTGTATCCCTGTAGTGATAATTTGCACGGGTTGTACTGTTATGGTGGTGATGGTAGTTTCATACATTTTAGAAGAACAATAAAAGACATCTGGTTGCCTTTCACATACCACAGTGACAGCAGCACATGATATAAGAAAAGAAAAGAAAAAAAAAAGCTGGCTTAGAAATTCAGGTCACTAATTGCATTGCTTTTCCCCAATTAAGAATCATTTATGTCCCTGGCTGGTGTTGCTCAGTAGGTTGATCACAGGCCTGTGAACTGCAAGGTCACCGGTTTGATTCCAAGTCAGGGCACATGTTGGGGGCATGCGAAAGGCAACAAATCAATGTTTCTCTCCCTCTATTTGTCCCACCCTCCCCCTTTCTCTAAAAATAAAACAAAAATAAAATCTTTTTTAAAAAGAACCTTTTATGCCACGCTGGGGCAGCACCAATATTCCTAACATAAATCAATCGATTTCAGTCAATCCTGAGAGTAGTGAATGGTCTTCACTTACATACAGTTCTTTCTTCTTCTCTTTCTCCTTCTTCTGACTAGCACAATATTAAGTGAATATGTTTTGAAGGCTGTTCAGCATATGTTTTTCTCTTGTCATTCTTAAAATGTAACATAATGACATTTGGTTGTATTTGAATAAGCTGCCACCATTAGTTAAGGAATTTTTTTTAAAAAGATTAACAGGCTTATTTTACTAGTTCATGAGCACAGATTTTTATATCCTTTGTGGAGATGATCTTCCAGGGGTTTTGATTTTGATTTGTTGTTTTTGTCATTTTGACAACTATATAGTTAGTCTCTTTTATTTGGTTTATTAACTTTTTGTTTGAAAGTGTGTTGTTCTTTAGTAGAATAATTACATCACAAGGAGATTCCTTCCCACCACCCCCTTTGATACAGATAAAATGAGCAGAATGTGATAGAAAAGGGAAGACTCTGGCAATGACCTTGACCATGTTGATTTCCTCTGAACTTACATAGATCTAGAATAATGCAGGTATGTTCTACCTGGCTCTTTCCTCAGCAGCTTGTCAGCAGAACAGAACTTCTGAGCTCTGTTGATAACATCGTTAACTCATACTACAAAAAATAAGATTGTAACAGAAGACTCATTCCTTGATTTAAAAAACAACAACAAAACAAACCTATGTTAGTTCTCTTGTGGAATGATAGCATGGCCTGGAGGCTTACCAGACCTCGACTAAGTCTGCTACAAGCAAGAAATCTGCTTGTGACTTAGAGCTAGACTGATATCCATTTTAGGGTTTTGAATTCTTCTCCACGACTCATTTTTGAGACAAATTACAAAATCTTGCTGTTGATCAATAATCTAGTCCAATATGATCCCCAAGACTTCAGAGCACTTTAGAAATTTGAAGAAAATGATGATATTCCCACTGAGTCTCCCTCTCCTGTCCAGCTCTGTGCCCCATTCCCAGTTGCTTGCCTCTGAACTGAGCACAGGGTATTGGAATAAGGCCCTCTGTGTGGATAAAGCTTTGACCAAAATGCTGCAGGTGCATCCACCTTGCACAGAGGATAGCAGGAGTTCATTTCCACTGTTCCCACTAATACTGTTTGTTTCTGCCCCACCCCTAAGTCTCACCTGCAACAGTGGTAGCTACATCCCTCATCTGCCTTGCCTGAGATCATTGTCCAGGCAAACTACAGCTTCTAAGTTTCTGCTCCCAGAAGAGGTTCCTGAAGGCTAAGTATTTCTCTGTAACCTTACACTTGATTGACTCATGTTTATTTCCAATTCTCCTGGTAGATGAAGTTTTTGATATAATATTGGACTAGGGACTGAGAAAGAGAATGAATCCTCATGATCGTTTATAAAGCTATCAGCATGCTACTCAGCAACACCTCTTACAGGCTTTTAATTTTTTTGTTTGTTTGTTTACAGTGATCACCTCTAAAATCAAATCTTCACTTTCTGGTATGTTCTTGGACATTTCAAAGATTTTAAAAATTCAGGGACTTGGTGCCAATAATTGCTTTTAGGAGCTAGCACTGCCTAGTTTCTATAGATGAATTCCAGTTTGGATCATCAATTATTTTCTTCACAGAAACCCACAAAGTACATATTCAAATTGGCATGGGAATTGAATATGATCTAGAAATCCTTAATGTTCTTAGGCTAGGCTATTGCTTGTAAATCGTATGGTATATCACATTCAACTAATGCAAAATAGAACATTTAAGAGCTTGAGTATCATACTTGTGATCTGAATGAGGAGCCCCAGATTGAGCTGTTTGACCCGCACTAGATGCATTTGCTTGAGCATGTTGTACAGACAGGTTAGGTTTGTTGGATTTCTCTTTAAATGAACTGGTCTGCGGATAAAGGAACACAACTCAAGGCTGAGCAGGGTTCAACAGACCCCATACTTCATCATCAGAAATGGGATGCTCCTCAATGTGAGAGGCTGGAGGTATAATGCAATCCTTATGAACTCAGAGGTCTCAGAGGCCAAGCTAACTTCATCAGTTGAAATGTATTGAGTCGCAAGTAGTAGAAAAAACAATCCACACTGGTTTAAACAATAAAATGAACTTACTGAGCCTGTAAATGGCAGTCCAGAAGTTGGGCAGACTTCGGGAATACTTTGAATAAACAGCTCAACAGTGTGACGAAAAATGTTTCTTTCCAGCTGTCTAGTCTGCCTTCCCTAGGATCAGCTTCATCCTAAGGCTGGCTCCCCCTAGTGGACACACAATAGATGCCAGCAATTCCTGGGGTTACAAGCTTTCTCCTGCCCTCAGCCAAGGGAGCAGGATAATGGAGCAGGATAACAAGTTGCTTCCAAAAGCTCTGTCAAATGAGTAAATAAGCTTATTTCTCAGAAACCCACAGGAACTTTAGGTGTAGTAGCTTGAATTAATCACATGCTGCTTCTAGCTGAGCTAAGTTAAGTGCCTCACCTCTCTAGAACCCTTGGTGGAGACAAGTTTCCCCAAAGCATATAGGTAGCATAGGGCAAGTGAGGCGACCTGAATGAAAACTGGGGAAGGCACTAACAGAAGGAAGGCTAGATGTTGGCTAAGCAGCCAACTATATTTGCTACAATCAACCTCTTTGGCCATCCACATACTTACACTCTCTCCTTCCAGTGCATATGCCTCCCAACATGCCCACCCCACATAAAATCTATTTACTCACTCCTCAGGGCGGTTCAGCTCCAATCTAGAAATTCCAGGTAACATGCTACCCTCTCAATTTGATCGCAACATAACTCCTCATGTTCCAGGGACCTCTGGCCACCGTGCTCATTTCGGCATAGAAAGGGCAGGAGTACAGGAAAGGACAAACAACTCCCTTTTTGGCAAGGGATAGCTGGAAAGCAACACACAGTAGTCACTGACCCAACATTCAGATCATATCCCGCTTGACAGGGTCAAGTGCTCCTTCCTTCTCTGAGACTCAGTCTCCTATTCTGTATGAAGAGAGGGTTGAGTTAAATCAATGGTTCTTGCTTGAGTATGAGCTAGAGGGCTTGTTAAAGTACAGATTACTACGTTTCATCCCCAGAGTTTCTGATTCAGTAGGTTTGGGAGGAGCCCAGAAATTTGCATTTCTAACAGGTTTCCAGGGGATGCTGATTCTCCAAGAATCCTCACTTTGAGAATCTCTGGTGTAGATGGCTCCTACCTCCTAAGGGCCTGTCTGATTCTGACATTTAGGACCCTGATTTTTCTCATCACTCTCTTCTACTTGCAACAGATTGATTTATAAACGGGACATACCCAACTCTACCATGTGAACAGCTAAAAACATTTTGGAACTCCTGCTTTGGTTTGTAATCTAATTTTCAACAATCAAAACTGAAAGTGAAAGATGCCAATGCCTGCAAGAAAGTTAACAATTTCCTTGAATTTAATAAGTTAGGAACAGAAATACGAATATTGTTCATTCATCCTCACAGTCCCCATTCACTGTAGCATGGCCCTCTTTGGGATGACTATGTGACTCCAGAAAGCAGCCTTTTTCCTTGGAGAATCCAGATTCTTAGGCCTCATTTTGCAAGTATTCTCTCTATATAATCTGAGTATCCATCAGGTCTTAGAATAGGAGTGGCACTGGGTGAAACTTTGATGGATATAACACTGATTTGGTAACTTAGGTAATTTTCTGCCCACAGCCCTTCACCTAGCCAACATCTATTCACCTATTAGGTCATGCCCTGAAGCTTAGTTCCCCCAAGATGCTTCTTCTAACCATACACCCTCCCCAACCTAAGTTGGGTTCTCCTGTTATTTTTCTCTAGTGATCTGTAATGTTCTCATATATCACTTATTAATCTGCATTGCAAATTCTTGTTTAAGCACATTTCCATTATATGAATGTGCCAGCCCTGGAAGGGCAAGGACCATATCCACCATGTCCACCAGTGTTATCAGAGCACAGGGTCTGGATCATGATAGGTGCTTATAAAAGATGTGTTGTGTGACTGCTATAAAATGCAGACTGAGCAGTCTCCAGCCACAGTATTTTATTACAATGGAGAATGATTGAACAATCTACACTATATAATGTACAAAGTTGAGTGCTCCAAAAGAACAAAACAGACAAGCCCTCAGAAGAAACAAACACACTGATGGAGAACCCCAGTCTCCCTGGCAACTACAGCCAACTCTTCATTGCTCTACACCTCCTCTCTGTGAACCTGGTACATTAGGGGATCAGGATATCTCCCTATATACTATACTGGTCACCCAAGATCTCCTCCCTCCAAGCAGTAACCCCTTGAGCAATCACATCCCTCCTCTACCACACCCATAAAGTGTGTGTGTACGGGAACTTAGGTGAAGGCAATAGAGGCTTTTCCAATGCACACTATGCCCCAGACAGCAGGGCCTGGACAGCTGATCTGGGTGAACCCCCCATTTTTGCAAGAGCTATGGAAGTTCAGCAAGGCCGTGAAATAACTGGCCTGGAGCAATTGCGTGCGTCTCTTGATTTCTGGCTCATACTCCAGGCTCATGCATTTGAATCATGAAGCAGGAAGGCAGCCTCAGATCTGGGAATTGGATATGACCTTCACAAACTCTTTATAGTTTATCACCATTGCTGTAACTCTTTGCTATTAAAAAATTATAATTAAAGCAAGCCCAACCAAATACTTAAAATAATTTTAGAGAAGACAAATTATTTATACAAAGTCCACAAACTAACTAGAAGTATATCCTACAGATATGTACTTTGAAGACTGCTTAAGTTTAATGTAACTAATCAATCCCAATTTCACTGAATGGTTACACATCAGAAAGTATATGAGTTTGGCCAGGCACAGAGTTTACCCTTATTATTGCCTTTTTGGTTCCCAGTACTGACCCTTCTTCCTCTGGAATAGACCCATAATCTACACAGTTGCTTGGTTGCAAGGCCCTAATGAGGGAGACAGAGCAGTATGGTGAAAACCAGAACCTTTTCCATAGGGCACAGTGCTGTGCTGACTGAGAACTCTTGGACTTGGGAAGGTGGAGACAGTCAGAAACCTCAATTAAAGCCCAAGTTAGCCAGAAATCCTAGGAGAGTAGATTGTGTCGGGTTTCCACACAACTTGCATTGCTTTTTTTTTCTTTCCTTTTTTTATTGTTGTTCTATTACAGTTGTCCCCATTTTCCCCCATTGCTCTCCCTTGCCCTGTCTGCCCCCGTTCCCACAGTCAATCCCCACCCTGTTGTCCATTCCATGGGTCATTGATACTTGTTCTTTAACTAGACCCTTCCCCCTCTTTCCTCCATTATCACCACCCCCTACCCCAGTTCTTTTGAGCTTGTTCCTAGATTCCATGCCTCTGGTTCTATTTTGAGAGTTTGTTTGGTTTGTTCATTAGGTTCCTGATATAGGTGAGATCATATGGTATTTGTCTTTCACTGCCTGGCTTATTTCACTTGCCATAATTCTCTCCATTTCCATCCATGCTGTCACAAAAAGTAGAAGCTCCTTCTTTCTTTCTGCTGCACAGTATTCCATTGTATAAATGTACCTCATTTTTTTCCTCCACCTATTTAGTGATGTGCATTTAGGCTGTTTCTAGCACTTGGATATTGTAAATAATGCCACTATGAACATTGGGGTGCATGGGTTCTTATGAGTTGGTGTTTCAGAATTCATAGGGTATATTTCCAGCAATGAAATCACTGGGTCAAAAGACAGTTCTGTTTTTAATTTTTTGAGGAAGCTCCTTACTGTTTTCCACAGTGGCTGCACCAGTCTGCATTCCCACCAACAATGTACTAGGGTTCCCTTTTCTCCACATCCTCTCCAACACTTGTTGTTTGTTGATTTGTTTATGATGGTCATTCTGACTGGTGTGAAGTGGTAACTCATTGTGGTTTTAATTTGCATCTCTCTGATGGTAGTGATGCTGAGAATCCTTTCATATGTCTCTGGGCCCTCTGTATGCTCTCCTTGGAGAAGTGTCCGTCCAGGTCCTTTGTCCATTTTTTAATTGTGTTGTTTGTCTTCCTGGAGTGGAGTTGTGTGAGTTTATATATTTCGGGGATCAAACCCTTGTCCGAAGTATCACTGGCAAATATGTTTTCTCATACAGTTGGTCCTCTTTTCATTTGCTGATGTTTTCTTTAACAGGGCAGAAGCTTTTTAATTTGATGTAGTTCCATTTCTTTATGTTTTCCTTTAAATCCCTTGCCCTAGAGGATGTATCAGTGAAAATATTGATTCGTGGGATATCTGAACTTTTACTGCCCATGTTTTGCTCTAAGAATTTTATGGTGTTATGCCTTATGTTTAAGTCTTTTATACATTGTGAGTTTATTCTGGTGTATGCTGTAACTTGGTGGTCGAGTTTCAGTTTTTTTTGCATGTAGCTGTCCAGCTCTCCCAACACCATTTGTTGAAGAAGTTATTTTTACTCCATTTTATGCTTCTGCCCCTTTTGTTGATTATTAATTGACCATAGAGACTAGGGTTTCATTCTGTGTTCTCTATTCTGTTCCATTGGTCTATGTGTCTATTCTTATGCCAGTACCAGACTGTTTTTATTGCAGTGGCCTTGTAATATAGTTTGATAATCAGGTATTGTGATCCCTCCAACATTCTTCTTTCTCAAGATTGCTGAGGCTATTCAGAGTCTTTTTTGGTTCCATATAAATTTTTGAAATAGTTTTTCTAGATCTGTGAAATATGCCACTGGTATTTTAATAGGGATTACATTGAATCTGTACATTGCTTTGGGCAGTATGGACATTTTGATGATGTTAGTTCTTCCATTCCATGAATACAGTACATACTTCCATTTGTTTGTATCTTCTTTAATTTCTTTCTTCAGTGTTCTGTAGTTTTCTGAGTACAAGTCTTTTACCTCCTTGGTTAAATTTATCCCTAGGTACTTTAGTTTTCTTGTTGCTACAGTGAATGGGATTTTTCCCCCTAGTTTCTGTTTCTGATATTTCCCTGTTGGTATATAAAAATGCCTTTGATTTCTGAATATTGACTTTGTATCCTGCTACTTTTCCAAATTCACTTATTAGGTCAAGTAATTTTTTGGCAGAGTTTATAAGGTTTTCTATGTACACTATCATGTTGTCTGGAAATAATGACACTTTTAATTCCTCCTTTCCAATTTGTTGTATTTTATTTATTTTTCTTGTCAGATCACTGTTGCTAGGACTTCCAATACTATGTTGAATGAAAGTGGTGAAAGCAGACATCCTTGTCTTGTTGCTGATATTAGAGGGAAAAATTTTAGCTTTTGTCCATTGAGTATGATGTTGACTGTAAATTTCTCACATATGGCCTTTATCACGTTGAGGTATGCTCCTTCTACTCCCAGTTTGCTGAACATTTTTTATCATAAATGGGCACTGTACTTTATCAAATGTTTTTTTTAATGTCTATTGATATGATCATGTGATTTTTGTCTTTCATTTTGCTTACGTGATGTATTACATTTATTGATTTGAGAATATTATACTATCCTTGCATCCCTGGGATGAATCCTACTTGATCGTGGTGTATAATATTTTAATGTATTGCTGGATCTGGTTTGCCAATATTTTGTTGAAGATTTTAGCATTTACGTTCATCAGCAATATTGGCCTATAGTTTTTTTCTTTGTTGTGTCTTTACCTGGTTTTGGAATGAGGATAATACTGGCCTCATAAAAAGAATTTGTGAGTCTCCTCTCATCTTGAATTTTTGGGAAAAGTTTTAGCAGGATAGGAGTTAGCTTTTCCCTAAATGTTTGGTAAAAATTCACTTGTGAAGCCATCTGATCCAGGGCTTTTGTGTGCTGGGAGTTTTTTGACTACTGCTTCAATTTCACTAATTGTTATTGGTCCATTTAGGCTTTCTGTTTCTTCTTGATTCAGTTTTGGAAGATTATATGCTTCTAGAATTTTATCCTTTTCACCCAGGTTGTCAAATTTCTTGGCCTGTAATCTTTTGTATTTCTGTGGTATCGGTTATAATTTATCCTCTTTCATTTCTGATTTTATTTATTTGGGTACTCTCTTTTTTTCTTGACAAATATTGTTAAAAGCATATTGATTTTATTTATCTTTTCAAAGAACAAGCTCCTGGATTTATTGATCCTTTCAATTGCTCTTTTAGTTTCTATGCCATTTAATTCTGCTGTCATCTTGATTATTTCCTTCCTTCTGCTCTCTCTGGGCTTTGTTTTTTCTTGTTCTTCTAGTTCTTGTAGATGTAGAGTTAGGTTGTTTATTTGAAATTTCTCTCTCTTTTTTAGGTAATCCTGTATTTCTATGGACTTCCCTCTCAGGACTGCCTTCTCTGTGTTCCATAGGTTTTGAGCTGATGTGTGTTCATTTTCATTCGTTTCCAGAAATGTTTTGAGTTCTTCCTTGATCTCATTGTTAACCCATTCATTGTTTAATAGTATGCTATTCAGTCTCCATGAAATTGAGTGTTTTTGAGTTTGTTCCTTAAGGTTGGGTTCTAGTTTCAAGCCATGGGGTCTGAGAAGATGCTTGATATGATTTCAGTTTTCTTGAGTTTGTTGAGCCTTGTTTTGTGACCTACCATGTTTACTATATTTGAAAATGTTCAATGTGCATTTGAGAATAATGTGTATTTTGCTTCTTTGGGGTGAGAGGCTCTGTATATATCAATTAAGTCCATTTGATCTAGAATGTTGTTCAATGACACAATATCCTTCTTGATTCTTTGCTTGGAATATCTATTCATTTTTGACAGTAAGGTGTTAAAATCCCTTAGTATAAATGTGTTGCTGTCAATATCTTTCTTGAAGTCCTCCAAGATTTTCCTTATATATTGTGGTGCTCCTATGTTGGGTGCATATATGACAAGGGTCATATCTTCTTCCTGGATTGTTCCTTTAAGTATTATCTAGTATTCTCTTTTGTCTTTTTTTTTTTTTTGTGGACTTTGTTTTGAAATCTATTTTGTGTGATGTAAGTATTGCTACCCCAGCTTTTTTTCATGCCCATTTGCTTGGAATATTTGTTTCCATCCCTTCACTTCTAGTCTGTGTAGGTCTTTCATTCTAAAGTGGGTCTCTTGTAGACAGCATACGTGTGGGTCATGTTTTCTTACCCATTCAGCTACTCTGTGTCTTTTGATTGGAGCATTTAATCCATTTACATTTGTGGTTATTATTGATAGGTACTTATTCATTGCCATTTTCCCCCTGTGTTTCTTTCTCTCCCTCCCTCCCTTCCTCCCTTCCTCTCTCCCTCTTTTTGTTCAACTTCCTAAAGCAGTCCCTTTAGTATCTCTTTCAATGCTGGTTTGCTGGAGATGTGTTCTTTTATCTTTTCTGTGTCTGGGAAGCTCCTTATTTAGCCTTGTATTTTAAATGAGAGTTGTGTTGGGTAGAGTAGTAGTCTTGGTTGCAGGCCTTTGCTTCTCATTACTTGGAATATTTCTTGCCATTCCCTTCTGGCTTGTATCGTTTCTGTTGAGTATCAACTGATAGCTTTATCAAGGCTCGCTTTCATGTTACTTCCTGTTTCTCCCTTGCTGCCTTTAATATTCTCTCTTTGTCTTTAAATTTTGCAATTTTTATTATGATGTGTCTTGGAGTGGGCCTCTTTGATTCATCTTAATTAGGACCCTCTGCTTCCTGTACTTTCATGACTTTTTCTCACATCAAGTTAGGGGACTTTTCTGTCATTACTTTTTCATACAGGTTTTCTATGCCTTGTTCTTCTTTTTCTCCTTCTGGTATACTTATGACACGGATATTGTTAATGTTTCATGTTGTCCTGCAGTTCCCTTAACCCCACTTTCTTCTTTTTGAGTTTTTTTGTTTTGTTGCTCTGTCTGGAAAGTTTTTTCTATCTTGTCTTTCAGCTCACTGATTCTATCCTGTGCTCCATCTAGCCTGCTTTTAATTCCTTTTATTGTGTTCTTCAATTCAGAAATTGTATTCTTCATTTCCTCCTGGCTCTTATTGATAGTTTCTAAGTCTTTTTTTCATGCTGATGTCTTTCACAGTAAATTCCTTGTGGTTTCCCTGTAGTTCTTTGTAGTTACCATTGAGCTGATTGAACTCAATGTCTGATAGTTTACATGCCTCTATTTCATTTGGCAGTCTTTCTGAGCATTCTTTCCTTTTGATTGGGGGTTGTTCCTTTGTCTCCTCACTTTAGGTACTCTTCTTGTTTGTTTCTGCTTCTTAGATTGGTCTGGTTTGACTCCCTGTCTTCATGGTGCAACCTTCTATGGTAGGAAACCTGCGGCCTTCAATGGTGCAGTCTCCTGATCTCCTGAACTTGATGCTCTTGGGATGCCTTTTATACCATTTATGTTTGCTCTTTCGTTGTAATTCGGCTTTGATTTTTGTTGGGTCATTCTTCCGTGGGTCCTTCTCTCCAGCTAGCTGACTGAGAATCACTCTGCCCACCACGTCTTGTATGCTGTTGTTCGGGGGCACTTTTTTTCCTTTCTGGCTCTGCCTTTGGTGATGTTTCATAGTGTCCCAGTCTGACCTTAGGCAGCTTGTTCAAGACTACCAGGGATCCACAGTGTATGGCTGACTCCTCCAGTTGTTAATCTAGTCACTCTGCACTGAGCAGTCAGGCTTAAGCACCATCGGTGGGGGCAGAGTACCTCCTGCGGGCAAGGCTATTGCTTCCCCTCAGGCTGATTCCACTGGAAGTGGAGTGTTTTGGCTTAGAAAGATGACTCTTACAGTATGGGCAATGACTCAGCATAGGGTTCCTGGTGGCTGCTCCCTCAGTTCTCTCCCCACAGCCATCAACCCCAGACTCTCCTCAAATGTCTCTAATCCACTCTACTCCTCCTTTGCCTGGAGCCCAGGATAAGTGGTTGCAAATGAAATTTTATTCATTGGCCCTTTAAAAGGCTCTGTGTGACTCCAGCCCTCTCTCCCTGGCAGAGAGAAACCCTGTTGCTTTTCACAGCTGGATGTTATCTGAGTTCTTTATGGATCCTGGTGCTGTAGGCTGGGGAGCTCGGCTTGGGGTTTAGACCCCACACTTCTCAGGGGAAACACCCTGGCTGCTGAAATATTCCTCCAGCACTTCAGCTGGTACCCGCGGGAGCCTAGCTAAGCCCTCTCACATCTCCTCTGCACTCCCTACCAATCACATTGTGGTGAAGCTCTTTCTTCTGTTTGTGGTTATAAGGCTTTTATTCCACTATTATTCAGTTGTTTATTCTGGATGATTTCTCTCCAATTTAGTTGTAATTCCTGACTTGTCTTGGAGAAGGTTAGTGTGTAGCTTCCACTTACTCCTCCACCATCTTGGATCACCTGCATTGTCTATTTTCAAACAATCAATTCATGATTGGGTTGAGGATGGAAAATAACAGGAAAATAAATATAGCCCAATAAATCTACAAAGACTACAATAAAGTTCAGACAGAAAGAAATTAACTCTCCAAGTTGTGAGCCAAGTGTTTAATAGAAGAGACAGGAGAGTGCTCGTCACTGACCACTCACTCTGGACATTCACTGAGGCAGTGTGGGGAGTGGCAGAGGGGTGAGGAAAAAGGATTTTCTCTATATTTTTGGCAGAAAGAAGAGCTAAGTAGCCAAGTGCTCTTTTGTGTATGTTTGGGTCTGCCAAAAAATACGAGGTCAGATATGTAAGAAATGTATTAGGGGAAAAGCCTGTGAAGGTTAAGATAGAAGAGAGTAAGAAAAGTTGGGAGAGCCTCATACCACAATGAAGGTGGTTTGGCCTATGGGGGACAAAGGAGGATTGGATAATAAGAGTTTTAAACCACAGTGCAGCTCCAGGAAAGGTTCAGCCAGGCCAATTGAGAGTCTTTGAGCCAAAGTTACTATCAGAGGATTCCTGCACCTCACAGGAATGGGCCTGCATTAGTACACCCACCATATTCAATCATTGGTTGGCAGTAAGGCCCCAAATTCATTAACGGATTTAAGAGGATGGTTTCTGGAAGGCTATCAGTCAATTATGCTCCCCATGACAGGGGATCTGAATAGCCATTAGAATGGTTATCCATTAGAGGTCATCCTTCCTTCAGTAGCTGTGCCTGGGGAAGCCATTTCCTGATTCCTTGGTGGACAGTAAGAAGCTACAGGAACAGAGACAGGGGGTATAACTGAGTGACTACTTTGGAGAACAAGGCCAAGACTGGTTTGATTTGTTTGTATGTGGACTGTGTTTCTTCACTCAGTGTTTGACTTCTTGTTTTTTCCCTCCTTCCTCCTGTTTGTTCAATTCCCCCTCTGACTTCAGATCTAAGAAAATAAAACAATACACATTTTGAAAAGTTTAAAATGAATTAACTGGCAAGCTTTAATTAGTTGGCATCCTAAATATCTAAAGATTACTAGGTCTTGGAAGCAGGGCAGACAGAAAAGGCTAACTAAATTTATTTGAGAAATAAGCAAAATGAGTATTTAACCTATTAATTATGCTAGGAAGAATCTAAGTTTTGTGTGTCTGGTGTCTAATCACTATTTTTTGTCTTAGTATCATAAAATCCGAGAGCATAAATTATGAAAGAGACTTTGAAGATGGTCTGATTCAACTATATAATTTTAAGATGGAGACATTGGAGCCCTAAAGGGAGAAGGTAGACCAATATCACTTAGGTTTGCAAAAATTCTCAAAAAGACCCTAACAATCCAAATCTAGTAACATAAAAAGGATTATACATTATGACCCAGTAGGATTTCTCCCAGGAATGCAAGGTTGGCCCAATATATGACAATCAACCAAAGTAATAAACTATATTAATAGAACAAAGGACAAAAAAACACATGATCATCTCAATAGACAAAAGTGAAGGGGACTTTCTCAAGCTCATAATGCTAATGGCAAAGTCCAGACCATCTAACTTCCAGGCCAAAATTCTTAATAGTAGTAGGGATGGGAATGGGGGGTAGGAATAGCCCTTGCACATGTGTGTACTGCACTGAATCCCCCATTGAATACTTTCCCTTTGTCCTTCCTTCCTGTCTTCCTAGCACCCTCTGGCAGTGGACGTTGTTGTTATCCCTACTTTCTGCACAAGGAAACTGAGGCTTATAGAGGTAACTTGACTTACCTGAAGCCACCCAGCTGTCAAGCACATACAGGAGTTAAGCCTAGACCTCAGGCATTTGCCTCTCCCTCTGGCACTTTCCCTTATCCTTCCTTCACTGCTCCCCTCATTCACTGGTGCCACTGAATTTACCTGGTTCCATTAGTCCTCAGATCATCTACTGCCCACCCAAGTAGATGTGTCTTTACCTGTAAGCTGGTGGGAATATCTGCCAAATTCTCTGGGGGAAGAGCTCCTTCTCTTGTGCAGTGTGTCACAACTCTCAGAGCCCAGGCTATTGACCTACCTAGGTGTAATCTGGGTTAAGTAGACATTTATATATGCTAATGACTAGAACATCTGTAAAAGAACTGGAGGACTTTAAAGAAGTAAGCAGCTCTGGGGAAGCCAGAAACCAAATGGCTGGGAGGTGGAAGGCAGTGACTAGAGGAATGAGGTGGTTCTTTACTCCTGAAGGAGCTGGGGACCAGGCTGGCCTGGCCTCTGGTGGAGCCTGGTCCAGTGAGAACTCTTGCTTTCTCATAGTGCAAGAAAAAGAAGACAGACATTTCAGATAGTCAAGGAGAAAGAGATACAGCTGGGCCAGGACTCAGTAAAGACAGTTTTCCTTTTGGCCTCATACCTGGGCATCTCAGATGGAGCTGTGCTGAGGGTCTAGTTAGTGCTTCATAAGGACCTTGCTCAGCCCCTGAGAAGTGCTCCCAGTTGAGATTAGTGAGGTTGCATTCCAAATGACCAGCTGCCTGAGATTGCAATGTTGTCACTGTTGAGGCACTGGAGAGCCTGCATACCTGATGCTTCTCCCCAGAAGGGTTCCCAGAGTCTTTGAATTGGATCCAAGAAGAAGGAAGCCTAACATTTGGCTACTGTCCTTCTATCTGGTTCACTATCAAGAGGATCTCTACCTCACCCAATCTACTCCCCTATTATGATACGCCTCCAAAAGCCTCTTCCACTTCCTCAAAAATGAACTCTGGAAAGACCCACCCCAAAGCCAAGAACCAAGGCTGCAGATTATTTCTGGGGGCATGGCCAACAGGTTATGGTGGGGGTAGAATGGCTGTCAGCAGTATGCAGAGCAAGGCTTTTCCAGCACTGGCCTGCCTACTCAACTCAGAAGTATGGACTACCCTTTTTTTTTCTTATTATTCCAGTAGCGATGTCCCAATTTTCCCCTTTTGCCCACCTCCACCCAGCCTGCCCCCACCCTGCTCCCACAGTCAATCCCCACACTGTTGTTATGTCCATAGGTCATTCCTATATGTTTTTTGACTAGTCCCTTACTCTCAGTGAGAACCACAGAGGAGTTGAAAGAGGTCAGCTTTGAATAGTACTCTCCTCTTCTCTTCTCTTCTCTTCTCTTCTCTTCTCTTCTCTTCTTCCTCATGCTATGTGCTTTTCATAAAGATTTGTTTCTACCAGGATGCACATAAAGCTGCATATTCTAGCTTCTACTCTCCTCTTCTCCATTCCTGGCATTCAGACCAAAGAAAGTTGGTTCCTTCGGGATAAAGGAGTTGTGAGAAAGCACCCTGGACTGGGAATCATCAGTGCTCAGTTCTAGTCTGCTCTGAGCTGGGGAAATGCCCTTTCCCACCATGAGCCTCAGTGTCCCCACCAACCAAGTAGGGAGTTGATAGCAATCATTGTTTCTCAGAAGGTGGTATTACAGGGCTCCAGTCCCAGAAACTGAGTACCTGCAAGACAGCTGCAATAGATGTTCCCCGTAGGTCTCTCTGATTCTTGGACTCTGTCTTTAACTTGCTTGATGATCTTTTTTCCCCAACTTTTTTATTGTTGTAAAATGCACATGACATAAAATTTATCATTTTAAGTGTACAATTCAGTGTCATTAAGTATATTCACATTGTTGTGCAATCATCACCACCACCCATCTCCATAACTCTTTTTATCTTGCAAGACTGAAACTCTGTTCCCACTAAACAATAACTCCCCATGACCATCACACTTACCTGGCAGGGAAGAGCATATGATTAGGAAAGTGAGTTTCCTAGGGCAAAGCATATCTATTGTTTGACAATCTTGAGTAAGCCACAACCTCTCCATCTATAGAGAATGATGACTTGAGTAGATGATCTATCATTTCTTCTCAAATTACAAAACTTGCTAAGGCAATAAGGAGAGGCATAACCCCAGGGAGACAAAATGGGTCAGAAGACAGAAGATGAGGTCTTCAATAAAAGGAAAGTAGAGAATGATGCCCTGTCCCATATAGGTACAGAAGGACCAGGTAAGTAGCCATAAGAGAGAGTAGCAGGAAAGCATGGGTTCATTTTTAGTTGGAATACCAGAATACCTGCTTGTGTGCCTATGTGGACAAAATCTGGGAAAGAAAGCAGGCCCCAAATCCTGAGCCCTGGAAGTGTTGGCATTCCTGATGAGACTCAGAGAGTCAACATCAGGCCAACCCTAAATCCCATGAAGAATGTGCTGAGCTAGGCCCTTGCAGCTTTGACCCCACCATAATTTCCGAAGCATCTCCAGAAGGAGCTGGGAATGACAGGGAAAAGAAGATCAAATTCTAAAGCAATTTTTAACCTCTAAGTGATGATGATTTTACACAAACTTGAGTTGTTCCTTGATATAGCACAATATTTTCTATGTACATGATTCCAGTTTTTTTCTAATCCTATTTTTTAAATTCATATGATACACATAGAAGATTGTATAAAACATAAAACAACAAAACCAACATGTATGTACCCATAAACCAGATTAAGAATAGAACTTTTAAAATATTTTAGAAGCCTTTTCTCTTCCCAGAGATAACTCTCCTGACTTCTGAGAGTCAACTCTAGGAATACAACATAGGCTCCTCAGTGAGCTTTGAGCTCATCCTGGTTAGATCAGGCATACCACCAATCTCTTTTAGAGAGTTACTTTCTGCATAGATTTCCACAGGTTATTCATCCATCTATCTTGTGTTGATCCTCATTAGTTTTCATCTTAGATGGGCACCTTGTCTTTTTTCAATACATTTTATGGTCTTCTTATTATAAAAGTAATATATACTCTTTGTAGTAAACTTGGAAAAGGCAGAAAACATAAGTATAAAACATATAAAGAAGTCAGGGATAAGCACCATTAACACGTTGGCATATGATATTTTGTTATTTTTTTCTGTGCAGATATGTATTTCACATTACTGACTTTAAGTTGTATATATAGCTTTTTCCTTTTATTATGAAATATAACATAGATACAGGGTAGTGCAAGGCCTACATGCACAGTTTAAAGAAGTGTAGTTTCACCATCAATTAGGTTGCATCAACCCCCAAGTTAGACCTCTTCTCCCTCCCCACATAAGTGATCACTGTCTTGATTCCGACACTCATTCTCCTGCATTTCTGTATAGTTTCACCACTTATCAATTGACTCTCAAACGAACAATCACTTCCCTTTGAAGAACTGAGTGGCGAGCACAATCTGATGTATCTGTAAGCAGCAAAGAGTCACAGTGCCACTAGTAGTTGAAGACTTATAGAAAAAGAGATGCTGCCCCAGCTCCCCTCTTAAGGAGTCAACGGCTACAGGCTTGTTCCCTGTAAAGAGAATATATGGAGCCCACCACCATCAGGATGCTGAGCAGAGTCATGACTATGGCACTGGACATGCAGACATACAGCTAAAGGGATTGGACTGCTCTATTTGCTTTCAATTTCTCAGTCTGCCTCCAGGACCTCTGGCTTCCAGGTGTAGATGAAGGCAGAACACTTCTGTGGGTTCAAGTGAGCATCCCCAGGTGATTCAGGCAGCAGGATCTGGAAGATAAAGCAGGAAATTAAGCAGCAATGGTCAAGTCAGATCTCTGCCAAGTCAGGAGAGAGGCAGACCCCCAGGATGTGAAGTCAGGGAGGCAATCCAGGGATCTACCCCATGAAGATGGTCACCCCGCCCACCTTACCTCCCAGTTCCAGAGACAACCTGGGGCTGCTGGACCTGAGCTTTATGAAGATTCTTTCATGCAGACCAAGCTGCTTTACCACTTTCCCCTCAGCAGCCTTGTGATTTAGCTTTCTTGGGGCTGTGTAGTCAGTTGACCTTGGTCTAGCTACTTTTGAGTGTGGCAAATAATAATGTTGTTATCTTCTGGTACATTCTCCTTATCATTGCAGGATCATGTCTTTATAAACAAAACTATACTTTTAGTGGGACCATAAGAAGGACTGGAGTTAAATGTATGCATTAAATCTGCTGTCTAAGTATGGAAGTCTGCAGAGGAAATCCTGCCATTCCCTTCCTCAGTTACCCAAATGCGATGGTTAGTTAGATGGCTCCTTTGGAACCCTCAGGCCTGTCAGCAGTGCTTACTATATCCAGCAGAAAGACACTGGGAGAAAAAGGGGGGAGAGGATGTGGATAAGCATAAGGGTTAGGCTTCAGACATTGCTTTTATAGCATTTGTGATTAAGTGTCTGGATTTTGGAGTAACTCAGACCCAGGTTTTACTTCCAGCTCTGCCACCCACGTACCATGTGACTTTGAACAAGTTTCTTTGCTTCTCTGAACTTTATTTTCTTGATCTGTGTTGTGGGGATAATAATGGTACCCATCTTTCAAGGGAGATAAAAACTATCCAGTGTTTCACTCAGTTTCTGTCACATTGTACATGTTCAGTACATGGTAGTTGTTACCATCATCACCATCATCATCATAAGGTAATAGCAACCTTCTGAGAAGCTGTCAGAAGCTGTCTCTCCTGGCTGCTGAGCGTCTGGAGAACCTTGATGACCTTGTCCTTTGACCCAGCCCTTGATGTTCCCTGTAGCAGTGTTCTTGACCTCCCCTTGTTCCCGGGATGATTCCCAGTGACCCACCTAGCCTGACCAACCACCCAGTATTCCTACCTCATGATCTAGCATTATTGATGACATGTGCATCACTGGGCACTCTGCCAAATTGCACCCAGAGAAAATGGTCAGGCTAAAGGGCAGATTGTACTACAGATCCTGCTCTGTACCCAGCTCTACAGGAGGGTATTCCACATTCTTTACCCCAAGGAGTTAACAGGCTATTTGCTTATTCATTGGAATTAATGGTGCAAAAAAAGATTTATTCCTTCATTCCTTAATTGATTTATACATTACTGATTTTACCTTTTGGTGTTACTGGGTTATTTTTTTTTTCTCTAGGTAAAGTAGCAATTTACCAGTTCAACTTAACCCTGTGATTAAATTCCAAGTCTGAGAGCTGTTTGACCAAGTGAACTTGATTCTGGACACCATCAGTTATAGTCAGGCTTAGACATATAAACTTTAAAATATTAAGGTTAAATTATATACATTTAAAGGGGGAAAATCCAGAAGAGCTCAAACTTTCCCAGTTCTTGCATAGAGAATACCCTGCTCCAAGGAAACTAATATAATGCAAATTTATAGAAGAGATCCAGGAAATGGCTGGGATTGATGCTACCCTAAAAACAAAGGTTTCTTTTGGGCAATTTAGTCAAGCAAAACTCAGGACATGGACTTTAAAGTCAGACAATATCTGGGTTTTAGTCCAGGCTCTGGCACTAACGAGTGACCTTGGGCAAGTTGCTTAACCTTTTTTCAGTTTCCTCATCTTTACAACAATCATAATAGTACCTTCCCTATAGGATTGTTCTGAGAATTAATTAAAATGACCCCAAGAAAGGGCTGAGCCCAGTGCCTTGCATTGAGTAGTTCTCAATAAAGGTTTATAATTTTATCAAAATGATCATTTATCATTTTTTGTTCATCTATTTTGCCAAAAGATAAACAATGTAATAGCCCTGATGAACTCCGGTGGCCAGACCATCCTAGTGCAACATGTCCAATTACACACTAGCTCATGTAAAATTCATAAGACAGTGCCTGGAGCATTGTAAAAGTGGTCAGTATGTGGCAGAGGTATTATTATTAATACTATCACTAGCTAGTTTTCTGAGAGAGCATACAAGCTTATGTTAATTTAATTAATGTTTATAATCTCTGAATAAGATACAACCATTACCTCCCTTTTACAGATGAGAAAATTAAGGCACAGAAATTTAAGGAGCTACCCCACAATTACATAATTAAGAAATGGTAAATCCATGATTCAATCCCAGACCGTCTTTCTCCACAGCCTGCCATTATGCCAAAGACCTGTGCTCTCCAATATGTAGCCAGTAACCACATATAGCCATTTATTTATTTATTTATTTATTTGAGTTTTCAAATCTGACAGCACTTTTTCAATTACAGTAGACATTTAGTATTACTTTATATTAGTTTCAGGTGTACAGCATAGTGGTTAAACACTTATATACTTTACAAAGTGAAGTATAGTAACCATCTGACATACATAAATTATTACAGTATTATTGACTATATTCCACATGCTTTACTTTACATACCTATGACTGTTTTGTAACTACAAATTGTACCTCTTGTTCCCTTCACCTTTTTTACCCAGCTCCTCACCCATCTTCCCATCACATGTAGCTATTTATACTTAAATTAATTTAAAGTAAATAAGAGTAAGAATTCAGTTCTCCATTTGCACTAGTCACATTTCAAGTGCTCAACTGCCACATATGACCATTATCAAATATGCTACCATATTTGATAATGCAGGTATAGTTCTGTTGGATGGTATCACTTATAGCATTTCTGAGATTCTATTTCTTACAAAATCTCATTTGCACTTGGCTAAGTAGGGTAATGGCAAGGAAGAGGCCAAGAAGTCTGAGTCACGTAAAATTTTTCTGATTTTCTAATACATTACTTCAGATTTACAAAATTATCTCTTGTCACCTCTGTTGGACCGGTAGGGACATTTACCAATTTGCTCAAAGATCTAGCTTCCTCCACAGCTCTGCCTTGACCTCTCTGGGCTATCTGCGTAACATGTAGTACCTTAGCATGTTCATCTCACTAGTGACTTGAACAACTGAGGCTGGATTCTGAAATCTGCCCAGCCCTGAAAGGCCTTAGGTTCTGAGAGTCTCTGGCACACCCACCAGGTCTCCAGTTCCCTCTCTTTGGCTTTCTCTGCTCACCTCTGTTACACAGTTAGTAAAGATTAGAGAAAGGAAAGAGAGGAGTTCAGGGTTCATTGTCTGAACTCCTGGATGATTAAGTCTAGAAATCTACAAGCTCCCAGAAGCCAGTGGAATCATAGTATACAACTATAGCCTTGCCAGTGCATGTATACCTCCTTCTGAATCTCCATCGTGAAGATTGGACCAGTATCTAATCCAGACAATAATTTATAAAATCCAAACTGTTATCATCCACATCTTTCAAAGCAGCTGAGTATCTATCGGGGTGAGTAATAATCTTAGTTTCTTGCATCAGAGTCCATTTGAACTATGGTGAAGCCATGGAGTAGCCAACTAGGTGGAGCTACTACTGGGTGAATGAAGACACCTGACCATTCCTTTCTATGTGCAGAGAAGGAGCCTTTGCACTTCCAAACCCAGGAGTTGCTTAGGTTTTAGTCACTCTGTAAATCAGATCCAGGTGTGTACCCCACCTTGCCACTGTGTGTCCTGAGTAAGACTATCTCAACTTCCTCATCTTATAAGCTAGAGATAGTGTCAATGCATATGTGCACAAAATTCAGTGCCCAACATATAGTGAGTGCTCAAAAAAGTGTTAGCTGATGTTATTTTCATGATGTGATTATGATCTTTCTGTGTTCTTTGATGGGTTTTACTAACACAACAACATTGAAAAGGGATGAGTAGATGTGCTTAAATGAGGGTCAATGCTCATTTTATCATTAACATCCAACCCAAAAAAGAGGTCAGTGCAATGTTCACCAGATTATCATCTCCCAAGTGCCTGGATCATCACGCCAAACTCATAACAGAGTAAAGTTGATTGAATTTGCCAAGTACAGGGCTGAGCAAAAGTAGGTTTATAGTTGCAATATACATAAATATTATAATCATTAATAAATAATGATATAATAATAAACTCTGTGTTTTGCATACTCACAAACTGTAAACCTCTTTTTGCCCACTGCTGTATTTTCTGAGCCCCACGTCTGTGCCAGGCACTGTCTAGGCACCAGAGAGATTTCAAAATGATTAAGACTTGGTCCAGCAGAGATATTCAGTCAGCCAGAGGTGTTCAGCCACAGGAGCTGGGCCAAAGAAGACCAGAATTTCCAGAGTGGAAACTAGGTGAAAGGCCATTCCAATCTGGGTGAACCAAGGAGCACAAACACAGAGTGCTGAACATACATGGCAGCCCGTCTGGAAAGCTCCAAGGAGATTGGTATGACTGGAGGGTAGAGTACATGACAATATGGAACATGAAACTTGGCTGCCAAGAGGGTGGGAAGTCAAGGGACAGAGTTTAGCAGAATATGCTTGTTTCTCTAGCTACCTGCAAGCCATTGGAGACTTTTCAGAGGGAGGGATCATGGGCCAACTTAGGTCCAGCAAGCCCTCTAGTAACCATGGGAAACCCAGGGTCCTAGGGGCTGAGCAGGTGTGAGCTTTTTGAAATCAGACACCGCTGTCAGACATTACCCATCCCATGGTTTAAATTCTATGAAATTCAGAATCACATGGGACCAGCCAGTCCAAGAGCTATTTAATCATGGCCACCAATTACTGACAAACTTACTTTTCTGAGATTTTCGTGGAGACATATGGGTGTACCTTATGTTTAGAAACCTGTAGGAGTATAAATGTCCCTAGCAACCTTTTCTTTGGAACTTGGATCTCACACTTAAAGGGTGTGTGATAATCAGGGGGTTTTCCAAATTAAATAAAATGGAGAAGACTCACAAGCACCAGCCATAAAGCTCCTAGTCAGTCACAGTAAAGACTAAACCTTATCTATTTTATTTTATTGTTACATATTTTTTTAACTGGGATTGGACTGGTCTGTGAACTGCCTCCTCTCATTCTGCTTCACCTGAATAAGTGGTTCCAGCTGCACTCCCAGTTGCTGATGAATAGAATTGTCCACATTGTGGTGGCATCTTTTGCTGCTTGTAATTCCTGTGTGCTATCTGCACTTGTTTCTGCCTGATGAACTACTGAGGTACTACATGTGTCTCTACGTTAATACTGATGGGGGAGTCCTGTTCCTTGAGCCATCACTAATATGCTACAAGTCACATGAAGCTACCAGAGATTCCTAAGCAAAAGCTTACAAGTAAATCCCTATCATGGCTCTCAGAATGTGTCGTTATGGAATGGGCTGCTAATCAGAACTCTAGTAGCATTTGCATTTTAGGATTGTAAAAACTTCAATGTGGCTATAAAATCATGTTTAAAATGATCAAGGAACTAGGTTTTCAGGCATAAAGAATTGTCAATTTTATAAAGCAGTATTTCTGCTCATGTCCCAGATGACCTTGATCCAAAGACAAATTGGAGCTTAATGCAGTGAAACTAGAGATGGCCAGTGAGCTCAGCTCTGTAATAAACCATACCAAAGGGAGCGGCACTGGGCCCTCCCCAGTTGGTACACCATCGAATGGCAAAGAAGTTTTCTTTCCCGAGGGAATTGAATTTACTTGTTAAGAATATTTCCTATTTTGTTTTGTTTTGTTTTGTTCTGTTGAAGGGTATAATTTCTAAAACTTTCCAGGCTTGTTTTCCTATTCCCATATTTAAGTAGTTATAATTTGTTCTTTAAAAATTGTTTGGGGTCATGCCTTGGCTGGTGTCTCAGTGGATTGAGCACCAGCCTACAAACCAAAGGGTCACCAGTTCAATTCCCAGTCAGGGCACGTGCCTGGGTGTGGGCCAGGTCCCCAATAGGGGGCATGGGAGAGACAATCACACATTGATGCTTCTCTCCCTCTCTTTCTCCTTCCCTTCCCCTCTGTCTAAAAATAAATAAATAAAATCTTTAAAAAATTGTTTAGAGCCCCTTGTAAAACCTTGCCTGTAGCTTTCTCAATGGCATATTTTAACAGGTTACATTTCAAAACTTGTTTTCTTATGACAAGTTAATGATTAAACACACAAATGCACACGCCTACACACACACACCATGGCAAAATTCATGTGGGCTTGGGAAGCAGGTAAAACTGGGTTTTCATCCTGCTCTGCTGCAAACTAGCTATGTGACTTTGGGCAACTCAGTTAACCTCTATGGGCCTCATTGTCCTCACTTGTAAAATAGAGATAACAATAGTTCCTGTCTCATGTACAGATTGAATGAGTCCAAATATTGAAAGCACTTGGATTCATGCCTGGTGTATAGCAGATGCTCAGTAAATTTAGTGGTGACAAATATTATTTTTTGATCAATTAATGCACGCAACTATCTACTGGCCTATCATTAACTGCAGAGACTTGCCCACAGTAAATGCTTAGTGTTTATTGCAATGAGTCAAATTGACTGCAAATGTTTAGCTTAGTTTGGGGAGATAACTATTTCCATTTCTACTGGGATGTTTGGTAGGAGATGCAGATGATCACTTGCAGCTTGGGTGTTAAAAGCATGAGTGTGAAGAAGCTGACTCACATAAAAAGCAGAACTTCTCATCAAGGCAGGCTTTTCCCCTGGTCCTTTTGGACACCACTGTTACTTGGTGTGCTCATCAGGATGTCAGGGCTGTATCAGTAGCTCATTTGAATCTTGAAGTTTTCTCTGACATGGATATCAAGTATGGGGTTTTTAATTGCCTTTAGCTGAAAAAATTAGGTCATATGCTCAATTCTGATGAAATTTCTGTCTTCTAAAACACAATGGAAAAGACAGGTCCCACCCACACACAAGTCCTCAAACCTTGGGGCCCTGGCAAGGTGAAGTGCAGTAAAGGCTGCAGTAAGGACTATTGTGAGATTTCCACTTGACTGTTTGGTTTTGCACTCACCATTTGGTTTTGCAGATTTCTCAGCATGTCTACACATATACCTACAAACCAATTTAGAGCCATGTGCTCTGTTGTGGGGGGCAGAGGGATAGGGAGGGATCGAGATTAGTCAAGGTCATTGCTGGTGAACCAGCTAACTGACCTAGCTTTACTCCCATTTCCAACATGACAGTGAACAGTCAAGGCAGAGGATCCTTAACTGAGTTCCATGGATGGATGTGAAGTAGTCTAGAAAACCCCTGAAATTATGTGTGAAATGTTCATAGGCTGGGAAGGGGAGACACCACCATAAGTGCTTTTTCTGTGGAGGGAGACTATGACTGATTCTCAAAGGAGTCTGTGACCCAAGACAATTAAAACTGCTAGTCTGTTTGGTTTTGTTGCCCTAGACCAACTGGTGTATATAGCCACAACACCCAGTAAGCGACCCAATAAGGCAGTCAGGGAAGTGACAAGATCAGTCACAACCATTTTGTGGACAAGCAGCTGATAGATTGTTCAATCGGTTGTTGTAGAGTCATGTAGACAAAGCCTGCAAGCTTGGGGAAGCCAGTCCTCCCCAGGTCAGCCTCGGGCAACAGCCCCCATCCTACCAGGCCCTGGGGAGTGAGTCCTTCCTGCCAAGCAGCTCCTTTGCTCATGAGCTGGCCAGAGTCACCTCCTCCTCGTACAGCACCTCAGAGGCAGCGCCCTGGGGCAGCTGGGATCCGAAGGCCTGGAGGCAAGTGTCTGCTCCACTACTGCCTAGCTGCGACACTGTGGGTAAGTCACTTCCCCTGAGCCTCACTTTCCTCATCTCTCAACTGGGTCACAGTTCCCTGCTCCGCCTGCTTGCCTGCCTCACAGGGTTGTTGGGAGGAATACAGGAGGTGACAGCCCATAAAGCTCTATATACCCAGGAGGGATTTCCAATGCTTTCTCTACTGTGTCCTGGCCAGTCTTTGGCAGAGAGAACAGCTAAGCAAGCTGAATGCTCCAGGTACTTCAGCCTCACCTCCTGGGAATTGAGTGGTGTTTGTCCCAGGTGCAGTTACTGGGACAGTAATACCCCACCCTCCCTGCTGTCCACCTTCCAGCACCCCAGTTCCTTCCCTCTCTGTCCCTGCAGCCAGACTATGAGCCTGAGAGAGACAGATCTGCACTTCTGCACCTTGAATCCCTCAATTGCCCGCCTGCTCCATAGCTAGTGGATTCTCAGGAACTACCTCTCCCAAGAGCAAACTGCTGTGAACTGTGCACCCCAAGGTGTTCTTTGACCCACCCAAGATTCACACACCCTAAAAGTGGGTAGTTGGATTTCCCCACTGGAATACTGGCAGCCTGGGAAGGGCAGGCAAAAGGAATTCTAGCCAAGTTTCTCCAACATGGCTGTGAGTTTGAATCATGCTGCAGAGTTTACAGTAAGAAGGGCTTGACTTGCCCTAAAGAGTTACCTTAATGGTCACCAGCCATTAAGATGGAGGACACCAGCCAGAATGAGCCTTTGCAGAGTATTTCATTTGGATTGTGGAGTTACTGTTCTGGCATGTGAAATAGCAGTATGCACAGGATATCTGCCCTATCTGCAGAGAAGACTGGAGAAATGAGCATTGCTAAGTGATAGTGATCTGAAAAGGATCATCAGGATGAAAGGACCTCCAGGATTCTGTCCTTTAATGGAAATTCTGCTTTGTTATAGACAGCCTTGTTTTCTTTATCTGTCTGCCCTGGCCTGGAAGAACAAGCAGTACTTTCCGTTCAAGGTGTATTGATTTTTTTCTCTCTTTCCCCCCCCCCTTTTTTCTGTGTACTCTCAGAGTCTCAGTGCTTTTCAGCTAAAACCTGAGAAATCTTGTCTGGCAAAAGCTGCCAGGGAAACAGATTTGGCCAACGTGGATGGGGGCATCATCCACTGAGGATGTCACTGCCTTCCTCTGTCCTCAGAAGTCAAAAACAAGAGGATCCCTGCTAGCTTGCCTATTGAATTTCTGTCCTCACCCTCCATATGTCTACCAAAGCCAACACCTTCTACCCAGTAGTGAAGGGTGGGGCAGATGCTTGGCCCCTTAATCTTCCCTACAAAGCTTTGGAATTTGAGCCCACATGGGGGTACTTTGAAGGACAAGACCTTGCCAGCTCAACCTGTGACTCAGGAAGGCCAGACTCAGTGTGAGACAGAACAGGCAGGCACTGCAGGAGAAGCAGATAGGCAAGCTGTAAAGACATTTGTTTCCTCTGCCCTAGAATATTCCCAGCATTTAGACCAAGCCCTTCTGGGACCAGGCAGCCCTGAAACCATGGAGGAGACAAAAGAAGAGTCAGAATAGAGTTCATGCTGTTGGATGTCAAGTGGAAAGACAGAAAATGGAGAGTAAAAGAGGTGACATACAGCTCTCAGCTGTTTGCTTTTGATGCCATGGATTTTAGGAAAGCCCCATTGACAGCTTCAGACCCGTTCAGACCCTGGGACAGCACCATCACCATGAGGAAGATCCCTGGCTCCTGTGCAAAGGGCCCAGAGGAGCAAAGAAAGACTCCATCCAGGCCAGTGCTACCATGGCCTCATCTAGCCTAGAGAACCTTGTGACAAGTTCTGATTTTCTTCAAGGCCCTAAGCCCTGACCTGAGGTTTCTGCTGTGTCCCCATACCCCACACACTCCTATTCCTTTCACACATTATATTTTCTTCAGAAGATGTGTAACCATCTGAAATGACCTTTGATTGACTTACATGTGTCTTGTCAATCTCCCCTGCATTGTAAACTCCATAAAAGTGGAGAAGCACAGTGCTGTCCCCGTGTTTTAGAAAGAGCCGGGCCCAACGTAAACCCACAAGAAATATTTGTCAGCTGACTGACAGAGGAGGACACACTGGGATGCCAAGGAAGCCCTGTCTTCCCATTGCATATTTGGGCAGGTTTGTTTTGGGGGACCAGAGTCAATGAGGCCCACACCTTGCAGGCTGCATTTGGTCAGGGAAAGTCATTGATCAAAGGCAACAAAAAAGGGCAGGTGTTTGACAGACTTCACTCCCCCTCAAGATCTTGGCCTCGGGTTCACAGGAAGAAGTGGTCTGATTGCACACACATCACTTCCAATGGTTCAGTCTCCTCTGAAGTCATTCTGGAGAAACTGAGTCATGGGCTCTGAGAATCAAGAGAAACTAGGAAATGAAATTCACCTGTCATTTACTGTAATAAGCCTCTGTAGCTTCTGGAGGAGAATTTTTGCCTAAGAACATCCACACCCCCTCAAATGGGGCTTCTGATGGAAGTGTCTACATTGCCTTCATCCATGGGCTATGTGAGTGTGTGGTGTCCTCATCCATATAGGTATGGGAGTTTCCAGAATTCAGGTCTTTATTTCATAATCTTCATGCACAATACTGTCTTCCTGTCATTTTAAAGGAAAAGTCAGAGGGGTGGGTGGTGTTTCTAAATCTGATTTCCAAAAATACAAAATTCCTAGTGCAGTAATAAACAAACCCAGACACTGGGGCTTGTTAACCTTTGAACATACCTGGGTGCTTTCTGCTGCAGGGCAAGATAGTTCAGAGTGAGAGTACTCATGGGCTGCATTTTCTGGGAAAGGAGGCTGGGGTTTCCTAGAGGTAGAAAAAATATCTCCCCTCCTCTTCCTCTGCATTCCCCTCCTCCCCCCCCTTTTCCTCTTCCTCCTGCTCCTCATTCTACTTCTGTTTATTCTCTCTCTCCCTCTTCCCTTCCTCTGTCCTTCACCCTTCCCTTTTATTTCTCTCACTACCTCTCTCCCTCTCCCCTCCCTCTCTTCTTCCCTCCCTACCCCCGTTTTTCCTTTCCTCCTGCCCTCTCTCTTTCCCTACATCAATGTGTGTTATATACAATAAGGCTTTGGACCCATTCCCTGGCGTCCCCCAGAAGCTATTCCATTGGAATCCCCTTCCCAGTGAGAATGCTTTCCTCCTGAAAATCACAGGGCCAGTAGCTTCAGTCTTAAGTCCTGCTGAAAATCCAGGAATCCTTTGTGCGTGAGTCCCGCTGATTATCTGCCCCATCCATCCTCCTCTACTGGATTAAGTGGTTGAATCAGTCCTGAGACTATTATTCCCCTGCAGTGGTGAGAGGAAGCATCCAGGTTATTCCATGAGACTTTCAGGAGCAATTCACCTGTGATGGCTGAAAATCAAAGCTGACACAGCACATGTCCTGGTCTGCTGGGGAGGAGACTGTGTTGGGCTCAACTGTGCCAGGGGGTAGCAGTGAGGTTTGGGCCAGCCTTTTGTGTCTTTCTCCTGACTAGCACACAAATGAAGCACTAGCTCTGCCAAAGCCCCCACACATGGACCAGGACTTTGCAGCTTCCTGAACATCATCAAAAAGCTTCCACAAAAGCAACTCTGTGACTTTGCACGTCACCATTCTGACTGAAATCTGTCTGTGAATGTGACCCCTTGGCCCAGTGGGACTGGGAGGCACTGTGATGGAAGATCCAGGGCCCTTAGTTCTCTGGAAGACTTCCTGCTGGCATCAACCCAGGCTCATCCATGGTGATCACCATGGGGGAAGCACACCTACACTTGAAAAGAACCCACAAACACTGCTCTGTCAATGTCACTTGGCATAATAAGGCCAAGTACCATGACAATCACAGCCTTCAAAAAATGAGTCATTTGATGACCTCCTCCATAAGCATGCTTATGAAAATCCACAGGGTGCCTGGGACATCCTTTACAAGTCCCCATCACTAAGCAGCAATTTTCAGCCATTGTTTCCTCTTGGTCACTGAAAACATTTGTCATTTCCTGTTTTCACCATTTTCCAAAGATTCTAATTGTCAGTTTCAAAAGGCAACAACTGTTTTCTTGGGCCTTATCTTCGGAGCACATTGATTCAGAACAAAGGATTGGGGCCTCCATCTGCAAAACAAAGGAAGCATCCTCCTAGGGAGGCCTGGATAGAATGCTCTGGCTGCTGGGCCAGGGACAATAGAAACAGGCCCAGAGCACAGGACTAGGAGTACCCCGGACCACCTCAGCAGTATAATAGACCCCTCTTGACAGGAGTGCCCCCAGAACCTTCCAGGATGCTAGAGGGCCCATCCTGCAGGCTGGATGCCAAGTGTACTCTTTGGATTTGGGAGTTTGTGTAACCATGCCACTATTCAGGTTTTTCCTTCAACCCTGGATGTCCTGGGTTTTGTGCTTCCTTGGATGAGCATTGCCAACAACCCTGTTCTTCCTATAACTCTGGATTGTTTGAGAAGCACTCTCTTTTATCTGATAGACACTACCCAGTTCCTCAACCCTCTGACTTTGGTCTCCCCTGCCCTTGGGGTGTCTTTCCTCTGTGCTTCTTCCATTCTTGGTTCTTCTGCCTTTCCCCTACTTCTTCTTTGGTCACACTCTGTAGCTTACGCTTGCCCCCGACCCCTGCCCCTGTGCAACTGTGTTATTTGATGAAACTATTGGGGCAGCCAGTAGGGAAGGAGTTAGGATTGGTGTAGACCTAGGTGGCCATAGGAGCCAGTCCCCAGAAGCAGCAGACTGGACAGGCAGAAACACTGGGTCTGCAGTTAGAAGACATGGTGTCATGTCAGTAAACTGGGGTCTGTAGATATTCTACACTTGATCCTAGCCAAAAGGCCGAGAAGTGGTGAGGGGTCTGTAGATATTCCACCCAGATCTCCTGGCCAAAGTTGATGTAAGGGTAGAAGGAAAGAACATAAGTGAAAAGGCTACCTCGGAAATGCCTGCTTATCCTGAGAATCTCAGGGAGATCCTAGTGCTCCCCACCTTCCTGGTGGTGTGGTCTTGGGAGGTCATAAGGCCTCTGTGCTCCTCATTGACCAAGTGAGTATCACTGGGATAACAATATGAATACTTCAAAGCATTGTTGCAACATTGTGTGAAATAATGGCTGCAAAGTGCTCAGTACAGTGAGCACGCATGAAGGCAGTTTTGTCACCTCCATGCTTTAACAGGAAGAGGGCAGCTCTGTGGGCTGGCTGAGAAAAAGCACCTCCAGGGACCACATCCCAGCAGCCCCAGAGGATGGGGGCAAGAGCTCGGACAGGAAGCAGGCTAAGGCCAGGATAGTAAAATCGTTTCTAGTGTAGTCTGCCTGGTGTCATGTGTTTGTCTTCTCTGCCTTGGCAGGAGCTGAGGCCAGAAACTGCTGCCGGGCCTGGGAGCTGGACATTCTCCCAAGTACCAGCCCTCTGCCTGCCTCCATGCCACACCCCCATGTCAGCCCTCTAAACACAGAAAAGCAGGCCAGCCCATGTTGCAAAGTCAAGTCTTCTGGCATCTAGGGGGACGCAGCTCAGAAAGTGGACTCGGGGGTTGTTCCCTGCTGGAGCTACCTTGGTTGTTGGTACACTTGTGAGCAAGCTTCTTAAGAAGGGGGGAGAGATGGCAGTGGGTAAATACTAGATTGGGAGTCAGACTTGGATCGGAATGGCTGAGGATCTCTGTGCAAGGGGTCATGCCTCCTATGTGCCCTCATCTGGTTCTCTACCAGCTGGCCCCTTGAGCCACTCCCACACTCAGTGCTTGGACTGCAGGCCTGAAGCTTGGCTCCTTCCCCCACCCACCCAGCTTGGAAATGGAGACAGGAAGATCATCCCAATTGCACATGCTGCAGCCAGTCAGGAGAATGAAGGGAAGTTGGCAGTGAGTGACTACTCCTCCTGGTGTCAGACAGTGCATCCATCTGATGATGTGATCATCCTGTTGTTCATGCCAGGACCACCCAGAACAATCCTCAGCCTTTTCCCCATGACAACACTACAGAGGCTGGGTACCCACTACCGTATAGCCCAGAGTTAGCTCTGCCCCAGTCCTGGCATCCCTGGTTTGCTCAACCATTCCTTGTCTGTGTGGTTTGGAGTCCAATCCCTACCCCAGTCACTTAGTGTCCTCTGAATGCAACCAGTTTATCTGGGTCTCCTTGATAGCTGGCATGCCTAGACTCTTGTCAGCCCTTATAGGTATGGTCTGGCCAAAACAGAGTAGTGTAGGACTGTCACCTCCCTCATTCTACATACTCTGCTTCTATTAATGTGGCCTAATGTTACATTTGCTCTTTTGGTGACCGCATCTCACTGTTGACCCATCCTGAGTAGAAGGACATCCAAAATGCCTAAATATTTTTCTACATGCACTTGCTGTTAAGCTCTGTGTCTGCCACCACAACCTATGCTGTCGCAGTTGGTTTTTTTAATCCAAGTTGCAGAATCCTACTTTTATTTATACCTGTGGAGTTTTGCTTGGGAGGGTGGGGCATGCATGCAAGTGTGTGTTGGTGTGTTCACTCATGCTTTCTGCTACATCAAAGCCAAGTCCTGGTTCCCCACACAGTGATCCCAAGGCAAATATTTCTTGGTAGCCTTATTCTAACACATCTTTTTCATCTTCTGTTTAGCAAAAGAAACAGAGATCAGTTCTTATGGCAGTGACCCCTGAACATCAAAGTGCATATGTCACCCAACAGATGAATCAATTTCAAGGTAAGCAGTTAACATCAATGTTCCTAAAGGAACAGGCCAGGCAGTATGTATATAAGGGTGGAGTTAGAATTCACCCCAGAGTAAGCAATTACTGTGGGTGTTTCTGAAAGCATTGAGGGAAAGAGGGAGGTCTGCAAGTGAGTTCAGTAGCACTCTGCTTGGATTTCTCACACTGGAAACTTAAATAGGATCCCAATTGAAGGCCATGTATTAATGACTCTGACATCACTATTTAATTCAACAGATTGATTAAACTCAGGCAATTTAAAGAAGTTATTCTCAGGGGGAGAAGGGCACACCCCCTAGGGTTTTATAAGAATCAACTGAGGGCTGCTAAATCCCAAGGGTTCTGATCCTACCCTCCTTGCCCTCACCCCAGTGACCTTCTATTCTAATGGGATCATGGGCCACCTCTCAAGTGTCAGCAATGGAAAAGGGGTTGAAGCCCTGCCTTAAAGAGTTTGTGGTGGGGGGCTCCCAGAGCATCCACAGATAGCAGGGGTCCCCACCCTACCATGACAGCTATGAATGTAATCAACATTTATTGGTCAGGAATACAGCTGTTTGCAAAAAAACAAAAACAAACAAGCATTGGTCCCTACTTCTCGGAGCTTGGAGATTAGCTGAGGAGACATGTGGTAAGCTATCCTTAACAGCCAGTAGTGACACTGTGCAAGACCAAGGTTATTCTCACTTAAGGCTCAGAAGGGCCGCTTGCCCTTCAACAGGTGGTCAGCATCTTCATTTTAAGCAGTGCAACCATCACAACATTGCTCCTCCATTCTCATGCAAAAACCCTTGTTCCTTTGGGCTTAAGACCAGCTAAATATCCCACCTGTCCAGGTCAGCCACACTTCAGTTGTATGGACAGGGCAGACAAGTTGCAGGAAGGCAATTCTGTCTGTCAAGGGATGGACAGTGCCAGTCCCATGTACTGAGTATTGAGTATATAAAAGCACACTGAGACCCTGGCCTCATGGAGCTTACAATCTACTTGAAAAGACAGAGAGATAAGCTGGAATTTTTCATCCAACATTATCTATACTTGGTGGGGTGTGGGGGAGGTGTGGGAGCAGACTCAAGAGTCTAGGAGAGCTCCCTAGAAGAACTGTGGTCCAAAGTGAGGGTGGAGGAACGAGGGGACTTGAGAAAAGCTGGGGAACAGGAGATGCTCAGTAGGAGCCAAAGGTGGAAGGTGAGAGGTCAGTGCTGGGCTGGTAGCTCCCCATCAGCAGCTGCAGCCCAAATTGAGAGCACCTTTGGAACTGAACCCCCTTCTCTCTTTCTGTAGCCGTCCAAGAACAAGTCACCTCCAAGTGTAGCCAGACCAAGGCAAACTCCCCATACAGCCAGCACATGATGCCACCCACAGCTGGGTTCCTTCAGAACAATCTGAGTCCAGGAATGATTCCACCCAGCAGACACCAGACCCATGAGGGCATGATCTTACCGACCTTGGGCAAAAAGCAAGGAATTTTTAACCCCAACCCCCTGTTTCCCATACCGTCATGCTCAGGCCAGAACCGCCTGGGTAGCCTTGGCTCTGTCTGCCAGCATACACAGATGCCCAAGGCATCCCCCTTGGGAGTGCTCCTGCCCAGGTTCAGCCAGCTCCTCAGTCCCCACCAGCTCAGACAGCCGTGTGTGCCAAGAATGCCCACCATGTTCAACAATGCCACATGGGTGGCAGCGGCAATGTCAACCCCAGTGGTCTCAAGGGAACCAACCCCGAGGCAAGTGGATAATAGCATTCAGCAGCAATTTGATAGGAACTCAGTCTTTGCCAAGGTGCCTGCGGGAGTCTCCCTGGCCTGTCCACCACAGCAGGCAGTCAGGCCTCCCAGTCAGGGGACCCCAGGAAGCAGGCCTGGCCAGGTGGTGAATGCTGTGTTACCCAACCCCAACTTCTGCCTGAGACAGAGCCCAGTGCTTGGTCCTGTGCCTGTGCTGAATGCCGCCAAGTCCCTCCAGCAGGGTATAGCCAGCTTTGGTCCCATGAGTCCTATGCAGGGCATTGAGCCACCACCAAGCTATGTGGCTGCTGCTGCCACTGCCTCTGCTGCCTCAGCCATCGCTGCCAGCTTGTCTCCTGGTCCATTCAACAGAATCGGGCCCCCTCCTGAGCTGCCACCCTATGACTTTTTGCCCCAGGCCCAACCTCTACTAAATGATGTGATTTTACCACCTGACTCCAGTGAGGTGGATTTCATTGAAGCTCTCTTGAAAGGCCCCAGCACGAGCCCAGATGAAGACTGGTTGTGCAACCTGAGGCTGATTGATGACATTTTGGAAGAGCAGAATGCTGATACCCAAAATGCCACAGCCCAGAATGCTGGCCTAGTCACCCAGAATAGCCAGAATAGCACCCCCAACATTGACATCACTTTAGGGAGTGGTGTGAATCCATAGCAAATTCACAACCGGCCCCAGACAGCCACACAAGTGTTCAGCCAATGCCCAGCCCCCTCTACCTGTAACAAAGTGGAAAGCTGGTGAGTTTTCAAAATACCTGTACATATTTGAAAATTTTGTGAATGGCTTTCCTAAACATTAATGACAGAAGTATTTATACTTCATTTCATGATTTTCTAAATAAAGTGATAGCTTTTCTTTCAATACGGTTGTGTTTATTATGCATTGTTTGTGTTTATTATACATTGTTGCAAATATGCAGACTGTGTTGTTTGCTCCAAGGATATCGTGTAAGCCAGGTGGCTAAGTCACTTATGTGCTTGATGGGACAGGAGATGTGGATGTAACCAAGAGGTGTTGTACAAGCTTAGAAATGCCACATAGAAAACCACTTGGCCATTTATTTCCATTTTCACTGAAAATGTGATCGCCTTGTGTAATTTTTAATCTTTGCAAACCTTTCTATCTCTACTAGCTCTTTTCTGATAAGCACATTACAGCAGAAGCTGCTTTTATTGTAAGTGCCCCATAGAGGAAATTTGCAAGGAGGCTGAGAGAGTTATGTAGATTTTGGAGAGGTAAAGAGAGAGCATGTGAGCTAAACACTCTCTGAGCTATCAACCTTAGGGATCTACAGGGTCCTCCCTTTATCATTCAGACAAGAGGACCTCAGCTTTGCACCTCTCCAGAGGCATCCTTGAAGGGTGAAGGTGAGATGTTCCTGGTTTAAAGCCTTTCAGTATTTGGTTTGATTTAAAGCTTTGTGTTTGCGGGGGAAAGTCTATAAACATCAATACTTGATTTTTGGTTCATGTTTGATGGTTTGTATCTGCAGTTATCATGTATATTTCAGTGTCTGTTATAGAAAAATCCAGGCCCACTGTGCTGTAAACTTTTCTGTGTCCAAACTCTATGTAATCACATTTTAATTGCCACTTTGTATTTTGCCTCTATGTTTGAAATCTGGCATCTGTTTTAAGCCAGAATGTTTTTTCCTTTCTTTCTGTAATAAACAGCCTGGAGAAAAGTGCCTCTGTTTTCATTTTTCAAGGAAGCATTCAATACCTGCAAACCCATGTCAGCAAAGTCAGCCAGTGTCTTTGGTTCTTTCCTAGGCTACCGATATCCTGCACATTGGAAAGATGCTGCATGTAGGGGTGCAGGGTGAAAAGTTTGTGTGGGCCAGCTACAGTCAGTTTCACATCACAGCATAGAAGCTTGCCATTTTGGGTCCCAGCCCGTCATTTTATAGATGAGGAAACAGAAGGGACGGGAGGCCACTAAGGCAACTCAGCTTGGTGGGGTGGGCAGGGGAAGGCTTGTACTGAGAATATAAACTGCCCTGTCATCCTCTTTTGGCTGAGAGGTTGATGGACCTAAATAATGTGCCATCTCCTCCTATGTGACACCCATATAAAGCAGCTGGAGATGGGGGGATACCTTGAGGCACATGGCATGTCTGTTGTACTGGAAAGTAAATGTCTTTCACTTCAAAGACAACCAACATGGGCTGGTGAAGCCACTGGGCAGCTGAGCACCCCTGCGGTGCATGGTAGAGGTAGAAGGATGTCCCACCTCCCCTTCCCAAAGCCTTGATCATCCTGAGTGCTAGGGCAGGAAGAGCTCAGCAGGCTGGGCTGCGATGCAGGGACCAGAGGGGTGCATGGGGACAAGTCAAAGTCTCCATAGCTTAGCTTTCTGTCCAGGACCACAGTGGAAGGAGAGTCTTTGCTCTAGTTTGCCTGACTGTCCAAACCATGCTGAGCTCCATCCAGTCCCTTTTAACCCCATCCTACCCCACCCTCCAGCATTTGCAGCAAGTGGGTTAGCTGCTGGTTGTTTCTAACTTAAACTACACAAAAACAAAGATTCCTCTCACCCAACGGTAGGGCCACCCCCTCACAGCAATAAAGTGGCTTTACAGAGCTTCATCTGAATTTGGCTTATGGTTAGATCTCATTTCCAGGGGGACCAGAATGGGATGGCTGGGATCTGTCCCTCCCCTGGGGTGGTCACTAGGTGAGGTGCAGGTGAGAGGGTTTGCAGGTGGAACCACATCTCCCCAAAGGTAGTGAGGAAGCTAGTTGGGATACCACTTCTCCAGGTGCTGTAAAAACAAAAATGAAACACCAGTTGGGATTAGATGTAGTCACAAGGGAGTATATCACATTTATTCCCCTAATTGGCTGGGAAAGTTTCAACATAATGGCATGCTTGAGGAAGCCCATGCACTGAGACAGACCTGTTCTGTCCAGTAGAGTCTAAAATGCTCTAGGAAGATGCCTGCACTCACCACTCAGTGACTATGACTGAGAACAAAGATCAACAGATCTTTGGGGGAGAAGCAGGCCTCCCCAGCCCATGGACCAGAAGAGTCATGGAACTGAGAGCCAGGCCCCTTCTGCTTCCTGCAGAGCATTCTTTGCAGGTCTGGGTAATGGATGTGTCCCAGGGTATCCTTCGGCGTCAATCATCATTCCCTATCATGGTTTCTGCCTCTTTTGCCCCTGCCCCTCAAAGGCAGCACCTCCTCAGGAAGCCTCCCAGGAGCCATCCTCACTATGCCTCTTGGTGTTGCTTCAAGTGCCCCAGTGGTGCCAGGCAATAGGCAGGTGATGCAGATCCCGGCCAGCAGGATCCCGTGTTGTGGCAGCAATAGACAAATGCACACGGACTACAGAAATTCTGTGGAGAAAAAGGGACGGCATGGCCACTCTCTAAGTGAGAGAGGGCGAGAGGGCTAGAGAGAGCCCAAGAGAGCCGGACTCCTGCCTGGACAGGCTTTTATTGCTTTTCTGGGCACATTACCTCATTTACTATGCACAGGTTCACTGTAGGTGATTACCTTTTACAGACAACAAAGGACAAGAATACTGCTAATTACTTCAAAGAGAAGGATGTCACTGCTCAAGGGGGAAAGTGGTTGAACTGGTTACACTCCATACTTGGGAGGTTTAGCACAGACTTTAGGAAGTTAAAGATACGAAGTAAACATTTGCTGCCTCGATCCAGGGTGAGGGAGTTTTAGCCAAAGCAAGTCTCATAGCAGCCTAAGTACAATGCAGGCCTGATTCCCCACAGGAGAACCTGTCCATGGGCGTAGGTCCTGCCTGCCGAACCTCGCACCCACTGGCTTTTCCAAGTGGGAGCTGGACTACATTTCACACGCATGGAACAGTTTCCTATAGGCAGGCCCTGGCTTTTCCTCAGGGCTACATTGAAGCTCTTGGGCCTACCTCTCCTGTCTCCTCTCTCCAGTGGGCACAGGAGCAGCAGGGGTTGGGTCAGGTGCCCTTCCTTGGCTCTGTGTTGGACCCAACTGCCCAGTGACTGTTGCTCACAGCCAACCATTTGGGGTACTGAAGCCATCCCCTGTACATCTCCCAGCCCAGCCCTCCCAATAGGGCTTCTTTAGCATGCCATAGGGATTCGGAAGTCACCACTGTCCCCACTCAGTTTTTGATGGTCCTCAGAGACCCCAGATAAAAGCTGAGCTTGGCCCATTGAGCTGGTTTCATTTTCTGCTCCTAGAGGATTCACTGCACACCACAACCATGCAGTAACCTTAAGGCTAAGCCAGTGTGGACAGCGGTGTAGACAGCAACCTGAACACTTTCTGCCACCTGACTCCAGCCTGGCCTCACTGCCCCTAAGCAGTCCTTTTGCATCTCCATTCCCACTATGGTTGTCTGAAGTTGCTCCTTCCAGGAAATACCAGTTCCCACCTTTCTGCCATTGTACTGTTAGTTTCTCTTTGCTGGATTCTTCCACAGAACTTTCAACTGGGTCATGTTAAACATTTATAAAGGACCCATGGACAAGGACAATGGGGGAGATTGAATGGGGAAGGGGGTGGGTACGGCAGGGGAGAGTAATGGGAGAAAATGGGGACAACTGTAATTGAACAATAAAAAAGATTTTTTTAAAAAGCCACTCAACACCACAGCCCGTCCAGCTACAGCTTTAACTCCTGCCACCCTCCCTCCCACTCTCTTCAGCCTACAGTGATCTGGCTCCAGTCCCCTCTCCTCTCAAGTACAGTGGTACACTGGTCAAAGTACTAAATTCTTTCTGGCCATAAAGTTTTCAGTCCTCAGTGACATTGCCTCTTCAGTAGCACTAAACTCTCCTTCCCAGAAAAGTGATGCCCTTGGCTCCTGAGACCCACAGTCTCTTGGGACTCTTCTTTCCCTCTGGCCTGCAGCCTGGTCCTCTCTCCTCTTCTGAAAGCCATTCTCTCCTGCTGTTGCCATTACTTCCTTTGACTTGACTAGGACTTCTTTACACTCTCCTTATCTTCCAGTTTCTTTCCCTGGGCAGACAAATGGGTCCATGAGCCTGCATCTCAGCACCTCAGCATCTCAGCCTGGTCAAAATGAGCATCTGGGCAGAGCCTTAAATTTTGGTCCCCAGGGGAATATTGTTAAACTGGGTTTCACACTGGGCTGAAGCCCTCTAACCCCCTGGAAAAAGAGAGTGCAAAAGCTTGGAGGCTGCTGGATGTCTCCCATGAAGAGGGTTCACCATCATCCTGCTTTAGACAGCAGCATTGACTGGAATCCCTCATAAGTTCCCAGCCTCTCAAAAGTCCTTCCCTGAGAGAGCTGTGAGGAAGAAGGCACTCAGTTGCCAGTGGCTCCTCAGGAGCTTGCAGGAGGCACCTGAAGGCCTCTCCAAAAGGGGTGAAAACAGAACCACAATCATTATGGGGGAAGTGCTTTCTCCATACTCTATCCCATCACCCTCCACACAACTTTGAATCCAGCCCCACGGAAAAATGAGAGCAGTCCCTAGGGAGGTAAATGAGACCCCAGGAATTCCCTCTTTCATTAGAGCAGGCTCAGGTCCCTGGAGGTCCCACAGCCACGGCTGTGGATAAGGTATTATGTCTCACTTGACTTTCAGCCTAAAAAGTCAGGGCATCTGGAAGTGGACATGGGGTTCTGAAGAAACACATAGTGTTGTTTTCTCTAGTCAATGGTCAAGGATGTTCCAGGCAGAGGGAACAGCAAGTACAAACTCTAGGAGGAATGGAAAAGAGGTGAGTGGGTGGGCTCAGTGAGAAAGAGGTGAGACAGGAGAAAGATTCCATGGGTTGGCAGGACCAGAGCACACTGATTCCTGCAGGCTGCCTTCATTCCACAATGGAATCCTTGGGTCATTCTGGTACCTGTGTGGAGGATAGACTCACTCCAGAATGAATGAGGGAGGTCAATAAGGAAGGCCTCTATGTCTAGGGCTCGGACATCCTCAGTTAGGGTTGTCAAAACTGAACTCCACATCATTCCTCCAAGTCTGACTGTCCTGCTCAGTGGCAGGCAGGCATTGCACCCCTCCACTCCACTTTTTTAAGGCCCCAAATCCACTTGGTTTCCAAGCCCAGAATCTGGGAGTCATCCTGGATGTTTGTCTTTCTTTCATCCCTTCTCTATCCTGGAAAGATGGGATATGTCCTGCAATTAATCTGCAAAATCTCTGTGATCACAATGAAAATCCCAGAAAGATTATTTTTTGTAACATGACAAAATGATTCAAGGTGATCAACCTGGTGAGAAAACAAAATAAAAATAGCCAGGAAACGTCTAAAAATTTTTTTTGAAAAATCAAGAAAGAGTTTCTAATACTACCAGATAATAAAATGTATCATGAAGTTACTGTATTTAAAGCATTGTGGCCTTGACACAGAAAAAGACAGACAAGTCAGTGGAAATGAAATAGAAGCATGTGTGGGAATTGAGACAATGAGAAAGGTAGCAATTTAAATCAGTGAGGGAGACTTAATACATGGTATTAGAAAAACTGATTTGCCATTCGAACAATAAATCTGAATCCTCTGCCTCACCCTTGATATTAAGATAAATTGAGACAATTCCAAAATTAAAATAGAAAAAAGAGCCCTGGCTGGTATGGCCCAGTGGATTGAATGGTGGCCTGCGAACCAAAGGGCCACTGGTTCAATTCCCAGTCAAGGCACATGCCTGGGTTGCGAACCACATCCCCAGTAGGGGGCATGAAAGAGGCAACCACACATTGATCTTTCTCTCCCTCTCTTTCTCCCTCCCTTCCCTTATCTCTAAGAATAAATAAATAAAATCTTTTTTAAAAAATAAAAAAAAAACTCATAAAATCACTATAAGAAAACAAGGGTGGATATTTTTAGAATATCAAGGTAGATCAAGTTTCTCCAATTATAACATGAAACCTAGAAGCCATCAGGAAAAGACTGATGAAATAGCCCACATAAAATTTTAAGGCTTGCATAGAGAAAAATGCACCATGGAAGTCAAAAGATAAATGACAGATTTAGGGGGGGAGGAAACAAAACTGAACACATGACAGGCAAAGACTGATATGCCTAATAGAGATAAAAGCAGTTAATTGTTCAGAAAAAGAGAAGTACAAGAATTTTATAGCAATTTTACTCACAGTAACCAAAACCTCCAAACATCCCTGGTGTCTGTTAATAGGAAAGTAGGTAGGTCAACTCTGATATGTTCATGCAATGCAATACTACTCATCAGTAAACAATGATAGTCCACAACAATGAAAAGCAACACACTACTGATAGAGGCTATGACATGCATAAATTTCCCATGCATTATGCTGAAAAGAAGCCAGACTCAAAAGCATATGTATGATCCAATTTATAGATATAAGAAATCCATGGTGAAAAAAATCAGAACAATGGGACCCTCGGAACATAGGGAACATTCTGGGATGATGATAAATTCATGTTAGGGATGTGGGTTACACAGGTGTACACATTGCCAAAACTCAGAGTATGATTCACTTAAGATCTGGATATTTTATTGCAAGTTAATTTTACCTAAAATAGAAGAATCTTTAAAAAACGTATTGAACTCCAATTAATGATCTGCTGGAGTTAGTGGTGAAGTGTATGCATGTCTGCAACTTACTCTGAAACACATAAAAAAGAAGATGATTAATGGATGAAAAAAGGGATGAGCATATGGACTTCTGGTCAAGATTGAGGAGTAGGTAGATACACTTTGCCTCCTCGAACAATCAAAAGGACAACAAATTTGAAAATAAACAATAACTACAACTGTTGGAAAATTGAACTGTATGGAAGTCCAACAACCAAGGAGTTAAAGAAGAAACATTCATTCACACTGGTAGGAGGGGTGGAGACAATATACAGCAAGTCTTCAGCTGGAGAACCTGGCAGGCAAGGCAGTGCTGGTGTATGGATAAACTGGGAGGAACAACTGGGGAGCGAGACAGACCATGCAACCCAGGGGTCCAGCTTGGGGAAAGAAAGCCTCAAAACCCCTGGCTGCAAAAACCTGTGGGGTTTGCGGCAGTGGGAGAAACTCCCAATCTCACAGGAGAGATTGTTGGAGAGACCCACAGCCTCCTAAAATGTACAAAAACCAGCCCACCCAGGAATCAGCACCAGAAAGGCCCAATTTGCTTGTGGGTAGTGGAGGAAGTGACTGAAAGTGGGGCCAAGCAAGCAGCATTGTTTCCTCTAGGATCCCTCCCCTACATACAGTGCCACAACACAGTGATGTGGGTTGCCCCACTCTGGCGAATACCCAAGGCTCCACCCCTTACAACATGACAGGTGCACCGAGACAAAGAAATATGGCCCAAATGAAAGAAGAGACAAAACTCCAAAAATAGAACTAAGCAATGAAAACATAGATAACCAATCACATGCAGAATTCAAAACACTGGTTATCAGGTTGCTCACAGAAATGGTTGAGTGTGGTTGCAAAATAGAGGGAAAAGTGAAGTCTATGAAAAGTGAAATAAAAATATATATATACAGGGAACCAACAGTGAAGAGTAGGACACCAGGACGCAAATCAACGATTTGGACCATAAGGAAGAAATAAACATTCAGCCAGAACAGAATGAAGAAACAAGAATTCAAAAACGTGTGGAGAGGATTAGGAACCTTCAGGACACATTTAAACATTCCAACATCTGACTCATAGAGGTGCCAGAAGGAGAAGAGGAAGAGCAAAAAATGGAAAACTTATTTGAAAAAAGAATGCAAGAGAACTTCCCAATCTGGCAAAGGAAATAGACTTCCAGGAAGTCCAGGAAGCTCAGAGAGACCCAAAGAAGTTGGGCCCAAGGAGGGACACACCAAGGTATATCATAATTACATTACCTAAGATTAAAGACAGAGAATCTTAGAAGCAGCAAGAGAAAAGGAGACAGTTACCTACAAAGGAGGTTGATAAGACTATCAGCTTATTTCTCAAAAGAAACCTTGCAAACAAGGGGCTGGAAATTAGTATTCCAAGTCATAAAAGGCAAGGGCCTACATCCAAGATTGCTCTATCCAGCAAAGCTATCATTTAGAAAGATGGGCAGATAAAGTGATTCCCAGATAAGGTCAAGTTAAAGGAGTTCATTATCACCAAGCCCTTATTATATGAAATGTTAAAGGGATTTATCTAAGAAAAAGATGATCAAAACTATGAACAGTAAAATGACAGAAAACTCACAACTATCAACAACTGAGCCTAAAAAAACCCAAAAAAACAAAAAAAAGCAAACAACTAGAGCAGGAACTGAACCACAGAAATGGAGATCACATGGTGGATTATCAGCAGGAGGGTTATCAGCAGGGAGTTGGAGGGAGGATAATGGGGGGAAGTACAGGGGATAAGAAGCATAAATGGTAGGTACAAAATAGACAGGGGGAGGGTAAGAATAGTATAGGAAATGCAGAAGTGAAAGAACTTATATGTATGACCCATGGACATGAACTAAGGTCGGGGGCGGGGGGAATGCTGGTTGCAGGGGGTAGTGCAGGGCAGAAAAGAATAAAGAAGAGAAAATTATGGGACAACTTTAAGAGCATAATCAATAAAATATACTTTAAATAAAAGAGGGATGAGTAGAAAGATAGAGATGTGAAAAAGGAAGTAGAGTAGCGTGCTTGTGGTAGAAACCAAGAGATGGGTCTACATGGATTCACTGTACATTTCTTCAAACTTTATTGATTACTTGAAAATTTTCATAATAAAATATTGGGGGAAATAATTATTTTTTTAAATTACAGATGTACTTTAAAGTACAAATCTAGCAATCTGAGGTGGGAAAAAAAGGCCACTGAGACCAAGTTTATATTTAGGAGGAGGAAGGAGAATGGTGTTCAATTTTCCTACAGCTTCTTTTCCAGGAGCCAGTATAGGTTAGCATTAAACACAGGGAGTGAAACAGTCACTCTCTACATGACAGAACCAGTCAGATTGGTCTTATCTCACTTATTCTAACAGCATTTTGCAGAAACTGATCATTCTAACCATTGTTCACCTATTTTGCTCAACTGAATTTTCTCTGTATTCTCAATGTTTTAAAAATTGTTCTTAAACATTGGGGTGCATAGGTTCTTTTGGAATGGTGTTTCAGGGTTCTTAGGGTACAATCCCAGCAGCAGAATTGCTGGGTCAAAGGGCAGTTTCATTTTTAGTTTTCTGAGGAAATTCCCACCTTTAACTGGAACATAATCAACAGAAGAAAAAAGCAAACAAAATATAACCAGAGACATTGAAGTTAAGAACAATCTAACAATAGCCGGGGCGGGGGGAGTGGGAAGGGGACAGTGAGGAGAGGGGATTACAGGAACTACTATAATGGACACATGGACAGAGAACCAAGATGGAGGTGTAGGTAGACACACTGCGCCTCCTCGCACAACCAGAACTGACAGGAAATTGAATGGCAAGGAAGTCCGACACCAAGTAGATAAAAAAGGAACATTCATACAGACCAGTAGGAGGGGAAGAGATGGGCAGCCGGGGCGGAGAAGACTCGCGTTGCCATGGCGGGACCCAGACTGGCGGAGTGTGGGACAAAAGGGGCAGGCAGTCTGACCACTAGCAAACCCTTTGGCCCTACATTCCTGCACAGATAAACTGAGAGGGCTGGACTCAGACTGGTGGAGAATGGGGCAGGCAGAGTGGCGGGTAGCACCCCGTGGCCCCACATTTGTACATAGATAAACGGGGACTAACAGAGGGGGAGAGAAGCAGACCACACAACCCAGGGCTCCAGTGCGGGGAAATAAAACCTCAAACCTCTGATTGAAAACACCCATGGGGGTTGGGGCAGCAGCAGGAGAAACTCCCAGACTCACAGGACAGTTTGTTGGAGAGACCCACAGGGACCTAGAGCGTGCACAAGCACAGCCACTCAGGAACCAGCACCAGAAGGGCCCAATTTGATTGTGGGTAGCAGAGAGAGTGACTGAAAGCCCTTGGAGAGTGGAGCTAGTGCCATTGCTCCCTCTCAGCCCCGCCCCCACGTACAGTGTCACAGCACAGCGATCGGCATTACCCTGCCCTGGGGAACACCTAAGGCTCCGCCCCTTTAAGTAACAGACGCCCTAAGACAAAAAAAAAAAAAAAAAAAAAGGCCCAAATGACAGAACACTTCAAAGCTCCAGAAATAATTCAACTAAACAGCGAACAGATAGCCAACCTATCAGATGCACAGTTCAAAACACTGCTAATTAGGACGCTCACAGAATTGGTTGAATCTGGTCGAAAACTAGATGAAAAAATGAAGCCTATGCTAAGAGAGACAAAGGAAAATGTACAGGGAACCAATAGTGATGTGAAAGAAACTGGGACTCAAATCAACGGTGTGGACCAGAAGGAAGAAAGAAATATACCACCAGAAAAGAATGAAGAAACAAGAATTCGGAAAAATGAGGAGAGGCTTAGGAACCTCCAGGACATCTTGAAACGTTCCAACATCCGAATTATAGGGGTGCCAGAAGGAGAAGAGGAAGAACAAAAATTGAAAACTTATTTGAACAAATAATGAAGGAGAACTTCCCTCATCTGGCAAAGGAAATAGACTTCCAGGAAGTCCAGAAAGCTCAGAGAGTCCCAAAGAAGCTGGACCCAAGGAGGAACACACCAAGGCACATCATAATTACATTACCTAAGATTAAACAGGAGAGAATCTTAGAAGCAGCAAGAGAAAAGGAGACAGTTACCTACAAAGGGGTTCCCATAAGATTGTCAGCTGATTTCTCCAAAGAGACCTTAGAGGCAAGAAGGGGCTGGCAAGAAGTATTCCAAGTCATGAAAGCCAAGGACCTACATCCGAGATTACTGTATCCAGCAAAGCTATCATTTAGAATGGAAGGGAAGATAAAGTGCTTCTCAGATAAGGTCAAGTTAAAGGAATTCATCATCACCAAACCCTTATTAGATGAAATGTTAAAGGGATTTATCTAAGAAAAAGAAGATAAAAAATATGAACAGTAAAAATGACAGCAAACTCACAGTTATTAACAACCACACCTGAAACAAAAACAAAAGCAAACTAAGCAAACAACTAGAACAGGAACTGAACCACAGAAATGGAGATCACATGGAGGGTTATCAATAGGGGATTGGGAGGGGGAGAGAGCGGGGAAAGTAACAGAGAATAAATAGCATAGATGATAGGTGGAAAATAGACAGGGGGAGGGTAAGAATAGTGTAGGAAGTGTAGAAGCCAAAGAACTTATAGGTATGACCCATGGACATGAACTATAGGGGGGGAATGTGGGAGGGAGGGGGTGGGCAGGATGGAGTGGAGTGAAGGGGGGGAAATGGGACAACTGTAGTAGCATAATAAATATATTTTAAAAACATCAGGGTGGAAATAGATAGTAACATACAAAGGAGCTCCATTAAGGCTATCAGCTGATTTTGCAACATAAACACTGCATGCCAGAAGGAATCTGCACAAAATATTCCAAGTAATAAAAAGCAAGGACCTGCAACCAAGACTACTCCACACAGCAAAGCTCTCATTTAAAATGGAAGGCAAAATAAAGAGCTTCCCAGACCAAGGAAGGCTAAAAGAGTACATTTCCACCAAGCCAGTATTACAAGAGGTGCTAAAAAGACTGCTTTAAGAAGAAGAAAGAGAGAAAGAAATGAGAGAGAGAGAGAGAGAGAGAGAGAGAGGAAAAAGAGAGAGAGAGGTACACAGTACAAAGTGGGAAAAATGGAAATAAGTAAGTACCTATCAATACTTACCTTAAATGTAAGTGGATTAAATGCTCCAATCAAAAGACATAGGGTAGTTTAGTGGATAAGAAAACATGACCCACATATATGTTGCCTACAAGAGACCCACCTTGGAACAAAACATACACAGAGGCTGAAAGTGAAGGTATGGAAAAAAAAATTCATGTGAATGGACATAAACAATGCTGGGGTAGCAATACTTATAACAGCAGACAAAACAGAGTTCAAAACTAAGGCCATAACAAGTGACAAAGAAGGTCACTACATAATACTGAAGGGAGCAGTCCTACAAGAAGATATAACTCTTATAAACATATATGCACCCAATATATATGCACCTAAATATATAAAGAAAATCTTGGAGGACTTTCAGAGAGATAGACAGTGATACAGTCATTGTAGGGAAGTTTAATATGCCACTGTCAAAAATGGATAGGTCTCCCAAACAAAAAATCAACAAAAAAATTGCAGGATTTTGTGACACTGTAGATCGCATGCACTTAATTGGTATTTATACAGGGTCTGGAAGTAGTAAGACCTGCTTCAGTGTGGTTGGCATGGTAATAACATGAGCGTACTAATTTACAGTTTTAATTTGAACATTTCACCTAAAATGTTATATGGTGTGCTTGAGTGTGATATTTTATGTTACAGAATTACATGCTTATGATTTCATAATAAGAAAGAAGCGTTATTTGTGCCAGACCCTGTAGACCATTTCATCCCAAACTAGCAAAATATACATTCTAAAATGCACGTTGGTCTTTCTTAAAGACAGACCACATGGTACAACACAAAATAAGTCTTAACAAATTGAAGAAAATTGAAAATTTTCATCAAGGATCTTTTTGGATCACCATGAATTTAAACTAGAAACCAACTTGAAGAAAAAAACTCAAAAGCATTCAAACACATGGGGGCTAAATAACATGTTACTAAATAATGATTGGGTTAACAATGAGATCAAGGAAGAAATCATAACGTTTCTGGAAACAAATGAAAATTAGCACATAACAACCCAAAACGTATGGCACACAAAAGGCAGACCTGAGAGGGAAGTCAATAGTATTACAGGCCTACCTAAAGAAGATAGAAAAAACTCAAAGAAACAGCCTAACCCTACAACTAAAAAGACTAGAGGAACAACAACAACAAAAAAAGCCCACCACAAGCAGAAGGAAGGAAGGAATCAAGATCAGAGCAGAATAAAATGACATAAAGACTAAAAAAAAAAAAAAAAAAAAAAAAAATTCAAGGATCAATAAATCCAGGAGCTGGTTCTTTGAAAGATAAATAAAATCGACCAGTTTAAGCAGACTCCTCAAGAAAAAAAGGGAGAGGACCCAAATAAACAAAATCAGAAATGAAAGAGGATAGATTACAACTGATACCACAGAAATACAAAGCATTTTAAGAAATTACTATGAAGAACTGTATGCCAAGAAATTTGAAAACCTGGGAGAAATGGACAAATTTCTAGAAAAATACAATCTTCCAAAACTTAATGAAAAGAAGTAGAATGCCTGAACAGACTGATAACTGCTGTCAAAAATGGAAAGGACAGAATTAAGCTATCACTGTGTGCAGATGACACGCTAGTGTACATAGAAAAAACTCTATAGACTCCATCAAAAACTACTCTACCTAACAAATGAATTTGGCAAAACAGCACAATACCAAATCAATATTCAGAAATCTAAGGCATTTTTGTACACCAACCATGAAGTATCAGAAACAGAAATAAGTTAAAATATCCCATTTGCAGTAGCAACAAGAAAAATAAAGTATCCAGGAATAAACCTAAACACGGAGGTAATATTTATAGACTCCACACAATCCCTCTTGAAATACCAATGACATATTTGACAAATACAGAACAAACATTTCAAAAATTTATATGGAAACATAAACAACCTCAAATATCCACAGCAATTTTGAGAAAAAAGAACAAAGGAGGAATCACAATACCTGATATAAAACCGTATTACAAGGCCATGTTAATCAAAACAGTCTGGTAATTTATAAGAACAGACACATAGGGGCAGGAAGATGGTGGCGAGATAGATGGTAGCAGAGTCCACTTCCCCTCAACACCAGTGAAACACCTAGCTGATCTGAGGAGCAGAGCGAACAGCCAACGGTATTCCAGCATATATGAAGATCAGAGACCAAAGATAGAGGACATTGAAAGATCTGACGGTAAGATGAGTGCTTAAGGACAATAAGGTCCCCCAACCAGGGCGGCTGAAGCCCAGGCCCAGGCACAGGGTCTCCTGCAGGATTCTCGGGAGAGAGCCAGGCTGAGCTGTGTGAGCAGCCAGGTGCTTGCTTGGACCAGGGGGGCTTGAATGGAAAGAATTTCTCAAAAAGAAAAAGAAAATAGAGGCAATCAGGGGCTAGTTAGAGAACTCTCTGCAGCAGCCCTGGCCTCTAGAGCACCTCCCCCATCAGCCCCTGGATGGCGAAGGCAGGATAAGCAGCCCCAGCGCTCACCTGAAGCCCAGTTGCGCGCACCCAGATCACCGGACTAGGGGCCCACAACTGAAACCCCAGCTGGCTGCCCACACCAGAGACCCCAGCGTCGCGCCCACACCTGAAACCTCGGGTGGGTGGGTGCACACCAGGAGCAGAGGCTAGCTGCCCTATACACAGGCCCAAGGCAGCAGACCGATCAGGCCAGCGCGCACGCTACTGAGACCCAAAGCAGCAGAAAGACTGGCGGAGCATGACTGGGTCCCAAAGCTGCAGACAGGCCTGCCCCACGCTACTCAGTCCCAAAGCAGGACTACACCGTGTGCGCGTCTTAGGCCCAAAGCAGCAGAAAGACAGGCCATGCGCGACCCAGGCCCAAAGCCGCAGATCAGCTGATCAAACACCTGGCTGCTTGCCAGGGACCACACCTAAAATTACCAGTTCTGAACAACTCCTACATAGCCCCTGCACACAGAGCCCTCCAGGGCCTACTGGCTCTCTAGGACGAGGGCAGAACGCCCAGCAAAGGGGAGCTGCAGGGCTAGGGGAGACTGCATTCCCCAGAAAGACTCCACCCAGTAGGGGGCTGAACTATCCCATAGCACCACCAAGAGCCCCTAGCATCGAAGACAGCAAAGAGCAACAAGGGAGAGTGTGAGTTGCCCATAATTGGTGCAACTCAAGGACAGCACAACTGGTGATCTAAAAGCATAGTGGGGAGCAGAAGGACACAGAGGAACTGGCCTGCAGGCTGAAAACAGGGAAGAGTGTAGCTCAGGAAGGGAGAAAAGTGAAACCAATCCTTCCAACCACCCCCTCCCTTTCCACAGACAGGAAGACCAGCAGAACTAACCACACCAGTTTAAAGCCAGCAGAAGACTTTTTTCTTTTTTCTTCTTTCGTCCTTTCCCCCTGAATTCCTTCTTCCTTTCTGTCCTTCTTTCTTTTTTTCTAATTTTATTCCTTCTTCCTTCCATCCTTTACCTTTATTATTCCTTCTTCCTGCCTTCTTTTATTTATTCTTTTGTTTTAACTTTTGTTAAAATTCCTTCTTATCTTGCCTCCGATCTTTCTTTATTACTTCTCTCTTCCTTCCTTTCCTTTTCTATTCCCTTTTTCCCTCCTTCCGTTGTTTCCCCCCCCTTTCTCTTTTTCCCACAGGTGAGACAATAAAACCTGGAGTACTGAAAAGACCAGAGTTAGACCGTGTTACAACCATAAACATCAGCTCAAGACCAGTGAGCACAGGAGATTAAGAAGACAGCATCACAGAATCCCATTGGCATTCTACCATAGAAGTTCATACCATAAACCCAGGAAGTCAGAATAGATCAATCTAAGAAGCAGAGGCTAACAAGAAGAGTCTCACAAACAATGGGAAGACAAAGAAACAATCCCCAAATGAAAAGAAAGGAGGAAGCCTCAGAAAGAATGCTAACTGAAAAAGAAGCAACTCAACTATCAGATACTGAGCTCAAAGCGATGGTTATCAGGAAGCCCAATGAGCTCACTGAGCTCAAAGAGAACTACCAGAAACTACAGGGAAACTACAATGAACTCACTGCAAACCATATCAACATGAAAAAGGAAATAGAAACTATCAACAAGAGCCAAGAGTAAATGAATAATACAATTTCTGAATTGAAGAACACAGTAGAAGGAATGAAAAGCAGACTTGATGAAGCAGAGGATCGGATTAGCGAGCGGGAGGACAAAGTAGAAAAAAACACCCACAAAGAACAAGAAAAGGAAAAGAGGCTCAGAAAGAATGAAGAGGTAATAAGGGAAATGCAGGACAACATGAAACGTAACAATATCCGTATAATAGGAATACCAGAAGGAGAAGAAGACGAGCAAGGGATAGAAAACCTGTTTGAAAAAGTAATGATGGACAATTTCCCTACTGTGAGGAGAGAAAAAGTCACGCAGGAAAAAGAAAAAGTCAAATCCAGGAAACACAGAGAGTACCAAGCAAGAGGAACCCAAAGAGACCCACTGCAAGACACATCATAATTAAAATGGCAAAACTGCAAGACAAAGAGAGGATCTTAAAGGCAGCAAGGAAGAAACAGGAAGTAACATACAAAGGAGCCCCAATAAGGTTAGCAACTGACTTCTCAACGGAAACGCTCCAAGCCAGAAGAGAATGGCAAAAAATATTCCAAGTAATGAGAACCAGAGGCCTGCAACCAAGACTACTTTACCCAGCAAGGCTCTCAATCAAGATAGAAGGCCAAATAAATAGTTTCCCAGACAAAAGAAGTCTAAAAGAATACACTTCCACCAAACCAGCTTGCACAAGATGCTAAAGGGACTGCTTTAAGGAAAGGAAGGAAAAGAGAAAGAGAGAGGAACACAAGTAGGAAAAAAAGGCAATGAATAACTACCTATCAATAATAACCTGAAATGTAAATGGATTAAATGCTCCAATCAAAAGACATAAAATAGCTGAATGGATAAGAAAACATGACCCACACATATGCTGACTACAAGAGACCCATCTCAGGACAAAAGACTTACACAGAATGAAAGTGAAGGGTTGCAAACAAATTTTCCAAGCAAACAGACAGGAAACAAAAGCAGGAGTAGCAATACTCATATCAGACAAAATAGACTTCCAAAGAAGGGCCATAAAGAGAGACCCAGAAGGTCACTTCATAATACTCAAAGGAAGAATCCACCAAGAAGACATAAACATTGTCAATATCTATGCACCCAACATAGGAGCACCCAAATACATAAAGAAAATCTTGGAGGATTTCAAGAAAGATATTGACAGCAACACAATTATACTAGGGGACTTTAACACTCCACTATCAAAAATGGACAGGTCTTCCAAACAAAATATCAAGAAGGATATTGTGTCACTTAACAACACCCTAGAGGAAATGGACTTAACTGATATATATGGAGCTTTTCATCCCAAAGAAGCAAAATACACATTCTTTTCAAGTGTCCATGGAACTTTTTCAAAGATAGACCACATGATAGGACACAAAGCAAGCTCAACAAATTCAAGAAAATTGAAATCATGTCAAGCATTTTATCTTACCACAAGGGACTGAAACCAGAAACCAACCCCAAAGGAAAAAACCCAATACACTCAAACTCATGGAGACTGAATAGCATGCTATGAAACAATGAATGGGTCAAGAACGAGATTAGGGAAGACATCAAAAACTTTCTGGAAACAAATGAAAATGAACTCACAACAACCCAAAACCTATGGGACACAGCAAAGGCAGTCCTGAGAGGGAAGTTCATAGCAATACAGGCCTACCTTAAAAAAATAGAAACATTTCAAACAAACAACCTAACCCTACACCTACAGGAACTGGAGGAACAACAACAAAGACAGCCCAGAGCAAGCAGAAGGAAGGAAATAACCAAGATCAGAGCAGAGTGAAATGACATAGAGACTAAAAGCACAATTCTAAGGATCAATGAATGCAGGAGCTGGTTCTTTGAAAAGATAAACAAAATCAACAAGCCTTTAAGTAGGCTCATCAAGACAAAAAGAGAGAGGATCCAAATAAACACAATTAAAAATGAAAGAGGAGAGATTGCAACTGATACCATAGAAATACAAAGGATTGTAAGAAATTACTATGAAGAACTGTATGCTAAGAAATTTGAAAACCTAGATGAAATGGACACATTTCTAGAAAAATATAATCTTCCAAAACAGAATGAAGAAGACGCACAAAACCGGAACAGACCAATAACAGCAGACGAAATTGAAGCAGTCATCAAAAAACTCCGAACACACAAAACCCCTGGCCTAGATGGTTTCACAGGAGAATTCTACAAAGCATTTAAGGAAGAGCTAACCCCTATCCTTCACAGACTATTCGAAAAAATCCAAACTGTTGGAAGACTCCCAAACTCTTTTTATGAAGCCAGCATCATCCTAATCCCAAAACCAGATAAAGACACAACAAAGAAAGAAAACTTCAGACCAATATCGCTGATGAACATAGACGCAAAAATTCTCAACAAAATATTGGCAAACCGCATCCAGCAATACATTAAAAAGATCATACACCATGACCAAGTGGGATTCATCCCAGGGATGCAAGGACGGTGCAATATTCGCAAATCAATAAACATAATACATCACATCAACAACAGCAAAGACAAAAAACACATGATCATATCAACAGATGCGGAAAAAGCATTTGATAAGAAACAGCACCCATTTCTGATAAAAACACTCAGCAAAGTGTGTTTAGAGGGAGCATTCCTCAACATCATGAAGGCCATATATGAGAGACCTACAGCCAACATCATACTCAAAGGACAAAAACTTAGAGCTTCCCCACTAAGATCACGAACAAGACAAGGATGCCCTCTCTCACCACTCCTATTCAACATAGTACTGGAAGTCCTAGCCACAGCAATCAGACAAGAAAAAGAAATAAAAGGCATCCATATTGGAAAGGAGGAAATGAAACTGTCACTGTTAGCAGATGACATGATAGTGTACATGGAAAACCCTATAGACTCCACCAAAAAACTACTCGACCTAATAAATGAATTTGGCAAAACAGCTGGATACAAAGTCAATACTCAGAAATCAAAGGCATTCCTGTATACCAACAACAAAACTGCAGAAACAGAAATCAGGAAAAAAATCCCATTTGATATAGCAACAAGAAAAATCAAGTACCTAGGAATAAACCTAACCAAGGAGGTAAAAGACCTGTACTCAGAAAACTACACAACACTGAAGAAAGAAATGAAGGAAGACACAAACAAATGGAAGCATGTACCATGCTCATGGATTGGAAGAATTAACATCATCAATATGGCCATATTACCCAAAGCAATTTATAGATTCAATGCAATCCCTATTAGAGTACCCATGACATATTTCACAGATATAGAACAAACATTTTAAAAATTTATATTGAACCATAAACGACCCCGAATAGCTGCAACAATTTTGAGAAAGATGAACGAGGCAGGAGGGATCACAATACCTGATATCAAACTGTATTCCAAGGCCACTGTCATCAAAACAGCCTGGTACAGGCATAAAAACAGGCACATAGACCAATGGAACAGGACAGAGAGCCCAGAAATAAACCCAAGTCTTTACGGTCAATTAATATTTGGCAAAGGAGGCAGGAGAATAATATGGAGCAAAAATAGCCTCTTCAACAAATCGTGTTGGGAGATCTGGACAGCTACGTGTAAAAAAATGAAACTCGGTCACCAACTTACGCCGTACACGAAAACAAACTCAAGATGGATAAAAGACTTAAATATAATTTGTAACACCATAAAAGTCCTTGAGGAAAACATTGGCAGGAAAATCTCAGACATTCCACACAGCAACATCCTCACAGACACATCCCCTAAAGCAAGGGACATAAAGGAAAGAATAAACAAGTGGGACCTCATCAAAATAAAAAGCTTCTGCATGGCTGAAGAAAACAGCACCAAATTACAAAGGGAACCAACAGTATGGGAAAACATATTTGCCAATGATACCTCGGACAAGGGCCTGATCTCCAGGGTATATAAAGAACTCACACCACTCTACTCCAGGAAGACAAACAACCCAATTAAAAAATGGGCAAAGGACTTGAACAGACACTTCTCCAAGGAAGACATACAGAGGGCCCAGAGACATATGAAAAGATGCTCAGCATCACTAGCCATCAGGGAGATGCAAATTAAAACCACAATGAGGTACCATCTCACACCAGTCAGAGTGGCCAACATAAACAAATCCACAAACAAATGTTGGAGAGGATGTGGAGAAAAGGGAACCCTAGTGCACTGTTGGTGGGAATGCAGACTGGTGAGGCCACTGTGGAAAACAGTATGGAATTTCCTCAGAAAACTAAAAATGGAACTGCCCTTTGACCCAGCAATTATGCTGCTGGGATTATACCCAAAGAACCCTGAAACCCCAATCCAAAAGAACCTGTGCACCCCAATGTTCATAGCAGCACAATTTACAATAGCCAAGTACTGGAAGCAACCTAAGTGCCCATCAGCAAACGAGTGGATCCAAAAACCATGGTATATTTACACAATGGAATTCTACGCTGCAGAGAGAAAGAAGGAGCTTATACCCTTTGCAACAGCATGGATGGAACTGGAGAGCATTATGCTAAGTGAAATAAGCCAGGCGGTGAGGGACAAACACCATATGATCTCACCTTTAACTGGAACATAAGCAATAGAAGAAAAAAGCAAACAAAATATAACCAGAGACATTGAAGTTAAGAACTATCTGACAATAGCCAGCTTGGAGTGGGGTGGGGACAGTGGGAAGAGGGGATTACAGGAACTACTATAATGCACACCTGGACAAAATGAAGGGGGAGGGTGGAGGTGGGGGAGGGATGTGGGTTTAGCTGGGGTTGGGTGGAGGGATGGGGAGAAAAGGCATACAACTGTAATTGAATAACAATAAAATTTAAAAAAAAATAAATCAACAAACAAATGTTGGAGAGGATGTGGAGAAAAGGGAACCCTAGTACATTGTTGGTGGGAATGCAGACTGGTGCAGCCACTGTGGAAAACAGTAGGGAGCTTCCTCAAAAAATTAAAAACCAAAATGTCTTTTGACCTAGTGATTACACTTGTGGGAATATATCCTAAGAATCCCCAAAACACCAATTCCAAAGAATATATACACCCCTATGCTCATAGCAGCGCTATTTACAATAGCAAAGATTTGGAAACAGATGAAGTTTCCACCCGTAGATGAGTGGATTAAAAAACTGTTGTACATTTACACAATGGAATACTATGCAACAGAAAAAAAAGAAAGAATTCCTGACTTTTGAGACAGCATGGATGGAAATGGAGACTATTATGCTCAGTGAAATAAACCAGTTGGAGAAAGACAAATATCACATGATCTCATTTATAAGAGGAATCTAATGAACAAAAAATAAACTGAAAGCTGTAGGAGGGGATGGGGAGGTTGGGACTGGTTGAAAGGAGGTGAAATGATTAGTCAAACACCATACATGAAGGACCCATGGACATGGACAATGGTGTGGGGGTTGACTATGGAAGTGGAGTGTGGCTGGATGATGGGAGGAGAATGGAGGAAAATGGGACAACTCTAATAGCATAAACAACAAAAAAAAATTACCCATAAAAATATAGGCCATCAATTAAGTTTATAATACTTTGAATTTCACTACTTTAATCTATGGTTTAAACTCAGATAATTGATTGATTTATATATTACATTTTATATATTTAAATTATACTTTTCTGTCTTAATGCATTTGAATAGCATAAGTATAACTCAGGTCAAATAAACCATAAATTATTTTGGCTTTAAAAGCAAAAAGACCCTTGACTTAATTACATCTGCAAAGATCATTTTTTGAAATAAGATCACATTCACTGGTTCTAGATAGACATATTGTGGGGGGCACCATTTAACCTCTACAGCATACAAACTGGTTGCCCTACTTTTATCGTGTCATGACTTATACTTAAGTCTTTTATCCATCTTGAGTTTATTTTTATGTATGGTGTAAGTTGGTGGTTAAGTTTCATTTTTTTACATGTAGCTGTCCAGGTCTCCCAAGACCATTTGTTGAAGAGGCCAGTTTTACTCCATTTTATGCTTCTGCCCACTTTGTTGAATTTTAATTGACCATAGAGACTTGGGTTTATTTCTGGGCTCTCTGTTTTGTTCCATTGGTCTATGTGCCTGTTTTTATGCCAGTACCACGCTGTTTTGATTATTGTAGCCTTGGAATATAGTTTGATATCAGGTATTGTTATCCCTCTTTGTTGTTTTTTCTCAAAATTGCTGCTGCTATTTAGGGTCATTTATGGTTCCGCATACATTTTGGAAATGTTTGTTCAGTTTCTTTCTCCACATCTTCACCAGCACTTATTGCTTGTTGATTTATTGATGATAGCCATTCTGACAGGTGTGAGATGATATCTCATTGTGGTTTCAATTTGCATTTTTCTGATGATTAGTGACAAGAGCATCTTTTCCTTTGTCTGTTGGCCCTCTGTATGTCCTCCTTGGAGAAGAGTCTACTGAGGTCCTTTGGCCATTTTTTAATGGGGTTGTTGGGGGGTTTTTTGGTGTTAAGTTTTGTAAGTACTTTATAAATTTTAAATATTAACCTCTGATTTCTTTCCTTGTCTCTTGTTCTCATGCCAGTCTCTAAGGCGGGCATCACTATCGCCAAGTATTATAATCACTTGCTCAATGTCCCAGCGATCTAATCCATAGGTATATCAAGCCATGGAGGGAAGTGGGATGGGAATTGAACCCCAACTGATGTCAAAGGCCACCTCTTTTTCCACCAACATGCACTTACTTCTCAAGTTTTTCCATTGGGTCTCCTGAAAAGAATGAGATGCAGGCCCAAGGATGGTCTGGGGCAGAACTACGTTGCTCTTTTAATACCATATAGCTCAAAAATTCATAGGCCCTGGCCGGTGTGACTCAGTTAGTTGGAGCATTGTCCTGTGTACTGAAAGGTCTCAGGTTCAATTCCTGGTCAGGGCATGTGCCTAGGTTGCAGGTTTAGTCCCTGGTTGGGGCATGTATAAGAGTCAATCAATCGATGTTTCTCTCTCTTTCTCTCTCCCTCTCTCCTTTCCTTCCCCACTCTCTAAACTCAATAAGCATGTTCTTGGGTAAGGTTTTAAAAAAACCCATAGGAAGCTTGCATTAAAAGCATGCTACATCCACATTTGTTTAAATATAATAAAATAATATTTCTATTCACACTTAAAGTAACTATTTCCCCCAGTTCTAGAGTGAAATTGACCCTACATGAAGACACACTGTATAGATTCCAGCTGGGGAGGCCTGGCATTCTACCAGGCTGTCATTTGGTATAACAAGTGTTTACCCCTTACCATTTCCCCTTTTCCCAGGAAACAGGAGATGCCTCCTTGCACACAGCCCTTGGGGTACAGGCCAAGAGGGGCATGGCTCCCCCAGCACTTCTGGCCTTCCTCACTCCCCTTCCCAGAGATGGCACCAGTTCCTGCAGCAGCCCGCATGCTGTCCTGGGCAAGCCATGTGTATGCTCCATGCTCCTGTGAGGATTCAAGTCCTTGCATACCTCACCCAGGCTGAGAGATCTATGAGAAAAAGACAGTGGCTATCTCACTGGAGGGGCATTCCATATGCCCATGTCCGTGGCAGAGAAGGTGGCTGTCATAGACTAAATATTGTGCCCCCCTCCAAATTCATATCTTGAAGCCCTACCGTCCAATGCAATGGTGTTAGGAAGTGGAGCCTTTGGGGTAATTAGGATTAGAAAAGGTCATGAGGGTGGAGCCTCATGAATGGAACTAGTGCCCTTATAAGAGTCACAAGATAGCTGACTCCCTTCTCTGCTATTTGAAGACACAGTGCAAAAGTGGCCATCTACAACCCGAAGAGTATTCTCACCAGAACACTGCCATGCTGGCATCCTGATCTCAGATTTCCTGCCTCCAGAACTGTGAGAAATAAGTATTTGTTGTTGATAAGCCCCTTGGCCTGCGGCAATTTGTTATAGCAACAAGAATGGACTGAAACTGCTGCATGCCCAAAAAGTTACTCCAGGCTGCAAGACCCACACACATCCACAGGAGTTTTGTAAAGCAAATGCTCTCTTCCCCTCGGCCAGAGTAACTAAGTCCAAGGGATTTCAGATCCACAATGGAGGGAGGCATTGTCCAACTACCTGAGTTGAGCCCCAAAGAGCTTACCCAGAGTGGCCCCAACAGGGCTCCCTAGGCTCAGGACTGTTCAGCACATGTGTCTTTTCCAGGACCCAGGAAAGAACCTTGGGAAATGCCTGGCAAAAGGGAAGGGTCAGAAGGCTGGTGTCATTTGCCTTCTCACAGCAGCATCGAGACACACACCAGACCCTCCCCAGCAGAAAGTGTGAGGGCCAGGGGTACTAGGTTTCTATCTTCTGTTGAACAGGACCCTGAGGTGATGTGAATGGATTTGTCCTGTGGCACTTGTTGGGTGTGGGGGGTGAATGTGATGCTTCCCTAGTCCAGCTTTCCTGACACCAAATAATCACAACTGCACCATGAGGGCAGAGATCTTGATGAGGTGGCTCTCCAGTGCCCATCTCAGTGCCTGGCACATAGTAGGCATCCAACAGATATTTGTCACATGAATAAATGGATGGACAGGTACATAGAGGGAGGGGGATTTGGGTCAATAAGTAGCAGGTTGAGAGATGGTAAGAAGAGCTACAAATAAAGTGGGGTTGCATTCTGAAGAGGATCTGCTGCCTTTGCTGTGCCCTGACCTTGGCCTCAGCTAAGGTTCTTTCTCTTCAGACACAGAAACAGAGTTGCAACTTCTCAGACAGTACCCTTTTGCCTATAGCCATATCCCCTGTGCCGTCTGAGAGTTAGGGAGATGATTCCTATGTCACAGCTCACTTAAGAGATTCAGCACATTCCTAACACAGAACTTGGTGCTAAGAATGTACTCTGAGAACAGGCACTGTTAGCAAGACCCTTGAGTATTATTAATAACCAGAAAGAGGGCACCAGTGTGTGTCAAATCCATAGGTTGAGATGAGGACAGGCAAACAAAGAAGTGGTGAAGTCAGTGGCCAGGAAAGGCCAGGAGGAGAGAGGGAAGATAGGTCAAGACTGGTGCAAGTCCAGCTGCTTAAAAGAGCCACACCAGGCCAGCCTCTGATTACTTGGGGCTGCCTATGGCTGCAGCTCAGGGCTTGCAGATGGGAAGAGAATGCTGGGGACATTCAGTTGCTCACACACAGGCACATCCCACTTGAGTCTGGCCTCTACATACCAGAACCAGCTTCCCCCTACCCCCTCCACTTCATCCTATTCTATCTCAGGCTCACACTGCTCAGGTTTTGTACCCACCCAACCATTCGTTCACTCATTCTCCAAATAACGCAAAGCAGCTGTTCTAGGACAGCCCCTAGGGCCACAGAGCACCCAAGATATCTCCCTGCCCCCCTTCTCTAGAGCTAACAGTAGAACAACCTCAATGACCACACAGTGGCAGCAGTGCTGTGACAAAGGAGGCACAGGGTCTGGGGAAACCCTGAGAATGGCCTGCCTGACTCAGCCTCAGGTGGTGGGACAGGGACCAAGCAGGACTTGGTAACATATACAGTTCCACATGTCAGGGTGAAAAGCAGGAACTTAGGTTTAAGCCAAAAGGCACATGGCATTTCCTTCCATGACAGTCACTGATCCAAGGGTGAGCCTGTGGAACTAAGCTGTCTTGCCCTGTGGATGCCAACGAGAAAGCAGCAGCCGAAATTGTTATCAGCAGCCATAATAGGGTTACAAAGGGCATCAGTTTTGGGGTGAGTGCTATGGATGACAGTGAAGAAAGGCAGAAAAATCTGAGTGTTCAACGATACTGTGGGGCCTTCCCTATCTTTAGACTTCTGTTAAAAGTTAATAATTTCCCTTATTGTTTAAAATTTAATAACTGGGTATAAGGACATTGCAAGCTGAGACCATGGACAAACTCCAGAAAGCCATGGTCAGGGGAGGGCTCCACCGTGCTGAATTGTTAGCAGTGTGACAGGGCCTGGGTGGCAACTTTAAGATGTGACAAAGCAAAATTCAGGAGGCCCATACCCTACCCACCGAGGGCAGCTCAAAGCAGATCCAGAGCACACCTGCCTGGATCACCAAGCCTGTTGTCCTGGGGCCCAGGCCATGTCTCTGCATGGCTGGCAGCCTCTCCCCAGGAGTCTCATGCCTCTCTGGCCCCTTCAGTCCCTAGCATGTGGCTTGCCAGGGCCCACTCCCTGCTCCTGCACTCCAGATCTACAAGCTTTGGTTGGAATTCTATCAAGTTCCTATTTGGGGAGGTGGTAGCGGGGAGTAGTTAGGGTGAGAGTCAGGCAAGTAGTGGGAGATAAAGCTACAGCTTGCAGGATAAACGTGAGATATGCAAATGTTCTGAAATGCAGGCTAGGGAGCTCACATTTGATCCCAAAGACAATGGGGAGGTTTAAGAGATTTTTAACCTAGGGACAGACTTGTTGACATCTTTACTTTAGAAAAATGTCCCAGGCATCAGGAGTTGTGATTGAAAGCAGTTCAAGATTCAATGCAGACCTGAGCTGAGAAGGCCCCTGCTGACCTGAGCAAGTCAGAAGAATCAGCCAGCCATGGGAGATTTTACCTGAGGGCTGACCTAAAATTTTGGCTAGGTTCAGGCTCTTAATCAAAGTGGCCTTTTGAGGACTACAGCAGACTGAATGCCCTGGGAACTTCCCTGAGAAGGGAGGGTGGGTCCTGAAAACCTAATTGCTCTTTTTGAAGTCTTCACAGGCTCGCTGTATTTCAAAAAGCCTTAAGGAGAATCGGGGCTTAGTTCAGTACCACCACTCATCTGAATACTTGCACACTAGTCATGCTCCTGGACTATTCTACATGCTGTGGGCCTGAAGCAGAGATGGCTCTCTGAAGTTACTTTGTCCATCTCCCAGAAGAAGCTGTATTTTGCTATTTTCCGTTGTCAAATTGAGTGTGAGCCCTTCCACACTTTGGCTATGTGCCAGTCCCAGAAATTTCCTGGAGGTTTCCTGAATGTAAAAAGCTATAGGAGTCTCCAACCATGTATTTTCTGGACACTAGATCACAAGGGTACAAACGATAGGTATTGATTGGGTTGCTTCTTTCAAGAATGAAAATGCAAACGGAATTTATTGGAACAGGGCAATGGGCCCTCCTTCTGTGCACTGTGTGGGCACTTATGCCAATGCCCAATGATTCCTGCCTGAAGCTGCCTATCATTTTCTTTGTGTTTGCCTGAAACTGAACCCTGCGGATTAGCAATCCTGAGCCCTAATGTGGCATTAAATAGAGAAGGCTGCTTAAAAAAAAATAGGTGAAATTCGTATAACATAAAAATTAACAATTTAAAGTGGACATATCAGTGGCATTTAGTATATTCACAATGCTGTGCAACCAACATCTCTGTCTATTGCCAAAACATTTCCATCATACCAAAAGGAAACCCTGTGCTCATTAAGCCATTAGTTCGCATCTCACCCCCAGCCCCTGGCAGCTAGTAATCTGCTTTCTCTCTTTGTGTATTTGCTTGTATTTCATGTAAATGGAAACATACAAGGTGCAGCATTTGTATCTGATTTCTTTCACTTAGAGTAAGGCTTTCAAGGTTCACCCATGTGGTAGTATATATCATTACTTTATTATTTTTTAAACTTTAGATACAATTGACATATAACATTAGTTTCAGGTATACAACAATGTTTCAACACGTCATTCCTTTTTATTTTTATTTTTTAAATATATATGATTGATTATGCTATTACAGTTATACCAATTTTCTCCTTCCCCCACCACCCAGTAAACCCCCTTCCCTCTAGCAATCCCCCCCTTATTTCATGTCCATGGGTCATGCATATAAGTTCTTTGGTTTCTCCATTTCCTATACCATTCTTGACATTCCCCTGTCTATTTTGCACCTACCAATAATGCTTCTTAATTCCTGTATCTTTTCCCCCAATCTCCCCCTTCCCCCTCCCAGCTGATAACCCTCCAAATGATCTCGATATCTATGGTTCTGTTCCTGTTCTGGTTGTTTGCTTAGGTTGTTTTCTTAGATTCAGTTGATAGTTGTGATTTGTTGCTCTTTTAATGTTCATAGATTTGATCTTCTTCTTTTTCTTAAATAAGTCCCTTTAACATTTCATGTGATAATGGCTTATTGATGATGAACACATTTAGCTTTACCTTGTCTGGGAAGCACGTCATCTGCCCTTCCATTCTGAATGACAGCTTTGCTGGATAGAGTAATCTAGGTTGTAGGTCCTTGCTTTCCATCACTTTGAATATTTCTTGCCAGTCCCTTCTAGCCTGCAAAATTCCTTTTCAGAAATCAACTGACTATTTTATGAGGACTCCTTTGTAGTTAACTCTCTTCTTTTCTCTTGCTGCTTTTAAGATTCTCTCTTTCTCTTTAACCTTTGGCATTTTCATTATGATGTGGTCCTCTTCAGGTCCAATTTGTTTGGGACTTTCTGTGCTTCCTGGATTTGTATGTCTATTTCCTTTGCCAAATTGTAACAGGGTGCAGCCAAGGGTGGGGGGCCCAAATAGAGATTTATAATGGGGTCCAGAACTCAGGGTGTTCAGGAAATATTAGAGAAAAATATATATATGATGTCCTCACCCCCACCAGTCTGAGCTGGGGGGATGGGACACATAGAGCAGGGCCATTGAGAGCTGTTTTGTACAGCAACAGCTTTGCAGCTAACCTCTGGCATGGTCATTTAACATATCTATAACCTTTAACTGGTTTCATAGATATGTTAAATAGTTATGGCCATGCTTTGAGCCAGGGGGATGGGAGTGACTTCAACCCAGGATGTAACTAGAAAGCAACTCCCCCTGGTTACAGCACCTGCGTGAGAGCTTGGAGAAGATTGGTTCCACGCCATGGGGCCATGCCTGCCCAGACTTACAATGGCAGCCCAGCAAAGCTGGAAGAATACAGAAATACTGGCAAGTGTAACTGATTGTAGGAGGAGTCAGAAATGGGGCTACAGAGGAAGATTGGCAAAGGGATTTAAACCCAAGCGCGGCAGCCATACCACAGAGGACCACGTGGCTTTGGCAGAGTAGGTTGGGACCACACGGCTTGGGCAAGAGTTAGGACCACTTGGCTTTGGGGTTCTCCCTTTTGCCACGTGGCTTAGGCAGAGGGAGAGACTTTGCTGGAAAGAAAGGGGAGAAAGGACTCTTGCTGGTGGGCCATGAGAAGGTGCCACGTGGCTCTGGATTAACTGGAGATCGCAACAGTGCCTTAGTGGATGGTGCGGAACCAAGGGGCTACGTGAACCACGGACTTCTACTTCTTTTCCGGAGATACAGTACCCTAGACAGGGCAAAGAGGAGAAGGAAGGACTGTGTGCCTTTGTGGGTATTCTAAAGAACTTTAGCATTTTATATATTTTTTTGTATTTTAGGGTTTATTTTAATTTATTTTTGAATAATTTTTATTGTTATTCAGTTACAATTGTCTGCATTGTCTCCCCACCCGTCTACCCCACCCCAGCCAATCCCACCTCCCTACACCACCTCCACCATCCCCCTTGATATTGTCCTTGTGTCCTTTAGAGTAGCTCCTGTAGACCCCTCTCCCGACTCTCCCCTCCACACTCCCCGACTGGCTATTGTTAGATTATTCTTAATTTCAATGTCTCTGGTTATATTTTCTTTGCTTTTTCTTTTGTTGATTATGTTCTAGTTAAAGGTGATATCATATGGTATTTGTCCCTCACCGCCTGGCTTATTTCACTTAGCATAATGCTCTCCAGTTCCATCCATGCTGTTGCAAAGGGTATAAGCTCCTTCTTTCTCTCTGCAGCGTAGAATTCCATTGTGTAAATATACCATGGTTTTTGGATCCACTCGTTTGCTGATGGGCACATAGGTTGCTTTCAGTACTTGGCTATTGTAAATTGTGTTGCTATGAATATTAGGGTGCATAGGTTCTTTTGGATTGGGGTTTCAGGGTTCTTCGGGTAAAATCCCAGCAGCCAAATTGCTGGGTCAAAGAGCAGTTCCATTTTTAGTTTTCTGAGGAAATTCCATACTGTTTTCCACAGTGGCCTCACCAGTCTGCATTCCCACCAACAGTGCACGAGGGTTCCCTTTTCTCCGCATCCTCTCCAACATTTGTTTGTGGATTTGTTTATGTTGGCCACTCTGACTGGTGTGAGATGGTACCTCATTGTGGTTTTAATTTGCATCTCCCTGATGGCTAGTGATGCTGAGCATCTTTTCATATGTCTCTGGGCCCTCTGTATGTCTTCCTTGGAGAAGTGTCTGTTCAAGTCCTTTGCCCATTTTTTAATTGGGTTGTTTGTCTTCCTGGAGTGGAGTCGTGTAAGTTCTTTATATATTTTGGAGATCAGGCCCTTGTCCGAGGTATCATTGGCAAATATGTTTTCCCATACTGTTGGTTCTCTTTGTAATTTGGTGCTGTTTTCTTCAGCCATGCAGAAGCTTTTTATTTTGATGAGGTCCCATTTGTTTATTCTTTCCTTTATGTCCCTTGCTTTAGGGGACATGTCTGTGAGGATGTTGCTGTGTGCAATGTCTCACATTTTCCTGCCAATGTTTTCCTTTGGGACTTTTATAGTGTTACAAATTATATTTAAGTCTTTTATCCACCTTGAATTTATTTTTGTGTATGGTGTAAGTTGGTGATTGAGTTTCATTTTTTTGCATGTAGCTGTTCAGATATCCCAACACGATTTGTTGAAGAGGCTATTTTTGCTCCATTTTAGCTCCTGCCTACTTTGTCAAATATTAATTGATGGTAAAGACTTGGGTTTATTTCTGGGCTCTCTGTCCTGTTCCATTGGTCTATGTGCCTGTTTTTATGCCCGTACCAGGCTGTTTTGATGACAGTGGCCTTGTAATACAGTTTGATATCAGGTAATGTGATCCCTCCTACTTTGTTCTTCTTTCTCAAAATTGCTGCAGCTATTCAGGGTCCTTTATGGTTCCTTATGAATTTCTGAAATGTTTGTTCCATATCTGTGAAATATGTCATGGGTACTTTAATAGGAATTGCATTGAATCTATAAATTGCTTTGGGTAGTATGGCCATTTTGATGATGTTAATTCTTCCAATCCATGAGCATGGTACATGCTTCCATTTGTTTGTGTCTTCGTTCATTTCTTTCTTCAGTGTTGTGTAGTTTTCTGAGTACAGGTCTTTTACCTCCTTGGTTAGGTTTATTCCTAGGTACTTGATTTTTCTTGTTGCTATATCAAATGGGATTAATTTCCTGATTTCTGTTTCTGCAGTTTCGTTGTTGGTGTACAGGAATGCCTTTGATTTCTGAGTATTGACTTTGCGTCCAGCTGTTTTGCCAAATTCATTTATTAGGTCAAGTAGTTTTTTAGTGGAGTGTATAGGATTTTCCATGTACACTATCATCTCATCTGCAAACAGTGACAGTTTCATTTCCTCCTTTGCAATTTGGATGCCTTTTATTGCTTTTTCTTCTCTGATTACTGTGGCTAGGACTTCCAATACTATGTTGAATAGGAGTTGTGAGAGAGGACATCCTTGTGTTCTTCCTGATCTTAGTGGGAAAGCTCTAAGTTTTTGTCCATTGAGTATGATGTTGGCTGTAGGTCTCTCATATATGGCCTTCATGATGTTGAGGAATGCTCCCTCTATTCCCACTTTGCTGAGTGTTTTCATCAGAATTGGATGCTGTACCTTACCAAATGCTTTTTCCGCATCTATTGATATGATCATATGATTTTTGCCTTTGCTGTTGTTTATGTGATGTATTATGTTTATTGATTTGCAAATATTGTACCATCCCTGCATACCTGGTATGAATCCCACTTGGTCAGAGTGTATGATCTTTTTAATGTATTGCTGGATGTGGTTTGCCAATATTTTGTTGAGAATTTTAGCGTCTGTGTTCATCAGCGATATTGGTCTGAAATTTTCTTTCTTCATGTGTCCTTATCTCGTTTTGGGATTAGGATGATGCTGGTTTTATAAAAAGAGTTTGGGAGTGTTCTATCATTTTGGATTTTTTTCAAATAGTCTGTGAACGATAGGTATTAGCTCTTCCTTAAATGCTCTGTAAAATTCTCCTGTGAAAACATTTGGTCCAGCACTTTTGTGTGTTCGGAGTTTTTTGATGACTGCTTCAATTTCGTCCATTATTATTGGTCTGTTCCCGTGTTCTGCTTCTTCATTCAGTTTTGGAAGATTATATTTTTCTAGAAATGTTTCCTTTCACCTAGGTTTTCAAATTTCTTGGCATACAGTTCTTCATAGTAATTTCTTACAATCCTTTGTATTTCTGTGGTATCAGTTGTAATCTCTCCTCTTTCATTTCTAATTGTGTTTATTTGGATCCTCCCTCTTTTATTTTGTTGATGAGCCTACTTAAAGGCTTGTCGATTTTGTTTATCTTTTCAAAGAACCAGCTCCTGCATTCATTGATCCTTAGAATTGTGCTTTTAGTCTCTATGTCCTTTAACTCTGCTCTGATCTTGGTTATGTCCTTCCTTCTGCTTGCTCTGGGCTGTCTTTGTTGTTGTTCCTCCAGTTCTTGTAGGCGTAGGATAAGGCTGTTTCTTTGAAATGTTTCTCACTTTTTAATGTAGACCTGTATTGCTATGAACTTCCCTGTCAGGACTGCCTTTGCTGTGTCCCATAGGTTTTGGGTTGTTGTGAGTTCATTTTCATTTGTTTCCAGAAAGTTTTTGATGTCTTCCCTAATCTCGTTCTTGACCCATTCCTTGTTTAATAGCTTGCTATTCACTCTCTGTGATTTTGAGTGTTTGGGTTTTTTACTTTGGGGTTGGTTTCTAGTTTCAGTCTCTTGTGGTCAGAGAAAATGCTTGATATGATTTCAATTTTCTTGAATTTGTTGAGCTTGCTTTGTGTCCTATCATGTGGTCTAACTTTGAAAATGTTCCATGGACAGTTGAAAAGAATGTGCATTTTGCTTCTTTGGGATGAGAAGCTCAACATATGTCAGTGAAGTCCATTTCATCTAGGGTATTGTTAAGTGCCACAATATCCTTGTTATTTTGTTTGGAAGATCTGACCATTTTTGATAGTGGGGTGTTAAAGTCCCCTACTATAACTGTGTTGCTGTTCCAATATCTTTCTTGAAGTCCTCCAAGATTTTCTTTCCGTATTTGGGTGATCCTATGTTGGATGCATATATATTTACAATGTTTATGTCTTCTTGGTGGATTCTTCCTTTGAGTATTATGAAGTGACCTTCTGGGTCTCTCTTTATGGCCCTTCTTTGGAAGTCTATTTTGTCTGATATGAGTATTGCTACCCCTGCTTTTTTTTCCCATCCGTTTGCTTGGAATATTTGTTTCCAGCCTTTCACTTTCAGTCTGTGTAGGTCTTTTGTCCTGAGGTGGGTCTCTTGTAAGCAGCATATGTGTGGGTCATGTTTTCTTATCCATTCAATTATTCTATGTCTTCTGATTGGAGAATTTAATCCATTTACATTTAAGGTTATTTTTGATAGGTAGTTATTCATTGCCATTTTTTCTTACCAATATTCCTTTCTCTTTCTCTTTTCCTTCCTTTCCTTAAAGCAGTCCCTTTAGCATCTCTTGCAGAACTGGTTTGGTGGAGGTGTATTCTTTTAGACTTTTTTTTTTTTTTTTTTTTTTTGCCTGGTAAGCTCTTTATTTGGCCTTCTATCTTGATTGAGAGCCTTGCTGGGTAAAGTAGTCTTGGTTGCAGGCCTCTGGTTCTCATTACTTGGAATATTTTTTGCCATTCTCTTCTGGCTTGGAGCGTTTTCATTGAGAAGTCAGTTGCCAATCTTATTGGGGCTCCCTTGTATGTTACTGCCTGTTTCTCCCTTGCTTCCTTTAAGATTCTCTCTTTGTCTTGGAATTTTGACATTTCAATTATGATGTGTCTTGCAGTGGGCCTCTTTGGGTTCCTCTTGCTTGGTACTCTCTGTGTTTCCTGGATTTGTGTGGCTTTTTCTCTCATCAAATTAGGGAAATTTTCCATCATTACTTTTTCAAACACATTTTCTATCCCTTCCTCTTTGTCTTTTCCTTCTGGTATCGCTGTTATATTATGTTTCATGTTGTCCTGCATTTCCCTTATTACGTCTTCATTCTGTCTGAGCCTCTTTTCCTTTTCTTGCTTTTTCCGGGTGTTTTTTTCTACCTTGTCCTCCAGTTCGCTCATCCGGTCCTCTGCTTCATCAAGCCTGCTTTTGATTCCTTCTAACTGTGTTCTTCAGTTCAGAAATTGTATTCTTCATTTCCTCTTGGCCTTTTTTGATAGTTCTATTTCCTTTTTCATGTTGATATAGTTTGCAGTGAGTTCATTGTAGTTTCTGGTAGTTCTCTGTGAGCTCAGTGAGCTTCCTGATAACCATTGCTTTGAATTCAGTATCTGATAGTTGACTTGCCTCTATTATATTTAGCATTCTTTCCTAGGCTTCCTCCTTTCATTTGGGGATTGTTTTTTGTCTTTCCATTGTTTATGAGACTCTTCTTGTAGCCTCTGCTTCTTAAATTGATCTATTCTGACTCCCTGCGTTAATGGTATGAACTTTTATGGTAGAATGACAGGGGGATTCAGTGGTGTCATCTCCTTAATCTCCTGAGCTCACTGGTCTTGAGCTGACATTTATGGGTGTAACACGGTCTAACTGTGGTCTTTTCAGCACTCCAGGTTTCATTGTCTCACCTGTGGGAAAAAGAGAAAGAAGGAAAAAAAGGAGAATGGAAGAATGGAGAAACGAATAGAAAAGGAAAGGAAGGAAGGAAGGAAGGAAGGAAGAAAGGAAGAAAGGAAGGAAGGAAGAAGGAATAAAAAAAGATGGGAGGAAACATAAGAATAAGGAATTTTAACAAAAATTAAAATTAAAAAATAAATGAAAGAAGGCAGGAAGAAGGAATAATAAAGGTAAAGGATGGAAGGAAGAAGGAATAAAATTAGAAAAAAAGAAAGAAGGACAGAAAGGAAGAAGGAATTCAGGGGGAGAGGAGGAAAGAAGAAAAAAAAAAAGTCTTCTGCTGGCTTTAAATAGGTCAGGTTAGTTCTGCTGGTCTTCCTGTCTGTGGAACGGGAGGGGGTGGTTGGAAGGATTGGTTTCACTTTTCTCCCTTCCTGAGCCACACTCTTTGCTGTTGTTCAGCCTCTAGTCCAGTTCCTTAGGGTCCTTCTGCTCCCCACTAGGCCTTTAGTTCACCAGTTGTGCTGTCCTTGAGTTGCACCAATTAGGGGCAACTCACATCCCACCTTCTTGTTCTTTGCTGTCCTAGATGCCAGGGGCTCTCGGTGCTCCTTCAGGGTAGTTCAGCCCCCTACTGGGTCGAGTCTTTCTGGGGACTGCAGTCTCCCCTAGCCCTGCAGCTCCCCAGTGGTGGGCATTCTGCCTTCCTCCTAGAGAGTCAGTAGGTCCTGCAGGGCTCTTTGCGCCGGGGCTAGGTGGGAGATCTTCAGTCCTCAGTACTTCAGGTGCTTCAGGTGTGGTGGCCCAGGGGCAGCCAGGCAGTTGATTAGGTTGCGCACTGATCCCAGGTTTTGGGCCTGTGTGCCCAGGTAGCCGGGCTGCTGATCAGGGTGCGCACACACCCGAGGTTTCAGGTGTGGGCCCCAGGCTACTGATTTGGGTAGACACCCACCCGGGCGCTTTGCTTATGTGCTCCCAGGCATCCGGGTCGCTGCTCTGGGTGCACACTCATACCCGGCTTTGGGTCTGTCCACCTGGGTAGCCAGGCTGATGATCAGAGTACGCGCCCACCTAGGGTTTCTGGTGTGGGCGCCCAGACCACTGATCGGAGTCTGTGCCCACCCGGGGTTTCAGATGTGTGCGTCCAGGCCACTGATCAGGGTGCACACCAACCAGGCTTCAGGAGTGTGCTGGGGTTCCTTATCTGGTGCCCATAGTCCAAGGGCTGAGGGGGAGGGGCACAAGAGGCCATTGCTGCTGTGGAGAGTTCTCTAAACAACTGCTGAGTGCCTCTATTTTCTCTTTTTCTTTTCCAGAAATTCCTCCTATTCAAGCCCCCCTGGTCCAAACAAGCACCTAGCCTCTCATACAGCCCAGGCTGGCTCTCTCCCAGGAATCCTGCAGCAGACCGTGTGCCTGGGCCGGGGGATTCTGCCGTCCTGGTCCCCGCATTGGTCCCAGGGACCTTACTGTCCTTAAGCACTCTTCTTACCATCTGATCTTTCAATGTCCTCTATCTTTGGTCTCCGATCTTCATAAATGCTGGAATACCGTTGGCTGTTCGCTCTGTTCTTCAGATCAGCTAGGCGTTTCACTGGTGCTGAGGGGAAGTGGACTCTGCTTCCACCGATCTCACTGCCATCTTAACATTAGAAGGTGACATTTAAACAAGACTTGAAAATATGAGCTTACCACACAAAGAGCTTGTAGAAGGCCACTTCAGGGTGACAGGTAAAAAGACTTGGACTCCATCTTCACAGCCCATTGGGGAAGACATATCTGAGAGACAGTGAAATGAACACTCTGAGGGTGATAGACACAGAGTAACTTGGGCCACCCACAAGAGGTCTCTGATTGTATGAGTAAGCATGTAGGGCAGAGAAAGACCCATGAGGAGAGGATTCCTGAACTGGGTTTGAATAACAGGCCAGAGTTAGCCAGAGAAAGAAGGGCAAAGGGAAGCTATGAATACCTGAAACCATGATGTTGCCCTCACTTAGAAAGAACAGCACCTCCTTCTCCTCAGCCTGACCCAAACCAGCTCTAGTCATGGCACTGCTAAGTTTCGATGGGCAGGTGCTTGGTGGCATCTATGAAGAGTCTTGGCTACTTGCTGCATTGGAACAGATCTGGGAGGGAAGGGCAGAGCAAATCTTTCAGACTTGTGCTTTCCTCTGTTCTCATGATGTCTGGGGAGTGTGGAGTCTGGGTGGAAAGGCCAAGCCCATGCTTCATAACTTACAAGTAGGTTATGTGTATTTTTGGCACTTAGCTAATCCTACTGCCCCACTCCTACTCAAGCCTAGGGACCAAGGGTGTTGTGCAACAGCACACAGCCTACACAGAAAATACTGTGAGCCCTTGACATTCAGTACATATGTACAACCACGAGGCCCATGCTATGCAGGACAGGCAGCCCACCAGTTGCTGGCCAAACTTTGCAATATAAATGTTGGTCAGCTGTTTTTCTCTGGAGGAAAGAAAAAATATCTCAGAAATCTCTGTCCCTACAACAAGCACATACATGAAAACAGTGAGTGAACTCATCTTTTTGGTGATGTTTATGAAAAGAGAACCACTGGAAAGATCTCAGGGAAAACCTGTCTATCCCCCCTAATTTAATCAATAGGAAAACTGAGGCCTGGATCAGAGATTGATCAAGCTGGCAGGCACAAAGTTTCACAGAGAAGATAATGGGGAAGAGTTTAGGTACTGAATTCAGAGAGAACAATTCTGGACTACAGCTTCACCTTTCACTTGCTGTATGACACCACACAAAACATTTTCCCTGTGTGTACCCCAGTTCCCCCATCTGTAAAATAGTAATAATAACATGGCCTCTTAGAGTTGTAAGGATTAAAGGTTGTTTAACATAAAGGTCCCAACACTTCAGAGGTGCTTGGGAAATTGAACTATCCTTCTTTTTCATAGGTAATATCTGTTCCTTAGTCTGCGGCTCAGGTCACTTGACAAAGTGGGTTTTTTACTTAGAGCATCTGAAGAACCCAGGACAGCAGGGACCTCTGGAAAGACAAATGACCACTGTGCACCCAATCTGAGTGTATTCCAAATGGGAAACAAGCTAGTGGGTACCAACCATTAGGAGTGTTGGAGAGAAAAATGAAAGAGCCACTTGTGTAACAGTCAATGTCCCTTTCAGAATCTAGGCATGTTCCAGATCAACATCAATAGAGTAAAGCAGAAAGCTAAAATTCACCATTCGGTTTTCTTTTGAGTAACATCGAATGTTTTGTTTTTTTTTTCCTATGCAAAGAAAAACAGAACAACCCATGCCATTGTTCTGACATCAATTCAAAGTGCTTTCGGTGGGAGCAGTTCCCTCCCACTCCACCCCTCAAGGTTGATTCCCTTCCAAGCCTCAGCGGCTGTACAAACCCCAGCTAGATTTGCCAGGGAAAATGCAAGGAGTCCAGTTACATGGGATTTTCAGATAAACGACAAATAATTGTATAGTGTAAGTAGGTCCCAAAGATTGCATGGAACATACAATACCTTTACTACAAAACTATTTGTTGTATATCTGACATTTAAATTTAACTGGGCATCCTGTATTTTTATTTCCTAAAACTGGAAACCCTTGCTTCATCCAAACCAGGCAGGAGTTAGACTGGCGCCTGGGCACAAATCTAGGTCACTAGGCAAATTGCAGTGGGGGCATAAAGCCTGCCTAAGTTCCAGCCCTGTGGTCCAGACCTCCAGAAGCAGCTATCTTGTGTGTGGCGCTAAAAGAAGTAGACAGCCAAGCACACTGATTTCTGTCTGTGCTGGGCTGCAGAGGTTGCTGAAGGGAGTTGATCCCTCTGGACACCTAGTTGGTTTTGGCTGATACTTTTAGAAGTACTACCTCCAGATAGGCTAGCCCCTCCACTCCTTTCCCCATCCCCAGCCTGCAAGTTCAGCCCTGACCAGATTGGGAACCATTCCTGGTCAAGTAAGGCAGTGAGTGGCAGCTTAATCTACATATTTTTCCAGGACTGCCTACTCACATGGACTGTCTGCAAGATATTAAAGAAGACACAGTCATACCCTGCAGGAGCCCAAAGATTGTCATTTGCCAGTAACCACTTCTGTGCCAGATGCTTTATTATATAGGTCATCGCATTCACAACAATGCAATGCTATTATGATCGTCCTGTTTTCATAGATGGAGGTAAAGTGGCTCAAAGATATAAGCTAAAAAGTGGAGGTGCCAGGATTTCACCTCAAGTTTTTGAGTCACTAGGAGACAGGGCATGTCCAGAAGTGGAACCTCAACACAATGTGCAGGGGATGTCATAGGTGGAGGAGAGGTCCGTTGCTTTTGATGGAAGGAGGCAGGATGCTTCCTAAAGGAGGCAGCATGTGAAGCTAGCCTGGCAGAACTGGAGGACCTCTAAGATGTGGAGGTATGGAGTTAGGGACCCGCACTCACACTCCTGACATGGAGAGTCCCATAGCCCTGCTAGAGGACAGTGATACTGGAAGGAGTGGACATCAGGACAAGAAGGAACTTTGTTTTATCACATTATGCAGACTTATGATGTCCCCCCAAAGTATGCACTGTAATTATTTGGCTTGAGCTCACCCCTCTTTGCTAAAAGAAAACAACATTGTCCTCTTCCATTGCCCTGTTTTAAAAGGCACAGAGCACTGAAGAACTGTCACAGCCTCTCAGATGGAGACACCCACAGTCAGGAGTCACCCTTCAAAAGGCTGGCGGTCCTCAGCTTCAACAACAATTGCCAGGTTTCATTCATGCATTCGTTTCTTCAGCAATGAACACTCTTGCAGCACCTACTAGGTGTGAGGTCCCATGTTAGTGTGGGTAAATGGTCCAGCCCTTTTGTTGGTAGTGGGGCTCCCTCACAAACCATCCTCTAGAGTCTGGGTACCTCTCCTGTCATTTTTCAGGTTCCAGGTATGTGGGACAGGGCAAGAGAGTTCTCAAAAGCTGCACCTGGCATAGCACATGGTGGGTTTTGGAGCTTGTGGCCATCAGAGGCCTTCCCCAGAGGGAGAGCTGGCAGGCCTCCATCCCAGAGCTCCACGGGCAGGTCCGCCTCCCCCTCCACCAGCTTCCCTCTGTACTTGGCTCAAGGGGGAGTCCCACCTGGGTTCCTGGCAGTCACTCCCCTCCTGCTCCCACCCACACTGAGACCAACGGAAAGCTCAGCCTCCAAACCCCTCGCCTAGGGCGTGTGCCCAGGGGCTGAGTGGTGGGATGGCCTAGGTACTTCTCCCACACCCCGCACCCCGTCACCTGCTCCTAAGGGCTGGCAGCCCCCAAGGCCTTGGGTAGTTCCCTCAGTGGTGGGCCAGGCTCCAAGCCACTGGTACTCTTGACTGCGGAGCTTGCCCCTCCCCATTGGCCGGGCAGGTCCTGTGCTTGCCCCAGTCCCCAGCGGGAGACAGAACAGCCACCGAACCTGGTTCTCACGAATCCCCAGTCCGGCTGCCAGCGTTGGCAGGAAGCTACCAGACACTCCCTTTCCCAGCTCAGGATGGCTGGAAAAGCCATCCTGCCAATGCTCAGCACCACTGCCTTCCCTACAGACTCCCAGCAGCCCCAGTTGGGCTTCTCAGGACTTAGCCCCCCTCCATCCCGCTGAGTCACTGCAAGCCTCCCGCCTCAGTGATCCCTGTCTCCTTACCCTTAGCCGAGCTTGTGGCCTTCTCCAGCTGCGATATCGAAACTACCTACCTATGTCCTCTGTCCTTCAAACTGCTTTGCCTCTCACTCTCCTAGAGGTAGTCACTGTCAACTCATTCCTCCATGGGAGTTGGCTACTAGGCACCACTGAAATGTTAACGGACTGGGCAGGATGCATAGGTAATGAGCACAATTGCTGATTCATGCAACAGTGTGTTTACTGTGTACCTGCTGGGTATTGGGGCACTTGGTTAGTGCTGGGGATAGAATAGGGAGGCAAAGAAGTAAGGTTCCTGACCGTAGGGACTGTCGTTCTAGTGGATAAAGCAGAACAATGCCAGGCCTTAACTTTCACAAATCAGCTCCTTTGTATTTAGATGCAATCAGAGGCATTGGCTCATTTAATGCATGTGTTCCTTTAAGGTCTCCCCACCCTGGGTCCCAAATTCTGCCAGGCATTTATGAAGGGGGAGAGAGTTGGGGACAAGAGCCAAGATTAATGAGCCCCACCCAGCTCTCAAGAAGTTCAAAACCCAGTGGAGAATAAGACATGAAAACCCATAATTATACTGGAAGCCAGTAAGTGCTGTGCCCAAGGCATGACTCAGTGGGCACAGAGCATGATGAACAGGCCAGGCTTTCTGAGGAGAGCACAGCAGAACCTTTTACTTAGAAGGGTGGGAAAGCTCAAATTATTTACAAACACCACAGTCCTTTCATTCACCAGTGCAGGCTAGAAGCCTGACTTGCTGTCCTGTGCTAACCTAAGGCTGTGAGTCACTAAGCTGCCTGATGGGGGTGTCAAGTTAAATACAGGATACCCAGTTACATTTGAATTACAGATAAGCAAACAAACAAATGAAAACAAAAACATTTTAATATATCTTAAATATTGCATGAGATATACTTATACTAAAATAATCATTGTTTACATGAAATTCAAATGTAACTGGGTAACCTGTATTTTTATTTTCTAAGTCTGGGAACTTTGGGGAGTGAGGTATGGTAATGCCCCAAAGGGATCTGGTCTGGGAAGAGTTTGAGGGGTCCTAGTAACCAGAGTCTGAAGGATGGGGCTCCCCTCAAATAAAAATATCTCCCCAGTGTCTTGAAGCCCTGAAGCAGCCTGTTGTTCCCTCAAACCTGTGTGATGAAGGGGAAACAGCCTCCAGTGGGATAAGAGAGAAGTAGAGGAATAAAAGCATGAAGGTTAGAGGTGACCTGGAGATGATTTCTAAAAGGGTCCCAAACATACACCAGACACTAAGCACTGAGAAACCCAAGAGGCTGTGGAATTGGTCAATAGCCTCAACATGGGAAGGTGCTGGCTGGCTGTGTGCTTCCCTCTGGGCATGAGCAACAAAAAAGGGAGAGAGGCAGGAATGGCAGCACTACAGTGGGTTTGGGGTCCAGTCAGGGAGGAGAAGAGTGTGACAATAATTCAGGGCTCCCTCTCAGAGTGCAGGCATGGTCCCTTGGAACTATAGCAATACCTGAGGAGGATGTCAGAAGACATCCCACTTGACACCCTAAGCTCCTGCCCCAGGTCATATTCAGTCCTTGTGCCTCTCCCCTTCTTTCTATCTAAGGCTACCTTCAAGAAAACCTGGCCCATTTTCCCTCTGAGCTTTCCCCTTGCTGGTGGCAGAGCAGACTGAGAGTTCATGTCTCAAAAACAGCTGCCTGCACATTTGCCATATTAGGGCTTCCTGACTGAGGGTCTGACATCAGAGAAACTATAGCTGTGACCACCACATACCTGGCCTAGCAGCTATCTAAACCTGGAGAATTACTGAAAAAGGAGAAAAGGGGGTTTGGGGGTTTCTCAGTGGGGACTGGTGTTCTCTGGATATGGGTAATTCAAGGTCCAGGCCACACAAAGCATACATAGTTCACGTAAAACCAGAACTTAATTTGGCCTAAAATAAACATGCCAGCCACTGGAAGAAAAATCAAACTAGCAATGATTTGTTTGCTTTTTCACAAGTTAGAGGCATTTGGGGGAAATTATTTTAAAGATCCAGATCTGAGAATTCTGGCCAAGATGGAGGCATAGGTAGAAACACTTGCTTCCTTACACAACCAAAAGAAGGATAACAACCAGTTTAAAAAGAATAGACAACACGAACAGCCAGAAAATCAAACTGCATGGAACTCCAGAAATCAAGGAGTTAAATAAACATTCATCCAGACTTGTAGGAGGAGCAGAGACGGGCACCTGGGTGGAGAGAACCAGCAGCAAGATGGTGGACTATGCAGGCAAGGCAGGGATGGCTCACTGGGAAACAAAAGACACAAAACCTCTACCTGAAAAAACCTGTGGGAATTGCAAAGGCAGAAGAAACTCCTAGTCTCACAGGAGAGTTCATTGGAAAGTGGGGCTAGAGTGGAGCAAGTGAGTAGCACTTTTCCCTCTCTGACCCCTCCCCCACAGACAGTGCCACAATGCAGTGACGTGGGCTGCCCTGCCCTGGCAAATACCTAAGGCTCTGCGCCCTTACAACTTAGCAGGTGGACTGAACCCAAATGAAAAAACAGATCAAAACTCCAGAAAAAGAGCTAAGCAACTAGGAGATAGACAACCTATCTGATGCAGAGTTCAAAACACTGGTAATCAGGATGCTCACAGAACTGATTGAGCTGGGTCGCAAAATGAAGGAAAACATGAAGGCTACCCAAAGTGAACTAAAGCAAAATATACAGGGAACCAACAGTGAAGGGAAGGAAACCAGGATTCAAATCAACAATTGGGAACAAAAGGAAGAATTAAGCATCCAACTGGAACAGAATGAAGAAACAAGAATGCCAAAAAATGAGGAGAGGCTTAGGAACCTCTGGGACAACTTTAAGCACTCCAACATCTGAGTCATAGGGCTGCCAGAAGGAGAAGAAGAGCAAGAAACTGAAAAATTATTTGAACAAATAATGAAGGAAAACCTCCCAAAACTGGCAAAGGAAATAGACTTTCAGGAAGTCCAGAGAGTCCCAAAGAAATTGGACCCAAGAAGGAACACACCAAGGCACATCATAATTCAGTTACCCAAGATTAAAGATAAGGAGAGAATGTTAAAGGCAAGAGGAAAGGAGAGAGTTAACTACAAAGGGTGCCCATAAGACCATCAGCTGATTTCTCAAAAGACACCTTGCAGGCAAGAAGGGGCTAGAAAAAAGTTTTCAAAGTCATAAAAGGCAAGGATTCCTTTGCCTACATCCAAAATTACTGTAACCAGCAAAGCTATCATTTAGAATGGAAGGGCAGATAAAGTGCTTCCCAGATAAGGTCAAGCTAATGGAGTTCATTATCACTAAGCCCTTATTATATGAAATGTTTTTTTGTTTTGTTTTGTTTTGTTTTGGGGGGGAGTGCAGAAAAATATTTTTCTTTAAATATTTTTGGTAATGCACAACATTATCAAGCAAAGACAATTAATAGGATTTTAACATATTGCTTTTCAGTAGCTTTTTCTCCCAACTGCTTATTCCTTTAGTTTTTTTTTTCTTTTTTTAAAAATATATTTTATTCCCCTTTCCCCAGCTGCTGCTAAGGTGCTCGGTCCTTCCGAGGAAGGTAAGGCCGTGTTGGGGTGAGGCCCTCACTTCATCCGGCGACTAGCACCACTCCCGGCAGTGCTCGCCCAGACTTCGCCTACACCATGGCCTCCGTCTCGGAGCTTGCCTGCATCTACTCTGCCCTTATGAGGTGACGGTGACGGAGGATAAGATCAATGCCCTCATTAAAGCAGCTGGTGTAAATGTTGAACCTTTCTGGCCAGGCTTGTTTGCAAAGGCTCTGGCCAATGTCAACATTGGGAGCCTCATCTGCAATGTAGAGGCTGGTGGACCTACCCCAGCTGCTAGTGCTGCACCAGCAGGAGGTCCTTCCCCCTCAACTGCTGCTGCCCCAGCTGAGGAAAATAAAGTGGAAGCAAAGCAAGAAGAATCTGAGGAGTCTGATGATGACATGGGCTTTGAATTATTTGACTAAACCTCTTTTGTAACACAGGCAATAAAAATCTGAACTTTAAAAATATATATATATATTATTGATTATGGTATTACAGTTGTCCCATTTCCCCCCCTTCACTCCACTCCGTCTTGTACACCACCTCCCTCCCACATTCCCCCACTATAGTTCTTGTCCATGGGTCATACTTATAAGTTCTTGGGCTTCTACATTACCTATACTATTCTTACCCTCCCCCTGTCTATTTTCTACCTACCATTTATGCTACTTATTCTCCGTACCTTCCCTCCCTCTCTCCCCCTCCCAATCCCCTGTTGATAACCCTCCACGTGAGCTCCATTTCTGTGGTTTCGTTCCTGTTCTAGTTGTTTGCTTAGTTTGCTTTTGTTTTTGTTTTAAATGTGGTTGTTAATAACTGTGAGTTTGCTGTCATTTTACTGTTCACATTTTTTATCTTCTTGTTCTTAGATAAATCCCTTTAACATTTCATATAATAAGGGCTTGGTGATGATGAACTCCTTTAACTTGACCTTATCTGAGAAGCACTTTATCTGCCCTTCCATTCTAAATGATACCTTTGCTGGATAGAGCAATCATGGATGTAGATCCTTGCCTTTCATGACTTGGAATACTTCTTGCCAGCCCCTTCTTGCCTCTAAGATCTCTTTGGAGAAATCAGCTGATAGTCTTATGGGAACTCCTTTGTAGGTAACCGTGTCCTTTTCTCTTGCTACTTCTAAGATTCTCTCCTTATCTTTAATCTTGGGTAGCTTAATGATGATGTGCCTTGGTGTATTTCTCCTTGGGTCCAGCTTCTTTGGGACTCTCTGAGCTTCCTGGACTTCCTGGAAGTCTATTTCTTTTGCTAGATTAGGGAAGTTCTCCTTCATTATTTGTTCAAATAAGTTTTCAATTTTTGTTCTTCCTCTTCTCCTCCTGATACCCCTATAATTCGCATTTTGGAATGTTTAAAGATGTCCTGGAGGTTCCTAAGCCTCTTCTCATTTTTTTGAATTCTTGTTTCTTCATTCTTTCCTGGTTGGATGTTTGTTTCTTCTTCTGGTCCACACCGTTGATTTGAGTTCCAGTTTCCTTCCCATCACTATTGGTTCCCTGTACATTTTCCTTTGTTTCTCTTAGCATAGCCTTCATTTTTTCATCGAATTTATGACCAAATGCAACCAATTGTGTGAGCTTCCTGATTACCAGTGTTTTGAACTGTGCATCTGATGGGTTGGCTCTTTGTTGCTTAGTTGTATTTTTTCTGGAGCTTTGATCTGTTCTTTCATTTGGGCCATATTTTTTGTCTTGACGTGCCAGTACATAAAGGGGCAGAGACTTAGGTGTTCACCAGGGCGGGGTAATGCTTGTCACTGCGCTGTGACGCTGTATGTGAGGGAGGGGTCCAAGAGAGAGCAATGGCGCTTGCTCTGCTCTCTGCCGGTTTTCAGTCACTCCCTCCACTACCCACAATCAAATTGGGCCCTTCTGGTGCTGATTCCTGAGTGGGTGGGTTTGTTTATGTTCTAGGACCCTGTGGGTCTCTCCAACAAACTCTCCTGTGAAGCTGGGAGTTTCTCCCACTGCTGCCTCAACCCCCACAGGTGTTTTCAATCAGTGGTTTGAGGCTTTATTTCCCCATGCTGGAACTGTGGGTTGCGTGGTCTGCCACCTGGTCCGCCAGCTGCTGCCGCCTCACAGGCCAGCTGCAGCTTTGCCCACCCTGCTCCACAATCCACCACCTCGCAGGGTCCGCCAGCCACCACCTTGTCGCAAGTCCTTTCCTCCCAGCTGACTGTCTCAGCCCCTCCTACTGAGACAGTCTGGATGAATGTTTCTTCTCTATCTCCTTGGTTGTCAGACTTCCATAGAGTTCAATTTTCTGTCAGTTCTGGTTGTTTTTTGTTTTTAAATTTTTGTTGTCCTTCTTTTGGTTGTGCAAGGAGGCACAGTGTGTCTACCTAACCGCCATCTTGGCCAGAAAGTTCCTTATTATATGAACTGTTAAAGGGACTTATCTAAGAAAAAGAAGATGATCAAAAATATAAACAGTAAAATGACAACACTCATAACCATCAACAACTGAACCTAAAAAACAAAAACTAAGCAAACAACTACAAGAGGAAAAGAATCACAGAAATGGAGATCACATGGAGGTTTAGCAGTGGGGAGAGGGAGGGGGAGAATCGGAGGGAAGGTACAGGGAATAAGAAGCATAAATTGTAGCTACAAAATAGACAGGGGGAGGTTAAGAGTAGTATAGGAAATGGAGAAGCCAAAGAAATTTTATGTATAACCCATGGACATGAACTAAGGTTGGAGGGAATGCTGGAGGGTGGGGGAAGGAAGGCGGACGGGATAAAGAGGAGAAAAAAAATTGGGACAACTGTAATAGCATAATCAATAAATTATACTTTAAAAGTATCTGTGTAGCAAATATTCATATGACAAATATTTTTGTGCAGCTACTATGTACAACTATTTCTGATAGAGTGGTGAATTTGTCTTCAAACTGTACTAAATATTTTTAAAATGATCCGGATCTTTCCTAAAACAGGAAGCCCCCAAGGATGGTTGAGGAAATGCCTTCTTTTTAGCTCCCATTAATTTACTATAGGAATTGAAGGCCTTGGGGATCAGCCCATCAATTCTTAGAGATGAATATTAAAATAGCAACAAACAAATAATAGCAACTACTCAGTCGAGGTTGGGAGTATGGCTGCTATTGAATCTCACCCTTTACAAAGCACATCTGAAAATGAGGTTGCAGTGGTCCAAGTTGCCAGTGTATGGGCCCTGGACTTGGTCAACCCTGGACGCCACTTAAGAGCCCTGTGACCTTAGGAAAGTCCCCAGATCTCTTGGAACTTCTGTTTTCTCATCTCTAAAATGGGTATAATAATCATCCTAACATTGCAGGGAAGTTGTGAGGATTTAATAAGCTAACATATGGAAAGATATGTTCAGGGCTCACATTTTATTGAGCCAGATTTCTCCAAAGGAATTTCCCAACAACAGCTCCCACAATTAGAACAACCCAGACCCACCTGGTATGGGCTTGACTGCACCCCCACTTCCTGTTGGCTTGTTGGACACCATGAGACAGAGAGTGCAGAATAGATGGCAGGCAGTGGGGCTAGAGAAGAGTGGGGCAGCTTTGGTGAATGTTTCTCACCAATATTGTGCTGCCAGTCTGGGTTAGTTAGGCTGGGGTATGCAGAAGGGCCAGAGCTGCTGCGGAATCACTGTGTGTAAGACATGTTTGCCTTGAGAAAGAAGGTGAGGGAGGAGCAGAAATGACCCAGAGTTTCCCCACCCCCTTGTCTAGACTTCTCCTAGTTGCATTCCGGAGCTGAGGGAACCCCATCATTCATGGCCAGCCTTGCTCTACAGGTGAGAAAAAGAATGAAGAAGAGAGAAAGTAGACAGTTTCTCTGCTTCACAGCAGGCTTAAAGGCTAGAATATGCTACAAAGTGTGTGGAAACTGCTGTGCTCTGTTCCTCCTCTTCTGAGAGAAAGCTAAATAAAGGGTCAGGAAAGCCTTTCTAGAGCTACCGGAACAAGGTACCATAAACTGGGTGGCTCAAGACAGAAATTTATTGTCTCAGTTCTAGAGGTTAGAAGTTCAAAATCAAGGTGATGGCAAGTTCACATTGTCTCTGAAGGTTCTATAAGAAGATCCTTCCTTATTTCTTCCAGTTTCTGGTAGCCTCAGGCATTCCCTGCCTTGTGACCACATCACTCCAAGCTCTGCCTCCATTTTCACATGGCTTTCTTCTCTCTTGGGTCTCTCTGTGTCCCATTCTTATAAAACGACTAGTAATTGGATATAGGGCCCATCCAAAGTCCAGGATAATTTCACCTGAAGATCCTTAACTAATTATATCTGCTGAGACCCTATTTCCAAATAAGGTCACATTCTGATGTTCTGGATGGACATGAATTTTGGGGAGACCCTATTCAACCCACTGCATGTTCCTAACTGAATTTTGTGGCAATGTGGGTATATCATAATTGGTCTTTATTAGATATTATTTATGATGATATTGTTGATTAAGAAAAATGTGCTTCGAAGTGGCTTCCATTACCACCAAAGTCCTCTGAAGGGATAACCACAGAAACACACCCTGACCACTGCTGTATGCAAGTCTCCAGAACAGTGTCAGGTATATAGTAGATGCTTAATAAATACTTGCTAGATGAATAAATGTAATGAAATCCATTCAATGACCAAACAGACTTGCTTGTCAGCTGAGAGAAGGAAGCCATGAGCACAAAGTCTCAGGATTTCCCAGCTTTTAACAAAAAAGTGCGAGGAATTTTTCAGACAAATCTAACAAGTGTAAAAGAAGTCCACATTCAGCCCCTCTGGTCAGCTCTGTCCACCCTCTGGGCAGTCCCCAAGGTACTTCCTGGGGCACCAGGAGCCATGTAGAAACCCCTGTTGTAGGTCAGAAACCATCCCTAAGATTCTGTCCATAAAATTAAACAGTTTTTTATTCTACCCCACAAGCATTTACTGAGAGTCAGCCTACACTGTGTATTCTAATAGAGAGCTCAATTGTTATCTTGCAAGCCATGGTGGAGAAAATGGTTTGAGACTGAGGAAATACCCCTTTCTATTAAAGGATCTCATTGTTTTCAGAATGCATATGAGGCCTATCTGGAAAAAGTCCAGCCATTGTTAATATAACGAGAACAGCTTGATGACATTGATGTAACCTGGCAGCCAAAGAGAGTGGACTGGAATGTACATGCATGAACAATGATGACTTCACTGTACTAGTCAGTGGGGGTGGTTGACACCACTGAGTGAGCAAACATGTGTATTGTGTAGCCATTGCATTCAAAATGAATGAGCAAAAAAAGAAAATGAGTAAGTGAGCAGAGCAATGAATCTACATCAAATTTTGCATTAAGCTTGAACATTCATCCATGGAAACTATCTGGATGATCCAGAAAGGCTTTCAGGAACAATGCAATGACTGCAGTGCAAATAAAAGTGTGGCACAAAGGCTTCAAAGATGGTCAAGAATCTTTTGAAAGTGATCCATGTTCTGGAAGGCCTGCAATAAGCAGAACACCTGAGAAGGTTGAACGTGTATGGGCATACACGTTGGAATCTGGAGATTCCAGAAACTACTGTCTGAGATTTTAACACAGGTTCTTGGCATGAAACATGTGGTGGCAAAATTTGTTCCACAGCTCCTGCTACCGAAGTAGAAGGAACATTGTGCTGCAGTTGCTAATGACTTGACTCAAACCACTACCAATGAACCAGATTTCCTTAAGAAGGTCATAACTTGGAAGAGGACTGAGGCGTCATTGTCCTATGTACAATGTTTCTTGTATCTTCTTCAATAAATGTCTCTATTTTCCAAACCACATGGCTGGATACTTTCTAGGCAGACCTCGTATTTTGCTTTCTTTGGTTTCCAAAGGGATGTGCAATATGGGGGGGGGGAGGGTATTTTTGTAACCATGAGGGAGGAAAAAGCCAAAACAGCATTGTCCATCTCTAATTGGACTAAATTGTTAAGCTAGTAGTAATTCCTCATGACCTTCAGGAAAGTCTAGACTCTTTAGTGTGGCATTCTTTCACAGTTGTAACCATCTTCTGCCTCACTGTCCAGGATTGAATTATATCCTCTCAAAAGATGTTAAAGTCACAGCACCCAGTACCTATGAATGTGACCTTACTTGGAAATAAGGTCTTTTCAGATAATTGTTAAGATGAAGTCTTTAGAGTGTTTCCTAATCTAATATGACTGGTGTCCTCATGAAATGGAGGCATTTGAACACAGAGACAGATGCATGTAGGGAGAATGCTGTGTGAAGATTATAGTGAAGCTACCACAAGGCAAGGAACTATCAGAAACTAGGAGAGAGACCTGCAACAGATCCTTGCCTAGCACCTTTGGAGGGAGCATGGCCCTGCCAACAGCTTGATATCAGGCTTGTACTTTGTTATGGTAGCCTTAGCAAACTAATATATGTGCCTTTCATTCTGAACCCTCTCTCGAGCCCCAATCCTGTACTCTAACTACTCTGTTCCCTAAATGCTCTTTGTGTACTTGCCATAATGTGCTTTGGCTAGGGGGAATCACCCATCTGGGGTTACCAGGGACGGTCCCAGCTTATGCCTGTTGTCCCAGCATAATAATTAATAATGCCCCTTCTCAAAGGTGTCCTAGTTTAAACAGTATATTCTGTGGTCACTCAAGCATTTGTCTGTGCTAACTCCAGTTTCAAGAGGTTCTCCTCTCCTTTTCTACCTGGTAAACTTCTGCTCATTGGTCAAAATTCACATATCACTGCTTCTGTGAAACATACCCCACCTCAGCCAAGATTTCATCCTCTATGTTCACAGAGCAGTTTATACATCTCCAGCCCACAGCGCTTATCACTACATCATGTCAGTTCAAATGTGCCCTTCTCAGAGATGATCCCCTGAAGTCCTGACTGTCCCAGGGCCCTGGCCACTACTCTCATAGCACCCTGCGCTCCCCTCTCTTCATGGTCTATAGCCTGGTTATAATGAGCTATTTGGGAAAGTTCATATCTATTACAGTAATCCATTACTCACTACTAACCAGTGGTGGTGGAGACCATGTCTGTGTCCTGGCACACAATTTGAATGAAGAAACATCATAAGTATTTGTTTAAGTGCTTGTCCTTTCTTTAAAGGCATCACCTCTTGCTTGTCTTTGTTGTGTCTTAATCATCTCTGTCCACTTTAGCACCCACTACTGTGTCTAGAACATCAGAGATACTCAATACTCTTTTATTGAGATAGTGTTTAATTTAAAAACATAATTCAGTGGCCAAACAATTACTAGGAGTCAAAAGAAGACATGGTATTTACTTCCCTCCTAAGGGAATACCATGTGATATTGGGGTCTTCCTGGACAATAAACACAACTGGGACGGTGATAGGTTTCAGAGTGACTGTTGTACTGGAACAGAGGAAAAGTGATACCGTTACAGTAGTCTGCTGTCCAACAAAAGCTGTAGTGTGGGGGAAGATGTGGAAAATGTCCCATTTTGACCTCTGATCCAGATGATTTCAGGCAAGGGATGTTGTAGAAACACACAACTAATAACTCCTCAGGTGTACTTAGTCCTTGAGAGTTTGTAAAAGGTTGTCAATTATATGAGCTACATTGAGTCTCACAACACCTCTATGAACTAGCTAGGGCAAGAGAAGGAGCCCGAGGAGCTACCTTTATTCAACAGGGTCAAATAGCATGTTTTTAAAGTCATGCCTTTTAAACAAAGGTGTGCTATGCAGGAGGGGGCTTGAGCTTATAGTTGAAAACTGGTGTTCTGGCCCCAGTTCTGCCACCTACCAGCACAGTAACCTTCAGCTACCCACAGTCTCTCTGAACTTTGCTTTCCTCATCTGTAACAGAAGGATGATCACGTTATTACTTTGTTTTCAAAGCCGTTGTGTGGGCCAGATAATAAAAGAGATTAAGAGGGTTTGGGGAACTTGAAAGCACTAAATATATTAAGGGCCACCCAAGGTGGATTTCACAATGAATTGGGAGAGAAAGGAGAAAGAAAGAAGTGTGGTACTGGCATTTAGGATAGACGAATGGATAGATGGAATAAAATTGAAAGTCCAGAAATAAACACATACACATATGGTCATTTATTTTCAACAACGGTACAAAGACCATTTGGTGGCAAAGAAGTCTTCTCAACAAATGGCGCTGAAGCCACTGGATATCCACATGTGAAAATATGAGGTTGGACTCTTCCCTCACATCATACATAAAAATTAACTCAAAGTGGGTTATAGACCTACAGGTTAGAAGAAAACTGGTAAATCTTCATGATGTTGGATGTGATAATGGTTTCTTAGATATAGAACTGAAATCACAAGTGATAAAAGAAAAATAATAGACAAATTGAACACCATCAAAATAAAAAAAATGTGTGTCTGCAGAAACTATACAGAAAGTGAAAATATGAGCCACAGAATGGGAGAAAACCTTTTGCAAATCATGCATCTTATAATGGATTTGTATCCAGAATATATAAAGAATTCTTAGAACTAACAAGAAAAATACAAATAACTCAGTTTTTTAAAATGGGCAAAAGATCTGAATAGACATTTCTTCACAAATTATATGAAAATGGCCAGTGAGCAAGTGAAGATGTGGTAAACATCATTACTCATCAGGAAATGCAAACCAAATCCTTTTGAGGTATCATTTCACACCTGCTGGGGTGGATAAAATGAAAAAAAGATGGACAGCCCTGACCTGTGTGGCTCAGTTGGTTGGGCGTCCTCCCACAAAGTGAAGGGTCACCGGTTCTATTCCCAGTTAGGGCACATGCCTGGGTTGCAGGTTTGGTCCCCCACTGAGGCATGTATGACAAGCAAATGATTGATGTTTTTCTCTCACATCTATATTCCTCTCCCTCTCTTTTTCCCTCCCCTCCCTTCTCTCTAAAGGTAAATAAATAAAATCTTTTTTAGGAAGATGGACAATAATAGGTGTTGATGAGGATGTGGACACATTGAAACACGGTTACATTGCTTGTGGGAATGTAAAATGGTGCAGTCACTTTGGGAAACAGTCTGGCAGTTCTTTCAAATGTTAAGCATAGAATTATCATAAGGCCCAGCAATTCCAATCCTACATATATATCTAAGAGAAATGAAAACATACATCCATGCAAAAAATTGTACACAAGTGCACATAGCAGCATTCATTATTAATAAGAACCAAAAGGTGAGAAAACCCCAAATGTTCACACATGGATGAATGGATAAACAAAATGTGGTAGATATATACATATAATGGGATATTATTCCACCATAAAAAAGAACGAAGTAGTGACACACATTACAACATGGATGGACAAACCTTGTAAACATTATTCAAGGTGAAAGAAGTCAGACACAAAATTGTAAGTCAAACAAATATTATATGATTTTGTTTATGTGAAATGTTCAAAATATGCAAATATATAGAGAAAGAAAGTAGACTGGTGGTTGACAGGGGATAGTTGGGAGGAAGAAGTAGGTTTTCTGGAGGGATGATGAAATGTTCTGGACTTAGACAGTGGTGGTAGTTTTACAGCTCTGTGAATATACTAAAAACCATTTAATTGTGTACTTTACATGGGTGAATTTTATCCTGTGTAACTTATAGCTCAATAAAGCTGTTAAAAGAGAGAAAGCACATGAAATGTTCTGTGTTGGGGGCAGAGGCCAGGAAGATGAGGGTCAAGGATTTAGGAAAGGGAGCTTAGCCTAAGCAGGTTTCCATGTGCAGCACCTGGGCTTGCCTGGTGCTTTATTAGCAGTCTGAAAAGTTGCCAACGCTCTCATTCCCCAGAACTTCAGCTTTCTTCCCATAAACCCCATGTTGTGAGGGACAGCAGGTAGCTATAGCTGTCATTAGAAACACTGCTTCTAGAAACACCACGTATTCACTCCCTAGGGGCCCAGCAGAAGCAGCAGTAGAACTGAGGTGGCTGAGGCTCCATCCTGCTCATAAATAGCTACTCCTGGAGGCGCACACTAAGATTAACAGCCTTCTTTTTGGGACTGCATATGCCCCACCATTAGTCTATTACCTCTTTTAGGTGACCCCTAGAGGCTATAATTAGAAATCTGGAAGGCCTACCTCAGACTCTCTCTGGGCCATTTTCCAAAGAACTCCGTCAGCTACCCACCCATGATGGCTATGGTTCTTAGAAGGTGTTTTCTAAGGCACATTCTATTGTATCCTGCTCTCCAGCACACCCCAGCCTTCTCCCCAGTATTAAGAAGCACTTTGGAAAAGAATTCCCCTTCACAACTCTCAGGAGTTTTGGGCAGTGACACTAAGAATAGGTGGTAGTATTTCTTTTGCAAAGGACACATGCTCTTGCTTCCCTCCTTCTTCCAGCCACCTGAGATTGGGGCTTTTGGTTAATTCTGGCCTCCTGTGGGAGGCTTTCTTTCTGAAGCAGGACACAGGACCCCTTGCAGGGTGCAATCACATCTTAGATGAACCACTGAGGATGTTGTCAAGAAGGCTGGGTTCTTGGTGCTCTTACATCAGGATACTGTGGAGGCTTAATTAGTCTTTTTTTAATTGCAATAAAATACATACAACATCAAATTTATCATCTTAACCATTTTAAAAAGATTTTATTGATTTATTTTTAGAGAGAGGGGAAGGGAAGGAGAATGAGAGGGAGAGAAACATCAATGTGTGGTTGCCTCTCACACACCTTCCTACTGGGCACCTGGCCCACAACCAGGGCATGTGCCCTGACTGGGAATGGAACCAGTGACCCTTTGGTTCACAGGCCCATGCTCAATCCACTGAGCCATACCAGCCAGGGCCATCTTAACCATTTTTAAGTGTATAGTTCAGTAGTGTTAAGTACATTCACCTTGTTATGCAACCAATCTCCAGAACTCTTTTCATCTTGCAAAACTGAAACTCGGTCCCTATTAAGCACTAACTCCTATTCCCCTCCCCTGAGCCATTGGTATCACCATTCCACTATCTGTCTCCAGGAATTTGGCTACTCTAGGTACCTCATACAAATGAAATTGTACAGTACTTGTCTTTTGTGACTGGATTATTTCACTCAGTGTAATGTCCCCAAGATTCGTCCATGTTGTAGAATGTGTCAGAATTTCTTTTCTTTTTAAGTTTGAATAATATTCCATTTTATGAATGGATCATTTTTTTGCTTGTTTACTCATCAGTTGATGGGCATTTGAGTTGCTTCCACCTTTTTGCTACTGAGAATAATGTTACTGTGAACATGGGTGTCCAAAATATCTCTTTGTAACCTTGCCTTCAATTCTTTTGGTCTATATCCAGAAGTGGAATTACTGGATCATATAGTACCATATTTTGCCATGTTTAATGCACACTTTTTTGCTCAACTTTTTGAGGGGAAAAATAAGGATGTGCATTGTACATGGGTATAATGATTACATGCCATAGGCATAATGATCCTGTGTATAAGGTGCACAAAAATGTTGGTATGCATTATACACAAGAAAAGTGGTAATTCTTTGTTTAATTTTTTGAGGAGCCACCATATTGTCTTCCATAGTGGCTGCACTACTTTACATCCCCAACAACAGTGCACGAGAGCTCCAATTTTTCACACCCTTGCCAACACTGGTTATTTTCTAGATTTTTTTGTTTCCCTTTTTTTGTTGTTTGTTTCCTTTTGATTTTTATAGTAGACATCTTAATGAGTGTGAAGTAGTATCTTATTGTGGTTTTGATTTGCATTTCCCTAATGATTAGATATGTTGAGCATCTTTTTTATGTGTTTATTGATCATTTGTATATCTTCTTTGAAGCAATTTCAAGTTTTTTGTCAAATTTTTAATTGGGTTATTTGATTTTTTGTTGTTGAATTGTAGGACCTTTTTAATATATTCTGGATATTAATAGTTCATTAGATATGTGATTTGCAAATATTTCTTCCATCCCATAGGTTGTCTTTCAACTCTGTTATGTCCTTTGATGCACAAAAGTTATTGATTTTAATGTAGTCTAGTTGATCCATTTTTACTTTTGTTGCCTGTGTTTTTGGTGCCATAACCAAGAAATCATTGCTAAATTCAATGTCATGAAAACTTTGCCTTGTTTTATTCTAAGAGTTTTTTTTAATTGTAGCTCTTACATTTAGGTCTAGGATTCATTTTGAATTTTCACATATGGGGTAACATAAGGATCCAATTTCATTTCTTTGCATATGGTTATTCAATTTTCCCAGCACCACTTGTTGAAAAGATTGTCCTTTCCCTATTGAATGGCCTTGACACCTTTATCAAAAATCATTTGACCCTATATGTAAGGGTTTATTTCTGGACTTAGTATTCTATTCCTTGATCTACGTGTGTCTCTTTATGGAGGTATCACACTGTTTTGATTACTGTCGCTTTGCAGTATGTTTTAAAATCAGTAGGTATGAGACCTCCAACTTTGTTCTACTTTTTCAAGACTGTTTGGGCTGATTTGGGTCCCTTGGAGTTTCATATGAGTTTTAGGATGGATTTTTCTATTTCTGAAAAAATGCCATTGGAATTTTGATTGAGATGGCATCAAATCTGTAGATCACTTTAGGTAGTATTAATATCTCAATAGTATTAAATCTTTGAATTCATGAAACCAGAATGTCTTTATTTATTTGTGTTTTTAATCTTTTTCAACCAGGTCTTGTTATTTTCAGTGTACAAGTCTTTTACCTCTCTGGTTAAATTTTTTTCCTAAGTATTTTATTCTTTTTGAGTGAATAGTCTTGAATAACAAAATTTCAATCAGGTTCAGCAAATATTTGCTGGCATTCAGGTTTTTCCTCTTTCATTTCTTTCTTTCTCATGATATTCTCTTTTAATTTTAATTTTGGATCTCCAAATCTTTCAGTGTTTGAAAAGTAGCATACTCTTCATATCAACATGAATCAGGCCACCCATTTCAAATAAAAAAGATAAAGCTCTTTTTAAAAATCTATTTTGAAGGAAATGCACTAGAATGTATCATGAAACAGTTCCTCATGGGGCTTACTTCCTCAAAAATGTTTTAGTGCAAGAAACTGAGGTTTTTAAAAAACAAAACTTATAATTGGGGACACAGGATGGGTATATTGCAAGTTGACCTTTCTTTTGAGTGATTTGGGTTTGATTTGTGGTCTGACTGGGGTGTAGGGCAATTTTATCATCATGCTACTTGTGGATAAACTTCAAAGCCATCCCTGAACATTCTTTATTTGCCTAGCAATGAGGAAGACAAACAGGGTTGGCCCTTGGAAATATGTTGATGTCATAACAATAATGCCTGCATGTCTGTCCCCTATGTCCAAGAGGCCCTGGGGCAAAACCCAAAAAACAAAAAACTGGGTTTCTCTCTGTGTGTGAGTGTTTTTATGTCTCATTATTTGGCTCAAACTTCCACCCAGCACCTGGGAAAATAGATCCCTCTGGCCAGTGTGGCCTCACCAAAGAGGGTCCAACTCAACACTGATTTACTGAATTCTATGAGAAAGTAGAAGGGAATCACCAGCAAGAATCAATAAGCACTCTTGTCTGCATGAGAACACAGAGTCCAGGTTGCCTCACATGGTGTTCTGGAGCCCCACCGTGTTGTGTACCTACAGGTCACTGGCAATTCCCAGGAGAAAGCGAGGGAAACTTCTGGTCCCTGGAGTCTACAAGTGTCATGCTCTGTCAATCTAGACTCAGCTACCCTGACTCCTCCTTCCAAGTAAGCACTCCCCCAGCCCGCCCCACCCCACCCGGAGGGTCAGGGCCACCATAATTTCCTGGAAAGGGTTTTTCCCTAGCCTCACTCAAGCTCTTGCCTTGTAGCACACCCTTGTTATGTGTAGGGCAAACTTTGCAACACCCCTTCAAGATCCTGAGCCTCTTAAAAACAACCAACCAAAATCTGCAAATCAATTAATGTGATAAACCACATAAACAAAATAAAATAAAAATCATATGATCATATCAATAGATATAGAAAAGCATTTGACAATATCCAGCACCCCTTTGTGATAAAAAAAAAAAAAACCTCTCAGCAAAGTGGAAATAGAGAGAACATGACTCAACATAACAAAGGCCATATATGACAAACCTACAGCTAATATTATACTCAACAGGGAAAAACTAAAAGTGATTCCCTTAAGATCAGGAATAAGACAGGGATATCCACTTTCACCATTCTTATTCAACATAGTACTGAAATTCCAGCCACAGAAATGAGACAAGAAAAAGAAATAAAAAGCATACAAACTGGAAAGAAAAAAGCAAAACTTTCATTACTTGCAGATGACATGATACTGTATATAGACAACCCTAAAGATAACATTGAAGTTAAGAACAATGTAACAATAGTCAGGGGGGAGTGGGGAGGGGACAGTGAGGAGAGGGGATTACAGGAACTACTATAAAGGACACATGGACAAAATCAAGGGGTAGGGTGGAGGTGGGGGAGGGAGGTGGGTGCAGCTGGGGTGGGGTGGAGGGATGGGGAGAAAAGGCATACAACTGCAATTGAATAACAATAAAAATTTTTTAAAAAAAAGGTTCCATCAAAAAACTACTATGACATACAAATGAATTCAGAAAGTAACAGGATACAAAATAACCATTCAGAAATTGGTTGCATGTTTATACACCAGTAATGAATGAATCATTGGAAAAGGAAACTAAGTAAACAATCCCATTTACAATTGCATCAAAAAATGCCTAGGAATAAATTTAACCAAGGAAGGCAAAAGGCCCATATTCAAAAAGTTATAAGACAATGAAGAAAGAAATTGAAGAAGATACAAATAAATGGAAGTTGGGGCTGCTTCCAAAAGTTGGCTATTGTAAATAATGCAGCAATGAATATAAGGATGCATATATTCTTTCAAACTGTGTTTCAATTTTCTTTGGATATATTCCCAGAAGTAGAATTTCTGGGTCATAAAGCAGTTCCATTTTGAATTTTCTGAAGTAATTCAAGTGGATAAAAATGCTGTGATACATTTACACAATGGAATGATACGTGGTCATATAAGTGCCCATCTGTAAATGAATGGATCAAAAAACTATGGCACATTTACACAATGGAATAGTACACAGCAGAAAGAAAGAAGGAGCTCTTACCCTTTGCAACAGCATGGATGGAACTGGAGAGCATTATGCTAAGTGAAATAAACCAGGCAGTGAAAGACAAGTACTATATGATCTTACCTATGAGAGGAAACTGATCAACAAAACAAACAAGCAAGAAAAATATAACCAAAGACATTGAAATAAAGAACAGACTGACAGTAACCAAAGGGAGATGGGAGGGGATAACGGGGATGATAAGAGAAGGGTCCTCAAGGAACATGTATAAAGGACACATGGACAAAGCCAAAGGGGGTAGGATTGAGGGTGGGAGGAGGGGAAAAGTGGGGCAGGGGGGCGTGAAAGGGGGAAAATGGAGACAACTGTACTTGAAAAACAATTAAAAAAGAAGTTGTATAATAAAGAAAACCTAAAAAAAAAAAAAAAAAGAAAATCTTACCACATGGATGGGCCTGGAGAACATTACACTAAGTGAAACTAGCCAGTCAAAGAAAGACAAGTGCTATATGATTTCACACATATGTGGAATCTAATGAACAAAATAAAATAACAAACAAAATAGAAATAGACTTATCTCTTATAGAGAAGAGACTGACAGCTGTCAGAGGGGAGAGCGGTTTGGGGGCTGGGTGAAAAAGGTGATGCTTTCAATTAAGTGAAAAAAAATAAACCTCTTAGACCCAGACAACAGTATGGTGATTACCAGAGGGAAAGGGGGTAGGGCAGGAAAGGGGGTGGGGGAGGTAGAAGAGGGTATAGGAGGGATAAATTGTGATAGAAAGACAATTGACTTGGGATGGTGAACACAATACAATATACAGATGATGTGTTATAGAATTGTGCACCTGAAACCTATATAATTTTATTAACCAATGTGACTCCAATAAATTCAATTTAAAGAGTGAAAAAATACACAAATAAATGGAATCATATAGCATGCTCATAGATAGGAAAAATTAATATTATTACAATATCCATACTACCCAAATAAATCTATAGATTGAACAGAATTTCTATCAAAATGCCAGTCATATTTTCCACAGAACTAGAATAATTGAAAAATTTATATAGAACCACAAAAGACCCCAAATACCCACAGCAATCTGAGAAAAAAAAAAGAACCAATTTGGAGGAATCATGCTACCTGATATCAAACTATACTACAAGGCTACAATAATCAAACAGCATAGTACTGGCATAGAAACACACATATAGATCAATGGAACAGAATAGAGGCCAGAAATAAATCCACGTCTATATTGTAAATTTATATTTGATAAAGGAGGCAAGAATATATAATGGGGTTAAGACAGTCTCTTCAATGAATGGTGTTTGGAAACCAGTTTGCGTGGACAGATACATGCAAAAAAAAATAAAACTAGACTACCTTCTTACAACATATACAAGAATAAACTCAAAATGGATTAAAGACTTAAATATAAGACTCAAAACCATAAAAATCATAGAAGAAAATGTGGGCAGTAAACTCTGACATTTCTCTTAGCAAACATTTTTTGATTTACATCCTCAGGCAAGGGAAACAAAAGAAAAATAAACAAACGGGACTACATAAAACTACAGTTTTGCACAGCGAAAGAGACCATTAGCAAAACAAAAAGACAACCTACTGAATGGGGGAACAAATTCTCCAGTGATACATTTCATAAGGGGTTAATATCTAAAATGTATAAAGAACTCATACAACTCAACACCGGGGAAAAAAATGATCCAATTTAAAAAATGGGAAAACAGTCTAAATAAGCGCTTGCCAAAACTCTTTGGTTTGGACATACAGATGGCCAATAGACATATTAAAAGATGCCCAACATCGCATATCCAAAAAATGCAAATTAAAACCATAATGAAATATCACACCTGTCAGAATGGTTATCATCAATAAATCAACAAAAAAGTATTGGTGAGTGTGTGGAGAAAAGGGAACCCTTGTGCGCTGTTGGTGGGAATGCAGACTGGTGAAGCCACTGTGGAAAACAGTATGGAGGATACTCAAAAAATTAAAAATGGAAACTGACTTATGATTTAGCAATTCCACTTCTGGGTATATATCCAAAGAAACCCAAAATACTAATTTGAAAGAATATATGCACTCCTATTTACATTGTAGCATTATTTACAACAGCCAAGATAGGATGCAACCCAAGTGTCCATCAATGGACGAATGTATACAAAAAGTAGTGCTGCATATATATGATGAAATGCTACTTGGTCATAAAAAAGAATGAAATCTTACCATTTACGACAGCATGGATGGACCTAGAGAGTTGTATGCTGAATGAAATAAGTCAGACACAGGAAGACAAATACCATATGATTTCACTTGTATGTGGAATCTAAAGAACAAAATAAACAAACAAAAGAGAAACAAATGCATAGATACAGAGAACAGACTTATGATTGTCAGATGGAAGGGGATGGGGGACTGGTTGAAAAAGGTAAAGGGATTGAGAAGTATAGGTTTTTAGTTACAAAATAGTCTTGGGGATATAAAGTACAGTATAGGAAATACAGTCAATTATATTGTATGGTGCCAGGTGGGTACTAGAAATATCTGGTGGAACACTTCATAAAGTATATGCTTGTCTAACAACTTGGCTGTACACATGAAACTAATAAAAATAATATTAACTGTAATATGTAATTAAAAACAATAAAATAAAAACACACTCATAGAAACAGAGAACAGATTAATGGTTGCCAGAAGGGAGGAGGGCAGGTGAAAAAGGTGAAAGGAGTGGAACTATAAATTTGTAGTCACAAAATAGTTCCGGGGATGTAGAGTACAGTATAAGGAATATAGTCAATAATTTTGTAATAACTAGGTATGGTGTTAGGTGGGTAGTTGAAATATTGGGGAGACCACTTTGTAGTGTATGTAACTGTCTAGCCATTATGCTGTAAATCTGCAACTAATATAAACAATATTAAATGTATTCTGTAATTGCAAAATAAACTTTAAAAAATTAATTATATTAGCACACCCTAAAAAAATAAAAACAAAAACAAAAAACAATGAACCCACCAACCAAACCAAAACAGACTGACAATTGTAGACAGCCTCAGGAAACTTAAATGAAGATATCTCTCCCACCTTTAAACTATATGCCACAATCACCTAGAGGTGCTAGGACACAGCAACCCTGAGAGGGGATACTTGACTTTCTTTCTTTCTTTCTTTCTTTCTTTCTTTCTTTCTTTCTTTCTTTCTTTCTTTCTTTCCTTCCTTCCTTCCTTCCTTCCTTCCTTCCTTCCTTCCTTCCTTCCTTCCTTTCTCTCTTTCTCTCTTTCTCTCTTTCTCTCTTTCTTTCTCAGAGAAAGCAGCTAATGATCAGAGAGGTGAAGTAACTTTCCCAAGGCCAACAGTTTGTCTATAGAATTGCTGGGACTGGAATCCAGGTTTCCTGATTCCAAGTGCTTTCTGCTAGAGCACAGTGCCCAGCTACATTTAAAGTTTTCATGTCTGACCACCTCTTTCTTCAGCTTTCTCCTTCCTGTGTCAGGAGGGCCTTCACGGTCCTCCACCTCCTCCACCCCAGGCCCAATATAGTGAACCTGGTAGAACCAAGTGGTGGCAGTCCCCAGCCTGGCAGGTGTGAGGATTGAGAGGTAAAAGCACCAGCACCTGGACCCATGTGGTAAGTGTGCTAAGGGAGAGAAGCAGGAAACAGGCCATTTCCTTTCTTGGGCCTGCTTCTCACCCAGGAGGCTGGGGGTGGGGTAAAATGTGCACCTGGCCAGGCCAAAGGTATGGATTCCTCCTAGTCCTACCTGCTCCATTTCCCCCAACTTGGGAGAAACTGATGGAGCACTAGAAGATAAAAGTCACCTCTCACCTGTGCCTTAGCAAAAGAAGGACTCTGGGGGAATGGGTGAAGGATGTCCCACCCAGAAAGGTTGTCAAAGAAGCAGCCTTATGTCATATCTATTGCTCCTCCTCCCTATTGTCCAGGAGCCCCTGGCTGGAAGGCCAGCCATCTCTCCCCAGTCACTCTGCATTTGGGGTGTTTGTGCACGTGTGCATGTGTTTGTGTCTTATGCAGGGAATGCTGAAGAACCCCCAACCCACAGCCTGATGGAGGACAGGACTTGGTCAAGAACATGGCCACCTGGCCAAGGGCAAGTTGCACACTCCTCTGTGGTGCTCAGCCTTTACCGTTTTCAAAGTGCTTTTTATCTCTCTTCTGTACTTGATCTCTACACATACACTCTGAGGCAGGCACGGCAGGAGTCACTGCCTCCATTTCCCAGGCCTGGAGACTGGTCTGTCTCCATTTTGAAGGCCAGAGACTGCTTGGGTTGTCTCTTTCTGGAGTTGGGGCTTGACCCAGGTTGGAGGTGCTGGAAAAATCTTCCCCTGTGTCTACAGCCTTGGGATGAGGAATGTCCCTGCTTTCCCCCATGGGGCAAGGGTCTTTAGCCTCATCCTTAAACAACAGTGCCTACTTTATGCAAGGTCTCCCACACAGCTGCTGCCCTCCCTCCATTCACCCATTGTCCTCTCTCCCTTTGCTCCAAGACTCAGATATTTGGGAACCCAGTTATCCAATAGCACACCAGGGAGCCTCTCTGGCATAAATTCATGCAATCAATAAGCATTCTCTGAGCACACTTTCAAGTCCGGTACAAAAAGGAATGTGATTAAAGCAGTTCACTGTCTAGGGAGGGGAGTTGGCAGGGCAAACAAGTAAGCAAACGATGACATTGGTGACACAAGAAGAGCTCTAGGGAGAGCTTCTAATTCTATCTGGCCCAGGAGCAAGTGCTATTCTGTTACATTTTGAGGAATTTGACCAATTCAGGGGAAAGGAGTAAGTGTAAAGTGCTGGAGGGAGGAAGGAACTTGGTGCTTCCAGAGAATGGTAAGAAGCTCTCTGTGCCTAGGCCAGAACCTGGGGTGAGGAGAGAGAAGAGATGCACTGGCAGAAGTCTTTGAACAGTACGTGGGATTGGAATATGAAGGGCTTGTTACTGACCTAAGAAGTCTGGACTCTTCAACAGGGCTAGTATGTGTGTATGTGCATGTATAACGACATAAGGTTTTTGTTTTAATTTTTTTCTTTTTTTAATTTTTTATTCAATACAGTTGTCTCCATTTTCCTGCTGCCACTTTCCCTCACCCCACCAACCCCCACCTCCCACCTTCAATACTACCCCCCCCCTTTGACTTTGTCCATGGGTCCTTTGTACATGTTCCTTGACTACCCTTCCCCTTCTTTCCCCATTATTCCCCTATCCTCCTCCACATGGTCACTGTCAGTTTGTTCTTTATGTCAATGTCTCTGGTTATATTTTGCTTGCTTGTTTGTCTTGTTGATTAGGTTGCACTTATAGGTGAGATCATATGATATTTGTCTTTTACTACCTGTCTTGTATCTCCAGTACCACCCATGCTGTCCCAAAGGGTAGGAGCTCCTTCTTTCTTTCTTCTATGTACTATTCCATTGTGTAAATATACCACAGTTTTTTGAACCACTCACTTACTGATGGCCATTTAGGTTGCTTCCAGGACTTGGCTATTGTAAATGGTGCTGCTATGAACACTGGGGTGCACAGGTTCTTTTGGATTGGTGTTTCAGGATTCTTAGGGTATAATCCCAGCACTGGAATTGCTGGGTCAAAAGGCAGTTTTAAGTTTTAACTTTTAAGGTTTTTGAGGAAATTCCATACAGATTTACACAGTGGCTGCACCAGTCTGCATTCCCACCAACAGTGTCCTAGGGTTCCCTTTTCTTCACAGCCTTGTCAGCACTTGTTGTTTGTTGATTTGTTTATGTTGGCCATTCTGATGGTGTGAATCGGTAACTCATTGTGGTTTTAATTTTCATCTCTCTGATGGCTAGTGATGCTGAGCATCCTTTCAGATGTCTCTGAGCCCTCTGTATGTCCTCCTTGGAGAAGAATCTGTTCAGGTCCTTTGCACCTCCTTTTTTCACATTTTTTATTGTTGTTCAGGTATAGTTGTCTCCATTCCCCGCCCCCCGCCCCCGCCACTCCCTTTGCCCCTTTTTTAATTAGTTTGTTCATCTTCCTGGAGTGGAGTCGTGTGAGTTCCTCATATATTTTGGACATCAAACCCTTGTCCGAGATACCATTTACAACTATGTTTTCCCATACAGCTGGTTCCCTTTTCATTGTGTTGATATTTTCTTTAGCCGTGCAGAATCTTTTTATTTTGATGAAGTCCCATTTGCTTATTCTTTCTTTTCTGACTCTTGCTCTAGGGGACATTTTGAAAATTTTGCTGCATGGAATATCTCAGATTTTCCTGCCTATGTCCTTCTCTAGGACTTTTACCTTGTTATGACTTATACTTAAGTCTTTTATCCGTCTCGAGTTTATTTTTATGTATGGTGTAAGCTGGTGACCAAGTTTCATTGTTTTGCATGTAGCTGTCCAGATCTCCCAACGCCATTTGTTGAAGGGCTATTTTTACTCCATTTTTGCTCCTGTCCCTTTTGTTGAATATTAATTGACAAGGCCACTGTAATCAAAACAGTCTGGTACTGGCATAAGAACAGATACATATAGATCAATGGAACAGAGTAGAGAGCCCAGAAATAAACCCGTGATATATGATTATACACACACTTACATATATGCTGGTAAGTAAAACATCTACTTTTAGATACTGGAGTACTAAAAAATATGAAGGAAAAGGTTATGTCAAAGTAATGTTATTGACCATCACTTACCTGAATGCTTACATATAATTGTCATGCATCACAAAGAACATTGCACATATTCTCCATATTCTTTTATGTGTCTGAGTACGTTTTTTAAAAGATTTTATTTATTTTTATTTTTAGAGAGAGGGGAAGGGAAGGAGAAAGAGAGGGAGAGAAACATCAATGTGTGCTTGCCTCTCACATGCCCCCTACTAGGGACCTGACCTGCAACCCAGGCGTGTGCCCTGACTGGTAATCTAACCAGCGACCCTTTAGTTTGTTGGCCGGCACTCAATCCACTGAGTCACACCAGCCAGGGCCTGAGTATGTTTTTTTCAAAATTATTATTACATACAGAATTCTCATCCGAAAGTTGTCTTCTTTTTCTCTTTTCCTTTTGCTTTCTTTTCACTGTATTAATGTTTGCTTGCTCCAAACCTCAAAAAGTAGAAGGAATTTTGTCCTGAAATGTTTCCTTTAACTAAGTCTCAAGAGTTCTTGCAAAGAAGACAGTCTCAGCTGTGAGCTGGGTTTGTGAATTGCATATTCTGCACTAGAAACAGTGAACGTTTTTTTCTTTATAGTATCTCCACTTCACTTAACCAACAATATGTACCAGTAATAATAGCTAAATTTAGAGACATCCGCTCAAGTTTTATCTACGGAAGTTTTCCCTCTGGGTTTCCCCTTTTGAAGAAAAACAGACATAGAAGAGTCCTGGGACTACGCTTCCCAGAAGTCTCTGCTTGGCACCTACTCCTTGGGTGGGCTCTAGCATCTTGGCCCTGCCCATTCCTTGCACCGTATTTAAAACTACAAGTCCCGGTGGCCGCGTCGCTCCGGACCCTTCAACGAGGGTTTCCCGGCAGCCACCTGGCTGAAGAGCCCCACCCCTGGGAGCGGCACCCTAGGCCCCCTGGAGCCGCCCGCCTGCCTTGGCCCCTGTCACGTGATACACCACCGCCAACTGGCGCGAGGAGGAGGGCAGAGGGCGTTGGCGAAAGGCCGGAAGGCAGCAGGGGGAGGGCCCTGGAGGGGGCGGAGCTGGGCCCGGGACCTGAGCAGCCTGGCAACAGCGGTGGCGCCCGAATCCTAAGGTGGGTGAGCTGTTGCTGCGACTTGTCTCCGAGCCGGGCGTTGCGGGAACTCGTTGTGTGGGAGCGTTGGGGGGCAGGCAGGAAGAAGTTGGGACTTCCCAGGTCGGCGCGTCCCGCGGGGCATCACAACACCAGAAGGGTGAGTGGGTTCACCCCAACTCCTTCGCTGTACCCCCCTGCCAGATCTGAGGCCAGAGAGCAGTAGGCAAGTGTCTCCGGCTTCCAGATTCTCCCAGTCCAAGGTCCCAAGCCCGCGGCGGGCGAAGGTCGGGTTGGGAACGGGGCTGGCGGGCCGGGGTGGTGTGGGGGCGTTGTGGTCCCAATCTGTACTTTACATCCCGGTCCTGGGCGGCAAGTGGGCTGGGCGGCCACCCTGTCTCCCTGGCGACTTGCCTCGGCTAGTCCTCGCCGAGGCTCTCTGAGCGGGGTGGGTGCTCGCCCCCGTGGGTTCTGCAGAGCGGCCACAGGCGGTCATTGGCCTTGAAAACTGGATCTGTGTTCTTGGCCAATCTTTGTTTCTGTGTCACAAACAGGAGGCTTGTTTGTTTTTGCAACAGTTGAACGAAGATCTGAAAGGGAAAGGTTAGTTCCCTGATACGCAGTCTGAAGTGTGCACAGGCACGAGCAAGAGCCCTTTGCTGGGTTCCCTCCCTTAACTGTCTTTTGCTGCGGTCAGGAAGTGAAAACTAATTTTAGTTTTGCCTAAGCATAGAAGTGATTCTCCTGCAGAAATTATACTCTTAAGCTTTTTGTACGAATATAAAGTGTGAGGCGAAGTGGATCGTAACTGGTTTTGGAAAAGACATACTAAACCTTCGCAAGAATGGAATCGTGGCATATTAGAATTGACTGGGACCTGGAAGTTCATATAGTTCATTTATTTCCTAGATGGGGAAACTGAGGCCCAGAGAGGGTAACTAATGTGACACAGGCTGCCGGGCAACCTAATGGCAAAGCAGTATCATAAGTCAGGTCAGGGAATATCTTGGTGGTTGTCTAGCCTGGGTAGATTAAAAAAAAATGACAGCTCAGTTTTGGTTCTTTGTAAAGTATCCACCTTAGAGTCTTGGGACTGAGCCAGCGATTTTGCCATAGTTCAAACCGTTTTGAATTTCCTTTCAAACCAGTTTACCGGCCAAATAAGACAATGAAGCTTGTTAATTTATAGACACATTTTGTTTTCATTCAACATATATTTTGAGCAAGATCACTTATTCATCAGATTTGACTCTGAATGTCTTGGCTATTTCACAAAACCAAACCTACCCTTAAGAGATTCCACGCCCTAGAAAAGATTCAAACCATTGGCGCTGCCAGGGTATATAGCAGCCTCCTGAGGCAGTAGAATGCGGAGGACACTCACTGGGGCTTTGAGATTCTAATACGGTTATCAAACGATTGGTCTCCTTACCTTAAAGTTCTAACATATTAATCAAGTTGTCAATTGTTTCATTCAACCAGAAGGCCCATGGTGTCCTCACAGTGTGCTACACACTGGGAGGACAGCAGACAGCACCACTGATGAGGTCTCTGCCTTACAGAGCTAATGTGTGGGGAAGCAGACAATAAAAGAAAGCTGTTTTTTCTAGTGGAGATGAGCAATATGAAGAAAAATAGAGCTCTAGAACTCTATGATGACAATAAAACAGGCTGGCATGAATGAGAGTGGCTTGGGCATTACATGGAATTGCTAGTTTTAGACTTTCAACTGCTGCTCCATTATAGCAAATAAATCGAAAAGTAAATCTGTCTGAATCAAAGAGATTCTGTGGAGTCCATCATTTCTCCAGCCATTGCCTTTTTGATGGTAAGTTCATCACAGCCTCATTTTTAGTTTCATTTCTTTCCCCTTACATACAAACAGTAAGAGGTTTCAAACATCTAGAGAGATGGTCTTCAAGTCCTTTGCTGTCTCAGCAGTTACCTCAGTCTAAGGCTCTGCTGAGGTCAGTGTTGGTTGTTGATTTCATGCTGGTGTCTGCTGGCCTCAGGCTACCTTACACAATGATTTCTCTTCCTGCACACCGGTTTGTACTGGGAACCTACTATCTGCCATGCTTGTCAACCTTCGTGTTGTGTGATTTGTAAAGACATAAGTTCATTTTGAAATTACAGCCATGCTTCGGAGAAGTTGCAGGTTCAGTTTCAGAGCACTAGAGTAAAATGAGTGTCACAGTAAAATGAGTCGTCTTTTTGCTGGTGGAGGAGAATCTTGCCTTCATTTTGTGAAAAAAATAAAAGAAAACACATCTGTGAGGCATGATAAAGTGAAACACAACAAAACAAGGTGTGCCTCTAGCTCTACAGTGAAGAAGCACTCGACTTCTTAAGAACAAGAGTGCCAATAAACTGGCGTTAACGATAGCTTACTATAAAAGTTTATCTGCTCAGTTCTCTCATATTCTGTATGTTCAGTGGCCTCAAAGCAAATGTTTTCATTTGTACAAGTTCTGAAAAATGATTTAAGTTACATAATGTACTCCAGTATTCTTTGTTCCAAAATGAAAGGAGGATTAACAAAATGTAGTTACTTTAAAAACCACTGAAAGAACATGTGGTTCTTGCTATTACTGAGTGCTCCAAAATAAGGAGAAAAGCAGAGCCTCTTCGAGGCTTAGTAGGTGACATTTTGAACTGGTGGCCAAAGGATTTCAATGGCTAGAGTTTGTTGTTATTTCTAAAGATTTAAAAAAAATTTATAAGAGAATAAGAGGTTGTTTTCATTATTCCTTAGTAACTCCCCTGTTTCTGACCTCTTTGAAGTTCTGCTTTTTTTTTTTTTTTTTAACTTTCTAGTTTCTCAGTTCATTATTCCTTTCTGGCAGATGGGGGGACACGGGCTAAGTTATTGACTCGGGATTTGAATCCAGGCTCTAATATTACCTGTGTGAATTTAGGCGAATTACTTCTGTGCCTCAATTTCCTTACCTGTAAAATGAAAATCACAGTAGTATCTTCCTCAAGGGGTGTTGGCAGGACTGAGTGATAACCTCTGTTAATCTGTGTTAAGTGTTTATAATAGCATCTTGCACATAGTAGTCTCTAAACAAAAGTTGAACTACAAGGAACTCCCTTCTTTTGACTTGAACTACATGGGACTCCATTCTGTTCTTTTAAAGAAAAAAAAAAATGGTTCCAGACATGTTTTAATAAACATTTGGAAATCTAATAAGCCTGATTTTCTAGACATTTCTCTACATTATTAACTCAAGCTTTTCATTTCAGGCAATGTTGCAGCAGCGTTCACAGCGCTTGCAGGGCTGTGCTACCTTTACTGTTTAGACTCAAATAACTAGACGCCATATTTTGTTTGTTATTACAAATAAGAATAGAGCAAGGGAATCCTTTGAATTCCTCTGCTTTGAAAGCAATAGGGTAACAGGAGACCCAGTTGCAGTAAGTCAAGTGAGATCCAGTTGTCATTCTGTATTGGAGGATGGTTTTTCATGTTAAATGTTTACAATGTATTTTTCCACACATCACCAGGACAATCTCATCTTTTTGTCTTTAAGAATGTGGCAAACGTTTCTTCAGAAAATTGGCGTCCTGTACTAGTAGTTTCTTTCTCTTTCTACCCCAGGAACAAGTAGTGGTAAAGAGCCTTGTGTCTGTGTGACATGGTAGAGAAATCTTCTTGAGTTTCGATTCCACAAGTCAGGTTCAAGTCCCAGTTCTGTACCCTAAATCTATAACAAGGGACAAGTCATTTTATATCACTGCTGGTGGCTTTCATTTGTAAGATAGATCTAAGCAAACATGCCTCACCAAACTCCCAGAGCTCTTCAGAGAGTCAAATGTACAACAGCACCCTTTGAAGACAGGTGGCATTATTGTTATTGCAGTCCTCTGTTACATAAGCCTTCGCTATTTGGAGAACTGATGTTAGAGTGTGGTGTCTTTCCTGTTCTTGGATTATCTCCCCCACAGCTGTAGGTGTGGCCCCTGCCGCACTCTCCCTCTCCTGTCAGCATTCAGATATGCAAGTGTTTTATTGGCTCTCTCAAGTGGACCTGAAACCATTGGTACACCTTCTGAGCTTCTATTTTCTTTATTCCTAAAATGATAGTACTGTATAACCAACAATCACAAGGCCATCTCTCCGTAATGGAACATTGCCTGCCTTTTTCTGCAGTGTCTCAGAAAGGAAGTCTTTCCTTTTTCAAATACCTTACCTTAGCTCGTCAGTGCAGCTTGAGGCTCTGCTGAGTCCCTGCACCCACACTAGATTGGATACTCACCCTGTTGGGTTTGGACAAGAAGAAATCCAGGGACTCATTTGCTCTCCAGGTCCACACTGCTTTCCTTGTTTGCACAGGACAGGTGCCAAGTGTTTTTGTTGCTTGAATTTATTTCTCAATATCTTGAAATGACTCCATAAGCTCTTCGAAATTTCATGTACTTACTATGTTAGTTTAGTATTGTGTTCCTCAACTCTTTGTCTTGATATGGAACACTTGTGTATTTCAGTATTAATTTTTTTCATCTTCTAAGCTTGTAAGAAAGATGGCTGAGGTTGGAGACATTGTTCTGGGTAGGTGAAGCCTAACATGGCCCTCTTCATGCAGGACACATTTACTAAACATGCTTGAACTTGAACTGGGCCAGGGAGGACAGTTTAGAATTGTTTGGATGTGTTCATTTCAACAAATTCTGCTGTCTGTCTAGGGATTATATTCCATGATTGCAACATGAAGCGAAGAGCTTATGCTTAGCCTTTCTTTCCATGGTCAATTAGCAAATGAATAAGAAAGTTCTTTGAGTCCAGTGCTGGGAGAGGTCTCACACATTGCTTTCCCACCCTTTTCTTCCCAGCTTCTGGGTTTTTGGACTATTGTCATGAGCACTTTGCAATTATGTTCGTCCCCCCTCCCCCACCCCCAAGGAAGGGCTAAGGGAAGTTGAAGGGTAATAACTGAAAATAAAAAGAAGAGTAACTTGCTTGTAACTCCTCCAGCTTGGACTCCCTTGCCTGCAGACCTTGACGACACAGTGAGGCCCTTTCTTTAGTTTTTGGTCATTGTTATATGTTGCTATCACATCCTTGAGATTTTTGTGAGAAGGAAACACTGTTTCCCAGTGACTCTTAGAATGCAAGGGACTGTTACATCAGGGTGTCCTGCTTTCCTCTTAGTGGGAGCTCTGGAGGCAGAGGTGGGCACTGAAGGGGATTTGTAGCATCAGGTGGTGGTGCTTATAATGCCCTTCCTTGTCTGAACTTGAAATTCCTTCATGGCCCTAAGATGATTTAGGTGGGGAATGAGGGAACTGGGGCTGTGCTGTCAGGACTCATTCCAACAGGGCTGGAATTGGCTTGAGCTGTTTTACTGAAATAAGAAATGTGCCTGCACAGCAGTGACCCCCGGCCATGACATGTCAGTACTATTTGTGGGTCACATTGAGAAGGAAGACTTGCACTTGGTTTCAGTGAGACCACAGAAGGGTGCTGCCCTTGACCTTGTTATGTGGCAGGCAGGAAATAAGAAACCCTAGTCAAGATTCCATTTTGAGCTTCCTAGTCCAGAATTGTACCTTGCACTCATCAGTGGTTCTGGTCTGAGAGCAAGTTCAAGTCCTTACCGCCCTCACATATAGAAAGCAATTGGAGCTGGCCCTCACCTCTTTGTAGCCCTTGTTGCAAGACATCATAACTGATTTTAAAAGTTGATGCTGAGTGTAATCCTGCTGGCCATTCTCTTTCTTTGCTATTATCAACTCTGAATTGATGTGATCATTCTCCCAGAGGTTCCCCTCACTTCACCAAACAGTTTTTCGTTGTTGATAAAGAATATCCTGATACCCCTGGTGCTTCTCAGCTCTGGGGAGTTTGGGAGAAATGCAGAATCTTAGATGAAATCAATTTCTTATAGGAGATTTTGATTTAACCCAGTATATCCACAATATCATTTCAACATGTAATCAGTATAAGAATTAGTATGATGCCTTCCCCTTTTTCTATACTAAGCTGTTGAAATCTGGTGAGTACTTGATATTTACTGCATCCTTCAGTGTGGACTAGCCATCTTTCATATGTTCATTTACATGAACAATTTATATGTTCATCACATATTTCATGTGATTTATATGGCCTAGGGGCTCCAGTGCTGGACAGCCCTGTTTGGAGAGATACATTTTGACCTTCATTTGCTGGTGATGTCAGCAGATTGACCGGCAAGGCCACTGCCGCCTCAGTATGACCTCACACTAATGGTGTGTGTTATCCGGGTCAAACCCTTTGCCCAGTGCTATGACATAACATCTCATTTGAATCCTCACAGCATCCCCACTGAGTACCAGAGAGTTATTTTCTGTTTCAGTTTGGTAAGCTGGTTTAAGAAGTCAGCATTGATATATGTGTGAAATGCAGGCATCTTTGTTGGGGCATCTTCAGAGAACTTGAGGAACTCCTTCTTCTCTGGCTCTTCAGAGCTGGGCTCTGGAGTCCCTCAATGTAAGTTTCCTTGGGCTGGAAAACCTGGTGGTTTGCCATGCTGGCTGCTTTTTAACATCACCTGGAGAGCTTTAACAACTTGCTGACCAGGCCCCACCCACAGACCTTCAGATCTTTTTGATCTGGGGGAGATGAGACATCTGCATTTTATTTTATTTTTTTATTATTTTCTCTCTATTACCATTTAGTCCCCTTATACTCCCTCCCCCCACAATCACCACATTGTTGTCCCTGTTCATGAGTCCTTTTTCCTTTTTGCTCAATCTGTCCAACTCCTGCCCTCCTCACCCATACTTAGCTGTCATCCTGTTCTCTACCTACGAGTCTGTCTGCATTTAAAAGTGCTTCAGTGATTCTCGTGTGCTCCATGGGAGTAACTCTGATAGGAACACACATGTCCCCCAACCTGATAGCCCTGCTAATCATTTGGACTTCAGGTTGAAATGCAGATTTAGACTCCGTGGGGCTTCCGCTGTGGGAGAACACTTCTCAGTCGCAGCTAGGTCCCAGGTGGTGCCCTTGTGCTGCTTTGACGTGCACTTTGACTTTGAGCTGCTAGCTCATCAGAATCACCTGAGGGCATGGCTCAAATGACAGCTTCACTGGCAGGCAGGCTGGAGTTTCTGATTCTGTTGGGGCCCAGGATCTGTATTTGAGAGGGTGCAATATTTTCCATATTTCACCAGAAAGTATTATGTTTACCTTAGGTTTTGTGTAGGCACACATCTGGTGCACATTTTTTTTTTTGCATAAATAAATGTTGAATTTTATCAGCCTTCTTTTCTGCCTTTATGGAGATACATTCCGCTCCCCTCTTTAAATCTGTTAATGCATGAGCTATTAAAAGAGATTTTCTAATATAACATTGCAACATTAATCAGCTTTGCACTGCTGCACCTGAACCCAGTTGTTTCTTACTGCTGGATTTGATTGGTAGTATTTTCTTCAGCATTTTTACATCTGTATTTGTGAGTGAGATTTGACTTTAGTTTTCCTTTTCTGTGCTGTCCTTGTCTAGCTCAGTATCATTTTGCTGGCCCGGCAAAGTGAGTTGAGAGTACTGGGGTTCCCTTTTCCTGATATCTTAGAAGTTTGTATAAGCTTGGAGTTATCTGTTACTTTAATGTTGTAGTAAGAACATACCCCTAGAGCCACCTGGGCCTGGTGTGGGAAGATTTTAAACTACCAGTTAATATCTGCCATGTCTGTAGTTATGTCTGTCTTTTCATTCTTAAATAGTAATATTATTTATTTTTGCCTTCTGTCTTTTTTCTTGATTACTTTTACCAGGGATTTGTCAGTTGTGGTTATGCAGTATGAGGTTTGTCACTATGTGGAAATGAATGTGCATAATTATGTTCTCAAGTTATTTTGATTAATTTTTAGTGAGTCAAAATTTCATGATTTTAAGTCAAATTTATATCAAGGTATATTCTGAGAAGCTTTACTTCCACCCCTTTCCCCTGTCAGGCATGTTGTCCACTGCCCCCCACCACCAATCAATATGGTCAGTTTTTAGTTCATTCTTCTATGTTTCTTCTTTTGCAAATTTGATCAAGTGTGTACGCACTCACAGATACATTTGCATTTCCTCCTTTTCTTACACCAAAAGAGTATTCTACATACACTATTCAGCTTCTTGTTTTGTTTTTTTTTTTTTTTCATTTAAAATATACCCTGGAAATCACTCTTCATTTTCTCTTTCTGTCTTTAGATTTACTCTGCTGTTTGGATGTTTCAAAACATATTATTATTATTATTATTATTATTATTTATTTATTTCTAGTATATTCTGATTTCCATTGTGATTATTTCATTTACCTGTGAGTTGCTTAGAAGTCTGTTTGTAAATTTACAAATACATTTTCTAGGTATTGTAAGATCTGATTTCTTTTTCTAAAGGATTTTATTTATTTTTCGACAGAGGGGAAGGGAGGGACATAGGGAGAGAGAAACATCAATGTGTGGTTGTCTCTTACGTGCCCCCTACTGGGGACCTGGCCAACAACCCAGGCATGTGCCCTGATTGGGAATCGAATTGACAACTCTTTGGTTCGCAGGCTGGCGTTCAACCACTGAGCCACACCAGCCAGGGCTAAAATCTGACTTCTAATTTAATTTCATTATGGTCAAAGAATGTGATCTGAATAGTTCTTTGAAATGTGTTGAGGGTAGGTTTATATAGTATCTTGTGGTTTTCTTCTTTTTCTTAGCAGAATGCATTTTGTGTTCATCCACATTGTCTCATGTATCAGGTGTTGCTGAGTGGTATACTGACGGGGCTGTAACTTAATTTGTCCATGTCTATGAACATTGAGTTGATTCCATTTTTTGGCCATTATGAGTAGAGTGCTATGAACGTTTTTTACAGGCCTTTATGTGGACTTGTGTTTTTGTCTTGTGTAGATGCTTAAGTGTTGCATCGCTGAGCCATATACTTAATGTATATCTAACTTTACAAGAAACTGTCAGACTATTTTCCAAAGTGGCTGTGGCATTTTGCATTCCCACTGGCAAAGTAAAGTATGAGAGTTCTGCGCGGGCCATGTCCTCACTGTTACTTGTTATTATCTGTCTTGTTAAATTGCAGTCATTCCAGTGGTTGTGTAATGGTAGCACATTGTGGTTTTGATATGCTTATTCCTAATAACTAGTGATGGTGACTGTGTCTTCATGTGCGTATTGGCCATTCGTATATCTTTGATAAAGTGTCTGCTTAAACCTTTTGCCTGTTTCTAATTGGATTGTCTGTCTTATTATTGGATATAAGATTTCACATATCAGATGTGTGATTTTCAAGTACTTTCTCCCAAACTGTGATTTATCCTTTTGTTTTCTTAACCGTGCCATGGAAAGAGCAAAGGTTTTTCAATGTGATAAAATCCAGGTTATCATTTTTTTCCCCATTTATGGCTTATGCTTTTTGTGCTCTCAGAAATCTTTGCCTAACCTAAGTTCCCAAAGATTTTCTCCAATGTCTCCCTGTAGGACTTTAACAGTTTTAGCTGTTATGTTTAGCTCTGTTGTGGCTGACAGACCCTAGGGTAGCCTTCCCCTACCCCCTGATTTTCACCTCCTAGTACTCACACCCTGTGTAATTCCCTTCCCTTGAGTTTACAGTGTTATGAGACCTTGAGCAGAAGATCCAGCTAAGCCACGCTGGGACTCTTGACCCATGACCCATGGAAACTGTGAGGTAATTAATGTGTTCTATTTAGCTACTGAGTTTGCAGTGCAACATTATAAAACTAATTAACACTTCTATGCTTCATTTCAAGTTATTTTTGTGTATTGGGTAAAGTAAGGATCAAGTTCCAGCATCATTTGTGGAAAAGACTGTTCTTTTCCCATTGAATTACCTTGGTACTTTGATTTAAAATCAATAGGCCATTGCTAGGACCTCCAAAAGATGGCTCTGAGTTTGGACTCTGTTGTGTTCCATTGATGTTTATAACTATCCTCATGCTGGTACCACAGTGTCTTGATCACGGAGGCCTCATATATAGTGGGGCTGGAAATTGGATAGTGGAAGTACCCCAGTGTTATTCTTTTGTTTTTCTTTCAAGATTATGTTGGTTATTATTGGTTCTTTGCTTGTCTATATATATTTCAGAATCATCTTGTCAATTTCTACAACAAAGCCCATTTGGATTTGATAGGTATTGCATTGAATCTACATCTAATATTGACATCATAACAAAATTGAGCTTTTTGATCCTTGAGCCTGATATATTATTTCCATGTACTTAGGTCTTCTTTAATTTCTCTCAGCTGTGTTTTATAGTTTTCAGTGTATGGATCTTATGTACATTTCGTTAAATGTATCCCTCAATATTTCATTTGTATATTATACAAATGATATTTCATACTTTAGTGCCCACTTGTTCATTACTAACAATACTAATACAATTAATCTTTATGTTGACTTGGGTATCATGCAGCCTTACTAAATTTACTCACTCTATAGTTTTCTATAAGGTTCTTAGGCTTTGTTTTACATACATGATCATACCATCTGCAAATACACTTTTACTTCTTCCTTCCAATGTGGTATGCCTTCTTTTTTTGTCTCTGAAAGGTATTGAATGCGAGCAATAAGAGCACCTTCGTTACATTGTTCCAACACTTAGGGGAAAGTATTCTCTCTCTCACCATTAAGTATGATGTTAGCTATAGGTTTTTCATAGGTTCCCTTGACTATTCCTAGTTTGCTGAGAGTTTATTTTTATCATGATTAAATGTTGAATTATGTTTGTAGAATTATGAATGTCTCAGATACCATCTGCAGAAAGACAATATACCTCATGAATAGCCCTGTTGGGAATTCTTTTTATTCTTTTATGGAGCAGTATATTGCTCCTTCAAAAACTGTGGAAATGATCTGTGTTGGATTCCTATGTGTTACTGTTACAGTACTGGAATTTCTTCATTTTCCCTTTCTTTGCCATTGTTTTGACACTGGTTTTGGTTCCTCTTCATCTCCTTGCTTTTTCATTTCTGCCTTTTATATGATTACTTCCACATCTTTGAAAACTTCCTCCCTGGTAACAGTGCTAAGTTCTAGAAATATGTGTGTGTGTGTGTTCATTCATTTGGTTATTTCACTTTCTTCTATAGCAGGGATGAGTTGCCACTTGTATTTATGGCTAGAATAATAGGTAACTGCCCCACACAGGAAGGTAAACATTGTCTGTGCTCTGGGTCACTTGCAAGTCTTTCTCTTTCTGAATTTCCAAGGCTTCTAATGAAGTCAGTCTTTAGAAATTGCCTTTGGACACTCCTCTAACTACTATATCAAACTGCCTGTTGGGCAGGCTACTAGCTCTGCTTCTGCTCTCTTTGAACCTTGAAGGTTAACCTGGTCTTATAAATTATGACTAATTAAGATGTATCAAGCTTAGCATTTTCAACAATTGAGAGACCTTAGGCAATATTTTCAAAACCTCACTTTCTGCTTTTTACTTCTAGCACATTAAGAGAAGGAACAGGAAACTCCAAATCAAAATTATCCAGCCCATTTTTGGAACTTTTCTTTGGAATTGCCTTAAGAGATTGTGGCACTTTAGCCCTGGCTGGTGTGGCTCAGTGGTTGAATGCCAGCCTGCGAATCAAAGGGTCATCAGTTCGATTCCCAGTCTAGGGCACATGCCTGGATTGCAGACCAGGTCCCCAGTAGGGGGCACACGAGAGGCAACCACACATTGATGTTTCTCTCCTTCTCTTTCTCTCTCCCCTCCCCTCTCTAAACAATAAAATAAATAGAATCTTTAAAAAGAGAGAGAGAGATCATGGCACTTTAAGAAAATATCCTCAGTGGTGTCAAATCTTTGAGTGAGGACTTGGTTTTGGGCTCTAGGCCAAAATCATTTTAAGGCCCATCTATTAAATAGACAGAGCGGGCACCCGTGCTGTGGGAAGCATGTTTTTTGTTTAAAATTGAGAGACGGTAAAATTCACGAGAGGGTATCTTATGTGGCTTTAAACTCTAAAGACCGTTTCAAAAGAATTGGAAGAATACTTGGAATGTTGATAGTGTTGTTGTAATAAGTGCACACCATCTAAAGGGACTACTTTGAAGAATAACTCATCTAGCTACATACATGCTGATGGGCATTTTAACAATGGCCTCATTTTATCATAGTTGTGCATCGTGGGGTATTTATTCTATTTTTGTCTGCTAGTAATAAATTTTTCCTTCTTTTAAAATATAGTTTGGAAAAACTCTTCCATGATACAAAGTAATATTGCAGTGGACAAACAAAAGGCATGTACTGTGTGCCTCACAGACATGAATTTGGGGGGGGGAGTCATTAATTGTTTACTTATCTTTAAAATGAACGCTAGAGTTCGTTGTGACCATCTGATTTTGTTACATAGAGATAGAATTTTTTAAAAGTCTTTTTTATTCAGCTGTGTAAGCAGGAGGCACAATGTCATTTTTAATTTGATATCTGTTAGAGAATTAGAGCAACAACGATCTGTTGGTGGGTAAGAGTGCCAGTCTGACTGGGTTTGAATTCTAACATTGACAGTTCTTAGTGGACATGTTGTTTAATCTTCTTGTTCCTTGGGGTTGTGTGTTTTCATATGAAGATAGTAATAGTAGTTGCCTTATGAGGTTGTTGGGGGCATTGAATGTGTTCATCTGTGCTTAAAACACTGCCTGGCACATAATAAAGGATTAGTAAATGGCAGCCATAATCATTGATGAACAGATGTTCTATTTTGCCTTAATTGAATAATATCACCTGTGTTGTCGTCTCTATTATTTTTTAACGTACACCTATTCATTGTCTTTTATCACTATTTAACTTGTCTTATATTTATTCATCTCCCTAACTCAGTTGATGGCTCCTTGAAGACCGATCTCATTTTTTTAGAATTTCCCAATGTCGTCCAGAGTAGTTGCCCAATATATATTTACTGACTGATATTTTATCTCTTTGGAAACAGGATTAAACAATTACATATGCTGAGTGAGGAGTGTCTTCAGAAATGATTGGTCTCATGTAATTTAATTATTCCAAGAAGCTACAATTCAGTGTTGGGTAACTTAATAGATGTTTAGTTAATGCTTATAGATGGATTGACAAACTAAATTGTTCTGACTGTAACCACATGATCATTTTGTAGATTGTTAATTTCCATAGCTAACCTCTTTGTTATGAATTGATTGTCTCCCCCAGAAAGACATATTGATAGACCTAGACCCCCGTACCTTGGAATGTGACCGTATTTGAAAGTAGGGTCATGGTAGATATAACTAGTTAAGGTCATACTGGAGTAGGGTGGGCCCTTAATCAAATATGATTGGTGTCCTTAGTGGAGAACATCATGTAGAGACATGGAAAGAAAAGCACAAAGAAAAAGGTCGTGTGATGACAGACACAAAGATTGAAACGCTGTGGTTGCAACCACCAGAAGTTGGAAGAGGCAAGAAGGACTCTCCCCTTGAGCCTTGCAGGGGAATGTGGCCCTGCCGACACTCTGATTTTAGGCATGTAGCCTACAGAACTGAGAGAGAAGAAATTTCTGTTGTAAGTTATGCAGTTTGTAGCACTTTGTTAGAGTAGACCCAGGAAGCTCAGACACTGCCCATCCATTCTTTTGCCTCTTCCCCCCTTGCTGCTTGAATTAGAGTGTTGACAATGCCGGCTTTCAGTTTTCATTTAATCTCAAATGGTTGATTTGCCTTCATTTTCACCCATTAGCTGTCTTCTCAATACAGTTTGATTAAATACACACACACACACATACATACATTTACTGCAAGAGCAGACAAAGGTATTGGAAAATCTGGCACAAAAAAAACCATTGCAATTCTTACATGTGCGCTGGAAGTAGGAGACATTTACAAGATTGTTCGTAACAGTACCATTTGTAATAGCGAAACCTGGAACCAGTTCAAATGACCTCTGAGAAGAGAATGACAAAGTATAGAACAATGGACTGCTATGCAGCAGTGAAAATGAGTGAAGCACATCTCCACACGTCCATTTATGGCTCGCACAACAATGCTGTGTGAGAAAAGCAAGGGGCAGAAGATGTGTAACAATTTCAGTTATATATAAAAGCTCAAACCCAACATAATATTTAGGAATATATACTACATATGTGGAAAAGTTATACAGAGATGCAAAGGAGTTATAAAACCAAAAATCAGCCCAAGAGAGGGAGGCTAGAGCACCTTTAATGGCTGAAGACTGATGTCTTCAAAGTCACGAAAGTTCATGAGGGCGATACTGTATTCATTTACTTACTGACTGAGTGATCAAGCTCCTGTGCGCTGGTGCTACAACATAAAACAGGCATTGCCCTTAGGAAGCTCGGATCTAATAGACCCAAAATGTCAATGGATAAACAGAGTATAGAGAAGTGAAATATTAGAAATGTATACAATGTACAGAGAAGTGAGGTATGTGCATGTCTTTAGTTCCTTTCTCTTCCTCCCCCTCCACTACTAATTCCAGTTGGAGGAATCTTTGTCAGTAATGCCCAGTCTGAAAAGGTCCTTGGAAAGTAAGGAGATGGTTTTTTGTTTTGTTTTGTTTTGTTTTTAATTTTTTATTGTTATTCAATTACAGTCGTGTGGCTTTTCTCCCCATCCCTCCACCCCACCCCAGCCAAACCCCCCTCCCTCCCCACCTCCACCCTCCCCCTTGATTTTGTCCATGTGTCCTTTATAGTAGCTCCTGTAAATCCCTCTCCCCACTGTCCCCTCCCCACTCCCCTCTGGCTGTTAGATTGTTCTTAACTTCAGTGTCTCTGGTTATACTTTGAACTGGCATCTTCATTATTATCGTACCTATGACTTTTTACATGTTTACTCTTACCATCAACAATTTAACTTTTGCTTTAGGTACTTTTTACTTATAAATTTAAAGTGTACTTTTTGGGAACAGTTTCTCGTAGGGGAAAATAGTTAAACTACCCTGCTGTCATGAGCAGATCAGCCGGGTTCATGAGTTTGGGAATTGGCAGGTGGATAGGGAACTTGATCTTGATCTTGTTACTATTTTAAAACTGTTTACTCAGGTATCTGACAGTTACAAAATCCATTGGAGAATTTAAAGATCCATTTAAATGTATGTATTATCATTACTAGGTAGCCTTTTTACATTGAAAAGGTTAACCTGATGGTGTTGACTTTTTAATAGTTTCTTTAACATACCAGTTTGAAGTTATGAAGCATTTCTAAAGTTACTCTGTTTCATAGCCATAGCTCATGTCTCTAAAGCCATTCAGCTGTCTTGAAGATATGCCATTTGTTTGTAGGGGACCAAGTAATAGGGTGATTGGATCAGCTCGAATCCATCACTCACTGCTGGAAAAAATGATTCAAAATGCATTCTTCACTGGATCTGAACTATATTGTTTTTAGCCAAAGGTCTTTGCAACATATAGAGAAGTAAAAGTAAGTATATTGTTATCTTCAAGATGAATAATAAATGTTATTCAAAATGACTCAAAGAGTAGGCTTATAAATGAAATACTACTTAATATTTCATAATTTCCAAAGAAGAATATCAAAACAAAACCCCTTTAGCCCCGAGGTTTGATATTGCGAAGATAAATTGAGCTCTAATCATATGTTTTGTATGTGCCTACTTGGGGAATAAGCAACTTACTTTGACAGGGGGGTACTGTTTGGGAATCAGTACAGTTAGATTTACTCTTAAGAAACATCTAGTGTATTTCTAGATCCTTGAGTTAGAATAAAAGGTAGTGAGACGAGGTCTCCATGTTAGGGATCCCATGGGAAGTTTCCCTGGGCTAGGAGTCGAGCATTTACTTTTTCAATGGAAGTAGGCGTGCTTTGAAGATAAACTGCTGTTCAGAGACCTGACACGATTATATGCATCATCTTAGAAAATGTGTATGCAGAATGTTTAGGCAGCGATAGGAATTGTGTATTTTATGAAGAATCCAGTCAAGTATATTAGTGCTTGTTTGAAGAATGACTTAGAGCTTATCAAAACATCTCCGGTAGGAGGAAGGGACACGTATTGGAGTGCTCTGTTTTGTCAATGGCTGTGTCAGCCTTTTACGTGTTCCTTATCACAGCTCCATGAGGTAGGTGGTATCATGTTCATTTCTCAGGGAACTGCAGTTTGTCCAGAGTTGCATGACTAGTAATATTCATCAGGTGACAAAAGTGGTATCTGAAGACCAAACTGGTATAGATTACAGAATCCCGTCCTTTTTTCAACTACATGGCACAGTTTTGCAGCTGGTCCTAGTACATTTTCACAAGATACATCCTATGAGTGGTGAGGTTAGCTTATGCTTTAGTTTAAAAGGACATTATTATTAGCTTTGGCTGAAGGAAGTTCACTTGGAAATAATCGATTTTAATAGTTTAAGGCAGAAGGTGACAGCTTGTTTTTTATTAAAAAAAGTCTTAACTGGACTACAGCCAAACTCTGTTATTTCCTCACTGCCTGCGGCTGCTTTCAGGCTACAACAGAGGTCAGTAACTGCAACACAGTCTACATGGCTAATCAAACCTAAAATATTTACTGTCTGTCCCTTTACAGGAAAAGTTTACAAACCCCCGTTCAAAAGAAAATGTATAGAAATGAAATAAATTTCTAGTTTTGCAGATCATTTCTTTTCATGTGGGTTGGGCAAATGTAGAAATAGAATTGATAGCGCACCAGTCTCACAATGTGAATATTTCTCTGTGCTGAGTGGTTTGGTTGAGGACATCTCAAGGCATCTTTTTCATTTTCTTGCCTTCTAGGTGTCCTACAGTTAGAGCAACTTTAATGTAAAAGTGAGAATAACTTGATTTAGTAAATCCTGTGTTTACAGGTACAGAACAGAAAACTCTCTGCTGTTGGTTCTCATGTGGGAGAGGTGACGCTCCCCACAGAGGCCATATTGGAAATGAGGGGAGGGTGTGTTTTTAGTGTAATGTATTAAAAATATGTTATTTTATTATAATTCATTGTCCTTTTATTTCTCATTTAGACTGGAATTAGGCATTATATTGATTATTTTTTGAAATTGTGTTTACGTTGATAATATCTGATTTTCATTTCAGGTTAGCAAAGGGAGATTTACAGAAATTTGCTTTATAACAAAGGAAACATTGGGGCTGCCCTAAGTACTTGGCTTTTTTTTTTTTTTTTTTTTCCAAAACAGACATTCAAGTAAAGAGAGCTTCCTTAGAAGTATTTGGAATTCTGCACTTAGAGTCTGCTTATGCATAACTTTTCATTCACTGGTAGGCTTTAGAAGTTGGTTTTCTGACTGGGTAGTTTCCTACAGCTTTGAAGGGACCCTGCACAGAAAGACCATGCATAAATTTCATTTACATGCCAACACAGAGTAAGAAAGCATACTGGGTAAACTCCAAAGAGAAGACATGCATACTTTTTGTCACTGTACATGGAGAGTTCAGAAAAACCACCGATCGAGGCTCATTGATCTCAAATCAGGTGACCATGGCAACTAGATTTTAGATTTTGCTTGCAAAGGCCCTGTGAGGTGGAAGTCAAAATTATTTTCTAGTTCTGCCTTTAGGTTTTTACACTAGGGTAAAAATCGCCCTCATATGTTTGAAAGTGTTTATAGTTATGCCTGCTGCAGGTATTTTGTGGAATCCTGTTTTTCATATTCAACAGGCAGTGGAACAGTTTCTTAGTCTGGAAGAAGGACATGATGGAAGAGGTTTTTGTACTTTAATTTAAAATGTCTGTTTCTTGGAAAGTAGGACAGTAGTATTCAAGTACTTTCTGGTACAAATTGCTTTGGAGGGGCATAAGTTAATGCTGCCTGCCATTCTGCTGCCAAGAGCCATCATGACTTGATTAGCCAAAGATTTGTTCTACAATTTTTTTCTTTTACTTAAACAACAGAAATTTATTTTCCCACAATTGTGGAGCCTAGAAGTCCAAGATCGTGATTCAGTAGGGTTGATTTCTCCTGAGGGCCTCTCTCTTGATTATAGATGGTTGTTTTCTCTCTGTGTCTTCACATGGTATTCCCTCTGTATATGTCTGGGTTCAAGTTTCATCTTCTAGGAAGAGCATCAATCATATTGGATGAGAGCCTACACTAATGGCCTTATTTAACCTTTTTATTCAATTAATTATTTTATTGTTGTTCAATTACAATTGTCTACATTTTCTCCCCACCACTCCCCCCCACCCCAGCGAAACTCCCTCCTTCCCTTGCTTCCACCCTCCCCCTTGGTTTTGTCTATGTGTCCTTTATAGTAGTTCCTGAAAACCCTTCCACCCACTATCCCCTCCCACCTCACCTCTGGCTACTGTCAGATTGTTCATAATTTCAGTGTCTCTGGTTACATTTTGCTTCTTTTTTCTTTTGTTGATTATGTTCCAGTTAAAGGTGAAATCATATGGTATTTGTCCCTCACTGCCTGGCTGATTTCACTTAGCAAAATGCTCTCCAGTTCCACCCATGCTGTCACAACGGGTAGGAGCTCCTTCTTTCTCTCTGCTGCGTAGAATTCCATTGTGTAAATGTACCATAGTTTTTTGATCCACTCATTTACTGATGGGTACCTAGGTTGCTTCCAGCACTTGGCTATTGTAAATTGTGCAGCTATGAACATTGGGGTGCATAGGTTCTTTTGGATTGGTGTTTCAGGGTTCTTAGGATATACCATATTTTTTGGACTATAAGATGCATTCCCCCCCAAATTCGGGAGGAAAATGGGGGTGCTTCTTACAGTCCGAACGTGGCTAACCTGGCTCGCTTGGGGGGTCAGTGGTGGAGCGGGTTTTTTTCCCCTATTTTCCTCCTCTAAAACCTAGCTATGTTTTATAATCTGAAAAATATATTAATCCCAACAGTGGAATTGCTGGGTCAACAGGCAGTTCCATATTTTGTTTTCTGAGGAAATTCCATGCTGTTTTCCATATTGGCTGCACCAGTCTGCATTCCCACCAACAATGTACTAGGGTTCCCTTTTCTCCGCATCCTCTCCAACATTTGTTGTTTCTTGATTTGTTTATGTTGGCCACTCTGACCAGTGTGAAGTGGTATCTCATTGTGGTTTTAATTTGCATCTCTCTGATGCCTACTGATGCTGAGCATCTTTTCATATGTCTCTGGAGCCTCTGTATGTCCTCCTTGGAGAAGTGTCTGTTCAAGTCTTTTGCCCATTTTTTAATTGTGTTTTTTGTCTTCCTGGAGTGGAGTCATGTGAGTTCTTTCTATATTTTGGAGATCAAACCCTTGTCTGAGGTATCATTAGCAAATCTGTTTTCACTTACGATTGGTTCTCTTTCCATTTTAATGCTGTTTTCTTTAACCATGTAAAGCTTTTATTTTTATTTTTTAAACTTTTATTGTTATTCAGTTACAGTTGTCTGCATTTTCTCCCCATCCCTCCATCCCACCCCGGCCAAACCCACCTCCTTCCGCCACCTCCACCCTCCCCCTTGATTTTATCCATGTGTTCTTTATCGTAGTTCCTGAAAACCCCTCTTCCCACTATCCCCTCCCCACTCCCATCTGGCTATTGTTAGATTGTTCTTAACTTCAATGTCTCTGGCTAGAAGCTTTTAATTTCATGAGGTCACATTTGTTTGTTCTTTCTTTATGTCCCTTGCTTTAGGGGACATATTAGTGAAGATGTTGCTGTGTGGAATGTGTGAGATTTTCCTGCCTATGTTCTCCTCTAGGACTTTTATGGTGCTATGACATATTTAAGTCTTTTATCCACCTTGAATTTATTTTTGTTTATGGTATAAGTTAGTGATTCAGTTTCATTTTTTTGCATGTAGCTGTCCAGATCTCCCAACACCATTTGTTGAAGAAGCTCTTTCTGCTCCATTTTATGCTGCTTTCTCCTTTGTCAAATATTAATTAACCATAGAGACTTGGGCTTAATTTCTTTCTCCAGTGTTGTGTAATTTTCTGAGGACAGGTCTTTTACCTCCTTGGTTAGGTTCATTTCTAGCTACATTATTTTTCTTGTTGCTCTATCAAATGGGATGTTTTTTCCTGATTTCTGTTTCTGATATTTCATTGTTGGTGTATAAAAATGCCTGTGATTTCTGAATATTGACTTTGTATCCTGGTCTTTTGACAAATTCATTTATTAAGTCGAGCAGTTTTTTGGGTATTCTATAGAATTTTCTATGTACACTGCAAACAATTTTGCTTCCTCCTTTCCAATTTAGATGCCTTTTATTTCTTTTACTTGTCTGATTGCTGTGGCTAGGACTTCCAATACTATGCTGAATACGAGTGGTGAAAGTGGACAACCTTCTCTCGTTCCTGATCTTAGTGGGAAAGCTCTAATTTTTCCAATTGAATATGATGTTGGCTGTATGTCTCTCATACATAGCCTTTATTAGATGAAGGAATGCTCCCTCTATTCCCACTTTCCTAAGTGTTTCTATCTTAAATGGGTGTTGTACCTTATCAAATGCTTTTTCCACATTTATTGCTATGATCATGTGATTTTTGTCTTTTGCTTTGTTTATGTGATGTATTACGTTTATTGATTTGTGATTATTTTACCATCCTTGCATCCCTGGGTTGAATCCCACTTGGCCATGGTGTATTATATTTTTAATGTATTGCTGGATGTGGTTTGCCAACATTTTGTTGAGGATTTTAATGTCTATGTTCATCAGCGATATTGGCCTGAAGTGTTCTTTCTTTGTTATGTCTTTATCTGTTTGGGGGATTAGGATCAGGCTGGCTTCATAAAAAGAGTTTGGGAGTCTTCCGTCTTCTGGGGATTTTTTGAATAATCTGTGAATGATATGGGTTAGCTCTTCCTTAAATGCTTTGTAGAATTCTCCTGTGAAACCATCTGGTCCAGGGCTTTTGTGTGTAGGGAACTTTTTGATTACTGCTTCAATTCCATCAGCTGTTACTGGTCTGTTCAGGCGTTCTGCTCCTTCTTCATTCAGTTTTGGAAGATAATATTTTTCTATAAATTTGTCCATTTCACCTAGGTTTTCAAATTTCTTGTCATACAGTTCTTCGTAGTATTTTCTTACAGTCCTTTGTATTTCTGTGGTATCAGTTGTAGTTTCTCCTCTTTCATTTCTGATTGTGTTTATTTGGGTACTCTGTCTTTTTTTCTTGGTGAGTCTGCTTAAAGGCTTGCCAATTTTCTTTATCTTTTCAAAGAACCAGCTACTGGACTTATTGACCCCTAGAATTGTGCTTTTAGTCTCTGTCATTTAATTCTGCTCTGCTCTTGGTTATTTCCTTCCATCTACTTCCTCTGGGCTTTGTTTGTTGTTCCTGTCGATGTTCCAGTTCTTGTCGATGTAGGGTTAGGTTGTTTATTTGAAATGTGTCTATCTTTCTTAGGTAGACCTGCATCACTATGAACTTACCTCTCAGGACTGCCTTCACTGTGTCACATAAGTTTTGGGTTGTTGTGAGTTCATTTTCATTTGTTTCCAGAAACTTTGTGATTTCTTCCTTGATATCATTCTTGACCCATTCATTGTTTAATAGCATGCTGTTCGGTCTCCATGAGTTTGAGTGTTTTTGAGTTTTTTCCTAGAGGTTGGTTTCTAGTTTCATGCCCTTGTGGTCAGAGAAAATGCTGGATATGATTTCAATTTTCTTGAATTTGTTGAGGCTTGTTTCGTGTCCTATCATGTGGTCTATCGTTGAAAATATTCCATGTGCATTTGAAAAGAATGTGTATTTAGCTTCTTTGGCATGAAAGGTTCGCCACAATATCTTTGTTGATGTTTTATTTGGAAGATGTGTCCATTTTTGACAGTGGGAGTTGAAATCCCCTACTATAATTGTGTTGCTGTCAATCTTTCTTGAAGGCCTCCAAGATTTATGTATTTGGGTGCAGCTATGTTGGCTACATATATATTTACAATGTTTATGTCTTCTTGATGGATACTTCCTTGAGTATTATGAAGTGACCATCTGGCTCTCTTTTTATGGCTCTTTTTTTGAGGTCTATTTTGTCTGATATGAGTATTGCTATCCTGGCTTTTTTTTCCTTTCCATTTGCTTGGAATATTTGTTTCCATCCCTTCACTTTCAGTCTGTGTAGGTCTTTTGCTCTGAGTTGGGTCTCTTATAGGCTGTATGTGTGGGTCAGGATTTCTTACTCATTCAGCCAATCTGTGTCTTTTGATTGGAGCATTTAATCCATTTACATTTAAGGTTATTATTGATAGGTCCTTATTCATTGCCATTTTTTCATACCTGTGTTCTTGTTTCATTTTTTTTCTTCCTGTTCTTAAAGCAGACCATTTAGCATCTCTTGCAGAGCTGGTTTGGGGGAGGTGTATTCTTTGAGGCTTCTTTTGTGTGGGAAACTCCTTATATGGCCTTCCATTTTAAGAGAGTCTTGCTGGATAGAGTAGTTTCAGTTGCAGGCCTTTGGTTTTCATTACTTCGAATATTCCTTGCCATTCCCTTCTGCCTTCGAGCTTTTGAAAAGTCAGTTGCTATCCTTATTGGGGCTCCCTTGTATGTTACTTCCTGTTTCTCCTTTGCTGCCTTCAAGATTCTCTCTTTCTCTTGGAATTTTGCCATTTTAAGTAGAATGTGTTTTGAAGTGGGCCTCCTTGGTTTCCTCTTGATTGGGAATCTGTGTTTCCTGGATTTCTGTTACTTTTTCTCTCATCAAATTAGGGAAATTTTCCATCATTACTTTTCAAACAGGTTTTCTATCCCTTGCTCTTCTTCTTTTCCTTCTGGTATCCCTATTATACAGATATTATTACGTTTCATGTTGTCCTGCATTTCCCTTAACCCCTCTTCGTTCTTTCTGAGTCTCTTTTCCTTTTCTTACTTTTTCTTGGTGTTTTGTCTACCTTGTCCTCCAGCTTGCTGATCTGATCCTGTGCTTCATCAAGTCTGCTTTTGATTCCTTCTTCTGTGTTCTTCTACTCAGAAATTGTATTCTTCATTTCCTCTTGGTCCTTGTTGATAGTTTCTGTTTCCTTTTTCTTTTTGATACAGTTTGCAGTGAGTTCATTGTAGTTTCCCTGTAGTTTTTGGTAATTCTCTGTGAGCTCAGTGAGCTTCCTGATAACCATTGCTTTGAACTCAATGAACTCAAAGTTGACTTGCCTCTATTACATTTAGAATTCTTTCTGAGGCTTCCTCCTTTGCTTTCATTTGGTGATTGCTTCTCTGTCTTCCCATTGTTTGTGAGACTCTTCCTGTCAGCCTCTGCTTCTTAAATTGATCTGTTCTCACTCCCTGGGTTTGTGGTGTGAACTTCTATGGTAGAATGCCAGTGGGATTCAGTGGTGTAGTCTCCTTGATCTCCTGAGCTTGCTGGTCTTGAGCTGTCGTTTATGTTGGCTTTCTGGATGTCTTTGGGTTTTAACTGTTGTTACATATTTCTTTGGTGGGTCCTTCCCTCCAGCTGGTTAACTGAGGGTCACTTCATCCACCACATCTTGTATTGTGTTGTGCAGGTGTGCACAGGTTGTGTTGATGCTGGTTCTTCTATCTGTACGAGGTTTTGAGGCTTCTCTCTCTCTATTGTTCAGTTGTTTGTTCTGGGTAATTTTTCCACCAGTTAGTTGGATTTCCACATTGGTTCTGGCTGGAGGTTAGTGTGGCTTCCATTCTCTCCTTCACCTTTTTCCGTTGTTATCTGTTAGTGGTTCCTTTGTTGGTGGGTTTCCTCTTCCAGCAGGTGTAGTGTTGTTTACGACTTCCAGCTACTCTTTTTTATGATCAGTTGGAGGGGGAAGGCAAAATGGATTAAGGCAGCGGGAGTGAATTCTTTGGGATTTAAAGTACCAACCTGTATAGAAGAGATAGGAGATTCTTTGGGTAAGTACAGTGTTAACCATGTTATTTTATCCAAGTAGCCACTTTTTAGAAAGGGTGGATAAAAGAGAAGACTCTAGTTAGGGGGGGAAGGATTGTGAGTTGGGTCTAGAAAGCAGTGAGCTTGTAGGAGGTCAGATTATGAGGTAAAGTGAGAGTAAAGGATGGAAAATAGGTGTAGTGTGCAAGAGAATTAGAGTTAACCATAACAGTAATAAAGTTCAGGAAACAGTGAAGTGAGCTAAGATCTGGGAGGGGTGCTGTGTAGTATTTACAAATGTATGGAACAGCTATTATTTACAATAGTAATGGAGCAACAATCATATGACAGAATCTGTGTGATCTGAATAACAAGAATAGGAAGTACACGACCTAGAATAGTGTGCTATTGGAACACAAGTGAAGTGAAAGAAGGAAAATTAAAAATACACTATGAAAGAGAGAACAAGGAAATCCAAACAGTGCAATTTAACAAAGTGAAGAAGACTTAACAAAAAGAAGAGAAGTAAATACTAAGAAAATGAAAGATTTAAAAATAATGAAAAAATTATAATACAAATATGCAATAACTTGTAAGTTCTCTGGAATAGCAAAGTGAAATGTGTCTCGCTGTCTCAGTTGTTGGGATGACCCCTCTTTGGGTCTAACTTTGGTCCTTTCATAGCTCCAGGTTTTATTGTCTCACTTGTGGGAATTTAAAAAAAAAAAAAAAAAGGAAAGAAGGGAAGAAGAAAAAAAAGAAAAAAAGTAGCCTCCTGCTGGCTTTAAACCAGCCAAGCCAGTTGTGCTGGTCTTCTGGGCTGCAGCAGGCTGAGAGGGGATTGTTTTCTCTTTTCTCCCTTCCTGTGGTTTTGAGGAGATTGGGGGCAGGTCTGAGCCATGCTCTTTGCAGTTGTCCAGCCTCCAGCCCAGTTCCTTAGTTCGTTGCTGGGCCCCCAGTGCCCTTCTTTTCCCGCCCTACACCTTCAGTCCACCAGTTGTGCTGTCCTTGAGGTGCACCAATTAGGGGCAACTCATACCACTTCCTCCCTCTTTGCTGTCCTAGATGCTAGGGACTCTCACAGTCTCTTCAGGGTAGTTTAAGTCTTTCTGGGGATTGCTGACTCCTTGAGCCCTGCTGCTCCCCTTTGCAGAGGGAGTCTTTGCCTTCCTCTTAGCACCAGTCCACACATTGGGAGGGGGCGCTGCCTTGAAAGTGGCAGCAGAGCAGGCTACTGCCTCTGCTGCTGCAGCCTGCTTGGTGGGGTTGGGTGGGTGGTTCTTCTGGGTGGTGGGGTCAGGAGCACGTGGTCGCTGGAGCTCCGGGCGTGAGCGTGGGGCCTCCGCTGCTGTGGCGGGATTGCAGCCGCAGGGCAGTGGGGTCGGATGCACACCGTCTCTGGGGCTGTGGGGAGTGAGCTCGAGGCTTCCGCTGCTGCTGCTGCGTGGCTGGCCTGGTGTGGTCAGGTATGCGGTGCCTCTGGGCTGGGGTCAGGCGTGCTCCACTCCCGGGGCTTTGGATGTGAGTGTTCGGCCTCCGCTGCTGGGGCAGCCCTCGGGGCTTGGGGGAGAAGAGGGGCGGCTGGGTCGGTGGCGCACCACTGGGGTCTCTGGCCGGTTGGGTGCCCTCTGCCGCTGAGGCTGGGGGTAGGGTAGGGGCACTGCCAGTCCTGGCCTCAGAGGTAGGCCCACGGCAAGGCTGCAGGGGCACAGCGGGGGGGAGGTGGGTGCGGCTGCTGCGGGACAACTCCCTAAACAGCCACCGAGTGCCTCTTTTTTGTCTTTTTGAAAAAATTCCTCCAGTTCAAGCCTGCCGCTCCAGACTTGCGCCTGGCCTCACACAAGCCCAACTCTCCAACCAAACCGGAGACTATCCGGGTCAGGGTCCATCACCGCTCAACTTTTCCCAGCTGTCGTCCACTGTTCTACTATTTTTTTTTAAGTTTGAATTTTCTGGCTTAAATGAAGCATTCAGTAAACAACAGTTAAATTCTTTGGTCAGGTTTTATTTCCCAGTTCATTCATTCATTTAACAAATACCTATTAAGTACTTACTGGGTGCCAGCTAGTCGCTGTTACAGGTGTTGTGAATGAAACAGGAAATAATGCATGCCAGAATCCCCAACTGGTGGGGGCTTGTATTCTGGTGGGTGGAGGTACACATTAACAACAGGTATCTGAAAGGTGGTAAGTGGCAGGAAGAGGAGATGGAGAGGGGCAGAGAGAAGACAGACACGGAGGGAGGGGGGAGATAGGAGGGTAGGGAACTGGTGGGGGACAGAGAAGGGGATATGATACCATTAAGGTTAGTTGTCTTAAGTTTTAAGAAGAGACACAATTTAGGCCACATTGTGAATTAAAAGTTTTATTTATTAAATAATGCCACCTTTATTTGAAGGGGATTAGGAGCCCTGAAGATTTCTTGCCTAGATGAGTTGAGTTTTCTTAACATATTTCTTATTCTAAAACTCCTTCTCTGCTGAACTTGGGACCAGTCACATCCAGCCTGGTCCCCCCCCCCAAATAGAGACCATCTTGAAGCACTTTTCTCTGGGGGGAAAGGACATTGTTGTGTTGGTCAAGAGGTCTAGGCTAGAGCTGGCCCTGCCACTACCTCATGATTGGGCTTTGTCACACACACCCCAGGGGTGTCCAACCTTTTGACGTCTCTGGGCCACACTGGAAGAAGAAGAGTTGTCTTGGGCCACACATTAAATACACAAACACTAACGAAAACTGATGAGCAAAAAAAAAAAAAAAAGATTTTAAGTAAACTTACAATTTTGTGTTGGGCTGCATTCACAGCCATCCTCGGCTGCCTGTGGTCTGCAGGCAGCAGGTTGGACACCCCTCTGGTCATCTCCTCTGTAATAGGGAGGATTAGGCTTAAATCACCACAAAAGTTGTTCAGAATCAAAAATAATAGAGGTCTACCTTTGGTTAGAATCTTGTAGTTAGCATATATATAGGGAATTAAGTTTCAATTTTCACTTTAAAGCTAAGGTAGCCCGAATTTAATGTTTTCTTTTAAATAGAAAGGATTAAAACTTGAGTTTTAGAGGCTTGGGGCAAAATACTCTGTAACCAAAATGTTAGCTAACTTCTGTAAGCTTTACTGTAGTTTCTAATTACTATTGCACTGCATTTAGACCAGCATAGACATTTTATAGATGAAGGTATGGATGAACTTCCAATGCTTGATAAGTTCACAGCAGATTAGGGCCTGTGCTTGCCCATCTAGCACATTTTCCACAGAACTGCACTGCTTCCCCTGGTCATGATGAGATATTACTTTCATGTTTTAAGAGAAGCTTTATAACTAGGTCACCACCAACCATGCACTGTCCCGGTAGTATAACTTTCTTCCTAGTATTTATAGGGTCAGGACTAATTTGTAGAATTGGTTATGCTCTGTCAGCATTCAATAATTTTCCTTTCATAATTGAAAAAATTATAATTTAACAAATATACCAGGCACTGTTCTAAGCCCTTCATGTGTATTACTTCATTCATCTGGTTCACAACCATGCTGCAGTAAAATAGACAGAATAGCAACTGAAAGCCAGAGAAATTAAATAACCTGCTTGAGGTCAGTTAGTGAATCACAGAGTTGGAATTTGATTGGAGTCAGCTCCAACATCTGTGCTCTCCAATACCATGCTGTTCCAGCTTCTGTACATTTCAGGAATAATTGGAACCATTCAACAAAAAGAGGTTCCCTGATGACCTTTTACAGCGAATCTCATCATGAAATTGACTGTTACCTGGGCCCTTGGATTTCTCAGATTTGTACATGATCTAACTTTTAATAGCAGTTTCCAGTATAACTCTAAAAATGAGGGCTTTAGACATAAAGACTGCATATTGTATGGGTCCATTTATATAAAGTGTCCAGAATGGGCAAATTTATAGAGAGAGCAAATCTGTGGTAGCTTAGCACCTAGGAGAATGGGGAGTGATGAGTGGCTAATACTGGTACTGGGTTTCTCTTTTAGGGTGATGAAAATGTTTTAAAGTGGTTATTGTTATGTTGGCACAATTCTGTGGATATACTAAAAGCCATTAAATTAAGTTGTACACTTGAAAATAGTGAGTTGTATAATACGTGAGTTATGTCTCAATAATGTATTAAAAAAAAGGTGAAAGTGAGGACTTTCCTCTGCTATATTTAGTTCATTTTAAATTGAAAATTTTAAATGAGGATTGAAGAAAACAGGAAGATTTATCTTTTATGGTTTATAAACAGGAACAGGAAAGTGAAGACTGAGTTGACTGCATAACCTAACATTTTAAATTTCTTCTGTTGACAGTAATAATTTAACTTTTGTTTGAAAACACTTACTTGTTCAAATGTTTTAAATATTATACTATTTGATTACTAAAAAGTAATTTCATATCTATTACTGAATAAAATTGCCCAAATATATAATCTTGTTTAGTTAATAGAATAATTTTAGGGCAAAAACATCTGACGTGCTCTATCTCGTCTTTCCCCATCTGCTGTTTCAGAATAATGGGTTATTTTGCTGGGATTTGAACTTAAGGTTAGAGAGGTTTTTCAGGGCTATTTTGTCTGAATGTAATTCATCTTAGAGTTGTCATTCATTTATCTTTTTAAAAAGTTATCTCTTAATTTTAGGTTGTGCCATGTATTAGTAGTTTTAGGTTTCTGAAGTTTAGTGGCCTTTTTTATAAAGAAGTATTGTATTTTGCCCTGATTGTTAATTTTTAAACCTCAGCAGTTCACCAAACCTGGGATTTGGTGAACCCATATACCATCTAAACCCAACATGATGTTTCAAAATACTGTGATTTTGCACATAATCATTCATTCACCAGATAGTCATAAGTGACAACTGTGTGCTGGGATAAAGCCATGACCCAGGTGGACCCCTAGCCTTGCCCTTGGAGAGCTGAATTTGGGCAGTGGGAGTGGGGGAGGCTGGCAATCCTAATCTTACAAGATTGTCCTCACCTGGCTTCTTCATTCTGGTGGTTGCCCTTGGCTGCATCCTGTCATCTGTCTTGGGCCTTACTTAAGGGCAGTGACTGACATGCAAAGCTATCAAATCACTAGGTTTTGTACTATGGTGTGTGTTAATATTCTCCATGCTGGACTTTTTAAACAAGTGAATACTCATTTAATGACCCTGGAAAAAAGATCCCACAAATACCGGCAATCACCTTGTTGAGTCGGATGCTGTGTGCTTCCCTGTGACTTAATGTATCTCTCTGCCATTAACTTTGATAAATAAGATAACTGAAGCATTGCTTAGTTTTCTGTTGTTGCTGTAATCTTCACAAGTATAAATCTTGTGTTAAAATGATATTGTTAATGTTTTGAATATGATGCTTTCATTTATGTCTGAATTGTGATGAATATGCATTATTTAAATGAAGTATATGCTTTGCTTAGAAAATACTGATTAAATCAAATCTTACTGATTTGATTTCCATCAAATCCGTGCCACTTTAAATTGCCTCAATTTGGAGTAAGTAGAATTCTTAAAGGGGAAGATACAGTGAGTCCAATTGTCTACCCTTTATTGCTCTGCTACCTCTAAATAATCTTTAAAAAATTAAGAAGTGTGGAAATTTGAGGCCTTCTACACAATTACTAAACATTAAGTTCTTTTAGATGACAATTTGAATGCTAAGAGTAAAAAAATCCAGGGATATGTGTCCTATTTTCTGCTGAGCTCCCCCCCATGCACACTCAGCTAGCTGCCCTTTCCTGTTCTTCCATAGTACCCTGCACTGTGCTTAGTCCTTTGTGTGTGTCATTGTCACTGGCAACTACTATGGGAATAGTGCCTGTAAGGTGTAGTACTTTTGGTTCTCAACTGCAGTATTTAAATATCAGGTGTTGCATATGTTTGAAACTGTGTACAATTCAGTTGATACTGATGTTGTTTTTCTTCGTAGAGTTTCCAGTATGGCATCTGCACCAAATTCTAAATATAATACACGCTCCTTGGAGAATGAGTCTATTAAGAGGGTAAGTTGTGTTTTCAGATTTATCCTATGTCTTTCTCTGCATTTCTCTTTTCATATTTCAATGTTAGGCAGTCATTTTGAGTTTATTGAATTATTAATTATATTATTCATTCACATAATGTAAATACTTTAATACATGTGGTTTTATTTATTATTCTACTGAATTCTAGAAAAGACAGACTACCTTACATGTATTGCATGAGTTTTGTTTGTAAGTCTTTTCATGTAACTTCATTTTTTAGTACCTCTGTGTTGTGTCTATTATTATATTTGAGGTACTAGGCATTCCTTGCCCCTGAAAGTTTTCTGAAAGAGATATTAGAAAATCATGGCTCACTGAGAAACTTGTTACACCTTTCTAAGTGTTAGTATTATTTACTAATTATGATAATAAAATAGTTGTATGACCAAAACAAATACAGCAAATAAATAATTTCTATTGACAAATTAATAGAAACAAATAATTTCTATTAACGAATTAATAGAAAATAGTTCAAAGTATTGAGAAAATTGTGTAATTACAGGGAGCTTGTGGAATATATATTGAAAGTAAGGGATGGATTTCAAATAAGCTTTATTCATGGCTCTAAATGGCTTTTGATACATATTATCAATTATCCGCCAGAAAGGTTAATTTACACTCCCAATGGCAGTGTAGGGGGATGCAGTCAAAGGGAGCAAACTTATGTTTTTTAGTTTGTATTTCCCTGATTACTAACAAGGTTGGCCTTTTAAAAAAAGAAGAAGAAAACATGGGTTTTGTCTATTTGTATTTCTTTTGTGATGTAGGCAAAGTAGCTGTTCCTGTACTTTGCCTATTTGCCTTTGGGATATTTGGGAGTTTTTTTCCTATTGATTCGTAAGTGTTCTTTACATGCTATTATTAACACTTTATATTATATAGTACAAGTCTTTGTCCTAATTTTTTTTATTGACTATGTTCCCTGAGCTCTACACTATATCTCTGTGGCTTGCACATTTTATTTTATTTTGTTTAGTGACATATTTTATTTTTTAAAGACTTTATTTACTTATTTTCAGAGAGGGAAAGGGAGAGAGAAAGAGAGGGAGAGAAACGTCAATGTGTGGTTGCCTCTCACATGCCCCCCTCCCACTGGGGACCTGGCCTGCAACCCAGGCATGTGCTCTGACTGGGAATTGAACTGGCAACCCTTTGGTTCGCAGGCCAGCACTCAATCCACTGAGCCACACTAGCTAGGGCCATATTTTATAACTGGAAGTTTGTACCTCTTATTTCTCTTCACCTACTTTATTGTTAGCCTTTTAACTATTATATATTTATAGTATTTTGTTTTGATTTTGAAAGTCACAGATTTAAAGTTTTTATGTAATCACATCTATCAATCTTTTCCTTTTTTATTTTCTGCTTTTGGTATCATCACCAAGATCACATAAGTTTTCATTGTATTTTAGTAATGTCATGGTACAAGAATCAGTTCTAAAGACAAGGGTAACTTCAAGAAGGTAATTATAAGTCCGTGTGTAACATTAAAGTAAGATATATCCTGTGTTAACCCCATGTTATCCTGTGTTAATTAAACATTTGTTTTCCTTATTTTGTAGTTTAATTATGCTTTCTTCTGACCCAGAACTTTGGTATTTGAAAGGCATACCAAATATTAAATTTGCTTATTATACTTCTTTTTAGTTAGTGAGAGGTGATGTTAAAGGATGATGGTAATTTATTTCTAGTCTTATTACTTATATAAGGTGTTGGGGTTTGCTGCTTTTTGAGAAAGACATTCCTGGCTGGGGACAATTTCTCTTGTCTTCCTAGTTAAAAATGCTTAGCTTGCAAGCACTGAAACATACTGAAAATTAGCTAAGAATTTTCCTTTTGTTTCTGAATAAAAAAGGTAACCATTAAAAATCTAGCAAAGCACCCCTCTTTGACAGCTTATATTTTACCTAAATACACAATTCACATTTCTCTCATTTGATAATACTTTACATTTGTATAGCCCTTGTTAATTCACAAAACTGTGCTTGTACATTTAATATAATATAGTCACTTAACATAGTCATAAAATTCCTTTGAGGGAAGTATTAACTAGTTTCACACATGAAATGATTGTAGTGTAACTTTGGAAAACAACTAGAAAAAACAATGAATGAAAAGTAATGCTGAAAAGAACCTTTTGCCCAAACAGATTTAACGAGGTGCCTCATTTACCCTACATTGGACACACGCAGCCCATCATTGGTATAAATCGATTAGGGTAGTTGAAGAGATTGAGACACCTTATCAGGCATCCAAGTCACAATTGCCAGTTATAGCAAATCAGACTCTTAGAACACTCCTGTGGATTTTTTTTTAAGACTTTATTTATTTATTTATTTTTAGGCAAAGGGGAAGGGAGGGAGAAAGGGAGAAACATCATTGTGTGGTTGCCTCCCGCATGCCCCCTACTGAGGACCTGGCCTGCAACCCAGGCATGTGCCCTGACTGGGAATTGAACCAGTGATCCCTTCATTCACAGGCCTACACCCAATCCACTGAGCCACACCAGTCAGGGCTACCCTGTGGATCTTAGTGGTTAATACTTGCATGCCAGAGGGAGCCACTGTAGCCAGTGAATAAAGCACATGCCTGGGAATACCTCTAAAGCCAGGAGGCCTAGAGAAATAGAACAGCAATGGGAAGGATTTGTGTAGGTGGTACCTAAGGCTCCTGTCAGCTCCAAAGTTCAGTGACAGACCCCTTTCTTTCTCTTATCAAGTTACTTACTTGGCAAAGAATCTTAGTAAAATAAGAAACCCAAAATGTAATAACGGTTATTTTCTGGAATTGTAAGAAGATTCTGTGATTACTGTTGCTCAGTTAAGGCCCCATTGAAAGAAGTTTTCATTACTACTATTAAAAAAAAGATAAATGACTAAATATTTAATATCAAAAAAAGCTGCCACGGTATACGTGTATCTATAGAATACATTTAATATTTACTTTGTATCATTTCCCAGAATGCTGAAAATCATGAAGTGCTGGGAAGGGACATTTAAACATTAATATTAAAAAATGTGCTGATAGTGACTTCCAGTCAAGTTGGAGGCATAGGTAAAGAAGGCTCACCTCCTCACATAACCACGGCAAAAATTACAACTAGACTACAAAACAAATATCACACAGAATCATCAGACAATTGAGCTGCATGAAAGTCTTGACAACCAAGTAATTAAAGAAGCCACATACATCCAGATGGGTAGGAGGTGTGGAGATGTAGAGACATGTGGAGAGGCACGGAGGCACACAATGAGCCTCCACCACACCAATATGTGGTAGATAAAAACCAGGAGGCATACCTTGGGAGTGAGGGATCCCAGCCCCACACTAGATCACCCAGCCCAGGGTTCTAGTGCCAGAAAGATAAGTCCCCGTAATTTCTGGCGGTAAAAACCAGCGGAGGTTGGGGCAGTGGAAGAAACTGGGTTTCCCACCAGTCTCCTCTTACAGGGCCCCAGCGGACTTAGGACTTATGCAGACCCACTCTCTCTGGGCTTCAGCACCAGGGAAACAGCTGGAATGGCACCAGTGGCATACAGGGAGAAATCGAAGTGTCTGGCATCAGGATGAGTTCTGGGAGACAGCTTCCTTCCAGACAAAACTCCAGAGGCCAGGCAGCAACATTTTCCCCTCTCTGAGCCCTCCTCCACACAGAGCCATAGAGCAGCAACATAGGTTGCTCTACTCTTGTGACTGAGGCTGCACCCCATACAACTCACCCAAATGAAAGATCAGAACCAAACTCCAGAAAAAGAACTAAATGAAATGGAGATAAGCAACCTATCAGATGCACAGTTGAAAACACTAGTTATCAGGATGCTCAAGGAACTCATTGGGTACTTCAACAGCATAAAAAAGACCCAAGCAGAAATAAAGGTTACACTAAGTGAACTAAAGAAAAATTTATAGGGAACCAACAGTGGAGTGGATGAAGACAAGAATCAGATCAATGATTTGGAACATAAGAAAGAAAAAAACATTTAATCAGAACAAGAAGAAAAAGGAATAATAATAAAAAAAAAAAAACTAGGATAGGCTAAGGAGCTTCTGGGATATCTTCAAACATACCAACATTCCCATCACAGGGGTGCCTGAAGGAAAAAATAAAGAGCAAGAAATTGAAAACTTATTAGAAAAAATAATGAAAGAAAACTTCCCTAATTTGGTGAAGTAAATAGACAAGTTCAGGAAGCACATAGTCCCAAACTAGATGAACTCAAAGAAGAGCACACCAAGGCACATCATAAATAAAGTGCCAAAGGTTAAAACAAAGAAAGAATCTTAAAAGCAGAAAGAGAAGAGAGTTACCTACAAACAAGTTCCCATAAGACTGTCAGCTGATTTCTAGAAAGAAACTTTGCAGCCTACAAGAGACTGGCAAGAAGTATTTAAAGTGATGAAAAGCAAGGACCTACAGCCTACATTACTGTATCCAGGAAAGCTATCATTTAGAATGGAAGGGCAGATAAAGTGCTTCCCAGATAAGGTAAAGGTGAAGGAGTTCATCATCACCAAACCATTATTACATGAAATGTTAAAGGGAACTATATAAGAAAAAGAAGATAAAAATTACGAACATTAGTTTTTGGGAGGCAAGATGGCAGAGGAGTGAATGGAAGCCACACTAACCTCCTCTGAGTGCCAATATGGAATTACAATTAAATTGTGGAGAAGTCACCCAGAACAAACAACTGAACAACAGCAAGAGAGAAGCCTTATAACCTCAGATACACAGAAGAATCAGCTTCATCACTGACTGACTGGTAAGCACTGTGGTGGAGACTGGAGGGGGCTGCCTGGGCACCCACAGGTGGCAGTGCCAGAGGGATAATTAAGCAGCTGGTTGGATCCCCCTGAGAAGAGTGGGGTCTAAAACCTAAGTTGGGATCCCTAGCCTAGAGCACCAGAGCCCCAAAAGTACACATAAACACCGGTAGCAAAAAGCAACAGGGTTGCTCTCTGCCAGAGATGGACAGCTGGAGACAGAAAGAGCTGTTTAAAGGGCCAACGCACAAGTTTTCATTTGTAACCACTTACCTGGGGCTCTGGCAAAGGCAGGGGCAGAGTGGGCTAGAGACGCCTGAGGAGAGACTGGGGATGGAAGCTTTAGGGAGAGAGCTGAGAGAATACACATTGGGATCCCAGTGCTGAGTCATCCCCCATACTGCAGCTGCCATTGTTCTCAGGCAGCCCACTCCCTGCTGAGTGGCAGGTGCCTGAGGGGAAACTGCTGCCCTGACCCCAGGAGAGATTCTGCCCCGGCTCTGTGGTGTTTAAGCCTGAGTGCTGAGTGCAGAGTGACTAGATTAACAGCTGAAGGACACAACCACAGACAGCAGATCCCTGGCAAATGGGCAGAGTGGACTAGAGACATTTGAGGAGAAACTGGGGATGGAGTCTTTGGGGAGAGAACTAAGAGAGTGGCCACCGGGATCCTGGTACTGAGTAATCACCCCTATGGCAACAGCCATCCTGCCCATGCTGACCACTCTCCTCTGAGCAGCAGCAGCCTGAGGGGAAACAATAGCCCCAACCCCAGGAGGGATTCTGCCCCTCCCATGGGGCTTAAGCCTGACTGCTAAGTGCAGAGTGACTAGATTAATAACTGAAGGAGAAAGCCACAGACAGCAAGCGGATCCCTGGCACTCTTGGAGCAGGCTGCCTAAGGTCAGATGGGCTCATCATTTGTCATCAACAGAGGTGGATCTAGAAAGAAAAAACAGTGGTAAATACTAGAGGCTACTGAGAGGAAATCTACTCTGATCTTCTCCATGATTAGCGATATTTTCTTTCCTGCATAGCTTTTTTACATTCATTTCTTGTCCAGCAATTTTGTGCATATTAACTCTCTATATTTGATACTATAGTTTATTTCTCTCCTTTCTTATAATAGTCTTCTTCACTTTACACTCTTATTAATACTGGTTCATTTGCTGTACATAGTGGGATTTTGGGGGGTAAATATTTTTGCAGATGTGGGTTTATTCCCTGGGCCTTATGGTTTTTCTCTGGCAGCACCTGCACAACAGCATACAAGACATGGTGGGCAGAATGACCCTCAGTCAACGAGCTACAGGGAAGGACGTACCAGAGAGAAACCCAACAACAATCAAAACCCAATTCCATCCAGAGGGCCATCACAAATGGCATTAAGGATCCCAAGAGCATCAAGTTCAGGAGATCAAAGAGACTGCACCAATGCATCTCACACATCTCCTACCATAGTCCACACTACAAACTCAGGGAGTCAAAACAGATCAATTTAAGAAGCAGAGGCAAACAAGAAGAGTCTCACAAAAAATGGGAAGATGAAGAAACAAACATTGAACGGAGGGAAAGGAGGAAGTTTCAGAAAGAATGCTAAATGAAATAGAAATAAGTCAACTATCAGATATTGAGTTCAAAACAATTCTTATAAGGAAGCCCAATGAACTGACTTACCAAAAACTACAGGCAAGCTGTAAGGAACTCATTGCAAACTGTATCAACATGTAAAAGGAAACAGAAACTATCAACAAGGGCCAAGAGGAAATGAAGAATACAATTTCTGAATTGAAGAACACAGTAGAAGGAATCAAAAAAGACTAGATGAAGCAGAGAATTGAATCAGTGAGCTGGAAGACAAGGTAGAAAAATAACTCCCAGAAAGACCAAGAAAAGGAAAAAAGACTCAGAAAGAATGAACAAGTGTTGAGGTAACTGCATGAAATGTAATAATATCCATATAATAGGGATACCAGAAGGAGAAGAAGAGCGAGAGATAGAAAACCTGTTTGAAAAACTAATGATGGAAAACTTCCCTAATTTGACAAGAGAAAACATGACACAAATCCAGCAAGCATAGAGGATCCCCATCAAGACAAACCCAAATGGGCACACTCCAAGACACTTCTTAACTAAGATGGCAAACTTCCAAGACAAAGAGACAATCTTAAAGTCAGCAGGGGAGCCTTCATAAGGCTAGCATCTGACTTCCCGATGGAAATGCTACAAGCCAGAAGGGAATGGCAAGAAATATTCCAAATAATGAAAAGCAAAGGTGTGCAACCAAGACTACTCTCTCCAGCAAGTCCCGCAATTAAAAAGGAAGGCAAAATAAGGAGTTTTCCAGACAAAAGAAGGCAGAAAGAATACACCTCCACCAAACCATCACTGCAAGAGATGCTAAAGGGACTGCTGTAAGAAAAGGAAGAAAAAGAGAGAGAGAGAGAGAGAGAGAGAGGAACACAGGTACAAAGGGAATAAAATAGCAATGAATAAGTACCTATCAATAATAACCTTAATGTAAATGGATTAAATGCTCCAATCAAAAGACATAGGATAGCTGAATGGAGAAGAAAACATGACCCACACATATGCTGCCTCTAAGAGACACCTAAGAACAAAAGACCTACATAGACTGAAAGTGAAAGGTTCGGGGAAAAATATCCCAAGCAAATGGACAGGAAAGAAAAAGCCAGGGAAGCCATACTTATATCAGAGAAAATAGACTTCAAAACAAAGGCCATAAAAAGAGACACAGAAGGACACTTTGTAATACTCAGGGGAGGACTCCATCAAGAAGACAGAAACATTGTACACATATATGTCCCCAACATAAGAGCACCCAAATATATAAGGAAAAACTTTGGAGGACTTCTAGAAAGATATAGAGGGCAACACACTTATTCTAGGGGATTTTAACACTCCATTGTCAAAAATGGATAGATCTGCTAAACAAAATATCAATAAGGATATTGTCACTTTGAACAATGTCCAAAGATCAAATGGACTTAAATTATATATATATATATATATATATAGAACCTTTCATCCCAAAGAAGCAGAATACACATTCTTTTAAAATGCACATGGAACATTTTCAAATATAGACCACATAATAGGACACAAAACAAGCCTCAACAAGTTCAACAAAATTGAGATCATATCAAGCATGTTCTTGGACCACAAGGTCCTGAAACTAGAAACCAACCTCAAGTAAGACACTCAAAAACACTCAAGTTTGTGGAGCATGAATACCATGCTATTAGACAATAAATGGCTTAAGAATGATATCAGGGAAGAAATAAAAAATTTCTAGAAACAAATGAAAATGAACTCAACAGTCCAAAAATTATGGAACTCACCTAAGGCAGTCCTGAGAGGGAAGTTCATAGCAATGCAGGTCTACCTAAGAAAGATAGAAACATTTCAAATAAACAACCTAACCCTACATCTACAAGAACTGGAGGAACAACAAACAAACCCCAGAGCAAGTAGAAGGAAGGAAATAACCAAGATCAGAGCAGAATTAAATGACATAGAGGCTAAAAGAACAATTCTAAGGATCAATAAATCCAGGAGCTGGTTCTTTGAAAAGATAAAGAAAATTGACAAGCCTTTAAGCTGACTCATCAAGACAAAAAGAAGAGGATCCAAATAAACGACATAAGAAATGAAAGAGGAGAGGTTATGAATGGTACGTCAGAATAAAGAGGATTGTAAGAAATTACTACAAAGAACTATATGCCAAAAAATGTGAAAACCTAGGTGAAATGGACAAATTTCTAGAAAAATATAATCTTCAAAAACTCAGTGAAGAAGAAGCAGAAAGCCTGAATAGACCAGTAACAGCTTATAAGTTCAAAGCAGTAATCAGAAAACTCCCAGCACACAAAACACCTGGACTGGAGGTTTCACAGAATTTTAGAAAACATTTAAGGAAGAGCTAACCCATATCCTTCTCAAACTATTCCAAAAATCCCAGAAGACGGAAAACTCCCAAACTTATGAAGCCACCATCAACCTAATCTCAAATCCAGATAAAGACACAGCAGAGAAAGAAACCTACAGGCCAATATCTCTGATGAACATAGATGCTAAAATCCTCAACAAAATATTAGCAAACTGCATCCAGCAATACAGTAAAATGATCATCCACCATGACCAAGTGGGATTCATCCCAGGGATGCAAGGATGGTTCGATATTTGCAGATCAATAGATGTAATACATCACATAATAAAAGGAAAGACAAACATACATGATCATACCAATAGATGAGGAAAATGCATTTGTTAAGGTACAGAACCCATTTATGATAAAAACATTCAGCAAAGTGGAAGTAGAGGGAGCATTCCTCAACATAATAAAGGCCATATACGAGAAACCTACGGCCAACATCGTACTCAATGGGGAAAAACTATAAGCTGTCCCACTATGATCAGGAACAAGACAAGGATGTCCGCTTTCACCAAGTCTACTCAACATAGTACCGGAAGTCCTAGCCACAGAGATCAGATATGAAAAAGCAATAAAAGACATTCAAATTGGAAAGGAGGAAGCAAAGCTGTTGTTGTTCCCACGTGACATGATAGTGTACGTGGAAAATCCTATAGATCTACAAAAAAAACTGCTTGACCTTGTAAGTGGATTTGGTAAAAGAGTGGAATAGAAAGTCAATATTCAGAAATTGAAGGCATTTTTGTACACCAACAATGAAATACCACAAACAGAAATCAGGAAAAAAATCCCATCTGCTATTGCAACAAGAAAAATAAAGTACCTAGGAATAAACAACGAAGGAGGTGAAAGACCTGTTCTCAGAAAACTACAAATACTGAAGAATAAAATTAAGGAGGCACAGAATTTTCAGGAACTACTATAAAGACATATGGACAAAACCAAGGGGGAGGGTGGAAGCAAGGGAGGGAGGGAGGTTTGGATGGGGTGGTGGGAGGTGTGGGGAGAAAATGCAGACAACTGTAGTTGAAAAACAATAAAATATGTTTTAAAAAAATTAAGGAACACACAATGGAAGCATGTACCGTGTTCATGCATTGGAACAATTAACATCATCAAAATGTCCTTAATACCCAAAGCAATTTATAGATTCAATGTACTCCCCATTAAAATACCAATGACATATTTCACATAGAACAAACATTTCAAAAATTTATATGGAACCACAAACAACCCTGGATTGCTGCAGTAATTTTGAGAAGGAACAAAGGAGGAGGGATCACAATACCACATATGAAACTATATTACAAGGCCACATTAGTCAAAACAGCCTGGTACTGGCATAAGAACAGACACAGTCCAATGGAACGGAACAGAGAACCCAGATAAACCCAAGTCTCTATGGTCGATTAATATTCAACGAAGGTGGCTGAAACATAAAATGGAGTAAAAATAACTTCTTCAAGAAATGGTGTTGGGAGATGTGGACAGCTACATTGAAAAAAATGAAACTCAAGCTCTAACTTACACCATACACAAAAATAAATTCAAGGTGGATAAAAGACTTAAATATAAGTCATGGCACCATAAAAGTCCTAGAGGAGAACATAGGAAAATTTCACACATTCCACGCAGCAACATTTTCACTGGTATGTCCCCTAGAGCCAGGGGCATAAAGGATCGAATACACAAATGGGACTTCATCAAAATACAAAGCTTCTGCACGGCTAAAGGAAAAAGCATTAAAATTAAAAGAGAACCAACTGTATGGGAAAATTTATTTGCAAATGACACCTCAGACAATGGTTTGGGCTCCGAAATATATAAAGAATTCATATGACTCTATTCCAGGAAGACAAAAAACCCAATTAAAAAATGGGCAAAGTACCTGAACAGAAACTTCTCCAAGGAGGACATATCCAAGGAGGACATACAGAGGACCCAGAGACATATGAAAACATGCTCAGCATCAGTAGCCATCAGAGAGATGCAAATGAAAACCACAATGTGACACTACTTCACGCTGGTCAGAATGGCCATCATTACCAAATCAGCAAACAACAAGTGTTGGAGAGGTTGTGGAGAAAAGGGAACCCTAGTACACTGTTGGTGGGAATGCAGATTGGTGCAGTCACTGTGGAAAAGAGTATGGAATTTCCTCAGAGAACTAAAAATGGAACTGCCCTTTGACCCAGCAATTCCGCTGCTGGGTTTATACCCTAACAATCCTGAAACCCCAATCCAAAAGAACCTGTGCACCTCAATGTACACAGCAGCACAATTTACAATAGCCAAGTGCTGGAAGCAACCTAAGTGCCCATCAGTAAGTGAGTGGATCAAAAAACTGTGATACATTTACCCAATTGAATGCTACACAACAGAAAGAAAGAAGGAGGTCCTACCCTTTGCAACAGCATGGATGGAATTGGAGAGCATTATGCTAAGTGAAATAAGCCAGGCGGTGAAAGACAAATACCATATGATTTCACTTATAAGTGGAACCTAATCAGCCAAACAAAGAAGCAAGCAAAACAGCCAGAGACATTGAAAGTAAGAACAAACTGACAGTAACCAGAGGGGAGGTGGCAGGGATAATGGGGAGGAAAGGAAGAATGGTTGTCAAGGAAAAAGTATAAAGGACACATGGACAGCATAAGGGGAGTAGCATAAAGGGTGGGAGGTGGGGATGGGTGGGATGGTGGGAGTGGTGGGGCTGGAAAATGGAGAGAACTCTAGTTGAAGAGCAATAAAAAAAATTATGAAGTTTAAAATGACAATAAATTCAAAATTGTGAACAATTGAATATGAAAAACCAACTAAGCAAACAAGCAGAACAAACAGAATCATAGATATGGAGATCCTTTCGAGGTTTATCAACTGGGAGTGTGAAGGATGAGAATGGGGGAAAAGGGGCAGGGATTAAGAAGTACAAGTATGTAGTTGTAATATACATGGGGGTATGTTAAGAGCAGTATAGGAAATAGAGAAACAAAAGAACTTATGTGCATGACCCATGGACATGAACTAAGGGGAGATTGCTGGGGGGAATGGTGTCACTGGGTGCAGGGGAGCAAAGGGGAAAAATTGGGACAATTGTAATGGCATAATCAATAAAATATATTTAAAAACCCCAGGACATAAGTACATAATAAGCACTTAATAAAGTTTACTTTTTATCAAAAAATTATGTTGATATTATTTGCAGACTAACAATTATCAGAGCTAATCAATTTTGAGGGTAAGTTGTATTTTTTGGTTTGAAGTTTCTGTGCCGATGTTCTATAATGGTAAGTATTTCTCATTTGAGAAGTATATTTCTGGTCTGTTATGTTCCTGGTTGCTTAAAACCTGAGCAAATGTAATGTCATTACTTCTGAGGACACTCTTTTGTTTCCAGGCTTCCAGGGATGGAGTCAATCATGATCTCAGTGAGGCTGTTCCTCGACTTCCAGGAGAAACTCGCATTACTGGTAAGGCTCCTGTGAAGTTAGGATTTGCATAAATTGATGGAAAGCCCAGCAGGATCAGGTGGCTTCAATTCCTCATGATCTGTAGAAGTGGAATTTAGACAAATAGGCTAGCTTTGTTTAAAAGTGTTAATATAGAGCGAACTCTGTGCATTACTTTCTTAATCAGAGTTCTTTCAAGAGCTTCATGCTCTCCAGCCCAATTATATGTTTTTCTACATACCAAAGATAGAATTCTTTTAGAAGAAATGTGGACTGTCTCTTGAAAGTTACTTTTTGGAGTGATAAGCTCTCACGGCTTGAGGTTATAAGAACAAAATGATCTTAAGGTTTTCTACTCTTATGATGTATACTTTAAGTCTCAGTGTTATCTTTGAAATACAGACCTTAATGGTTTATATGTTTCATTGCCAAATAACTGAAGTTAGTAGTATTTATGTAACAATTTTATTGTTGACTTATTTTTTTATGATAAATTTATACTAACAGGTAGGTGTCTACTTTGGAAGGACCAGATTATTCTGGTTTAAGAATAAAGAAGCATCTGACAGCTTCTAAGCCAAGAGCCAATATTGTGGGCTTTCACATTTTACTGAAGGGTTGATGCCCTCTCAGATTCCCATATAATTGGTGGTGATATAGTTACCATTATTTCAGGAAACCTTTTGGTTTATTGATTAAGATCTTAGTTGTTTAGCTTAAACGGATAAGGCATGGTACTGATTAGATTAAGGTCATAGAATATGGTGCTTTTGTGAATTAGTTAGCCATGAACCAGGAGGAACTATTGCATATCCACAGATTTGCAAGCATGATCCTAGTCTTGAAACCATTTCAATTTCTGGATAAGAGAAAAGAGGATAGGTTACTTTTGGTGGTCTTCATCTATGAAATTTTGGTGCTCTGTATCAGTGCCAGAGCCTTAACTGGAATGTAGTAACTGAATTAGCATGAGGTAGCCTTATTGGATATTTTTCATTTAGCACGTGAGGAGAAAGGGATTTCAAACTTGTTTTAAAAAATTAAAAGCCATTAACACATTCAAGGACATCTGTAGAAGATAAAAGAAGGACCTTTACTTTTTTATAATAACTTAACTCTCCTAATTTAGTTTCTCCTTATGTTTGATCCTATCAAAGATCTCTGGCAATCTATTGTATATTATTTAAATATTTGAAATCTAGCTCAACTCTCATCTGGACTATTAAAAGAGAAAAAAGTAGACTATAGAAGCATCTCTACTCCTGGTATTCACTTATTAAAAGCATCACAATTTTCGGGTGATTAGAGGTTGGTAAATCTCAAATCCTATCTGGTGGTTAGTCTCTGAGACTGTCCTGTGGGAACTGCAGTACTCTGGTTTAAGCAGCTCAGTAGTTACCTTTATAATCTGCTGAAGGTAGCAGCAGCAATACTCTCATTCACTTCTGCTCTCCAGTTGTTATCACCTTGCCACGGGTAGTGACAGCATTGTGGGCAAGCTCAAGGAACACTGCTAGTGCCTGGAGGTGACATGCGGCCCCACTAGACCTAGCATGGTAATGCGGAAACATTGCCAGTGCTTGTTTTCAGTCTTTTCAGTGATTTTTTTATTGTAGTTATTCTTAGCCAAAGAGTTGATATTAATTAGTGCCATTTGTTGTGTATCTTGGTATATATTTCCATTATTTTAGGGTACTTTTTTTATCTTAATAGACAAAGAAGTTATTTACATATGTCCTTTCAATGGCCCCATTAAGGGAAGAGTTTACATCACAAATTATCGTCTTTATTTAAGAAGTTTGGAAATGGTAAGTAGAATCTAAGACCATAAAGATGACCCTAACTGTTAAAGATAATGCTGAACTGTTTCTCTTCTACCTTGCAAGATTGACTGTGGATCAGATTAACATGGGGGATATATTTGCTTCTCAGTTCTTAATTTTTGACTTATGCAAAGCTTATTTAATACTAACACCTGTATATATAGGAATAGAATGAATAAAAAAAATAAGAAGTTTTATCTCTCATAATAGTGGGGAGGGGTTGGTAATTGTACCCATGTGCTGGTTTGGAGAAATTAGGTGTAGAACAGTGGTTCTTTGGCAAAAGCACAGAGGAAAATCACCTGTGAAACTTAAAAATACCAGATGCCTGCCCTGGCTGGTGTGGCTCAGTGGACTGAGTGCCAGCCTGCAAACCAAAGGGTTGCCAGTTCGATTCCCAGTCAGGGCACATGCCTGGGTTATGGGCCAGGTCCCCAGTAGGGGGCATGTGAGAGGTAAACACACATTGATGTTTCTTTCCCTCTCTTTCTCCCTCCCTTCCCCTCTGTCTTAAAAAAAAAAATACCAGATGCCTTAAATGTACTGTATCAGAATTTCCAGTCCTGTGGTCCAGGCACAGTTGTAATTTTTAAAACATTGCAGAGTAGGATGCTGATGTGAATCCCTAGTTCAGGCGCACTGCTCTAGAACTTTGCAAGTGTTCAATCACAAAACATCAGGTAGCAGTTTAGAACTAAGCTGACTATGGTGTGTCTTAGTGTCACTCTACCTTTTCATCCTACAGCCGTGAAATGCTTGCCACAGCATTTCAAAGAATGTTCCATTGATGAAACAATGAGATGGAGACAATGTGCTCCAGAAGGGAAAGGAGGAGTGAGTAGCTGCTGTGGCTGCCATGAAAGGATCTATAGTAGATGTGGTGGGTCATCATTGCCCAGGCTGGCCTGAAGGGACAGCTTTATTTTGATGAGATGGACCAGGGGGTAGTAAATAGGTCCAGGGTATACGGAAGAGAGCTCAACAGTAACTTACATACAGGAGACGTTGAGACTACTGGGAATATCTCACTTTTGTTTTATTGCTTTTTACCCTACAGTTTCTTCAGGACAGTTCTAATCTAGATTAGTTTGCCTCTTGATTTTTTTTAATGTTCAGCATTGTGTCCAAAGTCTAAAGAATGCTGTTTATTACTCTTGTTGCCTTAGTTGTGGGAGTCCACTTCTATAGAGTTCATAGACCCACAGGGTTCTGAGATTGGGTATTTCATTTATGTGACTCTATTCCAGCTTCTAAGTAAGTTTGGAGCTGAACAGATGTTCCTTGTTTTCCAAAATGCAGAAGGAGTCTGGAAATTAACAGAGCAATGAGCTGGATGTCAACCCTTGGGAACAATTGGCAGCAATTGTATAATTATTTAAACCTAGAAAAGAAAGAAAGCATTCGGAGTGTTATTCTCATTGTCTTAGTTACATCAAAGCATATGACAGACCCTGACAGAGAAATACAGGCCGAAATGTGGCAGGCGGTGCACTTAGATGCAGTTACAGACTGTGAATTAAAGGTTTGATCCCAACCAGGAAAGGTGGTTGTTCACGTCTGTAGTGCAGGCCCTTTGTCTCCACTGTTTCTAATGCAGTGCAAATTAGCACATAAAAGTGTGTGTGAAAATACGTGAAAAAGAACAAACTAGTCATTGTTCTAGATGACAGAATCGGGGTTGAAAACAGTTTTAATTGACTAGGATTTTGAAGTGAAGCTAATAATAGGAAGTTTAGGACAAATGACATTTACAGTTGTATCAATAAAGGATGGAAGGGGTTGTCTTAATTGGGGTCTACACTTACTTGGCGTAGTAATAGGACATGGTTGATTAAAAAATTAATAGACCTGTAGGCTAAATTAAGAAAAGTATAATAATAGCCAAACAAAATGAGATGGCAGTCCTGTCTGAAGTGTCATGTTCAAATCCAGATGCCATATTTTAAGAAGGAAACTGACAAACTAGAGAGAGTTCAGACATAGAGAACCAGGCTAATGGAGGGCCTGCAGTATGAGTGATGATTGAAATAAATGTTGATCTTTCCTGTGAAGAAAAGAAGACGAAGGGAGATGTGACAGAGGTACCTTGGAATATTTGAAGTGCCTTCTGCAGAGCAGTGATTAGACTCATTCCGTGTAGCTCCTAAGGGTCAAATTGGGACAGATTGAAATATTTTTGTGTGTAGTGGAAAATCATCAAAAATTTAGAATTAATACAAGTGTTATGATGCCTTCACTTTTGAGATTTTAGGCTTGTTGACCAGTCACACATATGCCTGGTTCCATTTTATGCTATAATTGATGATGAACTGGGGAAATTATTTAAACCATGGTGCTGTGACAAGATTGTGTATATTGTGTGACCTCATTGATGTAAAACAAACAAAAACTACCTGTAGAAAAGAGTCCAGAAGGAAATACATCAAACGTTTTAGTACTTGGGGTATTTGGACAGGGGATGGAATTAGGCTTTGTTTTTTCCTTCCACTTGGAAGGAGCATGTAATTCTTTTGTAATTGGGAAAACACTTAGCAAGCTTTATTATGTTTCTATATGGCACCCTAGAAGGTAGGTATTAGCGCTAAATGGGTGAATAAAATGCCCATTTGACGTTGACTTCTAACTTTTTTCTTCTTCCACTAAGTTTTACATGGACATTTTGACTGATTGCCCACAGCACTTAGTCCAAATGTAAAAGCAAGCAGCTAATGGCAGAAAACATAAAGAAAGCCATTTAAGTGGTTATGTAGAAGCCTAAAAGCATAGTCGCCATAGTGTTTCTTACTTAAAGTCCTAAATAAGAGCATCAATTGTCGACGCTGAAGCAAAATGTGAATTTTTTGTGTGTGTTTGACAAAGAGCTATCGTTTCATTGGCATTTTGAAGTGGACGCCGGTTTGTTTCAGATACATAAAGTGTGAGGTCTGACTTGGAGTCAGCTGTCGAAGCACAGTGGTTGTTCCCTTAGATTGTTCCATTATCCTTTTACCCGGCCCTCCTTCATGGCCTAACCCCACCGTTCTGGCCTACATGCTACCTACAAAGTGATCTGTCTTAGACGTAGGCTGGCTAACTTACCTCTCAGTTCCAAAACTCTTGTTGGCACCCTATTCATCCTTCAAAACCCAGCTCAAAAATCTTGTCCTCTGTGAAGCTTCTCCAGCTACCTTTGAAGAAGTGATTCCCTCTCTGTGTCCCCACCACCCTTTTTGCACATCTCTGTGTTAACACTTGTTATGAAACCTTCCCTGGCCACGCTATCTAAACTTGTAATATCCCTTCCCAACACTTTCTCTCTCCCTTCCATGTTTGTTTGTTTCTCCTAAGCTCTTGCCACTATCTCCTATTTTATATATTTCACTGCTTTTGTTCCATATATGTCTGAGCGCGGGGATGCTTGTCTATCCTTTTACTGGTGTACCCTCAGCACATAGAACAGAGCGTGGCACATGAAGGTGCTCAATCAAGCTGAGCTGAATGAATGAATTCTGTCTTATATGCTGCTTTGCCTGTGGTCATAATTAATGGTGAATCCTTTTGGTCCCCTGTGCCTGTTTAGCAGTGTCCACTAGACGGTAGGTGCTCAGTGAAAGTGTATTCGATGAGTGAACTCGAGAGGGAACAGGCCTTCTCACTGTGGTTTGACCACATATCAAAGACTCATAACCACCTTTTGATCTTAAGGGTGCTCAGTAACTTGCCTTGAAGTTGATCTTGTGACTTCAGTAGTGGCCACTTTAGGCATGTAGTACTCAGAAGAGTGCTTCCAGATTCCGTTCTAGGAACATTTTGGGTTCAGGCACTATGGAGGATAAGACAGACAAATCGACCCTTTGTTCATTCATGTTTTCATACCTTTATTGCAGAAACTTTCATTGAGCCCTTTGGTGAACCTAACACCATGCTAGATGAATGATGTGGAGATAAGTAATTGTGATAAAACGTGGAAAAGACTAGAGTAGTGGCATGATACTGTGAGGATATAGGGAGAGGATGATTAAACATGTGATGAGTCATACAGTGCTTTATAGAGGAGGTAATATTTGAACTGAGTCTTTTTAAAAATTTTTATTGTTCAAGTACAGTTCTCTGCCTTCCCCCACACCCCAGCCTAACCCCCACCCCACCCCCGCAACCTCCCTCCCATTTCCACTGCCCCCTCTGTTATTGTCCATGTGTCCTTAATTTTTCCTACAAACCCTTCACCCTTTTACCCTGAAATTCCCTCCACTCTCCCCTCTGGACACAGTCAGCCTGTTCTCAATTTCAGTGTCTTTGGTTATATATTGCTTGTTTGTTTGTTTTCTTGATTAGGTTCCACTTATACATGAGATCATATGTTATTTGTCTTTCACCACCTGGCTTATTTCACTTAGCATAATGCTCTCCAGTTCTATCCATGCTGTTGCAAAGGGTAGGAGCTCTTTCTTTCTTTATACTACTTAGCATTTCATTGTGTAAATATACCATAGTTTTTTGATCCATTCATTTACTGATGGGCACCTAGGTTGCTTCCAGCACTTGGATATTGTAAATTGTGCTGCTATGAACATTGGGGTGCATAGGTTCTTTTGGATTGGTGTTTCAGGATTCTTAGGATATAATCCTACCAGTGGAATTTCCAGGGCAAAAGGCAGATCCATGTTTAGTATTCTGAGGAAATTCCATATTGTTTTCCATAGTGGTTGCACCGGTCTACAGTCCCACCAACAGTGCACGAGGGTTCCCTTTTCTCCACATCCTCTCCAACACTTGTTGTTTGTTGCTTTGTTTATGATGACCATTCTGACTGGTGTGAGGTGGTATCTCATTGTGGTTTTCATTTGCATCTCTCTGATGGCTAGTGATGCTGAGCATCTTTTCATATGTCTCTGGGCCCTCTGTATGTCCTCCTTGGAGAGGTGTCTGTTCAAGTCCTTTGCCCATTTTTTAATTGGGTTGCTTGTGCTAGAGTGGAGTCCTGTGAGTTCTTTATATGTTTTGGAGATTAAACCCATGTCTGAGGTATCATTGGCAAATGTGTTTTCCCATACTGCTGGTTCTCTTTTTATTTTAATACCATCTTTTTTAGCCATGCAGAAGCTTTTTATTTTGATGAAATCCAATTTATTTATTCTTTCCTTTGTGTCCCTTGCTCTAGAGGACACATCAGTGAAAATACTGCTGCATGAAGTATATGAGATTTTCCTGCCTATGTTCTCTTCTAGGACTTTCATTGTGCCATGTCTTATATTTAAGCCTTTTATTCACCTTGAATTTATTTTCGTGTATGGCGTAAGTTGGTGATTGAGTTTCATTTTTTTGCACGTAGCTGTCCAGATCTCCCAACACCATCTTTTGAAGAGGCTGTTTTTGCTCCATTTTATGCTCCTGCCTACTTTGTCAAATATTAATTGACCGTAGAGACTTGGGTTTATTTCTGGGCTCTCTGTTCTGTTCCATTGGTCTATGTGCCTGTTTTTATGCCAGTACCAGGCTGTTCTGATTACAGTGGCCTTGTAATACAGTTTGATATCAGGTATTGTGATCCCTCCTGCTTTGTTCTTCTTTCTCAAAATTGCTGCAGCTATTCGGGGTCGTTTATGGTTCCATATAAATTTCTGAAATATATCTGTGAAATATGTCATCGGTACTCTAATAGGGATTGCATTGAATCTATAAATTGCTTTGGGTAGTATGGCCATTTTGATGATGTTAATTCTTCCAATCCATGAGCATGATACATGCTTCCATTTGTTTCTGTCTTCCTTAATTTCTTTCTTCAGTGTTGTGTAGTTTTCTGAGTACAGGTCTTTTACCTCCTTGGTTAGGTTTAGTCCTAGGTACTTTATTATTCTTGTTGCTCTATCAAATGGGATTTTTGTCCTGATTTCTGTTTCTGCAGTTTCGTTGTTGGTATACAGGAATGCCTTTGATTTCTGAGTATTGACTTTGTATCCAGCTGTTTTGCCAAATTCATTTATTAGATTGAGCAGTTTTTTGGTGGAGTCTGTAGGATTTTCCATGTACACTATCATGTCATCTGCATACAATGACAGTTTTGTTCCTCCTCTTCTATTTGGATGCCTTTTATTTCCTTTTCTTTTCTGATTGCTGTGGCTAGGACTTCCAATACTATGTTGAATAGGAGTTGTGAGAGAGGGCATCCTTGTCTTGTTCCTGATCTTAGTGGGAAAGCTCTAAGTTTTTGTCCATTGAGTATGATGTTAGCTGTAGGTCTCTCATATATGGCCTTAATTATGTTCAGGAATGCTCCCTCTATTCCCACTTTGCTAAGTGTTTTTATCATAAATTGGTGCATTACCTTATCAAATGCTTTTTCCACATTTATTGATATGATCTGTAATTTTTGCCTTTGCTTTTGTTTATGTGATGTATTATGTTTACTGATTTGTGAATATTGTACCATCCTTGCACCCTGAGATGAATCCCACTTCGTCATGGTGTATGATCTTTTTAATGTATTGCTGGATGCAGTTTGCCAGTATTTTGGTGAGAATTTTAGCGTCTGTGTTCATCAGCGATATTGGCCTGAATTTTTTTTCTCTGTTGTGTTTTTATCTGGTTTTGTGTTTAGGGTGATGCTGGATTCATAAAAAGAGTTTGGGAGTCTTCCATCATTTTGGATTTTTTCAAATAGTCTGTGAAGGATAGGGGTTAGCTCTTCCTTAAATGCTTTGTAGAATTCTCTTATGAAACCGTCTGGTACAGGGCTTTTGTGTGTTGGGAGTTTTTGATGACTGCTTCAATTTCGTCTGCTGTTATTGGTCCATTCAGGATTTCTGCTTGTTCTTTATTGAGTTTTGGAAGGTTATATTTTTCTAGAAATTTCTCCGTTTCACCTAGGTTTTCAATTTTTTTGGCATACTCTTCTTTGTAGTAATTTCTTACAATCCTTTGTATTTGTGTAGTATGAGTTGTAATGTCTCCTCTTTCATTTCTAATTGTGTTTATTTGGGTCCTCTCTCTTTTTTTCTTGATGAGCCTGCTTAAAGGCTTGTTGATTTTGTTTATCTTCTCAAAGAACCAGCTCCTGGATTCATTGATCCTTAGAATTGTGCTTATAGTCTCTATGTCATTTAACTCTGCCCTGATCTTGGGTATTTCCTTCCTTTTACTTGCTCTGGGCAGTCATTGTGGTTTTTCCTCGAGTTCTTGTAGGCGTAGGGTTTGGTTGTTTGTTTGAAATGTTTCTAACTTTTTAAGGTAGGCCTGTATTGCTATGAACTTCCCTCTCAGGACTGCCTTCGCTATGTCCCATAAGTTTTGGGTTGTTGTGAGTTCTTTTTCATTTTTCTGCAGAATCTTTTTGGTTTCTTCCCTAATCTCGTTCTTGACCCATTCATTGTTTAATGGCATGCTATTCAATCTCCATGATTTTGTGAGTTTTGGGTTTTTTTGTGTAGTTTTGTTTTCTAGTTTCATTCTCTTCTGGTCTGAGAAAATGCTTGATATGATTTCAATTTTCTTGAACTTGTTGAGGCTTGTTTTGTGCGTTATCATGTGCTCTATCTTTGAAAATATTCCATGTGCATTTCAAAAGAATGGGTATTTTGCTTCTTTGGGATGAAAAGCTCTATATATGTATTATGTAAGTAAGTCCATTTCATTTAGGGCATTGTTCAATGCCACCATATCTTTGTTAATATTTTGTTTGGAAGATCTGTCCATTTTTTGACAGTGGGGTATTAAAACTCCCTAGTATAAGTACATTGCTGTCTATTTTTTTCTTGTAGTCCTCCAAGATTTTCTTTATGTATTTCTGTTCTCCTATTTTGGGTGCATATATATTTACAATGTTTATGTCTTCTTGGTGGATTCTTCCTTTGTGTATTAGGAAGTGACCTTCTGGGTCTCTCTTTATGGCCCTTTTTTTGAAGTCTATTTTGTCTGATGTGAATATTGCTATCCCTGCTTTTTTTCCCTATCCATTTGCTTGGAAAATTTGCTTCCAACTCTTTACTTTCAGTCTGTGTAGGTCTTTTCTCCTCAGGTGGGTCTCTTGTAGGCAGCATATGTGTGGTCATGGTTTCTTATCCATTCAGGTATTCTGTCTTTTGATTGGACCATTTAATCCATTTACATTTAAGGTTATTTTTGATAGGTAGTTATTCATTGCCATTTTTTCGTACCTGTTTCTCTCTCTCTCTCTCTCTCTCCCCCCCCCCCGTCTTGTCCTTCCTTCCTTTCTCTAAGGCAGTCCCTTTAGCATCTCTTGCAGAGCTGGTTTGGTGGACATGTATTCTTTTAGACTTCTTTTGTCTGGGAAGCTCCTTAATTGGCCTTCTGTCTTTATTGATAGCCTTGCTGGGTAAATTATTCTTGGTTGCAGGCCTCTGGTTGTCATTACTTGGAATATTTTTTGCCATTCTCTTCTGGCTTGGAGCGTTTCCATTGAGAAGTCAGCTGCTAACCTTATTGGGGCTCCCTTGTATGTTACTTCCTGTTTCTCCTTTGCTGCCTTCAAGATTCTCTCTTTGTCTTGGAATGTTGCCATTTTAATTATGATGTTTCTTGAAGTGGGCCTCTTTGGGTTCCTCTTGATTGGGACTCTGTGTTTCCTGGATTTGGGTGACTTTTTCTCTCATCAGATTAGGGAAATTTTCCATCATTACTTTTTCAAACAGGTTTTCTATCCCTTGCTGTTCATCTTCTTCTGGTATCCGTATTATATCGATATTATTACGTTTCATGTTGTCCTGCATTTCCCTTAATCCTTCTTTGTTTTCTGTGAGGCTCTTTTCCTTTTGTTGCTCTTTCTGGGTGGTTTTTTTTTTTCCACCTTGTCCTCCAGCGTGCTGATCCGATCCTCTGCTTCATCTAGCCTGGTTTTGATACCTTCTACTGTGTTGTTCAGTTAAGAAATTGTATTTTTCATTTCCTCTTGGCCCGTGTTGATATAGTTTGCCGTGAGTTCTTTGTAGTTTCCCTGTAGTTTTTGGCAATTCTGTGAGCTCCGTGAGCTTCCTGATAACCATTGCTTTGAACTCAGTATCTGATAGTTGACTTGCCTCTATTTCATTTAGCATTCTTTCTGAGACTTCGTTTTGTCATTCATTTGGGGATTGTTTCTTTGTCTTCCCATTGTTTGTGGGACTCTTCTTGTTAGCCTCTGCTTCTTAAATTGATCTGTTCTGACTCACTGGGTTCATGGTGTGAACTTTTATGGTAGAATACCTGTGGGATTTAGTGGTGTTTTTTCCTTAATCTCCTGAGCGTTCTGATCTTGGGCTGTCGTTTATGTTGGCTCTGTGTATGTCTTTAGGTTTTGATTGTTTTGGGGTCTTTCTTTGGTGGGTTCTTCCCACCAGTTGGTTCACTGATGGTGACTTCATCCACCACGTCTTGAGGTCTTGTATTCTGTTGTGTACGTGTGGACAGGTTGTTTTGAAGCTGATTCTTCTGTGTGTACATGGTTTTGAGTCTTTGTTCTCAGTCTTGTTCAGTAGTTTGTTCTTGGTAATTTCTCTGCCATTTTGTTGTATTTCCACATTGTTCCTGGCTTGAGGTTAGTGTGGCTTCTACTCCCTCCTTCACCTTCTTCCGTTGTTATCTGTCGATGGTTCCTTTGTTGGTGGGTTTCCTCTTCCAGCAGGTGTACTGGTGTTCATCGCTCCCACCTTGCAAGTTCTCTGGAGTAGCAAAGTGACATTCATCTCTCTGTCTCTGTTTTTAGGATGACCCTTGTTTGTGTGTAACTCTGGTCTTTTCACAGCTCCAGGTTTTATTGTCTCACCGTCTGATATTTCAATGTCCTCTACAATCTTTGGTCTCCAATCTTCATATACGAGTGAATGCCGTTGGCTGTTCTCTCTGTTCCTCAGAAGATCAGCTAGGTGTTTCACCCATGTGCTGTGGGAAGTGTACTCCACCCCCACCTATCTCGCTGCCATCTTTTATTTGAACTGAGTTTAAAGAACAGCAAGAATTTCCTGGGCTGGAGGGAAAGTGGGAGGAGCTTATCAGGTCGAGAGTTTTTGTATCATATGTATAACAATATGGAAAAATACCATATAATGTGGAAATGGCTTCGTGATCTTCTGGAGCTGGAATATAGAGGGTAGAGGGAGGAGTGGGGAATGGGAAGCAATGAGGCTGATACACGTTACATGGAGAATGACATATCAGATGTGTATTTCAGGAAGAGAAGTCACATTGCAGCACGTATGATGGATTAGGGAGAGAGAGACTGCAGGCAGGAAGTTATTTTAGTTTTCCAGGTAACTACTAAGTGTCTTAATACAGCCATAGTTACAATAGAAAGGGGGGAACAGCTGCAACAGATTCAGGAGGATTCATGTGGCCATTGGAGGTGGAAGTTGAAGAAAAGACTCAAGAATGATTCCTGTGATTTTTTTGTCTTAAATGATTGGATCTGCTCCCAGTCACTCAAATAGACATTATGGAAGGAATATGTTGGAGACAAACCCTGGGAGAAATTAGTCTGAATATGTGGATTTACAGCAGTATAACTACTGGGTGGAAATAGATCAGAAGCAGTCGGAAATGTGACTCTAAAGCTTCCGAAGTTACTAGCATATAAGTATTGGTAAAAACCATGTACATTCACAATATTACTCATGAAGAGATGTGGGCTGGGTGGAGACATGAACATTTTTCCATGATGTGGAGAGAAGAGCCACTGGAGAAAAGAAAGAAGCAGCGATAGAAAATCTGAGAGAGGGTTTTGGTAGAAGCTGGTATAAGAGAAAAATCTCAAGAGAGTGGAGCATGGTGCAAAATATTGCAGAGTTCAAACAATAAACAAACAAAAAGAATGAACTGATACTGTGGATGGTGCCATTAGGAGGCACTGGGAGCCTGGGTTGAACAGATTGTGTGGTGATGCCAGTCTGACTGGTCTCTCTTGCTCTTCCTTCTACCTCCTGGTAGAAGATTTGCAAGCTCCCAGTCCTCAGACACTTCTCTCTATTCAGACTTTGCCCCATGACTTCATCTACTCCCTGGCTTCATTCACTTCTCTGTAGATAACACCACATGTTAACAAAGCTCGAATTTACCAAGCCTTTTCCCACACATTCTCATCCCATCTACAACAGCTGACAGGCAAAGAGACACTGCTACCTAGTACATTCCCTAGTCTTCCCCCACCCCCTGCCCCACCCTTGCTTTGTTTTCTAGAGCTGACCTTCTGTCTTCAGTTTCTCATTTCTTACTACTTGCTGGAGATCCCTCGACTTTCCACCTGGCAGCCCAGACGCATGGCCAAAATGAAATTCTTCGGCTCTTTGTCCCTTCCCAGTTCCTTCCTTTGGCCTTCGTGTTTCTCTTGATGGGGATACTTTTCTTCTATTCGCCCTTGGAATCACTTGTCTAACTTTCTCTGCAGTCTTCACACTTTCTCAGTTCTTACTAGTCCTGTTGCCACACCCCTGTCCAAGGTCTTCTCACCAGCCCCTATCTCCCAGGCCATTGCAGTAACTTCTCTCACTCCATTCTTGCTAGCTCCCTAAGACATTCTCACAATCTTATCATACCTCTGGCTCAGTAACGGTCTGTCTGTCCTTGGTTATAAAGCTTCTCTCCTGCTACTGTTCAGTTGGTTATTCAGGATGATTTTTCTATAATTTAGTTATAATTCTAGTTTTGGCCTGGGAGGTTAGTGTAGCTTCCACCTACTCTGCCACCATCTTGTGTCTCCCCTCAGAAACTCTCATTGGCTCATTTCCTCCTTCATTTCAGATTCCCGAGCCAAGTATTTACAGTCGTCTGTAACCCGCGCCTAACTCACCTACCCTGATTCATCATACCATGCTGTAACCTGACCTCCTTTCCTGAAGTACACATCTGATATGTCATACCATGTAATGTGTATACAGCCTCATTGCCTCCCATTCCCCACTCCTCTCTCTACCGTCTATATTCCATCTCTAGCAGATCTTTCAGCTCCACCCCACACTCTTGATCAAGCTTGTTCCCTAAACAAGCCCTATGCTTTCTCCCCTCTGGACTTTCCTTCAGTCCATTTTCTCCACCTAAAATGTCATTCACCACCCTACTCCCCAACACACACACTTTGAAAAATTATTTTGAAATATTTAAGACAGTTTATAAAGGATAACATAGCCACCTGTGGATCTACCACCCAGCTGAAGAAATCCCATCCCACCTTCACTTCAAAGGGAATTTCCATCCAAAAGTTAGTAATTCTCACTCTTGGTCATTCCATACACCTCTTTTAAAAATAGAATGGAATGTAGGGGATGTATAGGAAGCTAAAGGAATGGAGGCTTTCAAGCCTTCCAAATAAGGAGTTTACAACCCTTGGCAGTATAATTTGTTTCTAGAATTAGGACTGCTGATGAGATGAGAAAAATGTTGTATATACAGTTTTCATTTTCCAGTGATAACTCAGAAACAGTACATTCTTCCTGGATTAAATTCAAGGACAAACCTGTAGTTAGGGTTTTCTCTAAAAGATAGGAACATAGTGATTCAATTCTTCAGGCAGAGTATCACCCAAAGATTCTTGAACACTGTTCCAAGGCCCTCTATAAAGATAAAACACACATTCACTTTTTTTTAGGATTTTATTTATTTATTTTTAGAGGGGGAGGGAGGGAGAAAGAGAGGGAGCAAAACATCAATGTGTGGTTGCCTCTCTCATGCCCCTTACTGGGGACCTGGCCCACAAGCCAAGCATGTGCCCTGACTGAGAATTGAACCAGCAAACCTTTGCTTCTCATTCCGGCACTCAGTCAATCCCCTGAGCCACGTTAGCCAGGGCCACACATTAACTTTTAATCAGCAAGGGTACTTCTATAAGGGACCAGAAGAACGAGTCTGTTTACTTTGTTTTTTGATGGTTTACCAGTGCAGAGGAAGGTCTTGGAGAATCAAGATGGCTGGATAGCCTGCATGTTCGTCAGACTCTCTCAAATATCTGGTTATGAAATGAGCTTTAGACAGATGCCACATAAAAGCTGGGCATCTAACAAGTGTGGCAGCACTTAGATTCCATGATCTGATTGGCTGCAATTTCAGCTGTAAGCCCTGGATACCACCCAGAAGGGAGGCAAAGTTTACATTCCCTTGTGGATATCTCAAAGCCAGGCCTGAATTCCTTCCCAGAGGGAAGGCCCCACCTCTTTATTACAAGTATGAACAAAGAGGTTTCCTGTAGTACTTTCCTTTTCAGGGAAATACATTGGAAACTTTTCAAGATTATTCCTTTTTTTTTTTGGATTCTTCTGTCTAGTGGATATGGTACCTCTTTTCTTTAAAGGAGGTGAAATAATTATTAAAAGACTGGAATAATAAAATATCCTAGTGTATCTGTAGGTAAGAACATTAGTGGGAAGGAACACGGGATCCACACTGTAGGTGTTTTAAACTTCAGTCTTAAATCATCTTATATTGCTGCTGCAAAGTGAATGCTGTTTTGCTGTTTTTAGTTTAAAACAATTCCTACTAATCCCCTAGGTCCCCTTGTCCTAGGGGATCCCAGTTTGCTAATCCCCAAATGTGAGTCTCTGGGAGCTACTTAGCCCTGCTGTTGAAAGTGACATAGTGAATTTAACTAATTATTTCCACTACAAGTTCAGACTTTTAGGACTCAGAAAGGGTCTCATCGCTGCTTTGGCAATTCTTTTAATCTCGAATTCTCGTTACATACCCCATTGCATCAGTGATAAACCCTGCCTGTTCTTTAGTTGATCTCATCTCTTGCTATGTTCAAAAGGTAAAAGTCATCTTTATGGACCTCCTATAAATTCCCTTGTCATCACCTGATGGTGTATGTCTGTTTTCACCCATCCTTTCCTCCTGCTCTCCCATCTCAGAGAAAGGAACTATACAACTTCTTGTCCAAAGCAAATCCCTCTAACTTGAGCCTTTTCTTTATTGTTGTTCAAGTACTGTTGTCTCCATTTTCACCCCACCATGCCCCCCCGCCCCACCCATGCCCTCCTTCCACCCTTGAACCCACCCCCTTTGGCTTTGTCCATGTGTCCCTTATACAGGTTCCTTGATGACCCTTCCCCTATTTTCCCCCATTTCCCCTCTCCCCACTCCTCTCTGGTTACTGTCAGTTTGTTCTTTATTTTAGTGCCTCTGGTTGTATTTTGCTTGCTTGCTTGTTTTCTTGATCAGGTTCCTGATGAAGGTGAGATCATATGGTATTTGTTCCTCACTGTCTGGCTTATTTCACTTAGCATAATGCTCTCCAGTTCCATCCATGCTCTTACAAAGGGTATAGCTCCTTCTTTCCTTCTACTGCATTGCATTCCATCGTGTAAATGTACCATAGTTTTTTGATCCACTCATTTACTGATGGGCACTTAGGTTGCTTCCAGTATTTGGCTATTGCAAATTATGCTGCTATGAACATTGGGATGCACAGGTTCTTTTGGATTGGTGTTTCAGGGTTCTTAGGGTATAATCCCAGCAGTGGAATTGCTGGATCAAAAGGCAGTTCCATTTTTAGTTTTCTGAGGAAATTCCATACTGTTTTCCACAATGTCTGCACCAGTCTGCATTCCCACCAGCAGGGAATTAGGGTTCCCTTTTCTTCACAACCTCTCCAACACTTGTTTTTTAATTTGGTAATGATGGCCATTCTGACCAGTGTGAAGTGGTATCTCATTGTGGTTTTAATTTGCATCTCTCTGATGGCTACTGATGCTGAGCATGTTTTCATATGTCTCTGGGTCCTCTGTATGTCCTCCTTGGATATGTCCTCCTTGGAGAAGTTTCTGTTCAGGTACTTTGTCCATTTTTTAATTGGGTTTTTTGTCTTCCTGGAATGTAGTCATATGAATTCTTTATATATTTCGGAGCTCAAACCATTGTCTGAGGTATCATTTGCAAAAATATTTTCCCATACAGTTGGTTCTCTTTTAATTTTAATGCTTTTTCCTTTAGCCGTGCAGAAGCTTTGTATTTTGATGAAGTCCCATTTGTGTATTCGATCCTTTATGCCCCTGGCTCTAGGGGACATACCAGTGAAAATGTTGCTGCGTGGAATGTGTGAAATTTTCCTATGTTCTCCTCTAGGACTTTTACGGTGCCATGACTTATATTTAAGTCTTTTATCCACCTTGAATTTATTTTTGTGTATGGTGTAAGTTAGAGCTTGAGTTTCATTTTTTTCAATGTAGCTGTCCACATCTCCCAACACCATTTCTTGAAGAAGTTATTTTTACTCCATTTTATGTTTCAGCCACCTTCGTTGAATATTAATTGACCACAGAGACTTGGGTTTATCTGGGTTCTCTGTTCCGTTCCATTGGACTGTGTCTGTTCTTATGCCAGTACCAGGCTGTTTTGACTAATGTGGCCTTGTAATATAGTTTCATATGTGGTATTGTGATCCCCCCTCCTTTGTTCTTTCTCAAAATTACTGCGGCAATTCAGGGTTGTTTGTGGTTCCATATAAATTTTTTAATGTTTGTTCTATGTCTGTGAAATATGTCATTGGTATTTTAATGGGGAGTACATTGAATCTATAAATTGCTTTGGGTATTAAGGACATTTTGATGATGTTAATTGTTCCAATGCATGAACACGGTACATGCTTCCATTTATTTGTGTCTTCCTTAATTTATTTTTTCAGTGTTGAATAGTTTTCTGAGTATAGGTATTTCACCTCCTTGGTAAGGTTTATTCCTAGGTACTTTATTTTTCTTGTTGCTATAGCAAATGGGATTTTTTTCCCCTGATTTCTCTTTCTGATCTTTCATTTTTGGTGTACAAAAATGCCTTCAGTTTCTGTATATTGACTTTGAATCCTGCTCTTTTGCCAAATTTTCTTATTAGGTCGAGTAGTTTTTTTGGTGGAGTCTGTAGGGTTTTCTACATATACTATCATACCATCTGCAAAGAGTGACAGTTTTACTTTCTCCTTTCCAATTTGGATGTCTTTTGTTTCTTTTCCTTGTTTGATTGCTGTGGCTGGGACTTCCAATATTATGTTGAATAGAAGTGGTGAATGTGGACATACTTGTCTTGTCCCTGATGTTAGTGGAAAAGCTTTTAGTGTTTTTCTGTTGAGTATGATGTTGGCTGTAGGTTTCTCCTATATGGTCTTTATCATGTTGAGGAATGCTCCCTCTACTGCCACTTTGTAGAGTGTTTTTATCATAAATGAGTGCTGTACCTTATCAAATGCTTTTTCTGTATCTACTCCTATGATCATGTGATTTTTGTCTTTCCTTTTGTTTATGTGATATATTAAGTTTATTAATTTGCAAATAATGTACCATGCTTTCATCCCTTGGATGAATCCTACTTGTTCACAGTATATGATCTTTTTAATGTATTGCTGGATGCAGTTTGCCAATATTATGTTGAGGATTTTAGCGTCTATGTTCATCAGTGATATTGACCTGTAGTTTTCTTTTTTGTTTTGTCTTTATCTTGTTTTGGAATTAGGATGATGCTGGCTCTATATAACAAGTTTGGAAGTCTTTCCTCTTTTTGGATTGTTTTGGAATAGTCTGAGGAAGATAGGGGTTAGGTCTACCTTAAATGTTTTGTAAAATTCTTCTGTGAAATCATCCAGTCCAGGGTTTCTGTGTGTTGGGAGTTTTTTGATTACTGCTTTGATTTCAGCAGCTATTATTGGTCTGTTCAGGCGTTCTGCTTCTTCTTTTTTCAGTTTTAGGAGATTATAGTTTTCTAGAATTTTTTCCATTTCACCCAGGTTTTCAAATTTGTTGGCATATAGTTATTCTTAGTAATTTCTTACAATCCTTTGTATTTCTGTGGCACCAGTTGTTATCTCTCCTCTTTCATTTCTGATTTGTTTATTTTGTCTACTTGAGCCTTTTTGTCCTTTCTCCTTTTACTTCCTGTGGAGCTTTAATGACCTGTTTCTTTTGTGCTTTTTACATTTGTGGTTTTCATTGGCTTCTCCCCTGCTGCCTACCCTACAGACCTGCTCCAGTCTCTTTATTTTAAAATACCTTCTTGCATCCCTTCTACCCCCTGATACTACTCTCTTCCTTTCCCTTCTTTGTCAGACTTCTTTTAAAAAATTGTTCACACATGCTGCTTCCAGTTTCAATCTATTAGCTCCTTTACTTCTTGTGGGCTTGTGTTCTCTATTGAAACTACTCTTTTACTGCTCAGTTCCAGTGGTCTTGGTTGATTCCTCAATTTTTTAATCTTCTCTGCTACTATGGGCATTGTTGATTACTCCTTCCTTCCTTTGTCATTTTCTCTGTGCATTCTTGGCTGTTCCATTTTTTTCTGCCTGTTACGTTTATTGCATTTCATTTCTTTTCCTTCCTACATTCTTACTTCCCCAGAGTTCTGTCCTTACCCTCTCTTAATTGTCAGTGGCTTTCCAATTCCATAGCTCCAGTAGCAATCTTTCATTTTGTATTCAACCCCTGTGGTGTGTCAAGCCCTGTGCCAGGTGCTAGGTGTAGTTGGGCATGCAGCAGACACAGTCTCTTCCTCATAAAGCTTTAGTTCTGATGGGACTGACAGATGTTAATCAGACATCACACCAATATATAACAACAAGCTGTGATAGGTGTTACATGGGAGTAGTACAGGGACACAACAGTTTGAGAAGCCTGCAAAATTGTTCTGAGAAAATAATCTTTGACCCCATAGTCTGAAGAATGAGTAGGAGTTACCTTGATATGGGCAGGGGCTGGGTTGGAAAGAATAAGGTGAGAGAACAGCATATGAGAGGCCCTGAGACCAAAGGGATCATGAAAAATGACTGTGTGGCTAGATTGGGGTCCAGGAGAGCAGTGAGACGTGAGCTGGAAAGGTGGGCATGACCAGAAGCCCTAGGCCTTGTAAGGGCTTAGGTGTTTAGAGGTGAACAGTGAGAAGCTTCAGAAGTGGTTTACATAGAGGAATAATAGCCTCAAATTTACTTTTGTCAAAGATCACCCAGGCTGTTGTGTGGAGGGCAGGTTGTAAGCGGAATAATAGTAGCTACAAAGAGACCACTGTGACTAATCCAGTGGTCTAGTGAAATTTCTGTTAGAGGGGGAGAGAGGTTAACAGATTTGAGATTGATTTAAGAGGGAAACATAAGAGATTGGATTAAGAATAATGGAGCAGGGGGGGGAAGGATAACAGAGACGGAGGATGACAAGGATGACTCCTATGTTTCCAGCTTTGGTAACTGGGTAGATGGAGTGCCAGCCACAGAGATAGGAAGGTGTAGTTTAGAGGCAGAAACATCACTTGTTTAGTACTGGACATTTTGAGTGTGAGGAGCTTTTGGGATCTCTTCCAGTTTTGTATTTCCAGCTGCTTCTTAGATATCTGTTCTCAAATTATTTATCATAACCTCAAGTCCACTGTGTCTAAAATTGACAAAGTTAATCTTTCTCCAAAACCTACTCATGTTCTTCACATCTGTTGGTGGGACCACCATTGTCCCAGATAGTTGAATCTAATTCTGAGTCATTTTGATTCTTCCCCAGTGGCTCATATCTTTTTTTTTTTGCTTCCTACCCTAGTCACTCTTCACTTTTAGACCCTTGTAGCCTCTCACTTGCACTAAAACATTACCCTCCAGGATTCCAAGGAATAGGTGTAGCCCTTTGCACACATTTAGACATTTAGAGGTACAGAGACACAGAATTTTAGCCCTCTACACCCATTCATGGAGAGGACTCAGAGCTGCTAGGTGAATCTTCATAAACCATCATTCTCTTGTTGAATTCCTCTTCTCAAAAATGCATTCCATGAAACACAGTCACCCTGATTCAAGCCCTGGGGTACTCCTCTGGAAATTCCCCTGCCACCCTATCTTAAACCTGGGCTACTTTTAAAAAGTATATAAAATCGGAGAGGACCACGCAGTTCTGAAGGAGAAGAGGGAATACCACAAGGTTTTGGGGAAGAAGGGAGAGGATCATGCAGCTTTGGTGGAGTGAATTGGAGAGGACCATGTGGTTTTGGAGTGCTTCTTTTTGCCATGCGGCTTAGGCAGCAGGAGAGACTTTGCCAGGAAGAAAAGGGGAGGAAGAACCTCTTGCTGGAGGGCCGTGAGAAGGTGCCACATGGCTTTGGATTAACTGGAGATCGCAGCAGGCACACAGCTGATGGTGCCGGGAGTCTGAATCACGGACTTCTACTTCTTTTCCTGAGACACGGTACCCCACACTTGGCAGAGGGAAAGGGGAAGGACTGTGCATCTGTAGGTATTCTAAAGGACTTTAATATCTTTTTTTAAAATTATTCAAAGAAACAATTTTAATTCTTTATTTTTTAATTTAAATTTTGTATTGTTATTCCATTAAAGTTGTGTGCCTTTTCTCCCCATCCCTCCACCCCACCCCAGCTGAACCCCGCTCACTCCCCCACCTCCACCCTCCCCCTTGATTTGGTGCATGTGTCCTTTATAGTACTTCCTGTAGTCCCCTCTCCTCACTGTCCCCTCCCCACTCCCCCATGCACATTGTTACATTGTTCTTAACTTCAATATCTCTGGTTATATTTTGTTTCCTTTTTTCTTCTATTTATTATGTTCCAGTTAAAGGTGAGATCATATGGTATTCGTCCCTCACCGCCTGGCTTATTTCACTTAACATAATGCTCTCCAGTTCCATTCATGCTGTTGCAAAGGGTATAAGCTCCTTCTTTCTCTCTGCTGCGTAGAATTCCATTGTGTAAATATACCATTATGGTAAATATACCATAGTTTTTGGATCCACTCGTTTGCTGATGGGCACTTAGGTTGCTTCCAGTACTTGGCTATTGTAAATTGTGCTGCTATGAACATTGGGGTGCACAGGTTCATTGCATTGGTGTTTCAGAGTTCTTAGGGTATAATCCCAGCAGCGGAATTGCTGGGTCAAAGGGCAGTTCCATTTTTACTTTTCTGAGGAAATTCCATACTGTTTTCCACAGTGGCCTCACCACTCTGCATTCCCACCAACAGTGCACTAGGGTTCCCTTTTCTCCGCATCCTCTCCAACATTTGTTTGTGGATTTGTTTATGTTGGCCACTCTGACTGGTGTGAGATGTTACCTCATTGTGGTTTTCATTTGCATCTCTCTGATGGCTAGTGATGCTGAGCATCTTTCCATATGTTTCCGGGCTCTCTGTATGTCTTCCTTGGAGAAGTGACTGTTCAAGTCCTTTGCCCATTTTTTAATTGGGTTGTTTGTCTTCCTGGAGTGGAGTCGTGTGAGTTCTTTATATACCCTGGAGATCAGGCCCTTGTCCGAGGTATCATTGGCAAATATGTTTTCCCATACTGTTAGTTCTTTTTGTAATTTGTTGCTGTTTTCATTAGCCATGCAGAAGCTTTTTATTTTGGTGAGGTCCCATTTGTTTATTCTTTCCTTTATGTCCCTTGCTTTAGGGGATGTGTCTGTGAGGATGTTGCTGCGTGGAATGTCTGAGATTTTCCTGCCAATGTTTTCCTCAAAGACTTTTATGGTGTTACAACTTATATTTAAGTCTTTTATCCATCTTGAGTTTATTTTCGTGTATGGCGTAAGTTGGTGATCGAGTTTCATTTTTTTTCACGTAGCTGTCCAGATCTCCAAACACCATCTGTTGAAGACACTGTTTTTGCTCCATTTTATCCTTCTGCCTACTTTGTCAAATATTAATTGACCGTATAGACTTGAGTTTATTTCTGGGCTCTCTGCTCTGTTCCATTGATCTATGTGCCTGTTTTTATGCCAGTACCAGGCTGTTTTGATTACCGTGGCCTTGTAATACAGTTTGATATCAGGTATTGTGATCCCTCCTGCTTTGTTCTTCTTTCTCAAAATTGGTGCAGCTATTCGGGGTCGTTTATGGTTCCATATGAATTTCTGAAATGTTCGTTCTATATCTGTGAAATATGTCATGGGTACTCTAATAGGGATTGCATTGAATCTATAAATTGCTTTGGGTAGTATGGCCATTTTGATGATGTTAATTCTTCCAATCCATGAGCATGGTACATGCTTCCATTTGTTTGTATCTTCCTTAATTTCCTTCTACAGTGTTGTGTAGTTTTCTGACTACAGGTCTTTTACCTCCTTGGTTAGGTTTATTCCTAGGTACTTTATTTTTCTTGTTGCTCTATCAAATGGGATTTTTTTCCTGATTTCTGTTTCTGCAGTTTCGTTGTTGGTGTACAGGAATGCCTTTGATTTCTGGGTATTGACTTTGTATCCAGCTGTTTTGCCAAATTCATTTATTAGGTCAAGTAGTTTTATGGTGGAGTCTATAGGATTTTCCATGTACACTATCATGTCATCTGCAAACAGTGACAGTTTCATTTCCTCCTTTCCAATTTGGATGCCTTTTATTGCTTTTTCTTGTCTGATTGCTGTGGCTAGGACTTCCAGTACTATGTTGAATAGGAGTGGTGAGAGAGGGCATCCTTGTCTTGTTCCTGATCTTAGTGGGAAAGCTCTAAGTTTTTGTCCATTGAGTATGGTGTTGGCTGTAGGTCTCTCATATGTGGCCTTTATTATGTTGAGGACTGCTCCCTTTATTCCCACTTTACTGAGTGTTTTCATCAGAAATGGGTGTTATACCTTATCAAATGCTTTTTCCGTATCTATTGATATGATCATGTGATTTTTGTCTTTGCTGTTGTTTATGTGATGTATTATGTTCATTGATTTGCGAATATTGTACCATCGTTGCTATCCCTGGGATGAATCCCACTTCCTCATGGTGTATGATCTTTTTAATGTATTGTTGGATGCGGTTTGCCAATATTTTGTTGAGAATTTTAGCATCTGTGTTCATCAGCGATATTTTCCTGAGGTTTTCTTTCTTTGTTGTGTCTTTATCTGGTTTTGGGATTAGGATGATGCTGGCTTCATAAAAAGAGTTTGGGAGTCTTCCATCAGTTTGGATTTTTTCGAATAGTCTGTGAAGGATAGGGGTTAGCTCTTCCTTAAATGCTTTGTAGAATTCTCCTGTGAAACCATCTGGTCCAGGGCTTTTGTGTGTTGGGAGTTTTTTGATGACTGCTTCAATTTCGTCTGCTGTTATTGGTCTGTTCAGGTTTTCTGCTTTTTCTTCATTCAGTTTTGGAAGATTATGTTTATCTAGAAATGTGTCCATTTCACCTAGGTTTTCAAATTTCTTGGCATACAGTTCTTCGTAGTAATTTCTTACAGTCCTTTTTATTTCTTGGTATCAGTTTTAATCTGTCCTCTTTCATTTCTAATTGTGTTTATTTGGATCCTCTCTCTTTTTTTAGTTGATGAGCCTCCTTAAAGGCTTGTTGATTTTGTTTATCTTTTCAAAGAACCATCTCCAGGATTCATTGATCCTTAGAATTGTGCTTTTAGACTCTATGTCATTTAACTCTGCTCTGATCTTGGTTATTTCCTTCCTTCTACTTGCTCTGGGCTGTCTTTGTTGTTGTTCCTCGAGTTCTTGTAGGCGTAGGGTTAGGTTGTTTGTTTGAAATGTTTCCATCTTTTTAAGGTAGGCCTGTATTGCTATGAACTTCCCTCTCAGGACTGCCTTTGCTGTGTCCCATAGGTCTTGGGTTGTTGTGAGTTCATTTTCATTTGTTTCCAGAAAGTTTTTGATGTCTTCCCTAATCTCGTTCTTGACCCATTCATTGTTTAATAGCATGCTATTCAGGCTCCATGATTTTGAGTGTTTTGGGCTTTTTCCTTTGGGGTTGGTTTCTAGTTTCAGTCCCTTGTGGTCAGAGAAAATGCTTGATATGATTTCAATTTTCTTGAATTTGTTGAGGCTTGCTTTGTGTCCTATCATGTGGTCTGTCTTTGAAAAAGTTCCATGTACACTTGAAAAGAACGTGTATTTTGCTTCTTTGGGATGAAAAGCTCTATATATATCAGTTAAGTCCATTTCCTCTAGGTTGTTCTTAAGTGACACAATGTCCTTCTTGATAATTTGCTTGGAAGACCTGTCCATTTTTGACAGTGGGGTGTTAAAGTCCCCTATTATAATTCTGTTGCTGTCAATATGTTTCTTGAATTCCTCCAAGATTTTCTTTATGTATTTGGGTGCTCCTATGTTGGGTGCATATATATTTACAATGTTTATGTCTTCTTGGTGAATTCTTCCCTTGAGTATTGTGAAGTGACCTTCTGGGTCTCTCTTTATGGCCCTTCTTTGGAAGTCTATTTTGTCTGATATGAGTATTGCTACCCCTGCTTTTTTTTCCTGTCTCTTTGCTTGGAAAGTTTGTTTCCAGCCCTTCACTTCCAGTCTGTGTAAGTCTTTTGTCCTGAGATGGGTCTCTTGTAGGCAGCATATGTGTGGGTCATGTTTTCTTATCCATTCAGCTATTCTATGTCTTTTGATTGGATCATTTAATCCATTTACGTTTAAGGTTATTATCGATAGGTAGTTATTCATTGCCATTTTTTCCTACCTGTGTTCCTCTCTCTTTTTCTTTTCCTTCCTTTCCTTAAAGCAGTCCCTTTAGCATCTCGTGCAGAGCTGGTTTGGTGGAGGTGTATTCTTTCAGACTTCTTTTGTCTGGCAAACTCTTTATATGGCCTTCTATCTTGATTGAGAGCCTTGCTGGATAAAGTAGTCTTGGTTGCAGGCCTCTGGTTCTCATTACTTGGAATATTTTTTGCCATTCTCTTCTGGCTTGTAGCGTTTCCATTGAGAAGTCAGTTGCTAACCTTATTGGGGCTCCCTTGTATGTTACTGCCTGTTTCTCCCTTGCTGCCTTTAAGATCCTGTCTTTGTCTTGCAATTTTGCCATTTTGATTATGATGTGTCTTGCAGTGGGTCTCTTTGGGTTCCTCTTGCTTGGGAGTCTCTGAGTTTCCTGGATTTGGGTGACTTTTTCTCTCCTCAGATTAGGGAAATTTTCCATCATTACTTTTTCAAACAGGTTTTCTATCCCTTGGTCTTCTTCTTCTCCTTCTGGTATTCCTATTATACAGATATTGTTACGTTTCATGTTGTCCTGCATTTCCCTTATTGCCTCTTCATTCTTTCTGAGCCTCTCTTCCTTTTCTTGCTCTTTCTGGGTGTTTTTTTCTACTTTGTCCTCCAGCTTGCTGATCCGATCCTCTGCTTCATCACGTCTACTTTTCATTCCTTCTACTGTGTTCTTCAATTCAGAAATTGTATTCTTCATTTCCTCTTGGCCCTTGTTGATAGTTTTTATTTCCTTTTTCATGTTGATATAGTTTGCAGTGAGTTCATTGTAGTTTCCCTGTAGTTTCTTGTAGTTCTCTGTGAGCTCAGAGAGCTCAGTGAGCTTCCTAATGACCATTGCTTTTAACTCAATATCTGATAGTTGACTTGCCTCTTTTTCAGTTAGCATTCTTTCTGAGGCTTCCTCCTTTCCTGTCCTTTGTGGATTGTTTCTTTGTCTTCCCAATGTTTGTGAGACTCTTCTTGTTAGCCTCTGCTTCTTTAATTGATCTATTCTGACTCCCTGGGTTTATGGTATGAAGTTCTATGGTAGAATGCCAATGGGATTAAGTGGTGCTGTCTCCTTAATCTCCTGTGCTCACTGGTCTCGAGCTGACATTTATGGGTGTAACACGGTCTAACTCTGCTCTTTTCAGCACTCCAGGTTTTATTGTCTCACCTGTGGGAAAAAGAGAAAGGGTTGGGAGAAAGGAAAAAAAGGGAAGGCGGAAAAAGGGAATAGAAAAGGAAAGGAAGGAAGGGAGAAGGAATAAAGAAATATCAGAGGCAAGATAAGAAGGAATTTTAACAAAAATTAAAACAAAAGAATAAATAAAAGAAGGCAAGAAGAAGGAATAAAAAAGGTAAAGGATGGAAGGGAGAAAGAATAAAAAAAGAAGGAAGGACAGAAAGGAAGAAGGAATTCAGGGGGAAAGGAGGAAAAATTTAATAAAAAATAAAGTCTTCTGCTGGCTTTAAACTGGTGTGGTTAGTTCTGCTGGTCTTCCTGTCTGTGGAAAGGGAGGGGGTGGTTGGAAGGATTGGTTTCACTTTTCTCCCTTCCTGAGCCACACTCTTCGCTGTTGTTCAGCCTCCAGTCCAGTTCCTCAGGGTCCTTCTGCTCCCCCTAGGCCTTTAGTTCACCAGTTGTGCTGTCCTTGAGTTGCACCCATTAGGGGCAAATCACAGTCCCCCTTCTTGGTCTTTGCTGTCTTAGATGCTAGGGGCTCCAGGTGCTGCTATGGGGTAGTTCAGCCCCCTACTGGGTCGAGTCTTTTCGGGAAATGCAGTCTCCCCTAGCCCTGCAGCTCCCCTCTGCTGAGTGTTCTGCTGTAGTCCTAGAGAGCCAGTAGGCTCTGCAGGGCTCTGTGGGCAGGGGCTAGGTAGGAGTTGTTCAGAACCGGTGATTTTAGGTGTGATCCCTCGCAGGCAGCCAGGCGGTTGACCAGCCAATCTGCTGCTTTGGGCCTGGGTCGTGCTAGGCCCGCTGGTCCGCTGCTTTGGGCCTGTGGGTGGGGCAGCTAGCCTCTGCACCCGGTGCTCACCCACCCGAGGTTTCAGGTGTGGGCAGCCAGCTGGGGTTTCAGGTGTGGGCCCCCAGTCAGCTAATCTGGGTGCGGGCAACCGGGCTTCAGGTGAGCGCCCAGGCTTCTTTTCCCCGAGTTCACAGTCCAGGGACTGAGGGGCGAGGGGCACCAGAGGCCGCGGCTGCTGCAGAAAGTTCTCTAACTAGCGGCTGAGTGCCTCTATTTTTTTTTCTTTTTGAGAAATTCTTCATATTCAAGCCCCCCTGGTCCAAGCAAGCACCTGGCTGCTCACACAGCTCAGCCTGGCTCTCTCCCAAGAATCCTGCAGCAGACCCTGCGCCTGGGCCAGGGCTTCAGTCGCCCTGGTCCCCGGGCAGGTCCCAGGGACCTTATTGTCCTTAAGCAGTCTTCTTACCGTCATATCCGTCAATGTCCTCTATCTTTGGTCTCTGATCTTCATATATGCTGGAATACTGTTGGCTGTTCGCTCTGCTCCTCAGATCAGCTAGGTGTTTCACTGGTGTTGAGAGGAAGTGGACTCTGCTCCCACCTATCTCGCCGCCAGCTTCCCCTCTGTGGTGCTCCAACAGAGAGCCTTTGGCCTTCACACCTGCCCCTTCTTGCGGTGGGTTTAGTTTCACTGTGGTTTTGCTTTACCGCTGAGGGGATGCTCCTTGCCTAACTGACCCTGGAGGAGCGGGCGAGGACTTTAATATTTTAATTAAGACATTAAGTCATTAGTCTAAGTCTGTGTAACTTTTAAATAAGTAATTTCTTTCCTTTTCAAAAAAATGTATATAAAATCCCCATGCTTTTCCACATGTGTAGCTGACTTCACTGTTACCTGTTTATGGAAGGCTAATGCCTAGCTGCTATTACTCTATTTTTTAAGGATCATCTTTAAATCACCCTCACCACAGAGTCTCCATGTGACCCCGTTGATAGGAAATCATCTTGCTCTCCTATGACTTCTTGTTCTACTTTGTCTGGACCTTTTTTAAATGGCTTTTGACACTTGCACCCTAGCATTGTGGCTATTTGGGTACCAGTATCTTATCTCCCAGACTAGGCCTTGAGCTCCCTGAGGGCAATGTCTGCATCATATTTAATCTCTGTGGTCCCTAGGGAACAGTACAGTTTCTGTTACTCAGTATACATTCAAAAGAGAGATAATAAATGAATGTATCTTTTTAGATTATTATATTTCCTGCTCAACTATTTTAGATACTTAGAGGCCATAGGCACAGAGTTTTGAGTTAGAATGGACCTTTGTGAATCTTTCAATATTTAATGATGTTTAGATAGTGACAACTTAGTTTTTCTGGAGAGGAAAGCTAGTTTTCCTATTCCTGGATCTTCCAGTTTGGCCTGCTGGGTTATCTGACTTTGAACCTGTCATTCAGGGTGAACCTGGCATGTAGCTCATTAGACTGTGGGTGTCCTTTGTCAGGAGCTGGCTGGTTCTCCTCAGTGTCCCATTTTCTGTTTTCGGTTGGGTCAGGGCAATTAGAGCTATAGAATTCCCTCTATACAGGGACAAAGAACAACAAGGTCTTATCTAACTTTTAATTCTTCTTCTTTGTTTATATTCTTGCTTCCATGTTGTTACAGTATCAGACTTTTATTTAGTGTCTACTCTATGCATTTTTAGGTATAAGCTTGGCATTTAGGAATACAGTTGAACAGATACTCACAAATCTCAATATAATCTAAGCATAATAACACTGCTTGATAGTATGTTTTTAATAACTAGATTGTATGGAGAAGTAAATACATTGTAACATACAGCTATGTATGTACACAGTTACTGAATAGTGTCTTTTTTACTCTAGGGATTTGGATTTCAGTTGCGTAGTGAGATGTGTTATCCCATGAACAGCTAAAAAATAATGCCTCCTTATAGGTACAAGCAGAAAGACCTGTAACTGCATGCCAGAGCATATTGAGCCACTATCATTGCATAGCAGAGCTATGTCTTCCAAATACTAAGGAATCCTTTGCTATAATAATAACTTCCATTGTTTTCTAGCTACCATGTGACAGGCACCATGCCAAGTAATATAAGTCCATTATCTCTCATCATCCCTACTTTACAGGTAAATGTGGCCAAGAGATACACTAACTTGCTAAAAGCATTCAGCTAATAAATGTTAAAACTCAGATTTCAACCATTTTTGTCCAACTTAAGAGCTTGTACTCTTTCCTCTGCATCATAATAACCATACTCTTACACTGTTTAAACTTTTTATTTTAACATAATTATGAACTTTCAAGAACTTTGATATATAGTACAGAGAGGTCCTGTGTTTGCCTCACCTAGCTGCTGTAATAACTGTACTGCCTTATCAAAACCAGGAAGTTGATTGGTACAATACAGTTACATCAGTTTTTTTCATGCCCTCATTTTTTTCATATGTTTTTGCATACAATTCTATCACATTTAATCCCATGTATAAATTTATGTAACTACTACCAATAGTCAAGATATGCAACTGTTCTGTCAACACAAACCGACTCCCTCATCCTGTCCCTTCATAGCCACACACTCCTTCTCAACCCCTGGTAACCACTTCTCTCTTCTCCATCTCTACAATTTTGTCATTTCAAGAATGCTATAAATGGAATCATATAGCATATGACCTTTTGAGATTGGCTTTATCTGCTTAGCATGATGCCCTTAAGCTTTTTCCAGGTGATTGCATGTACGCATAGTTCCTTCATCTTTGTAACCAAGTAGCATTCCATGGCATGGATGCCCTGCAGTCTTATACTCTGTGAATTTCTGGAATGCCCGTGAACTCTATTACATTTTATGAGGAAACACTTATTTTTTTTTTATATTGTGTTTTAAGAAGAAGGATTTAAAGTAAAAGAAAAGACTTAATTTTATTTGTGTCCCCCATAAGGACATCTTTTAAAGAACAAAAGTTTAATAAGCACCTTTAAAATTTTTCCTTTATTATCAAAGCCATCTAACAATGTTAAAGAAAATAGTTGATTTAAAACATTGTATAGCCTTTCCCATCTCTGTCCATATGAATATACATTTTACATTGTTGTAGTCACAGTATATTTTATATGCTTCTTTTTTCCATTTAAACTTATTTTTCCATGTTCTATAATTATTTTAGTAGCTGCATGCTAATTCCATCGAATTGACTAACTCTAATTTTCTATACCCTGATATTCATTTCTGGCTCCCTAGAGCATCTTCACACATACAGCTTTTTCTTCCGATGTGCAATAGCTGTAATATAAGTTCTTAGGAGTGCAGTTACAGAGTCAAAAGTGTAGGACCCTTTTAATGTCTCTTTTGATGTATGTACCCAGACATCATCTTGAATCTCAACCCTTCCTCATATTTACTAAGACAGTCACTAAAGGTTTCTAAAGCCTTGGTTTCTGCATCTAGAAAGGGGAATACTTTGCCTACATCCAGAACGGCTGTGAGGATAAAATGATATGATACATGGCAGGCCCCTGTTGTAGTAGCTGGCACAGATGAGGAATTCTGTATGTGGCAGCTGCTGTTATCTTGTTACAAGGATTGCAGAATGACTTCACTGACGTGATTTCATCATAACAGCACTCTTATTCAGGGATCCTTTGCGGTTAGCATTGGATAAGAAATGATGGAGAAGCATTGCTGTATATTCAAGTCCTGCTTTGTGAAATGCACTCATGCCTAAGATAGATATGACTTCCAGCTGGTTGGTTCTAGTCGGGGAATGCAGACATGGAAATTCATGGTAACAACATAGAGTGAAGTAAGCGGTGTAACAGCGGTCTGAATCAAGTGTTGCAGAACCTCAGAGGAGGAAGTGATCAGTACTATGTGATCTAATTGGAAAGCAAGGCTGTGTGAGAGGTGATGCATGCAGAACCGGGATTTAAGCCACAGGAAGAATATCAGTAGTGGGGAAAGATAGGTCAGCCTAGGCAAACGGAACTCCATGCACAAAGCACATAGGCCTGATTGTAGCTGAAATATTTGAAGAATGGTGAAGACATTCACTTAGTTGGGGCACAGAATGTCATGGGATAGAAGCCTGTAAAGACAGGCTGGAAGCAACATTATGGGCCCGTGAATTGTGTACCTAGGAGTTAATCTTCATTGTGTAGGCAATGCAGAATGTCACATGTTTGGGGATGCATTTTGGCTGCGTAAGTGATTCTTTTAATGCTTGCTCTTTCATGTGTGGTCTACAGTATATCATATTTTTTATAGTAAAAAGTGATAAAAGGGCAAAGATAAAAACACCCTGAAAGCATATGGTTGTTTTAAATTTGTTTTCAGTGTTTTAATTATACTGACAGAAATACTGACTTTTGTGTTTTTGTCCATTACAGGATTCTGCTCCAATACTTGATGTTCCTCTGGGAGTGATCTCAAGAATTGAAAAAATGGGAGGAGCGACAAGTAGAGGAGAAAATTCCTATGGTCTAGATATTACTTGTAAAGTAAGAGATTCAGTACTTTCTTACATGAAAAAAAAAAAAAGGCACTTTGGTGTTGAATAATAGGTAAAAGTTAAGTGGGTTAAAAAAAATAGAACACACTTGTTCTTCCCTTATGATCAAACTTTCCAAACTAGGGAAATGATCTTACAAAAGGGACCCACTTGTTGTCACCAAGTGTGAGGACTTGAACTGGTTATTTTGATAGCTTGATTGTACAGGAAGAAAGCTTTATAAGTAAAATTTCACACTTAGTTTTTCCCCAAGTCTGCTCCTAGTGTCCCTTCATGTGATGTGTTACCAACCAGATACCTCCACACTGTGAAAGGAAGGAGACATACAGTACATTGTGCCCTCTGTTAACAGGATATGTTCTTACCTCTAACAACCTTTCTAACCTTTTCATGGATAGTTTTCAGAGGCAGTGGCTTAACATTTTGTTTTGGCATGGTGGTTGGCCAAGCTTTAATGATAATAAAATTTAATCAGTTACAATAGTAGTCATGTACTGAGCATCCATGTCAGTCCAAACACATGCCAGGAGATTTGCATTCAGTACTCAGGGCAAACCTCTGAGATGGACAGTGGCATCCCCATTTTATAGTTGGGAAGTCTAAGGATAAAAAGAATTAGGTAACTTAGCTAAGATTACCCAACAAATGGCAAAGTTGGGATCCAAATACAGTGAGATAATCCTTCTGCAAACAACAAAATAAACCCTCTGTCAAGAAAGCTAATTTTCAAGGTATTATCAGACCATAATCTGTAGAAGAATGACCTATCCCAGAAAGAGCTAGATGGGTTTGGAGGTCATCTGTTTCAGTGGATCTTACACTTCGATGTGCATCAGGGTAAACTGAAAACTTCTTTAAAATGGAGATCTTTGGGTTCTACCCCAAATCCTACTGTAATCTCTGAATTTGGGGTCCCAGAATGCTGGTACTCTTTTTCAAGTGTCTCTGGTGACTCTTAACCATCAATCTAGTCCACAAGAGTCAGCAATTTTTTTTTTTTTGTAGAGGGCCACATAGCACATATTTTAGCCTTTGTGGGCCAATAGCATCTCCATCATGTGTACAGCTCTGTGAGGTTTTTCTTGTTGTTGTTTTTTAACCTTTTAAAATATAAAAAAAAATATTCTGAGCTTGAAGACCACACAAAGACTGACCTGGGCTGAAGTTTGGTGACTCCAGGCCAGTCCAAGTCCTTCATTCTGTGGATTGGAAAATGAAGCTTCTGCTAAACAGAATTACTTGCATAGGGTTGCCCAAGGAGCTGGTAGAAGAGCCACAGTGAAAACCCAAGTCTCCTTGCCCTAGTCTCATTCACTGTGATTTCTTAAAACCAACCTCTTATAGTTTTGTTTGGATTATGAACACAGTATAGTATTTTTGTCTCTGAATTATAAAAGATCAAGGCTACTACACTCTATCAAAAGCCAAAGGATTATGTCATATTTAGACTTGAACTAAAATTCTCCATCACTCCCCACCTTACCCTTTTTGTTGTTTTTGTTTTAATTCAAGCTACCTTATACCTTATCCATGATCCCAGCTACAGTCTACCCTTCAGGGCCTAGAAGTATGGGGATTTACTTTTAAGGAAAGTTTCTGCATTTCACATAAGAGGATCCATGAGAGTACAGTCTTATATTACAGATATCACAGTACTCAAGGGGAAATGTGGTTGCTATTTTGATGATTTTGAAGTGCCTTTAATTCTAATAGAGTTTTAACAAATTCTGTTTGTTGCCTTATCAGTAGGAAAAACTTAAATATTAATCACTCAAAATTAATAAGAAAAAGCACATTCTTATCCTTTGACTGTTTATTACAAGAACAAAGGGCTAGGAACACCTCAGCAGGTATAATTCTTAAATGTTACATCCATATTTCTTGGAATTAGCATTAAGTTCAAAGACAATGGTGGCAAACAACTAATATTCCAGCCTTCTTGCACTATGTTGTGAAATAGTTTTTTGGATTTTATTCAATTACATGCTTTTAAAAATAAAAGCACAAAATCCTGGAGTTGGCAAGGCCCACTAGAAGCCATCTGCATATAGAATGATCAACTGTGGGTCATGCATTAGCCTTCATAGAGTCTGGTTCTTTATACTTCCTTTGCTGCCATTTGCATTTTGGGTTATATATGGCAATGTCTTTGCTGGTCCTTCACATCAAACAATTAGAACATTTTAAGAGTGCTCTTGAGATAATAAATTAAAAAGCACTTTGAAAAATATGAATATGATGACATCCAAAAGGGCAGGGACTGGATCTGTGTCATTCCTGAGTATCTGTATCCCCAGGGTCCAGCATGGTGCTTTTTTTGATTGAACATGTGGTGCACAATATAACATTCTTAGTGCCGTGATTAAGAGACAGAACTCTAGCTTTGAAAATGAGATACAATATTAGTTTGATGTATAATACAAATTGATATTTAAGGGAGCTTACTTTGTTTAGATTTGATTTAAAGGAAGAGTTTCCTGCTTATTAAAGAGATAGGTAACAGAAGCTACCCTTAAAATATGGTTTTGATAATTAATTTTTTGTTCCTGGAAGTGTAGTCACTCCTAATATGGGACACTTTAATGTGGTTATATAGAACTCTGAAAATAAAAGTTGTATAGTAAAAATGTTGTACATTACTTGTATGACAGCTTGAAATGCCAAGCATTTCCTAAATTTTAAAAAGTTTAAAATCATGAGGGGTGAGGGAAAGAGCTTCTGTATTTTAATGACATGTTTGACAATTTTGAGATTATATTTGATAGCAGATACATATTTGAAAAGTTCCATGAATAAAATACAGTTTTATAATTAAAAATACCCCAGAAACCAGTTAAAGTAGACAGGCATGGTAGATGATATACAAGGCAAGGTTTCATTTATATTTTTACCAAACGAATTTCAGCTCTGTCGTCTTCTCATTAGCACTAGTTACCTTATTTTTACATTCATAACTACAATGTGAATATTTTAGGAGTTTTTTAACTGAATATTTCAAAATATTATACAACACAATGTAAGTTTCTTAGTAATCTAGATGAATTGCTCTTTCAGGTAAGTGAGTCTTCTACTTCCTTAGTTGAATAGAAGACTTTTAGCTAACAAATGTGACTTTATTTGGAGACTGATCTGTCAATTTTCCTGTCCCCAGGACATGAGAAACCTGAGGTTTGCACTGAAACAAGAAGGCCACAGCAGAAGAGATATGTTTGAGATTCTCACAAGATACGCCTTTCCCCTGGCCCATAGTCTGGTAAATTTTAGGGTTCTCCTCAGTGTCAGAAGTTTCTTGGGTGTCTCCTCTTTCACATACTGTCTGTGTTGCACTTCCCAGTGTGATGTGTAGGCAACGATGTTTCTTAAAGATGAACCATTCCCAGAGGGGAGTAGGCCTGCCGGTCTGTGTGGGATGGCTCACCCCAGGTGCCTGCAATGCAGGCCTCGAGATGCGTTGGAGCCCCGAGTAAGCCTGGGAGCTTCACCTGGAGCCACCTGTACTCTTACACCCCTGGGTATGTTCTCAGTCTTGGCCAGCTCTCTGTAAAAGCATGAGGTTGTGAAGTGGGCCATGCCAAGCTTAGTGCTGTGAAGTCACATCCCAGAGGTTGTTGGCTCTCAACTTGGGAGCTAACAAGCGATGCATGTCAGACTTCTGTGGCACCAGTTATAAATGGGAATAAGTCTGAGCCTAAATGCCATTTAAGCAAGCACACTTCTAAAATTCAGATACATTATACAGGTATTGCAGGCAGTTGCTGAATAAAGCAGGTTTATTTTTTTAAGGAATAACATTTTAAATGTCATTTGATAGTGTTTAGTGTATATTTGGCAGGACAGATGTATCTGTGTTTACTTATAATCTATAATTTCATCTATAACAAGATTTGGGCTGTGTATACCTAGAACTTTTCCTTCCTGTTCACCAAAATGAGTAACCCAACTTTGTTTTACCACATGATTGAAATAAAGTCTTCTGTGCATCTTGCTCTTAAAACAATCTTTGCATTCTGCCTTGGTCTTGCCTTTTTTTCCTGTCATGCCTTGTTCACATGTTCTTATCCCTCTCTTCTTCTGCTTGACTCTAAATAAACTTGGAGGCAAATACTTTCTAAGGGGTAAGCAAGGAAATTTTATATATATATCCTAATAGTTAAAAATATTTAATATTGAAATGTGTTTTAAATTACATAAAATCAAAAACTGAGAAAAGGCTGTAAATGTATTCAACTCTATAATTGCATTTAAGCATTACATATGAACCTATAATCAATACGGGACCCATGATGAGTGCTTCATATCCTTCTGGACCTTTGTAGTCTCTGTATAAAACCCACAGAGTGGATTTTTATTAGTATAAAAAGTTTTATGGGACCACGTCTTTGAATTATTATGAAAGTGAGAATGTAGGTCTAACCCATGAACATTCAGGTAGGGAAAGTGTTCTGTCTTGGGTTTACATATTTGGCCCTAAATTATCAGAAATTTAAAGACTGATTCACATAAATTTGAAGAAACTGAGGCCTCAGTCCATATACAAGATCTTGCTCCATCACCCCTCCCCTCTCTGTAGTATCTTCTGCCTCTCTTAGGGTTTACTCCCCTAAAAAAGTAAAGTATTGGGCCAGCTTTTCCCTAAACTACTGTTCCATCTCTCACTTCAGTTCAGTCTTCTGGAAAGAATATTCTGGGCTTATCTGCAGTTCATTCATTCCTCCAACCCATTCCACTATCCAGCTTTATTGGAGGTACCTCTTTGCAACTCATGACTTTTTCCTGGCCACATCTAGTGTCTCACTTCAATCTTAATTTCTGTTTGCTGTCTCCCAGGCATCCAACCATTTTGAGCACCTGTTTGCAGGTCTTGGTTTCTGTGTTCCTCTACCATCTTGACTATTCCTTCTCAGTCCCCACTGACTCTGTGTTTTCCTTAAACGTAAACATCTTATCAGTGGCCCCTGTCAGCCCTCTTCTCTTGTTACTTTCTTTGCCTTAATGGTTTCATTTAGTCCCATAGCTTACGTTGCCATTGCTGTACAGGTAATTTCTAAATCTAACCCTGATATTCACCTTAAGTAAATCTAACAAGCCTAACTCTCTAGCGTCTTCCTCTGGAAGACCATGAGGATCACCAGCTCATTGTCTCCCTAACCTTTTCCCAGTTCAACAGATCTACTGTTTACATGTCCCTCAATTTGGATGATCCTCAGTTGCTCAAGTTTGAGAACTTGAAGTCAACTTTCTTATTCTTTCCCTGCCTTTCCTCTCATAAAAAACATCTGTTCCAAATCCTATAGGTTCTACTTATTAGTAACTCTCAAATATTTTTCCCATTTCTACTTTGCTTTCTGATTTAAGCCATGCTTCCCTTCTTTCATTTTCTTCTCCTTTCTATTTATCCTACTCAATGCTGCCAGTTTTGATCATGTCACTCTGTGTCCCACTCCCCACAAAAAAATTCTCAGGGACTTCCCATGATGATTTATACCCTACGCACCAACCACACAGGACCACTCTTTGTTCCTCTGGTATACAGAGAAGCGTCTCAACTTAGAGCCTTTGGTTTTCCTGTCCTCATCATCTACACTCCCCTTGTCTCTTTAAAGCCCATCCTCCATTATTTTGCTCAGTCCTAGGGCCTTTTTCCACGTTGTGTGTATTCCCGTGATGGTAGTTCATCTCACCTCTTGCTTGTTAGACATGGCAGGTCCTTCTATTCGAGCACTTATCTCAGTTTGCCTTATATAATAATTATGTAGCAATTTCCCATCCTTCCTTATCAAGCTGGAGATCAGGGTTTTCTTTCTTTTTTCTTTTTTTGTCTCTCCATCCTCAGCACAATGACTTCTGTATGGGAGTTGTGTAATGATGGTTTTCTTATTGATCTTGGGTTTAGTAGAAGATGAAGGGCAAATCCATTATAGGGAAACAGATGGGACGGATTGCTGGAAATTGTGGATCTAGCAGCAAAGCCAGGTTGCTGTCATTGGAGTGACCACAGAGGGTTCGACTTCTCAAATCTATGACACTTTGCCTTCTTTTTTGTATCTGTGCTAGGAATCCTAGTTCTTCCTTTAGGACATCAATAAAGTGACAAACTAGAGAAGCATGTGAATTGCTCATACAAAGTTTTGGAACAGTAAATTCTGTAAGTTTTAATCACTAAAAGTCATCTTTAAAAAAAGTTAAACTAGACACCAAAACAATACAGGATACAGATTAAAAACAGACCAGCTACTGACACAGCTTTTGGAATATCAGTCCCTGCTATTTAAGTCAACATGTGCAACTGTTTCATAAATCAATTTCATTTCAAAGCACTGTTTTGGGTGGTGTTGGGGGGAGCAGTCATGGCAGGTGAGGAGTACTATAGGGTGAATAATACTTAGTCCTATTCAGGGATGACAGAAGTGATGACAAGCATGTATGGCCCCAATACAGGAGAGTGTACATTTGGCACTATTAGAGAAATGCAGTGGAAGTCCATTGGATACCACATCCAACCCAGACTGAAAAAGCCTGCATGGAATTGATAGTCATATAGGTTGGGCCTTCAAGGTTGGTTATCATTTCCAGTGGGTGGGGATGGTAGAGGATGTGGAATTTCAGGCAGAGGTAAGACTCTGACCCTTGACCTAACAGAGGGAAGGCTGGAAGCATTGCAAAGTGTTTATGTGGGTAATTGGTGATGTTCAGCTGGAGTGTGGGGAAAAGGAGGAGATCTGGGGCCATGCCGTGGAAGTCCTTGGTAGGGTAAGGAGTTTGTGCTTTGGGAAATAGCAGAGACCACTAAAGGTTTTCAAATAATTGATAAGAATGAATACAACATCATGAAGAATAGATGGGAGACAAGAGCTCCTGACACAAGGAAGGGGAAGTCAGAGGGCCAGACAAGAGGTCCATAGTGCTGAACTAGGACACTTGTGGTCTGAAGGCCTCATCTAGAATGAAAAGCAGATGTGTACGTGTGCACGCATGTGCACACATGGGTGTGTTCAGGGTTGCTTCTCATTTCATTTCCCATCTGAAAATGAGCTATTTGCTTTTGTCTATACCACACTCTTCAGGTTCTTTTCTCATTCCTTTAACCATTGTCATTCACTTTGCTGGCTCCTTTCCCACCTTCACTCCCTATTAGCTGCAGAGGGCCAAAGGCAGAGGGAAGTTTAAGATGGTTATGGTTGTGAAGAGACGAGAAGATCAGGAAGAGTCATTTAGATTTGATGATTACAAGCTCTCTGGAAACCTTAACTGAATTGCTTGAGGTTGGGACTTTCTTTCCTTTGTATCCCTATTGCCTAGTACAGTGCCTGGCACGCACTTGTTGAACTTTTTTGAATCCAGGAAAATGATCTGAGTGGAGGGGACAGAAGCCAGTTTGTAGGGGTTTTTGTTCACAGGCCAGCACTCAATGCATTGAACCACACCAGCTAGGGCTGTAGGGGGGGTTTTAAGAGAGAATAGGCAGTGCTTTTAAAAAAAGTAATGGTAGCAGCCAGGTTGAGGGAAGAAGTGGTTTCCTAGAGTCTGAGAGAGGTGAATGGATATATTTGTGGGCGTGAGTTTTCAAGGCAAGAGAGAGAAGGGATCCTTTCTTGAGCAGGATCCTGGGGAAGGCAGGGGGCATGGGATTAAACCCAGTTTGTAGGGCAGTTTTGGGAAGAAGGGACAACTATTCCTCTGAGACAGAAGGGAAAGAGAAGTTTCCAAACTGCCACACTGGGGAATGAGAGCCAAGAAGGGGTTTGCTAGAAGCATAATCTAAGCCTGACTGCATTCAGCAATACAAAAGGCCCTCCTTGAAAAATATCTCTTTGTTAATCTTATTGAAACTGTTCCGTCAGCTGCAGGTTATCTCAATGACTTTTATTGGCATTTGAAGTCAGAAGTAAACTTACTCTGTGGATTGCAAATCCAGCTGTGGGATGAATAGAGTATGAGTGTGCTTTTTCCTTTCAGACCATTCCTTTGGCGCTCTCTTGCCTCCTTCTCCATTAGTATTTTCATCACTCAGTGCGTTCATGTGGGGATTTAAATTTCTAATTGAATTTGAGCAGCTTAGCCACACAGAGTCGACTCCAAACTATTACCTTGATTGTTTTTGTATTGTCAATCCAGTATGAGTTGAGAGTTGTTTAGATAACATTTTCTACTACAACTAAAGAATTTATTTTCTTGTTTTTATTTTTGCTTTGCTTTTCAAGATGCTTTGTCACTCAGTGTTAGTTCTGGGTAAATGATATATTTTTATGATAAGAAGTATGTCAATGCTTGTGATATGATGGTAATTTTTTTAATGTCAGGAACAGAGCCTGATGGCGCTACAAAAAAAATAAAGAGTTTGATTGTTAGGGTGGTGTGTTCAATGCCAAAGTTCCTCCTTTATTGATTTCCTTTATTGTTTGCTCATTTCTTTACCCACTTGGGATACAGATAATAGAAATACTGGATGAGAGTTTTTTTTAAAAACTGTGACTCCCAATCTATTATTGAGTCATGAAGTCAATTTACTAGATTGAAGCCACCATTTTTAAATGGAATGAAGATAAAATATTAAGAGCATAACACATAATATGGATAAATATGGTTTCTTGAAAAGTTTGTATCAGTTCCCTGTGTGTGTATGTATGTCTGAGTCATGGTGTAAAGTGTATGGCTGTCTGTTAATCAGGTTCTAGACATTTGGAAAACAGTTTTAGGAAATGGTAGAGTGTGTACCATAGAATGCGCTTTACGTTAATTTAGGTATTAATAAAGTCACGTCAATCTATTTTTATAGCTATAGGCATGCATGGATTTTTGTTTGAATTTTGTCTTAAGTGAAGGGCTTGAGTTTATGACAACTCCTGAGATGTAGATCACACAAAGGAAGTACAGGGCTGGAATAAATGGGGCCTGAGACCTGGCCTCCAGGCTCTTGCAGCCCCTCATGAGGGAGGCCCCATAAGACAACCTGTCTGCGAAGCTCTACTGGTGTGTGGCTCCTAGCACATGGCATGGAGTCCAGCAGCCTGTGTCTGCATCTGGCTCAGTCATCTGCCTGCTTTGCTACTTTGAAAGTCGCATAATATTTATGTGCTTCAGTGCTCTCATCTGTACTGGGGATAGGAACAGTCCCAATCCCATAGGGTTTTGTGAGGATTAAATGTAAAGTGCTTACGACAGTGCCTAGCACCCGGTAAGGGTCCAGTAAATGTCAGCTCTTTTGTTATTAGTGCACCATTTTCCCAGCAAGTCCAAAAATAAAGGATGATTACTGCAACACACTTTTTCCAGGAATATTAATAAAATAATTGTGATCATATGTGAGACACTTTAAGCCCTTTAAAAGAAAAAGTACTACACAGATAAAGGTCTGTATTTTATTAACAAATCATTGCTTGTACTTTGATAAAGGATTGGTTGAAAATCTTAAATTTCAGCGCATTAAATCCAGAAAGCATCTTAACTAGAAATGTTGAAACATGGGCAGCAGTGATATGTAAAGACAGAATTCTTCAGAAATTGTTTTTTCTTTTTTTTCTTCTAGTTTTGGCCCTATACCAGCCTACTATTTTCAGGGTAACATGGCTCATTGAGTTTGTTTCTGCATTTTCCACTTTTCTATGCCATTCTAGATTAAACTCGTTAGCATTGCGGTCTTTTCTACTTGTTGTTATTCTGTGAGCTGATTAACAGTCATATAGTTGCAAAGTTTTTTGGGTTTTTTGATAAGTTTGACTTTTTATGGGCAGTAGAAATTGGCACAGAAGAGAATTCTCTCCTCTCTGGCTCTAATTTTGAGAGAGAAGCAACTGGTTTGCCAGGCCTGTCCTGTGAAGATTAGCAGCCTTCCATGACTGATGGCATAGTGCTTTATACTGTGTGCAGAGGCTGAAAGCAGTATTTTCAAAACAGCAGCATCTTTAAGAGCAGGGCCCATCTGCATTTTCAGGTGTTAGTTACTGCTGCCTTTGGTTTTCAGTCTTTGCTGCTTATGTCTTTCTGCTTAGCTTTGATGAACCACATCAAACCCTGTCACGTGCTTAAGTGCTGTACCATTTCTACTTCGTGCCTTCTCTTGATCTGCTCCACTTGTGCTTGCTGGTAAAAATAATTACTCAAAAATTACTAAAGTAGGTTATGGAGTGTACATCTTTTTGATCATTTGAATGGGAGGGATAAGTGATGCTATGAATAGAGAATTAAGCACACGGGGTACTTTTCCCTGTGCCTTTATTTTTTAGTTCAGAAATGGGAGAATTTTTATAAATTGGTTTGAGATTTGAAATCAGACTGAAATGTAGTAGACTCTTACTTTCTAGACCAATTACAGAATTAATAGTAAAAGTAAATGGCTCATTTTCAAGTGGGAGTTGAAATAAGAAGCAACATTGCATGCACGCACGCACACATACACACACCTGCTTTACATCCTAAATGTGGCCTAAGACTGAAGTATGTCTTAGTTCTCTATTTTCTTTTAGCCAGGACTTTTTTTTTTCTTGAATACACAGTAAACTTGGCTAATTAAGGATTTACTCATGCTTCTAAATCTCTTCCTGTCCTGCCTCCTCTAAGATTTGTCCCTCTTCTCTTTCCGTCTCTTTCTTTTTCTTTTCCCACTGCCCTCTCCGTCCAGCCTTTGAACATGCTGGGTTCTTCTCCCCACTCCCCCCGTCTCCTAGAACTGCAATCCACGCTGGGCTGCCCACTACATTGCCATCCGTGTTCAGAAGCAGAACATTCACTGCTTGCCTACCCGTCCTCAGCAGCCACTCACTTTAGAACTCATTGTTCCACTTCTCTCCCTCCCACTCTTTTGAAAGGTAAAAGCCAATGCGTTGCTCTTGCTCTCTACATTCCTGTTTGCAGTACATGTTTGGCTTTTGAGTAATTAGTCCTCCCTAACCAGCTCATTAGCACATTTTTTAAAAAAGGTTTCTGTTTTATTCAGCATTTTCAGATGTTTTCAGCAGGTCTTAGGGCATCTAGACCATCATGCTTCCAGATACCTCTCCTTATGGCTTCCAAGACCTAAATCTCCTGGCCCACATACCTCTCAAGTTTCTTTTCTCGTTCCTCTGCTTTCTTCTGCAAATTGTGGATTTTCTAGAAAGTCCATTCTTCTCCTCTTTTCTCTATGCTAACCCGTCAGCAATCTTTCTCACTCCCTTCCTTCTACCAACATGCCTTCTGAGCGTGACTTTCCAGTCCATAACTTTATGGTACCCTTTAGCTTGTATATCACTTCAACTGACACCTAAACTCTTGTTAAAAATTAATCGCTCATCTTTCTCTAAAAACTGCTCCTCTACTCCCAGTTTCTCTGATGCTGTCTCCTCCTCCCTTCCCCTCTTCCTTCTCCTCCTCCAAAATCAAGATTTTAATTTCCTTTTTCCTTAACATTTACTGTATCTGGGGAATTCTTCTTTCCCAGCCTGACTTAGTTCAGGTTTTTTTCTTTCCTCTTCTAAGCTGTTGGTATGGTATTTTAACTGGTTTTCCTACCTTGGTCTTGTCTCTTCTCCAACCACCCCCACCCCACCACGTGTGCCTTCGATCAGATTAATGTTCCCAGAATACAGCTCTGATGATCTCATTCTTTTGCCCCCAAAACATCAGTGGTTCCTGCCTCTCTGTCATTGTAAATGCAAACCTCTGTCTCCTCCACAGTGTGGCCCCACCTGTCAACAGTCTCCACTTTTTCTACCCCTCGTGTATGCTGGTGATGAGAATGAGGTGTTTGTTGATGGCCACATCGTCTCCGAGTCTGGCTCCCATTTGTGCCTTTTTGTTGTGATTGTTGTGATCATGTCCAAAGTCATCTTATCCTTCCAGGGTAGCACAAATGCCATAAATGTCCCTCCAGACACATCTCCCAGAAGTGAACTTGACCTTCTCTGGAGCCCCATATTGCTTTATCTATATCACACATGGTATTTACCACTTTCCTCCTTACATGATCAATAGTTGTCTTTCCTCATCTCTCTCCTTTGGGGAATTTCTAACTCCTTAAAGAAAGTGGCTGTGTCTTCTCATCTTTTTCTCCAGTGATACATTATTCATACTGGGCCCTTGGTGTTTGTTGAGTAAATATACTAATATCAGTAGAGTGAATAAACAGGACCCAGCAACAACCAAGTTATCAAAAAGAATATTCACATGTCTAGAAAGGGCATTTATTCAGTAAGCATTCACTTTAAAAATTTTAAAGTAGCTAATGTATGCCTATTATTGAATATTCAGGAAGTATAAATGGGTATTATTATAGACTGCTTGTGCCCCCCCACCCCAATTCATATGTTGAAGCCCTACCATCCAATGCAATGGTTATTTGAAGTGGGACTTTGGGGAGGTGATAAGGTTTAGATGAGGTCATTGGGTCTAGCCCTATGATGGGATTAGTGCCTTTATAAGAAGAGGAAGTGCCCTTGTGGAAGAGTTTACTCTCTCCAGCAAGTGAGGTATAGCAAGAAGGCTGCCTTCTATAAACTAGGAAGCAGGCCCTCACCAGAACACTACGGTGCTGGCATTCTGATCTTGGACTTCCAGACTTCAGAACTGTGAGTAATAAAGGTTTGCTGATTTAAGCCACCCAGTCTGTGGTATCTTGTTATAGAAGCCCGGGCTATGGTATACAGTAAAAATATTCTCTCTCCCTCCCAGTACCCTTCAGCCACCCCACTTCCCTCCTCACACACGATTGGTACGTTCAGCCTATTACTATCCACCCAGTGGTAGTTTAGACCTAAACAGGCAACTTGGTATTTATATGTGCTTTTCCAAGTCATCAATAAATAGTGCTTAATGAATGGGCTGCTTTGCTCTATTGTAACTGTACAGTACTCTATTGACTGTCCCCTACTTTATCTATTAAAACCTCTATTAATGGATATTGAGATAATTTCTGATCATTTATTCTGTAAACTACAGTGGATAACCTTGCACATACATCATTTTGTATGGGTTCACATGTATCATAGGATAAATTCTTAGAAGCAGAATTACTGATATTGCCAAATTCCCGTTTTCAGCAGATGTACTGGCTTTCACTCCTGCCTGCGGTGTGGCACAGTGCCTGTTTCCAGGCATTCTCTCCAACTGTATTAATTTCCTATAGTTGCTGTAACAAATTACCATAAACTCAGTGGCTTATAAAAACACAGGTCTATCAACTTATAGTTCTGGAAGTCAGAAGTCCAAAATGGGTTTCCTTGGGCTAAAGTGAAGGTGTCCTCAGGACTGCATTCCTTCTGGAGGCTCTGTGGGAGAATCTGTTCCATGCATGACTCATGGCCTCTTCCTTCATGTTCAGAGCTAGCTACGGTGGGTCAAGTCCTTTGAATCACTCTGACTTTGCTCCCATCATCACACCTATTCCTCTGATTCTGACTCTTCTGCCTCCTCCTTCCACTTCTAAGGAATTTTATTACTACATTAGGCTCACCAGGGAAATCCAGGGTAATCTTCCTCTCTTAAAATCAGCTGATTAGCCATCTTAATGCCATCTGCAACCTTAATTCCTCTTTGCCATTTATGGTAACACAACTCAGGTCCCAGGGATTAGAATGTGGACATCTTTGAGGGGGGCATTATCTACCTGCCGCATGAACCCAGGATGCTTTCTAGTTTTTTGATCTTTGCTAATCTACTAGGTGAAAATGTAGATTCATAATCTTCTTTTGTATTTGTCTTATTTGAAAGAAATTGAGTATCTTTTGGTTTGAGCTATTTGTATTTCTATTTCTACATTCTCTGTATCTTCTGCCCATCTTTCTTTTGGGAATTTGGTCTTTTTCTTGTTAATTGTAGAAACTCTTTATGTAGTAGCCATACTGACTTATTTTATGTTGCAAGTATTTTCCCATATACCTTTTGACTTTTCTTGTGGTGGCTCTTGCTATGAAGAACTGTAAAACATATTTTTTGAAGAATTTATTTTTGTGTGTGTGATGGATATCCCTAAGACCACCCCAGGTTTGATTTTTCACTAGGGGAACTCACAGGAGTCAGCATATAGTTGTACTCAAAAGTGTGATTTATTGTAGCAAAGGAAAAGTCACGTGGGGTGAAGTCTGAGGGGAACCAGGCATGAGCTTCCAGAGTCCTCTCCCAGTGGATTCTTGCAGGATGCACTTAATTCCCCCAGCAACGAGTTGTGACAATATTTAGTACCCAGTGTTTTTATTGGGGGCTGGTCACATAGGCACCTTCTGCCTAGTGCCCACCAAAATTCCGGACTCCCAGAAGGAAAGCAGGGGTTCAGCATAAAATATAGTTCAGGCACTGCAAACCACACTTAGCAGTTAGGGAATGGTGAAAACTCTCCCAAACCCCAGGTTTTCAGATGCCAGCCAAGGATCAACCATGCAAGCAGCCTTTTCAAGGAGAGCAATCTTAGACTTGCTAGGTTCACTCTTGCCTGCACACTTTTATAGCTTCTGTGTTTTACCTCCAAGTTAAGAAGTTCTTCCCCACTTAGAGTTATCAAAATATTACCTCACATTTGTCTGATACTTTCATTTCTTATTTTAAAATTTAAATATTTGATCAACTTGGAATTTTGGGGGGGTTACTGTGTAAGGTATGAATCCAACTCTTTTGTACCCTGTTGTTGTGTCACCGTCTGTTGACTGATTACTGATTTGAAATACCACCTTTGTCACACTCTGAATTTCTCTACATATTTGGCTAGGCCCAGGAAGCTAATGCTCACTCCCACTCCCCAAGAAGCACAGTTTTCCTGGGTGACATGGGCAGACAGATGCATATGATACAGATGCATACGTGCAAGACGTCAGGGCAACAGAAAGTGAGGACAGCTTCCTAAAGGAGGCAAATCCTGAGAGATGAGTAGGAGCTTTGGCCAGGCAGAAATGGACATGGCAACTTTCAGAAACTGTGTGTGCAAATGCAAAGAGGCCAGACACAGGCTGGACCTGCATACAGGTTAGTGTCTGGCATTGGTGTGCACGTAGATGTAGCAGAAAGAGATGGTGGAGGGGAAGCCTGGGCTGAAGCTTCCAGAACCTAACATGCCCCACCAAGAAGTTTTTAGTTTTATCTGAAGGTGAGGGGAGCCATTACAGGGTTTTAAGCAGGAAAGTAATATGATTTGATTTCTATTTCAAAAAGATTACTTGGGTTGCAGCATGCAGAGTGGATTGAAGGGGGAGGAGAACATTTCTGAAGATGGTGGTTAGTCACCTAAGTATGTGATGACCAGGGTTTGAAATGGGGTAATGAAGCAGGACAGGAGATAATATAGACTTGAGAAAGATCTAGGAGGTAAGATCAGTAGAATTTGTTGATTCAAAATAGTTATGAGGGGGATGGGATGATAGAGAGGGTAGAATCCAGCTTGAGTAACCAAGTTGATGGGGGCACCAGTGCTTGAGATGGGGAATATGGGAGAGGAGTGAGGAAGAAGTGGTATTCCATTTTGGATATGCTGTCACAAATATCTAGGGAACAACTAGGTATAAATATAGATATATAGGAGGCATGTGGCTACAAAAATGTAGAGTTCTGACATGGAGAGAGGTTTTTTTCGTAGGCCTGAATGTGATCATTAGCATTTTTATAGATGGGGCTAAAATTATTGTACCTGGAGAGAAAATTCCGGTGAGAAGAGAGAGGTACAGTGCGTGAACCCTGAGAAATGTCAGTCTCAAATGATTATGATTTTGATAGGTAGTAAGGAATGCTCTTTTTCCAAAATGGTTTCAAATGACATTTCAAATGTACTTTTGTGGCCCTTTCTTGAATAAATAAATATGTACATTTATATATAAAGGTAGTGGTGACCCACGAAAATTAACATAGTTTTCCCCCAGGGAAAGTGGTAGAAATAGGGCAAGAATTATTTCTTTAATATATTTCATTGATTATGCTGTTACAGTTGTCCCAACTTTCCCTCTTTGCCCCCCTCTACCTGGTACCCCTATTCCCTCACCCACTTAGTTCATGTCCATGGGTCATGCACATAAATTCTTTGGCTTCTTCATTTCCTATACTGTTCTTAACATCCCCCTGTCTATTCTGTACCTACCAATTTGTGCTTCTTAATCCCTGTACATTTTCCCCTTTTCTCACCCTTCCCCCTCCCAATTGATAACCCTCCAAATGATCTCCATATCTATGATTCTGTTTCTGTTCTGCTTGTTTGCTTAGTTTGTTTTTAAGATTCAATTGTTGATAGTTGTGGATTCATTGCCATTTTTATCTTCATAGTTTTGATCCTCTTTTTCTTCTATAGTTCTCTTTAACATTTCATGGAATAATGGCTTGGTGATGATGAATTCTTTTAGCTTTACCTTGTCTGGGAAGCATTTTATCTACCCTAGGACAAGGAGAGTTATTTACGCAAACATAGTATAAATGGTAATTTATATGCTAGCTGCTTTTGACCTATGAGACTTTGTTCATTTTGGGGATACAATTACTTTTGATGCAGTTATGCGAATTTACTTACTGAGTCAAGTCATGTGAAATAGGCTGAAATCACTATCTAGCATGAGGATGTTGCTTGGAATTATAATCTTTGCTGAGCTTTAATATGTCCTATGATTCTTCCTAAAAATTTTAGGCTTTTCCCTCCAATTTTAATGAAGACTTTTTTTTTTCTTATCTGAAAGGAGTCTTGTTTCTCAGCAAGATGAAAATGAGGTAATTTTACCTTGCCGCACTCGTACATGGTAGATTGAAGCTTTTTAAAAAGACAAATGTCTTCAATTTCAGAAATCAAATTAGAAAGAAATGGTCACTTAAATTCCTGTTCAAAGATTGCAAAATTCTATCAGGAAACAAGTAGTTAGTGAGTGATCCCCTAGATTTTTAAGGCTAGGTATTCGGAGTTGTAGTTTATTTGCTGTAAAAGAGTCAGCTCTTCCTAAAAATCATGTCCATTGATGACTGTGCCACTGCATGGTGGCAACTTCATTTGAAAGTACTTTAAATCTACATAACCTATCAGTTTATTACCCTGAGTACTATGAAAATGGTTTTCTTCTGTAACTGTATCCCTTTCTGATGATATTTAGTTTTTATAAATATGACTATCAAACATCCAATTCTGAGACACCACATCACATGTCTTACTTAGATGGAAGGGGCTGTCTGGGAGGGGACTTCATGAGCTCTAAGAATCCTAATTTGGTGACAGAGAGCTGTCCCTCCTCAAAGAAGGAAACTCATGAATCGCTTACCATTTATAGATTCTTCTCAATAAAAGTAATCCACTCTACACGTGTTTTAAGTGAGTTGGTGCTTCTTTATTTTAAATAATGGTTAATTAAGTGGAAGATAAAATCTGTTGTCATTTCAGATTTTCCCCCCACAAGACACAACAGTGATAAATGTAGCTAAATTAAAATAATGTTATGTTCTCTTTGTCAAAGCTGTTTTTAGCCCTAGTGTGAAATTGGGGATTTTCATCTCAGCTTTGTTCTTTAACATTTGAAAAATGTTACATTGTGCTATTTTTAATACTGGAAAAAATGTATATGATTGCTTTTTTAAAAAGTATCCATGCATGGTATCTCTTGACTAGAAGGAATCTGAATTGGTAAAATGCCCAAATATTAATATAGAGCCAATTAAGGAAGATCCACTCCCTTGAAGCTAGGGATACGCACTTGAGAGTGTACATTTTCTGATGTCAGTTTCCTGATTTAGATATTGTGCTCTAGTTATGTAAGATGTTCACATTGGGGAGGTTGAGTAAAGGGTGCTTGGGACTCCCCTGTACATTTCTTTTCAATTTCTTGTAAATCTGTAATTATCTCAAATAACTTTTTTTTAAAAAGTTAAGCAGCCTCCCATAATCACTTGACCACACAGAACCCTTAGGCTAGCCTCCTAAGTTTTCTGGTATATTCCACGTGGCCCTTCAGGATCAGGGTAATCACCCCCTACAGCAGGGGTGTCAAGTTCATTTTCAAAGGGCTGAATGTAATTTTGGACTGTATAAATGTAACTACTCCTTAACTAGGGGCAAGGAGCTCAATGCTGCTGCCAGGTGTAAACAAGGTGCCGGGCCGGATTCGTCCCGTGGGCCTTGTGTTTGCCACATGTGCCCTAGAGTAAAGCCATGGAGCTCTTCCTGAAGCACCAACTGGAAGCTAACATGCAGTAAACCACTTCTCTGCTCTGAGGCTTCCCTTAAGCTGGGACTGAACCATTCTTGAGTTGTCAATAGGCCATGAAATGAAATTGGTCCTGGACAGGTTCGTGGAGTGGATTATTACCAGGTTGGCAGACCCGACTCCCTGTTTTGTTCTCATAAAGGGAAGTTCTATAAAACCAGTTCTGTCCATGGGACTTTGATTGCCCAAAGAGAGGGACCAAACCCACCCAAGGTTATAGTTAGGGATAACTGGAAAGTACCAATCCACTAATAAAGCACTAAAGACTCAAAGCCTTAAAAATGTCTTATGTGTAAGAGAGGGAAAAAGACAGTTAAAAACCTCAAGACATGTAGTCCATTGTTTTAGGTTTTCACAGTTTTCAGACAGGAACTTTAATTAGGCTTGTACCAAGTTACCACTTGTAGGGAATGTTGTATTTTTTAATGAGGTATAGATGAATGGTATTTGTTAATGTTGCTTTAATGCGTGGTAGTTTTTATTTCTTTTTAAATAATTCATTTATGTTATTCTATTTGAGAGCATATGCTTTGTAGTTCTTGCTTTGTTCTCTTATCTGAATCTTTAAAGGAAAAAAAGTAAAAAATAAAATATCTGGGAAGTAAGTTCTAGTATATTCAGTGTTTAAAAATTGTGGTTCTTTTAGATTGCTTCAGTAAATCCATGTAGTTCATGGACAACTTAGTTATTTGTTTTTTCAAAAAATTTGCAATTTTATTATTTATTTATTTATAGTTTTTTATTTATTTTTCTCCATTACCAACTATCCACCTTATACCCTCTTCCACCTCCACCCCCACCCTGATGGACAACTTAGTTTTTAAAGAAAAATACAATGTGAACACTAACAAGTAATGCTTTTTTGAAAAAAATGTTTTATTGTATTTGTAAGCTAATTTATTTTGATGGTTAAGTATTGGTTTAAGCACCTGGTCTTTTCCATCATAAGCTTCATTTCATGACAAGAAATACCTGGAATTTTCCTGAGACATTTGAGGTCCAAGTCTGGATCTTAGCATCAAAATTAGTTCAGGAGCTGTTTTCATCATAGAGTTCTCATAGACTTTTCAGGGGTAAAGGATGCCAGTTCCTTATTTCATCTTATATATCTGTACGTCACTCAGAATAGGAAGCGTCATTCTAGAATGATTTCATGAGAAAGGCCACCTGATATGTTGCTACCATAAGGACATTGTATCATTTCCATATTAATGACAATTTTAAGAATATTACTTGTATTCAGAGTTCTCTTAAATCAAACATATTAAAGAAAATATGGTCTTCCGGCCAAGATGGAGACATAGGTAGACACAGTGTGCCTCCTCGCACAACCAAAAGAAGGACAACAACAAATTTAAAAACAAAAAACAACCAGAACTGACAGAAAATTGAACTGTATGGAAGTCTGACAACCAAGGAGATAAAGAAGAAACATTCACCCAGAGTGGTAGGAGGGGTGGAGATGGGCAACCGGGCGGAGAGGACTGGCGGCAAAGCAGTGGCTCGCTGACCAGGTGAGGTAGTGCTGGTAGACTGGGCAGTGCCACATTTGAATGCAGATAAACTGGGAGGACCAAGTGGGGAGCAAGACGGACCACATAGCCCAGGGCTCCAGTGTGGGGAAATAAAGCCTCAAAATCTCCATCTGAAAAATCCTGTGAGGGTTGAGGTAGCAGGAGAAACTCCCAGCCTCATAGGAGAGTTCATTGGAGAGAAACACAATGTCCTAGAACTTACACAGACCCACCCACCTGGGAATCAGCACCAGAAGGACCCAATTTGCTTGTGGGTAGTGGCAGCAGTGACGGAAAGCCATCAGAGAATGGAGCAGGTGGCATTGTTCCCTCTCTGACCCCTTCCCCACATACAGCATCACAAGGCAGCAATATGGGTTCCCTCACCCTCGTGAACACCTAAGGCTCTGCCCCTTCTACGTAACAGGTGCACTGAGACAAAAAAAAATCGCTCAGATGAAAGAACAGATCAAAGCTCCAGAAAAAATACAACTAAGCAACGAAGAGATAGCCAATCTATCAGATGCACAGTTCAAAACACTGGTAATCAGGAAGCTCACACAATTGGTTGAATATGGTCACAAATTAGAGGACAAAATGAAGGCTATGAAAAGTAAAATAAAGGAAAATGTACTGGGAACCAACAGTAACGGGAAGGAAACTGGGACTCAAACCAACGGTTTCAACCAGAAGGAAGAAAGAAACATTCAACCAGAACAGAATGAAGAAACAAGAATTCAAAAAAAAAATAATAATAATAATGAGGACATGCTTAGGTACCTCCAGGAGAACCTTAAACGTTCCAACATGTGAGTCATAGGGGTGCCAGAAGTAGAAGAGGAAGAGCAGAAAATTGAAAAATTATTTGAAAACATAATGAAGAAGAACTTCCCCAATCTGGCAAAGGAAATAGACTTTCAGAAAGTCCAGGAAGCTCAGTCCCAAAGAAGTGGACCCAAGGAAGCACACACCAAGGCACATCATAATTACATTAGCCAAGATTAAAGATAAAGAGAGAATATTAAAGGCATCAAGAGAAAAGGAGACAGTTACCTACTAAGGAGTTCCCATAAGACTATCAGCTGATTCCTCAAAAGAAACCTTACAGGCAAGAAGGGACTGGAAAGAAGTATTTGAAGTCATGAAAGGCAAGGACCTACATCCAAGAGTACTCTATCCTGCAAAGCTCTCATTTAGAAAGAAGGGCAGATAAAGTCCTTCCTAGATAATGTCAAGTTCAAGGAGTTCATCATCATCCAGCCCTTATTATATGAAATGTTAAAAGGACTTATCTAAGAAAAAGAAGATCAAGTATGAAGAGTAAAATGACAACAAATTCCCAGCTATCAACAACCAAACCTGAAGAAACAAAAATGACCTAAGCAAACAACTAGAAGAGGAACAGATTCACAGAAATGGAGATCACCTGGAGGGTTATTAAAGGGGAAAGGGTAGGGGGGCAGTAGGGAAAAGGTACAGAGAATAAGTAGCATAAATGGTAGGTAGAAAATAGACAGGGGGAGGTTAAGAATAGTATAGGAAATGTAGAAGCCAAAGAACTTACATGTACGACCCTTGAACATGAACTAAGAGGGGGTGATGTGGGTGGGAGGGGAAATGCAGGGTGGAGGGGATAAGCAGGGGAAATAGGACAACTGTAGTAGCATAACCAATAAAATACATTAAAAAGAGAATGCCTAAGATATGTTCAGTGCATTCTGTTTATGGGTAAAGAAGTTCACCCTACATTTTAGTGCTGTTTTCACCAAAAAGTCCCTCTATCTCTGAGTTAAACTTCATTTAACAGAAATCACTTGTTTTCCCCCGTGGTACTGAATAATTAAGCATTGCCATGGATGCAATGTCAAGCTGAAGCCTCAAAGGATTGCTGAGCTAGTTCAGTGCCATTACTAATGTGTGGTCAACATGCTGTCACACAATATGCAGCGCTTAGGCCTGGCACTGCCAGAGTTGAGACCTGCTGAGGGTGCCACATGCTTTGGAAAGTTCAAGAAGACAGTCCATCATAGAGAACAGGCTGACAGCTCTGGGGTAGAAGGCTTGGTGGGTGGAGGGATGAAACAAAAAAGAGAAAAAGAAAAAACTCACGGACAGGGACAACAGTATGGTTATTGTCAGGGTGGGGGATTGAGGTAGAAGAGGGTATAGGGTGGATAAATGGTAATGGAAAAAAATACAATATAAATAAATAAATAAATTAGAAAAAGTTACACAAAAAGGTAATATTAAAAAATAACAAACAAAAAAGACAGTGCAGAAAGCATGTTCTTGATTACTTTCTACCCCAAACCTCTTGCCATTTAAATGGAGAAAACTGTTGCCGCTAAGTGATGCTCTCCCAGAAATTCTCTGGAATGTAGGGGAGGGTATACTGGCATTCAAAGTTGTAGGCTAACAACAGAGGAAAATGGGTGAGAAGGAAGATACCTAGAGGAAAAGTGCCCAGACCCAGCGCCCCCAGAGAAAGTAGTTGTGCAGGGGCTGTATAAAGCTTCACATTTCATTCAGTCAACAGATACGTATTCTGCCTACTATGGGCCAGACATTGTTCCAGTCATTGGGGACACAGGATGTGAACACAACAAGTGTCTATCCTCATGGAGCCTACGTTCTAGGGGAAGGAATGGTAGAGGTCCAACAGTAAAGAAATAAACAACTAAATATATGTGTCAAATGGTCATAAGTGATATAGGGAAATAACATGGGAAAGAGAGTAGGGGGTGCAGTTGTAGAGGCAGCATGTTTTCTACAGGGTGTCAGAGAAAGTCTCATTGATTAAGGTTACATTTGAGCAGAGGTGTGAAAGAAGTAGTGGGTGGAACCCGCAAGGGTAAAGGATTTCAGACAGCTGGAACAGCAGGTGCAAAGGTGCAGAGGTTGGTATGTGCTTGGTGCTTTTGGGGAGCAGCACTGGAGGCCACTGTGGCTAGAGTGGAATGAGCAAGGGGGAAAACAGAGACATGGCACGGGATGTGGCCAAATGGTGGACAGCCACATGGGCCATTGGAAGGACTTAAACTTTAACTCCAAGTGAAATTGAAAGCCAACTATTACTCTGACTTTAGAGGCAAAGATGAAAGCAAGGGATTATTTAGGAGGTTATTATAATATCCGAAGTAGATAATGGTGGGGGGTGAAACTAGGTTGGTAACAATGAGGTAATGAAGCTAATGCCAAGGTTTTTAGCTCAGTCAGCTAGAAGGATGGGGCTATCATCTGCTGAAATGGGGAGGCTGTGGGAAGAGCAGGACTGGATAGGAGGAATCAAGGGTTTGGCTTTGAATGTGTTAGCCCAAAGTCCTCCAGATGCCTCTTAGGCAGACTGGGGTTGTGGAGTGGGTACTTGGATAGCTAAATCTGGGGAAGAGAGTTGGGGCTGGAGAACGATAGGTATTTAGTAGTCACTAGGGCGTGCATGGTGTGTGAAGCCATGAAACTCATCAATATGGCCTCCGTGAGAGTGAGCGTAAATAGAAAAGAGATGAAAGATCTGAGGCCTGTGATTTCACAGACTGATATCAGGGCTTTGATTCAAAATTCACAGAGAACAGTTAGTTAAGAATTTTCCTAATGTCATATCTTTTAAAAAATAGATAAACATGATATTGTTTCCTTTTGAACCATTTGCACTGTTAATAATTATTCCTGAATTTCCTTTTACTTTTGTTAGTAGCTTTTACCTGATCAATTGCTAATACTGTTTAAAATTGATTGACATTTTTTGGTCTGGAAATATGATTTTTGTGGAATATCATTTAAAAAATAATTAAAAGAGATGTTTGTAGTCATAGAAAATTGAGGTCTCAAAAGTATGAAGATAAAAGGTAGCATAAGTCTAGTCCAAATTTTTTTTTCACTTTTGTTTCTGTGTTGAAAGTCTCAGGTTTGGTTGTGATTTTATGGTAGGCAAATCTGGTGAAAAATTAAAGGATGTAGTATTAGTAGACTATTTGTTTCCTCACACTGAACTTTAAATTCTTTTTGTTTCTTTTTCTAGCCAATATTTGCATTTTTAAATGAAGAAAAGTTTAACGTGGATGGATGGATGGTTTATAATCCAGTTGAAGAATACAGAAGGCAGGTAAGCCAATAGGTACTGTGGCATGTGGTGAATCTGAAACATACATGGTGACAGTATGTCACTGGTCATGCTCTTGGAGGGTCAATAGCATCCTTGCTAAATAAATATGTGTTCAGTAGCAGTGATATAATATAGCTTATTCCACCTGTGTATTCCATAGCCATATTCAAGCTACATTGAAGGCTGGCTGGCTAAGTTCTATTTCTTTCCCCTACATGAAGAACTTTAGTTATACATTGTTCATGATATGAAGGAAATACTTGGAGTCTAGAAAAGTCAGACCTCTGTAGCTTCCTATTTAGGAGTTGATGTTGCTATATATTTGCATATTTGAGAACCTAATTGTTGCTGGCAGTTACATTTCAATTATATGCATTCTATTTGCAGATTCCAATGAATTCTAACTGCTTTCCTATAATAATGTCTTTTCCCAGAAAGCTTTATTAATGTATATTAGAATTGTCCTTACTGCTCTCTTATGTAAACATCACCTACACGCATGTTTATTTGCTGTAGTAAAGGCAAGATGCTTGAAATAATGTTGGCTGTTCAGGGACAAAGGTCTCTTCTACCATGTTTGTGAAAAAGATCCTGTGCATGTTATGTAACCTGAGCCACAGCTTGGCCTGTGGTATAACAAAATCTATAGGACAGCTAGGAGTTTTGTAACAGAATTTTTTCATAATTATCATTCTAAAAACTTAAAATAATTGGGAAATTTTGTTGAATGACCTTTGAGAATCAAATCAAGCCCAGTTGCATTATATTAAAAGGCAGTGAATGTGAAATCACAGAACCCTAGACTTAAAAAGAACCTTCTAGCCACCACCTTCACTACTGAGGACCTGGGTTGACTTCTGTTTAGTTTTCATCAGTGGTGTGTGCGTTCGTAAGCAGATTTGATGCTGTGGAGTGATGGTGTGGGAATTTATCTCTGGAACACATGTGTGAGGTAGATGTGCAATTGCTTCTAGAAATCAGCTTTAGACTGTTGTTTTCAAAGTCTGCGTATATCTCCCATTTTAATGACTTTTGTTCTGGGTCAGTTATTGAAGCCTAAGAATGACTATCAAAACATTTCACATGTTTTGGAGATCTCCATAGCATCATGTATTAAAATATTTGTACCTTATTTTTAGAGTGTTACTGACAACATTAAGACATAATTTTTTAGGGCAAAGCTTCTAGCTTGCAACAAAACAGTTCGTGTTTTTAACTGTGGAAGTTATTTTGTTCTAGACTGCCATTACATTCCATCTTTTTTTCTTATAACTTTCTGATGGGACTTAAAACTCTCTAATTGGACTCAGCATCAGACTCATCTGTTTGGTCTGTGGTCTATAGGGCCAGACCTAAAGAAAAGGTACAATGTCTGTCCCCAAAGCAAGTACCCACATAGTTTACTTTTGTGTGTGTATCTGTGTATTTGTCAATATGGGGAGAGAATATTCCACCACCTCTGGCTCTTGTCTACACTAGATAAAATTTCATGGGTAGACGCTAGGGTGGGGTGTTTTCCATGTCTCTCTGTCCCATTAGCAGTCTGCTTAGACTGCAAATGACTGTATTTCTCACACAACCTATAGGGCAATCATCAATCCCGAACAACCTGATTGAAAAAACGCTTAGGAGGTGGTGAAATGAACCTCCCCAAGAGGGAGTTTCCTTTACTTCCCCTCTTTGACTTTCTTCATACACCTAGCCTCTTTCTACTTGGGAGCAGACTGAAGCATTTACTCTGTTTTAAGTAGGAAGAGGGAGTTGCCTGATCTCTTTTCTATCCTCAATTAGACATAGAGTAAGGTCATATGATAAATTTTCTCTAGGGTTGGGGGGGGTCCATGGGTGGGGAATGAAGTTGGGTTTATCTTTATTGTACTAATAGTAAAGAATAGTTCGACATGAAATAAAGGAAGTTCTCAAATTCAAGAGAATCTTTATTTCTCAGTGACAGTTTGGAATTACGGAAACCACCAATGTTTTGTTTTGTGTTCTTACGTTGTCTGCATTATCGATTTGGCTCCCTTATTATAAATCAGTAGACCGTCACTACACTGGTCAAAGAGGCATGGGCAAATTCTGCTAGAAAGAAGGAGACCTGAGGTCAATTCAGAGATGAAGTCATGCAGTACTGACTAGGACTTCCTTCCTTTTTTCCTGCAGGGCTTACCCAATCACCACTGGAGAATCACTTTTATTAATAAGTGCTATGATCTGTGTGACACTTACCCTGCTCTCTTGGTAGTTCCATTTCGTGCCACAGATGAAGATCTCAAGAGAGTTGCAACTTTCAGATCCCGAAATCGAATTCCAGTGAGTACTGCCATTAATTGTTTTTCAAAGAGTGCCTTTTATTCCATAAGAATGGGAATCAAGTAATTCAGAGAAACACTCTTGGGTTTCAATCCAACAAGTAATTATCAAGTGCCTTCTGAGTGTAGAATGGGAAAAACAAGAAAGATAACACCCATCTTCCTAGAGCTGGCCGTCAAAGACAGAGAATGAACACCAGCAATGCTTATGCAAGGGAGGGTACAAGTAACACTAGCATATTTAAACCAAGTGCTAGGTGGAAGGAAAGAGGGTAGGAAGGGGTTGTTGTGGTTTTCCATCCTTGTAGCAAAATACGTGATATATGATAGGCGCTTGCTAAATGTCAGCTGAGGCACTGCTGTAAAGAAGGTACTATCTTATGTTATAGAACATGTAAATACAGGCTTTTATTTATACTCATCTTTATTAGGATTAGTTTATCCTTGTCACATTGGCAAGCTGCCTTAATACCATTAGCAAACTGGAGCCAAGTACAGATTATTCCAGACAGTATTCTTACGGTATCCTTGGAACTAGTTCACAGAGTTCCCTTTGCTTCTTAAATATTTATGTACAAGTCACACTATCTACTCTGTGTACATAAATTTTATTGGCTAAAAATTTAGAGAATTTTTCCCTTCTACTAATTTTCAGGTCATGTCATAATAAGTACTTCTTTCAACTTCTTTCAATTAATTTCTTCAACACAAGGTTGAAGAAATTAATATTTCATGTTACCTTACTTTTAAATTCCAAGTCTAGATATTTTTATCCTTAAAAGGATATTTGTGTGACACTTTTGTATACTGTCAACATAATGTGAATTGTAACTCTTAAACTTCACTTGGTTCTCTAATTATAAGTGTTCATTCATATCTCCATGATAAATACTATACTTCAGAGTTTGTTCTTCAGCTCATTTTGTTAGAACACAGTGCTAAAGAAGTTAGAGTTACAAGTGCACCCCTCCTGTAATCTGGACATACTTTTCTGTGTGATAGCATTGGCTCCACATCTGCCCTGGCCATCTGTCTTGCTAATACATGCCTTGCCCACAAGAGAAGTGGATTGATGTAGCAAGAATCGCTTTTGTTCACGCTTTCATTCAGTTAATGTCTATTGAACAACTACTATGTCAAAGGTGTGTGTGTGTGCGCGTGTGTTTCGTGGGATTTGGAGCAGGACAAAAAATGAAACAACTATGCCCAGTCCATTATGCTCCGGCTACCATCTTGATCCACTAGTTCCCATTATTCTGAGTGAAAGCCGGCCTGCTGTAGAGCATATAGAATGCTTAACTTTTACTTCTTCAGCTATTTCATCGATCCGTCTTACTTTCTCATGGCAACCAGTTTGCATTATTTTTCATAACAAAACTTAAGCTAAGCTATCTATTACCTCCATATCTTTATGAACTAGCACGCTTAATAATACCTAATAGTATATAGTGCACTCTTTATGATATACCCTCTAACCACCAAAATCTTGACTATAACCCAGAAAACATATATGCTTATTTATTTATGTATTTCTTATTTATTTATTTACAATGTATGTATTTACTATGTATGTATTTACTTATTTTATTTATTTATTTATTTTAATTATTTTTTAAATTTTTTTATTGTTATTCAGTTACAGTTGTCTGCATTTTCTCCCCATCCCTCCACCCCACCCAAGCCCAAACCACCTCCCTCCCCCACCTCCACCCTCCCCCTGGATTTTGCCCATGTGTCCTTCATACTAGTTCCTGTAAACCCCTCTCCCCACTGACCCCTCCCCACTCCCCTATGGCTATTGTTAGATTTTTCTAAACTTCAATGTCTCTGGGGATATTTTGTTTGCTTTTTTCTTTTGTTGATTATGTTCCAGTTAAAGGTGAGATCATATGGTATTTGTCCCTCACTGTCTGGCTTATTTCACTTAGCATAATGCTCTCCCGTTCCATCCATGCTGTTGCAAACAATATAAGCTCCTTCTTCCGCTCTGCTGCATAGAATTCCATTGTGTAAATGTACCATGGTTTTTGGATCCACTCATTTGCTGATGGGCACTTAGGTTGCTTCCAGTACTTGGCTATTGTAAATTGTGCTGCGATGAACATTGGGGTGCATAGGTTTTTTGGATTGGTGATTCAGGGTTCTTAGGGTATAATCCCAGCAGCATAATTGCTGGGTCAAAGGGCAGTTCCATTTTTAGTTTCCTGAGGAAATTCCATACTGTTTTCTATAGTGGCCTCACCAGTCTGCATTCCCACCAACAGTACACTAGGGTTCCCTTTTTTCCACATCCTCTCCAACATTTGTTTGTTGATTTATTTATGTTGGCCACTCTGGTGTGACATGGTAACTCACTGTGGTTTTAATTTTCATCTCCCTGATGGCTAGTGATGCTGAGCATCTTTTCATATGTCTCTGGGCCCTCTGTATGTCTTCCATAAGAAGTGTCTGTTCAAGTCCTTTGCCCATTTTTTAATTGGGTTGTTTGTCTTCCTGGAGTGCAGTCATGTGAGTTCTTTATATATTTTGGAGATCAGACTCTTGTCTGAGGTATCATTGGCAAATATGTTTTCCCATACTGTTGGTTCTCTTTTTATTTTAGTGCTGTTTTCTTTAGCCATGCAGAAGCTTTTTATTTTGATGAGGTCCCATTTGTTTATTCTTTCCTTTATGTTCCTTGCTTTAGTGGACATGTCTATGAGGATGTTGCTGCGTGAAATGTCTGCGATTTTCCTGCCAATGCTTTGTGCCTTTTCTTCCTTCAGTTTTGGAAGATTATATTTTTCTAGAAATGTGTCCATTTCACCTAGGTTTTCAAATTTCTTGGCATATAGTTCTTCGTAGTAATTTCTTACAATCCTTTGAATTTCTGTGATATCAGTTGTAATCTTTCCTCTTTCATTTCTCATTGTGTTTATTTGGATCCTCTCTTTTTTTTTCTTGATGAACGTCCTTAAAGGCTTGTCGATTTTGTTTATCTTTTCAAAGAACCAGCTCCTGGATTCATTGATCCTTAGACTTGTGTTTTTAGTCTCTATGTCATTTAACTCTGCTCTGATCTTGGGTATTTCCTTCCTTCTACTGCTCTGGGTTGTCTTTGTTGTTGTTCCTCGAGTTCTTGTAGGCGTAGGGTTACGTTGTTTCTTTCAAATGTTTCTATCTTTTTAAGGTAGGCCTGTACTGCTATGAACTTCCCTCTCAGTACTGCCTTTGCTGTGTCCCATAGGTTTTGGGTTGTTGTTGGTTTGTTTTCTTTAGTTTCCAGAAAGTTTTTCATTTCTTCCCTAATCTTCTTCTTGAACCATTCATTGTTTAATGCCATGCTATTCAATCTACACTACTTTGAGTGTTTTGAGTTTTTTTCTTTGGGGTTGGTTTCTACTTTCAGTCCCTTGTGGTCAGAGAAAATGCTAGATATGATTTCAATTTTCTTGAATTTGTTGAGGCTTGTTTTGTGTCCTATCATGTGGTCCATCTTTGAAAATGTTCCATGTACACTTGAAAAGAATGTGTATTTTGCTTCTTTGGGATGAAAGGCTCTATATATATCAGTTAAGTCCATTTCATCTAGGGTATTGTTAAGTGCCACAATATCCTTGTTGATATTTTGTTTGGAAGATCTGACAATTTTTGATAGTGGGGTGTTAAAGTACCCTACTATAATTGTGTTGTTGTCAATATCTTTCTTGAAGTCCTCCAAGATTTTCTTTATGTATTTGGGTGCTCCTGTGTTGGGTGCATATGTATTTACAATGTTTATGTCTTCTTGGTGGATTCTTCCTTTGAGTATTATCAGGTGACCTTCTGGGTCTCGCTTTATGGCCCTTCTTTGGAAATCTATTTTGTCTGATATTAGTATTGCTACCCCGGCTTTTTTTTCCTGTCTGTTTGCTTGGAAAATTTGTTTCCAGCCCTTCACGTTCAGTCTGTGTAAGTCTTTTGTCCTGAGATGGGTCTCTTGTAGGCAGCATATGTGTGGGTCATGTTTTCTTATCCATTCAGCTATTCTGTGTCTTTTAATTGGACCATTTAATCCATTTACGTTTAAGGTTATTATCGATAGGTAGTTATTCATTGCCATTTTTTCCTACCTGTGTTCCTCTGTCTTTCTCTTTTCCTTCCTTTCCTTAAAGCAGTCCCTTTCGCATCTCTTGCAGAGCTGGTTTCGTGGAGGTGTATTCTTTTAGACTTCTCTTGTCTTGGAAGCTCTTTATTTGGCCTTCTATGTTGATTGAGAGCCTTGCTGGGTAAAGTATCTTGGTTGCAGGCATCTGGTTCTCATTATTTGGAATATTTTTTTGCTATTCTCTTCTTTTTGCTATTCTGTTCTGCTTGGACAGTTTCTATTGAGAAGTCAGCTGCTAACCGTATTGGCGCACCCCTGTATGTTACTTCCTGTTTCTCCTTTGCTGCCTTCAAGATTCTCTCTTTGTCTTGGAATTTTGCCATTTTAGATAGGATGTATTTTGAAGTGGGCCTCCTTGATTTCCTCTTGATGAGAACCTGTGTTTCCTGGATTTGTGTTACTTTTTCTCCCATCAGATTAGGGAAATTTTCCATTATTAGTTTTTCAAACAGGTTTTCTATCCCTTGCTCCTCTTCTCCTTCTTCTGCTATCCCTATTATATGCATATTATTACGTTTCAAGGTTGTCCTGCATTTCCCTTAACCCTTCTTCATTCTTTCTGAGCCTCTTTTCCTTTTATTGCTCTTTCTGGGTGTTTTTTTGTACTTTGTCCTCCATGTTGCTGATCCGATCCTCTGCTTCATCAAGTCTGCTTTTCATTCCTTCTACTGTGTTCTTCAATTCAGAAATTGTATTCTTCATTTCCTCTTGGCCCTTCTTGATAGTTTCTGTTTCCTTTTTCATGTTGATATAGTTTGCAGTGAGTTCATTGTCATTTCCCTGTAGTTTCTGGTAGTTCCCTGTGAGCTCAGTGAGCTTCCTGATAACCATTGCTTTGAACTCAGTATCTGATAGTTGACTTGCCTCTTTTTCAGTTAGTATTCTTTCTGAGGCTTCCTCCTTTCCTTTCATTTGGGGATTGTTTCTTTGTCTTTCCATTGTTTGTGAGACTCTTCTTGTTAGCCTGTGCTTCTTAAATTGACCTGTTCTGACTCCCTGGGTTTATGGTATGAACTTCTATGGTAGAATATCAGTGGGATTCAGTGGTGCCGTCTCCTTATTCTCCTGAGCCCGCTGGTCTTGGGCTGTCATTTATGTTGACTGTCTGTATGTGTTTGGGTTTTGATTTTTGTTGGGTCTTTCTTTGATGGGTCCTTCCCTCAAGCTGGTTAATTGAGGGTCACTCCGTCCACCACGTCTTGTATTCTGTTGTGCAGATGGGGACAGTTTGTATTGAAGCTGATTCTTCTGTGTCTACAAGGTTTTGAGGCTTCTCTCTCGCTCTTGTTCAGTTGTTTGTTCTGAGTAATTTCTGCACTATTTAGTTCTATTTATAGATCAGTCCTGGACTGAGGTTAGTGTGGCTTCCACTCCCTTCTTCACCTTCTTCCGTTGTTATCTGTTGGTGGTTCCTTTGTTGGTGGGTTTCCTCTTCCAGCAGGTGTACTGGTGTTCATTGCTCCCACCTTGCAAGTTCTCTGGAGTAGCAAAGTCAAATTTGTCTCACTGTCTCCGTTATTAGGATGACCCCTGTATGGGTCTAACTGTGGTGTTTTCAGAGCTCCAGGTTTTATCGTCTCACCTGTGGGAAAAGGAGAAAAAGAAAAAAGAAAGAGAAAGGGAAGGAAGGAAAAAGGAATACAAACGGAATGGAAGGAAGGAAGAAGGAATAAAAAAAGAAAGGAAGGAAGGGAGAAGGAATAAAAAAAGAAAGAAGGACAGAAAGGAAGAAGGAATTTAGGGGGAAAGGAAAAAAAAGTCTTCTGCTGGCTTTAAACCTGTCGGGTCAGTTGTGCTGGTCTTCCTGTCTGTGAAAGGGGAGGGGGTGGGTGGAGGGATTGGTTTCACTTTTCTCCCTTCCTGAGCCAAACTCTTCGTTGTTGTCCAGCCTCCAGTCCAGTTCCTCAGGGTCCTTCTGCTGTCCCCTAGGCCTTTAGTCCACCAGTTGTGCTGTCCTTGAGGTGCACCAATTACAGGCAGCTCCCACTCCACCTTCCTGCTCTTTGCTGTCCTAGATGCTAGGGGCTCTCGATGGTTCTTCAGGGTAGTTCAGCCCCCTACTGAGTCAAGTCTTTCCGGGACTGCAGTCTCCCCTAGCCCTGCAGCTCTCCTCTGCTGGGCGTTCTGCCTTCCTCCTAGAGAGCGAGTAGGCCTGGCAGGGCTCTGTGTGCATGGGCTAGGTGGGATGTGTTCTGTGCCCGGTGCTTCAGGCATGGTCCCCGACAGGCAGCCAGGCCATTGTTCGGGGTGCACACCCACCTGGGGCTTCAGGTGTGGGTGCCCAGGCCGCTCATCGGGGTGCACACCGAGACAGGGGCTTTGGACCTACCTGGGCTGCCGGTGTATGCTGGGGCTGCTTATCCCTCGTTCACAGTCCAGGGGCTGAGGGGGGAGGGGTGCAAGATGCCACGGCTGGTGCATAGAATTCTCTGAACTGCCGCTGAGTGCCTCTATTTTCTCTTTCTTTTCAAGAAATTCCTCCTATTCAAGCCCCCTGGTCCAAACAAGCACCTGGCCTCTCACACAGCCCAGCCTGGCTCTCTCCCAAGAATCTTGCAGCAGACCCTGCGCCCTGGCAAGGGGCTTCAGCCCCCCTGGTTCCTGCACTGGTCCCAGGGACCTTACTGTCCTTAAGCACTCTTCTTACCATCTGATCTTTCAATGTCCTCTACAATTTTTGGTCTCCGATCTTCATATACGCTGGAATACCGTTGACTGTCCGCTCTGTTCCTTAGATCAGCCAGGAGTTTCACTGGTGCTGAGGGGAAGTGGACTCCACTCCCACCTATCTCTCCGCCATCTTCCTCTGTCCACATATTTGCTTTTTTTTAAAGATGTATTTTGTATTTATTTTTAGAGAGAGGGGAAGGGAGGGAGACAAACATCATTCTGTTGGTTGCCTCTCGGTCGCCCCCTCCTGGGGACCTGGCCCACAACCCAGGCATGTGCCCTGACTGTGGATCCAACCAGCAACCCTTTGGTTCACAGGCTAGCACTCAATCCACTCAGCCACACCAGCCAAGGCCATATTTGCTTGTATTGTGATATCATTAATACTTGTTATTTAGTTTTTTTCAGTCCATGTAAAAATGCAAAAGAATTGGTGAGAAAGCAACATTGTTATTATGTGTGTAAATAAGGAACAAACAAAATATCACTGATTAATGAAATAATCCACGTGCATTAATATTCCCATTAATAGATACATACTCCTTTGTTCTCAAACATGTTTGTCTTAATGTTTTGGAAATTTTTAACATATAAGTAATACATATTTTATTTTAGACATTTTAGAAAATACTGGTAAACAAGAAGTAGTGTGACACCTTGTGAGAACCACATTTACTATGTCCTTCTAGATGTCCTTCAATGTATGCATATTTTTAATAGAAAACATGAAATTATTCTCTAATGTGTATCTCAATCTAAGAAAAAGAATATCAAAACTATGAACATTAAAATGACAACAAACCCACAACTATCAATAACTGAATCTAAAAAAAACAAAACAAATGAAGCAAACAACTAGAACAGGAACAGAATCAGAGAAATGGAGATCACATGGAGGGGTATCAGTGGAGAGGGGGAGGGGGAAGAATGGGGGGAAAGGTACAGGAATAAGTAGCATAAATGGTAGATACAAAATAGACAGGAGGAAGTTAAGAATAGTATAGGAAATGGAGAAGCCAAAGAACTTGTATGTACGACCCATGGGCCTGAACTAAGAACGGGGAATGCTGGTGGGGGTGGATACAGGGCAGAGGGGGATAATGGGGAGAAAAAAAATGGGACATCTATAATATTATAATCCATAAAATATACTTTAAAAAAAACCCTAATATGATACTGTATACTTTAAAAGTACTCATAGCAATTGATATTATGAAATTAGCATTATTTGTACCTGGCCAGCTATACAGGAAGCATCTATTTTAATGTTAGTTGACACCCGAAAAGAAAAAGAAATGAGAGCTAAAAAAATTCATAAGGGTAACTTCTGGGCAAATGGAGGTATACATAAACATGCTTTGCTTCCTCATACAACCAAAAGAAGGACAACAACAAATTTAAAAACAAAAACCAACCAGAACCCAGAAAATTGAACTGTGTGGAAGTCTGACAACTAAGGAATTAAAGAAGAACCATTCATCCTGACTGGTAGGAGGAGCAGAAAGGACGCATGTCGAGGCGGCAACTAGAAGGCTGGGGAGTCCCACATTAGCATGCTGATAAGCTGGGAGGAACAATGGGGGTGCGAGATGGATGCACTACCCAGGGTTCCAGCGCAGGGAAATAAAGTCTCAAAACCTCTGGCTGTCAAAAATCTGTGGGGGTTGCGACAGTGAGAGAAACTCAGCATTACAGGACAGTTCAATGGGGAGACCCATGGGGTCCTAGAACATACACAAACCCATCCACCTGGTAATCAGCACAAGAAGGGCCCAATTAGCTTGAGGCTAGAGTGGGAAGTGACTGAAAGAGGGGCAAGAGCCGAGCAAGTAGCACTGTTCCCTCTCTGACCCCTCAGAGAGCACCACAAAGCAGCAAAGTGGGTTACCCCACCCTGGTGAATACCTAAGGCTCTGCCCCTCAGAACGTAGTAGGTGTGCTGAGACAAAGAAATATGGCCCAAATGAAAGAAAAGATCAAAGCTCCAGGAAAAGAACTAAGTGACAAGGAGATAGCCAGCCTATCAGATGCAGAGTTCAAAACACTGGTAATGAGGATGGTCACAGAAATGGTTGAGTATGGTCACAAAATAGAGGAAGAAGTGAAGGCTGTGCAAAGTGAAATAAAGGAAAATGTACAGGGAACCAAATAGTGTAGGGAAAGAAGCTGGGACTCAAATCAATGAATTGGAACAAAAGGAAGTAATAAACATTCAGCCAGAGCGGAATGAAGAAACAATTCAAAAATATGAGGAGAGGCTTAGGGACCTCCAGGACAACTTTAAACATTCCAACATCCAAATTATAGGGGTGCCAGAAGGAGAAGAGGAAGAACAAGAATTTGAAAACTTATTTGAAAGAAAACTTCCCAATCTAGCGAAGAAAAAATATAGACTTCCAGGAAGCCCAAAGAGTCCCAAAGAAGTTGGACGCAGGGAAGCACACACCAGGACACATCATAATTAAGTTACCAAAGGTTAAAAATGAAGAGAGAATCTTAAAAGCAGTAAGAGAAAAGGAGACAGTTACCTACAAAGGAGTTCCCATAGGACTATCAGTTGATTTCTCAAAAGTCTTGCAGGCAAGAAGGGGCTGGAAACAAGTATTCAAAGTCATGAAAGAGAAGAACCTACATCCAAGATTACTTTATCCAGCAAAGCTATCATTTAGAATGGAAGGGCAGATAAACTGCTTCCCAGATAAGGTCAAGTTAAAGGAGATCATCATCACCAAGCCCTTATTATATGAAATGTGAAAGGAATTTGTCTATGATAAAAATCAAAATGATGAGTAAAATGACAACAAACTCACAACTATCAATAACTGAACCAAATACACAAAAACAAACTAAGCAAACAACTAGAACAGGAACAGATTCACAAAAATGGAGATCACATGGAGGGTTATCAATGCGGACGGGGGGCGGGGAGAATAGGGAAAAGGTAGAGGGAATAGGAAGCATAATTGCCAGGTATAAAATAGACCGGGAGGTTAATAATGGTATAGGAAATGGAGAAGCAAAAGGACTTACATGTATGACCCATGGATGTGAACTAAGGGGGGAGAAAGACAAAGCTGGTGGGAGGGGAGGTACAGGGCAGAGGAGGATAAAGGGGAGAAAAAATAGGACAACTGAAGTTAATAGCATAATCAACAAAATATAATTTTTAAAAAACAACTCATAAGAATAGCATTTCTTAATATGGCGTGATGATTCTAGTGTTAAGTCTCCCAAGCAGAAAGAAGAGGGGTGGAAGAAAGAAGGGCACTGGTGGCACAGGGAGGGTCATTATCAAATAATAAGTCTCTTATATCTGTAGTGATTTGCTCCTTTAAACATGATCTCATAATAAATCTGCATGTTATATAGCTTAAATTTACAGAGTGTTATATGTCAGTTATATCTCAATAAACCTGAAAAATTCAATTCATTTAAAAATAAATACATAAAAGTGATCTCATATCTTTTATCTCCCTTGAAGCCAAGGCTATAGGAGTTAGATGGCGCAGGTTTGTTGGAGATTAGAATTTGGTGGTTGAGAAAAATCCAAGTGCTTTCCCAGGACTTCACAGTTCTGAGCCTTTGGATTGTTAGGGGCCACAGTAGTGTTTTTTATTAAAGATTTTATTTTTTATTTTTATTTTTTAAGATTTTATTAATTTATTTATTTTTAGGGAGAGGGGGAAGGGAGGGAGAAAGAGAGGAAAGAAACATCAATGTGTGGTTGCTTCTCACATGCCCCCTACTGGGGACCTGGCCCGCAACCCAGGTATGTGCCCTGACTGGGAATCGAACCAGCAACCCTTTGGTTTGCAGGCCGGTACTGCCAGAGCATGTTTTACTTATTTTTAGATAGAGGGGAAGTGAAGGAAAAAGAGGGGGAGAGAAACATTGATGTGCAAGGGATGCACCGATGGATTGCCTCTTGCATGCCCCCAACTGGCAACCTGGCTGGCAACCCAGGTATGTTCCCTGCCTGGGAACTGAAGTACTGACCCTTCGGTTTTCAGGCCAGCACTCAGTCCGCTGAGCCACACAGTGTTTTTAACTGGTCTCCATTATGACACAAAGACTCAATGTATGAGTAGTCATATCATCTTATAATCATTCTCACCAACCCATTGTCATTATTATGCATGTCAATTTTTATGAATATCAATGTTGTCATTTGTTGTCGTGGAGGGGGTGACTTCAAAAGACAGTTGTATTATTTGGCCTTGTATTAAGTGAACTCAAACTGTTATGCTTCTTTAGTTCTTGTATCTGGTTTTCATAGTTTTTCCTATCTAACTTTACTGGCTGCTGACCTGCGTCTAGGTGAACTCAAGCCAGCCAGCCTCCTGCAGTGCACTGAGTCCTTTACCTGCATTAGTTCTTCCTTTGTCCTCCCAACAGCACCACGGGATAGCATTACTCCCCATTTGATGAAAGAGGAAAGGGAGGCAACAGAGGCTGTGAGCTCAGTGTGCAGGTTAGAGCCACAGCAGAGATGTGCCACCTCAGAACCCAAGCCGTTACCCAACATGCTCACCTCTCGGCTGCCCTCTTTTTTTAACAGCTTTATTGAGGTGTACACCACACCCAATTAAAGTGGACAGTTATATAGCTTTTGGTGTATTACATTATTAGCTACCTTTTACAGTTGTGTTTTCTCACATGTTGTGAGCTGGAAAACCAGGCATCAAATGTGCTAGGTGTGTGTATAAAATTAGAGAAGACAATGTGACTAAAGGCTCAAAGACCTCCCCTAGGAGCCAGGTACCCGCGCTTCCTTGTGAGACTCTGAAGGTTCTTTTGACTGTCCTGACAGCTTCTTTGCTTCCCTTGGGTTATCTCCTCTCATGTTGGATTCTAGAATTGAGACTGTTGGAAAAACGACCTGCACATGAAAGTTGGTACTATAGAAACATGATATATCAGAGGTAATTTCCTTTACCTGTCACTTTTTGCTAAAGTTGTTTCTTTGTGATGATAAATCCAGTGCAAGCTACAGAACTGAAATAATAGCAAACGCTTTCTATTTCCTTTAAGTGATTTAACATTTGTAGTTAAGCATTTAATTTGTATTAGATGGGGTGCTAATTATGAAAGGACTAGTAAAGCAATTGGTTATTCTAATTGTTTCTTAATAGTGACATTGTTAAATGTATGTTTCTGGGCACACACAGTGAAGTCATAGATGAATAAGTATTCCATTTCAGCAAAAAGAGATTCACTTCATCATGATTGTTAGTGCTTTATTTTTATAGTTTTAATTGTTTTGAGATTTGCTTTGATAGCTTAAAATTTCTGTACTAACTATAGGTACTGTCGTGGATTCATCCAGAAAACAAGACAGTCATTGTGCGTTGCAGTCAGCCTCTCGTCGGTATGAGTGGGAAACGAAATAAAGATGATGAAAAATATCTTGACGTCATCAGGGAGACGAATAGACAAATTTCTAAACTGACAATTTATGATGCAAGACCCAATGTAAATGCAGTGGCCAACAAGGTGAGTATATTTAATGACATGATGGAAACTTATATACAGCATATGGTGTTTCACATGAGTGTTTTTGCCATACTATGTCAACATGTGGGCTTAAATTAACAGTTAAACTTAGCTTAAAAAGGAAAATAGTTCACTGAGGTAGAAAGTACTTTTACTCACAAAACATATTTTAAAAGTCGAATATATTAAAATCAAATGCAAATAATCTCTAGGTAAATTCTGCAACTCTACAACTGTAATGAACTTGGGTTTAGGTCGAATCTTAGGCCTAAATCTTAGACTCTAAATTCTAATCTTAGGTTAGAATCTCTTTGGAGCTCTTTAGGCTGTTGATGGTCATTCTCAATATCTGTACTACTGAGGCATCTATGAGGAGTTGTGGGAAGGTATAACTGATAAAATTTTAAATTTCTACCTTTATCAAACAGTCTCTTCATTGAACTCATCAATATATATTCTCATTTCTCTAAACAGTTCAAGAAATGAGTAGATCTATGTATATGAAGTTTATAACTGCACACACAATGTTATTATTTTCAAAGAAATATGTCTCAGTGTCTTTGTGGCCTTCTTAAGCAGAAAATGCCAATTGCCCCTGAAGTTGACTGGAATTGTCACTGTGAACATCAGTGACTACATAGTGTTGCCTTCATACGCTCTTCAGAGGCTGACAAGGTCTAAGGCTGTTTACCCGTACCCTAAGTGACCCCAGATTGTGCTGTGCTTTTTACGTTCAATATTTCCTTTCTTTTTTAAATATATTTATTGATTATGCTATTACAGTTGTCCCATTTCCGCCCCCGACTCCACTCCATCCTGCCCACCCCCTCCCTCCCACATTCCCCCCCTATAGTTCATGTCCATGGGTCATACTTATAAGTTCTTTGGCTTCTACATTTCCTACATTATTTTTACCCTCCCCCTGTCTATTTTCCACCTATCATCTATGCTACTTATTCTCTGTACCTTTCCCCCCCTCTCCCCCTCCCACTCCCCTGTTGATAACCCCCCATGTGATCTCCATCTCTATGGATCTCTTCCTGTTCTAGTTGTTTGCCTAGTTTGCTCTTGTTTTTGTTTTAGGTGTGGTTGTTAATAACTGTGAGTCTGCTATCATTTTTACTGTTCCTATTTTTGATCTTCTTTTTCTTAGGTAACTCCCTTTAACATTTCATATAATAAGGGCTTGGTGATGATGAACTTCTTTAACTTGACCTTATCTGAGAAGCACTTTATCTTCCCTTCCATTCTAAATGATAGCTTTGCTGGATACAGTAATCTTGGATGTAGGTCCTTGCCTTTCATGACTTGGAATACTTCTTCCCAGCCCCTTCTTGCCTATAAGGTCTCTTTGGAGAAATCAGCTGACAGTCTTATGGGAACTCCTTTGTAGGTAACTGTGTCCTTTTCTCTTGCTGCTTCTAAGATTCTCTCCTTCTGTTTCATCTTAGGTAATGTAATTATGATGTGCCTTGGTGTGTTCCTCCTTGGGTCCAGCTTCTTTGGGACTCTCTGAGCTTCCTGGACTTCCTAGAAGTCTATTTCCTTTGCCAGATTAGGGAAGTTCTCCTTCATTGTTTTTGCAAATAAGTTTTCAATTTTTTGTTCTTCCTCTTCTCCTTCTGGCACCCCTATAATTCGGATGTTGGAACGTTTCAAGATGTCCTGGAGGTTCCTAAGCCTCTCCTCATTTTTCTGAGTTCTTGTTTCTTCATTCTTTTCTTGTTGGATGTTTCTTTCTTCCTTCTGGTCCACAACGTTGATTTGAGTCCCAGTTTCCTTCACATCACTATTGGTTCCCTGTATATTTTCCTTTGTTTCTCTTAGCATAGGCTTCATTTTTTCATCTGGTTTTCGAATAGATTCACCTAATTCTGTGAGCATCTTGATAACCAGTGTTTTGAACTGTGCATCCGATAGGTTGGCTATCTGTTCGCTGCTTAGTTGAATTATTTCTGGAGCTTTGAAGTGTTCTGTCATTTGGGCCATTTTTTTTTCCTTGCGCATCTGTTACTTTAAGGGGCGGAGCCTTAAGTGTTCACGGGGGCGGGGTAACACTGGTTGCTGGGCTGTGATGCTGTACGTGGGGGAGGGGCCAAGAGGGAGCAATGGCTCCCGCCTCACTTTCCTCAGGACTTCAATCCTTCAATCCCATACCCACAATGAAAGTGGGCCCCACTGGTGCTGGTTCCCGAGTGGGTGTGCTTGTGCACACTCTAGGCCCCTGTGGGTCTCTCCCACGACCTGTCCTGTGAGGCTGGGGTGCTCGGACTGCTTCACTCTCCGCCGTTCGCCCGGTTTATCTATTCACGAATGTGGGACCTCGGGGTGCTACCCACTGCTCAGCCTGCCCCACTCTCCGCCACTCTGAGTCCGGCCCTCTCGGTTTATCTGTGCGCCAATGTGGGCCACAGGGTCTGCTAGTCGTCACACTGCCTGCCATGTTGGTCCCACACTCCGCCAGTCTTGGTCCCGCCACAGCCACGGGAGTCTTCTCCACCCAGGTGCCCGTCTCCGCCCCTCCTACCAGTCTGGATGAATGTTTATTTTGTATTTCTTTGGTGTTGGACCCCCTTGCCGTTCGATTTTCTGTCAGTTCTGGTTGTTCGAGGAGGCGCAGTGTGTCTACCTACGCCATCTTCCAATTTTTCCTTTCTGTTTTGTTGTTTTCCTTCTCCCATTATTGCCAGCTATCACTAGTGCTCACAAATTCCCCTTGTTGTTCATCCCCATGCCATCTTTCAGATTTTTTGTTTCTTGTCAGCTTCAATTTCATCATCTTGGGTACTTGGCTTATCCCAAGGTCATTTATCTGGCATATTCAGTGATTCAGAGCACAAGACAAGAACCTGAAAGCAAAACAAGTCCTTGAGCAGCTCAGACAGATGCAGCAGCTTCTTTAAGGGGGCCTATGACATATGTCTATGTATACATGTGAGACGGCGTGTGTAGGGGTCTCCAATCACACAGATGTGCATCTCACACACTAATTCCTGGAGGGCCTCTCTCTTGGATCAGCTGTTTGTTACTGTAGGTGATTTGTGTTTAGGGAATGAAAATAATGTTGATTTATTTCTGGGCTCTCTGTTCTGTTCCATTGGTATATGTGCCTGTTTTTATGCCTGTACCAGGCTGTTTTGATTACAGTGGCCTTGTAATACAGTTTGATATCAGGTATTGTGATCCCTCCTACTTTGTTCTTCTTTCTCAAAATTGCTGCAGCTATTCGGGGTCGTTTATGGTTCCATATGAATTTCTGAAATATTTGTTCTATATCTGTAAAATATGTCATGGGGACTTTAATAGGGATTGCATTGAATCTATAAATTGCTTTGGGTAGTATGGCCATTTTGATGATGTTAATTCTTCCAATCCATGAGCATGGTACATGGTTCCATTTGTTTGTGTCTTCCATGATTTCTTTCTTCAATGTTGTGTAGCCATCAGAGAGATGCAAATTAAAACCACAATGAGGTACCATCTCACACCAGTCAGAGTGGCCAAGATAAACAAATCAACAAACAAATGTTGGAGAGGATGCGGAGAAAAGGGAACCCTAGTGCACTGTTGGTGGGAATGCAGACTGTTGAGGCCACTGTGGAAAACATTATGGAATTTCCTCATAACTAAAAATGGAACTGCCCTTTGACCCATCACTTCTGCTGCTGGGATTATACCCTAAGCACCCTGAAACACCAATCCAAAAGAACCTGTGCACCCCAATGTTCATAGCAGCACAATTTACAATAGCCAAGTACTGGAAGCAACTTAAGTGCCCATCAGCAAATGAGTGGATCCAAAAACTATGTACATTTACACAATGGAATTCTATGCAGCAGAGACAAAGAAGGAGCTTATACCCTTTGCAACAGCATGGATGGAACTGGAGAGCATTATGCTAAGTGAAATAAGCCAGATGGTGAGGGACAAATACCATATGATCTCACCTTTAACTGGAACATAATCAACAGGAGAAAAAAGCAAACAATATGACCAGAGACATTGAAGTTAAGAACAATCTAACAATAGCCAGAGCGGAGTGGGGAGGGGACAGTGGGGAGAGGGGATTACAGGAACTACTATAAAGGACACATGGACAAAATCAAGGGGGAGGGTGGAGGCAGGGGAGGGAGTTGGGTTTGGGTGTGGTGGGGTGGAGGGATGGGGATAAAATGCAGACAACTGTAATTGAATAACAATAAAATTTTTTAAAAAAGAAATAGAGTATAAAAAAAGAAAATAATGTTGAAATTATATACAAAGTAATCAGGAAGTGAAAGCAGGAAATTAATTCTAAATAAAAAATACTGCTGCTATTTGTGTTAACCTTTAAAAATACATTTCTGATTCAACAATTATTTATTGAATGCATACTTTTCTAGGCTTTGGAGGCAGAACAGTGCACAAGTCAGACAAAGCCTTTTCTTTTTCTTATTAATACAATATTTATTTGTCTTCCCTCTGTCGAACCCTGAGCAAACCCTTTCCCCAGGTTGCCTGGGGAGGTATAGAAAAAGAAACAGGGTCGATGAGACACAGGCGAAAAAATTATTGAAGAAAAAAAAGAAAAAGTACAAGGTGGAGACGACTCCTATGCATGGCAAGGAAGATGAAAAAGGTCGCCACAAAGACTTTACTGAAACATGTAGTCTGTCTGGAGGGCTCAGCAAATATATATGTGTGTGTGTATATATATATATATATATATATATATATATATATATATATATATATATATACATATTTCTGTCTAAATAAAATATACCTTCATACCTAGAGTCTGTGGAGACCAAGGCTTCTGGCTTGTACATAGGCCTCTTGGTTTGAAGTTCAACTGGTAGCCTTATTTCTACTGCAGGAGACTTTCTATGTAACTAACCCTAGAAAAAACCCTAGGATGTCTTGGCCCTTCTATCCTGAGCTACAAGTTTATATTCCTTCCGTTGTTATAATTAAAAAGGAAAGGGGCATAAAGTAGTGATGGCACATTTTTCTGGTGCCTTCAGCTTTGCTCTTCAGTTCCAAGCACGTTTCCCTGTCCTCTTCCTACAGACACTCTGAAGGTAGTATAATGTTGCTTTGATGACATTTTTTTCTGAGTTCACACATTCATGTGTTTTATGATGTTAATTAGCATCCCTTCATTTCAGCTTATAGAACATTGCCTTCTTAGGAAATCTCTCAAATATTTAAATTTTTCTTAAAGAACCAGAGGCCACATGTTCCATGGCATTTAAAAACATTAAGGAGAATGCAGCTAGGTTCCTAAACAAAATCATAGCATTTCTTCTTCTGTATGTGGAAAACGGGCATCTTCGTCAAGCTGTGAAGGTGGTGATGACTGCCCTAGCAATTAATGCTTGTAGGTGCTGCAGTAGGTGGCAGCTATCTTATCTCCTCCTGAAACCTTTTGTGCTTTGAGGTCCCAGTATGTGCAGTGCTCTGTCCTTGGTGTTTACATAGCAGTAAGTCATGGTGCACTAGAAAAAGGTTCAGTTGTTGAAGTCAAACGACTTACATTCTACTGATTACTTGCATGACTTTGGGGATAGTTATATAGCATTTCTTCTGATTTGGAAAATGGGAACGGTAATACCTATTTTGTAGCATTGCTATAACAGTTAAATAAAAGTATGTGAAGCAAAATAAAATCACAGTATCTGGGACATCATAGGGGCTCAATAAACAGTGGCTGGTGTTAGTTGTTATAGAATATGGCATTTTTTAATCCTGTGAGACCTAGGTAGTGTTATCCCTATTCTACAGAAGAGGACACTGAGCCTTAGAGAGGTTAGGTGCCTTTCCCCACATTACACAGAACGGAAGGACTGAAGCTGAGCTGTCAATCTTGGTCTGTCTGACTCCAAAGCCTGTTGTTTTCCTCTGGCCTGTTGTGTCCCATGTAAGCGCTATTACAAAGCCTGTGCCTCCCCCTGAAAATTACTGTTATTAAACTGATGGAGAACAAGGACTATTCAGAACCTATTCTTGTCTTTCCAGATCTGGAAGAAGAGCTAGAAATTCTAGAATATTTTGAAAAGGATATTTTCTCACAAACACACATCCCCCCAGGATTGCCAGCCTGCCATCCTTTTTCTAGCTGAAGGTGTGACTAATGTCGTTGAGGCTTAGTGTTAGATACAAAGTCAAGTCCCATTAGTCATTGTATCTAACTTGCAAGGTTTGGGGTTGAAATTTAGAAGACTAATAACTTTTCAAATATTTGGATAAGTTACTGATGAAGTAGGAAACACAAAGTCTCTGACATTTCTCATAGCATTATTTTTTCTGAAATATCTCCTTGGGCGAGGGAAACAAGAAAAAATAAACAAATGAGACTACATCAAACTAAAAAGGTTTGCACAGCAAAGGAAACCATAAACAAAACAAAAAGGCATCCTACTGAATGAGAGAAGATACTTGCCAATGATACAGATTTCATAAGGGGTTAATATCCAAAATCTATAAAGAACTCATACAACTCAATACCGAAAAAGAAAAGAATATATGGGCAGAAGACATGAATAGATACTTCTTCAAAGAGGCCAGTAGATATATGAAAAGATGCTCAACATCACTAATTGTCAGAGAAATGCAAATTAAAACCACAATGACATATCACATGACACCTGTCAAAATGGCTATCATCAATAAATCAATAAACAAGTGTTGGTGAGGGTGTGGAGAAAAGGGAACCCTCATGCACTATTGAAGAGAATGCAGATTGGTGCAGCCACTATGGAAAACAGTATGGAGGGCCATCAAAAAATTAAAAATGGACTGGCCTCATGACCCAGTGATCCCACTTCTGGGAGTGTATCTGAAGAAACCCAAAATAATCACCCAATGTTCTTTGCAGTATTGTTTTCAATCGGCAAGATATGGAAGCAACTCAAGTGTCCATCAATAGATGAGTGGATAAAAATGTTGTGGTACAGATGTACAATGGAATATTACTCAGTCATAAAATAGAATGAAACCTTACCATTTGCAACAGCATGAATGGACCTAGAGGGTATTATGCTAAGTGATATAAGTCAGTCAGAGAAACACAAATGCCATATGTTTTCACTTATATGTGGAATCTAAAGAACAAAGGAAACAAACAATCAAAATCAAAACAGACTCATAGATACAGAAAACAGACAGATGGTTGCCAGAGGGAAGAGGGCGTGGAGGGACTGTGCGAAAAAGGTGAAGGGATTAAGTACACATTCGTAGTTACAAAATAGTCATGGGGATATAAAGTACAGCATAGGGAATATAGTCAATAATATTTTAATAACTGTGTGTGGTGCAAGGTAGGTACCAGAAATATGGAAAGGAACACTTTGTAAATATATGATTAGTCTAACCATTGTGCTGTACACTTGAAACTAATACATAGTAATATTGAATATAAACTGTAATTGAAAAATAAAGTTAGAAAAACAGAAATAGAAAATGCAACTGACTGTGTGTATATCTTGTTTCTTAGGCAACAGGAGGAGGATATGAAAGTGACGATGCATATCATAACATTGAACTTTTCTTCTTAGACATTCATAACATTCATGTTATGCGGGAATCTTTAAAAAAAGTCAAAGACATTGTTTATCCTAATGTAGAAGAATCTCACTGGTTGTCCAGTTTGGAGTCAACTCATTGGTTAGAACATATCAAGGCAAGTATATTTTTTTAAAAATCAGTAATTATTTAGTGAAACAAGAATTTTTAATCCTTAAATTTAAACATATTGAACAGTGAGAGATGAAATATTTGTAGTATAGGATTCTGCATTTGGCAGATTTGTATTTCCTTAAAATTTGCTTACCAAAATTAAAGACTTCACATCACCTCCAGAATATTTTAATGTCTTTAGAGATGTCCCTTTCCAACTCACTAGTAGTAGTAGTTGAATCTTTCATGCAGTTTTATTTAGGAATAGCCAGTTTATTATCTAACCATTACTGGGTATGACCCTCAAGGGCCTTGAGAGAGATTGTTTTTTACTGAAACCAATCTGAAATTTTAAAGAATAAATTCTGTGTTTTGATTATTTCAGTCCTTCAACCGGATAAAGGCATCAAAAACCTCCATTCTTTTAAAAGCAAAACAGCTATGTAAGCAAACTAATACTTTTATAAGCTGCCATTTAATTCTATAAACAAACAAAAAGCCTACTTTAAATAGATGAATTATTAAGATAGATTATTTTCTAGTGAAATTTTATTTTCCAGCTCAATAGGAATCATCTTTTTATTTCACCTATCTTTCATTTTTTCTTAATTTATCATTCTCAAAAATGAATTGCAAAAATATTACTTGTGACAACTAGATGTAATGTGGTGCCCTGGATTACAAGAAGGACATTAGGTAAAAAGTAAGAAAATCTGAATAAAGTGTGGACTTTTAAAAATAAAGTAACAAATTTCTTAACATTTTAATAATTATCAACATTGGTTTATTAGTTGTAACAAAAGTACCATATTATATGATGTCAACAATAGGAAACTGGGTCAAGCATATGCTAAAAGGTGAAAATCCCCTTATCTGGCCTGTAAGGGTCTACACTGGACCTGTCTGGCCAGTGATTTTTCTACTATATCACTGTTATTGGTTGAATTGTGTCCCCCAAAATTGATATGTTGAAGTTCTGTCCTCTAGTACCTCAGATTGTGACCTTAATTGCAACTTGGGGTCATTGCAGATGGGATTAGATAAGGTGAGGTCACACTGTAGTAGTATGGGCCCCTAATTGAATAAGGCTGATGTCCTTATGAAAAGGGGAAATTTGGACACAGAGACAATGCTCAGGGAGAATACCATATAAAGACTGGCATTATGTTGCCACAAGTCCAGAAACTAGCAGAAGGTAGGAGACAGGCCTGGAATAGGTTCTTCCTTGGAACTGGATCTTGGACTTCCAGCTTCCAGAACAGGGAGGCAATAATGTCTGTTGTTTAAGCCCCTAGTCTGTGGTACTTTGTTATGACTGCCCCAGCAGACTTAAGAGAATCACTTATGTGAATAGGAGTTTGAAATGCAGTTTTCCTTTTGGTGCTTTTTTTTTTTTTTAAATATCTAGTTGAGAAAAGAGCAGTGATCCCTTCCACTGAGAACGTGCTTTTTTCTGAGGAGCCGCAGTTGTGTGGATGCGGGTAGACTTTTTACACGGGGACAAGTTCTTCCAACATTTTTACCTGCACGTTCCGAGACAGTCGGGCGCATCGGTCCTTTCAGCAGAACCTGCCTTAGGCACTTAACCTTTCATGGCTCAGGCACCCCAAGACAAAAAAAAAAAAAAAAAATGGCCCAAATGGAAGAACAGATCAAAGCTCCAGAAAAAATACAACTAAGCAGCAAACAGATAGCCAACCTATCAGATGCACAGTTCAAAACACTGGTAATCAGGTTGCTCACAGAATTGGTTGAATTTGGTCGCAAATTAGATGAAAAAATGAAGGCTATGCTGAGTGAAATGAAGGAAAATGTACAGGGAACCAATAGTTACGGGAAGGAAACTGGGACTCAAATCAACAGTGTGGACCAGAAGGAAGAAAGAAACATTCAACCGGAAAAGAATGAAGAAACAAGAATTCAAAAAAATAAGAAGAGGCTTAGGAACCTCCAGGACATCTTTAAACATTCCAACATCCTCATCATAGGGGTACCAGAAGGAGAAGAGGAAGAGCAAGAAATTGAAAACTTATTTGAACAAATAATGAAAGAGAACTTTCCCAATCTGTCAAAGGAAATAGACTTCCAAGAAGTCCAGGAAGCTCAGAGACTACCAAAGAAGTCGGAGCCAAGGAGGAACACACCAAGGCACATCATAATTACATTAGCCAAGATTAAAGATAAGGAGAGAATCTTAAAAGCCACAAGAGACAAGGGGACAGTTACCTACAAGGGAGTTCCCATAGGACTGTCAGCTGCTTTCTTAAAAGAAACTTTGCAGGCAAGAAGGGGCTGGAAAGAAGTATTCCAAGTCATGAAAGGCAAGGACCTACATCCAAGATTGCTGTATCCAGCAAAGCTTTCATTTAGAATGAAAGGGCAGATAAAGTGCTTCTCAGATAAGGTCAAGTTCAAGGAGTTCATCATTACCAAGCCCTTATTATATGAAATGTTTAAGGGATTTATCTAAGAAAAAGAAGATAAAAAATATGAACAGTAAAAATGACAGCAAACTCACAGTTATTAACAACCACACCTAAAACAAAAACAAAAGAAAACTAAGCAAACAAGTAGAACAGGAAAGAGTCACAGAAATGGAGATCACATGGAGCGTTATCAGCAGGGGAGTAGGAGGGGGAGAGAGGGGGGAAAGGTACAGAGAATAGTTAGCATAAATGGTAGGTAGAAAATAGACAGGGGGAGGTTAAGAATAGTATAGGAAATGTAAAAGCCAAAGAACTTATCTGTATGACCCATGGACATGAACTAAAGGTGTGTGTGGGGGGAATGTGGGTGGGAGGGGTGTGCAGGGTGGAGGGGAATAGAGAGGTGGAAATGGGACAACTAATAGCATAATCAATAAAATATATTATTTTAAAAAATATGTCTAGCTGCATTGAATGCAGTTTCTGTGGAGGAAGAACAACAGATCCTGCAGCTCCTGGTTTTTCATCTTTGGGACTTTTTCTAGGGTTAAAAACTACCACTTCAGATTGAAGCAGTACCTTGCAGCTACCAACTGATTTGCATGTGTTTCTTTGCTAGCTTGTTTTGACAGGAGCCATTCAAGTAGCAGACAAAGTTTCTTCAGGGAAGAGCTCTGTGCTAGTGCACTGCAGTGATGGATGGGACAGGACTGCCCAGCTGACGTCCCTGGCCATGCTGATGTTAGACAGTTTCTATCGGAGCATTGAAGGGTTTGAAATATTGGTACAAAAGGAATGGATAAGTTTTGGACATAAATTTGCATCTGTAAGTAAATAATAAAGCTGATTTTTAAAATGTCAGATCACTGCCATTTGGGGTTTAAAACCTAGTTGTTAAACCATATCTTGATATTTAAAAAGAAAATCTGAGGAGTGTAATGAATAACACTTTACAGGTTTGAAAATGTGTGATGCATTGGCCTGGAAAGTGTCTTTAGGAGACATGTTTATCCATGTGCACTATTTGCACTTTCCCTTGAAAGTAAAACAGAGAGTCTGCATGGAAATGTTTAAATTGAAATTATAGCTATCAGAGCCAAATATATTTTATAGAAATGCTAGACTTTCAGTTAAGGCTTTTGTCATTATTTTTCTCTGATATACATTTTTACAATTGAGAGAATGTATTAAAATTCCTATTTCCAGGTCTTGTTTCCAGACACCCTTTGAAGAAGCATTTTTCACAACCTCTCCAGATGATACTCAGAAACACTGCTGTGTGTAACCTTTTAGCCTTCATCCAAATTTTATAAGTAATGTGAATAACATTTTTAAGTAAAAAGATCATTGTTTAGAAAATGAATAAATGATGAGGATTTTTTGTCATATTTTTAAGAGAGAAAAAACTTAATTTTAATTATAATGATCACACCCTTTTGTGTATGGTTTCAAGTCCTGAAACTTTATAACTGGCCCCTTAGCAACTGGTAAAATACTCTGCAAGATAATTCGGTTGGTCCCATCTACCTGCAGCTGCCTAGGACTCAGACAAAATTCCAATCAGATGAAATAGTTGTTATACTCACAAATGATGATTTGCCAATTTCTATTTGTATTTATGAAAGTTAATATACTTGATTTTTGTTATTCCAAAACCTTATATTATTTTCTATATTGCCAAGGAAAAATATACTATTTACTCTCTGAGAGACCTGGCATTTGGAAAGCAGATTGCTGAGTTGTATTGTCACATTTTGTGAGTTATATGATTTCTCAGTTTTATACCCATCAATTTATTTCAGAGAATAGGTCATGGTGACAAAAACCACGCAGATGCTGACCGATCTCCTATTTTTCTCCAGTTTATTGATTGTGTATGGCAAATGTCAAAACAGGTAAGGGATATATAGGATAAAATACATTCAACCTAATGTTTAAATAGTTTGATGTAATATATGGGATTTGCCTCCAAATAATACAGGACAGAACTAAGAGCTGCAACCAATAATTTGCGAGTAATTGCGGGTAATGGGTACACGGATTTCCCTTTTTTATTTCTGCTACTATTTATATGTCTAGGATTTTTTCATAATAAAGTTTTAAAAATTCAATACTTAACTATATTAACTATACTAATGAAGGAGCAATGGAATTGACAATACCAATTTATCTTTTCCATCCATTCTATACTAGCATTTGTATATAGGTGTGTCTGCTAATTTATAATACCTTAAGTAATTAAACTACCCTGTATGCCCTGTACACTCAGGAAAACCCAGAAAATCGGCTTGTATTCCTCCATTTCTTTTTTATTCCTTTACTTGACCCTTATTTAAACTTCTCAGTCCTATGCAAAGCACCGACAAAAGAGTATGGGACCTATGCCAATTGCAGCCTCTGCTGTCCTTCCTTGAAGGCAAAGGGTGGTAAAGCTTATGCACCTCTTTGCAGTCGTATAAAAGGTCAACCAGAGTTTTTATGTTTTATTTGCTTGTTTGTTTTTGTGTAGTTCCCTACAGCTTTTGAATTCAATGAACGATTTTTGATAACAATTTTGGATCATCTGTATAGTTGCCGGTTTGGTACTTTCTTATACAACTGTGAATCCGCTCGAGAAAGACAGGTGAGTGAAAATGATAGTCTTTTTACCTATATGTGTCCAGTGTGCCATGAAATACAAAAAATTTGATAACTTGGTTTATGGTAAACACAATGTTTCTCGTTTTTTTACCCTAAGTCTGGGTGTTTTCATTTCAACCAGGGTTTGTTGAGTGTCTGGTATTTATTGCAGGGGTAAGACACTGACTTTACCCTCAGGGAGTAGGAATAACTTTATAGATATGCAAGGTCTCCCCCCCCATAAGAGCCATAAAAATTTCAGTAAACGGAATCTTGTAAGGCATAAACTCGTAAGAACAGGAAAAATGAGAAAGGATACGTCACAGCAAACTTTTGGAAGCTGGAAAGCTATTAGGTAAATGTTAAATATATTAGTTTGAGAAAAGTGAATCTAAAACCAGCAGAAGAGAGGCCAATAATCAGCCCACTTTACATTGCAGGAACCCCAGATGACTCAAGGACTCTGGGGTGAAGGTATACCAGGTATGTGGGTTCAAGGGACAAGAGTAAGATAAACTGAAGGTCTGTTTAGAATAAACAGTTAGCTTCCCCAGATACCCTCTACCTCTCTATGGAACTGAGGACTCTGACAGAGGTTTCTTTGTGAGAGAGGGTATAGGTGGGTCAGGGGAGTGATGTGATGCATGTGAGCTGGCTTGTGAGAGCCCCAGCTCATTTCCTCTGCTGACTCCCAGCATTCTGGCAGCAGGTCCTTAGTTCCCAGGTAGCAGCATGAAAGAAGTTTCTCTGTTGGCGAGGATTGGGAGAAAGTGCAGCACCCATTCATTGCTGGTAGGGGTATAAAATGGTGCAGCAACTGTAGAAAACACTCTGGTGGTCCCTAAGAAAGCTAAATATACAATTAGTGTGTGGCCCAGCAATATCTGTGTCTATATCTATATCTGTGTCTGTGTGTGTGTGTACCGTATTCTTTGGACTATAAGACGCACCAGACCATAGGACACACCTAGGTTTCAGAGGAGGAAAATAGGGGAAAAAAACCCACTCCACCTCCCCCCCACCCAGCGAGCCACATAAACTACATTTGGACTATAAGATGCACCCCCATTTTCCTCCCAAGTTTGGGGCGGTGCGTCTTATAGTCCAAAAATATGGTGTATCTGTGTGTGTGCGTGTATATATGTATATATATACACATACACACACACATATACATAGAGAGAGAGAGAGATAACTCCCCAGGAGAAATGAAAATAGAGGTTGAAACAAAAAACTTGTGCAGAGATGTCCATAGCAGCACAACTAATAATAGCCAAAATGTGGCAACAACCCCAATGTCCATCAACTGATGAATAGATAAACACAGTATGGTGTATTCACACAGTGGAATATTATTAAGCCCTAAAAGGGAATGAAGTTGGGTACATGCAACAGCATGGATGAACCTTGACAATATTATGACAAGTTAAAGGAGCCTGACACAAAAGGCCACATATTGTGTGATTCTGTCCATATGAAATATCCATAATTACAAGTTCATAGAAACAGACTGTTGATCAGTGGCTGAAGGGGCTGGCAAGAGAGGAGAACTGGGGAAGTAATAGGTTAATGGACACAGGGTTTCTATTTGGGATGATGAAAATAACTTGAAACTTGATAGAGGTGATGGTTGCACAACATTGTGAATATACTAAAAGCCACCCTGTTATACACTTTAAAATGTTGAGTTTTATGGTATGTGAACGCCACCTCAATTAAAACAAAAAATCATCTCTGGGGAAACTTGACTAGTCCATGAAGAAGGACCTACAGATATCAACACCTAGCGTTCCTCACAGTGAAGCTCAAGTTGACAACGCTCATACACTCAGAACTTCCAATCACCTCTTCAGTCCTTCATTCTTACATAATAGCAGACAACCAAGAGAGAGAACAGCTGGAAAAAATAGTTACCATGTAGTGAGGGGAGAAAACGTAGACAAGAATCTAGTACTTAATATCCCAAGAAAGAGAAGAAAATATAGGTACCATGAAATAATAACAGAATATTATCTGCAAAGAACATTTACAGATCAGAAAAGAACTTGAAGTTAAAAATACTATATCGGGATTGTACCAGGTTCTGAGATGGCTACAGAGTAGCTGGAAGGTCTGTCCACTTGCTCCCAGCCCTGGATCAGTCTTGTTGACACCACAGAGCAATCAACTCAAAAATCCAGCTAAGTGTGAGTGACAGCAGGTGTGAGAGAGCATGTGTGCAGATGAATGTGTGGCTGTGTGTGTGCAAGTGCCTGCCCACCTGCGAGGGCACTTGTGGATGGGTGACCCAGGCTCTCCTGGAACAGCTGCTGCTGCCACTGCCCAGCCCAGCACATCTGGCTGCACAGATTTGGAGCAGGAGCCAATTAGAGGAAATTACAGTATCCTCATTGGGAAGAAGACGCTGAAGCAGCCACACCTCTGCACCCAGACTTGTCTCTGTGCCCTGCACCCCAGACTGAGCTATGTACCCGGCCACCACCAGGAGCCAGGATCCAAGGGCTTCAGTACTTGCCAGGGAAGGGACTGTCACCTCCCTTGCCATGGGTGCTGCTAGAATCACAAATGGGACAGGGTCAGACTGAGGAGACTGCAGTTCAGCTGAGGAGCCAGGAGTGCTGGAGGTGGAGACAGGTGGCCAGGGAGGTGCTGGCAGGAGTGCAGCAGTGGGAACCAAAGGCTGAGACTCACTGGAGGGAGCAGGGCAAGCACCCCATCACTGTCCAGTGTTATAGTTTTGCTGCTGGACGATATGAGACTTGAAAGAAGACAGTGCATACCAGATATAATGTATTCATTTGGGAGAAAGGGCGAGAGGCATTGGTGTGAGAGAGAAGTGTTGATAGGTAGCTTCCTGTATGTGCCCCAACTGGGGATCCAACCCATACATAGAAGCCCTCTCAAGGCAGAGGTGGTCATGGTAGGGGTTAAGCTCCTTAAGCAGACAGAAGGGGGAAAGTTCCCACCATTGGATGGGCCAATAAAAGTCAGGACTCAAATACAACAAGAAAGTCTGTATAACCCACAAAAGGGACATTCCCAGAACATCTGGATCAGGAGATCAGTGAGTGTACCATGGGGGCACTCTGTTCTGGAGAGAGATGAAAACTGCTAGAGACAAACCCACCATCTTTTTTCTCTTTTCTTTTCCCCTTGAAGGGGCAAAGCACAGGCTTTGTCTTTACAGCTACCCACCTTGGGACCCAGCAAGGGGAGTGTGATGCAGACTGGAGTCATGCAAGGAGAGTCTGGAGTGTGAGGCACTGAGGAGAATCTTAGGAGAGCGGCTGTGGGGTTTTAGGGGCCTGAATATACCTGAGCTCTACAGCAGCCATCTTTCCTGAGGGGAGCTAGCCCCTCCCTGGGGAGAATCAATTACCTTACCCTGGGGGATGCCACTCCCCCCACCCTCCGTAAATCCCCTTGCCACAACCTCTGAAATCTTGTTTGCTCCACTCTGCAACTATTTTTGTTCTTTCTTCAGTTTTGCTCTGTCTTGGTATTCTGTGGTTTTGTTGTTTGTTTTTTTGTTTTGTTTTGTTTTGTTTTTTTGGTGGGGGGGTGTTCTTTCTTTTCTCCCATCCTGCATCTTAACCCTTGCTGAAGAGACAGCAACATAAACAGACTCAGGGGTCATCAGAGACTGGAGGTAGGATGCAGCCAATCCATACACTATTCTGGGAAACAGACTGGTGTTTCCTCCTCACAGGAGAGCCACAGAAACACTCTCCTAGCATCCAGCAGACCCAAAATCTGGGCTCTGGAAGCCTACTAGGGGCCATGCCCTGCTGAGTACAGGAAAATTATCCCTGACAGACTCAGACAAGTGGCTCAGGTTAGGGGGAATACACCCACCATATTCCCTGAAGTCTGAAATGCATCTGACATGGGAGATCCAGGAATCACAGCCCCCTGTTTGCAACAAAAGTCCTCGCAGAAATAGTTAGGTCTGCAACTAGTTTAAGATTCACAGCAGGCCAGCAGGCAGAGATAAGTCTATTTCTTTTGCCAGATTGGGGAAGTTCTCCTTCATTATGTTTCCAAATGTTTTCAATTTCTTGCTCTTCCTCTTCTCCTTCTGGCACCCCTGTGATTTGGATGTTGGAATGTTTAAAGTTGTCCCTGAGGTTCCTGAGCCTCTCCTCATTTTTTTGAATTCTCGTTTCTTCAAACTGTTCTGATTGAATGTTTATTTCTTCCTTTTGTTCCAAATCATTGATTTGAATCCCAGCTTCCTTCCCATCACTGTTGGTTCCCTGTATATTTTCCTTTATTTCACTATTCATAGCTTTCACTTTTTTTTTCTATCTTGCGACCATACTCATCCATTTCTGTGAGCATCCTGATTACCAGTGTTTTGAACTGTGCATCTGATAGGTTGGCTGTCTCTTCGTCGCTTAGTTGTATTTTTCGGGAGCTTTGATCTGTTCTTTCATTTGGGCCATATATTTTTTTGTCTCAGCACACCTGTTACGTAATAAGGGCGGAGCCATAGGTATTTGCCAGGGTGGGACAACCCACGTTGCTGTTTTGCCACAGAATGTGGTGGAGGAGTCCAAGAGGGAACAATGCCACTTGCTCAGCTCTTGGCCAGCTTTCAGTCACTTCCTCCACTACCCACAAGCAAATTGGGCCCTTCAGGTGCTGATTCCCAGGTGGGTGGTTTTATGTACATTCTAGGATCCTGTGGGTCTCTCCAATGAACTCTCCTGTGAGGCAGGGAGTTTCTCCGGCCACCTCTATCCCCACAGGTATTTTCAGTCAGGGGTTTTGAGGCTTTATTTCCCCACAATGGAACCCTGGGTTGCATGGTCAGTCTTGCTCTCCAGTTGTTCCTCCCAGTTTATCCACATGAAAATGTCAGACCACCTGGTCCACCAGCCGCCACCTGCCCCAAGTCCCTTTTGCCCCAGCTCCCCATCTCTGCCCCTCCTACCGGTCTGGATGAATGTTTCTTTTTTAACTCCTTGGTTGTCAGACTTCCATTAAGTTCAGTTTCCTGGTAGTTCTGGTTATTTTTTGTTTTTAAATTTTTTGTTGTCCTTTTTTTTGGTTATGCGAGGAGGCAAAGTATTTCTACCTACGCCTCCATCTTTGCCGGAAGTCCCTAACAGAGAATGTTAATGGCAGCAAGGGAGTAACAGTTAGTAACATACAAGGGAGCTCCAAAAAGGCTATCAGTAGATTACTCAACCGAAACACTACAAGCCAGAAAGGATTGGCATGAAATATTCCAAGTAATGAAAAGCAGGAACCTGCAGCCAAGACTACTCTACCCAGCACTGCTCTTTTTTAAAAATGGCAAGTGAAATAAAGAGCTTCCCAGACAAAAGAAGGCTAAGAATACACCTCTACCAAGCCAGCATTGCAAGAGATGCTAAAGGGACTGCTTTAAGAAGAAGAAATGAGAAGGGCAGGAAGGGAGGAACACAGGTACAAAGGGGAAAATGGCAATGAATAAGTATCTACCAATAAGAACCTTAAATGTAAATGGCTTAAATGCCCCAATCGAAAGACATAGGGTAACTGAATGGATAAGAAAACAACCTGCGTATAGCTACCTATAAAAGACCCATCTCAGAACAAAAGATATACACAGGCTAAAAATGAAGGGATAGAAAAAAATTCCCATGCAAATGGACATGGGAAAAAAGCTGTGGAAGCAATCCATATATCAGGCAAGATAGACTTCAAAAACACACCATAATAAGAGACAAAGAAGGTCACTACATAATACTTAAGGGAGTAATCCAACAAGAGGATATAACTCTTGTAAATATACAAGGCCTGTCTAGAAGGTATCCAGCTATGTGATATGAAAGATAGACACATGTATTGAAGAAGATACAAGAAACATTGTACATAGGACAGTGTGACAACTCTGTCCCTTACAAAGTAGGCATGTTGGGACCTCACACACTACTCCCTATCACCATCAGCTGCCCTGTCATATTTTTCTGATTCTCATCAGTGGTCTAAAATCTCTACGTTTTCAAAGGTGATTTTACTTTTGGGAAAATCAGAAGTCACAGGGTGCCAAATCTGGGCTGTAGGGGGCTGAATCTCTTGGGTATTTGATGTTTTGCCGAAAAACTGCACGGGATGTGCATTGTCATGATGAAGCCGCCAGTCACCAATTGTCTATAGCCACAGCCTTCTAATCATCTGAATAGCTTCCGTGGAGGAATGTTCAAGTTTAATGCAAAATTTGATGCAGATCTGTTGCTCTACTCACTCAGTCATTTTGAATGTGACAGCCACACAATGCACATGCCTCCTCAATGGCATCTATTGTCCCCACAGACTAGGACAGTGAAGTCATCATTGCTTATGCATGCACATTCCAGTCCATTCTCCCTGGCTGCCAGGTTACATTGATGTTACGCAAACTGTTCTCATTATATTAACACTGGCTGGACTTTTTCCAGGCAGACCTCATATATGCACTCAATATAGTGCACCTAAGTGTACAAAGAAAATTTTGTAGGAGTTTAAGAAAGAGATAGGCAGCAATATGGTCATTGTAGATGATTTTAACACCCCACTGTCAGCAATGGATAGATCTTCCAATCAAAATATCAACAAAAGTATTGAATTGTAAATCACTCTAGATCAAATGGATTTAATAGATATTTATAGAACATTTCATGCCAAAGAAGCAAAATACACATTCTTCTCAAATGCACTTGGATCGTTCTCAAAGATAGACCACATATTAGGGCACAAAACAAACCTTAACAAATTCAAGAACACTGAAATCACATCAGGCATCTTCTCGAATCACAATGGCTTAAACCTGGAAACCAATCTCATGGAAAAAACCTCAAAAAGATTCAAATACATGAAGTCTGAATAGCATGTTATTAAATAATGACTACTTTTACAATGAGATCGAGGAAGAAATCAAAAAGCACCTGGAAACAAATGAAAATGAACACACAAGAACGCAAAACCTATTGGTCATAGAGAAGGCATTCCTGAGAAGGAAGTTCATAGTATACAGACCTACCTAAAAAAAGATAGAAAAATCTCAAACAATCTAACCCTACATCTAAAAGAAGTACAGGGACGACAACAAACAAAGCCCAGAGCAAGCAGAGGGAAGGGAAGAATCAAGATCAGAGCAGAATTAAATGGCATAGAGACTAAAAAATCAATTTGAATGATCAATGAATCCAGGAGATGGCTCTTTGAAAAGATAAATGAAATCGACAAACCGTTAACTAGACTCATCAAGAAAAAATGAGAGAGGACACCAATAAATCATAAATGGAAGAAGTAACAACTGTTACCACAGAAATACACAATTGTAAGAAATTACTATTAACAACTATATGCCAAGAAACTGGACAACCTGGGTGAAATGGATAAATTTCAAGAAACATGCAGTCTTCCAAAACTGAATTAGAAAGAATCAGAAAACCTGAATAGTCTGATAACAACTAGCAATATTGAAACACTTACCAAAAACTGACACACAAAAGCCCTGGACCAGATGGCTTCATGGGTGAACTTTACCAAACATTCAAAGAACTAACACCTACCCTTCTAAACTATTACCAAAAATTCAAGAAGAGGGAAGACTCCCAAACATTTTTCTATGAGGCCAGTATTATTCTAATTCCAAAACCAGGTAAAGACACAACAAAGAAAGAAAATTACAGGCTAATATCTCTAATGAATATAGATGCTAAAATCCTCAACAAAATACTAGCAAACGGGATCCAACAATACATTTAAAAGCTAAACCATGGTCAAGTGGGATTTATTCCAGGGATGCAAGGATGGTATAATATTCACAAATCAGTAAATATGATACATAATATAAACTAAATGAAAGGTAAAATCACATGGTCATCTCATTAGATGCAGAAAAGCATTTGATAAAATAGCACCCATTTTTCATAAAAACACAGAAGAAAGTGGGAATAGAGGAAGCACACCTCAACATAATAAAGGCCATATACAAAAACCCTACTGCCAACATCATACTCAACGGGCAAAAACTTTAGATCAGGAACAAGACGAGGGTGTTCGCTTTCACCACTCTTATTCAATGTAGTACTGGAGGTCCTAGCCACAGCAATCAGACAAGAAGAAATAAAAGGCATCCAAGTTAGAAAGGAGGAAGTACAACTGTCATTTTTTTTTTTTTTTTGCAGACAACAGGATAGTGCACACGGAAAATCCTCTACCAAAAAACTGCTCAGCCTAATAAGTAAATTTGGCAAAGTAGTGGGGTATAAAGTCAATATTCAGAAATTGATCACATTTTTGTACACGAAAAATGAACTATCAGGAATAAAAACTAAGAAAAAATGGCATTTACTATACCAACAACAACAAAAAAGTAATGTACCAAAGAATAAATTTAGCCATGAGGTAAAATATCTTCACTCAGAAAACTATAGAACACTGAAGAAAGAAATTGAGGAAAATACAAATAAATAGAAGCATATACCCTGTTCTTGAATTAGAAGAATTAACATCATTAAAATGTCTATACTAACCAAAGCAATATATAGATTCAAAGCAATTCCTATTAAAATATCAATGGCATATTGCACAGATCTAGAATAAATACTTCAAAAATTTATATGGAACCAAAAAAATAAATAAATAAAGGACCCCGAAGCCACAGCAATCGTGAGAAAGAAGAACAAAGTTGGAGGGATCACAATACCTGTTATGAAACTATATTACAAGGCCACTGTAATCAAAACAGTCTGGTACTGGCATAAGAACAGACACATAGGTCAATGGAACAGAATAAAGAGCCCAGAAATAAACCCATGTCTCTATGGTCATTAATGTTTGACAAAGAGGGCAGGAGCATACAATGGAGTAAAAATAGCCTCTTCAATAAATGGTGTTGGGAGACCTAGATTAGTACATGCAAAAAAAAAAAAAAAAAAATGAAACTAGATCACCAGTTTACACCATACACTGGAGTAAACTCTAAATGGATAAAAGACTTAAACATTAGTTATGATATCTACCATAAAAGTCCTAGCAGAAAACACATGCTGTAAAATTTCAGATATCCCATGTAGCAATATATTTGCCAATATATCTCCTAGGGCAAGGGGAATAAAGGAAAAAGTAAAGAAATGGGACTACATCAAATTAAAAAGCTGCACGGCTAAAGAAACCATCATCAAAATGAAAAGGGAGCCGACTGTATGGGAGAACGTATTTGCCAATGATACATCAGAAAAGAGTTTAATCTCCAAAATATGTAAATAAATCTTATGACTGAACACCAGGAAGACAAACAATGCAATTGGAAATGGGCAAAGGATCTGAATAACGCTTCTCCAAGGAGGACATACAGGTGGTCCACAGACATGAAAGAATGCTCATCATCACTAGCCATCAGAGAGATGCAAATTAATGGTTATCATTAATAAATCAACAAACAACAAGTTTTGGAGAGGATGTGGAGAAAAGGGAACGCTAGTGCACTGTTGGTGGGAATGCAGACTGCTGCAGCCACTGTTGAAAACAGTATGGAATTTCCTCAAAAAATATTAAGATTGGACCTGGCTTTTGACCCAGTGCTTCCACTGCTGGAAATATACCCTAAGAATCCCAAAACACTAAACCAAAAGAGCTTATGCTCTCCTATGTTCATAGCAGCGCTCTATACAATAGTCAAGTGTTGGAAACAGCATAAGCATCTATCAGTAGATGAATGGATTAAAAAACTGGTACATTTACACAATGGCATAGTATGCAGCACAAAGAAGAAAAAATTCCTACCCTTTGCAGTAGCATGGACAGAAGTGGAGAGCATTATGCTAAGTGAAATAAGCCAGTTGGTGAAAGACAAATACCATATATTCACACTTATAAGAGGAATGTAATGAACAAAATAAACTAACGAGCGAAACAGAACCAGAGACATGGAAGCAGGGAACAGTCAGACAGCTGCCAGAGGAAACAATGAAGGGGGAAAGAGTGGAAAAAGGGGAAGGGATTTGTTAAAGAGCATGTAGAAATGACCCATGGACGTGGACAATGGTGTGGACATGGCTGGATGGCAGGATGCAAATGGGGAAATTTTGGGAAAACTAATAGAATAATTGAGAATAAAAAGTGGAAAAAATGATATCAACAGAAATTTAAAACTCAGAAGAGTTGGAAGATAAAGTTGAAATCTCCCCAAAAATAAGTGTAGAGACAGAGGTAGATAAGAAAACAAGGAAATTAGATCAGTCCTGGAGTTCCAATATCAAAATAGTTGGACTTTCGAAAGAGAAAATAGGGAAACCAGAGAGCAGGAAATTATTGAAATGAAAATATTTCCAAGAGTTGAAGTTCTTACATTTTCACATTGAAAATCTGCTAAGTGCCCAAGCACAGTGGACAAAAATAGACCCATTATAAGGCATATCTTTGTGAAGTTTCAGAACACTGGGGACAAAGAAAAGAACCTTTTTTAAAATTATTATTATTTTATTGTTGTTCAATTACAGTTGTCTGTATTTTCTCCCCACCCCATCCAAGCCCACCTCCTTCCCTTGCTTCCACCTTCCCCCTTGGTTTTGTCCATGTGTCCTTTATAGTAGTTCCTGAAAACCCTTCTCCCCACTGTCCCTTTCCGCTTCCCCTCTGGCTGTTGTTACATTGTCCTTAACTTCAATGACTCTGGTTATATTTTGTTTGCTTTTTTCTTTTGTTGATTATGTTCCAGTTAAAGGTGAGATAATATGGTATTAAGCGTCCAAAGATTAAAAAATAGGTTATTTGCAACAAAAATCAGGAGGACTTTGAATTCTTCAACAGCAATATTGGAAGCTAGAAATCAATGGAGCATGCCTTCAGAATTTTAAAGGAGAATGGTTTCAACCTACAATTCTGTAGCCACCAAACTGTTAACCAAATGTGAAGGCAGACCAAAGATATTCCCTGACATTCATGGCAACATGAAAGATTTACCACCCACACAACACCCTTTCTCTGGAAGCTACTGCAATATGTGCTCCATGCAAAGAACAAAGAACACTGCGTGGAGCTCAGGAAGGAGGAGCTCCAGCACAGAGAGAGGAAAGGGGATGCTCAGGACGAAACAGAAGAGAGATTAAATGAGAGATGGGTGAAAGGTTTAGGGTCATCACCCAGTGCAGCTTTCTTTCCTCTGAAGATGAAACTGGGGGCTCCAGGTGTGCAGAGCATCTTGACAGAAGTTTGAGACTGGAGGAAAAAATTGCAGTTGAATTAGTAAGTGCCAAAATGTAAACAAACAGAATAGACAGTTTAATTGAAGGAAAACAAACAAACAAAAATGATGCAGGAAAATAAATCACAGAATAGTGTCTATGTGGCTTACGTGGAAAGAGCACTTGCTTCATCATAGGAATCCAAACGTTTAAACATTGATGTGATCAAAGCTATGCTATATATTGGGGGTATAAGGCAGGATGTAAAATGTGTGTATGTGTGACAGGATGGACGGGAGACGTTCTCAGTGTGGCAGTGTTGTAGTTAATGCCTATAACTTGTTAGCCAACAGGGAGCAAGAAAAGCATGGTATTTAAAGATTGGGAGGTGAGTACTGAATAATTAAAGCAATTGACTTTTTCTTTTTACCTTCCATTTATTTAATTTTTCTTTTTAAAAAAATTTTTTATTATTATTCAATTACAGTTGTATGCCTTTTCTCCCCATCCCTGCTCCCCACTCCAGTTGAACCCACCTCCCTCCCAGCAATTGACTTTTAAAATCAAACACTTGATTCTAGAGAGAGAGGCAATAGGCGATTCTTTTTTATAACCTTTTTGAGCAATTTCATTTTTAAACTCTGCATGTATAAAAATAAAAACAGACATGCAAATAAACACAATGCAGTATATATAGTGGCGTCAGAAAGATACAGATGAAGTTTTAGGTGGATTCCAATGAAGGCTGCCATTATTATCATTCACATTAATAAAGTATGTATGTAAAAGAAATTTCTTCAGTCACTTATTTCAAGATGTTCTTTTCAACTTCCAGTTTTAGCGTATTGGTCCTTTCCTATTGAAGTGATTAGTAGTAGAAGTTTTACTTTTTCTTTTCTTCAAATTTAATTTTTTATTGTTGACACTTTTACAGATGTTCCCATTTTCCTCCTCCCCCCAGGCCTTACCCTTCTCCCTGGCCTTCACCATATTGTTGTCTGTGTCCATGGGCTATGCATATGCCTTTGGTAATTTTAATACTTGTATTTTTCCCCATGCTTTTGGTTTTTCCTAGGTTATGGTCAATATCAGTAAAAATATATAATAAAAACACAGTGAAAATGTGAATACCTATATGAGATAACAGACACCAGAATATAAAGTGAAGATTCAGTGAAGGCAGTGACCCAGGTGTTTTCAAATATCTGGATGTTAGCATGATGTAGATTAAACATCTGGATGGTTAAGTTAAATAACTTTAGCTGCCTACTATCAAGTGGATACAGATTAATATTTCATTGTTCTAACAAATGCAAAAATGTTGGTGGGTTCTTATGATTATTTTTCTTTCCGTTGAATAAAAAGAGCATACTGACCATCTGTTCATAAATGTGTTACCAGTTGGCCAGTGACAGTTGTCTTCGGTGGCTAGGCCATTATCTGTGCAAATATCGGTAAGTGGCTGTGGAGCACTGAGGAGCACTCACTGGCCCATGAGGCTTTTTGAGCCATTATGAGCATAATGCAAATGTGTGATTCAAGTTGGTGCTCAACTGTATTGCCACAGGCTGTAAAATGTTTTGTGTGGTTGCATGTGTTTTTACTTAAGCTTTCCACTTTCTCTTTTCTATAGAAAGTTACAGAAAGAACAGTTTCTTTGTGGTCGCTGATAAACAGTAATAAAGACACATTCAGAAACCCTTTCTATACTAAAGAAATCAATAGAGTTTTATATCCAGTTGCCAGTATGCGTCACTTGGAACTTTGGGTGAATTACTACATTAGATGGAACCCCAGAATCAAACAACAGGTAAATGAACTGACATTGTTGAAAATAGTAATGTCGATTATTACTTCTGGACTTTGATAATGTTATCTGGTATTTTTTAAATATAATGGGGGGAAAGTATCAGACTAAAAATTCACGCTTGCTTTTAAATACAACTTTCATTAAAATTGTTATTAATTACTAAACCATCTATTTTGATCAGGGTGAAACTTATATTCTTTTGTTAATGGGAATCATATAGTCTTTTTACTAAAGTGTAAACTGATTTAATGCTCTGGAAAATGACTGAGTTTTGATAGCCAAGGATTTTCTTTAATCACTAGAAGTTTTTGCACATGGTAGGAAAGAAAACATCTACTATTTGGTTCAGGGGTATGTACTAGGTCAACTAACATCAGAGTGCTTTTTCCTGAGGGGTATCATTTAAAAATAGAAACAATGGTTTTTGAAGTGAAAAATGTCACATTTTATTAAAGACATACTCACGCTTTCCATTTTCCCACTCCAACTCCATCAGAAATCAGAAGAAAAATATAACCTGTTTTTAAAGGTTCAGTAGTACCTCCAGTTAGTGTGATTTGTTCCAAGTGCTATAAATATTCAGTATTTGTGATTGCTCTTTGTAAAAGTTTGCACATTTTCCAGTCATTTGGATGGTTGACTACCTGTTCTCGCAGGGCAGTCTTGCATAAACGCCAACTTTAATCCTGCTAGAAATCATCAGGCAACAGCAGGGACCCGGTGCTGCAGGCTGTCTCTTAGATTGCTTGTTCTACTCAGGCAGCTGGCCGCTATGCTCTCTCTTCTCAGTGGGGAAATGCCCAGTTGAAGCTGGCGCTCTCATTTCAAGGTCTCTGATGCATGCATGAAAGGCTCTTGCAATTTAGTAATGGTTGAAATATGTAACCTTTTGGAAAGTGACAGATCCCAGGGCTGGAGAACATCCACTTGTTAGCTTGGGATTTGAGAAGCATGTTGAGGGCATTTATTTAGCAGTAGTTCTAGTGAGTGTAATATCAAGTAAAAAGTAACTGAATAAAAATAAATTAATTAATTAAAAAAAGAAAATGATAATAATTACAAATTTAAAAAAAAAAAAAAAGGGAATTTTCCCAAGGTTCTAACTGCTGTTACAGAGGACATATCCCTTTTCTAATTAAAAAATATTATATAGATGAGCAGTGTCTGTCCTATACATTAAGCCCTTGCTGTATGTATTGCAGCTTTCTTTTAAGCCACTGGTAATTAGGAAGCATTGACAATTATATAGATTATATAATCTCTCATCGTCCATTTGTACTTAGAGAAATTCTTAAAATTCAAGGAATTAAGAGCAATTCCAGCAATATAATTAATGATTCTCCTTGAAGAAGTTACCAAATAAGATAAAAATATTATGTTTAGTGTAATTCAGTGTTGTATATTTTAACGTATACTATTCTTTATATGGCAATAATCCATATTACATAGATTAATCAAGATGCTCTATTTTGACATAACCAAACTCTTCAGTTACCTGTTTGCCTTTCTTTTTTGAAGTTCAAGTGATGCTTTTTTGGTTTCTTATTATAAGATTTAGTGAAAATATGTGATTGTCTAACCACTACGCTGTACACCTGAAACCAATAAAAAATAATATTGAAAGTAAAAAAAAAAGCAATTCATTTCTGAATATATAAATGTAATAATAATAATTGTGTGGCAAGGGAAGTTGGAAGAGGCATGATTAGGAGAACTTACTATAATGTATCTATCCCCTTATTCTCAAAGAGTTTGGCAAAATTGAACTGGGCCAGACAGGACTGAGCATTCTGTGGTAGAGGTTTCTGTTTTCTTTAGACAGTAATTGGTCTATATTATGATCTGTGAAATATACTCAAAAAATAAAATAACTTATTCTTTCAATAGAGATTTTCTGAACATGGAGGGTCCCACACATATCTTTACGTCCATTGGCACTTTGTATTTTCATCACCCAAATATTGAGTGTCCCCATGCATCAGGCATAGGGGGGACACAGAAATTAAGAAGAGATGGTTTCACACACAAGCAGCTCCTAGGCTGGTGGGGGCACCCAGGAACATAAGCCAATGATTATAATGCTCAGGGAGAAATACAACAATAAAGTTGTAAACTAAGTACATTAGATTTCTTAATGACCTTATATAGAACATTATTTCATACAGAAATAGGTTAAAGTTCAATTACATAGGAGGTTTTTTTTTTAATTATATAATGTAAACCTTAAATAGTATACTTCACCACTTGAAAGTTAAATTGTTACTCACTTATGTGGCCCAGTTGGTATACAAATGATTCCTTGGCACCTAGAGCACTCACAACGCAATGGTATGCTATCAGTACTGAAAGACCCAAAAGCATATATAGCCCCTCCCTATAATGAGCTGTTCGCCTAGAAGAAGGCAGGGTTAGGGTGCTTTTAGGAGCAAAAGTCACCAACCCTTGCTACCACATAAAAACTCAGCAAAGTTGATGGAAAAATTAATGCTTACATTTGATAAGATTTGGCAAGCTATCAATAAGCAAATTTGGTACTTTTATTTAATATAAGGAAATTGCTCATGTCGAAAGCAGAAGTATAAATCAGTCACATTATAAATCTACGTGGTAAGCTTCAGCCTCTGGTAAGCCTCATAGTACTTGGGGAACCAGTGCACCTCATGTAGCTGTCAGCCGGGGTTGTACTGGGCAAGTTCACATTTTCCGTAGTGGTTATTCAAGGATGAGAACAAGGACAGTCAGCTGTGTAAGTTGGACAGTCAGTTGAACTGTGCGCTGTTTAAGTCATTTCTAATATAGAAAAGTAAAAAGGAATATGAATATAAACATCATTTGAACCCTAAAATACTTCCATACCTAGCTGATTGCCTATCTCCTATTCTGGGCTGAGCTGGCACACTCTTTACTTCATTATTCATTTCCCCAAGCAAAAAGTTGAGATGTAGTATTTAAAGTCACTTGACTTTAAGTTTCCTTTTTCATTATTTTGTCTTTTGGTATGCTATCACAAATAGATTCTTCTATTTATATCTTCTAAATGGTTTTTGTTTGTCTATAGCCAAATTACTTCTATATATTTTGTACCCATTACTAGGCTAAATTATCCTTTTATTTTTAATAGTTTTTCCATCTGCTCTCTCAAGTTTTCTAATTACACAGCCTTGTCATAAGCAAAAATGATTGTTTTACCTCTGTTCTCTTTTTCTTGTCTAACTGTAGTTGCTGATACAATAACAAGCTGATTCTAATAGTCATGAAACAGGGAGGTTTTAAAAAATAGTCAAGGTAATTTTGGAAATTATCAAGGAAGAACTTGCCTGCTATATATCAAGAACTTATATGAAACAAAATAGTGCCCAGAAACAGACCATATAGAAGTGGAGACTTGGTAGGGTAAGAAGGTAGCATCGTAAATGCATAGGGAAAAGATGGACTGATGGTAATTGGTGCTGGCATAGCAAATTACACTTAACATGTCTAAACGGAACTCCTAATGTTCCCCCCAAACCTGCTTTTCTTTCTGTCTTCTCCTTTCAGTTCTTGGCAACTCCATCCTAGTTGCTCTGGCCAGAAACCTTAGACTCATCCTTGATGCCCTACTCTCTCACATTTCACGTCCAGTCTGTCAGGAGAGCCTGCTAGGCTGTATTATCTCCTACCGTGACCATGTTTGGGGTTTTTTTTTTTTTTTTAGATTTTATTTATTTTTAGAGAGAGGGGAAGAGAAGGAGAAAGAGGAGGAGAGAAACATCAATGTGTGGTTGCCTCTCGTGCATCCCATACTGGGGACCTGGCCTGCAACCCAGGCATGTGCCCTGACTGGGAATCAAACTGGCGACCCTCTGGTTCGCAGCCCACACTCAATCCACTGAGCTACACCAGCCAGGGCTGGTCCCCATCCCTCTTAACCTGCTCTACTTTTTTTCCCATGGTATTCACCTTCGAACATTCTTTGTAACTCACAGGAATCGTTAATATTTGTTTGTCTGTCTCCCCCTGCTGGAAGATAAAAACCATAAAAACAGAAATTTGGGCATCCTTTGTTCACTGATGGATCTTGACCACCTAGAACACTGTCTCAATCTCAGTGGAATGCATGAACAGAAAAATGGCCAAAGGATATTAACAGGCAGCACCCAGAACTTACTGGGCATCAGGCACTCAACAAAACATTTCTATTCTAATGCTGTTATGTGCATTTCTGAGAAACCTCACAGTCTGCAAAGTCACAGAAAAAACAAACAGGGCTTATAGGAATAATAGGATTAGGAAGAGACCTCTCCAAGCCTATGAAACTTTGTAACCAGAGCACTAGTGAAAGCAACAGTCCCAGTAGATGGCACAGTTACATGACTGCTGAATGTGCATTTGACTTCCATTGATCACTCCTTGGCAACCTGTAGTGGGGTGACTAGTGGCCCCCAAAACACATGTCCACTGGGAATCTGTGAATGTGACCTTATTTGTACAGAGAATCTTTACAGATGTAATTAAGGATCTCACGATGAGATCCTCATGGATTTAGAGTGGACCCAGTGTCAGAGTACATCCAGTGGCAGGTATCCTTAGAAGGGACAGCAGAGGAAGGCTGCAGACACATATAGGGGAGAAGACCATGTGAAAACAGGAGTGGTTGGAGTGATGCTGCCACAAGCGAAGGAAGCCTAGAACCACCAGAAACTGGAAAAGGCAAGGAAGGGTTGTCCCCTAGATCCTCCAGAGGAAGTGCAGGCCTTCTGACACCCTGATTTCAGGATTCTGCCCTGCAGAACTGTGAGAAAACAGTTTTTTGTTTTAAGCCACTAAATTTGTGTTAATTTGTTACAGCAGCCACAGGAAATGAGTACACAGTCTTAAACCCCAGGCCTCATGCTCCCTCCGCTGAGATGCTGGTCCTAGAGGGCATCTGCTCCTAATGCAGACCATTCCCTTCAGCATTAACAATTGGATCCAAGGCCTAGGCTTCTTCATCAGTGCATCATCTTCACAGCTTCCTTGTTGGTGTTCATAGCTTTGGCAGACAGCTTAAATCATTGGAGAGCAGGACAGCTCTAGAAGCTACTAGAACTAGAGGAACACACTTCTGTAGACTTTGGCTTTTTTCTTAATGTCTTCATATATTGCTTAAGCTTTCTAGAGCTTGCCCTTGATCACTTCAAAACATTGATGTGATGGTGAGGGGGTCTTCCAGGGACTCTCCTGTTGTGTATAGTGGCCTGGGTGGTAATTGCATTAGTGTCTCTATACGTAAACATTGGTTGAGCTGAACATTTTAAGATTTGTGCACATTAATGTGTAATTTATCTCAGTACAAAAGTTTTAAAAATTAACATACTGGAAGCATCATATTCTGTTCCAGCATGACCTCTTTTTTGATACTGCCATCAATGTGTTATTTATCAATCAAAGCATTTGGCGTTGTAGCAAAGCAGACGATGTTGACTGACTTCACTCACAACAACCCTGTGAGGTCTGTGGCATTTTTATTCCCATTTGACTGAGGGGAAGTAGAGGAACCTAGAAGGTTAAGTCACACAGCAGATGAGAGACAGAGCAAGATTCACACCGAGGCTGGTGGGTGTCAGCACCGCTGCTCTCAGCCAGGCATGTTACTATGAGCAATAACATATGAAAAGGTGTGGTAGAGCAGGGCAAGGCAATTGAAAACTACCATGTTACTGTCCTCAAATTGGCAACCAAAAAAAAAAATACTCTTCTGTTCCCAACTCCTGGTGAGGACATGGAGCAACAGGAACTGCCATGCTCACTAGTGGGTGCATAAGATATCACTACCTCAGAGAGGAATTTGGCAGCATCTAGTGGAGTTAGACCATATTTGGCCTCTCCAGCAGTCCTGTCCCTGGTCAAATTCCTTCAACAGACATTTGCACACGTGCATGAGGAGATGTGTCCAAAGATAGCAAAGCAATGCATGTAGTAGTAGAAAGCACTGGAAATTGCTGGCTACTCATCAGTTTGGGAATGGATAGATAAACTGGTTTATTCATTCAATGGACCTCAAGAATCAAATTCAGAAACATACTGTTTGGTAAAAATGTCAATTGATAACTACAGAATATACCACCTTTGATAAAAACTTTCACAAAATAGAAAATAATAGCTTATTTTGTTTCTGGATACATACTCACTTACAGGAAAAGTGTCACAAATCTCCACAGGAAGGACAACTACCCACCAACTTGAGAAGAGTTGTTGCCTCTGGGAGCAAAAGGGCAGCAGGCCTGGTAACAGGAAACACAGGAGACGGGAGCTGTGTCTAGGTTGAAAAATGTTTTAAAAATGGTGATGCATGTGGGAAGAAATGTGTACATAGTTATTTCTTGGTGGCGTTTTATCATTCTTGGTAATTTTCTGTGTTTTTCAATTATGCAATATTGTAGGAACTTATGTATGAATGTTAAACCTCACTTAGAGGGCTTATGCAGACAATAGGACATGTGTACTGAGCAGGTGAATTTTTGTACTGTCGTGGGCACAAAGTAGTAACTCAGGCTTGTGCTTCTCCCCAGCAGCCAAATCCAGTGGAGCAGCGTTACATGGAGCTCTTGGCATTGCGCGATGAATACATAAAGAGGCTGGAGGAGTTGCAGCTTACCAACTCTGCCAAGCTTTCTGATCCCTCGACTTCACCTTCAAGTCCTTCGCAAATGCTGCCCCACGTGCAAACTCACTTCTGAGAGGGAGCCTTGCCCAGCGCTGCGTTCAAGCTCTGAATAAAGGAAATAGTTGACTTTCATTTGGGGTCTCTGTACAAAGTAGATTAAAATATTTGCCCCCATGTAGAACTTGAATTAATGTAATCTTAAACTCTTGAATATGTGCCTTCTAGATTACATATTACAAGAAAACTATAGTGTCTACATGGCAGTCAGATCGAAGGAGCCCAGATATGGATTTGGAAAATCCTGACATCTTTCAAAAGGAGTTTTTGAAAAATACAAAGTTTAAATTTAATTTGTCTCTTTAGAAATGCTATGTATACAATGCATAATTTGTGGGCTTAATTAGAATAACTTTATTTTAAACTAAAGGGGAAACAGGTTTGTGATTTTCCTCAGGTTGCTTAAAAGCATTGCTTCAGATTATCCACAGCGAACCCAGATATGAAACCTGTGTTACTGCCAAAACCAAATTGAGCTCAGCTTCTAAAGCATTATCAGAAAAGAAGGTATTTCAATAATTGCCAAATTTTATACCATCCTAAGTGGTGACTTAAGGAGAAATAGCTGTGTAGATGAGTTTTTCATTATTTTGAAATTTTGGAATATGAAGTATTTTCCTCTAATTTTCAAGAGAAGCATATTTTTATATTTAAAAGAAACTGATGGGTCCCAGTTAAATATGATTTGATTTTTTAAACTTTGCCAGTTCTATTTTCTAAGTTTTTTCCATGAGCTTCCCTAAAATTCTGATCCATTTTCAGGTTGTGGGAAACCCTCTATAAAGCACTGTGCAAGGATGTCAGATGTGATGTGCTGCTGAGGTGAATGTTTTCACAAATGTTGCTCTATTCAAACCAGCTTATCTGCCAAAGCTTAGGGTTGACCATCTTGGATGTTTGAGTTATGCTAGAGCATCATATTTGAAATAAAAGTCGCAGATGTACATTTGTTGAGTATATCTTGAAAGTATTGTGTTTGTTAATTTCAGTTAAAATGGTGTTGGGTGCCCCTCCTCCCAAGCGTGCATAAAAACTGGTTCTACACATTTTTACTTGAAGTACACAGCAGTTTGCTTTTTTGGTTGTTTTTCCTGTAGTATTAAATGAAATTTCAAATGCAGTTCTATTTGATATCTGAACTAATTCATTTAGTGAGTATATTTGTAAAAGTTAGGGCTAGATTTAAAGCAATTAACATGTTTTACAATGATCTGTAAAGGACTATTTATAGCTAATATGGTTTTGTTTTCAATGAATTAGAGAGATTAAATATATCTTTGTAAGTTATTTTATGTCATAGTTTAATTGGTCTACCAAATATGACATCTCAGAAATAGTAGTATAATGTATAAATTTTGTATGTATAAGAAATTTTATTAGACATTCTCTTGCCTTTTGTAAACACTGTAAATATTTCATAAATTAACAAAGTGTCACTCCATAAAAAGAGAAAAAAGCTAATACTAATAGTTTAAAGAATTTTGTGGAATTTCATGAAACATTTTTCATGGCAATAATGACTAAAAACCTGCTATAATAAATACATTAACATAGCACTCTGTTTTCAGGGATGTAATTTTATATATATATATATATATATATATATATATATATATATATATATCTCTTAAATGTGCATGGTATCATCTTTTCCTGTCTTGACTTCACATGCTCTTGGTCTTACCAGCAACCTTATAGGGCTCTCTCCCCAAATCCTAGCAATATTGGATATTTAAGTGCATTAACAATGCAGATTTTAAGAGTCACAACTCTATTAAAGTAAGGACAGCTTTCACAAAAGTACAGGGAGTGCATAGACACAAGACTTCAGATTCCGGATGGAGAACAAAATAGGTGATATTAAGGGAGAGTAAGATATTGGTTGAAATAAGGTATACCACATGTCTCATTAGGTAAGAATTTTTGAAATCCTCCAAACTGTGCTGCCAATTAGAAATTACATTGTTTATTCATATGCATCTGAAAAATGCTAAATAATTATAGCAGGAAACTAAAATTAACCATTATTTTAAAATCTGAATAGGACTCTATATCTTTTAAAACTATGAGTATTTGAAATGCTTTGTGAGGTTCTGTCTTTAGACATTGTTGTGTTTAATCCCCACTACAAACTCACAGGCTACACGGTATTCTATTATCGTATTTTTCAGCAGAGAAGGTCATTAATCCAGGGGTTCACTGACATGCCCAAAATTCCACAGCATCAAAACAACTATAAAGATCCAAGATGGCAGAAGAGTACATGGAAGCTACACTAACCTCCCAGGACCAATCAGGAATTACCGCTAAATGGTAGAGAAATCATCTTGAATAACTAACTAAACACTAGCTGGAGAGAAGCCTTATAATCAAGGACAGACAGAAGAAACCACTGCCCCACAATGAGACTGGTAGGGAGTACAGAGGAGGCACGAGAGGGTTGGCTGGGCTCTCATGGGCAGCAGCTGAAGTTCCAGAGAGCTATTTCAGTGGCCAGGGATTCCACTGAAAAGTGTGGGGTCTAAACACCAAGCTAGGCTCCCCAGCCTACATCCCCAGACCTGGAAAGGAATCCAGATAACATCCAGATGTGAAAAAGCAGCAGGGTTTCTGGCTGCCAGGGAGAGATGGATGGAGACTCAGAGAAGCTCTTAAAGGGCCAACACACACAATTTCATTTGCAGCCACTTACCCTGGGCTCAGGCTGTGAGAGGGCAGAGTGGACTAGATATGCTTGAGGAGAGTCTGGAGTTGGTGGCCCTGGGGAGAGAACTGAAGAGAAAGCCACCAGGATCCCTGTGCTGAGTCATTCCCTGTACCGCAGAAGCCATGTCTCTCAGATCACTCCCAAGTGGCATCAGCCTGAGGGGAAGCAGTACCCTGCCCACAAGAATTACTCTAACCCACCCTGTGGTGCTTAGCCAGGCTGCTGATTACAGCTTTAGGCTGTATCATTGATGAGTTTAACAACTAAGATGGAAAACATGAAGAAGCAGCCAAAATAGGAAAACAAAATGGACACCAAATGAAAGAATAAGAAAATTCTCCAGGTGAACTAGATGAAATTCAAGCAAGCAATTTAGCAGAGAGTTTAGAGTAATGATTATAAGGATACTCAACAGCATGAAAAAAGACAGAAACCATAAAAAAGGACCAGTCAGAAATAAAGAATACACATCTGAAATAAATAATACACTGGAAGGAATAAACTGTAGGTTAGATGAAGCAGAGGATTGAATCAGTGATTTGGAAGACAAGGTAGGAAAAAAAAAAAAAAACCCAGGCAGAACGGCAAAACAAACAAACAAAAAATTAAAAATGACACTTTAAGAAACAGTTTGTACAACATGAAACATAACATCCACATCATGGGAATACCAGAATGACAAGAGAATGAGCAAGGGATAGAGAACCTACTTGAAGAAATAACAGAAAACTTCCCTAATCTGGTGAAGGGAAAAGACACATAAGTCCAGGAACCTCAGAGAATCCCAAACAAGTTGGACCCAAAGAGGCCTACACTGAGACACATCATAATTAAAATGACAAAGCTTAAAGACAAGGAGAAAATCCTAAAAGCCATAAGAGAAAACCAGGTGATTACATACAAGGGAGCACCAATTAGACTGGCATCTGATTTCTCAAACATTTCAGGCCAGAAGGGAATGGTTTGAAATATCCAAGATGATAAAAAGCAAGAATCTACAACCAAGGCTACTTTACCCAGCAAGACTATCATTTAAAATGGAAGGAGAAATAAGGAGCTTCCCAGACAAGAAAAAGCTAAAGGAGTTTGTTAACAACAAATGTAAAAGGGCTGACTTTAAGAAGAAGAAAGAGAAAAAGCAGAGGAAATAGTCTAACAACAAAATGTCACTAAAAACGTATCTATCAATAATCACCTTAAATGTAAATGGCATAAATGCCCCAACCAAAAGACATAGGGTACCTGAATGGATTTTATTTTAAAGACACATATATGTGCTGCCCCCAAGAGACTCAACTCAGATCAAAATATATACACAGACTAAAAGTAAAGGGATGGAAAAGATACTTCATGCAAATGGAAAGTGGGAGGAAAAAGCTGGGTACCAGTACTTATATCCAACAAAATAGGCTTTAAAACCAAGGCTATAGTAAGGGACAGAGAAGGACACTATATCGTGATAAAGGGAACAATCCAACAAGAGGTAATAACCCTAGTAAACATTTATGCCCCCAACATAGGAGCACCTAAATATGTAAAGCAAACCTTGATGGACATAAAGGGAGAGTTCAACAGAAATACAATCATAGCTGGGGATTTTAACACTGCATTGACTTCAATGAATAGATCTTCCAGGCAAAATATCAACAAGGAGAGAGCAGCCTTAAATGACACATTAGATCAAATGGATTTAATTGATATCTTCAGAGCATTTCACCCCAAAGCAGCAGAATATACATACTTTTCAAGTGCGTATGGAACATTTTCTAGGGTAGATCACATTTTAGGACACAAAACAAGTCTCAATAAATTTAAGAAGATTGAAAAATCAAGCATCTCTGATCACAATGCTATGAAACTAGAAATCAATCACAAGAAGAACACTGAAAAAATACAAAGAAATTGAAGCTAAATAACACTTTATTAAACAATGAATGGGTCAACAACAAGATAAAGGAAGAAGTCAAAAGATACCTTGAAACAAATGAAAATGAGGACACAACAATCCAAAATCTGTGGGACACTGGGAAAGCAATCCTAAGAGGGAAGTTCATAGCATAACAGGACTATCTCATAAAACAAGAAAAAGCTAAAATAATCTAACTTCACACTTAAAGGAACTTGAAAAAGAACAACAAACAAAGCCCAAAGTGAGTAGAAGAAAGGAAATAGTAAAGATAAAACAGAAATAAATGAAAGAGTCTAAAAAAATGATACAAAAGATCAATGAATTCAAGTACTCTTTCTTTGAAAAGATAAACAAGAACAAAGAAACTTTAACAGACTCTACAAGATAAAAAGGTAAAGGACCCAAATAAACAAAATCAAAAATGAAAGAAGAGAAATAACAACTGACAGCAAAGAAATACAAATGATTTTAAGAAAAAAATTATGAACAACTGTATGCCAACAAACTGGACAACTTGGAAGAAATTGGTAAGTGCTAAGAAACATACAATCTTCCAAAAGTAAATCAGGAAGAATGAATCTGGATAGACAGATTACACCTAATGACATTGAAGCAACATTCAAAAAACACCCAACAAAATCCCTGGACCAGATAGCTTCACGGGTGAAATTTACCAAACAATCTGAGAACACTTCTCAAACGATTTCAAAAAATTCAACAGGAGGCAAGGCTCCCAAACCCATTTTATGAGGCCAGCACTATCCTAATTCCAAAACCAGGTAAAGACACTACAAAGAAAAAATTATAGACCAATATACCTGATGGACATAGATGTTAAAATCCTCAACACAATATTAACAAACCAAATACAGCAATGCATCAAAAAGATCATACACCATGATTAAATGGGATTTATTCTGGGGATGCAAGGTTGGTACAACATTCACAAATCAATGTGATTCACCACATAAACAATAGGAAGGATAAAAGTGACATGATCCTATCAATAGATGCAGAAAAAGCTTTTGATAAAATACAGCATTCATTCATGATAAAAAAAAAAAAAACTCTCAGGAAAGTTGGAATAGAGGGAATATACCCAAACATAATAAAGGCCATATATGGCAAACCCACTGCCAGCATCATACTCTGAGCAAAAACTACAAGTGTTCCCCTTAATATTGAGAACAAGACAGAGATGTTTGCTTTCACCTCTCTTATTCACATAGTACTGGAAGTCCTAGACACATCAGTCAGACAAGAAGAAGAAATAAAAGGCATCCAAATTGGAAAGGAAGAAGTAAACCTGTCTTTATTTGCAGAAGACACGATACTGTGCATAGAGAACCCCAAAGATTCCACCAAGAAACTACTAGAAATGATAAATGAATTCAGCAACATAGCAGGATATAAAATTAATATCCAGAAATCAGTAGCATTTTAAAAATTCTAAGCAAAAATTAATGGAAATGTAGAGAAGCATACAGAATCAAAGAAAAGTCTGAAAATCTCAAGGAGTGGCAAGAATCAGTCAGTTCTAAGGCAATAGGAGTGCAGGGACCATACTCTCAAGTGTTGCGATTGTTGTGAACAAGCTCCTACAGCCCTTTTCAGCCCATTCAGGATTCAGGGTCCATGTCAAGAATACTTGCCTGACCTACCTTGAGTCATATACCAAAACCATCATCCACAAGAGGGTAGGGACTCTTTTTCTTTTCTTTTTAAAATATTTAATTATTATTAGGATACATAATACTTTGTTTTGTTTTTATTATATAAGGAATTTTTGGTATATTTCCTTGATTATGCTATTACACTTGTCCCAATTATCCACCCTTTGCCCCCATCCACCCACTATGTCCCTTCCCTCCAGCAATCCCCCCTTAGTTCGTGTCCATGGGTCATGCGTATAAGTTCTTCGGCATCTCCATTTCCTATACTATTCTCAACATGCCCCTGTCTATTTTGTACCTACCAATTTTGCGTCCTAATCCCTGCACATTTTCCCTGTTCCCCCTCTACACACTCCCAGCTGATAACCCTCCAAATGATCCCCATATCTATGATTCTGTTCATGATCTGGTTGTTTCCTTCGTTTGTTTTTGTTTTTTAGATTCAGTTGCTGATAGTTGTGAGTTTGTTGTCATGTTAATGTTCATAGTTTTGATCTTTTTCTGAAATAAGTCCTTTTAACATTTCATGTAATAATGGCTTTGTGATGATGAGTTCCTTTAGTTTTACCTTGTCTGGGAAGGACTTTATCTGTCCTTCCATTCTAAATGATAGCTATGCTGGATAGAGTAATCTAGGTTGGAGGTCCTTGCTTTTCATCACTTTGTATACTTCTTGCCAATCCCTTCTAGCCTGCAAAGTTTCTTTTGAGAAATCAGCAAACAGTCTTATGGGAACTCCTTTGTAGTTAACTCCATTCTTTTCTCTTGCTGCTTTTAAGATTCTCTTTTTCTCCTTACACTTCAGCATTTTAATTATGATGTATCTTGGTGTGTTCCTCCTTGGGTCTAATTTCTTTGGGATTCTCTGGGCTTCCTGGACTTCCTGGGAGTCTATTTCCTTTGCCATATTGGGGAAGTTTTCCTTCATTATTTGTTCAAGTAAGTTTTCAATTTCCTGCTCTTCCTCTTCTCCTTCTGGCACCCCTATGATTTAGATGTTGGAGCATTTGAAGTTGTCCTAGAGGTTCATAAATCTCTCCTCATTTTTTTGAATTCTTGTTTCTTTGTTCTGTCCTGGTTGAATGTTTATTTCTTCCTTTTGTTCCAAATCATTGATTTGAATCCCAGCTTCATTCCCTTCACTGTTAGTTCCTCTAGATTTTTCTTTATTTCAATTAGTATATCCTTCATGTCTTCCTTTATTTTGTGGCCATACTCAATGAGTTCTGTGAGCATACTGATTACCAGTGTTTTGAACTCTGCATCTGATAGGTTGGCTATCTCTATTTCATTTAGTTCTTTTTCTGGGGTTTGGTTCTGTTCTTTCATTTGGGCCACGTTTCTTTGCCTCAATTTGGTGGCCTCCCTGTGTTTCTGGGTATTAGGTAGAGCTGCTTTTACTTCCTGTCTTAGTAGTGTGGCCTATGTAGAAAAGGAGCCTGTAAATTTTGTGGAGCAGAGCCTTAGGTAATTGTCAGGGTGGGACAACCTGCTTCATTGCTTTTTGGTTCTGGGAGTGGGGCTTAGAGAGGGGTCAGTGCTGCTCCCTGGCTTCTGGAGGCCTGCCAGGCACTCTATCCACTTTCAGTCACGTCACACACCTTCCATATGTGATTGGCGCACTTCCAGCTGATGCCATGTAGTTTGTGTATTTTCTAAGCCCATGTGGGTCCTTTAAGAGGTGAAAATCTGGCAATTTCTTCCACTGTTTCAACCACCCACTGGTTTTAACAGCCAGAGATAATGGGGATTTATCTCCCTGGTGCCGGCACCCTGGGCTGTACATTCTGCCCTGGATCTGGGGTCACTCATTCCCAAGACATCCCTCCCCATTTTTATCCACCACACATGAATGTGGGACTGTCCGTTCCTCCACCACCCCCATCACCTCTCCAAGCCACACCTCATCCTCCCTGCCCCAGGTCCATGACTCTGTGCCTCCTACCCATCTGGATGAATGTAGCTTCTTTAAATCCTTGGTTATTGGACTTCCATAGCTCAATTTTCAGATGTTTCTGGTTGTTATTTCTTTATGAGATCTCATGTGATCCTATTGTTGTGTGAGGAGACAAAGCATGTCTACCTACACCTCCATCTAGACCGGAAGTCTCAGTTGCATTTTTATATGCCAATAGCAAATTGACAGAAAGGGAAATTAAGAAAACAATCCCAATTGCTAGCAGTAGGGGAGTATAAGGGGACTAAATTATAATGGAAAAAATATAATAAATATTAAATTTATAAAATGCAAAAAAAAAAAAAAAAGAAAGAAAGCAATCCCATTCATGATTGCTTCAAAAGGAATAAAATACCTACACAAAACCTAACCAAGGATGTAAAAGACCTGTACTCAGAAAATTATAAGACACTGAAGAAATTGAGAAGATGCAAATAAGTGGAAACACATACTATGTTCCTGGATAGGAAGAATTAACATCATTAAAATGTCCATACTACCCAAAGCAATCTATAGATTCAATGCAATTCCTATCAAGATTCCAATGGCATATTTCACAGAACTGAAACAAATATTTTAAAAATGTATATGGAACTACAAAAGGCCCTGCATAGCAACAATGATCCTGAGAAAAGAGAACAAGGTTGGAGGAATCACGCTACCTAATATGCAACTATACTATAAGGCCATAGTAATCAAAACAGCATGGTACTGGCATAAAAACAGACACATAGATCAATGGAACAGAACACAGAGCCCAGAAATAAATCCACACCTTTATAGTCAATTAATATTCAACAGAGGAAGTAAGCACATACAATGGACTAAAGATAGTGTATGCAAAAAATGTCATTGTGAAAATTGGACAAACACATGGAGAATAATGAAACTAGACCACCTTCTTACACCACACACAAGAATAAATTCAAAATGAATCACAGGCTTAAACGTTAGACCTGAAACCATAAAAATCCTAGAAGTAAACATAGGCAACAAAATCTGAGACATTGCTCATAGCAATATTTTTTCTGATATATCTCCCCAGACAAAGGAAACAAAAGAAAAATAAACAAATGGGAATATATTGAACTAAAAAGTTTTGCACAGCAAAGGAATTCATCAACAAAATAAAGAGACAATCCAAGGAATAGGAGAACATATTCTCCAATACATCTGATAAGGGGTTAATATCCAAAATTTATAAAGAACTTACAAAACTCAACACCAAAAAAACAAACAACCCCATAAAAAATGGGCAAAGGACCTGAATAGACACTTCTCCAAGGAGGACATACAGATGGCCAATAGACATATGTAAACATGTTCAATGTCACTAATCATCAGAAGAATATGAATTAAAGCACAATGAGATACCATCTCACACCTGTCAGAATGGCTATCATCAATAAATCAACAAACAAGTGCTGGTGAGGATGTGGAGATAGGGGAACCCTTTTGCATTGTTGGTGGGAATGCAGATTGGTGCAGCCACTGTGGAAAGCAGTTTGGAGATACCTCAAAAAATTAAAAATGGATCTGCCTTTTTACCCAGCAATCCCACTTGTGAGAATATACCCAAAGGAACTCAAAACACATAATTCGAAGGAACATAAGCATGCCTATGTTCATTGCAGGATTATTTATGATCACTAAGATATGGAAGCAGCCCAAGTGTCCATCAGTAGAAGAGTGGATAAAACAACTATGGGGCATTTACACAAAGGAATACTCGGCCATAAAAAAGAAGAAAATTTTACCCTTTGCTACAGTATGGATGGACCTGGAGAACATTACGCTAAGTGAAATAAGCCAGACAGAGAAAGACAAATACCATGTGATTTCACTCATATGTGGAATCTAATGAATAAACTGAACTAGCAAGGAAAATTGGACAGACTCTTTGATGGAGAGCAGATGATAGCTAGTGGGGATGTTATAGGGTGGAGGGATTAAGCAAAAAGATAAAAGGACTCATGGACATGGACAACAGTGTGGTGATTGCTGGAAAGTGATTGCTGGGGATTATAAGTGCACTAAATGGTAATGGAAAAAATGAAGATTAAATAAAAACAATGTATACAAGGATTAAACTAAATTCAGCCTTTTTTGAGTTCCCACTGAATACTTTAGCTCTGCCTTCTGGAATGAAACAGAACAATATCTTCCTGGAACAGCCTTCCATATAATTTGGAATCATACCTACTGTTGATAATATAACAGTTTTTTTCTAAATATAGTCAAAGCACTTTTTGATCTAATTTTGGTAATGCAACAAGGCTTATTTTTATGGGGTTTTTTTGGAAGGAATAATTTTCAAAAGTTTTACACTAAGCTGACTAGTATCTCATCAACTGCAGCCCTCTCTACAGAGTGCAAATCTGTGGTGCCAGTCATTTGGACAGCTCTTGTGGCATTTGGGGGCATTAGGCAAAAATAGGACTATATAAAGGGAAAGTTCTTAAAATACAGGAATTTTATTAGGTTCTACACATTTATGACTGTGAAATTTCATGATACTTTTTTCATGAATATACCTATTGGTGGCCATAAAGCAAAAGTAGGGTATACCCAAAGGAAATAAAAAATGTGTATAGTGTGCAGCCCACCAACAAGAATAAGGATTAACAAATTCACAGAAAAATCTTACAGGGTTGTAGATTGCAGCTGAATTTTTTAGGTTCACAGAATCACTAAATGCATGATGCTGAAATAACAGTATTTGAAATTAGAGTCTCATATTCCAACATCTATTGGTAGATTTATAACTTATTTAAAGAATTACTAGCAAAATCTTTTGTATTAAACATATTTGATAGAGGAAAGATAATGCAAAACAAAGTATTCTCATTTCCTTATGAGGCTTAGATTTAGATATGGCTTATTCCTTATTTGCAATAATTTGGCCTTCAAAAGCAAAGACAATAATGTATTTAAGCCACATGGGAATATTTATACATAACTGTTAAGGCCTAACAGTTCTTTTTTCTAGTGGCTTTGTAGAACATGACACTCATGTACAGTGGTTAATACTTACGTGCTTCTGAAATTGACTGTTTCACAGAGCATTCTATGTAAACTATAAGGGAAAGTTGTTTGCCTCATTTCAAGAGCTTTAAATCACAAACCTGTGTTAGAACCCTGGTTAGAATGTGTGGAGATCTGGATACCTGTCTGGGTCCTGAACTACTACTACTTCTTTTTTTTTTTTTTCCTGAAGTACTTGGATGGACAGTATGAGGTCTGGGAGTAGGCCTCAGTGTCCACCTGTTCAGCAAGGATATGGGTTGCATGTTCTTTAAGGTTCTTTACACCCCCAAAACAACCCTTCTCAGAAGATACTTTTTAATCACTGTGCATATAACGATATTTATGGCACAAGATGGCATTTGTTTTGTGTATTACTTTTCTCTTCCTTCTGTAAGAAATCACCACAAGCTTAGTGATAATTTATTCTTTTTGTTTTGTTCTGTTTTTTAGTATATTTTATTGATTATGCTATAACAATTGTCCCATTTTTTCCTCCTCTTTATCCCCCTCTTCCCTGCACCCCCCTTCCTCCAGCTTCTCCCCCACCTTAGTTCATGTCCATGGGTCATACATGTAAGTTATTGGGATTCTCCATTTCCTATATTATTCTTAACCTCCCCGTCTATTTTGTAACTACCATTTATGTTTCTTATTCTCTGTACCTTTTCCCCTCAATCTGTTCCCCTCCCATTCCCCACTGATAAGCCTCCACATGATCTCCGTATCTACGATTCTGTTCATTCTCTGGTTATTTACTTAGTTTGTTTTTGTTTTGAGGTTCAGTTGTTGATAGTTGTAAGTTTGTTGTCATTTTACTGTTCACAGTTTGAACTTCTTTGTTTTTTTTTGTTTCTTTTTTTATTTTTTTATTTTTTTATTGTTATTCAATTACAGTTGTATGCCTTTTCTCCCCATCCCTCAACCCCACCCCAGCTGAACCCACCTCCCTCCCCCCTCTTCACCCTCCCCCTTGGTTTTGTCCATGTGTCCTTTATAGTAGTTCCTGTAATCCCCTCTACCCACTGTCCCCGCCCCCACCCCCCACCCCCGCCCTGGCTATTGTTAGATTGTTCTTAACTTCAATGACTCTGGTTATATTTTGTTTGCTTTTTCCTTCTATTACTTATGTTCCAGTTAAAGGTGAGATCATATGGTATTTGTCCCTCACTTCCTGGCTTATTTCACTTAGCAAAATGCTCTCCAGTTTCACCCATGCTGTTGCAAAGGGTATAAGCTCCTTCTTTCTCTCTGCCGCGTAGAATTCCATTGTGTAAATATACCATAGTTTTTGGATCCACTCGTTTGCTGATGGGCACTTCCGTTGCTTCCAGTACTTGGCTATTGTAAATTGTGCTGCTATGAACATTGGGGTGCACAGATTCTTTTGGATTGGTGTTTCAGTGTTCTTAGGGTATAATCCCAGCAGCGGAATTACTGGGTCAAAGGGCAGTTCCATTTTTAGTTTTCTGAGGAAATTCCATACTATTTTCCACAGTGGCCTCACCAGTCTGCATTCCCACCAACAGTGCACTAGGGTTCCCTTTTCTCCACACCCTCTCCAACATTTGTTTGTGGATTTGTTTATGTTGGCCATTCTGACTGGTGTGAGATGATACCTCATTGTGGTTTTAATTTGCATCTCTCTGATGGCTAGTGATGCTGAGCATCTTTTCATATGTCTCTGGGCCCTCTGTATGTCTTCCTTGGAGAAGTGTCTGTTCAAGTCCTTTGCCCATTTTTTAATTGGGTTGTTTGTCTTCCTGGAATGGAGTCGTGTGAGTTCTTTATATATTTTGGAGATCAGGCCCTTGTCTGAGGTATCATTGGCAAATATGTTTTCCCATACTGTTGGTTCTCTTTGTAATTTGGTGCTGTTTCCTTTAGCCCTGCAGAAGCTTTTTATTTTGATGAGGTCCCATTTGTTTATTCTTTCCTTTATGTCCCTTGCTTTAGAGGACATGTCTGTGAGGAGGTTGCTGCATGAAATGTCTGAGATTTTCATGGCAATGTTTTCCTCTAGGACTTTTATGGTGTTATGAATTATATTTAAGTCTTTTATCCATATTGAGTTTATTTTTGTGTGTGACGTAAGTTGGTGGTCAAGTTTCGGTTTTTTTCACGTAGCTGTCCAGATCTCCCAACACCATCTGTTGAAGAGGCTGTTTTTGCTCCATTTTATGGTCCTGCCTACTTTGTCAAATATTAATTGACCATAAAGACTTGAGTTTACTTCTGGGCTCTCTGTTATGTTCCATTGGTCTATGTGCCTGTTTTTATGCCAGTACCAGGCTGTTTTGATTACAGTGGCCTTGTAATACAGTTTGATATCAGGTATTGTGATCGCTCCTGCTTTGTTCTTCTTTCTCAAAATTGCTGCTGCTATTCGAGGTCGTTTATGGTTCCATATGAATTTCTGCAATGTTTGTTCTATATCTGTGAAATATGTCATGGGTACTCTAATAGGGATTGCATTGAATCTATAAATTGCTTTGGGTAGTATGGCCATTTTGATGATGTTAATTCTTCCAATCCATGAACATGGTACATGCTTCCATTTGTTTGTATCTTCCTTAATTTCTTTCTTCAGTGTTGTGTAGTTTTCTGAGTACAGGTCTTTTACCTCCTTGGTTAGGTTTATTCCTAGGTACTTTATTTTTCTTGTTGCTATATCGAATGGGATTTTTTTCCTGATTTCTGTTTCTGCAGTTTCGTTGTTGGAGTACAGGAATGCCTTTGATTTCTGGGTATTGACTCTGTATCCAGCTATTTTGCCAAATTCATTTATTAGGTCGAGTAGTTTTTGAGTGGAGTCTATAGGGTTTTCCATGTACACTATCATGTCGTCTGCAAACAGTGACAGTTTCATTTCCTCCTTTCCAATTTGGATGCCTTTTATTGCTTTTTCTTGTCTGATTGCTGTGGCTAGGACTTCCAATACTATGTTGAATAGGAGTGGTGAGAGAGGGCATCCTTGCCTAGTTCCTGATCTTAGTGGGAAAGCTCTAAGTTTTTGTCCATTGAGTGTGATGTTGGCTGTAGGTCTCTCATATATGGCCTTAATTATGTTGAGGACTGCTCCCTTTCTTCCCACTTTCCTGAGTGTTTTTATCAGAAATGGATGCTGTATCTTATCGAACGCTTTTTCCGCATCTATTGATATGATCATGTGATTTTTGTCTTTGCTGTTGTTGATGTGATGTATTATGTTTATTGATTTGCGAATATTGTACCATCCTTGCATCCCTGGGATGAATCCCACTTGGTCATGGTGGATGATCTTTTTAATATATTGCTGGATGCAGTTTGCTAATATTTTGTTGAGAATTTTAGCGTCTATGTTCATCAGCGATATTGGCCTGAAGTTTTCTTTCTTCGTTGTGTCTTTATCTGGTTTTGGGATTAGGATGATGTTGGCTTCATAAAAAGAGTTTGGGAGTCTTCCATCAGTTTGGATTTTTTCGAATAATCTGTGAAGGATAGGGGTTAGTTCTTCCTTAAATGCTTTGTAGAAATCTCCTGTGAAACCATCTGGTCCAGGGCTTTTGTGTGATGGGAGTTTCTTGATGACTGTTTCAATTTCCTTTGCTGATATTGGTCTGTTCAGGTTTTCTGCTTCTTCTTCAGTCAGTTTTGGAAGATTATATTTTTCTAGAAATGTGTCCATTTCATCTAGGTTTTCAAATTTCTTAGCATACAGGTCTTCATAGTAATTTCTTACGATCCTTTGTATTTCTGTGGTATCAGTTGTAATCTCTCCACTTTCATTTCTAATTCTGTTTATTTGGATCCTCTCTCTTTTCTTCTTGATAAGCCTACTTAAAGGCTTGTCGATTTTGTTTATATTTTCAAAGAACCAGCTCCTGGATTCATTGATCCTTACAATTGTGCTTTTAGTCTCTATGTCATTTAGTTCTGCTCTGATCTTGGTTATTTCCTTCCTTCTGCTTGCTCTGGGCTGTCTTTGTTGTTGTTCCTCCAGTTCTTGTAGGCGTAGGGTTAGGTTGTTTGTTTGAACTGTTTCTAACTTCTTAAGGTAGGCCTGTATTGCTATGAACTTCCCTCTCAGGACTGCCTTTGTTGTGTCCCATAGGTTTTGGGTTGTTGTGAGTTCGTTTTCATTTGTTTCCAGGAAGTTTTTGATTTCTTCCCTAATCTCGTTCTTGACCCATTCATTGTTTAATAGCATGCTATTCAGTCTCCATGATTTTCAGTGTTTTGGGTTTTTACCCTTGGGGTTGGTTTCTAGTTTCAGACCCTTGTGGTCAGAGAAGACGCTTGATATGATTTCAATTTTCTTGAATTTGTTGAGGCTTGCTTTCTGTCCTATCATGTGGTCTATCTTTGAAAAAGTTCCATGGACACTTGAAAAGAATGTTTATTTTGCTTCTTTGGGATGAAAAGCTCTGTATATATCAGTTAAGTCCATTTCCTCTAGGGTATTGTTAAGTGACACAATATCTTTGTTGATCTTTTGTTTGGAAGACCTGTCCATTTTTGATAGTGGGGTGTTAAAATCCCCTACTATAATTGTGTTGCTGTCAATATCTTTCTTGAAATCCTCCAAGATTTTCCTTATGTATTTGGGTGCTCCTATGTTGGGTGCATATATATTGACAATGTTTATGTCTTCTTGGTGGATTCTTCCTTTGAGTATTCTGAAGTGACCTTCTGGGTCTCTCTTTATGGCCCTTCTTTGGAAGTCTATTTTGTCTGATATGAGTATTGCTACCCCTGCTTTTTTTTCCTGTCCGTTTGCTTGGAAAATTTGTTTCCAGCCCTTCACTTTCAGTCTGTGTAAGTCTTTTGTCCTGAGATGGGTTTCTTGTAGGCAGCATATGTGTGGGTCATGTTTTCTTATCCATTCAGCTGTTCTATGTCTTTTGATTGGAGCATTTAATCCATTTACGTTTAAGGTTATTATCGATAGGTAGTTATTCATTGCCATTATTTCCTACCTGTGTTCCTCTGTCTTTCTCTTTTCCTTCCTTTCCTTAAAGCAGTCCCTTTAGCATCTCTTGCAGAACTGGTTTGGTGGAGCTGTATTCTTTTAGACTTCTTTTGTCTGGGAAACTCTTTATTTGGTCTTCTATCTTGATTGAGAGCCTTGCTGGGTAAAGTAGTCTTGGTTGCAGGCCTCTGGTTCTCAGTACTTGGAATATTTTTTGCCATTCTCTTCTGGCTTGGAGCGTTTCCATTGAGAAGTCAGTTGCTAAACTTATTGGGGCTCCCTTGTATGTTACTTCCTTTTTCTCCCTTGCTGCCTTTAAGATCCTCTCTTTGTCTTGGAAATTTGCCATTTTAATTATGATGTGTCTTGCAGTGGGTCTCTTTGGGTTCCTCTTGTTTGGGACTCTCTGTGATTCCTGGATTTGGGTGACTTTTTCTCTCCTCAGATTAGGGAAATTTTCCATCATTACTTTTTCAAACAGGTTTTCTATCCCTTGCTCTTCTTCTTCTCCTTCTGGTATTCCTATTATACGGATATTGTTACGTTTCATGTTGTCCTGCATTTCCCTTAACCCCTCTTCATTCTTTCTGAGCCTCTTTTCCTTTTCTTGCTCCTTCTGGGTGTTTTTTTCTACTTTGTCCTCCAGCTCGCTGATCCGATCCTCTGCTTCATCAAGTCTGCTTTTAATTCCTTCTACTGTGTTCTTCAATTCAGAAATTGTATTCTTCATTTCCTCTTGGCCCTTGTTGATAGTTTCTATTTCCTTTTTCATGTTGATATAGTTTGCAGTGAGTTTATTGTAATTTCCTTGTAGTTTCTGGTAGTTCTCTTTGAGCTCAGAGAGCTCAGTGAGCTTCCTGATGACCATTGCTTTGAACTCAGTATCTGATAGTTGACTTGCCTCTTTTTCGGTTAGTATTCTTTCTGAGACTTCCTCCTTTCCTTTCATTTGGGAATTGTTTCTTTGTCTTCCCATTGTTTGTGAGGCTCTTCTCGTTGGCCTCTGCTTCTTAAATTGCTTTGTTCTGACTCCCTGGATTTATGATATGAACTTCTATGGTAGAATGCCAATGGGATTCGGTGGTGCTCTCTCCTTACTCTCCTGTGCTCACTGGTCTTGAGCTGACGTTTATGTGTTTAACACTGTCTAACTCTAGTCTTTTCAGCACTCCAGGTTTTGTTGTCTCACCTGTGGGAAAAAGAGAAAGGGGAGGAGAAAGAAAAGAAAAAAAAACACACACACACACAAAAAACCCAAAACAAAGATGGGAAGGAGGGAAAAAGAAAATAGGAAAGGAGGAAAGGAAGGAAGGAGGGAAGAAGGAATAAAGAAAGATCGGAGGCAAGATAAGAAGGAATTTTAACAAAAATTAAAACATAGAAATAGATAAAAGAAGGCAGGAAGAAGACATAAAAATGGTAAAGGATGGGAGGAAGAAGGAATGAAAAAATATGAAAAAAGGAGAGAGGAAGAAGGAATTCAGGGGGAAAGGAAAAAAAAGAAAAAGGATAAAAAAAAAAAATCTTCCATTGGCTTTAAACCTGTCAGGTTATTTCAGCTGGTGTCCTGTCTGTGCAACGGGAGGGGGTGGTTGGAAGGATTGGTGTCACTTTTCTCCCTTCCTGGGTCACACTCTTCGCTGTTTTGTAGGTGTGGTCCCTGGCAGTCAATCAGGCCGTTGATCAGCCAATCCAGCAGCTTTGTTCTTGGGACACGCAAACGGCGGCTCCAGCTGCTTTGGCTTGGGACGCGTGCGAGCTCAGCAGGGGAATCCAGCTGCTTTGGGTTTGTGACGGTATTTTGTGCCCTGAGCGCGCAGCCGGCCGACCAATCGAGCCGCCCCGGCTTGGGACGCTGGCGCGCAGGCGGCAGGTTCAGCCGCCTTGGGGTTAGGACACTTGCCAGCAGCTTTGTGTTTGGAAAACGCGCACCCAGCCGGCCCTGCGCTTGGTGAGCGCGCAACCCGCGGAGCCTGAGGCTCTATGCTTGGGGGCCCGATCCAGCTGCCCTGGGCTTGAGTCTCTGGGGCGGGCGCGGCAGCCCTGGGACTGAATCACGCAGCACTCGGTTCGAGGTTTTGGGCCTGTGGGTGGAGCAGCTAGCCTGAGCTCCAAATGATCTCAGAGGTTTCAGGTGTGGGCACCCCTCCGGGGTTTCATGTACCTGCCCGTTCGCTAATTTGTGCGCGCACGCGCGACCGGACCTCAGGTGAGTGCCGTCACTCAGGTGCTGTTTATCCCCCCCCCCCTTGCAGTCCAGGGGAGGAGCGGGGAGGGGCGCCAGGGGCCTCGGTTACTACCGAGAGTTCTCTAACTAGCCCCTGAGTGTCTCTATTTTCTTTTTCTTTTTGAGAAATTCTTCCTTTTCAAGCTCCCCTGGTCCAATCAAGCACCTGGCTGCTCACAGCGCAGCCTGGCCCTCTCCCAAGACTCCTGCAGCACCCGCTGCGCCAGGGCTGGCGCTTCTGCCACCCTTGTACCACGCGTTCCCGGGTCCCGGGGACCTTATTGTCCTTGAGCACTCTTCTTACCGTCAGATCTTTCAATGTCCTCTATCTTTGGTCTCTGCTCTTCGTATATGCTGGAATACTGTTGGCTGTTCGCTCTGCTCCTCAGATCAGCTAGGTATTTCCCTGGCGCTGAGGGGAAGTGGATTCCGCTCCCACCTATGTTGCCGCCATCTTCCGAAATCGAACTTCTTTTTCTTAGATAAGTCCCTTTAACATTTCATGTAAAAAGGGCTTGGTGATGATGAACTCCTTTAAGTTGACCTTATCTGGGAAGCACTTTATCTGCCCTTCCATTTAAATGATAGTTTTGCTGGGTCAAGTAATCTAGGTTGTAGGTCCTTGCTTTTCATGGCTTTGAATACTTCTTTACAGCCCCTTCTTGCCTGCAAGGTTTCTTTTGGGAAATCATATGATAGTCTTATGAGAACTCCTTTGTAGGTAACTGTCTCCTTTTCTCTTGCTGTTTTTAAGATTCTCTCCTCATCTTTAATTTTGAGTAATTTCATTAAGATGTGTTTTGGTGTGTTCCTCCATGGGCCCAATTTCTTTGGGACTCCATGAGCTTCCTTCATTTGCATGTCTGTTTCCTTCACCAGATTTTGGAAGTTTTCCTTCATTATTTTTCAAATAAGTTTTCAATTTCTTGCACTTCCTCTTATCCTTCTGGCATCCCTATGATTTAGATGTTGGAACATTTAAAGCTGTCCCAGAGGTTCCTAAGTCTCTCCTCATTTTTTTTGAATTCTTGTTTCTTCATTCTGTTTTGGTTGGATTTTTATTTCTTCCTTCTGTTCCAAATCATTGATTTGAGTCCCAGTTTCCTTCCCTTCACTGTTGGTTCCCTGCATGTTTTTCTTTATTTCAGTTTGCATAGCCTTCACTTCTTTATTTATTTTGTAACCATACTCAACCATTTCTGTGAGCATCCTGATTACCAGTGTTTTGAACTCTACATCTGAGAGGTTGACTATCTCCTCATTGCTTACTTCCTTTTCTGGAGTTTTGATCTTTTCTTTCATCTGGACCGTATTTCTTTGTCTCATCACACCTATTACATTGTAAGGGGTGGAGCCTTAGGTATTTGCTAGGGTGGGGCAATCCACTTTGCTGTGTTGTGGCACTGTATGTTGGGAGGGGTCAGGGAGGAGACAGTGCTGCTTGCTCGGCTCTCTCCCCACCTGCAGTCACTTCCCTTGCTTCCCACAAGTGGATGGTGCCTTTTCAGGTGCTGATTCCCAGGTGGGTGGGCTTCTGTACATTCTAGGATCCTGTGGGTGCATTCAACTGACTCTTCTGTGAGACTGGGAGTTTCTCCCGTCAGTGCAACCCTCACAGATTTTTACAGCCAGAGGTTCTGAGGCTTAGTTCCCCGCACTGGAACCCTAGGTTGCACAGTCTGTCTCACTCCCCAGTTGTTCCTCCCAGCTTATCCTCATGCGAATGTGGGATATCCCAGTCTGACAGCTGCTGTCTTGTACCGCATACTTGCTGCTCTGGCATCCCATCACTGCCTCTCCTACCAGTCTGGATGAATGTTTCTTTAACTCCTTGGTTGTGAGACTCCCACACAGTTTGATTTCCTGCCACTTCTGGTTGTTTTTTTGTTTTTAAATTGGCTGTTGTCCTTTTGGTTGTGTAAGGAAGTAAAGCATATCTACCTATGCCTCCAACTTGGCCAGAAGTCTAATCATCTTTTCTTCAAGGAGTGTTTGAGAGTAGGGGAAGTTGTGATTTTTACTGATGCTTTGCAATAGAGACTGAATGTCTATTTCCAGAATGTCACACAAAGCAAAAAGAAGCTGAACAAAAGTGTGGAACTCAGATTAGAAACATTCCCAAACTGATTATAGGTTATTTTTTTTAAAGATTTTATTTATTTATTTTTAGAGAGAGGGGACGGGAAGGAGAAAGAGAGGGAGAGAAACGTCAATGTGTGCCTGCCTCTCACATGCCCCCAACCTGGGGCCCAGCCCACAACCCAAGCATGTGCCCTGACTGGGAATCAAACTCACGACCCTTTGGTTTGCAGTCCAGTGCTCAATCCATTGAGCCACACCAGCCAAGTTTGAATATAGCTTATTATAAGATGATTTGTATCTCTGCCACACCTGATTCACTGAAGGTTGAATAATGTAATGCTATAAGACAGCCTATCTTTGTAAGGTTCTGTGTCCTAGAAGTGAGTTTGAGCAGTTTAGAGAATTATTACCACCAAGAGAAAAACAACTTAAAGTATGTAGCTTTAAGTTTTACTTCTCTGTATCCAACATCCAAAATCCTTTTTAAGAAAAGAATTTCAAGAGAGTTACAAAAATTCAAACAAGATAAAAATAAACTAGTTAATCAGGGAACTGGAATACAAAAGTAGGAACAATAGATGACATAGTTAGAATTCATGCTTCAAGATTATATACAGTCACCAGAAACTTGCCACATATTTCTCTCTGAAGTTTTCAGCAAAGCACAGATGACATGATTGTTTCATAATTTACAGTGTCTCTAAGATAAAAATTAAGTAAAATGTTCCAAGAACAACTATTCCTGGTACTCAGTCTAGCATGGCTTTCTATCATTGTTCAGGATCTTGTGAAGTTTGAACCTAATCCACTGGATATCCTGATGTTCCATTTGTACCAGTTGAAAACATGTCATTTATGTGTGGCCACCAGGCCTAGTACAATATTTGGCACATATTAAGCATTCAATAATGTTTAAGTGAATGAATACATCAATTTGTACCTATTGCTATTAAAAAGGAAAATGCCACAGTGATAAGGTTCTTATAAAATAATAATACAATAGCATTGGCAAGAAATTCAGAGATCTGGGGAGTGTCAGAAGATGGCGGCCAGATAGGTGGAAGCGGAGTCCACTTCCCCTTGGCACCAGTTCCCCTTGAAATGCCTGGCTGATCTGAGGAACAGAGTCAACACCCAAAGGTATTCCAGCATATATGAAGATCAGAGACCAAAGATAGAGGACATTGAAAGATCAGACGGTAAGAAGAGTGTGAAGGACAATAAGGTCCCTGGGCCAGCTCGGGGACCAGGGTGGCTGAAGCCCCAGCCCGGGTGCCGGGTCTGCTGCAGTATTCTTGGGAGAGAGCCAGGCTGAGCTGTGTGAGCAGCCAGGTGCTTGTTTGGACCAGGGGGGTTTGAATAGGAGGAATTCCTCGAAAAGAAAAAGAGAAAATAGAGGCACTCCGTGGCTGTTTAGAGAACTCTCCGTAGCAGCCGTGGCCTCTTGCACCTCCACACCCTCAGCCCCTGGACTGTGAACGCCAGATAAGCAGCCCCAGAACACACCTGAAGCGCAGTTGGCAGGCACCCAGATCAGCGGACTGGGTGCCCACACCTGAAACCCTGAGTAGGCGCGCACCCTGATTAGCAACCCGGCTGCCCAGGCCACAGGCCCAAAGCTGGGGATGTGTAGACCCAGATCATCAGCCCGGCTGCCTGGGCACACAGGCCCAAAGTGCCCGGATGGGTGCGTACCCCAATCAGAGGCCTGGGTGCCCACGCCTGAAACCTCGGGAGGGTACGTACCCTGATCAGCGGTCCAGCTGCCCAGGAGCACAGGCATAAAGCCTGGGATCATTGTGAAAACCAATCAACGGCCTGGCTGCCCCTGGGAGACCACACCTGAAGCACCTGAAGAACTTAGGACTGAAGATCTCCCACCTAGTCCCTGTGCAAAGAGCTCTGCAGGGCCTACTGGCTCTCTAGGAGGAAGGCAGAACGCCCAGCAGAGGGGAGCTGCAGGGCTAGGGGAGGCTGCATTCTCCGGAAAGACTTGACCCAGTAGGGGGCTAAACTACCCTGAAGGAGCACCAGAGCCCCTAGTATCCAGGAGAGCAAAGAGCAAGAAGGGAGAGTGTGAGTTGCTCCTAATTGGTGCACCTCAGGGACAGTACAACTAGTGGACTAAAGGCCTAGGGGGCGATCAGAAGAACCCTGAGGAACTGGACTGGAGGCTGGACAACAGCAAAAAGTGTGGCTCAGGAAGGAAGAAAACTTTCACATACACAAAGAACAGCAGAAATGACCTGACTGGTTTAAAGCTAGCAGAAGACTTTTTTTTTTTCCTTTTTACCTTTCGCCAAAAATTCCTTCTTCCTTTCTGTCCTTCTTTCTTTTTTCATTCCTTCTACATGCCTTCTTTTATTTATTTATTTGTTTGTTTGTTTATTTATTTATTTATTTTAATTTTTTGTTAAAATTCCTTCTTCCTATCTTTCCTCTGATCTTTTTTTACTCCTTCCTTCCTTCCTTTCTTCCTTCTTTCCTTCCTTTCCTTTTATATTCCTTTTCCTTCATTACCTTCTGCTTTTTTTCTTTTTTTCCTTTTTTCTCCTTTTCCCACAGGTGAGACAATAAAACCTAGAGCTCTGAAAAGACCAGAGTTAGACCCTGTTAGACCCATAAACATCAGCTCAAGAACACTGAACGCAGGAGATTAAGGAGACGTAACCACTGAATCCCACTGGCATTCTACCATAGAAGTTCATACCATAAACAAAGGGAGTCAGAATAGACCAATTTAAGAAGCAGAGGTTAACAAGAAGAGTCTCTCAAACAATGGAAAGACATAGAAACAATCCCCAAATGAAAGGAGGAAGCCTAGGAAAGAATAATAAATGAAATAGAGGCAAGTCAACTATCAGATACTGAGATCAAAGCAATGGTTATCAGGAAGCTCAATGAGCTCACAGAGAAATACCAGAAACTACAGGGAAACTACAATGAACTCACTGCAAACTATATTAACATGAAAAAGGAAACAGAAACTATCAACAAGGGCCAAGAGGAAATGAAGAATACAATTTCTGAATTGAAGAACACAGTAGAAGGAATGAAAAGCAGAGGATCGGATCAGCAAGATGGAGGACAGAGTAGAAAAAAAACACCTAGAAAGATCAAGAAAAGGAAAAGAGGCTCAGAAAGAATGAAGAGGGGTCAAGGCAAATGCGGGACAACATGAAACGTAACAATATCCATATAATAGGGATACAAGAAGGACATGAAGAAGAGCAAGAGAGAGAAAACCTGTTTGAAAAAGTAATGATGGAAAATTTCCGCAATCTGATGAGAGAAAAGTCACACAAATCCAGGAAACAGAGAGAGTCCCAAGCAACAGGAACCCAAAGAGGCCCACTGCAAGACACATCATAATTAAAATGGCAAATTCCAAGACAAAGAGAAAATCTTAAAGGCAGCAAGGGAGAAACAGGAAGTAACATACAAGGGAGCCCCAATAAGGTTAGCAACTCACTTCTCAATGGAAACGCTTCAAGCCAGAAGAGAATGGCAAAAAATATTCCAAGTAATGAGAACCAGAGGCCTGCAACCAAGACTCCTTTACCCAGCAAGTCTCTCAATCAAGATAGAAGGCCAAATAAAGAGTTTCCCAGACAAAAGAAGTCTAAAGGAATACACCTCCACCAAACCAGCTCTGCAAGAGATGCAAAAGGGACTGCTTTAAGTAAAGAAAGTAAAAGAGAAAGAGAAAGGAACACAGGTATGAAAAAATTGCAATGAATAGCTACCTATCGATAACAACCTTAAACATAAATGGATTAAATGCTCCAATCAAAAGACATAGAATAGCTGAATGGATAAGAAAACATGACCCACACATATGCTGCCTACAAGAGACCCATCTCAGGACAAAAGATTTGCACAGACTGAAAGTGAAGGGCTGGAAACAAACTTTCCAAGTAAACGGACAGGAAAAAAAGAGCGGGGGTAGCAATACTCATATCAGACAAAATAGACTTCAAAAGAAGGGCCATAAAGAGAGACCCAGAAGGTCACTTCACAATACTCAAGGGAAGAATTCACCAAGAAGACATAAACATTGTAAATATATATGCACCCAACATAGGAGCACCCAAATACATAAAGAAAATCTTGGAGGAATTCAGGAAAGATTTCGACAGCAACACAATTATAGCAGGGACTTCAACATCCCAACTGTCAAAAATGGACAGGTCTTCCAAACAAAATATCAACCAGGATATTGTGTCACTTAACAATACCCTAGATGAAATGGACTTAACTGATATATATAGAGCTTTTCATCCCAAAGAAGCAAAATACACATTCTTTACAAGTGTACATGGAACTTTCTCAAAGATAGACCACATGATAGGACACAAAGGAAGCATCAACAAATTCAAGAAAATTGAAATCATATCAAACATTTTCTCTGACCACAAGGGGCTGAAACTAGAAACCAACCGCAAAGAAAAAACCCAAAACACTCAAAATATGGAGACTGAATAGCATGCTATTAAACAATGAATGGGTGAAGAACGAGATTAGGGAAGAAATCAAAAACTTTCTGGAAACAAATGAAAATGAACTCACAACAACCCAAAACCTATGGGACACAGCAAAGGCAGTCCTGAGAGGGAAATTCATAGCAACAGGCCTACCTTAAAAAAATAGAAACATTTCAAACAAACAACCATACCCTACGCCTTCAAGAAATCGAGGAACAACAACAAAGACAGCCCAGAGCAAGTAGAAGGAAGGAAATAACCAAGATCAAAGCAGAGTTAAATGACATAGAGACTAAAAGCACAATTCTAAGGATCAATGAATCCAGGACCTGGTTCTTTGAAAAGAGAAACAAAATCAACAAGCCTTTAAGAAAAAAAGAGAGAGGATCCAAATAAACAGAATTAGAAATGAAAGTGAAGAGATTACAACTGATACCACAGAAATACAAAGGATTGTAAGAAATTACTATGAAGAACTGCATGCTAAGAAATTTGAAAACCTAGTTGAAATGGACACATTTCTAGAAAAATATAATCTTCCAAAACTCAATGAAGAAGAAGCAGAAAAGCTGTACAGACCAATAACAGCAGATGAAATTGAAGCAGTCATCAAAAAACTCCCAACACACAAAAGCCCTGGACCAGATGGTTTCACAGGAGATTTCTACAAAGCATTTAAGGAAGAGCTAACCCCTATCCATCACAGACTATTCGAAAAAATCCAGAATGATGGAAGACTCTTAAACTCTTTTTATGAAGCCAGCATCATCCTAATCCCAAAACCAGATAAAGACACAACGAAGAAAGAAAACTTCAGGCCAATATCGCTGATGAATATAGACACTAAATTTCTCAACAAAATACTAGCAAAATGCATCCACCAATACAGTAAAAAGATCATCCACCATGACCAAGTGGGATTCATCCCAGGGATGCAAGGATGGTACAATATTTGCAAATCAATAAACATAACACATCACATAAACAACAGCAAAGACAAAAAATCACATGATCATATCAATAGATGCAGAAAAAGCATTTGATAAGATACAGCACCCATTTCTGATAAAAACACTCAGCAAAGTGGGAATAGAGGGAGCATTCCTCAACATAATAAAGGCCAAATATGAGAGACCTACAGCCAACATCATACTTAATTGACAAGAACTTACAGCTTTCCCACTAAGATCAGGAACAAGACAAGGATGCCCTCTCTCACCACTCCTATTCAACATACTATTGGAAGTCCTAGCCACAGCAATCAGACAAGAAAAAGAGATAAAAGGCATCCAAATTGGAAAGGAGGAAATGAAACTGTCACTGTTTGCAGATGACATGATAGTGTACATGGAAAATCCTATAGACTCCACCAAAAAACTACTGGACCTAATATATGAATTTGGCAAAACAGCTGGATACAAAGTCAATACTCAGAAATCAAAGGCATTCCTGTACACCAACAACGAAACTGCAGAAACAGAAATCAGGAAAAAAATCCCATTTGATATAGCAACAAGAAAAATAAAGTACCTAGGAATAATCCTTACCAAGGAGGTAAAAGACCTGTACTCAGAAAACTACACAACACTGAAGAAAGAAATTAAGGAAGACACAAACAAATGGAAGCATGTACCATGCTCATGGACTGGAAGAATTAACATCATCAAAATGGCCATACTACCCAAAGCAATTTATAGATTCAATGCAATCCCTATTAAAGTACCCATGACATATTTCACAGGTATAGAACAAATATTTCAGAACTTTATATGGAACCATAATTGACCCCGAATAGCTTTAGCCATTTTGAGAAAGAAGAACAAAGCAGGGGAGATCACATTACCTGATATCAAACTGTATTACAAGGCCACTGTCACCAAAACAGCCTGGTACTGGCATAAAAACAGGCACATAGACCAATGGAACAGAACAGAGAGCCCAGAAATACACTTACGTCTTTATGGTTAATTAATATTTGACAAAGGAGGCAGGAGCATAAAATGTAGCAAAAATAGTCTCTTGAACAAATGGTGTTGGGAGATCTGGGCAGCTACATGCAAAAAAAATGAAACTCAATCACCAGCTTACTCCATACACAAAAATAAATTAAACGTGGATAAAACACTTAAATATAATTTGTAACACCATAAAAGTCCTAGAGGAAAACATAGCCCGGAAAATCTCAGACATTCCACGCAGCAACATCCTCACAGACACATCCCCTAAAGCAAGGGACATAAAGGAAAGAATAAACAAATGGGACCTCATCAAAATAAAAAGCTTCTGCATGGCTAAAGAAAACAGCACTAAAATACAAAGAGAACCAAGTGTATGGGAAAACATATTTGCCAATGATACCTCAGACAAGGGCCTGATCTCCTAAGTATATAAAGAACTCGCACGACTGCACTCCAGGAAGACAAACAACCCAATTAAAAAATGGGCAAAGGACTTGAACAGACACTTCTCCAAGGAAGACATACAGAGGGCCCAGAGACATATGAAAAGATGTTCAGCATCACTAGCCATCAGAGAGATGCAAATTAAAACCACAATGAGGTACCATCTCACACCAGTCAGAGTGGCCAACATAAACAAATCCACAAACAACTGTTGGAGAGGATGCGGAGAAAAGGGAACCCTAGTGCACTGTTGGTGGGAATGCAGACTGGTAAGGCCACTGTGGAAAACAGTATGGAATTTCCTCAGAAAACTAAAAATGGAACTGCCCTTTGAGTCAGCAATTCTGCTGCTGGGATTATACCCTAATAATCCTGAAATACCAATCCAAAAGTACCTATGCACCCCAATGTTAATAGCAGCACAATTTACAATAGCCAAGTACTGGAAGCAACCTAAGTGCCCATCAGCAAATGAGTGGATCCAAAAACCATGGTACATTTACACAATGGAATTCTACGCAGCAGAGAGAAAGAAGGAGCTTATACCCTTTGCAACAGCATGGATGGAACTTGAGAGCATTATGCTAAGCCAGGCGGTGAGGGACAAATACCATATGATGTCACCTTTAACTGGAACATAGTCAACAAAAGAAAAAAGTAAACAAAATATAACCAGAGACATTGAAGTTAAGAACAATCTATCAGTAACCAGAGGGGAGTGCTGAGGGGAAAGTGGGGTAAGGGGATTTCAGGAGCTACTATAAAGGACAGAAGGACCAAATCAAGGGGGAGGGTGGAGGTGAGGGATGGAGGTGGGTTCGGCTGGGGTGGGATGGAGAGATAGGGAGAATATGCAGACAAGTTTATTTGAACAACAATAAAAATTTTAAAAAAGAAAAAAAAAGAAATTCAGAGGTCTTAGCCATTTTTATTACTTCAAATTTTTTTTCAGTTACATTTAACATTTGATATTAGTTTCAAGTGTACAACATAGTGGTTGGATATTTATATAATTTATGAAGTAATCAAAGATATCTTGGAATTTGAATTTATTTTTGCAGTTCTATTTCCAAGATCCATTCCAGCTCTAAAAATCCAGTGTTCTTCTCACCAACACCTTAACATGTGTCTTAGATTAGGATTTTTAGAAGCAGACACAGGGAAGTGTGGGCACCTGATGTATGATGTATGAGCTCTCTGAAGAAGGAGGTAGAATGCTGGAGAGAGCAGAAGAAGGGCCTGACCAAGGAATGGTGGCAGCTGGCCTCTAGCCTCAGCCTGATCCTATGAGGAGCTCTGGAGTGGAAAGTGTGCCTCACCAATTGTTTCATTTTGAGACAAGGGGAAAGATTTCTGTTCTCCTGTGCCAGCCATTGGCTGTGAGCTGCTTCAGATTAGGGGTGGGGGGCAATGTGTGTAACCATCTAGGAAAGATGGCTCCCATAGCTGAGGGTAATCCTCCACAGAGGGGGTTGCTTGGGAGTTGTTAGTATCCAACACTCACAGTATCTGGCAGATGGGGCCAAAGCTGCCATACTGGATCCATTCAGAGCCCGAACATTAACCACGTCAACATTAAAACTACTTCATGTATGCAAGAGAGAGACAGATTTTTATAGTCACCATTACATAATAGCCTACATATGCATAATGCTTACACATACTAGGCACTGTTCCAAGTGCTATATATATATATATATATATATAATTGCCACAACAAGCGTATGATTAGCTGTATCATCATCATCATCATCATCATCATCATCATTCCCTTTTGCAGAGGAGGAAACTAAGCCCAGAAAAGTCACCGCTGAAAGTTTCCCAGGTGCTGGGTAATGGAGCCAGTTTCAACTGAAAGAAACCACAGTGGCTGGGAGTCTGTGCTCTGATGTGCACTACTTTGCTGCCTTGTCAAAGAACCTGGAATCCTGTCAAAGCATTTTCGAGTATCTGTCTTGTATCTAAATAAAACATATCTACACTCCTCAGTGTTTACTGTCTACAAATTTCAGCCCCTAATTACAAGTCAATTACCAATGCTATTTCAGACTTGGGAACAGTAATGGATAATCCGTATAAAATACCTCATATTTTAACTTATATTTGAACAAGGACATCTTTAGCCTTCAAAAATTCATAACACTGAAAGCAGATTGTGAAAACTCTCCACTGAAGGCCTTGCGAAAGCAGTCGAGCTTTGCTACTCAGCTTTGCTGCTTCACAGCTAACTTTAGGGCTGGAAAGCATCTCTGCCTGAGGCCTAACTGCGCTGGCACCTGGCTGCCATAAGTGGCAAAGAAACTGGATGTGTTTTTCTCCCACTTGGTTGAGCCCCATGGGATAATGTTCAGAATGAAAAGAATTCCCCCATAGTCTGCAAAATGAACAGGTCAATGGAACACTTAAACATTTGCTCTGGAAGCTGGAAGCTAATATATATAAAGTCCTTGCTTGGCAACCGTGTTACTCTCCTGGTGGAACCATTTGAAGGTGGAGGAATCCTGTGGGCTTTGTTTTTGTTTTCATTTTATTGGTCCATGAAATTTAAAACTGAAATAACTGGTTTGAACTCACTGTCTCCCTTTCTTCTACTTTATGATGGTTAATTATATGTATCAACTTGACTGCACCACAGGATGTCTAGATATCTTATTAACATTATTTCTGCGTGTGTCTGTGTGAGTATTTGGAAGAGATTAGCCTTTGAATCAATGAATCTGTATACTGAGTAAAGCAGATGTCCCTCCCCAATGTGGTGCCTTATCCAATCCATTGAGGACCTGAATAGAACAAAAAGGTGGAGGAAGTTGGAGTTCTCTTTCTGGCTGACTGTTAAGCAGATATACCTATCTTTTGCCATTGGTGCTTTTCATTCTCAGGCCTTCAGACCCAGACTAGGATCTACCTTCAAAATACAGCAATGGCATTTCTGAGTCTCCAGCTTGCAGATAGTATATCATGGGACTGCTTGCTCTCCGTAATCAAGTGAGCCAATTTCTTATAATAAATCTTATTACAGTCATGCTCTACATAATGACATTTCACTTAATGATGCACTGCATATATGGAGGTGGCCCCATATAATGGAGCTGAAAAATTACTATCATCTAGTGACATTGTAGCCATTTTAACACCACAGCACAACACATTCCTCATGTGTTTGTGGTGACGCTGGTGTAAACAAACCTACTGTGCTGCCACTCATGTAAAAGTATAGCAGATACAATCATGTACAGTGTGTAATGCTTCACAATGATAACAAATGAGTGTTACTGGTTTATGTATATACTGTGCTATACTTTTTATTGTCATTTCATAGTGTGTTCTTTCTAGTAATAAGAGAAAGTTTGCTGTGAAACTTTATGCCATGTTATGCCAGCAGCAGCCTAATACATCTTCTGTTCATTGCCTCTCTTGATTGCATCATTTTTCTCTTGTACTTGACTTAATCTCATGCTGTTATATACAGTAACATGCTGTACAGACCTGTACCTAGGAGCAATATGCTAGACAATAAAGCCTAGGTGATGAGAGAACCAAGATGGAGGCGTAGGTAGACACACTGCGCCTCCTCACACTACCAGAACTAACAGAAAATCCAACGGCAAGGAAGTCCGACACCAAGGAGATAAAAAAGAAACATTCATCCAGACCAGTAGGAGGGGCGGAGATGGCCAGCCGGGGCGGAGAGGACTCGCATTGCTGTGGCGGACCGAGACTGGTAGAGTGTGGGACGAATGGGGCAGGCAGTCTGACCACTAGCAGACCCTGCGGTCGCACTTTCGCACACAGATAAACCGGGACGAACGGTGGGGAACGAAGCAGACCACACAACCCAGGGTTCGAGGGCGGGGAAATATAGCCCCAAATCTCTGATTGAAAACACCCGTGGGGGTTGAGGCAGCAGCAGGAGAGTCTCCCAGCCTCACAGGAGAGGTCATTGGAGAGACCCACAGGGGCCTAGAGTGTGCACAAGCCCACCCACTCGGGAACCAGCACCAGAGGGGCCCAATTTGATTGTGGGTAGCCGAGGGAGTGACTGATATCCGGTGGAGGGTGGAGCGAGCGCCATCGCTCCCTCTCGGCCCCTCCCCCACGTAAAGCGTCACAGCGCAGCGACCAGCATTACGTCGCCCCAGGGAACACCTAAAGCTCTGCCCCTTTAAGTAACAGGCACACCAAGACAAAAAAAAAAAAAGGCCCAAATGACAGAACACTTCAAAGCTCCAGAAATAATTCAACTAAGCAGCGAACAGATAGCCAACCTATCAGGTGCACAGTTCAAAATGCTGGAAATAAGGACGCTCACAGAATTGGTTGAATTTGGTCGAAAACTAGATGAAAAAATGAAGGGTATGCTAAGAGAAACAAAGGACAATGTACAGGGAACCAATGGTGATGGGAAGGAAACGGGGACTCAAATCAATGGTGTGGACCAGAAGGAAGAAAGAAATATCCCACCAGAAAAGAATGAAGAAACAAGAATTCGGAAAAATGAGGAGAGGCTTAGGAACCTCCAGGACATTTTGAAACATTCCAACATCTGAATTATAGGGGTGCCAGAAGGAGAAGAGGAAGAACAAAAATTGAAAACTTATTTGAACAAATAATGAAGGAGAACTTCCCTACTCTGGCAAAGGAAATAGACTTCCAGGAAGTCCAGGAAGCTCAGAGAGTCCCAAAGAAGCTGGACCCAAGGAGGAACACACCAAGGCACATCATAATTACATTACCTAAGATGAAACAGAAGGAGAGAATCTTAGAAGCAGCAAGAGAAAAGGACACAGTTATCTACAAAGGAGTTCCCATAAGACTGTCAGCTGATTTCTCAAAAGAGACCTTAGAGGCAAGAAGGGGCTGGCAAGAAGTATTCCAAGTCATGAAAGCCAAGGACCTACATCCGAGATTACTGTATCCAGCAAAGCTATCATTTAGAATGGAAGGGCAGATAAAGTGCTTCTCAGATAAGGTCAAGTTCAAGTTCATCATCACCAAGCCCTTATTACATGAAATATTAAAGGGACTTATCTAAGAAAAAGATCAAAAATATGAACAGTAAGAATGACAGCAAACTCAGTTATTAACAACCACACCTAAAAAAAACAAAAGCAAACTAGGCAAACAACTAGAACAGGAACGGAACCACAGAAATGGAGCTCACATGGAGGGTTATCAACAGGGGAGTGGGAGGGGGGGGAAAGGTACAGAGAATAAGTAGCATAGATGATAGGTGGAAAATAGACAGAGGGAGGGTAAGAATAGTGTAGGAAATGTAGAAGCCAAAGAACTTAGAAATATGACCCATGGACATGAACTATAGGGGGGGAATATGGGAGGGAGGGGGTGGGCAGGATGGAGTGGAGTGAGGGGGGGGTGGGACAACTGTAATAGCATAATCAATAAATATATTTTTTTTAAAAAAGCCTAGGTGATTAGTAGGTTGTATCATCTAGGTTTGTGTAAGTACACTCTATGATGTTTGCACAACAACAAAATCACCTAGCTATGCACATCTCAGAACATATAGTCATCATTGAGTGACCCATGACTATATATGAATAGAGAAATAGAGATAGAAATAGAGAGAGAGATAAAGACTGAGAGACAGATTCTGTTTCTCTGGAGAAGCCTGACTAATACATCCTCCTAGTCATTTCATAACTATCACCTCCAGCTCTATTTGTCCCCTGAAAGTGTTCTTATCAAAGTCCATACCACCTCCACACTGCTGATTCCAAGTACCACTTCTCTGCCCCTACTTACCACATGTCTCAGCACCACTTGACACTCTGAACTGTTCCTTCCTTTTAAAAAATATATTTTATTGATTATGCTATTACAGTTGTCCCAATATTGCCTTTTTGGCCCCCCCTCTGCCCGGTACCTCCATTCCCTCCAGCAATCCCCCCCTTATTTCATGACCATGGGTAATGCATATAAGTTCTTTCGCTACTCCATTTCCTATATTGGTGTTAACATTCCCCTGTCTATTTTGTACCTACCAATTTGTAGTTCTTAATCCCTACACCTTTTCCCCCATTCTCCTCTTCCCCCTCTCAGCTGATAACCCTCCAAATGATCTCCATATCTATGATTCTGTTCCTGTGCTGCTTCTTTGCTTAGTTTGTTTTTTAGATTCAGTCATTGCTAGTTATGCATGTGTTGCCATTTTAATGTTCATAGTTTTGATCTTCTTTTTCTTAAATAAGTCCCTTTAACATCTCATGTGATAATGGCTTGGTGATGATGAACTCCTTTAGTTTTACCTTGTCTGGGAAGCACTTTATCTGCTCTCAATTCTAAATTGGAGCTTTGCTGGATGGACTAATCTAGGCTGTAGGTCCTTGCTTTTTATCACTTTGAATACTTTTTCCAGTCCTTTCTAGCCTACCAAGTTTCTTTTGAGAAATCAGCTGACAGTCTTATGAGAACTCCTTTGTAGGTAACTCTCTGCTTTTCTCTTGCTGCTTTTAAGATTCTCTCTTATCTTTAAGTGTTGACATTTTAACTATGTGTCTTGGTGTGGTCCTCTTTGGGTCCATCTTGTTTCAGACTCGCTGTGATTCCTGGACTGGTATGTCTATTTCCTTCACCAAATTAGAGAAGTTTTCCTTCATTATTTTTTCAAGCAAGTTTTCAATTTATTGCTCTTCCTGTTCTCCTTCTGGCACCCCTATGATTAGTATATTTGTACATTTGGAGATGTCCCAGAGGCTCCTTATTCTATTCTCATTTTTTGAATTCTTTTTTCTTCTAGCTGTTCTGCTTCAATGGTTGTTTCTTCCTTACATTCCAAATCATTGATTTGAATCTCAACTTCATCCCCTCCATTGTTGGTTCCCTGTAGATTTTTCTTTATTTAACTTAATGCAACCTTCATTTCTTCCTCGATCTTTTTTATACTGTTGCAGTACCCAATGATTTCTTTGAGCATCCTGGTAACCAGTGTTTAGAACTGTGCATCTGATAGGTTGCTTATCTCCATTTGATTTAGTTCTTTTTCTGGAGTTTTGTTCTGTTCTTTCATTTGGGCCATATTTCTTTGTCTGCTCAATTTGGCAACCTCTCTGTGTTTGTTTCTGTATATTAGGTAGAGCTGCTTTGAATCCCTGTCTTAATAGTGTGGCCTATAGTAGAAAAGACACCTATAAATTGTGTGGGGCCTTAGGTAGTTGCAAGAGTGGGGCAACACGTTTCATCAGTCTGTGTCTCTGTGGAGGAGGGCACAGAGTGGGGACAATGACGCTGCCTCTAGAAATTTCCCAGGAGGAAACTGTCTTCTGGCACTTTATTGCTTTCCAGTAACTTCTCTTTCTCCCCTTCTCCCCATTTGCCCCTTGTGCCCTTCCAGCTGTTGCCCTGGTGCTGAATCCCAGAGGGGATAGGTCTGTGTAAGTCCTAAATCTGTTTCGGGCCCTTTAAGAGAGTCTCTTGAGAATCCCACAGTTTCTTCTGCCATCCCAACTCTCCCTGGTTTTTGCAGACAGAAGTTATGAGGACTTATCTTCCTGGTGCTGGAACCCTGGGCTATGTGGTCTGGTCCGGGGCTGAGATCCTTCGTTCCTGAGGTACCCCTCCCAATTTTTATCCACCACACATGAATGTGGGACCAACCACCCATTCTGCTGCCTCTCCACGCCTCTCTGAGCCTCTCCGCACCTCCATGTCTCCATCCCTCCCACCTGTATGTAATAATGTGGGTTTTTTATACCCTTGGTTGTTGGACTTCCATACATCTCAACTTTCTGATGAATCTGGGTGTTATTTGTTTTGTAGTCTAGGTGTAATTTTTGCTGTAGTTGTGGGCAGAGGTAAAACCTGTTTACCTATGCCTCCATCTTGACCGAACATCTGTTCCTTCCTTTTTAAAACTTTCTACTCTGTTGGCCCTGAGGTCCCCTCTACCCTGGCTCTTTTCCTTGTCTCTGGCAATGCCTCAGGCTCCTCCAAGGCTTCTCTCTTTTCACCTGCCTCTTAAGTGTTGGTGTCACCAGTGTGGGCCTGACTACTTACTCCTCACCTTGCCTCCTACCACACAGGTGGACATATGTCTCTTTAAGTGACAACTGGGAAGGCAGGGTGGTCAACCCAACAACTCTGAATAGATCCTGATGTGGGCCTTGCAGGGAACAGTGGGTTGGGCCACTTGTGTTGAGAGCCAAATGACTATCTCAGGTTTCTGCATGTTCCAGGATCTCTGAGTGAATGAATGTATGGCCAAGTTAAGAACACTGGTATAAGGAGACATTCCCAGATCATAAAGATTATAGAAGTCTCCCTCCCAGGAGTCAGTTTAAAGTAATAAAAGTAAAGACATTTGCTTGCATCCCAGGGAAATTGCTGTCTTTGGAAGGGAGAATGGGCAGGTCACTAGCAGCACTATAGAAGATCAGAGTTCCCAAGTTTGGAATTCCTCTCCTGTGATGTACCCCACCGCATGTGCAGATATCATCTAGCCCCCTATTGGTCAAACGAGTTCACAGGGCCAGACCACATTCAGGAAGAGGGGAACAGACGCCACCTCTTGATGTAGGTATGCAAGGTCACATTGCAAAAGAGCATGTCATACTGTGGAGATGGGTTGAGGGAATAGATCCAAGATTTTGCACTGGCTGCTGCTTTTGCTGTAAATAATTAACTGCCTTTGTTTCTGATCCAGAGAAATTCTGTCATTGTTAGAGTGTAGTGGCAGGTTAGGTTTTCTAAGCTTGCTAGTATGGGAACATCTTAGACCCTCCAGAGCTACAAACCAAATAGGAGGGAACACCTGCCTTAAAGGGTGGGATGGTTTAGGCATGGATTCCCAGCTGAGTGGGGTGGAGGCAAAAAAAGGGACATTACTTTTCTGTGTTAGATACCAAGAGCAGTGTTTGGGTGCTCTGTTGATGCACCCAAACAAACAAAAACAAAAAACACCCTAAAACCTAGTAGCTCAATACAACAACTTATTACTTCTCAAAAATCTGGAATAAGTCTCCAACTTCACAACTCCAACTTGGTGTTTGCTAGGCCTCTGGAATGGCTGGAAGACCTGAAATGGCTTGACTCACATGGCTGGTTGCTAGTGCTAGCTGCTAGTTGATAAACTCAGCTGGGCTGGTGGCCAGGAGCCTTGGTTCTCATCCACATGGGCTGCTCCTTGTGGCTGGTTTGTCTTCCTCACAGTGTTGCAAGAAATATTGTTCCAAGAAATATTGTATTCATAGAAGCCAAGGTGGAAGTTGCAGATCCATTAAGGCCTAGTCTGGAGAGTTACCTAGCATCCCTTCTGCCACATTCAAAAGAGGTTATAGGGCCAGTCCACGTTTAGAGGGAGAAACACAGACTGCGACTTTTTATGTGGGAGTTCAAGATCACATTACAAAAGAGCATGTGGGATGGGGGATATTACTGAAACTGTCTTTGGAGGCACCCTATATCACAGAGGGAACATATAGTTGTATATCTCCAAATGCAGTAAGCCTTGCCAGTATCAGAATCCAAAACAAAGTCCAAACTTCTTAGCCTAGCATTCCAGATGCTCCATGTCTTGGCCCAGCTAGCCTTTAGTTGACCTCTTCATTTGTCTTGTCTGACTCCATACTCTAGCAGCAATATATTTCCTGGAGTTCCCTTACACATAATAATCTGTTTAACTGACTCCACACTTTAGTCCACAACTGTTTTTTCTGCCCGAAACAATTTGACTTTTTCACCTGATCAAAGACTTACTCATCCTTTAAGATTCAGCTTTGTGTTACTTTTTCTAAGAAGTCTTCCTAATGCCCTTTCTCTTAATGATTGGGCTGGTTATTTTCACAGCCTGTGTGCTTGCCTCCATCATAGCACTTACCAACCTGTATTGTTATTGTTAATTTGTCTGCCTCCTTCACTTGACTGTGAACTTCTTAGACAGGGATATGTCAGATTCTCTTTGTATAAGTCCTAAATTTGCTTAACTGAATCGAAAGTCTTATATTGTCATAGTGAATTCCTCTTTGGCCTAATCCTCCTTAAATAATATGGTACTTCAAATATGCTTAAAATTTACCACTTTCTTTATGACAAATCTCAAGGCAGCTGGGATGCCTACAGCTCCTTGTAAGTACTTGACTAAAAATGGATGTCTTGGTCTACTCAGGCTGCCATGACAAAATACAACAGACTGAGTGGCTTAAACTACATTTATTTTCTTCCAGTTCTGGAGGCTATAAAGTCCAATATCAAGGTTCTGGGCAGGTTTGGCTTCTGGTAAGAGCCCTCTTCCTGGCTTGCAAACAGTTGCCTTCTCACTGTGTCCTCACATAAGTCTTTCCTCCATGCCTGTTCATGGAGAGAAGTGAAACCAATCTCTCTGGTGTCTCTTCTCATAAAGACACTAACCCCATCAGACCAAGGTCCTATCCTAATGATCTAATCACCACCCAAAGTCCTCATATCCAAATATCATCAATTGAGGGTTACAGCTTCAACATATGAATTCGAGGAGGGGAGACACATTCAGTCTATAGTAGTGGGTTAAATACTTGACTAAATAATTTTGGAAAACCAGAACCCTGCAGAAGGTAGGTTTCCAGTGTGTCTAGGGATCTTCTTCCCTTCCTTCCTCTCAGCCCTCCTTATCCTGTTGCCTTTTCAGTCTGGGCTCACCTCCTCTTGTGTGTAAGATGGCTGCTGGGGTTCCAGGCATCACATTGTCAAGGTTCAGTATGAAGTTTTTAAGCTGGTAGGGCAGCATGGGTCTGGGATAGGAAATGGGAACTTCATGTCTGCAGGTCTGCCTTTTATAAGGGTCATAAGTCTGCTGTCTACACCCAGGGCAATCATAGGAGAAGGGGCTTAGTCACGATTTCTAAGAAAATCAGGGGTGAGGTGGCAGGGAATGAACCCTAGAAATGAGCAGGGAAATTAAGTCTAGTCCAGCATTAGACATTGGCTTGATTTTCATAGCATTGATTTAACCAACAGAAATTCAATGTTAGTCTTAATATGAACGAAGGGTGGAAGTTCCCAGAGCGGCATCAGAACACTTGGTTGCCCTACAGATGGCAGGAGGTGGGTTTTGTGGGAGAGGAGTAATGGAGTGTGGAAGAATTGCTAAAATGTATGGCATTTCTATTGCCTGGACAGGTCAAGACCAGGGACGCCCAGGGGCCTGAGCTTTCCCACTCCAAAAACTATTCTGTTAAAATTGAAGGAAAACAAATCATTTTTAATTCTTGAAATTCCCTGAACTTTTTTTTTAACCTGTATCTCCATAGTCAATCTGTTAGTTTCCTGAGCACAGCACGTCTGCATCATCCGTTTGTAGATTTCGACCCCAAGTGGCTTGGGCGTTGTCCAAGTTTCTGAAGCCAGAGGGTCTCTGCATCCAGTTCCAGTTTTGGGGGCGAGCTCAGGTAGGCTCAGGCAGGTTGGCGGGGGCGGCCGGGATCGCAGAAGCAACTAGACGCCCAGCCTTAGACACCCGAACCGAGCCCTGCTTCGGAACCCGCCACCCTGCCACCCCCCCCCCCGCCACACCCCCCCCCCGCCACACACACACACACACACACACACACACCCCGCGCGCGCGCGCGCGCGCGCGGCCTTGTGGGTAACGCGGGGCCGCCAGGTGACAGCTAATGGCGGCGACCGCCTAAGCCGGCAAGCAGCAGATCAGGCCGCAGGAGGCACGCGGCGGGACCTTCCAGGCGCCAATCTGTTCCCGACTGCGGCTTCCCCCCGGTGGCAGCGGTCTCGCCGCACCATGGACCGGCCGGCGGCGGCAGCGGGCAGCGAGGGCGCCGGGGGCCCGGGCCCGGGGACGGCGGGGGGCTGGAGGCCCCCTCGGGTCCCGGGGGTCCCGGCCTCCGGCTCCCGGCAGCCCAGCTTGGAGACCCTGGACAGGTAAGCGGGGCCCGGCCCGCCGAGGCCTCCCGCGACCTGACTCCCGAGGGCCCTTCGTGAGCCTCAGCCGCCCCCTCTGCGTTCGCCAGTCGGAGGCCCGTGTGTGCCAACCCCTTCCTTGGCCCCCTATTGGGTCCCCCACCTCTGGGGGCTCTGAACCCCCTCCCAACATCCCCGGCCCCTCACCTGGCTCACTTCCGCCTTTCGCGCCGAAGCTCCCCACACCCCTGAGGGGTTTTGCAGATGTCAAACCATTTCCAGTTCCACCTCCTACTGCGTCTCGGCTGACATTGCTCCAGCCTCAAATCACTGGGGAAGACATTTCACCCCGGCTCTCTTCTTGTAGAGTGACCTTGCCTCCAGTGGTTTCAAGACCAACATATCTCAACAGCGCTATGCTTGGGGTCTTTGATGTTGGGGTTGGGAGTGGGGACTAGGGGGCAGCACCCCGCAGGTGTCGGGGCTGTTTCACCTGGAGGCAAAGATACTCTGATTTGAAAAATTGGGATGGAAAATGGCCATACTGCTCCTGATGCAGAACATAATCGTTTACTTTCAGTTCTCCACTCTTGAAAGGAACCAGTTTGTTGTTTTCGTGAACACGTCAGCCTCCTGCTTCTTACACAGTTTCAGAACTAAGAACCATCCCTTTAGAAGCATAAACTGACCTTGTCCAAATGGGAGGGCCACCCTAATGCCCCCAGTGGAAGGAAAGGATTATCCCACTTCCAGAATATCCAGTATTACCACCTCTTGTCCATTTCACTGACAACAGAGTGCTGTTAGGCAAGAGAGACAACTCCATCAGGTTCAGATGTTCATTCTTGCCTGGCTTAGTCACACTACCAAACAGAACTTTTGGGACTTTCCAAGGCATGGGAACAACAAGAAACACTTCCTTTGTTTCTACCCCAGTGTAATTACAGTGTATTTTAATACATTCATCACCCAAGTTATCAGCTCCAGTGATAATTAATCACAGCTAAGACAGAACTTTGGAATGGCCAGAATTGCACTCATGGATACTCTGTAATGTCTGAGGGCTTGGAGTCAGAGAATATTTGCTCTCTTATAGTCAAGTGGAGAAGACAAATCAGCAGTTTAAACTGAATGTGATAAATGCTAGGGTATGATGAACATGGAAGCACTCTGGATGGGTTATGTGTGGGAATCATCTGAGAAGCTTTTTAAAAAGAACTCTACATGGCCAGGTGCCACTCCTGAGGCTTCTGATTCAGGAGGTTTGGTGAGAGGCCCAGGAATTAGTATTTTCTAAAAAGCTTGCAGCGTCAGTTGTGATCCACTACATTGTGGAAATACGGACATGGGGTACTTGATTTATTTGTTAGTGGTCAGGGAGTTGACAAGTATGGGCAGTAAGTGAGAGCCTTCTGAGGAAGCTGACATTTGAACTGAATGGTGAATAATGAGAAGTTAGCCAGAGGACAGGGTGGGGAGGGCTTTGGGGTCATTGGAGTGGAATGTGCAGTCACAGGTGGTGCTGGATATGGGGAACTGGTAAAGGAAAAGACTTGAGGGAAGGCAGGGGCCAGATCTTGAAGGGGCATGTGTGCCTTCCTAGGGAATTATGCCTTTATCCTGTGGCACAATGCTTCTGGGGGTATAGTTCTGTATAACCTGCCATAGAATCACCTCCAGTGCTTGAGTCAAATTCAGATTCTTAGGTCCCCCATAAATCTAGTCCATCTACTTTTGAGGTGGAGCCTGGAATTGTGCATTTTAAAAACCACCTGTGCTACATGAGGTGGGCTATGTGGTCTCTTTTGCCTAAAATGGTGCTGGTTTACCAGTTGGGCCAGTGTAATTATTTTTTAAAAGATCATATTTACTTTTAGAGAGATGGGAAGCAAAGGAGAGAAAGAGAGGGAGAGAAATATCAATGTGTGGTTGCCTCATTCACACCCCCTACTGGGGACCTGTCCCATAACCCAGGCATGTGCCCTGACTGGGAATTGAACCGGTGACCCTTTGGTTTGCAGGCCCATGCTCAGTCCAGTAAGCTCCACCAGCCAGGGTGGGGATAATTATTAATAGTGTTCTCCTTCAACTCACAATAATGCCTTGGTTTGGACGAGAAATGATGTGGTCATCCTAGTTGTAGGGACCACAGAAGGATTTCTCTCAGGTGAGCTACAGGATGGGACTGACATTTGAGAACGATTGCTCTACAGTAATATAGCAAATGGACTGGAATTGGGAAATCTTATGTAGCAGATTATGGAAATGCTAATCACTCACTGTCAGGCCCTGTGTTGCGCGGAAGGTATAGCAGGAAACAGACACAAAGCCTTGCCCTCGAGGGGCATATGTTCAGTGGGAGAAAGACAAAAAATCAAGTGAAATGTGTTTTCTATCAGATGGTGATAAGTGCTAGAGGGGAAAGTAAGTTGGGAAAGGGACGGGAAGTGTTGGGGATATGTACTTGGAGAGTGGTTGGAATTTTATGTAGGGTGGTCACGGAAAGCCTAGCTGAGAAAGTAAGATTTGAGTAATGCCCCTAAAGAGGTGAGGAGTTCAGTCATACAGATGTCTGGGATGATTGCATTGTAGGCAGAACCCTGTGCACCCTGGGGTGGGAGTTTGAGTGAAGTGTTCAAGGGTCAGCAAGGAGACCAGTGTGACTAGTGGACAGGGGGCTAGGGAGAGAGCAATAGGGGACAAGGGGCAGGGGGTCACAGGGGCAGATGGTGGAGAGTCATGGGGAGCCATCGAAGGTCTTAGAGCAGAGGAGTGACATAATCTGATGTAGATTTCAGTAAATTCTCCATGGCTGCTCTGTGGACAACAGACTGAAAGGGGAAGGGGTTGAAGCAGAGACTAGCAGGCAGGAGGCTAATGCAGTCAAGCAAGTGAGTGGATAATGGTTTAAAACGTAGCAGTGGGGTGGAGGAAGGAGAAGTGGTCAGATTTGGGATACAGTTTGAACAAAACATCCAGGGTAGAGCCAATAGGGTTTGCTGAAGATTGGTTTTTGGGCAAGATAGAAGAAGAATCCAGGACAATCCCAAGATTTCTGGCTTGTAGGAAGTGGTATTGTTGAGATGGAGAAGGCTTTAAGTGAAGCAGTTTAAGAGACTGGCAGCCTCTCAGCTGTGGATATATCAGTTATGAGACACCAGTTGTATGCCCTAGAGGCAGTTGGTGTATATGAACCTGGAGTTTAGAGGTGGTGTCTGGGCTGCAGATCTCAATTTGGCAGTTATCCATGTAGAGATGAGGCTTAAATTCATGAGGCAGGAGAACACTGAAGAATGATGGGTGTCCGAAAAGGAAACTGGAATAGGAATTGAGCAAGGTAAATTCTCATGATATCAGATGTGAGAGTGAAATGTGGGGTGGGCTCCAGTGTAAATCCCAGCTTTCAAGCCCGGGAGCGGCTGCTGGGTTTCTCCCTAATTTAGAAAACATGGGGCAGATGCTGGTTCAGAATTGGTTGAGTTGGCAAGGTCTCTGGGACCAACCAGTGGAGATGTCTCCTAGGATTATGAGAATCTGAATTCAGAGGGAGAGTCCAGATTGGAGAAACAAAGCTGGGAGGCGCCCAAGTGGTTGTTGATACCTGGCGTGTGGAGGGAAATTTTACATACTAAAGAGAAGACATGGGGGAGAGGAGACATGACTTCCCTTCTCAGATCTGTCGTTCACAGTTCTGATGCACACTCTTAAGAGTGACTGTGAGAGTGGAACCTGGCTCTCTGGCTGGGATTCAGTCCCACCCTGTGGACTGTGGGGCCCTCCCCTCTCTTCTGAATACTGTACTTCTCTTAATGATGTCATAGCTTGTGGTCCTGCAAGAGGATGTGGCTTGCTCAAGATCACAGAACTAGCAGGTGACACAAACAGGACTCAATCCAGGCCTCCTGGCTACCTGTCTACTAAACCATGCTGTGCATAAGTTTGTTGGTCAGGATGCTTTTGGTTGCAGGTAACAAAACACAAAGCATTCTAGGTTAAGCCAAAAAGGAACTGTCTTTTTCATGGTGCACATGGCCATCACAACATTTGGAGCCACAGTTGCAAACAGTTGTCAGGGAACACCCTATCTGTTGTTTCTTTCTTGTCTTACTCTTTATCTTTGTGGGTTTCTCAAGGCGGATGGGGTGAGGAGTGGCCTTCAAGGGGCTGGGGTAGATCCACACTACCCAGGGTCTAAGAGAAAAGCTTTCGATTAGCCCAGCCTGGGTCACTTCCCTTAAAGTGGGGTCAGGAGGAGCAAGGGGTTAGGTACTTCCCTTCCCCCTCTCCCATAGAGGCCTATGAAGTGTGGGGGGTTCCCAATAGTAGAGAGAGTTGTCCTTATCAGAAGAAGGAGGAAAGGTTGCTGAGAAAATAGTAAAAACAGGTCATCCATGGTGGGTAAGCGGGCAGGTTCCTACTATTAGATTTGCAATCAGGGCTTGGTGCTGGCAGAGAGAAGGCCACACAATGAGAAAAGTATGCTATAACTGGGCAATAAAGGTTACTTAGCCTTTGAAAAAGGAGACAAATCCTTCCCTTTTCTGTCCTTCTTCCTCTTAGTTAGAAATTGTGGCAGCTGTGGCTGGTGTGGCTCAGTGGAGAACCAAACAGTCGCTGGTTCGATTCCCAGACAGGGCACATGCCTGGGTTGTGGTCCAGGTCCCTGGTAGGGGGTGCACAAGAGGCAACCACAAATTGATGTTTCTCTCCCTCTCTTTCTCTCTCCTTTCCCCTCTTTCTAAAAATAAATAAATAAAATCGTTTTAAAAAACATACTCTCATAAAAAAGAAATTGTGGCAAATGAATTGTTTTTAAATATATTGTATTGATTATGCTATTACATTTGTCCCATTCCCCCCCCCTTTATTTCCCTCTGCCCTGCACACCCCCTCTGCCCTGCATTCTCCCCCCCCCGCTTTAGTTCATGTCCATGGGTTGTACATATAAGTTCTTTGGCTTCTACATTTCTTATACTATTTTTAACCTACCCCTGTCTATTTTCTACCTACCCTTTATGCTACTTATTCTCTGTACCTTTTCCCCCTCTCTCCCCTTCCCATTCCCCCACTGATAACCCTCCATGAGATCTCTGTTTCTGTGATTCTGTTCTTGTTCTAGTTGTTTGCTTAGTTTGCTTTTTTGTGTGTGTTTTTGTTTTTTTAGGTTCAGTTGTTAATAGGTGTGAGTTTGTTGTCATTTTACTACTCATATTTTTGATCTTTTTCTTAGATAAGTCCGTTTAACATTTCATATACTAAGGGTTAGGTGATGATGAACTCCTTTAACTTGACCTTATCTGGGAAGCACTTTATCTGCCCTTCTTTCTAAATGATAGCTTTGCTGGATAGAGTCATCTTGGTTGCAGGTCCTTGCCTTTCATGACTTCGAATACTTCTCTCCAGCCCCTTCTTGCCTGCAAGGTTTCTTTTGAGAAATCAGCTGATAGTCTAATGGGAACTCCTTTGTAGGTAATTCTCTCCTTTTGCTGCTTTTAAGATTGTCCTGATCTTTAATCTTGGGTAATGTAATGATGATGTGCCTTGGTGTGTTCCTCCCTGGGTCCAACTTCTTTGGGACTCTGAGCTTCCTGGACTTCCTGAAATTCTATTTCCTTTGTCAGATTGGGGAAATTCTCCTTCAGTATTTTTTCAAATAAGTTTTCAGTTTCTTGCACTTCCTCTTCTCCTTCTGGCACCCTATGATTTGGATGTTGGAATGTTTAAAGTTGTCCTAGAGATTCCTAAGCCTCTCCTCATTTTTTTGAATTCTTCTTTGTTCATTCTGTTCTGGTTGAATGTTTCTTTCTTCCTTCTGCTCCAAACCATTGATTTGAGTCACAGTTTCCTTCCCATCACTGTTTTCTCCCTGTACATTTTCCTTTATTTCACTTTTCATAGCCTTTATTTTTTCCTGTAACTTGCAACCATATTCAACCAGTTCTGTGAGCATCCTGATTAGCAGTGTTTTGAACTGTACATCTGATAGGTTGACTATCTCTTCATCGTGTAGTTGTGTTTTTTTCTGGAGCTTTGATCTGTTCTTTCATTTGGGCATTTTTTTTTTTTATCTCAGGTGCCTGTTACGTAGAAAGGGGCGGAGCCTTAGGTGTTCACCAGGGTGGGGTAACCCATGTAGCTGCCTTGTGATGTTGTATGTGGGGGAGGTGTCCAAGAGGGAACAATGCTGGTTGCTCTGCTCTCTGCTAGTCAGTTTTCAGTCACTTCCTCTGCAACCCCAAATCAAATTGGGACCTTCTGGTGCTGATTCCTGAGTGGGTGGGTTTGTGTACGTTCTAGGACACTGTGGGTCTCTCCAATGAACCCTACTGTGAGGCTGGGAGTTTCTCCTGCTGCCCCACAGGTGTTTTCAGTCAGAGGTTTTGAGGCTTTATTTCCCCACACTGGAACCCTGGGTTGCATGGTCTGTCTGGCTCCCCAGTTGTTCCTCCCGTTTTATCCAAACACAAATGTGGGACTGCCCGGTCTGCAAGATGCCGCCTCAACTGCTCTGCCCGCCGCCACCTTGCCTGCCCCAGTCCTCCTGTTCCGTCGCCTTGCCGTGAATCCTTTCCACCTGGCTGCCTGTCTCTGCCCCTTCTACTGGTCTGGATGAATGTTTCTTCTTTAACTCCTTGGTTGTTGGACTTTCATACAGTTCCATTTTCTGTCAGTTCTGGTTGTTTTTTGTTTCTAAATTTGTTGTTGTCCTTCTTTTGGTTGTGCGAGGAGGCACAGTGTGTCTACCTATGCCTCCATCTTGGTAGGAAGTCTGGAATTCTTGATGTATCATAGGAATTTCTGCCCATTCAGTAAATGTTTTTACTTATATTTTTCAGTCTCATAACCACTGAGCTATCTTGGGCAGAGACTTCAATTTAGATCACTAGTAGAGAACACCAAACATCTTTATTTTACTATTTAGCCTATTTTACATACTGCCTAGGGAATCCAGGTTTTTCTAACTTTCTAATACATGAATGTGGATTTAATTAGTGATGAGATTTTTTAAAGCCTGGAACATTCTTTACAGTGAAAGCTACCTGCAACATAAGCTTCCATAAGCACTTTTACCCTTTTTCTTGATTTCTTCAGTGCTTTGACCAGAAGAGAGAGAAACCAGGCCCTTAGGGGCCATTTTTTATTTCCCTCTCTGCCTAGGTTGCTTATGTGGTCCTTAAATTCAGGACAGCACAGCCTGACCACTTACCAGTCATGTGATTTTGGCCAAACATCTGTAAGATGGATCACTATGAGGCTGGGGTGAGGCTGTATTTGGAAATGTGTTGAATACTTTGGAGCACCATACAAATGGAAGGTGCCATTTTCATTGCATTTCACTGTTCTCATATGAGGCAGTGGCTAGTATCTGTGGTCCTGGCCTCTGTTTTGCTTTCTAGCTCAGTCAGTTGGCTTCTAGTGATTGTGCATTGTCTGGCAGGATAGCCCTAATGGAGCTGTACGCAGTCTTGCCACTTTCTGATTGGGCATGTCCGCTCTGTGCCTCAGTTTTCTCATCTCAGATACAAGTTGGCTATTCCCTGTTCTGTCTTCTTATCACACTGTGGTTGTGAGGCTCTGAAACAATAACGGACTGGAAGAGCCTTTTCTAAGTCATCAAAGCCCTTATAGAAATGTGAGATAACATTATTACTAGACACAGAATGCCATTTTTCTATTCTGTTCTTTTACAAAATAACATAATCAACTTTGCTCTGTTAAGAGTCACTTTCATTTACTCAAACTTACATTATTTCCTAGATTTAAAACTACCAACATGAAACTGATTGAATGTTTGAAAAGCATATGATGTAAGATAAATATTTCACTTTAGAATTAATGTTCTGTATACATCACATTAAGAATATCCACTCTATATATACAGGGTTTGGCAAAAGTAGGTTTACAGTTTTCGTATGGAAAATAATACAAGAATGAACTGTTTTGGGTACTTATAACTGTAAACCTCCCTTTGCCCATCCCTGTAATTCTAAGGGTAAAATTCCATCAAATGATAGGGAATAACTTGCTTAGAATATTAAACTTAAAAATAAGTTATTGATTTATTTAAAATCAACCTGGAAGCTAATCTTACTTCCTAGTTGTTAGTATTTCAGTTTTTTTTAATATTTTTAAGAAGATTTTATTTATTTAGTTTTAGAGAGAGAGGAAGGGGGGAGAAAAAGAGGGAGAGAAACATTGATGTGTGGTTACTTCTTGTGTACCCCCTACTGGGGACTTGGCCTGAAACCCATGCATGTGCCCTGACTGGGAATCAAACCCGAAACACTTTAGTTCGCAGACTGGTGCTTAATCCACTGAGGACACCAGCCAGGGCCAGTATTTCAGTTCTTATATTAAATGTAAAGGTAACTAAATAGTCTAATAAAAGTTTGTCTGAAGATAGAAATGTACTTATATCCCCAGTCAGTTCCCATTTTTCTCACCAAGAGCCTATGTCTTAAAATATTTTAATCACACTATTTCTTTTAGTCCCACAGGATCACATGTTGAATGGTGTAAACAGCTTATAGCTGCTACAATTTCTAGCCAGATATCAGGTTCAGTGACATCAGAAAATGTATCCAGAGATTACAAGGTAAGTGGCATTGAGTCCTTAATTCATTTTCAATATGCTAAGTAGCCAAGAAGCTTTGCAATTTGAATTGAAGTGAGACTTTGGCCCCTTGTTGCTGGACAACCATTTGGTTGGGAACAAGGCTGAAAAGTTCTCAGGAACTCTAGAAGAGAAATTTTACCAGGAATTTAGTACATGTGGTCATAATTTTATAATTAAGTGGAAAAGCTGTCTTTAGATTATAATCATTCTTTTAAAAATTCAGTTTCATTTTTTGAATTATTATGTATTTTATTATATTATATATTCTATTTTATTATAATAAATACCTATATCTTCTTTGTTAATATTCTGAATTTCAGAAAATGTCTGATGTATAGTGTATCTAATGTCATAATTTGTTACTGTATTTAGGTACTACCTGTGAGTATTCAGCATTAACATATGATAACAGAATGTAAAAATTTTTCAAAATCTCAAGAATATTTTATAGGCCACCTGATTTTTGTAGTCCTTATTGAGTTAACAAATATCTTTTTGCTTATTTTAAAAGTTGGATTACCTGTTTATTCTAAAGTTAAAGAGTGAAAAGCTCCTAGTCAGCAGAGAGGAGCTGCGGTTTCCTAGCATGATCATGGAACTTAGCAGGTGCTCAATAAATATTTGTTGAATCAATTAACAAATAAAAAAACAGGTGCTCCATCTTTTAGGCTAAATATTAACTTTGTTTAAATGTCAATAAACTATTAACAGGTACATTAAATGAAACCATGTTTACATTTTAATCATAATGTTTGCTTGAAATGAATTTTCCATATATTATAGTCATTTTTGCCTGCTATAAGAGATAATTGATTTTCACACATATGTGCTAATTACATTTAGTATTCCAGACTACTCTGAGTCAACAGTCTCTCAAAATCATGGCCCTTGCCAGGCATCAAGTCTTACAAAAAAAGAACTACAATAACGATCCTAATTCATTCCTAATAAGCTGTTCCTTGTTTAAGTGCACTGGCGTAAGTACCTCTTTAGCTCATAATGTAACAAGTACAGAGACTGACTCAAGAAGCTATGTAATTGAGATTTGGCTGTCATGCTATACTTGCTTCATCCAAGCCGTTGGATACTTTTGATTACACCTACTGAAGAAAAGCATGGCCGTGCATTAGTAGAAATTGGATGATCTGCCCAGCCAGGAGAGTGACAGTATATTCCTTAATGGGTTTCCCTGCTATTTGGTTTTCATGTTTGCACACATAGGAGCAGCTGGGGCTCCCAGTCCTCAAAACCCATTGGGCAAATATGCCACCTCCAGGTAGGAGAAACATCTGCTGCATCACCAATGCCTGAATAGCTGGTCACTGAGCAGCTACTGACCCCATTGGTCCCAGTCGCCCTATTGCCCCTACTTTAGTTGAAAAACTGCCCTGCTGAGTGGAGAGGCTCAAGGACCCATATTAGCAGAGAATAGCTGTCAGTCCTTGGAGTGATTTTCTGTATGGACAACTATGAGTTAACTGTAATGTTTTCACTTGGTTGAATTTTTGTTAGTGCTGTGTGGATTCTATAAAAGATTGAATATTGACTGTGTGCATAGCTTTCTAACCTCTATGTTAATAGATCAGTCTGAGTCTGTACTTAAACATGAAGTAACTAAGTTATTTTTCAATTTTAGTCTATTTACAAATTTTGCATAGCACAATTGGCTCATATTGGAATGGTTTAACAAATGGTATTCACAAAAAATAAGGCTTTTCTATATTTTATAAATTGAATTTTAAGTATCTACATTAGATCATAGCTAAAGCCTTTAATGAGTTATTGTAAAACAGTATGTCTTATAATTGTCTTTGTTATATTTGCCCTGTAGCCAAGTCTGCAAAGTTGGCATTAAATTTATTATTCAGGAGTTATGTGTTTTTGAAGGAGAGAGTTTTTTAAAATAATAAATAATTTTATTCTGAACCATGAGGATAATTTTATATGCTACTTATAAAGTAGTTCTTAAAATCAGCATAACCAAGATGGGCCTTTGCGACACCTTAGAGCCATTGCATGGGGTTTTCCCTAAATGTCCAGATACAATTTCTTGAGGATTTACTTTGTAGTCATCAGTCAGTAATATTTGAAATTATCTATCATGCAAATATCTTATCTGAAATACTTGCTCAATTTGGGGGTTAATTTGTCATAGCTTAAACTCAAAGTCTGTAATTAAATGGGAACAAATGTTTATATGGAACAGAGTGCTTGTATCTTGATTTGAAATGCTGATTGTCTTCTGAGTTATAGGCTGCTGAGAGTGGTTCCACATCATCATCCTCATTAACCCAGTAGCACATATAGGACTCTATGGTTCTGTAATACTTTTTCACATATCATCCACTTAAGTCTTAAAACAACTCAGTGAAGTACCTTTTATTGTAATCATCATTGAACAGATGAGGAAATCAAGCCTCAGAGAGGTTACTTGACTTGCTTAATACCTTGCAGTCAGAACTGGGATTTGAACCCAAGTCATCCTACTGAAAAGCTAGAGTGAGTTTTAAAATTAGCACCCTGCCCCACCCACCATTTTTAAAGATGTGGCCCTTGGGTCTTCTTACATCAGTATTCATTGGAGTGCCTGCAAAAATGCTGCTTCCTTGGACCCCATCCTGCTGAGTGAATCAGAACCTCTGAAGGCAGTGAACTCAGTGCTTCATATCTTTCTTACATATACTAAGATTGGAAAAGCTAGGTTTCTGAGGTTTAGATCTGTTGAAATTGGTGATGGGACCATACATTTCTGCTACATGCTCATAAATCTGAATAGTTACCAATTTATGCTAGATTTGGGGGAATGTTTGTTTTATTATTTTCTCATATCATAAATTGACAGCTCAGGACCAGATCACCCAGAGTGTGCCAAGAATATCACTGATATAATATGAGATGAGTTTAGATAGTATGTCCGTGGACATGTTTTAATAGTTATATAATTATTTTAATGAGTCTTAGAAAAACTAGCACATCAAACTCGTCTCCCCAGTTAAAAAGTTTGTCCTAGAGGCCTGGAACTTTATAGTCTGTTTTGTTCACCACTGTGCCTCCAGCATCTAAAACAGTGCCTGGTACCAGCAGGTGCTCAATAAATGTTTACTGGGTACATGAATGTGTGGTATGTATACAGCAGGTATTTGATAAATGTTTGTTAGACAGATAGATGGCAGTGAACAGAGAGGAGTTTCTGGGAATGGTTCAAGTACAAAAAGAAGAAACTGGGCACCGTGAGACACTTATAAGATGGAGACAGAAGTGACAATTTTGAGGGGGGATGTTGGGCTTGAGGTTGCCCAGGCTGAACCCTCACCAGGTGATACTGGTGTGAACAGGGCACCATTTTGACAAGACACAAGCACTGAGGATTTGAGCCAGGCACTTTCCAAGGACGGGGCTAGATTAGATGAAATAATACAATTAAGGATTGTACTGAAATATTCTTAGGAAATATTAGAAGTGACACAGTTGATCAGTTTCCATTGGTGGGAAAGTAGAACTAGGCCAGGAAGAGGCAACATGATGGAATAATACAAACAGTACTGGTTAGCTTTGTGACCTTGTGTAACCTCTGACTGTCAGTTTCCTTGTCTATAAGGATAAGAGAGTTTGGATTAGATTTTAAGTCTCTAAATTCCTTTATTTCTAGAACATTCTTAACTCTGTTTTGTCCAAAAGGATTTGATTTTGGCTAGCTTTTAGGAAATTAGGGCAATGGAATTTTAATATAATCATCCTGCCTCTGGCTCCATCGTCATTACCATCATCAGCTCTCTGTACTTCCCCTTTCTTCATCCATGCACACGTAGTAGCTAGATCTCTTCTTTAAATATTCTGAAGAAAAAGGAAAAATGGAGAGGGTCCTGTACTAAGTTTAACCCTTTAACAGATTAGTACAGTGATTAAATTCTGGATCCTCAACAAACTTTCCTGAAAGGCTTTGGAGGGAAGTGGAATGCAGAGTATGGAGAAGGCTTCATTATGCTTGAACTATATGTGTTTGTGTGTGCATGTATTCAGTCCTCACATACGATATGTTTTATTGATTTGACACGGAGAGAGAGAGACAGATAGACAGAGGCAGGCAGACAGACATCAGTGAGAGAGAAACACTGATCTGTTGCCTCCCATATGCACCCTGACTGGGAATTGAACCCTAAACCTTTTGGTGCATGGGATGACCCTGCAAACACCTGAGCCACCTGGCCAGGGCTAATATTTGTTGTTTTTAAAAATTTATTTTATTGATTATGCTATTACAGTTGTTCCATTCTTCCTCCCCTTTTTTCCCCTATACCCTGCACCCCTCCACCAACATCCTCCACCTCCTCAGTTCATGTCCATGGGTCATACATATAAGTTCTTTTGCTTCTCCATTTACTATACTATTCTTAATTTCCCACTGTCTATTTTGTATCTACCATTTATGATTCTTTTTAAAAAATATTATTTATTTATTTATTTATTTTTAGAGAAAGGAGAAGGGAAGGAGAAACAGAGGGAGAGGCCTGCAACCCAGGCATGTGCCCTGAATGGAAATTGAACTGGCAACCCTTTGGTTTTCAGACCCGTGCTCAATTCACTGAGCTACACCAGCCAGAGCCCATTTATGATTCTTATTCCCTGTACTTTTCCCCCATTCTCCCCCAGCGCCCTCCCCACTGAAAACTCTCCATGTGATTTCCATTTCTGTGAGTCTGTTCCTGTTATAGTTGTTTGCTTAGTTTGTTTTTGTCTTTCCTCTTTTCTTTTTAGGTTCAGTTGTTGATAGTTGTGAGTTTGCTGTCATTTTACTCTTCATAGTTTTGATCTTCTTATTCTTAAATAGGTCCCTTTAACATTTCATATACTAAAGGCTGGGTGATGATGAACTTCTTTAACTTGACTCCTTTAACTTGATTTTATCTGCCCTTCCATTCTAAATGATAGCTTTTCTGGATAGAGTCATCTTGGATATAGGTGCTTGCCTTTCCAGACTTTGAATACTTCTCTCCAGCCCCTTCTTGCCTGCAAGGTTTCTTTTGAGAAATCTGCTGATAGTCTTATGGGCACTCCTTTGTAGGTACCTTATTTTTGGACTATAAGACGCACTACCCCACCAATTTTGGGGGGGATGAGGGTGCGTCTTACAGTCCGAATGTAGCTTACCTGGCTTGTGGCGGGGGTAGCGGTGCAGCGGGGTTTTGTTTTGTTTTGTTTTTTTCCTCTTTTCCTCCTTTAAAACCTCAGTGCATCTTATGGTCTGAGAAATATGGTAACTCTCTCCTTTCCTCTTGCTGCTTTTAAGATTATCTCCTTATCTTTAATCATGGGTAACTTAATAATGATGTGCCTTGGTGTGTGCTTCCTTGGTTCCAACTTCTTTGGGATTCTCTGAGCTTCCTGGACTTCCTGGAAGTCTATTTCCTTTGCCAGATTGGGAAGTTTTCCTTCATTGTGTTTTCAAATAAGCTTTCAATTTCTTGCTCTTCCTCTTCTCCTCTGGCACCTCTATGATTCAGATGTTGGAACATTTAAACTTGTCTTGGAGGTTCCTAAGCCTCTCCTCATTTATTTGAATTCTTGTTTCTTCATTCTGTTCTGGTTTGATGTTTATTTCTTCCTTTTGTTCCAAATCGTTGATTTGAGTCCCAATTTCCTTCCCTTTACTGTTGCTTCCCTGTGTATTTTTATTTCTCTTTTCATAGCCTTAACTTCGTCCTCTATTTTGCAAGATACTCAAGCATCCTTATTACCAGTGTTTTGAACTCTGCATCTGATAGGTTGGCTATCTCCTCATCGCTTAGCTGTATTTTTTCTGGAGCTTTGATCTGTTCTTTCATTTGGGCCATATTGTTTTGTCTCAGTGCACCTGTTATGTTATAAGGGGAAGAGCCTTAGGTATTTGCCAGGGCGGGGCAACCTGCATAGCTGTGTTGTGGTGCTGTATTTCGGGGAGGGGTCCAAAAGGGAACAATGCTACTTGCTCAGCTCTTAGCTGGCTTTCAGTCACTTCTGCTGCTACCCACAAGCAAATTGGGCCCTTCTGGTGCTGATTCCCGGGTGTGTGGGCTTATGTATGTTCTAGGACCCTGTGGGTCTCTCCAATGAACTCTCCTGTGAGGCTGGGAGTTTCTACCGCTGCTGCAATTCCCAAGGATTTTACAGCCAGAGGTTTTGAGGCTTTATTTCCCCTGGTTGGAACCTTGGGTTACGTGGTCTGTCTCGTTCCCCAGTTTTTCCTCCCAGTCTATTAGCACGTGAATGTGGGACCACCTGGTCCACAAGCCTCTGCCTTGCCCACTCTGTCCGCCAACTGCTGCCTTGGGTCCTCCAGCCACCCCCTTGCTGTGCGTCCTGTCTGCAGTGGCTTCCTGTCTCTGCCCTTCCTACCAGTCTGGATGAATGTTTCCTCTTTAACTCCTTGGTTGTCGAACTTCCATACAGTTCGATTATCTGACTGTTCTGGTTGTTTTTTGCTTTTAAATTTGTTGTTGTCCTTCTTTTGGTTGTGCGAGGAGGCAAAATGTATCTACCTGCACCTCCCTATTGGCTGTAACCCAGGGCTAATATTTCTTCAATTGAGTACTAGTCTATGAAAATAGAATCTTCTCTGGCTGAGAGCTGAGCAAGTGGCATTGTTCCCTCTCGGACCTGTCCTCCACATACAGTACCACAGCGCAGCAACGTGGGTTGCTGCGAATACCTAAGGCTCCTCCCTTCACTATATAACAGGTGTGCCAAGACAAAACAATATGGCCCAAATGAAAGAACAGATCAAAGCTCCAGAAAAAAGACAACTAAGCAATGAAGGAACAGCCAAACTATCACATGCAGATTTCAAAACACTGGTATTCAAGCCCTGACTGGTGTGGCTCAGTGGATTGAGCACTGGCCTCCAAACCAAAGGGTTACTGGTTTGATTCCCAGTCAGGGCGCCTGCCTGGGTTGCAGGCCACGTCCCCAGTATGGGGTGCGGGACAGGCACCCACACGTTGATGTTTTTCTCCCTCTCCTCCTCCCTCCCTTCCCCTCTCTCTAAAAATAAATAAATTCTTTTTAAAAAACCCAAAACACTAGTAATCAGGATGCTTATGGAAATGGTTGAGTATGGTCAGTCACAAAATAGAGGAAAACGTGAAGGCTAAGAAAAGTGAAATAAAGGAAAATGTACAGGGAACCAAGAGTGAAGGGAAGGAAACTGGGACTCAAATCCATGGTTTGGTATAGAAGGAATAAATAAACATAGAACCGGAACAGAATGAAGAAACAATAATTCAGAAAATGAGGAGAGGCTCAGGAACCTCTGGGACAACTTTAAACATTCCAACATTCAAATCATAGGGATACCAAAAGGAGAAGAGGAAGAACAATACATTGAAAATGTATCTGAAAACATAATGAAGGCGAACTTCCCCAATATGGCAAAGGAAATAGACTTCCAGGAAGCTCAGAGTGTCCCAAAGAACTTGGACCCAAGGAGGAACACACCAAGGCACATCATAATTATATTCCTTAAGATGAAACAGAAGGAGAGAATCTTAAAACCACCAAGAGAAGAGGAGACAGTTACCTACAAAGGAGTTCCCATTAGACTATCAGCTGGTTTTTCAAAAGAAACCTTGCAGGCAAGAAGGAGCTGGAAAGAAGTATTTGAAGTCCTGAAAGGGAAGGACCTACATCCAAGATTACTGTAACCAGCAAAGCTATCATTTAGAATGGAAGGGCAGCTAAAGTGCTTCCCAGACAAGGGCAAGTTAGAGGAGTTCATCATCACCAAGCCCTTATTATATGAAATATTAAAGGGACTTTTCTAAGAAAAAGAAGATCAAAAGTATGAAGAGTAAAATGACAGCAAACTCACAGTTATTAACAACCACACCTAAAACCAAAACAAAAGAAAACTAAGCAAACAACTAGAACAGAAACATAACCACAGAAATGGAGATCACATGGAGTGTTATCAATGGGGGATTGGGAGGGGGAGAGAGGGGGGAAAGGTACAGAGAATAAATAGCATAAATGATAGGTGGAAAATAGACAGGGGGAGGGTAAGAATAGTGTAGGAAATGTAGAAGCCAAAGAACTTATAAGTATGACCCATGGACATGAACTATAGGGGTGGAATGTGGGAGGGAGAGCGTGGGCAGGATGGAGTTGAGTGAAGGGGTGGAAATGGGACAACTGTAATAGCATAATCAATAAATATATCAAAAAAAGAAAAAAAAAGACTTTTATAAATGAGATCATACAGTCCATGACCTTTTGAGAGTAGTGTTTTTGTACCCAGTGGTGTTTTTGTTCCCTTCTCTCTGTTCTCTGTATTCTGCTATTGACAAAATTATAGAAATGGAGAACAGATTAGTGGCTAACAGGGGCTAAGAAAGGAAGGGGCAGGGAGAAAGTGCATGTGGCTATAAAAGGACAACATTTGGGTCTTGTGGTGATGAAATTATTCTGCGTCTTGACTGTGTTAGTATCAGTATCCTGGTTCTGATATGGTACTATGGCTTTGTAATATACTACCATTGGGGAAATCAGATGACATGGTACATGGTATGGCATCTCTCTGTATTGCAAGTGAAATAAATTTAGATTAACCTTTCTAAAAACTCATGATATATCAGAAGTATGATTTAAGTGAAACACAGTTATGCTATGATATATAAAAGCAAACACAAGATGAGTGTATTGTCATTGCTGAGCACCAATTCACTTCTATAAATGTGATGTGATCACATATTATTTCAAGGGGCTGGACTGGGATGCATAGAATTCATAGTAGGGGAAAGAGACACCAGAAAATATAGTATAAATTGGATTGTGGTGGCATTAAAAGGACAAGTAAACAAGGTATGGTGAGGGGAGGGGAGGGAATAGAGGAGGACATTATAGGCATTAGGTGTAAGGGACTTTATCACCCTCCTCTGGAAGGGGAACAGGTTTAGGTGGGGCCTTTTCCAGGTTAAGAGCATGGATGCTAAAACCAGCATGCTTAGGTTTGAATTTCCCACTCTACTGTTGCTGGCTCTATGACCTTGGGTAAGTTACTTCACCTCTTGCTGCCTTTGTTTCCTCATTTGTTATATGGGAATAATAGTAGAAGCTCCTTCCCTGGTAGCTGGGAGGGTTGAGCTTATGCCTAAAGCATTTACCACAGTGCCTGACATACAGTGGACCTTGTTGGTATTTGTATTACTGATATTGGCTGGGTTTAAAAACTTTCTGAAATAACTTTCAGACTGTTGGGGATTTAGGGCTGTCAACTATTGCCTCCTGAAGAATTTAGACAGGAGCCACAAAGATTTAGATCACAATAATTGATCAAAGCTGGCGTGGAGGGCCTGGCTCAGGTGTGAGGCCACACCGGGCCCTGAATTAAATACTCTCCCAAACACAATCCTGGACAACTTCAGCCTTTCCTTTGGGGCAGGGCCCACACAGGCCAATTCTTCATGGTCCAGGGAGACCAGGCTGTACCCTCCAGTCTGGCTGCCACCCAGATTGCAGAGAGCCCAAAAGGACAAAGGGGAGCATGCTGGCTCCCTTACCCATATCCATCCAGAGCAAATGGTCATCCCAAGGCCTCACTTCTTTAGTAAGGAGCACTCCAAAGAATAACTTGAATGGAACCTGAGGGCAGAGGAAGGGAGTTTTATACCCAAAAAAAACTATTATACAAATTTAAATGTTGGTGCTTCTCTAGAAAAAAAAATCACTGTTCCCCTCTCTGCTACTCACACCATACACTCCTAGAATACTTATGACACCAGATGTGTGTTTTTTTTCCCCCCACACCAACCAATTTTTCAACACCAGCAGGTATCCTGCAATTCAATTCAGTTCTGACACTGACTGGAGTTAGTGCAGATCCCACAGGTTAAGGGCTCAGTCCCATGAGACGGTTCCTCATATCAGATGCCAATAACAGGTAGTGGGTTCCCAGGACCCCACAACTTCTTCCAGGATTGCTACAAATTAGGGGTTCCTATGACCCCCTATTGAAATTGATCATTTGCTAGAACAACTCACAGAACTCAGGGTAACAATGAATGTTTACCAGCTTATTAAAGGATACGATAAAGAAAGATAAACAGCCAGATGAAGAGATCTATAGGGCGAGGTCTGGGAAGGCCCCAAGTGCAGGAGCTTCTGCCCCCACGAAGTTGGGGTGCACCACCCTCCCAGCATGTATTATAGATGTTTTCAATCCAGAAGCTCTCTGAACCCCATACTTTTGGGATTTTTATGGCAGTTTCATCACAAAGGTATGATCAATAAACTCATTTTCCAGCACCTCTCCCCCCATCTTAGGATGGAATTGGTGCCAAAAATCCCAAGCTTCTAAACATGGCTTGGTCTTTCCACAAACCCTCACCCAGTAGTCTATGCAGAATTATTCCATTAGAACAAAGACACCCCTACCATCCAGGAAATTCCAAAAGTTTTAGGAGCTCTGTGTCAGGAACTGAGGTCAAAGACCAAATATTAGAACAAAAGATGGCCATAGCATCCTTATTTACACGGAATTTAGGACCTCTGTGTCAGGAATGGGGGTTATTTCACAGTGCTTTTTCTTGATTTAGTGAAAGCCATTTTTTATTATAAAGTATATTTTATTGATTATGTTTTTACATTTGTCCCAATTTTCCTCCTTTATCCTCCCTCCACCCCCCCCCCCAATCCGCCAACCTTCCCTCCGTAGTTCATGTCCATGGGTTGTACATATAAGTTCTTTGAATTCTCTGTTTCCTATACCATTTTTGGCCTCTTCCCATCCATTTTATGCCTACTAATTATGCTTCTTCCCTATACCTTTTACCCCCTATTTCTCCCTTCCCCCTCCCCACTGAAATCCCTCCATGTATTGTACATTTTTCTGATTCTGTTCCTGTTCTAGTTGTTTGCTTAGTTTTTGTTTTCATTGTTTTTCTTTTTTTTTTTTAGGTTCATTTGTTGATACTTGTGAGTTTGTTGTCATTTTATTGTTCATAGTTTTTGATCTTCTTCAATTTCTTAGATAAGTCCCTTTAACATTTCATACAATAAGCGTTGGTGATGACGAGCTCCTTTAATTTGACCTTATCTGGGAAGCACTTTAGCTACCCTTCCATTCTAAATGATAGCTTTGCTGGATAGAGCAATCTTGGATGTATGTTCTTGGCTTTTGTGACTTCAAATACTTCTTTCCAGCCCCTTCTTGCCTATAAGATTTCTTTTGAGAAATCAACTGATAGTCTTATGGGAACTCCTTTGTAGGTAACTCTCTCCTTTCCTCTTGCTGCTTTTAAGATTCTCTCTTTATCTTTAATCTTGGGTAACTTAATGATGATGTGCCTTGGTGTGTTCCTCTTTGGACCCAACTTCTTTGGGACTCTCTGGGCTTCCTGGACTTCCTGGACTTCCTGGAAGTCTGTTTCCTTCACCAGACTGAAGAAGTTTTCCTTCATTATTTGTTAAGTAAGTTTTCAATTTCTTGCTCTTGTTCTTCTTCTGGCACCCCTATAATTTGGATATTGGAACATTTAAAGTTGTCCCAGAGCTTCCTAAGCCTCTCTTCATTGTTTTTTGAATTCTTGTTGCTTCGTTTTGTTCTGGTTGGATGTTTATTTCTTCCTTTTTTTCCAAATCATTGATTTGGGTCCTGGTTTCCTTCCTGTCACTGTTGGTTCCCTGAATATTTTGCTTTATTTCACTTTGGGTATCCTTCATTTTTTCTTTCATTTTGTGATCAAGCTCTATCAGCCAGGGTTTTGAACTCTCCGTCAGGTAGGTTGGCTCTCTCCTCATCGAGTAGCTCTCTTTCTGGATTTTTGCTCTGTTCTTTCATTTGGGCCCTATTTCTTTGTCTCAGCACACCTGATAAGTTGAAAGAGGGTGGGGCCTTAGGTATTTACCACGGCAGGGCAACCCTCCTTAATGCACTGCTGCACTGTCTTTTGAGGAGGGACCAGAGAGGGAACAATGCAGCTCGCCTGCTTGGCTCCAGCCCCACTTTCCAATGAACCCTGGTGTGAGACTGGGAGTTTCTCCCACTGTGGCAACCCCTGCCGTAGTCCACAGTGAGCTCGGAGTCTCAGTTTCCCATTCAGTCAGCCCCTCCCGCTTGGTTCTCTGCCTTGCTGGGGTTTCTCTCCATCGGCCCATCTCGCTGGTCTGGTTGGTCTAGTTGACTGTTTCTTTAATTCCGTGGTTGTCAGAGTTCCATGAAGGAAGGAAGGAAGGAAGGAAGGAAGGAAGGAAGGAAGGAAGGAAGGAAGGAAGGAGGGAAGGAAGGAGGGAAGGAAGGAGGAAAGGAAGGAGGAAAGGAAGGAACGAAGGAGGGAAGGAAGGAAGGAAGGAGGGGAGGAGGGAAGGAAGGAAGGAAGGAGGGGAGGAGGGAAGGAAGGAAGGAAGGAAGGAAGGAGCGAGCAATGTAACAATAGCCAGAGGGGAGTGGGGAGGGGATAGTGGGGAGAGAAGTTTACAGGAGCTACTATAAAGGACACATGGACAAAATCAAGGGGGAGGGTGGAAACAAGGGAGGGAGGTGGGTTTGGCTGGAGTGGGGGGGAGTGGTGGAAAAATGCAGACAACTGTAATTGAATAACAATAAAAATTTAAAAAAAAGAAAAAAGAATCTCTCTGTGTGCCTTAAGTGGCTTATTTCAGGAGAGATGTAAACTAAACCACAGAGATAGACTTGGGTATCAACTTAGAGACTTTCAGGAGAGCCTCCATTGACCTTGTTGGTCTCATACCAAGAATACCAAGGATTTCATTACAGTAGGTAAAGAATTGTGAGAATGTAAAAGCACATATCATCCTACCCATTTTCAGGCTTTTGAGTTAGTTTATCCTTTCTTTATCCAAAGAAAGGCCTATTGACAATGATATATGTCCTACATATAAAGAAGGCCCATTTAAACTAGTTGTGAATGCTGCTTTGTTGTTTCCATTGTTAGTATCCCTTTATAGAAAAAGTGTCAAAAATAATTGTAGTTACAGAATAAATATGAAAACAATGGCCTGCTAGAGCAGAGGTTTGGAGGTAGAGAAGGGAAACAAGGAAAGAGGGAGTGGTGGTATATTCTTCATCAACCCTCCAAGAGAGATTGTAAGTTTGAAGACTATAGTTTAAATGTGTTAATTATAGTGGCACCATGCTGAGGTAGTATAGCAGACCAAGAGGGTTTAAATACTTGCTCTGCCAACTTGAACTTGGCCAGATTATTTAACTGTACCTTGATTTTCTCAACCCTAGAGCCAATAATAGTTTTTATCTCACAAGGTTATTCTGAGAATAAAATGAGTTAATACATACAAAGTGCTTGGAAGAGTGTCTGGCACCTAAAAATCATATCATGAATATTTTTTAAAAATGTTATTGAATTTATTAGGGTGACATTGGTTAATAAAATTTTATAGGTTTAAAATGTACAATTATATAATATATAATCTGTATATTATATTGTGTTTTCACCACCCAAAGTCAAGTGTGCTTCTGTCACCATTTATCCCCCCATTACCCTCATCTAATTATCACCACTCCCATGAGTATTTTTTATGATGCAGATGCTGCTTAAGGAAGACAATAAAATAACTAAAAATCAAAATGTCAATCATCAGATATTAGGAAGAGGGAGTTTGATAAGGCTTATTTTCTCATCTTTTAAACTGGGAGGTAACTAGCTACTGTTTAAAATGGGAGTTAACTAGCTACAGGGGAGTCCCCATTAGACTGTCAGCTGATTTCTAAAAAGAAACTTTGCAGGCTAGGAGGGATTGGCAAGAAATATTCAAAGTCATGAAAAGCAGGGACCTACAACCAAGATTGCTCTACCCAGCAAAGATATTTAGAATTGAAAGACAGATAAAAAGCTTCCCAGAAAAGAAGAAAAACTACAGGAGTTTATAATTACCAAACCATTGTTATATGAAATGTTAAAGGGACTTATTTAAGAAAAGAAGATCAAAACTAAGAACAATAAAATGGTAATAAATACATATGTCAACAATTGAATCTAAAAAAACAACTAAGCAAACAAGAACAGAGACAAAATCATGGATACAGAGAGCATTTTGATGGTTGGCAGATGGGACGGGGCTGTGGAGGAATAGGTGAGGAGGTGAGTGGACTAAGAAGTACAAATAGGTACTTACAGAATAGTCATGGGGATGTAAAGGATAGTATAGGAAATGGGTTAGCCAAAGAACTTATACGCATGACCCATGGACATGAACAACGGTAGGGGTTGCCGGAGGGAGGGGGGGGGTGCTGCGTGGAGGGGCAGAAGGGTGAAAAATTGGGACAACTGTAATAGCATAATCAATACAATTAAAAAAATAAAGTTGACAAATCAAGAAGTTGAGGTGTAACCATATTTATGGTTATGGAGGTGATCCTCAGAATTAAAAATAGGTACAGTTAAGCATGGTTATCACTGACAAATGAAGCTCAGGGAGTGGTGAGTTTTTTAAAAAAAGATTTTATATATGTATTTTTAGAGAGAAAGGAAGGGAGGGAGAAAAAGGGGGAGAGAAACATCAATGTGTGAGAGAAACATCAATCAGTTGCCTCTCACATGCCCTCAACTGGAAATCTGGCCCAAAACCCAGGCATGTATCCTGACTAGGAATAGAGCCGGTGACCTTTCGATTTGCAAAACAACACCAAACCTACTGAGCCACACTAGTCAGGGTGGGAGTGGAGACTTTCTATTTTGAGTTTTTATTGCCACATATGTCCCATTTTGAGTTTTTATTAACATAAGCATGCAATTTATACTTTTATTGATGTGTCATTAACGAATGATAAACCTCACATATTTAAAGCATACAATTTAATAAGTTTTGATAGGTGTACAGTTGCGAAACTGTTATCACAATTAAGGTGATAAGATATTCATCACCACCACTCTCCAAAAAAGCCAGGTTTAAGCTTCTTAATTTACATAGTCTGTGTTTAGGAATTTATGGGCTTACATGTCTTTGTGCCACAGCATCACGTAATTCAGAAAACTTTTTTACTCAGAGTATTTACATTTAGTGATGATACAATGATGAAGTCTTCATGTGCTCTTCTTGCCTATCCTTTAAAAAATCTATACAGGTAATAAGAACCTCTGGTGATTTTTTTTTAATGATCTGTTTTTCATAGAACATCCAGTGGTTAGATGATCAGATTTCAGACTTTGGAATGGGGAACAGACGATTCACGTCTTTCTCAGACCATTACCACTATACACTTTTCAAAAGTTCCTTTTATTCTCTGCAATGTTTCTGTGTCTTGGGCTTCCCCAATGCACATTCTGCATGTTCAAGTAGCATTCATAGGCTACTGGTGCAGGAAGAACCTTGCTGAAATTCAGTGTCCACATTCAAGAAAACTTGGCTTCTCCATGCCGGGTCAGCAGCCCAGGCCTCCCCTGCCCTCCTCTGGCCTCTCAGACAAGCCAGCTACCTCTTCCCACCTGGAGCTGCCCCTCCCCAGGCAGCAGGGGCTAGGGGTAGGCAAGACAGCCATCCTTCTCTTGGTGGGACAGCCATATCTAGGAATCTAATCCTGGAGTCCCCAAGTGCAAGTTGGAAATATAATTTCTGCAGAAACCAGGTTATATTTGTGGTTATCTAGGTTTCATGGTACCATTAAAGCTGTAGCTGAGATATGCTCTGGGTGAAATGTGGGAAGTTTTATGGGTTTTTGTTTTGTTTTGTTTCTGTGGGCTGGTTTGGGAGCAGAAGTGCCTTTTTATATCATTGCTTCTATAGAGAAAATGTGTTCAGTATTCCAAACAGATACACAAATGAACTTTTCAAACACTGCCTGTTCACAATGGCTTGTCATAGTACTTTACAGAGGGGTTTGTGTTTAAAATAATGTTGTTTGTCTTAGCCTAAGGGCAATGTTTCTTCAAACCATAGACTTGCCTAAAAAGTATAGGACAAATGTGTTAAGATTGATTTGATATTGAATGAAACTTAGAGGGCAAATGTGTTAGGGTTGATCATGTTGGTTTTATGTAGAGGATTATGATGTTTCTTATGGAATGGGCTGGTGAACTTAATGACATTTTGCAAAGGTCAATAGTAACATGTTTGTGATGATGATGTTCTGTATTTTAACTAACAGGTTTTCAGGAGGCCTGATATAAGGGTAAGGATGTTCGGCAGATGGGCCTCCTACTTGTGTGTCTCTGTGCTTTGTTGAACATTGAGTCTATTTAGTGTTCTTTACCTTCTCACTGGTTTTTATGAGTCACTCAGATCAGTTTGCTTTGCTGTGTCATAGCTTTAAGTGTTCACTGGAAACGCTTTATTTGTTACAATATTTTTATGTACAATAAAAGCCAATGTGTGTGAGGACAGGATGCTAAAATTGTTACCAGTATGTAATACTGACTTTTGTTGTGTTACATGAATTCTGACCAAATGAATCTTTGTGGCAGGGCCTTAAAAGGCTAGGCCTATAGAGTCCTCTTTTAGCCTTGTTTATTATGTAATTCATGCTAACCAATTTAGCAACAGCAAAACAAGAAAGTGGTCAGTTGTTGTCTATCCTAAGAATTTGTCACCTTCATGTCAGCATGCTGAATCCAAAAAACAGAAATGCTAATCCTAAAGATAAGGTAGCAAAATCAGTCCCATTTAGTATTTCTTAAAACACAGATGTAACTGTTACATCTAGTGGGTTATTGTTTATATTTCTTCATGATTTTCCTTCCCTTCATTTCAGAATATTCATAAAGCAAGACAAAGATTGGTAATGTGCATGCGTTTAAGCCTGAGTATCAGATGTTGAAAATTAACCTATTCCCATTAAATGAACACAATGTAGATTTTGGTAGAATAATTTAGTGACTTAAATTTTTAATTTTTAACCTTATTGGAGCCAATAAAATAGTTAAAAAATAAGCAGGTTAAGTCAAATTCTTATGATTCTAATTGGTTTATCTTTGTTTAATCTTGTTTTCACCATGTTTTCTTTCACTCATGAGAATCATTGTGTTTTACTGATTCACATTGTTAAATATTAGTGTTTGGCTTTGCACTTGCATGGACTTTGAAATGCTATATGTTTTTTGTTGTTATTTAGTTATTCATTTTTGTGTTTTTAAAATTTTGTCAAAGAATGATTCCATTTTCTTTGTATTTAAAAATGGAAATTTCAAAAAAACTGGCTGCATTTAAAAATTACCCTTCTTTGAATGGTAGCAGTACCAATTGTGTACTAAACTCAGTCTGATATAAAGCATAAAAACATATTAACAATTCCACTTTATTGACAAAAATGAAAGATGGGAAATAGTAAATTCTTTTAAATATTTGTTTCTTTTTCACTGATTGCCTTTCAAATAAATATAGTCATTGGAATCAAAGTTTCATGAAGGATAAAACTATATATCTTTGCTAAATTTTAATATTTTCAGCCTAGAGACTTGATACAACTTTCAAAATGGGGTAAAAATCTTATCATCTTCAGTATTCATATTCTTTATACCATGTGCTATACTAAATGTCCAATGTTTTAAAGTTTTAAAAACTTTTTAAAAGTTTAAATAAAGATGTGTGACCTCTGAGTCGTTTCTTTGAAGCACATTGATACTGTAATTAGAAATATTTTTAATATGTAGATTCATAATTCATAATATTTAATTAGCAATAAGCAATAAGTACCAGATTGTATGTATACTTATATGCATATGTATATCTCCAGCATGTGATACGTGCATGTGCATGTTTGTGGAAATTTTGGTAATAGCAGTGGAGTTGATCCATGGACAATATAATAATTCTTGATAGTATATGAGTACTGCTTGATTTGGCCCTTTACCTCGTTTCTGTGGTGTGCTTTATTTTCTATGAGCATACCGTGTGTCTGTTGTTTTGTTCCTTTACTATATGCTATAGTATGTATTGCTTGATTTTAAAAAGACAGTACATTCTTTGAAATCCATGAAGCTTGTTTGCTTCTCATTTTTCTACCCCAACACAAATATAGAACAGATACTCCATTTTAGGCTGAGGATGCTATAGATGGCCTACATGTTGTTTCCTTACCTCCAAGGGGTCAAATGTTGTGATTTGCAAAATCATGAAAGGTGTGTCGACTTTTACATGCTTACTGTCTCTTTAAAAAAGAAGTTCTGTCCTTTCACCTGTCTGTTTGCACATGTTTCTCTTTCTTCTCTTTGCCTTTTCTTGTCCATGCACCTGATGCTGTGCAGGAGATTCAGGAAGAACACAATGGCTACCCTTCTGAAGCTGAAGCTGATCAGGTGGCAAGTGCTGTGTGTTCATCTGTTTGTAGCTACAGATTGTGTATTTAGAAGCCATTTCATACTAGATTTCTAGGTGATAAACAAATGCTTTTACCACTACAATAGGTTCCTCCTGTCCAAGTTTGATAGATTCCATTATGACATTATTTGCAAGAATTGGTTTATCCAACATTTTGTCAACCAGAAATTTGTTCATCTGTAATTCTCAGTTTTCCCACATAGGGTTATTGATGAGCTAATGAGCCTCAGTCATGACAGGATTCTGAAATGCCTTTACAAAGACTTGAATGGGACAGATGCACATGCTAAGAGTGCTCCTTGAGGGTGTGGACTTGGACTTTTTCAAATGTTCATGGTCTGTGCCCAGCGTGGTATGTGATACCTTGTATTTGTGGAATGAGTCCATATAGTTTGTATTTATTAATCAGAAAAAAAGTCATTCAAGTATCCTTGAGTGATTACTCTGCTCAGTACTTCTAGACCCTCTGGAGTCTTTTAAAGCAACAGAACTTTACACAAAGTTTGTGAAGTAATTTAATATGTGAAAGTGGTTGAAGTACAGCTCCAGCGAAATGTGGCAAGTTCCCATGCTCAGCTGTGCCTTTTCCCAGCCAGCCCTCCTTTGGTAACTCTGGAAGCAACTTGAAGAGCCCAATTTGAAAACCACTGCTTTTGGCATGCAGTGGTTATACAAACTACCCACCCAGCAGCTTAGATTCCGATGAGGAGAAAAGTAGTGGAGAAGCCAGGGACATCCCACAGGCTTGAGCCCTTGGGGACAAATTCAGGGAGCTGGTTGGCCTTCAGCTGGTCCTACAGGGTCACCAGAACAGGATTTGGATGGGGTCATCAAAGGAAAGTCCTCAACTGGGCAACACTTGGCACAAAGGCAACAAGAGGAACGGGTGTGTTCATGAGATCAAATTTCGTCAGAAGAATCCATTCTTTGATTATGCTGTACATGGGTTGGATAAATCAAGGGTCAAATCATGTCCTGTGAAACTTCATAGTTGCAATCAAAGTTTAATGTAGCGCAAGTGTGAGTCCCATTTCCTAACACCAACTTTATAAAGGGAATCTACTGTATTCACCAGTGAGCCTTTTAAAACTGTTCTCATCTTGAATTCCTATGTTAAAGCTAAATGTGTTTCCTGTACAAAATAAACCTTTTGTAGGGAAATCTGAAGCAGTGAGCTCATTTATTTATTTGTTTGCTTTCTCATCACTTAAAAAGCATGTCCCAGATTTAATTATTAGTCAGAGGTTTGTCTCACTGTCTCACCAACACAGTCATGCTTCATATAAGTGCACAGGTATTTCACACCAAATTCAGCATGGCTTTCAGAAGACAAGAAAAGAGAAATGTTTGATCTCCAACCTCTATCTTGAGAGCCTTGTACATTCTCAGAATGGTCCCAATTACCACTTTCTGCCATCTGCAACATTTTGCTAGCAAGTCCTGGGGTTGAGGACTTTACAGGGTTTGATGTGGCTCAATATAAGGATTAAAGTGAGCCACATTTCCTCCCAGCCCTTCCAGATATAGTTGATTAGAACAGCTTGCTTTAGTAAATATATTTCAAAATAACTTCTCCCCATTTATTTCAAAATATGAGTTAAGGAATTTAAGTCTGTATAATATGTAGCCATTAAAATAAGCTTTAACAGTGTAATATTTGAAGTAATACAAAACTTGAATATTGATTAAAATGGCTTTTCCATATTATAACTATATTATAAAATTAGTTTCTAGTTCAAGCTATAAATTAAAGAAGGTGACTTTCAAATTAAGGCTTCTATTAAGGATTCATGATTTTTTCAGTGTTTCTAAAACTAGACATTTGAAAATATAAATATTGGTTTATACTTCCATGTGTGAAAGACATATTTCCAAATCAGATATGAATATAAAAATCCACAAACACTTCCCCATATCCCTTTTAACAGTTCTCTACCTCCGTACAATTTTTTGCTGAAAAGTGTCTTAAAAACTAATCTGGACTAAAAATTCAAATGAAATAAAATCGTTTGGAGGCAACCTGTATTATTTTAACCATGTTCTTGGTAAGGAGGTGGACCGACTGTGTCATTGTGTGCCCTCCCCAAAGAACAGATCTATCCTGACCAACATTTAGCATTGAATGTGCCCTTTATATTTTTACCTTTTTCCTTTCTTTACTTTAAAAAATTTGATGAAACTTCTATGTAAAGTGTTTTAAATTGACTCCCTTTAGTAAATCATATTGAAATATTCTTTTAACTATGAAAAACAGTTATTTTGAATTTTCAATCATTAGAATTAAAAAATTACCAGGTTTTAATGTTTTGCTTCACAAAATTGTGCTGAAGACTTAGTATTATCCAATCTGTTTTCCTCTGAACACTAGTGGCCTGATGTTAACAGGTAATTTTTTTTTTTTTTTTTGAAGAAAACATCCCCTGATCAAATAGGTATGGGAAGTGCAGCATGCATGCTCTAGCGCCCTCTTGCTGACGTGGCGTACATTAACACGCTAAAGACTTACCTCACTTAAAACAAAAAAAAAAGTTTATTCTGCGTTTCCCAAACTTTTCACAAAAGAGACCTATTTACATCTCTTATGAATTTAATGCTCTATGACACACAGCTTGGGGATTTCTGAGGTTTTGAACACCTTATTCTTATTCGTGATACCTTATGTCAGAGATGCCAAGGAGAAAGTAACCAGTTTCTTTGGCGACATCGCAAGGGGTGGTAGTACCTTGGAATAGGCCTTGAGTTCAGGCTCTGGTCCATAGCTTTGTAGTTTGAGGGCAACATTTTTTCAGCTCCCCTGAGTTCTCTGGTACTATCCAACCAAACTCACAAGAAACTGGCTACTAGACCGTGGTGTCAATCTGGACATTTAGAATTGTGGGCATGTACCCACATTTATACCCAAGCACCTTATAATAACAATCTAAGACATCCTTTTCCTAGTATCAGTGTGGGAAACCAAATACCTCATTATGAATTTGCTTGGTAAGTGTGGAATCAACACAAAGTGAATTGGCTTCAGAGAAGCCTGATGAACACACAGTGCTCCAGTGTCTTGATTGAAATACTCTTGTTTGGCCAGGTGAGGGCACACTTTCTCTTGGCATGGATGGGATACACGCTGATAAGCTCCAGTGCTTTGTGTACACACACACACACACACACATACACAGTAGCTGGGTAGCTGGGGTGTAGTACAAAAGCCTAGGGCTTTCCTCGGTAATATCACTGCTCTGAGATCCCTCCCTGACTACTTTAATTAGACTTCAGGGTTTCCCATACTATTTTATAGGCTGGGTTAGCTAGCTAAACACCTACATCTAATGTTGATTTTATATGTATTAGTTTCATTCTCAAAAAGTAACTTTTTTTTTTACTTTATTTCCAAATTCTGGAGGCACCTTATAATAGCTGTCTGTGTAGCGATTAGAGTATGTATCTGTTATGGTCAAGTCATATATGTATTAATGCTTTCTAACTGTGAACTTTAAATATGTGTAATAATTTGCTAAAATATGCAGCATGGTGTCCTGTGATGCTGAGCTTTGAAATTGTCTTGTAAAGGGAGGGGGCATACATTTTGCATGCTTCTGTAGCTTTGTAGTGAAAGCATAGAAGGCCACAATTATTCCCACACATATAGATGGAAAGTGAGATTTACTCCTGTTTGGTTTTTTTTCCCAGGCTCTAAGGGATGGAAATAAGCTGGTACAGATGGAAGAAGCACCTCTTTTTCCAGGAGAATCAATTAAAGCTATTGGTAAGTTTTAATGCATACACTTTGCTTATACGGATCCATAAAACGATATAGTACTTTCCTTGTGAGCATAGGTAATGTAAGTACTAAATATCAGCCAGACCAGTCTCATTAGGGGACAAATGGACTAGGCCTATTCATTCTTATTAATGTCCTTATGACTTTAAGAGATAGAACACAATAGAGAATCACTTTAAACTCCAAGCATTAGTTGGCATTACCAACAGAAGAAAGGCCCAACTTTTCCTAATGAAATGAAGGCTGATCAGACGTTTGCTGTATGTCAATTCATTGCTTTGTTGGAATCCTTCACTCTAAGGAAAATATATCAAGAAAGTACAACTTTAGTGCAAGAAAAGGGTGTGTTTTGCCACCCTGGATTTTAAGGGCAATGGCCTAGGGGGTACCACATTCCCCCCACTGTGTACTAGCAGGCATTTCAGCAGGTAGCACACTGTGCCATGGGTAGATGGTAGAATAGCTGGGCACAACCTTTTCACCTCACAATTGCTGGGGTTTGATAGGACAGTCTGCTTTTCTAGGCTGAGTATTGCCTTCTTTCCTCAGGGCTTCCTTCCAAAGATGTGTGCTTGGTCTCAGAGTATAGTCAAGAACTTTGAGTAGCTGGACTCTCCTACCAGGGCATACAAACAGCTACCCACACTGAATATCCTCTTCTGTGGCTCTGGACCCTGCCTATTCATCCTTGCTTTTGGCACTTTTCTTTTCTTTGGCTTCTGGATTTTTATTCACTCTGGATGGTCCTCTGGCCTCTCTGGCTGTTCTTTCCCTAGGAGTTCTTCTAGCCCTGCCTCCATGCTGCTTTTGGAATGATCTGTTTAAAATGTAGAGCTAATTATTTCATGCCTCTGCTTCTCCTGACAGCAAACTACACAGATTTAAAGTAAACATGAAGAGATTTGATGCATTATTCACCTGGGAAACCATCATCACAGTCAAGATAATGAACATATCCTTCACCTCCCAGATGTTTCCCTAGTCCCCTTTATAAACCTTCCCTCTCATGCCTTTTCCCCATTCCCAAGCACTATAGAGTAGATTATACTTTCTAGAGTTTTCTAGAAATGTAATAATTGAGTATATTCTCTTTCTTGTTTAGGTTCTTCCACTCAGCATCATTATATTGATGCTCATTCATGTTGTGGCGTGGGTCAACAGTCATTCCTTTTTGTTGCTGAATTGTACTCCACTGTATGGATGCACCACAGTTTGGTTATCCCTTCATCTATCGAGGGGCATTTGGGTTGCTTCTACTGTTTGACTATCACCAATAAAACTGCTCTGAATATTCACATACAAGTCTTCTCTGGTCTCACATCCTATTGTCTTCATGCATTCTTTGATCCAACCATACTAACCTTCAACAACTGGCTGCTCTCTCTTTCCTTTCCCTCAACCCGCCTCCCTGCTGCTTCCCTGCTGTGTTAAGCTGATCCTTTTCTGAGCTCTTATCACATCATGTCCACATGGTTATAATAGCATTTATCAGACTATAGTATAATGGTCATTTTCTGTATAGTGCTACTCATAGGTCATGGGCTACTTGTGGGCAGGAACTGTGTCTAGTTATTACTAGAACCCTAACAACAGAAGCCACTTGGTACATAATGAGTTATAGAAAACTTTAATGGAAGTGTTTGTCTGGATGACAACTTTAGTACCTTTCATTGATCCATTTGGACTCATCTTAATTATGTACTTGCCCGTCATGCCAGTGGAATGGTGCTTTGGGAAGATCATGAAGGTGTGGTATCCATGAGTTTCTTAGCATTCATAGGAATCAAATATGCTGATATTGATATTCACAGACAGAAAATAAAAATCAATATGGAAGCTGATAAGGAATTTGAAGCAAAGAAGTCTTTTTCCACTCCATTGATGTGGTTCTAGTTTTTGTCATCTGTAAAGAAGTTGCTTTTTGGAGGTGCACTAGGGGACAGTTTTTAGCTTTACTTCGTTTTCATTAGCAGTAATTTATTAATTGGTAGCCTTGAGTTAAACTCACGGTCTTGAGTTTAATTAATATATTTTTGATGTGATTAATTTATCAGGGAAAAAGTTAACCACCTGGAAAAAATGACAAAATGTAGCTTATTATGAAGCCCTTTATTTAAAACCTCATTAAGTACCAAAATGTAATTTTATTTGAAGAGAAAGAATTTTATTAGAAGACTATCTATATATGTCCATATTTAAAGTAATAAATTTAAAATTTCTAGAAAACTGGAAATATATAGATAGATAGATAGATAGATAGATAGATAGATATACATACATACATACATACATGCTCATGTTAAGATTTATTGAAGCACATGTCTATGGCAGTAGTTGATACTCTGAACTTTCTTTCAGTGAAAGATGTCATGTATATTTGCCCATTTATGGGAGCTGTGAGTGGAATGCTGACAGTGACAGACTTTAAGATGTACTTCAAAAATGTGGAGAGGGTGAGTTTTTGAAAGTGTATTTTATTTTTTAAAAACATTTCACAAGCAAGTAAACAAAAAGAAAAGAAAGTAAGAAGTACACTGAAAGCCCATTACCCTGACAGAACCAGAAGGTGACTTTTTAGATGTGTACAGATTTTGCTTTCTTGAAAAAATAAAGCTGTTAAAGTAGCACTTATACCTGCAAGGGAAGTTTAATTGTAGTCTCAACATGTACTTCAGAAAGCATTTATGTTATAAATCAGACTTCAGTTTCTTAGCTGGGACAAAGTAAACAAATGTCTTTTAAGCCAGCAAAGACTTAAAATATGAAAACTCTATTGACTGACACTAACAGGCGTTCATCTTAATTTGTAAACTCAGGACCCGCATTTCATCCTTGATGTTCCCCTGGGAGTGATCAGCAGAGTTGAGAAGATTGGAGCACAGAGCCATGGGGACAATTCTTGTGGTATAGAAATAGTGTGCAAGGTATGGTACCTACACTAGTAAAACCAGAAGAGGCAGTCAGCTGGGAACTTTTTCTGACACATTTTTCCTGGTCTTTGGACAGTCAAGGTTATTTGTACTGTTAGTAACTCAAATGTTTGAGGATAGACACCTCTTCAAATTTTGTATCAACCAATTCATATCATTATGTAAGCCATTGAAGTAAATCTCTTTTTCTATTGAAGTATTCTAATTATAATGGACCTAAAACCTGTATGCTGATATTATTTGTTGCATTTTAAAGAAATCAAGTGGGAAGTAAAGATTCATATTTTTTTCCAGTTTGCTGTTTTAAGACTAATCTTGAGAACACTAGAGGGTCAAAGACTTCCTAAAGGAACAACAATAAAATGACCTTTGAACACTGTGCGGCTTAGGGGCACCAACTGCCTGCACAGTTGAAAATCCATGTATAACTTTTGACTCTCCAAAACTTAATTACTAATAGTCTTCTGTTGACCAGAAGCCTTACTGGTAACAGTTGATTAACATGCATTTTGTGTGTTGTATGTATTATATGAGGGGGGACCCAAAAAAACCCCTGGAATTTATTTATAAAAATTGTGTATTTATTCTTCCATGTTTAAACTTCAGTCTCCTTCAAAGTACTCTCCATTTGATGCAATACGCCAATTGAGATGTTTTTTCCACTGCTCAAAAGTTTCTGACCTCGTTGATTTTTTAAAATACATTTTTATTGATTATGCTATTACAGTTTTCCCATTTTTCTCCCCTTTATTCCCCTCCACCCTGCACCCCCTTTGATGCCTTTTAGTGCTTCTGCCAATTTTTGCTTCACTTCTTCCTCATTGACAAGACATTTCCCTTTGGAGACTTTTTTTTATCCAGGGGAAACAAAAAAGTCGCTCAGGGTAAGATTGGATGAATGGGGGGCTGGGAAATGGGGGTCATACTGTTTAACACGCAGCATGATGTGGGCAGGTATGTTCATAAAACACCTATCATGAAATGGGCAAATGAGTTGAAAGAGTCTTCAAAAAATTCACTGAACTCAATTGCAGCCTCTCACAGCAATGCCAGCTGGTACACTGATACAGGTGGGTTCCTTGAACACTCACCTAGCAGGGGAAGCCTTTACAACAAGGGACCTGCTTTCCAGAAGATAATTTTGTTTTTTGGGGTGTCACCCCTGGTATACTGTATTCTTACAGTAAGGTAAGCTTAGATTTAAAAAAAAACTGTTATTAAGGAAATCATAAGGAAGAAAAATATATTTACAGTATTTGTTGAAAAATTATGTGTATAAGTGGACCCACACAGTTCAGACCTGTGCTGTACAAGAGTCAAACTGTATTCATAAATTCTGTGATTAAAAAGACAATTACATTTCTTGGCTATGTTGCAATTTTCACCTGAACTGTGCTTATTTTTTTTTTAATTCTCACCTGAGTATATATTTATTGATTTTAGAGAAAGAGGGAGGATTGCGGAGATGGGGGATAGAGAGGCAAACAGAGGGAGAGATGGAGAGAAAGAAAGACAGACAGACAGACATCGATGTGAGAGAGAAACATTGATTGGTTGCTTCCCATATGTTCCCTGACCGGGAATCAAATAATCAACCTTTCGGTGTATGGGACAATGCTTCAACCAACTGAACCACCTAGCCAGGACACTGTGCTTATTTTTGGTTTTATACCCTTCCTCCAAATGGTTAATTAGAAACGTATGTGATAACTGGAGTGATAATTAGTCACTTAAATGCCTTACTGATGTTTTTTATTGGAAATACAGTTTATTAACAACCCTACCTGAAGTACTAGGAAAAAGGTCCTGCCTACAGAATCATCAAAGTCCCTTCTAAATTTGGGGTTTGGATTCCCACCCATCTGTTTGCTTTGGTCACATCTCTGAGGACAGCACCCCCTGGTTGGCTCTAGACTGCAGTTGAAATACCTTTTTAAAAAAAGACTTTACTCTTCCAAGTCTCACAAACTTGCTTTGGACGGTGCATGGCTGTGCTGGCCTTTGGTGGTGATAAACTCCTTTAACTTGACCTTCTCTGGGAAGCACTTTATCTGCCCTTCCATTCTAAATGATAGTTTTGCTGATAGAGTCATCTAGGTAGTAGGTCCTTGCTTTTCATCACTTTGAATACTTCTTGACAGTCCGTTCTTGCCTGCAAGGTTTCTTTTGAGAAATCAGCTGACAGTCTTATGGGAACTCCTATGTAGGTAACTCTCTTCTTTTCTCTTGCTGATTTTAAGAGTCTCTATCTTTAACCTTTGGCATTTTAATTATGTTGAATCTTGGTCTGGTGCTGTTTGTGTCCATCTTGTTTGGGACTCACTGTGCTTCTTGAACTGTATGTCTATTTCCTTCACCAAATTAGGGAAGTTTTCTTTCATTATTTTTTCAAATAAGTTTTCGGTCTCTCACTCTTTCTCTTCTTCTTCTGGCATCCCTATGATTCAGATGTTGGTATGTTTGAGGTTATCCCATGATCTCCTTAGCCTATCCTTGTTTTTTTTAATTTTTTTTCTTCTTGCTGTTCTGATTGAGTGTTTTTTCTTACTTATGTTCCAAATCATTGATTTGAATCTCGGCTTCATCCACTCCATTGTTGATTGCCTGTAAATATTTCTTTATTTCACTTAGTGTAACCTTTATTTCTGCCTGGGTCTTTTTTATGCAGTTGAAGCATCCAGTGTGTTCCTTGAGTATCCTAATAACCAGTGTTTGGAACTCTGCATCTGATAGATTGTATACCTTCATTTTGTTTAGTTCTTGTTCTGGAGTTTTGTTCTGTTGTTTCATTTGGGCCATGTTTCTTTGTTTCCTCATTTTGGCATCCTCCCTGTGTTTGTTTCTGTGTACTAGGTAGAGTAGTGTTGACTCCCAGTCTTAGTAGCATGGCCTATTGCAGAAAAGCATACCCATAAGTTGTGTGGGGTAGAGCCTTAGGTAGTCACCAAGTCACAGCAACTGGTGTGAACTAGGTTGATGTAGTCTCAGGTATGGTGCTGCCACTCTATGGCTCTGCTTCGAGGAGGGCTCAGAAAAGGGACAATGGCTGCTGCCTGTCCTCTGGAGTTTTGTCTGGGAGGAAGTTGTCCCCTGGCACTCGCCCTGATACCAGACACTTCAGTTTCTCCCCATGTGCCACTGGTGCCCTTCCAGCTGCTGCCCTGGTGCTAGAGCCCAGAGGGAGTGAGTCTGCTTAAGTCCAAAGTCCATTGTGGGCCCTTTAAGAGGAGATGCCTGAGAATCCTGCAGTTTCTTTTGCTGCCCCAACCTCCAGTGGTATTTACAGCCAGTAGTTATGGGGACTTATCTTCCTGGCTCTAGAACTCTGGGCTCTGTGGTCTGGTATGGGGCTGTGATCCCTCTCTCCCAAGGTATTCCTCCTGATTTTTATCTGACACATGTGGGTGTAGGACTACCTGTTCCATATCTTTGCATCTCTGCCCCTCCTACCTGTTTGGATAAATATGATTTCTTTAATTCCTTGATTGTCAGACTTCCATACAGTTCAATTTTCTGATGATATTGGCTGATAGTTATGTAGTTTAGTTGTAATTTTTGCTGTGGTTATGCGAGGAGGTGAGCTGTGTTTGCCTATGCCTCCATCTTGACCAGAAGTCCCAAGATTTTATTTATTTTTTAGAGAGAGGGTAAGGGAGGGAGAAAGAGAGAGAGAGAAACATCAATGTATGAGAGAAACATTGATTGGTTGCCTTTTGCACGCATCCAATGGGGAACCTGTCCCACAACCCAGGCATGTTCCCTGACCGGGAATCAAACCAGCAACTTTTTGGTTCACAGGCCAGTGCTCAACCTACTGAGCCTCACTGGCCAGGGCAAGCCAGCCTCTATTGATAGACATTTAGTTTATTTCTGTTCTTTTGTTGTCGTTATACGTACGTAATATCACAACAGTGACTTTAATTTGTTTGTAGTCCTTATTTTTGAATTTCATGTAATATTAAAGAGGAATAAGCTTTTTGTGTTTAACTAACAGTAGTGGTTTAAGAAGGTCATGGGGCACTGCTCAAACCAGTCCTTGGGAAGAAATTGTACCATCAGAACCACCTCACTGGGATCTCTCCTGCCTACCTGTATTTGGGCTTTCTGCTAGCAGCTTGCATGGTAGGGCATTTTAAGAAACTGATCTTAAGAAAGAGCATTGTAATTCTTGAGGGCCATGGCGTCTTCCTGACAGAGTCCTTGCTATGAGTACTGGGAAGAAACCTCTAACATTTCTATTTTGTGGAGGGTGCAAAATCTATAATTGATTCCTTAATACTTTAAAGCTTATAATTGATTGTGTAGCACATCTTTAGGAAGCAAGGTCACGGAACTTGATGGCATATGTTTTATGTACTAATCTTATTCTTGGTTCTATCTGATGAGTTTTTTGCTGATGCATCCCCTTTGTTCCAATTTCCTCAGTTTTTTAAAAATCTTCTTGGAGATGTGTTTTTGGTAATTGCCTTTTGTTGGTAGGAGCAAGATAGAGTATAAACATGAGAAACAAATAAAAATATTTTATTGATCTCTTAAAGCATGGTGTCTGCCTCATAGATACTAAATACACATTGAATAAATGAGTTTTGTCCATTGTTTAACAGGATATGAGAAACTTACGACTTGCTTATAAACAAGAAGAACAGAGTAAACCAGGAATATTTGAAAACCTCAATAAACATGCATTTCCTCTTTCCAATGGGCAGGTAAGTACACCAAAAACCCCCACCTTTTTGCATGCCTTTGTGGGGACCCCAAAATTTCATGTTTTATTAGTCCTTTTTATCTCATTTCTCTCTGTTGGTTACTAATATTAGAATATTTAAAATTTATGAGTTCTGTGTAATGATTAAGAAAACTGGTTATTTGTTACTTTAGCTTTTACAAATTAAAATAGGAATCTTAATAGTTTCAGCCCGTCTTAATACATTCAGCTCATAACTGAATGAAAGCTTTAATATTGGGTATATGACATAACAAAAAATGCTGACATGTGTCTTTTGTGGGTTTTTTATCCAGACACTCTTTGCATTCAACTATAAAGAAAAATTTCCAATTAATGGATGGAAAGTTTATGATCCAGTAGCTGAATATAAGAGACAGGTAAATTATGTTGTGTATCCAACTAAAAGTAATAGGTTGAGCATCTTTTTCTTTTCTAAAACATTAGAAATATTATGGAGAAACCTTTTGAAACAAGTTGTACATTGGTATAATTTACCTAGTTTGTAGGTTCTTCACCTCTGGGATGCCCTGTTTTCCCTATGCCAAACCTTTAACCCTGCCACATCCTTTTCTCAGAGGCAAGTGGAGTACAAGGACAGGGGTTTAAAAAGCAAATTGACCAGGTGGTTTTTATTATTAGATATTCTAGTAAGAAGTTGATGGATAAGGATTAAAACCAATGGCTTAAATTATATTTTAAATATATGATATGACTGCATGAGTCTGTTATGGTGTTTCTCTACCAGAAACTCTTTAGTGCATTATAAATTTCAAGATCTTCCAATAAGGTTATTTTCATGACATTTAATCTTTGTCTCCACCTTATATTTGGTATGGTAATATGTATTACTTATTTTAGAGATCTGTAAGAAATTTTTGTGTCTCTAAAGGACTTTCATGAGTATTTTCAAAAACAACACTATGGTCATTCTTTATAGAAACACTACAAGAAATGTATAGGTCTGGGATTCTAGTATATAACTTTCATTTTTTAGTCCATTTGGAAATTCTTATGCTTCATTACATTTTTTAAATGCATACAGAATGAGTCATATTAGATAAATATATTTTTAAACTTTTAATTAGCACGGAACAAATTGTGAACACATATTAGTAGAAAACAAGAAAGGGATGTGATTCATGTTTAGTACTTTCTGAAAGTGTAAAAGTATGCTTTCCCCCTCTTCTTTCTTCTCTAACACCCTGCAGGGCTTACCAAATGAGAGTTGGAAAATATCCAGAGTAAATAGTAATTATGAGCTCTGTGACACTTACCCTGCTATCATTGTTGTGCCAACTAGTGTGAAAGATGATGACCTTTCAAAAGTGGCAGCCTTTCGAGCAAAAGGCAGAGTCCCTGTAAGTAACAAGCATTGTCATTTAGGTATAAATGTATATTGTATCAGATCTAATATGGAAAGAAGATAGAAAAAAATCTAGTGAACAAAATGGAAAGTATAAAACTAAGGCTAAAAACCTGAACATATTTTTGATTATCAAGAACTACCTAATTATATAAACGTTCTGTTTCCTGACTCTGCCTTGTTAACTAAAGTTACAAGTGTAACTTTAGTTTAGCTCTCAAAATGAAGTAAGGAATAATGAAGGATAGCAAGAAAAGGTTAGCATGCTACTGCTTAGCAGTTTGTGTCACTGGTTTCACCAACTCATCCTAGAGAAAAGACACTCTTTCTGAGTTGTTGAGTTAAAGGCTGAAAGCTAAGTGGGAGGGACATCATTTTGAAAAGAAACATAGGAATCAGCAGGGGGTGAATTTTTAAAAGAGGTTTATTGAGGTTTAATTGATATACAAAAACGTATCACATGTTTAATATATACAATGTCATGAGTTTGGACATATGCATAACCCAATGATACTGTCACCACGACCCAAGAGGGACTGAACATTTTTGAGCCTGGAGTTTGCAGTCTGGTACAATCCTGAGTCTCCTGGCCACCGGAGGAAAACAGGAGGTTTGGTGATATAGCTTTAGATTTTATGAGAGACTGTATATTCACTTTGTCCTCACTCAGCCACATATATCATTGTTGAGATACAAAGATGTTTTTAAGTAAAAAGATGAAATAAAACTAGTCAATCAAATAGGAATGGGGTTCAGTGTTAGTATAGTTTCTGTTTTTCTTAGAATCATAGAAGTTTAGATGTGAAAGGGAATTTTTAGAGCTCATCTAGTCAGACTTCTTTCCTGACCCAAACATTGCACCTCATAGCCACTATCATGCTTTGATGGGCCTGACCTCTCATGTTTGAGGAAAATTTGCAGAGGAAACTGTCCTTGATGAGAGAACTTGTTTTTACTACCTGGTAATTAGAACACACACTGTTTTAGGAACTGTACTCATATTTGTTACTTACAAACACTAGGTGTTGTCATGGATTCATCCAGAAAGTCAGGCAACAATCACTCGATGCAGCCAGCCACTTGTGGGTCCCAATGATAAACGCTGCAAAGAAGATGAAAAATACTTGCAGACTATAATGGATGCTAATGCACAGTCTCACAAACTTACCATCTTCGATGCACGACAAAACAGCGTTGCTGATACCAACAAGGTATATTGTCGATGATGTTGCAGAACCTGTAGGTTTTACCTTACGTACTGTCTATAAATCGTTATGCAATTCAAATTTCCCATTGACTTCCTCCCCTCCTGAAGGTGAAATCTTTCTGAGTAGTCCATAGATATTCCTCCCTGGGATATAGCCTGTGGATGTCTCATGTGGGTTGGGATCTTGTCTCTGTCATTGCTCCTCCACAATCCTGTCTGCTGAATTAATTAAACAAAGACCCAGAAAGAGAATTATCACCTAAAGAATCAAGTAACTATTTTAATGAAATGATTGTGAGGCCTTTGTAAGTTTCTTTAACCTATGAAATTTGGTGATTGCTTGATTAACTCTTATCTGGTCTGAAGCTCTGTTAGAATGGAGTGAACTATGTAAAACTAGATAAGTATGCAAAGTTTCCATAAATCACATGAAGCAGTGGCATCTGTGAAACATTCTATTTGATTCCCACTAGCCAAAGGGGACAGGATCCTTTGTACCTAGCAGTAGCTATAACATCAAGCCTCCAGTATCCACTGTCCAAATAGAAAAGGCTTTGAACTGAGTCATTTCTATTTCCCATGAATGACTTTCTGGCAATGGGTTACTATAGGTGGGTATTTGACAATCAGAGTGCTTGGCCCTTTCCACAAGTAATTTCATGTATCAGGAAGGTGGTGACAGTCCTTATCATCTCATGCCATTTGGTTAACAAACATGTGATGAGCACTTACTAGGAGGAAATATCACAACAGACCAGGTGAGGTGCTATATACAGGTGTCAACTCAGTGTGCTGGGGTAGTCAGGAGAGGGACTGAGTGGCCAACCCTGCTTGTGAACCTGGGAAAGTCTTCATGAAGGACTGGCATTCGAGCTGGCTTTGGATGGCTAGCAGGAAGAGACAACCAGGGCATTCTAGAGAACACATGTACCTATTCAACAGTGTGCCAGAGCACATCATTCACAAGAGTGGCAAGAAGGGAGATGTCTGAGGGCATGGTCATGTTCCCTCATGTTCCTCTCAGCAGTGCTTGGGGAGGGAGGGTCTTTGTTTCTCTGGGCAACTTGAACCTCTTTTTTCCTCAGTGATTATTTCGTCAAACACAATTTCCAAAGAAAGCACCCTCTTACCTCCCCCATCTCACTCTCAAGAGAAGCCATTAACTTCTACTTCAAGGAGCAAATGAGCCATCAGACATGCCATTTTCCCTCAGTACTTGAGTGCCTGCTGAGGGCCAGGCATTTGCTAGGCTTCTGGAGAGGCATATACTGAACAAGCAGTCATATGAACTGCCAAGTGTGTATCCTATGAGGCATGGAGAAACATGAAACGTGCTCTGAGAGAGCATAGAAGGAGCCTAGTTATTTGCTACATGACCCTGGACAGTTACATAATCTCTCTGCGCCATGATTGTCTCATCTCTAAAATGGCAGTGACAGTAAACCTACTTCCTCAAGTGGATGCAAGACTACTGCAACGGGCCTAGACAGTACCTGTCCCTGTGAGAAAGCATTTGGGTCAAGATAGCTGTCATTTTTACTGCTATCTCACCCTGAGAGGAACAGAGTGAGGAAGAAGATGGGCAGTGTATGAGTTTGCTCAGGCTGCTCTACAAATTATCATAAACTTGGCACCTTAACACAAATGTATTCTCTCATGGTTTGGGAGGCCAGAAGTCTGAAATCTGGCAGGGTTGTGCTCCCTTAAAGGGCTTCAAGGGGAGAATTGTCCCTTGTCTCTTCCATATTCTGGTGGCTGTTCTGTGCATGCAGCCACAGTACTCCAATCACTGCCTTTGTCTTCATTTGGCCTTCTCCCTTATTTGTCTCTGTATCCTCTCCTCCTGTCTTCTAAGGACACTTGTGATAGCATTTAAGGCCCACCCAAGATAATCCAGGATTATCTCCTCATCTCAAGATCCTTAATTTAGTCACCTCTGCAAATACCTCTTTTCCAAAAAAGGCCATGTTCACAGGTGCCAGGGATTGTGGATATCTTTGTCGGTTCCCCTTGTTCCCCACATCTGGTGGATCACTAGCCCTTGTCAGTCTTTCTACATCTCTGCATACTTCCTGTCACCACTGTAGTACTATCCCAAGGAAAAGAAACACATGAGGAAAGCTATATTCACAGAGGCAATCTTCTAAACATCCAACAGAGCAAGGGCAGTCCATTGTGTTTTATTCAGTGCAGAAGAGACAGAAGCAGGGTACCAAATTGCACGTCTAGAATGACTTTACCTATAGCAGTGTATGTGTCTGGGAACCAGACATGGATATTTATCTCCCGAATTCTCCATTAGGTCTTCTATATAATATCATGTCATCTTCAAGTAGAGATGGTTTCACTACTTCCTTTCCAATCTGGACGCCTTTCATTTCTTCTTGCCTAATCCCCTGGCAAAACCCTCTAGTACAATGTTGAATAGAAGTCATGAAAGTGGGCATCCTTGACTTGTTCCTGATCTTAGGTTGAAAGCTTTTGGCTTTCCACCATTCAGTATTGGGCTTTTCATAAATGCCCTTAACAAGTTAAGGAAATTCTCTTGTGTTCTTAGTTAAGTGATTTTATCACTTAAAGGGTATTTGATTATCAAAGGCCTTTTCTGTATCAATTGAAATGATCATGTATCATTTCCCCCTTCATTCTGTTAATGTGGTGTATTATTGAGTTGGCCAAAAAGTCCATTTAGTTTTTTTCCATAAAAGAAAAGACACATTTTTCATTTTCACAAATAACTTTATTGATTTGAATATTTTGAGTATGTCAGCTATCTCCTGCTGTTGCCTTCTACTGGGTAGAGGCCAGGGGTGCTGCCAAACATCTTCCAATACATGAGACAGCCCCACAGCAAAGAATTATTTGGCCAAAATGTCAATAGTACCAGGAAACTTCGCAAACCACTTTTGACACATTCAATCAGTCACAGCACCTTCTCCATACACTGCACAAATCTGTTTTGGCATTTCAGTTGCATTTTTACCTTTCTTGAAATAATGAAGCATAATATGCCAAAAATGTTGCATATCTTCTTTCATCTTCAATATTAAAATGGCTGCACTAAAATTCATGAATTTTTATAAGTTTTTAAAAAATGCATGTTGATATGACAGCTGTCAGTGTAAAATCTAATAAAATTGTTGTGAATGAAGTTAAAGACAACTAAGCAATACTAGAGCCTGCCAAACAGAAAAAACTAAACAAATTTTTTGGCCAACCCAATACATTGAGTGATTTTTGTATGTTGACCAATGTAATGGGTTAACTAGCATCTCCCAAAAACCCATGCCCATCTGGAATCTCAGAATGTGATCTTATTTGGAAATAGGGTCTTTGCAGATGCAATTATTTAAGACGAGGTCATACTGGATTAGCAAAGGCCTTAAATCCAATGACTGGTGTTCTTATAAGAAGCATTCGTAGAGGCACAGGCACACACAGAAAGAAGATGGGCATGTGATGATAGAGGCAGAGATTGCAGTGCTGTAGCTACATGCTAAGCAGTGCCAAGGATTTCCAGAAACCACCAGAAGCCAGGACAAGGGGTGGCTATATTCTTGAGAGCTTTCAGGAAGAACTAACCTTGCCAACACCTTAATCTGTGAGGGAATAAGTCTGTGTTGTTTTAAGCCCCATATTTTGTGGTCCTTGTTAATGTAGCCATGAAGAAACTTTTCCAATCCCCTTACATTACTGGGATAAGTCCTGCTAGTTCATGGTGTATAATCTCCTTAATATGCTGCTGGACTCAGGTTTCTAGTATTTTGTTAGAGGTATCCTTTAATCTAGTCTCCACATCATGGCCAGAGTGATCCAAATAAACAGCTCTGTGTGCCCTCTCAGTGCCCTGAATCAGTGACATACAATTTCTAAAGAGTCTCAACCCCTGTGCCCACGAGGACTTTCCTCTTTCTTTCACCACATCTTTCAGGTTCATGTCTCAGCTGTGGGAGGCTTCTTTCAGTTAAGCGCATCCCATTGTCATTTCACGGCCTTTGGCCCCATGGATAACCACTTCCCCATCCTTCAGGTGACACTGCAAATGTCACTTCCTCAATGAGGTCTTTCCAGATGAGCAGAGGTTCTCTGCTGTGGTGCTCTGCACTTCCCTTTCTATAACCCTCAGTATACTGTCGATTCCGTATTCACTATGTGTCTAGCTACTAGTAGGCCTTTGGCTCCATGATAGCTGGGACTGTGAGGATCTTCCTGTACCCCAGAACTGGCCATCGCATACATAATAGTTGCTCCATGACTGTTAAAGGAAGGGCTGGCATGCTGGCGGGTCAGGTCATCTCTCAATGGATAGTTGCCATTTAGAGGGCCTAATGGTGTGTGGCATTCTATGTTAGTTCAAAAGTTCAGACTCCATTGGAGCATGAAAAGGTTTTGTTGTGTGTTGTTTTTTTTTTTTAAGATTTTACTTATTTATTTTAGAGAGGGGAGAAGGGAGGAAGAAAGAGGAGGAGAGAAACATCAATGTGTGGTTGCCTTTTGCACGCCCCCTACTGGGGACCTGTTCCGCAACCCAGGCATGTGCCCTGACTGGGAATCGAACCAGCAACCCTTTGGCTTGTAGGCCGGCACTCAGTCCACCAAGCCACACCAGCCAGGGCAGAGCATGAAAAGTTTTTAAGTCATATTTCTTTTTTAGAAAGTGAACATGGAGGGAAGGAATTTAGTTTTAACCTGTTGCATTGAGGAGCATGTGAGGGTATATAAAGCTCTGGAGCTCAGGAGGAGGTCAGGTTGAGGTCTAGATTGCGGCACAGTGGCCTGTTGGGTGGTGGTTACAGCCTATGGGGGAAGAGGATGATGTCACTGAAGGACTCTGGGTCTCTTGAGCAGGGGTCAAGCACCAAACCCTCAGAAATGTCACCTGTGGAAGACAAAAGAGGGACTCTCTGTGAAGGAAAGAGGGCTACAAATGGTGAGAGGAGACCCCAAACAGAGGAGGAGTCCTAGATGCCAGGAGAGGTTGTGTCTAGGGGGAAAACAGGATAGGAGGGGGTGTTTTAGCTCTGGCTGCTGTAATAAAACACTGCAGACTGGGTGGGTTATAAACAACAGACATTTATTTCTCACAGTTCTGGAGGCTAGAAGTCCAGGATCAAGGTGCCAACAGATTCTGTATCTGGTGAAAACCTACTTCCTGGCTTGTAGATAGCCACCTTCTCACACAGCTGAGCACAAAGAGGCAAGCTCTCTGGTGTCTCTTACAACTGCGTTAATCCCTTGGGAGGGCTCTACCCCGAACACCTTATCCCTTTCCAAAGGCCTCACCTCCTAATACCATCCATTATTTTGGGGGTAAGGATTTCAACATACAAATTTTGTGCGGACGGAATCATGCAGTCCATAATGTGTAGTATGTGGATTTCTGAATCTGGGGACATGAGAATCCTGCCCTGGCAATTTGTACCTTTGACTTTTAGGAGTTACCTGCCCTCTCTGAGGCTTCAATTTTCATTTTTATTAAAGTATATTTTATTGATATTGCTATTAGAGTTGTCCCAATTTTTTTTTCTTCCCTTTTCCCTGCTCTGCCCTGTAACACCTCCACCCTCCAGCATTGCCCCCCACCCCTTAGTTCATGTCCATGGATTGTACCTGTAAGTTATTCGGCTTCTCCATTTCCTATACTATTCTTGACCTCCTCCTGTCTATTTTATGCCTACCATTTATGCTACATATTCCCTGTACCTTTTCCCCTATTCCCCTCTCCCCTTCCCCTCTGATAACCCTCCATGTGATCTCCATTTCTGTGATTCTGTTCCTCTTCTAGTTGTTTGCTTAGTTTGTGTTTCTGTTTTTTAGGTTCAGGTGTTGATAGTTGTGAGTTTGTTGTCATTTTACTCTTCATACTTTTGATCTTCTATTTTTTAGATGAGTCCCTTTAACATTTCATATAATAAGGGCTTGCTGATGATGAACCCCTTTAACTTGACCTTATCTGGGAAGCACTTTATCTGCCCTTCCATTCTAAATGATAGCCTTGTTGGATAGAGTCATCTTGGTTGTAGGTTTTTGCCTTTCATGACTTAAAATACATTATTGCAGCCCCTTCGTGCCTGTAAGTTTTCTTTGAAGAAATCAGCTGATAGCCTTATGTGCACTTCTCTGTAGATAACTCTCTCCTTCCCTCTTGCTGCTTTTAAGATTCTCTCCTTATCTTTAATCTTGGGTACCTTAATTATGATGTGTCTTGGTGTGTTCCTCCTTGGGTCCAACTTCTTTGGGACTCTCTGAGCTTTCTGGACTTCCTGGAAGTCTCTTTCTTTTGCCGGATTGGGGAAGTTTTCTTTCATTATTTGCTCAAATAAGTTTTCAATATCTTGCTCTCCTCTTCTCCTTCTGGCACACCTATGATTCGGATGTTGAAGTGCTTAAAGTTGTCCCAGATGTTTCTAAGCCTCTCTTCATTTTTGTTGAATTCTTGTTTCTTCATTCTCTTCCAGTTGAATGTTTATTTCTTTCTTTTGTTCCAAATCATTGATTTGAGTCCTGGTTTCCTTCCCTTCACTGTTGGTTCTCTGTATATTTTGCTTTAGTTCAGTTCGTGTAGCTTTCATTTCTTCCTTCATTTTGTGACCGAGCTCAATCATTTCTGTGGGCATACTGATTACCAGTGTTTTGAATTCTGCATCAGATAGGTTGTCTATCTCCTGGTTGCTTAGCTCTTTTTCTGGAGTTTTGATCTGTTCTTTCATTTGGGCCATATTTCTCTGTCTTGGTGCACCTCTTGTGTTATAAGGGGTGGAGCCTTAGGTATCCACCAAAGAGGGGCAACCCTCTTTGCTGCGTTGTGGTGCTGTCTGTGGGGGAAGGGTCAGAGAGGGAACAATGCTTCTGTCTCTGCTCTAGACCCACTTTCCGTCTCTTTCCTCATTTCCCACAAACTGATTGTGCCCTTTCAGGTACTGATTCCCATGTGGGTAGGTTTGTGGGAACTCTCTTGTGAGAATGGGAGTTTCTCCTGCCTTTACAACCCCCCACGGGATTTTACAGCTAGAGGTTTTGAGTCTTTAGTTTCCTGGTCAGCCAGCCTCCACCTTGTCCACATGGTCCAAAGCCTTGTTGCGGGTACTCTCTGATTCGCTGCCCATCTCCGCCCCTCCTGCCGGTCTGGATGAATGTTTCTTTAACTCCTTGGTTGTCAGAGTTTGATTTTCTGGCAGTTCTGGTTGTTTATTGTTTTTAAATTGGTTGTTATCCTTCTCTGGGTTGTGCGAGGAAGCAAAGCATTTCTACCTATGCCTCCATCTTGACCAGAACCCCTGAGGCTTCAATTTTCTCACCTGGGAGCCCTCCCTGCTGCTGAGGATTGACATGCTGATGGGTGGAGTGTGTGGCAGGCCTTCAACAAGCACTGAACAGTTGGTTTAAAATTGAGGAAATCTGAGCCCATCCTTCAGCTGGCTGCTGTTATTCAGGTTTCTTTTTCCCAAGACGGTTGGGGATGGTCCTATCTCCACTGCTATCAGCTTATTATTGCAGACCTGGGGTCTATTCAGTAATAGTGCCCCAATGTCACTAGCTTCTCTCCAGAACTCTGCTTGCCCCCATAGAGAAAGGTCTGGCCACCAAGTTCTTGTCTTACAGAACTCTCTGAAACCCTCTCCCTGTTCTTGTGGGGTATAGGTGGGGCCACTTCTCACTATCCTTCCCCTTCTTCGATCTCAGGACCTTCAGGTGTCTTCTGTTTGCATCCTGGCTTGCAGTAGGTACTCGTACTCTTTTTCTTTTAAAATCCCATTTTCTGATTGTCATTTGTTTCATTTGTATTTATTAATCAGTTTCCAGGCAACAAATTCCCTTCAAATACATTCTCCTGGTTAAAACCAAGTCTTAGTGTGGGCTTTTCCTGGGCTAAGCATGAGGCCCAGAATAATCCCTCCTAGACCCTCTTCCAACACTTAGAGCTCCCTCAGGGAAGGGTGGGGGGGTCCATTCCTCCATTTTGGTCATAGCTTCAGACATGGTAGATGCTTTAGGTGATAACATACCAGTTCTCAAGCATCTTTGGGGTTGGTGGGCAAGCCCCAAGCTTTGCATGGACTAGGTTTAATTAAGATAATTTATTTTATTTTATTGACTCACTTACCAGTTAATCCCCACAGTGGCCCTTTGAAGTTTTTATAGGTGAGAAAGCTGAGGTGGCATTTGGGTGGTAGAGCTGGGGTTAAAAACCCACTCTCCCTGTCAGCTAGGCCTGTGCCTTTGACCACTGCACAGTGCCATTCCTACCTTAGTCAGCAGTGTTTTCAGTGGGTGCTTAGGTTTATTTTTTATGAAAATTATAATTATGCCATGGACTCAGGACTGGGCTCTAAACTGCTTTGTCCATAGTTGATGTTCAAAAAGTGTGTTAGGCAACTTCTGGTCAAGATGGCAGCACAGGCAGACATGGTTCGCCTCTTCACATAACCACATCAAAATTACAACTAAAATATAGAAGAACCATCACTCAGAACCATCAGAAATCGAGTTGAATGGAAGTCTGACAACTGCGGAATTGAAGAAACCACATCCATCGAGACTGGCAGGAGGGCAGAGGACACAAAACAGGCTGGGTACCAAACCCACGTGGATAAAAATTTGGGAGGGATATCTTGGCTGGGAGTGAGTAGCCCCAGCTCCACACCAGGCCCCCCAGCCCAGGGTTCCAGTGACAGAAAGATAAGTCCCCACAACTTCTGGCTGCGAAAATGAGCGGGGATTTAGTTGGTGGAGGAGGCTGCTGGAGCATTAAGCAGTTCCTCTTGGGGAACCCACACAAAGACTCACCTACTCAGACTCACACCCTTTGAGCTCCAGCACCGGGGTGGCAGCTTGAAGGGCACCAGTTGCATACAGGGAGAGACTGAAGTGCCTGACATTGGGGAGAGCAGAGGTCATTGTCCGTTTGCTGAGCCGTCCCCCCACAGAGCCTATAGGCTGGTGTCATATCTGAGACTCCATCAACCTGGCTAATACTGTTTGCCCTGCCCTGAAGATCCACAAAAGTTCACTCCACCCAACTTACAGACCCACAAAAGCTGCTTTTCCATAAGAATGGCTGGTCTTGGCTCCCAAATCCTATCAAACAAGCAGCAGCTGGCTTCAGTGAGCCCTAGTGCCAGCCAGATTAGATCACAGCTTGGCTTCACTTGGGAATTTCCAAGCCCAGCACAATTAACATACATCTTAGATTGCTTTACAGCTCAGATAGGGTGCCCCAGGCAAAACACAGATGGGTGCTGACCTTGGCCTGCACCACCTGGGAAACCCCAGGGCCAGTGCACCCAGTGGACAGCTACAGACCATGTCAGAACATCACCACCCTGCCCCTCCACAGCTGATCCTTCACGGAAGGCAGAGGTTGGTGGTAAGTGGTCACAGCCAGTCCTTACAGCTAACTGGCCTGGGTAAATCCTTCCCATTGATCTGCCAACAGCAATCAAGACTCAACTACAAGAAGAGAGTGTACTCAGCCCATAAGATGGGCGCACCTTGAGTACCCAGCTTGGGTGATAGGAGAGGCTGTGCCATTGGACCCTACAGGGCACCTATTACATTAGGCCTCACTACCAAGTAATGGAGTCAAAGCAGCTCTACCTGATACATAGAGCCAAACACAGGGAGGCTACCAAAATGAGGAAACATGGCCCAAATGAAAGAACAGATAAAAACTCCAGAAAAGCAGCTAAAGGAAATGGGGGTAAGCAATCTATCAGATGCAGGCAGGGTTCAAAACATTGTTTATAAGGATGTTCAAGGAACTTAGTGAGGACCTCAGCAGCATAAAAAAGACCTAGTCAGAAACGAAGGATACACTAATTGAAATAAAGAACAATTTACACAGAAACAGTAGTAGAATGGATGAAGCTGAGAATCAAATCAATGATTTGGAACATAAGGAACCAAAAAACAGCCACGCAGAACAAGAAGAAGAAAAAAGAAAGTGATGATAGTATAAAAAGCCTCTGGGACAACTTCGAGAAGCCCAACATTTGCATCATAGGGGTGCCAGAAGGAGAAAACAAAGAGCAGGAAATTGGAATTCAACCTGAAAAAATAATGAAATAAAAGTTCCCTGATTTCCTAAAGGAAATAGACCCGCAAGGCCAGGAAGCATAGAGTCCCAATTAGGATGGATGCAAAGAGGCGTGTTCTAAGATACATCATTACTAAAAGGTCAAAGCTTAAAGATAAAGAGAGACTCTTACAAGCAAGAGAAAAGAAGTTAGTTACTGGAAAGTTGCCAGATGGAGGGGAGGGAATGTGTGAAGAGTTGAGGGATTAAGAAGTACAAACAGGTAGTTACAGAACAGCCCTGAGGATGTAAAGTACAGTATAGGAAATGGAGTAGCCAAGGAACTTATATGCATGACCCATGGACATGAACAATGGTGGGGCGATTGCCTGAGGGAGTGAGGGTGCTGGGTGGAGGGGGGCAAAGGGGGAAAAATCAGGACGACTGTAATAGCAAAACCAATAAAATACAATTTTTAAAAAAGTGTTTTAATGAAGTTAGTGTCTCATAATTCTGTAGAATAACTTGGAGTACATATAAGCTGGTATCTAAATATGCACAATTCTGTTTTTTTTCCTGTTATATTGCCACTTGCAGACTTAAATTGGATATTCAGCAGCTGCTCCTACATCCAGGTGACTGAGCTTTCACCCACACGCAGCCTCTTGCCTTCCACAGAGCTGCTTTCCTTCTGAATTCTCATGCACACTGACCTCTCAGACCCCAGCCTCTTGTGCCAGTGCTCAAAGGCCACTCCACAGCTTGTCCTCAGTGCATGGGCCCTCAGGCCTCTCTCCTTTCTTCTCCCCTCCTCTTCTCTCCACCTGCCCTGCCCATATCCACTTTATCCTGCCCAGCCAGGCCTCTTTAGACTGTCTCCTCCATTGCTCAGTTTACTTCTGCCTGCCTGCATTTCTCATGTGCACAACCTGGGCTGCTGAGCGTTCCAGGAAGATAAGAGGCTAACAAGGTGCAGCTTGGAGCCACTCCAGTTTCATACTTTCCAGACTGGGCCCTGAGCACTGGTGGGAAAATTCTTCCCCCTAACTACACCCTAGTCTCCCAGGAACTGTTTCAGCCTCTTAATGACTCTTTTTTAATATTTGACCCTGTTCTACCCTCTTCATCCTCAACAGCTGATCTTCCTTCTCATACAGAAAGCAAACCAGTCCTCAGACAGGAACTCCCTCTGCTCCTGCCACCATACCTGAAAACTAGCTTGTATTGCTATCCATGGCAGCCTCTTGCCTCCTGTGACTTTTAAAGGTGTGGCCTCTTTGTATCCTGCCTTCAGCCCCCAACCTCCCCACCTGCTCAATCATCCCTTTTCCTTCTCTGGGATTCTTGACCTTTATCCTCCACTGACTCCTTCCCATGAAGTCATTTCCATCTATACAAATAAGCCCTCCCTGGAATTATTTTTACTGTCCCCTTCCAGCTAGCACCTTTTCCTGCCCCTTACACTCTTCTTGGAGGAGCTATCTCCTTGATACTCCTCACTGCTCACTGTCACTCACTTGCCCCATAAGCCACATGAAACTAGCTCCATCCCAGGCTGTTCTTGGTAGTCACCAAGTATTTTCTTGTCACAAAATCCATTGTGTATTTTTTAGTTCTTTTCCTTACTCTCATGAGCTTTTGACATAGTTAAGTAATTTCTCCTTTTCAAAACACTGTTTTCCCTTCTTTTTTATTTATTTTTTTTTTGAATCTCTGACTGCTCCCCTTAGTGTCTTGCTTTTTATTCCTTGGGTGTTGTCCTTCTTCAGGTTCCTGGCCTTTACTTCTCTCTTCACATTAAACATTGTCCTTGAGCACCATGTGCCTGACCTCTGTCCTCCAATATCATCCACATGCCTGTGACTTCATATTGATATGCACAGCTCAAACCTCTCTTCTGAGCTCCAGACCTGTGTATCCCATGGCCTGCAGATCTCTCCAGTTGAACTTCTCATAGGCATTTTGTGCTCACTATGCTCAAAGCCAGACACTCTTCTCCAATAGTCTATATCCCAGTAAATGATAACCACCATCTCTCAGGCCACCCAGTCCAGAATCATCACTGTCACTTCCTGTGCTACCCACTTGCATTGCCCCAATCAGCCACCAGTGCCTGCCTCTTAAATATCTCAAATCAGGTACATGTCACTTTCCTGCTGCCTCCATCAATGATTCCTTCAAACAAATGACTGCCTGTCTCTGAGCTGGTCCACCTTCACAAGATCCCACCCTCCTCCAGTCCCTTCTGCCCCATGTAGCCAGTTATTATTCTACAGTGCAGGTCTCATCTTGGACCTCGCCACCTAGGCCTCCTCTCTCCCTTTCTCACCACTGCCCTGCTGTTCTCTGCTGAACTTCTTACCTGCCTCTTGGGAGGTCATATCCTCGCCCATCTCTGGTAATCTAGACACAATGGCCCCTCTACCTTGAGTGATTTTGACCTTCTTCCCCACAGTAAAGCTTTCCTTACTTGTCTTCCCCTTTCAGTGTAGACGTCTCTTCTACCCACCCTGGCAGGCTTGTGCTCTGCTACAGCAAAGGACTTGCCCCCTGTTCTGGATGCACACCTCTCCTCTCCCACTTACCACGCTAGATTTTGAGGGCCTTGAAGACAATGGTCTACAATTGTTCATAGTTATTACTCCAGTATTTTGCTCAGGACCAAGCATTAGTACCCACTTGGTAATGGTTGGAGACTAAATGATGAGTGTGATCTTTGGGTTGACAGATGTATTTATTGTTTTTATTGATATAAAATTCACATAACACAAAACTTGCCATTTTAACCATTCCAAAGTTTTACAATTCAGTGACTTCCAGTGTATTCACAATATGATGCAACAATTCTAATTCCTGAGTGCTTTCATAGCCCCAAATGGAAACCCTGGCAGTCACTGCCTATTCTTCCCCCTGCCCCAGCCCCTGGCAACCACTAATTTAATTTCTATATAGATTTCCTTGTTCTGGATATTGCATATAAGTGGGATCATACAATATATGGTCTTTCATCCTTGGCATCTTTAACATAGAATGTAATATTTTCAAGGTTCATACATGTTGTAGCATGAAACAGTACTTAATTCTTTTGTATATCTGAAAAATATTCCATTATATAGTTAGACCACAATTTCTTTATCCATTCATCCATTAATGGACTTTTGGGTTGTATCCACCTTTTGGCTATTGTGAATAGTACTGATGTGATCATTCATATACAAGTTTTTGTTCAATTCTGTGTGACTGCAATTGCTATGTCATACAGTGATTCCATATTCAACTTTTTGAGGAACCACCAATTTTTCTTCCACAGACTGCACAATTTTAATTCTTACCAGCTATGTATTAACATTTCAGTTTTTCTACATTTTCAGTACAGATATGTGTTTTGATTGTTGATCTCTACAAAATAAAAGGTAGATCAGATTTTGTTATGAGATAATCAAGGGCTGAATTACATCCCCCTTTTTCAATTACATTCACATTTTAGTTTATTAAAATTGCTTAAATAAATCTCAGCGTTAGGGATTTACAAACTGTTTTCTTGTACAGAAATTTTCTGGTAGTAGACGTCCAGTCAAGATAGAGGCATAAGTAGATACATTTTGCCTCCTCGCACAACCAAAAGAAGGACAACAACAAATTTAAAAACAAAAAAACACCACAACTGCCAGAAAATCAAACTGTATTTGACAGTTTGACAACCAAGTTGGACAACCAAAGAGTTAAAAAAAGACATTCATTCAGACTGGTAGGAGGGGTGGAGATGGGCAGCTGGGGCAGAGAGGACGCACGGCAAGGTGGTGGCTGGAGCACCAGTAGGGTGAGGCGGCGGCTAGTGGGCCAGGGTGGGTAAGGTGACAGCTGGCACACCATGTAGTTCCACATTCGTGTGTGGATAAATCAGGAGGAACAACTGGGGAGTGAGACAGACTGCACAAACCAGCATTCCAGTGTGGGGAAATAAAGCCTTAAAACCTTTGGCTGTAAAAACCTGTGAGGGTTGTGGCAGCAGGAGAAACTCCCAGCCTCACAGGAGAGTTCATTGGAGAGAATCACAGGGTCCTAGAATGTACACAAACCCACCCACCCAAGGAATCATCACCAGAAGTGCCCAATTTGCTTGTGGGTAGCCAGGGAAGTGACTGAAAGTTGGCCAAGAGCCTAGTGAGTGCCATTGTTCCCTCTCTGACTCTTCCCCCACATATAGTGCCACAACATAGCAATGTGGATTCCCCTTCCCTAGTGAACACCTAAGCCTCTGCCCCTTACAACATAACAGGTGCACCAAGACAAAAGAAATATGGCCCAAATGTAAGAACAGATCAAAGCTCCAAAAATAGAACTAAGTGCTAAAGAGATAGCCAACCTATCAGGTGCAGAGTTCAAAACACTCGTAATCAGGATGCTCATAGAAATCATTGAGTATGGTTGCAGAATAGAGGAAAAAGTGAAGGCTATGCAAAGTGAAATAAAGGAAAATGAACAGGGAACCGACAGTGAAGGGGAGGAAACTGAGACTCAACGATATGGAGCAGAAGGAAGAAATAAACATTCAACCAAAACAGAATGAAGAAACAAAAATTCAGAAAAATGAAGACAAGCTTAGGAACCTCCAGGACAACTTTAAATGTTCCAACATCTGAATCATAGGAGTATCAGATGGAGAAGAGGAAGAGCAATAAATTGAAAATGTATTTGAAAAAATAATGAAGGCGAACTTCCCCAGTCTGGCAAAGGAAATAGACTTCCAGGAAGTTTGGAGAGTCCCAAAGCAGTGGGACCCAAGGAAGCACACACCAAAGCACATCATAATTACATTACCTAAGATTAAGGGTAAGGAGAGAATTTTAAAAGCACCAAGAGAAAAGGAGACAGTTACTTACAAAGGAGTTCCCATTAGACTCTCAGCTGATTTCTCCAAAGAGACCTTGCAGTCAAGAAGAGGCTGGAAAGAAGTATTCAAAGTCCTGAAAGGCAAGGACCTCCATCCAAGATTACTCTATCCAGCAAAGCTATCACTTAGAATGGAAGGGCACAATAAAGTGCTTCCAAAATAAGGTCAAGGTAAAGGAGTTCATCATCAGCAAGCCCTTATTATATGAAATGTTAAAGGGACTTATCTAAGAAATAGAAGATCAAAACTATGAACAGTAAAATGACAACAAACTCGCAACTATCAACAACTGAACCTAAAAAACAGAAACACAAACTAAGCAAACAACTAGCAGAGGAACAGAATCACAGAAGTAGAGATCACATGGAGGGTTATCAGCAGGGAGGAGGTAGAGGAAGAATGGGGGGAAAGGTACAGGGAATAAGTAGCATAAATGGTAGTTAGAAAATAGACAGGGGTAGGTTAAGAATAGTTTAGGAAATGGAGAAGCTGAATAACTTGAATGTACAACCCATGGACATGAACTAAGGGGGGGCATGCTGGTGGGAGGGGTGTGCAGGGCAGAGGGAAATAAAGGGGAGAAAAAATGGCACAACTGTAACAGCATAAGCAATAAAATATATGTTAAAGAAAGAAAGGAGGGAGGGAGGGAGGGAGGGGTCTCATTTGCTTTTAATTTCCATATCAATAATTCTCTTGATTCTGGTGTTTTTATATACTATTTTTCAATGTAAACAAAGTACATTTTTAAAAAGAAAAAAAATTTTGTGGTAGTACAAGTTTTCATATTCATTCAGATGGCAGTAACAGAACTGTTTAAACCTGACTTGCGTTGAGTAAGATCCTTTCCTTAATGCTTTGAAAACTGACCATGGGTGATGGAGGATTGTTATGGATTTCCATTTAAAAAATATGTTGATCCTGGCCGGTGTGGTTCAGTGGATTGAGTGCTAGCCTGCGAACCAAAGGGTCAGACATTCAATTCTTCATCAGGGAAGATGCCTCGGTTGTGGGCCAGGTCCCCCGTTGGAGGTGTGAGAGAGGCAACTGATCGATGTTTCTCTCCCTCTCTTTCTCCTTCCATTCCCCTGTCCCTAAAAATAAATTAATTAAAACTTTAAAAAAAATGAAAAAATATGTTGAAGTCCTAACCCCTGGTATCTGTGAATGTGGCCTTATTTTCGAAATAGGGTCTTTGCAAATGTAATCAAGTTATGATGAGGTTATATTGGATTAGGGTGTGCCTTCATCCAATCTGACTGGTGTCCATATAAGAAGAGAAGAGACACAGACAAAAGGAAAAGGCCATGTGATGATGAGCCAGAAATTGGAGTAATGTGTCTATAAATTAGGAACAGCTGGGACCACCAGCATTTGGAAAAGGCAAAGAAGGATCCTCCCCAAGAGAGTTCTGAGGGATCACGGTCCTCCCAATATCTTGATTTTGGACTTCCCACCTCCAGCACTGTGAGAGAAGCCACTCAGTTTGTGGTGCTTTTGTTCTAGTGGCCACAGGAAACTCATATAAAAGATGTAGGAGGTTTATAATGAACAGATGTTTGTTGCATCTTTAAATGTTCTCTATTTGGTAATACCGGAGAGAACAGAAAAGTTAACTCAGATGAAGTGATGACTCTCTCTTGTCTTTCATAGGCAAAGGGTGGAGGATACGAAAGTGAAAGTGCTTACCCGAATGCGGAACTTGTGTTCTTAGAGATCCATAACATTCATGTGATGAGAGAGTCACTACGTAAATTAAAAGAGATCGTATACCCTTCAATTGATGAGACACGGTGGCTATCCAACGTGGATGGGACACATTGGCTGGAGTACATAAGGGTAAAGAGGACCAGTCCTTTACATGCTTTCTGAATAAGATTTCTCTGTGTTGGTGCCATAAATTTGTATCCAAGTGGCTTTTCAACATTGCAAATAAGCACATCTTTGCTGTGTACTTGGGCTTTCTTGGTTTCCATGGGATTTTGTGATAGAATTAAAAGGGATACTGCTTGCCTTACATTGGGTTTTTAAAGTATTGAATACTTTTTGGCCATTTTAATAAAGGACCTTATTTACTGCTGTCATTTTTCTTAGTATAAGAACCCACCCCCAATGGTGCTAATGTTTTGTAGTGATTTTCAATTGACTGCATTCTTGTTTGGTTTATTGACCTGAACTGCCAACATTCTTCCTCAGAATTATTTTTGCTACAATAGAGATTAAATGTTGCTTGGCCTAATGTACTTTCTTTTCTGAAGATGCTTCTTGCTGGGGCAGTGCGAATTGCTGATAAAATAGAATCTGGGAAAACCTCAGTGGTGGTGCATTGCAGTGATGGTTGGGATCGAACAGCCCAGCTGACATCTCTGGCTATGCTGATGCTGGACAGTTATTACCGTACCATTAAAGGATTCGAGATTCTCATAGAAAAGGAGTGGATAAGTTTTGGACATAGGTTTGCACTGGTAAGTTGAAACAGGTTCTCGCTTTGACTATTTTGCTCTAGCATATGCATGTGTATATCACAGAACATGCACACATACACATGTGTACATGTACACAGGCTTTCTGCTCTGTATTAGACCTGAATTGCCATAATATAATACTATGTACCTCAGCATTGTATGTTCCTGGAGGGGCATTCTTTTGTTAGTATAGGTATGACTTTTAAAAATAAAAGTTGAGGTAAAATTCATATAATGTAGAATTAACCACTTGAAGTATACAGTGTGGTGGCATTTAGTACATTCACAATATTATACAATCACCACCTGTATCTAGTTCTAAAACATTTCCATCACCTTGAAAGGAAACCTTGTACACACTAAGGAGTCACTCCCATTCCTTCCTCCCCCAGCTCTTGACAACCACTAATCTGCTTTCTGTCTCTATGAATTGCTTATTCTAGATACCTGGTATAAGTGGAATTATACAAAATTTGTTTTTCTGTGGCTGGCTTGTTTCATTAAGCATAATGTTTTCAAGTTTCATTGATGTTATAGCATACATCAATTTAATTCATTTTCATGGCTGAATAGTACTTAGTCCATTGTATATATAGACTACATTTTGTTTATTCATCTGTTGATAGATACTTAGATTGTTGGCTATTGTGAATAACACTGCTGTGATGTGAACATTGGTGTAAAAGTTTTTGCCATACAAAGTATCATAGACTGGATAGCTTAAACAACAGAAATTTCTCTTATAGTTCTGAAGGCTAGAAGTCCAAGATCAAGAATGTAACAGAGTGGGTTTCTCCTGAGGCCTCTCACCTTAGCTTGTAGATGTTGGCCTTCTTGCCGTGTCTTTACATGGTCTTGTCTCTGTATGTATCTGTCCAAATTTCTTCTTCTTATAAGGACACTAGTCAGACTGGATTAGGGTCCACTCTAATGACCTTATTTAACTTAATCACCCCTTTAAATCATCTCTTTAAAGACTCTGTCTCCAAATACAGTCACATTCTTGGATTAGTATCTAAGGTTATATACTAGGTTAGGACTTTAACATACAAAATTGGAGGGGGTACACAACTCAGCCCATAACAGCCTGCTTTTACTTTTGGGCATATATCTGAGAGTGGGATTGCTGGATCATCTGGAAGGGCATTCTGGGACTATTTTTGTTTGTTTGTTGTTTGTTTGTTTGGGGTTTTTTCTAGTCCAAATGGCAGCTAATTCTTGGTCTTTCAGGCTGTTGAACTGTTGGGAATTCTCTCTGAAACTTGCGTTGAATCAGAATACTCCCAAAATCCCATTCAGATTCACTTGTGGAAAGCACAAGGATGGGCAGTTTGAGGACTTAAATGTCTTTAGCCTTGAGGGTTATGAGTGCATCTGCTGTGCCTGCACTTTCAGGGAGGAGAGGGAAGGGAAGTTCCACAACATCCCTTCAGGAGCTGTTGTCAGATGCTTAGATACAGGCCTTCACTCTCTGCGCCTTGGTTACCCTTCTCTGACAGGAGTGCTATGGGGTGGAAATGAGTTTATATGTATTAGGTGTTTAGGACAGTGCCTGGCCCATGTTATATGGGTAAGTTTTAGCTCCTGTTACTATTGTAAACATCAAAAACTCCTTTGTTGCGTCTTCCCTTAGCGAAAGCTGTTGTCCACACAAACTATCAATTTTGCTCCTTTGGGTTCCTCTTTAAACCACTTTAGGCAGACTTCCTCCTCACAATACCCATTCCTCAAAACTGCTCTTGTCATAGTCATCAATGACAGCCACACTTTCTTCACTTGGTTTCTAGATCTCTATAAACTTGAATTTCCTCCTATGTTCTGATGCTACCTCTGTCCCCAACCTCTTAATTTTGGGGTTTCCCAGGGTTCGGTCCTTGGATCATTTCTCTTTTGTGCGCTTAATCCCTTAGTGATCTCAGCTAGATCCATGACTTTAAATACATTAATTTCAAATATTTAGTCTTGCCATTACCACTGATGCCCCCTTAATTCAGGCCTGGCCACTTTCCTTGCAACTATTATGCAGTCTCTTAACTAGCCTCTCTGTTGCGTATACCCTTCCAATCCATCATCATTACTGTAGCCAGATGGAGCTTTCTGAGAAGCAGATCTTATGGTGCCACTCCCCAGCGTGAATCCCTCAGAGCCTTCCTGTGGCATATGGGATTGTGGGCAAACTCCTCAGCACACCATTTGAGGCACTTGGTGATCTGGCCCTAGTCCTCCTTTTCAGCCACATTTTGCCTCCCTTCCTTTGCTTCATTCTCTGAGCCTCTTCTGTATGCAGCTAATAGTGGCACTCCTGGTGCCCCCACTGCTTCTGATATAATATCCCCCTGGCCAGCCAGGAAATAGTCATCTTCCTCTCCTTCAAGGTTTATCTCAAATGAGACCTCCTCCATGACTGACTTCTGTGACTTTCCCTCCTCATTCCCTCCTCCACCCCATCTTAAGATGGCCACTTACTCCTTTGTGGCCCCACCATACCCCCTGAAACACTGTACTGCCCTTGTTATTTATAGGTCTTTTTCCCATGACTAGAACATAAATTAATTATTCATAAAGCACAGGTACTATGTCTCATTTGTCTTCATACCCGGGTCTCTAGCCAAAGGCCTGACTTCTCCTGGACACCATGAAAATGCCTGAAATCCCAAGGGCCAGGCAAGATGTGTTACATGCACACTGTAGGAGTTCAGTGAATGTCTATTAAAAGAAAGAATGAATCCTAAATTGTGAGCTGTCAGTGTAACACTGCTGCCTAGGTGCCTTAAGTATTGAAGAGCAGGTTCTATGAATTATTTTATAAAGGGGAAGCACAGAAATAAGGCAATGCATGTAGCCTCTATGGAAAACAGTTTACAGTTCTTCAAAAAACTAAAAATTGAATTACCATATCCAACAATTCTCCTTTTGGGTATATATTCAAAGGAAGTGAAAGCAGAAACTCAAACAGATATTTGAATAGCCATGTTCATAGCAGCAGTATTCACAATAGTCCAAATATGGGAGCAACCCAAGTGTTCATCAACAGATAAATGTATAAACAAATATGGATAAGTGAATTGTACATTGTATGTACAAATATGCCATCTGTACATATAATGGAATATTGTTCAGTCATAAAAAGAAAGAAAATTTTGACACTTGCTACAACATGGATGAACCTTACGGACATTATGCTAATTGTAATAAGCCAGTCACAAAAGGATAAATAGTGTGTGATTCTACTTATGTGAGGTCCTTAGAATTTTAAAATTCATAGAAAGTAGAATGGTGGTTGACAGGGGCTGGGAGAGGGAGAATAGGGAGCTGTTGTTCAATGGGGACAGAGTTTCAGTTTAAGAAGATGAAAAAGTTCTGGAGATTGATGTGGTGATGACTGCACAACATTGTGAGTGTACTTAATGCCACTGAACTGTGTGCTTAAAATGGTTAAGTTGGTCAATTTTATGTTATGTATATTTCATCACAATTAAAATTTTTTAAAAATAAGGCAATACAGTGTTACATTGAGGTATTGACATTGACTCGGTCCTTTCCTTGTTTTTATGACTTTCCTGGTGTCAGTGTCATAGACCCAGTATTTCTCACTCTTAATGTGTGGTGATTGTGTTGTATCTTTACAATGTGTTTTTTTTTTCTCCTGTTTGCTTAGTTTATTTGAATCATCAGGTTGTTAGAAGCTTCTCTTACAATGCTCACTTTTTGAGCTGTTTTCACATGTTTTCAATGTTTTTATCAGTCCTGTTTATATGTTTAAAATTACTTTTTACTTTTAGTATACATCTGTAAAAATCATCTAAAATATCAAAAGGTCTGAAGTACAATTCTAGCTATCAACTATATCTCTAACCTGGAAAAAGATACAACATTGTACACCTAAGGCAAGGACTCTACCCATCACCATTTCAAGACTGAGATTTGGGGGTTTCCGAATCATGTAAAATTGCTTAAAATTTGTATATTATTAATCATTATTTTGATTCTCATACTTCCTGATATTTCTGAACAATGGAAGAAACTGTTCTTTTTTTCTTATGGAGAAAATTGCAGTCATAGTGTGCTTTATGAGCTGCTAATTGGTAGTCTCATGGCGACACTGTGCACTTGGTGTGATGGCTGGGATTGACCCCATCATTTGCACTGAAAAATGCTGTCTGTTTCCTTATAACACTTGATCCCAGCAATATGAAAGAAACATAAAACAATCAACATTTAAAAATATAGTACAAAAAATTAAAATATAGTACACAGAAATTTTGTTTCCTAAGAGTAATGAAAGTCAGTTCAATCCAGTGAATTTTTTTTCAAAAAAATTTATTTGTTTTTCCAGTTTTATTAGGCAATCATTGACATATATATCACTGTATAAACTTAAGGTATACAGCATGATGGTTTGATTTACCAATTGATTTTGTTAACATCCATTGTCTCATATAGATACAATAAAAAGAAAAGCAAAACTTTCTCCTTGTGATGAGAATTCTCCAGATCTACTCTCTGAACAACTTTCCTATGTTCCGTATAAAAGTGTATGTTTAAAATTTTAAGAATCTGCTACATATCATACAGTGAATATTTTTGAGTGCCTATTATAATGTCAGGAATTCTGTTAGGCCTTAGGACATATGAGTGAGATATGATTCTTGTTACCAGGCAGTTTAAAGTGACTTTTGAGAGGACCACGGTGTACATTAAAACATTTAACCTGTTGTTTCTGTTCAGAGAGTGGGCCATGGCAATGACAACCATGCAGATGCTGACCGGTCACCAATATTTCTTCAGTTTATTGATTGTGTTTGGCAAATGACAAGACAGGTGAGAGATTTCAAATATATTTCCGACTTATATAGTCTGAATCAAATATATCTTAAAGTTGAAGAATAAATTTTCATGTTCATTCAGAATGAAGATATGTGTATATGTGTAAATTATGACTCCTTCTATTACTTAATTCATTTTTATTCTATTCCATTGAGAAATATAAGCAGAAAATTAGAAACAAACAACTTCTCATCAAAAGTTACTTTTCTCGTGAAAGTGGTTTTTGTCAGTTATCCTGTTCCCCAGCTTTGCACACCAAGGCCCTACTCAGCCATTCTGCCTCTCTTGCTCCCTTTCTGTCAGGGCAGGGGACTGTCTGGCCCCCAGTCTCCTGCTGGGCCAGAAGTGTAAATGGAGATGGGATTGAAGGCCAAGTGTCCATCAACAGATAAATGGATAAACAAATGTGGTCAATACATACAATGGAATATTGTTCAGTCATAAAAACAAAGGAAATTTTGACACATTCTATAATGTAGATTAACCTTGAAAACATTATTCTATGTGATTTGCATGTTATGAAAAGGGGATTTGACCAGGAATCCAGGAGTCTCCACACCCTGCCCCAGGCCACAGCTCCTCTAACCTCAAGGTCACTGGGGAAATAGCTATCCAAGAACCAATCAATGGCGGATAGGAAGCTGCGGAGTATTTTTGTCATCTCCTGTTGCTCAGTTCCCAAATCCCATTACACAGGGCCCTGGTAAGCAAGAAGGCCATGCATGGACCACCCTTCCCTAAGCCAGTTGGGCCTGGAGGGCTATAGTTCAAAGTAGACCATGATGCATGTACTGTTTTTCTCCTCATGTCCAACATCCAAACCGGAGTTTGGGGATTTACCCTCATGATAGGAGATCATGCCATGGAAATGGACCTGGAATCAGAGAGAGACAGAGACAGAACCAGAGCCAGACAGAGAGAGAAAGACAGAGACACAGGGAGTGACAGAGAGAGAATGGCAGAGAGAGAGACAGTGTGTGTGGCAGAGGGGCAGTGAGAAAAGGGGGTGGGGGAACAGAAAGAGAAAGGGGTCAGAGTGGCAGAGGTGGGGGCAGAGAGTCAGAGGGGCGTAAAGAGAAAGGGGGAGAGAGAAACAGGAGCAGAGAGACGGACAGGGAGAGATAGAGGAGCAGAGAGAGACAGGGAGAAAGAGGAGGCAGAGTGATAGAGAGAGGGTGAAGTAAAAGGAGAGGGTCGAAGAAGAGGCAGAGAGTAGCAGAGAGAGGCAGAGAGGGGGAAGAAAGGTAGAGGGCAGCACAGAGAGGGGTGTCAGAGAGATGTGCAGAGAGGTGGAGAGGAGCAGGGAAAGAAAGGGGCAGAGAGAGGAGGGGACAGAGGAAGACAGAAGGGGCAGAGGAGGGGGCAAGGAGGCAAAGAGGCACAGAAGGGGTAGAGAGGGGCAGAGAAAGGCAGAGGGGACAGAGGCAGAGACAGAGGAGGCAGATGAGGGTGCAGAGAAAAGGGCAGAAGAAGGCTGACTGGTAGGAGAGAGGGGCAGAGAAAGGCATGGGGGCAAAGTTAGGCAGAGGGGGGGGCACAGGTACAACCTGAGAGGGAGCAGAGAAAGGCGCAGAAGTGACAGAGGGGAGTAGGAAAGAGGGGCCTGAGAGGAGTGTAGGAATATGAGAGGAGGGCAGGAAAGAGAGGAGGGTGGGAGAGATGGGGAACACAAGAGTGGGGCAGAGAGAGGGCATCACAAGAGAGGACGGTAGAGAGTGGGCAGAGAAAGTTGGCAGAGGGACAAAGATAAGGGGCAGATAGGAGCAGAGAGGTATAGATAGAGAAAGGGAAGCAGAGAGAGGGGGAGATAAAGAAGGAAGCAGAGAGGTGGGGCAGAGAGGGAAGCAGATGTAGGGGCAGGGAGACAGGCAGAGAGAGAGAAAGGCAAAGAGAGTGAGGGGGCAGTGTTAGAGAAAGAGTAGGACAGAGACAGATGCAGAGAGGCGAAGGAGGGGCAGCAATAGAGGGAAGCAGAGAGGGGACAGAAGCACAGTAGGTACGAAAAGACAGAAAAAGAGGTAAAGAGGAAGAGAGGGGGGAGGGACAGAAAGAAAGGGGGAAATGTAGAGAGAAGAAGGGGAGAGGAATGGGGAGAGGGGGCACAGAGGGCAGAGAGGCAGAGAGGGGGCAAGAGATGGGGAGTAGATGCAGAGAGGGGAGGGGCAGAGAAAGAGAGATCAGAGAGAACACTAAGGCCTCTGGAGAGAGGGGTGAGAGGCAGAGGGGGGCTAGGCAGAGAGGGAGTAGAGGTAGAGGGGGTGAGGCAGAGAGAGGACAGAAAGATGGAGGGAGAGAGAGAGAAAGTGAGACTGAGGGCAGAGAGAGAGTGAGGAGAGGCAGAAAGAGGGGAGGTCAAAGGGAAGTAGAGATGGGGGAAGCAAAAGGGGGAGAAGCAGAGAGGTAGAGGCACACAGAAAAGGGGAGAAACAGAGAGGGAGTTGAGGGCACAGATGGTGGAACAGGGGGTAGCAGAGAGAGAGGAGGAAAGGCAGAGAGGTTGAGTGGGGAGATGGAGGAGAAGAGAAAAAAGTGGAGGGGGAGAGACAGAGTCGGAGGGGAAGTGCGAGGGTAGAGGGGCAGAGATGAGGTGAAGGGAGAAGAGGGTACAGGGAGACAGAATGAGGGAGAGGGATACAGGTGAGGGCAGAGTGAGGGGGACAGAGGGAGAAACAAGAATGCCAGAGAGGGAGAGAGGTGGGGGCCAGAGGGAGAGAGGGAAGGGCAGAGGGAAAGAGCAGAATGGGGGGTTCAGTTTGGAGGAGAGAGAGGGAAGGCAGGTTTCTGAAGATAGGAGGGCAGAGAGTAAAGGTGGGACAGAGAGAGGAGGGGCAGAGAGAAGCAGAGTAAGAGGGGCAGGGAGAGACAAGGACAGAGAGACAGAGGGCTGCAGAAAGGCTGAAAATGAGAGACTGAGAGGGGCAGCAAGAGGCAGAGAGAGAGAGAAAGACAGGCAGAAAGAAAGGGAGAAAGGCAGACAGGGAGGGGCAGAGAGGAAGAGGGAGCATAGAGAAATGTGCAGAGGCGGGGTAGAGAGATGGAGAGAGAAAGGGGGCAGAGAAAAGAGAAAGCCAGGTGTGGAGAGAGGGAGGGTGGCAGGGAGAGGGAGGCAGAGAGAAGAAAGTGGCAGAGAGCGGCAGAGATGGGTGGGGGTGCAGAGAGAGACACAGAGAGAGAGGTGGGCAGAGAGAAGGGGATGGCAGATGGAGAAGGAATGGGGCAAAGGAGAGCAGAAGAGGAAGGCAGACAGAGAAGGGGAGTGGTGAAGAGAGAGGGTGGGTGACAGATAGAGACTTTGGGGGCAGAGTGAGGGGTGGCTGAGAAAGGGAAAGCAGAGAAAGAGCAGAGGCAGGCAGGAGAGAGAAGGGGTAGCAAAGGGGGGCAAAAAGGGAAGAAAGGGTTAGAGGGAGGTCAGAGAGAGAGAGGGGAGGAGAGGCAGAGCCAAGAGAGTAGTAGGGGCAGAGAGAAGGGGTGAGAGGAGAGAATTACAGGGGGAGCAGAAAGAGGGAGGTGCCGAGAGAGGGGGGAAGAGGGGGAAGAAGGGGACAGAGAGGGAGGTGGGAGAGAAAAAGGGGGGTAGAAAGAGAGGAGAGACAGAAGTTTTTGCAGAGAGGGGCAGAAGAGCAGAGAGTGAGAAAGAGAGGGAAGGAGTTAAGAATAAGAGAGGGTCAGAGAGGGGTATCAAAGGAAGGGCAGAGGACTGCAGAAAGTGAGGGCAGAGGGAATTCAGAGAGAGACAAGGATGGGGTGGGGGACAGATGGGCACAGAGACAGAGTAGTAGTAGGGAGAGGTTGCAGAGCGGGGAAGATAGAGAGGGGTAGGACAGAGTACGGAGAGAAGGATGCAGGGAAGAGTACTGGCAGGGGGCAGAGAGGGGTGCCAGGTGGTAGGGGCACAGAAAGTGGGGTCAGGGGAGCAGAGAGGGGACACAGTTTGCCAGAGAGAGGGCTGTGGCAGGTTGCTAGAGAGAGGAGGGGAGAGTGAAGGGGGGACAGAGAGAAGAGGTGGCAGAGTAAGATGGACAGAGAGTCAGAAATGGGTAGAGAGAAGAAGTGAGGGGGGCAGAAAGGCAGAGAGTGGTCATATGGGGGTGTAGAAAGAAGCAGAGGAGGCAGCGAGAGATTGAGGGGGCCAGAGAGGTGCAGAGAGGGAATTGGGCCAGAGAAAGGGGGCAGAGGGAAGGGCTACAGAGAGGGGAAGAGAGGGGGGTTCAGAGAGGGGTTTAGGAAAGATGGGGCAGAATGAGAATGAGGCAGAGAGGCATAGAGAAAGTGGGGCAGAGAGAGAGTTGCATAGAAAGAGAGGGCTGAGAGAGAGTGAGGCACAGTAGGGCAAAGACAGAGGGGGCAGAGAAGGGGCAGAGAAATGCAGAAGAGGGGAGACAGGGAGGGGGCAGGAGGGAGAGGGAGAGGGGCAGAGACAAAGTGGGCAGAGAGGAAGAAGAGGGGCAGAGAGAGGATGGCAGAAAGAGGCAGTGATGGGGGCAGATGGGCGTGGCAGAGGGGTGCAGAGAATTGTAGAGTTTGGCAGAGAGCGTGTGGCAGTGAGAGAGAGTGGCACAGAAAGAGCATGGCACAGAATTTGCCCAAATGCCTGCTGCTCAGCCTGGTTGAGCATGGGGTTATGGGGAAAGGAGTGAGAGGATAGGAACCATGTCTGGTCTCTCTGCTTCCTATTGGTCTGGAGCTCTGGCCTTGGTGGCTTCAATCATATGATGGAGACCAGTGGGAAAGATTGCTGGTGACTAGCATGACTCCACCAACAGCCATGGAGCTCATGATTAATCCTCCTGGCTGCCTTATCAGGATCAGCCTGGGGCCCTTTCAGAGGACATCTGCCTCCCCAATCCTGGAAACTCTGAAATGCCAGTCGCATTTCCTCACTGCCAGGTTCTGTTACTGATGGGGGGATGGGGAGTGTTGAGAAGGAAAAAGGCTGGAAGCCACCACAGTGCCAGTGCCCCCTCTGCCCCAGCTAGGACTCCTCCCCAAGAGCCACTGGAGGACCAGGAGTCCCAGCTATCCACCTGGAGTGCACACTCTCAGCTCCTGGAAACTTAAAAGATTTACAAGCTTGGGCCTGTTCCTGGAGATCCTTCTTCCTGTGGGCCTGGGGAGTGGTCTAGTTGTGTGTAGTTCTTCAAAAGTTCCTTTCCCAGGTGGTTCTGATGTGCACATGACTTAGAGGCTCAGTAGTCTAGACTCCAAATGCAGACCAGGGGCCTGTAGGCTCGGTCTCCTCCCCTGGGAACTAGAGATGCAAATTGTCAACCCTGCCTCAGGCCTGCTGGTGTGGTGGGGAGGGCGTCCAGCACTGTTTCACAAGCTCTCCAGAGGATTCTTCCCTAGACCAGTGCAGTTCAAACTTATGGGAGCACAGAAATCCCCTGGGGGTATTAAAACTATAGATTCTGATCCGTGGGTCTGGGACAGAGCTACAGTCTACATTTCTAAGAAGCACCCAGGTCATGCTTCTGGTCCATGGATCACACTTGGAGTAGCAAGGGTCTAGAGACCATAGACATACCTTCAGAAATAAGGAAAAAGTGTGTTTTGTGGGGGGGGGGGGGGTCTGAGCAGCCAAAGTAAATTTCCAGAGTCCCTGGGCCTCCCTTAAAACTCACTCTTACTTTTAGACCAGCTGCCCCAAGCTAATTGGGCTCAACAGTCATCTAAGTGCCAGATCACAGCTGACTGCAAGCAGCAAATTAGAAGGATGTTGGGGTAAGAGGGGTGGTCTCAGAGGTAGGCACTCTAGTATGAGCGAGAGGTACCAGCAAACACACACTCAAAAGGCTAGCCAGAAGTCTGTTTTGTGTGCCATAAACTTCCTGCTGTTCATATTGGTGCCAAGTCAGTAAAAAAATTAAATAATGGTTACATTCAGGTTAATACAAGAAAGTATGCAATCCATCACAAAAATTGCATAAAATGTGTGAACACAAAAAGTAATTCTGATGCTTCTGAAGGGGTAAGCACCATTTTATGGGTGTAAAGTACTTTATTCCTCCCTAATGCCTAGGTGAATGTGAGTATGTTTTTTTTTAATTAATTTATTTATTTTTATTCAGTTACAATTGTCTGCATTTTCTCCCCTTCCCTCCACCCCACCCCAGCCAGTCCCACCTCCCTCCCCCTTGATTTTGTGCTTGTGTGAGTATGTTTTTAACATCTTCAATCTGACTGCCATTTATGTTGATTAGTACCCATTTTCATGTCTAATCTATATCATTTTTGTAATGTTTATTTGTTTTTAAGAAAGAAGATAAGGGCTTTGGATTAGAAGATTTCAGATGCCTTTCACAGCTCTAAGACTGTCCATGAAATGTGTATAATTATCTTTAAGTGATATCGTTAATGCATTAGATGCAGAAACACAAATATCAGTGTTTACATATCAATTAAGTCACAATGAATGAGATGTAGATTATTAGAAAAGATGTGTTAATATAACAAGATTAACTTATTTTTAGGTTGTCTACTGCTAAATCAAGTTAGCTAACTCAGTAAAGTTGTCAGAAATTTCAGAATAAATTGAGCTACTCTGTGCACAAATTGATATAAAAGGAACTAAGGGAAAAGTAATTGAGGGACTATAGAAAATAATCTCAAAGACATTCTACAATAGTAATACTTTAATGGAGTCTACCCTTTTGGACAGGTTTAATAAGTTGTTGAGATTTTTGTCCCTCAAGAGGTGCAGAATTTCATTATGCATTTCTGTGGAGTGTTTGAGACCATATTTTTAGGTAAATGGTATAGTTTCCAGAAGAGGCCAAAACAAACTATGCATCACAGAGATTTCATCTTTCATTTGTATTACTCTACCTATTGCTACTTACCCTAATTAAAAGTTGTCTGAGTTGAATTTAATGTCACAATGAGCTTTGAATGTAAATAGCAGTTAGTTGAGTAGATGGAGCCCTTGTATTCCATTGTCATGAGTACTGACAGGCTTGGGCTGAGTGCTGCCTACCTTCACCTGGTGGCCATTAGACCAGAATAAGGCTCAGAGGCAGTGGTGCTAGAATGCACCCAACCGAGCTCCCATATCCAGAATGCAGGCTTAGAAATGAAGACTTCAAAAATATGTCAATAAAACCCTAGCTGTTCTGTTAATAAACACGTATTTTTTCTTTTGAAAAAATTTTCAATTACAGTTGGAATCTAAAGAACAAAAAAAAAAAAACATATTTTTAAATGTTTGAAAATAATTTTCCATTCTTATCATTGATTTAATAAAGTTTCAATACATGCAAATGTTATGTATTTGCTTCAGATTAATAAATTTTAAGGTGGCAATAATTTATGAATAGGCATGACTAAGATGCATAGAAAAATACTGGGACAGTGGGCATAATACGCTTGGCCTTTTAAAAGCCATTTGGAGTGTGAGGCCATTGCTGGAGTTGTAAGAGGAAATCTGAAGGGCTCTGACAGCTATCGTTAGCGTGTCACCCAGATTTAGCTGATTTAGTTCATCTATTTAAGAACAAGAGTGGTAGAAGAAACAACCACTGCAGCTAGTTTCCAGAGGTTTCTGAAGAAGTGGTATTCTAATGGGGCTTTTTAGATCAGAGTTGTGTGTTTCTGAGAACAATCCTTAAGGTGGAAACAGAAGCTGACCTTAATCCAAGATAGCTAAGCAGAATTGGTTAAATTGGATAATGTAATATCCTGGTGAGGAAAATAATTTCAGTTGGAGTTCGAACAGTCCTGAATTGGCCATGGTTTCTCATTGAGAAGCTTGTCCCTGGTTTAATAAAATAATAAATTTAAGCTAAAAAATAAATTTGTCTATTAGTGACCCTGGTTGTCACCCTAGAGATGACAGGATTAGTCATGATAGTGTGCAAACATCACTCTGATTGGGGACAGGGTCTTTAAAGTAAACTGACAAAAACGTGCTGGGCAATTCTATTTCATTTTGTTCCAATTGGTTTTGTTTCATTAAGTAGAAAATGAATATTTTACTATATTTTAGTATTGGAATTCTGGCACAAGCTGGGACCCCAGTACCTGCCTGCTGCTAGGATTATCATTTCCAGATTGTCTCCTCATGGCTACTAAATGCCAGCTACTGGCTAGAACCTTCTGGCCATGGAAAAGTCTTTGTTACAATTCTCCAAAACCCCATTAAGAATTAGTTTTCAAAACACCAAACAAATAAACCACATGACAGTTGAGATGATTGTGTGGTTTTCTTCCTTCTGTTAATATGGTGAATTTCACAAATTGATTTTTTTGTAACATTATTGATTTTCAAATGTTAAACCTGCCTTTCCTTCTTGAAATCAACCCCACTTGGTCATGTATTAGTACCCCTTTTATGTATTTCCAGGTTCAATTTACTTATATATTTGTGAGCATTTGGGGATGTATGTTCATGGAGTTGTTTCTGTGGTAAAGTTTTTATTTTTTAATTTTTTTAAATATCTTTTATTGATTATGCTATTACAATTCCATTCCCCCCCTTTATTCCCCTCTGCCCTACACACCCCCTCCTACCCGCATTCCCCCCCTTTAGTTCATGTCCATCGGTCATACATATAAGTTCTTTAGCACCTACATTTCCTAAACTATTCTTAACCTCCCCCTGTCTATTTTCTACCTACCATTTATGCTACTTATTCTCTGTACCTTTTCCCCCTCTGTTTCCCTCCCACTCCCCCTATGATAACCCTCCATGCGATCTCCATTTCTGTGATTCTGTTCCTATTCTAGTTGTTTGCTTAGTTTGTTTTTGTTTTTGTTTTAGGTTCAGTTGTTAATCGCTGTGAGTTTGTTGTCATTTTACTGTTCATATTTTTGATCTTCTTTTTCTTAGACAAGTCCCTTTAACATTTCATATACTAAAGGCTGGGTGATGATGAACTCTTTTAACTTGACCTTATCTGGGAAGCACTTTATCTGCCCTTCTTTCTAAATGATAGCTTTGTTGGATAGAGTAATCTTGGATGTAAGTCCTTGCCTTTCATGACTTTGAATAATTCTTTCCAGTCCCTTCTTGCCTCTAAAGTTTCTTTTGAGAAATCAGCTGACAGTATAATGGGAATTCCTTTGTAGGTAACTGTCTCATTTTCTCTTGCTGCTTTCAAGATTCTCTCCTTATCTTTAATCTTGGGTAATGTAATTATGATGTGCCTTGGTGTGTGCTTCCTTGGGTCCAGCTTCTTTGGGACTCTCTGAGCTTCCTGGACTTCCTGAAAGTCTATTTCCTTTGTCAGATTGGGGAAGTTCTCCTTCAGTATTTTTTCAAATAACTTTTCATTTCTGGTTCTTCCTTTTCTCCTTCTGGCACCCCTATGATTCAGATGTTGGGACTTTAAAGTTGTCCTGGAGGATATCAAGCCTCTCCTCATTTGTTTGAATTCTTGTTTGTTCATTCTGCTCTGGTTGAATGTTTCTTTCTTCCTTCTACTCCAAACTGTTGATTTGAGTCCCAGTTTCCTTCCCGTCACTGTTTGGTTCCCTGTTCATTTTCCTATATTTCACTTTTCACAACCTTCATTTTTTCCTCTAATATGCGACCATATTCAACCAATTCTGTGAGCACCCTGATTAGCAGTGTTTTGAACTGTGCATCTGATAGGTTGGCTGTCTCTTCATTGCTTAGTTGTATTTTTTTCCGGAGCTTTGATCTGTTCTTTCATTTGGGCTTTTTTTTTTTTTTTTTTTTTTTTTTTTTTTTTTTGTCGTCTCCGTGAGCCTGTTACGTAGTAAGGGGTGGAACCTTGGGTGTTCACCAAGGCGAGGCAACCCACATTGCTGCATTGTGATGCTGTATGTGGGGGAGGGGTCGGAGAGGAAAAAATGCTGCTTGCTCCACTCTCCCCCTGTTTTTAGTTACTTCTCCGGCTACCCACAATCAAATTGGGCCCTTCTGGTGCTGATTCCTGGGTGGCTGGGTTTGTGTACATTCTAGAACTCCGTGGGTCTCTCCTGTGAGGCTGGGAGTTTCTCCTTCTGCCCCCTCAACCCTCACAGGTGTTTTCAGTCAGAGGCTTTGAGGCAGTATTTCCCCACGCTGGACCCTGGGTTGCAGAGTCTGTCTTGCTCCCCAGTTGTTCCTCCCAGTTTATCTGCATGCGAATGTGGGACTGCCCTAATAGCCAGTAGCTGCCTTGCCGCAAGTGCTCTCCACCTGGCTGACCGTCTCTGCCCCTCCCATCAGTCTGGATGAATGTTTCTTTAACTCCTTGGTTGTTGGACTTCCATACAGTTCAATTTTCTCTCAGTTCTGGTTGTTTTTTGTTTTTACGTTTGTTGTTGTCCTTCTTTTGGTTGTGCGAGGAGGCACAGTGTATCTACGTACACCTCCATCTTGGCCAGAAGTCAGAAAGTTTTTAATTATAACTTGTTTCTTTCATATATATAGACTTTCTAGTTTTCCTTAAGTCACTTCTGGGGTATGCTGTCCCTGAAATCCCCCCTCCATTCTCATAGCTTAGAATGTGCCTCCGGGCAGAAAGCTGGGACAACAGTAGGGCTCTCCTGCTTGATTCCTTTATCTTGGGGGGGTCACAGTCCCAAGCTGCCAGTTGCCATTTTTTGAAAACAGCTGTTTTATGTATTTTGTCCAGCTTTCTAGTTGTTTGTGGCAGAAGGGTGAATGTGGGCTTTGTTCTGCCATCATGGTGAGAAATGGGAGCTCAGTAAGCTTTTTTAGGCATTGAAGAGTACAATTTTTGTTGCTTCCAGTTCAGCCAGATCTATAAGCTTGGACTTGAAACTGTAGGTAGTTATGTGGGCCCCATGTTCCTTTTAAGCTTTGACTATATTACAAATTGCAGTTTAGCTGTCTTTTCAGAAAAATATTGGTCCCAGTCTTTCTTAGACATTGAAATTTTAACCTTATTTCTCTCTCCATTTAAGTTTCCTTCAGCGTTTGAATTTAATGAACTATTCTTGATTACAATATTGGATCACCTTTATAGCTGTCTCTTTGGGACTTTCTTGAGCAACTGTGAACAGCAGCTATTCAAAGAGGTAAGTGCATTATATCCTGTCTATAACTTTACCAGTTGTTGAGATACCTTCCTCATTAAGTGGCACTGTACAAGGGGACTAGAGATGGGACTAAGGTGTAGCTCTATTGCTGTCTGTAAATGGAGGGGTTGCATTAGATGCCTACCTGGGTTCACCAGCCCCAGCGCAAGTATCTAATCTTACAGGTTGTCTGAAACAAGCCCCTTACTTTTTGAGGGCTAGGGGCTGGGATGCAGCAAGCCCACAGCTCTCTGAAGTGTGTAGGGTCAGTACTAGATCCTGGGCCCTCTAAACTCCAAGCTCATGTACCTTCCACTCCACTGACTCCATTCTCTGTGCTGTTGGGCAGAAGGGTACTTGGAGACCTAGGAAAATGAAGTCTGTAGATGAGCACCAAACCTCCCTTTGGGTAACAAGCTAAACTTCCTTTTCCATCAAGCTGGTAAAGCAGCAGATGCCAAGTCTCTCAGAGTTACATCTCACCTCTTCCTTTTCTCCTCACTTTGGGGTAAAAAGGAACAAATGATCAAAAGTGACAAAATGTTGGAGAAAGGTATCTTAAACTGTGTGCTCTGGATAACAGAAGAGGACTACCATCTGCAGGTGCAATGTATGCAGTTGGCCAAAAAGTTTGTTTGTTTTTTTCCATAAAATGGCTCTAGTGGTGCTTAGCTGTCCTTAACTTCATTCAAAACAATTTTGTCAGATTGTATTCTCACAGCTATCATATCAGCGTGCATTAAAAAAGCTTACCAAAATTGGAGAATTTTTATGTAGCCATTTTAATATTGAAGATGGAAGAAAATATACAATATTGTTCAGTGTATTATGCTTTATTATTTCAAGAAAGGTAAAAATGCAAGTGAAACACAGAAAAAGATTGGTGCAGTGTATGGAGAATATGCTGTGACTGATCGAACGTGTCAAAAGTGGTTTGTGAAGTTTTGTGCTGTAGATTTCTCACTGGACGATGCTCCACGTTTGGGTAGACTAGTTGAAGTTGATAGCAATCAAATCGAGACATTAATTGAGAACAATCAACATTATACCACATGGGAGGTAGCCACATACTCAAAATATCCAAATCAATAAAGTTATTGGTGAAAATGAAAAACAAGTCTTTTATTTTATGGAAAAAACTAAATGGACTTTTTGGCCAACCTAATATTAGAACATTATACAACTTAGGAGAAAACAGTAGGTTACCAGTGCCCACCTCTCTGTTTCTCAGTAGCCTTCTCACTGTTGGCCACGCCCTCATTCCATGCTGCTCTTCTCCAGGTCACTGGCCTCCCCAGCTCATTGGCCTCCCTACCTAGTCCCTTCCCTTTTAACCCATCTTACATTCAATTGGAGTCACCTGGACCCAGTCATGGGTTCTCTTCTCATTCCAAACTCTGTGTTCTCTCTGTAGGTGACTTCATCTGTCTCAGAGCTCTAAATGCCATCCATCTCTTCCCCAGCTCTTTTGCATCTAAATAAATGGCACCTCTGTCCATTGAGATGCTGAGGCCAAATATGTAGAGGCCATCTTCAATTCTCTCACCCTCACTGCAGCTACCCCATCCAGTTCATCAATGAGTACTGCTGACCCTGTCCCCCAAATACATTCTTAATCTGGCCACTTCTCACTGCTTTACAGCTACAAGCCTAGTTCAAGTCCCACCATCTCACACCTGGACTAAGGCAGCTATCCAGGAACAGACTTAGCTCCCACCATTTCTGATCTCTAACAGTCCACTTTAAACACAGCAACCAGGGTAGGCTTCCCAAACTTTAGTGCTGTCATATGCCTCTTCCCTGCTTGAAAACTCCCTGTGGCTTCCCACTGTGATCAGGATAAGTCCACATTCTGGTGGGCTCTCTGTGATAGAGCTGTTTGATAAAAAGAAAAAAAAAATCAATGAATTCTATGTTATGCAACTTTTATCTCAATAAAATCATTTTTTAAAATCAACAGAATAATTTCATATGCACAATATGTAGAATTTAAACCCTTAGGTTCTTAAGTTTTGGGTTTTTTTTTTTGCCAAAATGGACTCTTAAAAAAACTCTTGAGATATAATTTAAATACCACACAATTCACCCTTTAAAACTGTATACATATCAGTGATTTTTAGTATATTGAGTGTGCAACCATCACCATGTTTCATAAAATTTACATCACCCTCAAAAAAACCCTAGACCCATTAGCAATCACTTCCCATGCCCCAACCTGTCCCCTGCCCCCTGGCAAACACTATTTTCCATCTCTATGGATTGACCTGTTCTGGACAGTTCATGTAAATGGAATCATAAAATATTTGTCTTCCTGTAACTGGCTTATTTCACTCAGCATATGTTCAAGGTTCATCCATGTTGCAGCATATGTCAGTACTTCATTCCTTTTTATGGCAGAACAATATTCTCTTTTATAAAGAGACCACAGTTTGTTTATTCATTTACCAGCAGATGGATTTTTTGGGTTGTTTTCACTTTTGGCTATTATGAATAATGCTGCTATGCACACTCATGTACAAGATTTTGTGTGACATGTGTTTTTATTTCTCTTGGGTAGATACCCAAGAGTAGAATTTCTTGGTCATATGGTAACTCTATGTATTAACCTTTTGAGGAACCCAGGTGTTTTCCAAAGCTGTTGCAACATTTTACATTCTTACTAATGATGTCTAAGGGTTCCATTTTCCATATCCTTGCATACACTTATTGTGCCTTTTTGATTCTACCCATCTCAGTGGCTATGAAGTGGGATCTCATTGTGGTTTTGATGTACATTTCCCTGATGACTAATGATGCTGAGCATCCTTCCCTGTGCTTATTGGCCATCTGTGTATCTTCTGTGGAAAAATATTTATTCAGATACTTTTCCTATTTTTAATTGGGTTGTGTTTTTATTATTGAGTTGTAAAGAGTTCCTTATGTTTTCTTTATATGTATAAGTCCCTTATCAGATATAATTTGCAAAAATTTTCTCCCATTCTGTGTTGTCTTTACATTTTTTGATGGTGTCATCTGAAACAAGTCTCTAATTTTGATAGAATCCAATTTATGGTTTTTGTTGTTGCTTGTCACATCTAAGAAAGCATTATCTAACTCAAAGTCATGAAGATTTGGGCCAGTGGTTTTTTTCCTAAGAGTTTTATACTTTTAGTTCTTAAATTTAGGTTCGTGATCCATTTTTCAGTTACTTATTGTATATATTGTGTAGTAAGGGTTCAACTTCATTCTTTTGCATGTGGTTATCCAGTTGTCCCATCACCATTTGTTGCAAAGACTATCGTCTTTCCCCCATTTTCTCGGCATTCTTGTTGAAAATCAGTTGAATGTAAATGTGAGAGTTTGTTTCTGTATTCTTTTCTATTCCATTGATCCATATATATATCCATCATATGCCAGCACAACCTGTACTGATTACTATATAGCTTTGTAGTAAGTTTTGAATTTGGAAAGTTGAAACCTCCAAACTTTTTTTTCCAGATTGTTTTGGTGATTTGAGGGTCCCTTGAATTATTGGTGGTGTTTCTCTTGTAAATACAAAATATAAAATATGAAAAGGTCCACCACCCTGGAAGGGTAGCTCAGTTGGTTAGAACACCATCCTGATACACCAAGGTTGCAGGTTCCATTCCAGTCCTGGTCAGGGCACATACAAGAATAGAGCAACGAATGCATAAATAAATGGAACAACAAATCAATCTTTCTCCGCCCCCTCCACCCCTCCACCCTCTTCTTCTCTCTCCCTCCCTCTCTCTATCCTACTTTCCCTTCCTCTCTCTCTAAGTATCAATAAATAAAATTTAAAAATATGAAAAGCTCCTAATTGAATTTTCTGAGTCTGGATACCTCGTGAGGAAGTCAGCTATCTTGGGAACAGCAGAATGGTAGAAAATGCTCTTGGCCTCACCATTTTATTTTGACTTTGTCACTGTGCTTGATCCATGTTTATAATGTTTAGCTGCCCTGCCATGCCTGTGGGTTTGGGTGTTTTCATTCACATGAGCAATGTAAATGATTATGGTATTTCTAAACAGTGCACTATAAAATCAGGTGGTTGGGAGATAAAATTTAATGATACATTTACTTCTCTATATAAGGCTTCTGCAGCCTGCTAACCTGGCATGTTTTTCACAAGATAGCCATGGTTTTCCATGAAATGAATCTTATCTATAAATTCTACCCACAGTCCTTAATATTAAGAGTCACAAAAGCAAACTGCAAACCAGAATTTAAAATGTATTTGTTATGGATGAGCCCCATCATTTTGTGGTTGTTAGAAAGTTCTCATTCTGCCTTCACACAGATGCAGTTGCCAGATGTTACCTAATTCAGCAATATGTTTTTCTAGGACAGTAATCAGTATGTGTTTTCATGTCATCTCTTGAATGAGGCAATGTATGACAGAGGGATAGGTGTGGGGCTTAGTAAATGTTCCTGAATTTCAGTCTGAACTTGCTTCATTCATTATGCAAATCCTTTTCTTTATGTAATACAAAATCTTGAGAATATATAAAGAAAAGCAGAATTTATTTCAATGTATTCATTTTTTGTTTTTCAGGATGTACCCACAAAGACTATATCCTTATGGTCTTATATCAATAGCCAGCTTGATGAATTTTCTAATCCCTTCTTTGTGAATTATGAAAATCACGTCTTATATCCCGTTGCTAGTCTGAGTCATTTGGAATTATGGGTAAACTATTATGTGCGATGGAATCCACGAATGAGGCCTCAGGTATCTTTTTCTCTTTTCAAAAGAGCATGTCTTTCTGTTCAAGTAAAGATGGTGTTACAGTAATGGGTGCATGCTAGGTGTTAGTACATTATACTGAAGACCCTCTGCCCTTGCCTCTCAGGGTTCAACCCTTTATGTTCATGTTACAGCAGGTTCCTTCCACACACCAACCCAGATGCCATTTGCTGGGTTGGAGTTAAAAACCTTAGCACATCTGTCTTCTACTGCTGATGAGCACATGGATGAAGTATTATCAGCTACCATATTTTACTTAGTCTTTCCAGGAACATGACTCAGAGGTTTTCTGTGAGTAGCAGTACCAATTATGCAGGGTACTAAATTTGGAGTCAGTGGGAGGATATTTGAAAAATGCATCGTGGTTCGAGTTTCTAGATTCTGGTAGTACAACAGAAAGGCGGCCTGTGCTGAGTCACAGAACAGGTGCTAAAGAAGGGGTAATATGTCCTCCTCCTGCCACACTTTTTCACTCTAACATTTTCTGAGATTGAAAGCACATTCGAGAACAGTGCACATCAAAGCAAGGCACCAAAGCCTTGGTCACCCTTGGTTTTCAAAGGCTGAGCTTGGGCTGTGGCTCAGGCACTACCAGTTAGGGTTCCTGAGGTGCTCCCCCAAGCCTCTCCTCTACACAGTCCTGCCCAACCCCCAATCTTCTTTGCATGGGTGCCCAGTCGGCAGTGTGGGGAGCAGACTGGTGGAGGGAGCACTCACCTCTGTGGACAGATGACCTTCTGCTGAAGTTGTTTTTTTTTTTTTTCCAATTTTTGAAACTATTTTATTCTATGCTCTTTTTTAAGTATATTTTATTGATTATGCTATTACAGTTGTCCCAATTTTTTCTCCCCTTTATACCCCCTCTGCCCTGCACCCCCTACCTGCCAGCATTTCCCCACCCCCTTTAGTTCGTGTCCATAGGTTGTACATGTAAGTTCTTTGGCTTCTCTATTTCCTATACTATTCTTAACCTCCCCCTATCTATTTTATGCCTAACAATTATGCTTCTTATTCCCTGTACCTTTTACCCCACATTTTCCTTCTCCCCCTCCTCAATGATAACCCTCCAAGTGATCTTCATTTCTGGGATTCTGTGCCTGTTCCAGTTGTTTGCTTAGTTTTTTTTTGGGGGGGGGGTTAGGTTCAGTTGTTGATAGTCGTGAGTTTGTTGTCATTTTACTGTTCATATTTTTTATCTTCTTCTTTTTATTAGGTAACTCCCTTTAACATTTCATATAATAATGGCTTGGTGATGATGAACCCCTTTAACTTGACCTTATCTGGGAAGCACTTTATCTGTCCTTCCATTATACATGATAGCTTTGCTGAATAGAGTCATCTTGGATACAGGTCCTTGCCTTTCACCACTTCAAATACTTCTTTCCAGCCCTTCTTGCCTGTAAGGTTTCTTTTGAGAAATCAGCTGATAGTTTTATGGGAACTCCTTGTTGGTAACTGTCTGCTTTTCTCTTGCTGCTTTCAAGATTCTCTCCTTGTCTTTAATCTTGGGTAACAATGATGATGTGCCTTGGTGTGTTCCTCCTTGGGTCTAGTTTCTTTGGGACTCTTTGGGCTTTCTGTACTTCCTGGAAATCTATTTCCTTTGCCAGATTGGGGATGTTTTCCTTCATTATTTGTTCAAGTAAGTGTTCAATTTATTGCTCTTCCTCTTCTCCTTCTGGCACACCTATAATTAAGATGTTGTAGTGCTTAAAGTTGTCCCAGAGGTTCCTAAGCCTACCTCATTTTTTTAAGTTCTTGTTTCTTCATTCTGTTCTGGTTGGATATTTATTTCTTCCTTTTGTTCCAAATCATTGATTTGAGTCCCAGTTTCCTTCCCTTCACTGTTGGTTCCCTGTATATTTTGCTTTAGTTCACTTTGTGTAGCTTTCATTTCTTCCTTCGTTTTGTGACCCAGCTCAATCATTTCTGTGAGCATCCTGATTACTAGTGTTTTGAACTCTGCATCAGATAGGTTGTCTATCTCCTGGCAAGTTAGCTCTTTTTCTGGAGTTTTGATCTGTTTTTTCATTTGGGCCATATTTATTTGTCTCAGCACACCTGTTATGTTGTAGGGGGTCGGAGCCTTAAGTATTCGCCTGGGCAGGGCAACCCTCTTTGCTGTGTTGTGGTGCTGTCTGTGTGGGAGGGTTCAGAGAGGGAACAATGGTGATTGCTGGCTCCACAATAGCCCCACTTTCCATTGAGGTCTCCTGTGAGACTGGGCATTTCTCCCACCTTCACAACGCCCAGAGTATTTTACCGCTAGAGGTTTTGAGTCTTCAGTTTCCTGGTCAGCCAGCCCCTCCTCACCCTCGGGGCCGCTACCTTCCTGTGGGTCCTCCCTGCCCACCTGGCTGCCTGTCTCCACCCCTCCTACCTGTCTGGATGAATGTTTCTTTAACTCCTTGGTTGTTGGAGTTCCATGCAGTTTCCTATTCTGGAAGTTCTGATAGTTTATTGTTTTTAAATTGGTTGTTATCTTTCTTTTGGTTGTGAGATGAAGCAAAGTGGTTCTACCTTCGCCTCCATCTTGGCTGGAACTTGAAGTTGGTTTTCTTCTTCTTCTTCTTCTTTTTTTTTTTTTTTTTTTTTGACTTATTATTCTTAGGGTTTCCTGGCAGTTCACCTGGAGTGTGTTTCTAGGGTTTTAACATCATCACTTTTGTTGGCTGCGGATACACAAATCTGCCTTTCTTCTCTGCCCTCTTCCTTCTCAATCCTTCCCTCTCATTCAGTGTCTTCACAGCCTCTACAGCAGCTGACCCCAAACCTTTTTGGCACCAGGGACTGGGTTTGTGGAAGACAATTTTTCCCTGGACCCAGGTGGGAGGGATGGTTTTGGGATGATTCAAGCATATTACATTCAAGCTCACTTCTTGCTGTGCTGCCTGGTTCCTAACAGGCCCAGACCGGTACTGGTCCACAGCTCAGAGGTTGAGGACTCCTACTCTACAGGCATATTTCAACAAAGTACCACAGGCCAGGTAGCTTAAACAACACAAATGTATTACCTCCCAGTTCTGGATGCTAGAAGTCCAAGATCAGCTGTCAGCAAGGTTGGTTCCTTCTGAGGTCATAAGGGAAGTATCTGCTCCAGGCCCATCTCCTTGACTTGTAGATGGCCATCTTCTCACTGTGTCTCTTCACATTGTTTTCCCTTTATGTGTGTTTCTGTGTCCAAATTTCCCCTTTTTATAATGATACCAGTCATATCAGATTAGGGTCCACTCTAATGATTTCACTTTAACTTGATCACCTTTGTAAAACCCCTTCTCCAAGTACAGTCACAATCTGTTGTACAGGGGATTAGAACTTCCACATATGCATGGGGGGATATAATTCAACCCGTAACAATCTCCAAGCCCCACACTAGCCATAGGGAAGAGCAACTGTTATTTCTCTTTTCAGTTGGCCTGGCACTTGAACTTGGAAGATACCATCACTTCAGTAACCTTCCCTCCATATTGGAAAATTCACTTACTATACACTTAGCTCCAGGCTCTGAGAGATGCAAACTACTGCCCATGGCACTGCTTTTCATTTCCTGACCAGCCCCCTTTCTCTCTAACATCACAGCTCAAGGTGCTCATCACTTGCCTTTCCTTCCCTATTCCTGGTTCATTTCATTTGTTCCACAAAGCTTTAGCTACAAAAGCCCTTTCCTCCTCTAGAACCTGAGGCCTGTTTTCCAGAACACCATGATCAGGGCCTGACCATCCCAGTACTTGTCCTTCTCTCTGAACAGGCCCTAGAACCAGGAGTCCACTGTATTTGTGCCTCTGCCACCCCCTCCTCCCAGGCTGATGGACTCCATGCTCCACAGGCTGCCCCTCAACCACCCCCATTCCAACTCTGGAAATGCTTTCCCTATTCTCTGTCTCTCATGGTGCCAATTGCTGGTGATCTGAGAACCTTCTTTAGCAAACTTCCCTGAATTGAAACTCCCCTCCATTTACTGTATGAGGGCCCCAGCTGCTGTTACTGTGTACCATGCAAATTTGTAATGTGGTGCAAGTGGCCACTAGCTGCTTCCTATGTTACAATATCATGGAGCATCAAGGGCAGTGAGCATTTCTACATTGATGTAAGGGGACTTTAGCACTAAGGCAGCCAGAGCACATTTCTAAATACCAAACAGGTTCTGGGTTTAGTGTGTCTTCTGAGTAGCAAAAGTGCTAACTTTTAAGAGTTGTAAAATATTTTCTTTATTCAAAGAACATCTGAAGCCAGAAAGACACAGTCTCAACTCTTTACCCTGTGAAAACAAAGAGTATACATTTAGTCACCTTCTTTGGTCAGTGGTCAATGTTTTAAATATAGGTTAATTTTATTTGTGGCCAGTAAGCCATTAGTAACTCATTTCAAATGTTTAGTGCTTATGCCTGTACCAATGAGCATCAATCCTTAGCTCTGTGGCATCAGTTAGCAATCATCTGAGGCCTCCAGAAGGCTTCCTCACAAGTGTGTTCCCCAAATCCTTTCCACTTCCCTCTTTGGATTGGCCCATGCTTTGGGCAACTCATCCCCTAGTGGCCAGTCGGTCATACAAGCTCCCCTGGCGCAGGCAGTCATGGAAGGGAAGGCTGCCCCTAAGCCAAGGCCAAATACTGTTTCTGGTGGTGACTCTGTTTCTGATGGTGATCTGATGCCTGATGTGGGACAAGGTCCTTAGTCTCTCTGAGAGCTTGTGGGGGTGGGGGGACTTGAATGTAAAATGAGTCCCTACCTTGAAAAGTGGTAGGCAAGTGGTCCAGCTTTTTGCATTCTCCCTGCACTGTGCTACACAGAAGGGAGAACGGGAAGGCAGTCCCATGGGGCACAGCTTTTTATCCTCAATGCAATAGGCATGCTTTGGAGACTTTCTACGTGCCAGGAACACAGCATGTTGGGGAGTGGGCTGGGCCTTGGTAACATCCAAGGCCAGAGCTTTGCAGGTCCAAGCCTCAGAAAGCCTTGTAAAGCATCTCTAGGAGTTTGCACTTTATCCCAGAAACTATGGGAGCACCCTGCCCCTACCCCCACCCCTGCCAGGGTTTGTGGGGCAAGATCTGGTATATGTTCTAGAAAGCTCTCTCTGGTAGCACTAAGGTGGACAGGAATGGGGGGACAGTGAAGGCTGTGGCAAAGGGATCAGCAAGAAGGCTCATGTGGGTGTCCATGACGGAAGCAGTGAGCCAGGCTGACCAGAGAGGAGGTGGTACAGGGAGGATAGATGGGGCACAAGCTTGTCGGGCCTCTTTTTTCTGAGGACAGGCTAGATTGGTTGCCTGGAAAGGGGCTCCTGGGCATCCATCAAAGGATCGCTTGGTGGGGAGGAGGGCCCAGCAAATACCTTGTGTCCTTTGGAACCCTCATGGCTTGTCTCATACATGCTAGCACCCACTGGGTGACTGGCCCCTAGGTGTGCATTTTCTTGAGCAAGCATGCCTTTTTGGCTTATTGTCAATATAGATGACATATAATAAAACATCCAAAAGGCTGCACGGAGATGTATAATGAATGTTCCTCTTGGTCCCTGGGTGTGTGTGAACTTGTATTCCTCTCACTGTCTTCTCTCTCTGAGGCCAAGTTGCATGTGTTAGTAATGGGAGCCATCTGTCATTTGCAAAGCAATCTGTCATTTGATTGGAAGGAACCAAATGATCTCGCAAAGAGGAAAATGCCAAATAGGTCCTAAGTCCAAGAGGGGTACTGTTTCCTATCTCATAGTGACTTGGGGATCAGCACCTGATTTGGGGCTGATCCCTAACTTTCTCTTATTTGAGGGGCCTTTGCTGTCAGACTCCCTCATTGCTGTCCTATCCCTTCTTCCTCTGACCTGCTGAAGTCAATTTTCGGCCTCTTCAGTGCTGGTCACTGAGCCACCCTATGGTGGAGGCACCTGGCTGCCCTATTTTTCACCCCTTCTCTTGCACTCCCCCTTCCTCTCTTCTCATTTATGGCTCACTCACTCAAATCTCTGCCTTTCTCTTTCCCTCTCATCTGTCACCCCTTCGTCTCTGTCCTTCTCCCCCTATTTTGTATTTCTGTCCCTCCCTCTCATCTCTGTCTCCCTCCTTTCCTCTTCTGTCCAGTCAGGCTATTATTGGCATCCCTGATCAAACAAACAGGCTTGGTGGGAATGGAGAGTCCAAAAGCCTTCCACCCAGAGTATGTGCCATTTGCACTGGTTGCTGTGGGATAAAGCAAGTGTGTGTGTGAAAAGGTAGAAGGGAAAGCACATGCATTGGACCTTCCAAATCCTAGAGGATTCTGGACTGCTAGAGGGAAGTGTAGGTGAGAAATGAGTAGGACAGCCAGGCTAGGGTCTGACCACACGGCCTTGAGGCCAAGATCAGGCTGTTGCCCCCAGGGTGGAAGGAGGAAGCCATTGGAGGGTGTTAAGTGGTTGTCCCTTGTTGCATAGAAGGAGGGAGGGAGGATCCAGTGCTCCCAAGGGACTTCCCTCTTGGGCATTGCCCTCTCCAGTGGCTTCTGCCAGCTCCTGTTGCAAGTGATGAAAACGAATACAACTTCAAGTTGTAGAAAGTGCTGATTTAACAGAGGAAGTATTTTTAGCCAGTAGAGCTATTTTAAAGTTGTAGAAATTCAGAGGTGATGGAGGTATGTGTGCATGCAGGGGGCATACATGTAAACAGTGCTCTGGGGCATCTCAGAAGTCAATTGCATTTTCCCACCAGTCTGAGGAAGACTGACTGTCCCTTTCCTAGTTGGTGACTGTGGCCTTGCTGGATGCACAGGTTGGGGTTTTACCTGAGGCCATTTGTGTTCTCTGAGAACCTGTACAAGCTGGCAGAAGACCACAGCTGACAAAAGCATCCAAGCATCCCCACAAGGCCAGCTGAAGTCCCCAGCTCCTGGGTAGGGGGCCCTGTAGCTTTGCTTGGAGATTTCAGACACACAGGCCATATTGGTTGTAGACTCAGCCTGCAGTTAGCATCTGCATGCTGAAAGGCTATGTTAGAAACAGTGCCCAAGAGTGGCCCACTAACCCAGCTGTGTTCTGCTTGCCCCCAGATGCCGATTCACCAAAATCTCAAGGAGCTGCTGGCCATCAGGGCAGAGCTGCAGAAGAGGGTGGAGGACCTGCAGCGGGAGATGGCCATTCGAGCCTCATCCCCTTCTGAGCGGGGCTCCTCACCTTCCCACTCAGTTACACCCGTGCACACCTCAGTCTGACGGGCTCCAGGGACGGCAGTTCCAGGGAGTGCAGCCATCAAGGCCATCCTGCAGCTCCATTGGTCTCCCCTGTGACTCAGTCAAGGGTCTTGCAACCTGTTCTGGCTCTAGCTTGTGATCTTGTCTTTTAGGATTAGGCCTAGTGCCCTCCACATCTGGATGGCCCTTCCAACCAATGACCATGTGTGTGGCTAGCTAACAGCTCCCACTGTCATCTGTACTTTTTGTTTTCCAAACACCCCATTTCTCTTCTTTCTGGTTTCTCAGGGTGGCCGTCTGTCCCACTGACCCTGTGACCCAACTTTCTATTGCTCAGGCAGCTTGGGAGAAGCCATAGTGAATGGAATTCAGTGCTTAGGATCAAGAAGGCCTCATACCATTTCTTTCCTTCATTAAAACAAATGTCATTCACTTACAGATCAAGTTGCCAGCCACGGGGCTGCTTTCAACTCCTTGCTACAACTTGAAAACTGTTTTAAATTAACTACCTGGGAGGAAAGACAGACCATTGCCCTCTGTTCTAGAGTTTTCTTGCAAGGGGACCCCTGTACCAATTACTGTTGTGTACATATAAGGTATTTTTTAAAAAACAAATATGCATTTATTTTCCTATGTCTTTTTTTTTTTTTTTTTTTTTTTTTTATGTTTAGACCAGTCACCCCAGGAGGTATCTCCTAACTGGACTGTGTAAGACATTATTTTCAAACAGAGATCATACTAACTTTTATGTGGTACATTTGAAATGCAGTTAGAATATGGTCATTTAAATGGCATTGTCTTCTGTCCTCACCTTAATTCTGGTACTTGCCTCCTGAGGTGGCCTAGACCATTGATGGCAATAGCAGCAGGTTCCCTCGGGATGGCTTTGCAGAGGGGAAGCCGAGGACTCTGGCAGCTCTGAGCAGGTGCTGGCTTTCCCACAGACTCCTTTAAGGAGCTGCCTGTCCACAGCTCATGGCCTGTTTGACCTTGCAGCCTCCTGCTTCTTTGCTGCGGGCCATTTGTGTCAAAGTGAGTCAGCTCTCACCTGTTATCTGCCTGTCTCAATATCCTTTTAACTTGGTTTACCCATATGACTTAATGTCAATATTTTAAAGCAACCACTGTGCTGGGGCTTCAGTTGCCAAAAGTATAGCACGTACTTCCCTTGGTTTTCTCCTCTCAGAGACAACCTTCTCCAACCAGGTCTGTCCTCCCAGTTTTGCACCTTCACTCACTGACTTTGGGCTCTAGGCCTCTATCAGTATGGGCAGGAACTAAGTTACGATCAACTGGTCCATCCACTAGTGCTAAAGTTCTGAGCCTCTTTATGTGGCGTGTCACAGAATCTTCCACATTTGCGCCTACCCCAGCAGGCACACCCTCCCCCTGCTCTGCCAGTCAAAGGGACCCCCTTCATTGCAGGAATTAAGCTTGCCTTTCAAGTCAGGGGCCTCAGAAGCTCATAGGGTCAAACCCAAGTACAACTGCATTGGAATATCCAGTTTGTTTCAAATTACTGGATGCTATGCCAAGTCTTACATATTGACTTTATTTTTGAAAATATATTCTTAAAAAAGGTTTTTTACACACAAATAGAGAACAGATGATTTTTCAACTTGGAACTTTCTGATTCTTAACAGAAAATTATCTGGTATCTGTAGGGTATCAGAAGTACTTCTTGAAAGTAATTTGATCACTTAAAATGAATTCTCCATTTTTATCAGCTGGGGATTTGTTTCTAAGTCACAGTTCAATTGCTATTAGTTTCTGACTTACGCTCCCAACACATCTGAAAGCTTATGTATGAATAGATAAACCAGATTATTCATTGATACACTGATTTTTTCTAAATGCAGACATTTGCCATTTTTCCCCCTAGAAATATTCTTTAATCCCCCAGATGCACCTAAGACTATTACAATTGGTGGGGACTAGATGAGCCTTGTGACAGAACCAGGGAAGCAGAGTGCGCTTATTCTTGCCTCAGCCAGCTAGTTTGGTGCTGGGGCAGGGTGGGGGCATGGACTGGGCGGCCCCACACTCCTCTGTATGCTGGACCCTAGAAGAAACCCTAGAAACTCCCATTCAATTTGAAAGCAGCAATACAGATCATTTTCCTTTATATGTTCCTAGCAGAAAACTTTCTAAAACAATTTGAAACATAGTTTTGTTACCTAAACAATTCATTTTTTTGGTTTTATTTAAGTGTACTAGAATGTAAAACTTTATGGTTCAGATTTTTAAAAACTGGTACAGTATCTTATTTGCCTCATCTGATGCACTATATTTCAATTGGTAATTAAAATGATGTTTGCTCTGTCATGTTTTTAAGTATTTTGATAGATTTTTCCCTTGGGGAAAATTAGCAATAGTAAACATTCATGTTATTTTGTTATGTGCCAAGTGCAATATATGTAAAGTGCCTTTACATGATTTAATTCATTTACTAAATTGTAAATGCAGTTTATCTTAAGTCTTCAGTGTTTTGGCTGAAATGGGTAAGTACTTTGAGAAAATGTTAAGGACACAGGAAAGGACTGGAGACACCCGAGAGTCAGGTGTAGCTCTGAGGAGGCAGGGCTGTCTTTCCCGGCCAGGAGTCCTAGAGTCTAAAACCCGGCAGACTTCTGAGAAGCCCCAAGATCCCCACCCCAAGTCTACAGAAGGAACGCTGGCCTCCTACTGGGGGGCTGTAAGGGCTTGGATGATACCACAGCGACCCCTGCAGATCACCCTTCTTAAAAGGGCCTGGGTCCCCTGTCTCTCTCCATGGAGCAGTCACTGTAGCTGTAGTCCCCAGCAATGACATCCCAGTAGCAAGGCTGGGAGGACCACTGTGCCAGGTCTCAGCTGGCCATGCAGAACCTCTGCACTAAAGTCATTCAGTGGGTTTGGGTTTGAAGACTTGGTGCTATTTCACTACAAGAACAGAAATGCCACCACGTCAATGTGAAAACCCTTGCAGTATCTACTGTGTCTTGCTCACACTGAAATGTCTGTATTTTCAGTTTTTAAGTCCAGCTGTGAGGTCATGACAAGGGCACACTTGACCCCAAACAAGCCATTCCACACACAGCTGCAATGAGTGGTGGGGTACAGGGGTCCCCCTTCCTGCTCAGCTTTCTGTGGTTGAAACCACTGCACAGACCTTGCATCCTCCCTCAATACTGCCTTTCTTTGAAGAATGCAGAGTAATGGGTTTGGGAGTTGTGAGTCTGGGTCCTGTCTCTGTCCTCCCCCCGACCCCTGACATCAGGTAGATCATTCTACATCTCCAGGCCTTAGCTCCTTGTACCCTGAGGGGGGCTGCCCCCTGGAAGCCGTAAGCCTCCTCTCACCTTCTAGAGAAATACATGTGGCTGGGGAGCATGTGGAAGAGGGTCGGCTCCATATCATAAATTAAGAAACAAACAGCATCAGTTGACAAAGGAAGTGCCTTAAACGCCATCACAAGGCAATCAGCTGTTAGGTTCCATTTTGTTTAATGCAAAGACGAGACAGATTACAATTCACATTTAAATACAAGCACATAAAAAGTACCAGGAATTCTGAGATCAGTCGCTATTTCTTCTTCCTAGAGAACTCGTACTAACCCCCAGGTTGCCAAGGTAGTAGGCCTGGCACTGTTCTGTGGGTCCAACCCTGGAAGGTACCTCACCCCACACAGGTGCCATGCCTCCTTCCTCCATGTGCTCAGTTATTGTTAACACTGCCCCCCACCACATTAAGCTGATACAGATTGGCTATTTTCAATTGACCCTTCTAATTCAGTCACTTTATCTTCCCTATCACCTAGGACAGGCCCATGCTGGCCCATGCAACTTTAAGATAATCACAGTTACAAGAGCCCTGTAGGCTTCTGCAGGTGTTAGTCCTCCCCACCCCCCTGCTGCCCAAGGATGAGAGCTCTGCAAATGAGTGGCTGAGTGACCTTTCAGGCATGGCCAGCCACTAGGAGCAGATCTGGGCACTGGGCTGTGGGCATTCTGTAGAAGGCACCCAGATAACTAAGGGGGAATAAAATGGGTTTGCCAACTGAAGTTACTGCTGCTGAGAAGATGGCTTTACAGAGTGTGGTTACTTCTCATCACAGCTGGAGGATGACAGGCTCTTTGCCATCACAAGCCTCCGGTTAAAGCTAAAGGGAACAGCTAGGGGCAGGCATCTGGCTTCCGGCCTCCCAGTGGAGAAGCCCAACCACCTAGTACCAGTGCCATGCCTGGCCATGCCAGGACACACAGGCTACGTCACTCCTCATACTACTCACTGTTGTGACAGACTACTCTATAAATGTCTACACTTCCTAGTGGCAGGGAGAACTATTTTACCATAGGCAAGTGCTGCCCCTGTTTTTTATCCTTTAAAATGCCTCAGGGGTCTTGGTACTCAGACCTCCTAATGTGATCCTTCCAACTCCTGCCTTCCCTGAGTCCTGAGGTCATCCTGTCTACATGGCAACAAGCCATTGATGCAAAAATCCTTCATAGCTACCTCCTACCCAGTATTGGTCAGGGGAAAAGGCCATCAGCTCTTGTCATCCTTGGGAGGGACAAGCCCAGCAAAAGTGACAACAATCTAGCTACTGAGGGGCTGGGAGGTGCTAGAAACAGGCATACCTTATAGCCAATGCCTCCCCTGCTCAATCTCCTGGAGCACGGGAAGGTCACATTTTCTGCCTCCACAGTACCATGCAGAAGTGTATCCTCAGTGCTCCAGGCCCCCTCGAAGACACACATTCCTGGCCTGTCTGCAATGTACCCCCACACGGGAGAAGGCATTTTAGGACCTGCAGGCCTGCACTGGGAATAGATCCAAAGGACAACACTGAACCACGCACTACAATTGATTACCACCCCACAAGTATGTTTTTAAAGCAAGCACTAAAATGAACACACAAGGCATGCATTAGATAACCTAAGGGGTCTATTCAGATTTGGACTGTTTCCTTAACAAGTTGGAGTTTTGTCTCATCCCAGCACAGCAGACAAGGAGCTAACATACAGCCTGTGGAATTTGTGAGGACTCCCCTTGCAGGGCAGAGGCAAATGAACTTGTGTCCTTCCTGCTGACCTATATTATGCTTTCAGAACCGATTTTTGACGCTGCAAAATGATTAGCAATAGATTGTGGCTTTAGCCTAGGTCAGCCTTTGACAGCAGAGCTTACAGGGACAGGACCAGATGTGGGCCAAACAGGAAGCCAGCTTCGCTCCAGCCCAAACCAGACAGCAGCAGGCCAGGTGAGAGCCAGGGCCAAGGTGTTTACCATAGTGAGCAGGCACCCAGTGCTCATTCATCATTAACAGGGCAGACAGAGTAGCTACAAACTTTCCAAGTCAGGTATATGTCACTAAACCAAGCAAACATCCTTCCCCTCTCCTCCCCTCCCCTCCAATCCTATCCCCCTCAAATATATTTCTAAGCAGGCAACAGCATGCTCTGGCTTTGATGCTCATTCATAATGTCGGTTTGCTAGCAGAATGAAAACACAAACAGGGTGGAGGGTGATACCTCCCCTGTCCAGGATAAAACGCATTTCTAGTACATAAATGATTCCTAAAAACTAACAATGTCAGTCTGCAGACCACACCCAGTCCCCTATGGAATCAAATGGGAATTAGACCTGAGAGTCACAGCTTCTACTTGTCCAGAGGATTCCTAAACTCTCAGGGCAGTCTATCATGGCATGCATGTTTGCACTTAAAGAAATAGCCATAGCAGGTGGACCAGCTCTCTGGAAGCCCAGCAGTGAGTGTCAAAGCTGGAACTGGAAAGGACCCAAATGACCCGCCCACCCCCATCCCCACCCGGGTGTTGTATGTGTGTAATGTTACCTAATGTTCACTGGTTCTTCCCTTACAGGGGCACTAAGTACTGGGTGCTAGCTAGCTAGGCTCCCCGACAGTTCTCTGAGGTCACACCAAGGGCTGCCAGTCTTGGGGATCACACTACCCTGTAATCAGTCTCTTGTCCCCTAAGTATAAGCATTGTCTTGCCCTCCCTCAGCTTGGTCTCTGTCCCCAGCTCACTAAGGCCTGGGACAGGCTGCCTTTGGGCAGTTGGTGACCCAGCAGCTCCCAAGGCTGGATTTCAACACCCAAGTCCCTTCAGGATGCCTGTGGCAGGGCAGGCACCCCACCCTGTGTGCAGGGCACAGAAATCAAACTCACAAACACCCAGAGCTCATCCAGAAAACTTAGAATGAGAAGCCAATGGTATCAAAGGAGCAGTACAGCAGCTGCAGGTCCAAATGAAATGAGCTTGGTCTTCCGTGGCAGCACCACTGTGCACCTGCTGCTGGGAGGGGCCCTCAGATCCTGGGTGGCTGGGGCTGTGGTGGCTCCGAGGACTGTGGTGGCAGCTCTAAGTATTTCACTGGGAAGAGAAGATGCCTGTTAGAAGGGATTTCCACCCTTCAGAGAAGCCACAAATACATAAGTCAGCCCCTGCTGGGGATAACAATCTGGCTCTTTGTCTTTCTTGTTTGGGCTGGGGCTTGGGCAGCTCAGCCCCTCCTGGCCAACCTCCCCTTTCGCACCCACTTGGTCTGCAGTCAGGGCAATCCCGGGCCCTGGAGAGAAGGGATCTGGACAGACCCTGGGAACAACTCAGCCTCCAATTCCTCACCTGCAACATAGAAATGCTCCTGATGGGGTGGCTGGTTTTAAATAAAACACTTAACACAATACCTGGTCTATAGAACGTGCTTATACAATGGTGGCTAAGAGTTTTAAAAATGATTATAGTGAGTGCTACTGTAGAGTCAGTTTTCCCATGTTTTAATCCATGGCTCTTTAACCCATTCAGTACATTACTGCCAAGTATCTGTCCTAAGCAATGCATGGAGTACCCTGCCCCGCATTACACACCAGTGGGGCCCGTCCCCACTGCTGCTGCCATCTGGTCCAGGCACAAGATGTACCATGCTCCCCTGTCTCCCTGTCTGCACCTACCCCAGTCTTTGCAGAGGAAAACTGCTGGGTTCTCCCTTTCACATAGCCTTTCCTGACCACCCCACTGGCATTCTGGGGCCATAGGTGGTATATGTCCTGAGAAATTGGCCACTGCAGGCCAGCAGCCTGACTTATGTAGCCATTTCATTGCTGATTCTTCCTGCACCCAGAAAGGGCTTGATGACCACAGGAGAGGGGGAGAGGGGGAGAGGAAGGGAAGGAGGGAAATGTGCTCCAGTAGTAGGTTCTATGTTTTAACCAAGTTCCGTCTTGCCTCTGGCAATTTTCAAATTGAAAATTGAAAAGTATGGCTCTATCAGAATTTGTCTGGCAGTCATCTCCACTGGGGAGAGTATAGGGGCTTGGGGCTCATGCTCAAATGAGTCAGGAGCAGAACCTGAGCCCCAACAGTGCACTGAAGTCCTCGACACAGCACCAGCTGGTCTTGGCTGTGGTCCTGGTATACCTAGTAGTGGCCAGCTGATTAGGGGCTAAGTGCAGGAACCTCTGGGCCCCCGAAGCCCCTTTCTCTGGCTGGAAATTCTGGAAACAGACACCTCAGTGCTTCCCGCTCCACTAGCACAGTTCTGCTCAGTGTCAGGCTCACCAACTAGGAGACCTTCAGCAGGGTACACTGACTAAGAAGTCCTCACCTTGGGGTTCTTCACACACAACAGCTTCCAGGTTCTCTCCCTTCACGTAGTCTGCATTGAGACCCTCTGCAAAGGGCAAAGGACAGAGTTAGTGACTGACACAGAACCAAAGGGTCTGCCACCATGATCAAGCACTCCTAACCAAGTCCTCCATTACAGTTAAAAAAGCACAACTGCCTTACAGACTAAGACCCTGCATCTTGAGCCACCTGAACATCCCTGTCTGGGCAAAGAGTGGTTGTCTGGGAGTGTGCTGCCTTCCCATGAGTTCTTATCATCCTCAGAAATGATGACACAAGGCAAGGTACCTAACAGACACCCCAGCCCCCAGGGCAGGTGCCACTGCATGTGAGACTGTGGGCCAGTCAGCAGCTCCGTTCAGCAGAGGAGGCACCCAATGGCAGGGCTTAGTGTCACCCAGGAGTCCACATGCTGGCCCATGGGCCAGGGAGGCAGAGTGGGAGCCGAGCACTACATGAGTAACTGATGGATGCTGAGCAGGGAGGAGCAGATGGCTGAGTGGGGCTCACTTTGGAGATGCCAACAAAGCCTCCTTCTAGCGTGCAGCCTTCCCAGGCAACACCCACATGGAGAGGCCAACCAACAACTATAGGCAGTAGGAATAGCAGTGTCCCTGCCCCAGCATACAGGGCCCACAACCCACCAATAGCTTCTCTGGTCTAGTTAGTCATTTGGGCTTTCTGCTCACATACTTCCTAGAGGGACTTGAGAACTGCTTGCCAGCACTCTGGCCACTGAGCAGCACCATGCTGGACACAAGGATCATTACTCAGGACTCGGATTGGACCCCAACCCTGCTGCTGCTTGGGGAGAATCAAGAGTCCCTGTATTATCCTGGAATGAGTGGGAGACAGGAAATCTCATCAGAGCCCTGGGCTTGTGGGGAAAATTGGGTCATGGTTACAACCAAAAACCGAATGAGTAAGCTCCAGTGTAAGTCATAAGTCACTCTGGCCTTCTGGGCTACATTTAGGTTCTTTGCTTAGAAAAGTATACCTGCCTGCCCTGATGCTTTCTGGGCTCAAGGCGGATACCAGATGGGCCCAGGAAAAATGTGAGCATCAGTCATTGGCAGGTATGACTGGCCCCCACATGGGACAGGGCAGGTAATGGGGTTAAGGGAAGCTATTCCCAGCTGATAGGCAGGGGATGGGAAATGGGCCCTGACCCCTGATCACTGCCCCGCTGTCATCCTGGTACGAACTGTACTGGCTTTTGCCTGTGGGTAGCCATTCGGTTGCTCCTCGGGGATGACCACCAATGGGCATCTGAGTCCCAGGCAGGACTCCCACCCCTGTCCCCCACATCCCTGAACCCAGCCAAACACAGCCTAGGGATAGAGAGTCTGGCAGGTGGCATCCTCCCACACATATCAGGGAAAGCTAAAGATGGTTGTGGTTGCAGCCAAGTTGGAGAGTGCCAGGGAAGCAGATGGGTGGAAGGCAGTGAGAAGCAGCAAGAGCAGCGGGAAGGGTACAACAAGGCATAGACGCCAAAGCAGAAGAGGAAAGTGAGTAAGTCAAAGCACACTGTTACCTGGACCTTCTGCTGCATCTGAAGGCAAGACACAAAGCTTAGGACCAAGAACTCAGGCCCCGGTAACAAAGCACATGGGCTTTCAGTGAGACACACTGGCCCTTGGCACTGAGGGCAGACAAAGGGGAAACAGAGGGTCCTCAAAACCTGAACCCCTTTGATGGCAAAAAAGGCTAGAAGCCCATGAGTGCCACAGTGGGGACAGGCCCTCCAAGATGCCATGTACCACCCCTTGAGGCTTCCTGGTGTGCCCAGTACACAGTGGTTTCTACTATGCCTTCCCTGACCTCCACACAGTGGTGGTTGAGGCCACTCTGGGCAGAGCCTCAGCAGAAAGGGCAGGGATGGGAGGTCCTGACCCCCACCTCCACAGTGGGCTTAACCACCCCACATCTGTGGGATGACTCCTGATTCCTACCTAGCCTAGGTGTGAGACACACATCAGTGGATGACGCGCATACAGTCCCCCACATGCTGACAGTCCAGAGAGTGATGGGGACTTTGGTCACAGATGTGGAAATAAACCAACTCCAATCCTACCCCATGATCTCCACATCAGTCGGCAGGGGGCACTGTGGCCACACTCAAGGAGAGGCATCTAGTCAGGGCCCTCAAGTTGGGAGGGCAGGAAGGCTTCTTGTGATGGTAGCCCAGGCCCAAAGAATGAGAGCAGCAGGTGAGGAGAGGGGACAGCAGAGAGGATGCTGGAGACGGCAGGGCACACTCAGGAAAGTGAGTATGGCTGTAGAGAAAGGCTTCTGGGGCCAGGGTTGCAAGGGTGGGGAGGGGAACGAAAGGGAAGAGTTATGTTGGAGTGAAACCATGAAGTGCTCTGAATGACAAGCTCAGGGCCTGAGCCATGACCTAGAGATCAGTGGGGAACATGGGAGGTCCCAGCAGAGCTGGCCCTGTGCATTTTTAGCAGGTCACTCTGGCTACTCCAAGCAGACAGAAGTGTAGGCGACACCAGAGTGGGCAGGAGGCTGATGTAACTATTCAGATAGAGGACTAGGAGATCTGGCTCTGGACAGGCGGGGGCCACAGTGGTGTGACCCCAGAACAGAGGGCACAGTCCCCAGGATTGGGGAACCACTAATGTGGGCTGGGGGGACAGGAGGAGCCAGTAGGACTGGTGGAATCTGTGAGGGGAGGCCAAAGGAATGGGGTAAAGACAACTTAAAAATTCTGAGAGAAATTTGGTAGTAAATAGAGCGTATACAGAAGCAAGAGAGATCCTTTGATAGCACTTGCATGAGTGTGTCCAGGTAAGGGATTCAGGACAGTGCAGGCTGAGCAATGATGATGACATCATTAAGAGATTAAAGGAGGAAACCTGGGTTATAAAGACACAAGTGGAGGGGCTACCTACACAGGGGTCAGTGGGTTTGGTGTGAATTCTCTGGCAGGGAGAAAAACTTTCCCTTAGACTGAATGGGGGGCTGGGGAGAAGCCTATTGGGCTCCCACTTGGGATCTGTGAGGGCAGCAGGTTCCATGAACTTCCTGGGAGCCACCATTAGCCCTATAAGCCCACATGCCTCCCTGGCATATGCCACGCCACCAGCAGACCCTTCCCCCACTGCCTGGCACAGCAACACCCTCATCTCGAGGCTGTGTCACAGAAAGAGAGGTCACATTCATGTCCTTCAGCTTTGTTGCCACATTGCTTTCAGCTGTCACCAACACCCCCTCTTTTTGGTTTATTCTTTCCCAAATATATAAATTACTCAACTCTACATATGAAGGCCTTTATGTTTTTATGTTTTATTTGGCTTCCCTGCTAATCCAATTTGCAAAACCTCACAACTATTTGTTTAAGGAAACAAGTGTGAAAACAATGTCTTTTAATTTCACCTTAGTGCCCCAATGGGGACACACAGATATAACCCTGACATCTTTCCTTTGATTTGGAAATCAATCTCTTTTCCATATTTCTACCTATTGGCACCCCTCTGGATTTATAGCTTCCCATCTGAAGTAAGCTCCTTCAATCATCATCTGAGCCTCCATTTCCTCATCTATGAGATAAGGGTGCATATCATACCTACTGCATTGGGCTGTGGGAGTTCTCACTATTAGGGCAATGATGCTGTACTGGGTTGAATGGTGGCCCCCAAAAGATATGTGCACACCCTCATCTCTGGAACTTGTGAATCCTTGTTTGGAAAAGGGTCTTTGCAGATGTGATTAAGTTAAGGCTCTCAAGTGGAAATCATCCTGGATTATCCAGGTGGGCCCTACATCTAATGACAAGTTACCTATGAGAGACACAATAGGACAGACACAGAGAGAAAAGCCATGTGAAGACAGAGGCAGAAATTGGAGTGATACAACCATAAGTCATGGCACACCTAGGGCCACCAGAACCTGGAAGAGGCAAGGAAGGATCCTTCCATAGAGCTTTAAGAAGGAACCAATCCTGCTGACACACTGATCTTGGACTTCCGGCCTCCATAACTCTGAGAGAATAAATTTCTGTTGTTTTAAGCCACTCAGTTTTTCTTTTTCTTTTGGCCAGGTTTGTACTCCTTCTGACACTTCCTTGTTCATAGCACTCCACAGCCAAGCTTCTTAGTCCTTGGTGATTTGACAGTACCTCAAGGAGGAAGACCATGGACAGTTGTGCAGGTTGTGCTCTGAAATGCGAATGGTGCCCCTTGGAGTACTGTGCACAGCCTGTGTATCTGTATGTGGTGATCCTGGTCAACAACGTTATATAAGAAGTTCCGGCCAAGATGGAGGCATAGGTAGAAACCCTTCCCTTCCTCACACAACCAAAAGGAGGATTAACAATCAATCTAAAATCAATAAACAAACAGAACTGCCAGAAAATCAAACTGCATGGAACTCCGACAACCAAGGAATTAAAAGAAAAAATCAACCAGAACAACCAGACCAGCAGCTCCGCAGCACAGCAAAGAGGGTCACCCTGCCTGGGTGAATACCTAAGGCTCCGCCCCCTTACAACTTATCAGGTGCTCCAAGACAAAGAATTATGGCCCAAATGAAAGAACAGAGAAAAACTTCAGAAAGAGAACTAAGCAATGAGGAGATAGCTAACCTATCTGATGGAGAATTTAAAGCCCTGGTAATCAAAATGCTCACAGAACTGATTGAGCTTGGTTGAAAAATGAAAAAACAAATGAAAGATACCCAAAATGAAATAAAGCAAAAGATTCAGGGAACCAACAGTGACAGTCCAGGAAGGAAACCAGGACTCAAAGCAACAATTTGGAACAAAAGGAAAAAATAAACATCCAACCAGAACAGAATGAAGAAACAAGAATTCAAAAGAGTGCAGACAGACTTACAAACCTCTGGGACAACCTGAAATGTTCCAATATCCAAATTATAGGGGTGCCGGAAGGAAAGGGAACAACAGCAAGACATTAAAAACTTATTTGAACAAATAATAAAGGTAAACTTCCCCAATCTGGCGAAGGAAATAGACTTCCAGGAAGTCTAGGAAGCCCAGAGAATTCCAAAGAAGTTGCACCCAAAGAGGAACACGCCAAGGCACATCATCATTAAGCTACCAAAGATTAAAGATAAGGAAAAAATCTTAAAAGCAGCAAGAGAAAAGGAGACACTTACCTACAAAGGAGTTCCCATAAGGCTATCAGCTGATTTCTCAAAAGAAACCTTGCAGGCAAGAAGGGGTTGGAAAGAAGTATTTGAAGTCATGAAAGGCAAGGACCTACATCCAAGATCACTCTATCCAGCAAAGCTATCATTTAGAATGGAAGGGCAGATAAAGTGCATCCCAGATAAGGTCAAGTTAAAGGAGTTCATCATCACCAAGCCCTTATTAAATGAAATGTTAAAGGGACTTATCTAAGAAAAAGAAGATCAAAAATATGAACAGTAAAATGACAGCAAACTCACAACTATCAACAAATGAACCTAAAAGAAAAGTAAAACAATGAAAACAAAAACTAAGCAAACAACTCGAACATAACAGAATCAGAGAAATGGAGATCACACGAAGGGATATTAGTGGGGAGGGGGAAGGGAGGAATGGGGGGAAAAGGCACAGGGAAGAAGAAGTATAATTAGTAGGCATAAAATAGACGGGGAGAGATAAAAAGAAATGATATAGGAAACAGAGGACTGAAGAACTTACATGTACAACCCATGGACATGAACTAAGAGTAGGGGGAATGCTGGAAGATTGGGGGAGCAGGGCAGGGGGGGATAAAGGAGGAAAAATTGGGACAACTGTAATAGCATAATCAATAAAAAATACTTAAAAGAGAAGAATGTTGTGTAAGAGTAAAAGAAGCAAATATGATGGCCAGATGAAAAAATAATTGGAGGTTTCAGCAATATCCATATTCAAAGTATTCTGGGAATCATGTTACTTTTTCTGGGAAGCTCAGCTCCCAGCTAGAAGTAAGGGCAGAGGTCTAGAGGAAGGGTAGAGGAAACCTCACAGGGGATGATTCTAACTAAGCTTCAGGAAACAGGAAAACTACTGCTGACTCAAATTCTATCACTTGAACCAAAAATCATCAGTCTTAAAGTAGACACATACTGTCAGCAAACAGTGACACATCAATGCTGTGCTTAGAAAACCAACAAGTATGGTCTTTCTGTTCACCTCCAATAACAATCCCACAGGGCTCCTGACATGACACATGTGACAGCTTCCAGGAGAGGATTTCATTTGTAGCACACCTTCTAGACAGTCACAGCATAAAATGGAAGCATCTCAGCTTTTACAAATCTAGCATGTAAAGGAGGGGGCAAAACCACATCTATTGTCTGTCTTGCATCCCTACTCTTTTAAAACAAGTCACGATTCCATATATTTTAAGATTTTCTGGCTCATAGGGGAGGACCTGGGGCACCAGGGCAGTGATTTCTTGGGATCTGAAAGGACGGGAAAGGTTGCCAGAATGAGTGCTGGCTTGCCCAACAGTGCTGCCTGCTGTGTCTTAGTCATCCCCAGAGACTGCTGCTGTCTGCTCTGGAGGAAAATGGTAACATAAGAGGTAGCTGTTGACCCCATGGCCTCTGAAAGCCCCAAATTACTTTAAGTGAGATCTGAGGCCATACGGAAATCCCAGGGCCTATCCTGTTCTAAGACAAGGAAACATAACAATGGCCACTGGGCTCTGCCCCCAAGGAAATCTGGCTTCTGGAAACTGGACCCCTGAAAGACCAAGATTTATGTGTACAGCCCCATCCTCTCTTGTAGGCTGGTTTATACTTCAGTTTGGTGTAGATCTGTCCCCAAGGATTTCTAAAAATGCTATTCTACCTCTCCCTCTCCCAAGAAGTCTTCTCTGGAGTTGCTCTCAGACAGGCTGTGGAATAGGCCTGAAAGTCAATGTGCTCATGTCTCTGCCCCTTTCCCTTGAAAAACCTTAATCATTTGTTCACACCCATGAGTGCGGGGAATAATATTGCTACAGGCACAGCCACAAGCAGCCACAGGGTGGATCCACTTACGCTGAATGCGGAAGCAGAACTTCTTCTGCTGGTAGGAGATGTAGCTGGAGACAGCACCAATCAGAGCCATGGCCAGGGCACTGGCTACACCGGCAATAGTTCCAGTTTCTGGCGACATTCCTGGTAAAAGGAGAGGGTGAAAGAAATGAGAAGATATGAGGTCAAGCCAATAGTACTACAAGGATTAGTTGAAATGCTCACCTAAGCTTGTTGCAATACCCAGGACCAACAAGCCAGTGTTGAGAGGCCTAGTCTCTTATATCAGAGGCCATCAAATAGCACAGTGCCCCCTTAGATTTGCCAAATGCTTCTCATTTTCTGTAAGTGTTTTCATTTTCAGAAGCTTAAAAGGCAGACATGGAAATGGTGGAATCCCTATTTAAATGAGTTTCAGAGAGGTCTCTGGGTCTCGGTCCAGTGAACTTCCCATGGGGCCACCTCCCGGGGGCCTTATTTTCATGCTTAATTCCTTTAAATGACTTTGTCCCTCTGCTGTTGGCCTCACAGTTTTCTAATGGAAACATTTGGGGGAAGGTAAGGAACACCAGCTCTAAAATGAGAGTGGGCCAGGACTATGGCTCCTTGTGGTTTTGAACAGAAACCTTGGGACACAAACCCACCGGCTTCAGGGTCATCGTTGATGTTGTGCCGGCCGTCACCTGGAGAAAGGACAAAAAGCACATGGTGTCCATTGTGAGTCCATGACCATCCAGCTCTGGGTTAGGAGAGATAGCCCCTTCCCAACTCCCTGACCCTTCTGATTACCCTCTGCACAAGCCCAACCCAGTAACCTCCCCCTACCACCATGAGCTTCTACCCAACTGAAGCAAGACCTGCTTCCACCTGCAAAGCCCAGGCTGCCAAGAGGGACTTTTTATTTTCAAAATGACAGCAGCTGCGCACTGAACATTTGTTATATCCCTGCTCTTTGTGCACAGTATTCCATTGACTATCTTTGCAATCCAGTGGGGCAGGTCACCTAGCATCCCATCTTACAGAGGACAGATCAGAAACTTAAGGACGTGCCAGCAGGTGGCTGAGCTGGGCCCATGCCAGGTAAGCCTGACTGAATGACAACAGTATTTGTGTCCCATGTATCTAGTATCTTCTGTATGAAATATTTATTCATTATCTGATTATAGGAACATGCTTATGTAAAATTTTGTTTTTAAAATGGTAAAAGGCTAGCATAAATATTATTCATAATCCTGCCAGTCAGCAAGATTTATGGTTAATATTTCAATTTACTTCCTTCCTGTGCCTAATGCTTTACTTGCTTTTCTTCAAATCCAGATGCTTCTGTTCATGGAACTTAGATACATATACAGCACCCTTATGGTATGCTATAGGATTAAATCATAATTAAGAGTTTTTAAGGGCTTCTACTTCCAGCTTAACATAGACTTGGAGTTGTTCTTGGAACATACAAAAATGAAGGTGGACAATCCTTCACCCAGGACTTTGAAATTCAAAAGTTTCTGAAATACCAGATGGAGAAGATATCAGTGGTTAGCAGGAGGTTGGGAGAGCAGAGAGGGAAGGAGCTGGCTGTGGTTATAAAAGCAAACCAGGCAGAATCCTTGTGGTGACAGAGCTATGCTTTCTCTTGACTGTGGTGCTGGTCACAGGAATCTATACATTTGATAAAATTTCATATAACTAAACACACGCGCGCACACACACACATCTCCAGATAGCAGGTCCCTGACAAGCAAGTGGTGCTATTTCAGGACATTAATTAGCCTTGAGCACTCCTTTCACGTCGCCCTCTTCTTCTCAGGGCATAATGCTCATTAATGGAGGGAAGACTGTTCACAAAGCCCAGGGGAAACTACCCCGTGATGTTGGAGGCAATGAACTGTGACATTTCCTTCACCAATCAGAGTCTGGAAAGAGTCTAGGAGAATGTAGGTTCCTGGATGGTAACAAATGTTCACCCCCTGGTAAGGGATGTTGGTAATGGGGAAGGCTGTGGGTTTGAGGGAGCAGAGGGGATATGGGAACTCTGTACATTCTGATCAATTTTACTGTGAACCTAAAAGTACTCTATAATAGTTTATTTTTTAAAAAGAGTATGGGGGAGAAAATAAGGTTTGTTATATTCCCAATTGGGGCTAAACCCTTGGGTTAAAGGAATTTTATAAAGATTCATGATTGGATATGAATGGTTATTTACAAAACAAGAAGCACCGGCACATCAAAAAACACGATCACTGCTGTTAGAGAAAGCAGAAAAAAAAGGAGGACAGGAGTCACCCTGTGCATTAACATGTCAGCAGTGAGGCCACTTGTGAGGGGTTAGAGTCCAACTGTGCATGCCTATCTATGGTCCCCCCCTCTGCTGTGCTAGAGGGGCAAGGCTCTCACAGGCTAAGCCACTCACCCTGTGCTTGGGTGAAGGGAGGGCAGTGCAGTCTGGAGTTGTGTGAGGAGTCTGGAGTGCGAAACTGGGATGAAAGGCTAAGGGAAATAAATGGCTGCTGGGTTCTCAGTGCTAGGATATAACACCACAGTGAAGCAGCCATTTTTCTTGAGAAGAGCAAGCCCCTCCCAGGTGAAAAACAATCACCTCACCCATGGAAAACTATATGCCAGATCCTCTGGAAGTCTCCTATCCCTCTTCTCTGGAATCCTGCCTACCCCACCCTGTGTCCTTTTTAAAAAATTTTTTCTTTCTTACTTTCCCCCAACCTGAGTCTTAACCCTGTAGAGGAGACAGCGACATAGGTGGTCTCAGGGGTGCTGAGACTGGCTTTAGGGTGTAGCCATTCCATACACTTTCCCAGGAGCCAAACTGGAGCTTCCCTCTCACAGGAGAGCCTAGAAATGCCCTCTAGGTTTCCAGCAGACCCAAACTTTGTGATCTGGAGGCCCCACCCACTATCTTACTAGGGGCTTCGCCCTGCTGGGTTCAAAAAATAATCTGGAACAGACTCAGACATGTGGCAGGGACATGAGGAAACATACCCACCATCTTCCCTTAAATGTGAACGGCACCTCCCACAGGAGATCCAGAGGTCCCATCCTCCCAATTCTACCAGAAGTCCCCTCAGAAACAGGTCAGTGGCTAGACTAAGACTAATAGCAGGACCGCAGGCAGAGATAGGTGGAGGTGGTTACTGTAGTGCCTTTGGTCATTAGTCGACGCACCCCTGAGCCCTGTGCTGATAAAAAGCCAGACTTACAGAGCAGTAAGGCCCATTCTGGATGCAGCCAAGCCTGAAGGAGACAGCCACAAATTGTGGGTCACTTGTAGCTTCGAATAGATCATCTAGAGCTACACTGGACAGCATCTCACATTGGCTTGCACCAGCTGAATACATCAGTTTTTTCATTCTTTTTCATTATTTTCTCTCACATAGCTTTTTATTATTTTCCTTTTTCTTCAAATTTATTTTTCACTATTTTTTCTTTCAAATCTCATATTTCACTCTTCCCTTTTATCATTCCATTTTGCCTTCTTCCTTCCTTTTCTTATATTTTTAAATTTTATTTTTTCCATTTCCTTGTTCTTTTATGGTGATTTCCTGTTTCTGTTCCTTACTCTTATTGTTTCTCCTCACTATCTTCTCATAATAATTATGTTTCTTTGATCTTATCACATTCTTGGTTTTCTTATAATATTATATTTCTTTCACTTCTTTATTCCTTGTTCTCTTACTGATTTTGCTGTTGTTGGGTTTCTTTTGCTGGTGTGGGTTTTGTTTTCTGTGTTGTTTTGCTTTATCCTGACAGCACCTAAACAACAGCATACAAGACATGGTAGGGGTTGAGACTCTCAGAAAGCCAGCCAAAGGGGAGAACCTACAAACGAATGGGCCAACGACAATCAAGACCCAAAGCAACAAGAGAACCCACATAAACTGCAAAAAGGGCAACCCTAGAGCATCCACCACAGGAGGTCAAGGACTGCACCACCAAGTCCCACAAGACTCCTACCACAGAAGGCCACTCCATGAAGACAGGGAATCAAACCAGATCTAATGTGCAGAAGCAAACAAGAAGAGTCAGCTAAAATGGGCAGACAAAGAAATAACCCCAAACAAAAGAAAGGCAGGAATACCCACAAAAAGAGCTAATTGAACTTGAGGCAAGCAATTTATCAGACATAGATTTCAAAGTGATGGTTATAAGGATGCTGAAGGAACATAGTGAGAACTACAAGGAACTTAGTGGGAACTACAGGGTTGGCCAAAAAGTTTGTTTGTTTTTTTCTGGAACGTGGCTCTAGTAGTGCTTAGTTGTCTTTAACTTCATTCGAAACAATTTTGTTAAACTGTACTGTTAACAGCTGACATATCAGTATGCATTTTTTTTTTTTATTGTTATGCAATTACAGTTGTATGCCTTTTCTCCCCATCCCTCTACCCCACCCCAGGTGAACCCACCTCCCTCCCCCCTCTCCACCCTCCCCCTTGGTTTTGTCCATGTGTCCTTTATAGTAGTTCCTGTAATACCCTCTTCCCACTATCCCCGCCCCCACCCCCCACCCCCGCCCTGGCTATTGTTAGATTGTTCTTAACTTCAATGTCTCTGGTTATATTTTGTTTGCTTTTTTCTTCTATTGCTTATGTTCCAGTTAAAGGTGAGATCATATGGTACTTGTCCCTCACTTCCTGGCTTATTTCACTTAGCATAATGCTCTCCAGTTTCATCCATGCTGTTGCAAAGGGTATAAGCTCCTTCTTTCTCTCTGCTGCGTAGAATTCCATTGTGTAAATATACCATAGTTTTTGGATCCACTCGTTTGCTGATGGGCACTTCGGTTGCTTCCAGTACTTGGCTATTGTAAATTGTGCTGCTATGAACATTGGGGTGCACAGATTCTTTTGGATTGGTGTTTCAGTGTTCTTAGGGTATAATCCCAGCAGCGGAATTACTGGGTCAAAGGGCAGTTCCATTTTTAGTTTTCTGAGGAAATTCCATATTGTTTTCCACAGTGGCCTCACCAGTCTGCATTCCCACCAACAGTGCACAAGGGTTCCCTTTTCTCCACATCCTCTCCAACATTTGTTTGTGGATTTGTTTATGTTGGCCATTCTGACTGGTGTGAGATGATACCTCATTGTGGTTTTAATTTGCATCTCTCTGATGGCTAGTGATGCTGAGCATCTTTTCATATGTCTCTGGGCCCTCTGTATGTCTTCCTTGGAGAAGTGTCTGTTCAAGTCCTTTGCCCATTTTTTAATTGGGTTGTTTGTCTTCCTGGAGTGGAGTCGAGTGAGTTCTTTATATATTTTGGAGATCAGGCCCTTGTCTGAGGTATCGTTGGCAAATATGTTTTCCCATACTGTTGGTACTCTTTGTAATTTGGTGCTGTTTTCTTTAGCCATGCAGAAGCTTTTTATTCTGATGAGGTCCCATTTGTTTATTCTTTCCTTTATGTCCCTTGCTTTAGGGGATGTGTCTGTGAGGATGTTGCTGCGTGGAATGTCTGAGATTTTCCTGCCAATGTTTTCCTCAAGGACTTTTATGGTGTTACGGCTTATATTTAAGTCTTTTATCCATCTTGAGTTTATTTTCGTGTATGGCGTAAGTTGGTGATCGAGTTTCATTTTTTTGCACGTAGCTGTCCAGATCTCCCAACACCATCTGTTGAAGAGGCTGTTTTTGCTCCATTTTATGCTCCTGCCTCCTTTGTCAAATATTAATTGATCGTATAGACTTGAGTTTATTTCTGGGCTCTCTATTCTGTTCCATTGGTCTATGTGCCTGTTTTTATGCCAGTACCAGGCTGTTTTGATTATAGTGGCCTTGTAATACAGTTTGATATCAGGTATTGTGATCCCTCCTGCTTTGTTTTTCTTTCTCAAAATTGCTGCAGCTATTCGAGGTCGTTTATGGTTCCATATGAATTTCTGCAATGTTTGTTCTATATCTGTGAAATATGTCATGGGTACTCTAATAGGGATTGCATTGAATCTATAAATTGCTTTGGGTAGTATGGCCATTTTGATAATGTTGATTCTTCCAATCCATGAACATGGTACATGCTTCCATTTGTTTGTATCTTCCTTAATTTCTTTCTTCAGTGTTGTGTAGTTTTCTGAGTACAGGTCTTTTACCTCCTTGGTTAGGTTTATTCCTAGGTACTTTATTTTTCTTGTTGCTATATCAAATGGGATTTTTTTCCTGATTTCTGTTTCTGCAGTTTCGTTGCTGGTGTACAGGAATGCCTTTGATTTCTGGGTATTGACTCTGTATCCAGCTGTTTTGCCAAATTCATTTATTAGGTCGAGTAGTTTTTGAGTGGAGTCTATAGGGTTTTCCATGTACACTATCATGTCGTCTGCAAACAGTGACAGTTTCATTTCCTCCTTTCCAATTTGGATGCCTTTTATTGCTTTTTCTTGTCTGATTGCTGTGGCTAGGACTTCCAATACTATGTTGAATAGGAGTGGTGAGAGAGGGCATCCTTGTCTAGTTCCTGATCTTAGTGGGAAAGCTCTAAGTTTTTGTCCATTGAGTGTGATGTTGGCTGTAGGTCTCTCATATATGGCCTTAATTATGTTGAGGACTGCTCCCTTTATTCCCACTTTGCTGAGTGTTTTTATCAGAAATGGGTGCTGTATCTTATCAAATGCTTTTTCCGCATCTATTGATATGATCATGTGATTTTTGTCTTTGCTGTTGTTGATGTGATGTATTATGTTTATTGATTTGCGAATATTGTACCATCCTTGCATCCCTGGGATGAATCCCACTTGGTCATGGTGGATGATCTTTTTAATATATTGCTGGATGCGGTTTGCTAATATTTTGTTGAGAATTTTAGCGTCTATGTTCATCAGCGATATTGGCCTGAAGTTTTCTTTCTTCGTTGTGTCTTTATCTGGTTTTGGGATTAGGATGATGTTGGCTTCATAAAAAGAGTTTGGGAGTCTTCCATCAGTTTGGATTTTTTCGAATAGTCTGTGAAGGATAGGGGTTAGTTCTTCCTTAAATGCTTTGTAGAAATCTCCTGTGAAACCATCTGGTCCAGGGCTTTTGTGTGATGGGAGTTTCTTGATGACTTCTTCAATTTCCTTTGCTGATATTGGTCTGTTCAGGTTTTCTGCTTCTTCTTCATTCAGTTTTGGAAGATTATATTTTTCTAGAAATGTGTCCATTTCATCTAGGTTTTCAAATTTCTTAGCATACAGGTCTTCATAGTAATTTCTTACGATCCTTTGTATTTCTGTGGTATCAGTTGTAATCTCTCCACTTTCATTTCTAATTCTGTTTATTTGGATCCTCTCTCTTTTTTTCTTGATGAGCCTACTTAAAGGCTTGTCGATTTTGTTTATCTTTTCAAAGAACCAGCTCCTGGATTCATTGATCCTTACAATTGTGCTTTTAGTCTCTATGTCATTTAGTTCTGCTCTGATCTTGGTTATTTCCTTCCTTCTGCTTGCTCTGGGCTGTCTTTGTTGTTGTTCCTCCAGTTCTTGTAGGCGTAGGGTTAGGTTGTTTGTTTGAACTGTTTCTAACTTCTTAAGGTAGGCCTGTATTGCTATGAACTTCCCTCTCAGGACTGCCTTTGCTGTGTCCCATAGGTTTTGGGTTGTTGTGAGTTCGTTTTCATTTGTTTCCAGGAAGTTTTTGATTTCTTCCCTAATCTCATTCTTGACCCATTCATTGTTTAATAGCATGCTATTCAGTCTCCATGCTTTTGAGTGTTTGGGGTTTTTACCCTTGGGGTTGGTTTCTAGTTTCAGACCCTTGTGGTCAGAGAAGATGCTTGATATGATTTCAATTTTCTTGAATTTGTTGAGGCTTGCTTTGTGTCCTATCATGTGGTCTATCTTTGAAAAAGTTCCATGGACACTTGAAAAGAACGTGTATTTTGCTTCTTTGGGATGAAAAGCTCTGTATATATCAGTTAAGTCCATTTCCTCTAAGGTATTGTTAAGTGACACAATATCTTTGTTGATCTTTTGTTTGGAAGACCTGTCCATTTTTGATAGTGGGGTGTTAAAATCCCCTACTATAATTGTGTTGCTGTCAATATCTTTCTTGAAATCCTCCAAGATTTTCTTTATGTATTTGGGTGCTCCTGTGTTGGGTGCATATATATTTACAATGTTTATGTCTTCTTGGTGGATTCTTCCTTTGAGTATTATGAAGTGACCTTCTGGGTCTCTCTTTATGGCCCTTCTTTGGAAGTCTATTTTGTCAGATATGAGTATTGCTACCCCTGCTTTTTTTTCCTGTCCGTTTGCTTGGAAGATTTGTTTCCAGCCCTTCACTTTCAGTCTGTGTAAGTCTTTTGTCCTGAGATGGGTTTCTTGTAGGCAGCATATGTGTGGGTCATGTTTTCTTATCCATTCAGCTGTTCTATGTCTTTTGATTGGAGCATTTAATCCATTTACGTTTAAGGTTATTATCGATAGGTAGTTATTCATTGCCATTATTTCCTACCTGTGTTCCTCTGTCTTTCTCTTTTCCTTCCTTTCCTTAAAGCAGTCCCTTTAGCATCTCTTGCAGAGCTGGTTTGGTGGAGCTGTATTCTTTCAGACTTCTTTTGTCTGGGAAGCTCTTTATTTGGTCTTCTATCTTGATTGAGAGCCTTGCTGGGTAAAGTAGTCTTGGTTGTAGGCCTCTGGTTCTCAGTACTTGGAATATTTTTTGCCATTCTCTTCTGGCTTGGAGCGTTTCCATTGAGAAGTCAGTTGCTAACCTTATTGGGGCTCCCTTGTATGTTACTTCCTTTTTCTCCCTTGCTGCCTTTAAGATCCTCTCTTTGTCTTGGAAATTTGCCATTTTAATTATGATGTGTCTTGCAGTGGGTCTCTTTGGGTTCCTCTTGTTTGGGACTCTCTGTGATTCCTGGATTTGGGTGACTTTTTCTCTTCTCAGATTAGGGAAATTTTCCATCATTACTTTTTCAAACAGGTTTTCTATCCCTTGCTCTTCTTCTTCTCCTTCTGGTATTCCTATTATACGGATATTGTTACGTTTCATGTTGTCCTGCATTTCCCTTATTGCCTCTTCATTCTTTCTGAGCCTCTTTTCCTTTTCTTGCTCCTTCTGGGTGTTTTTTTCTACTTTGTCCTCCAGCTCGCTGATCCGATCCTCTGCTTCGTCAAGTCTGCTTTTAATTCCTTCTACTGTGTTCTTCAATTCAGAAATTGTATTCTTCATTTCCTCTTGGCTCTTGTTGATATTTTCTATTTCCTTTTTCATGTTGATATAGTTTGCAGTGAGTTCATTGTAGTTTCCTTGTAGTTTCTGGTAGTTCTCTTTGAGCTCAGAGAGCTCAGTGAGCTTCCTGATGACCATTGCTTTGAACTCAGTATCTGATAGTTGACTTGACTCTTTTTCGGTTAGTATTCTTTCTGAGACTTCCTCCTTTCCTTTCATTTGGGAATTGTTTCTTTGTCTTCCCATTGTTTGTGAGGCTCTTCTTGTTGGCCTCTGCGTCTTAAATTGCTTTGTTCTGACTCCCTGGATTTATGATATGAACTTCTATGGTAGAATGCCAATGGGATTCGGTGGTGCTGTCTCCTTACTCTCCTGTGCTCACTGGTCTTGAGCTGACGTTTATGTGTTTAACACGGTCTAACTCTAGTCTTTTCAGCACTCCAGGTTTTGTTGTCTCACCTCTGGGTGTCGGTGGGAGTTTCTCGCCTCCTCCTCTTTCTCGCCAGTGCCTAGCAGCTGGAGGGGTAATCACAGAAGGGCTGGAGAGGCGGCGGCGAGGACAAGGGCAGCGGCTGCTGCAGCTGCCTGTGGCCGAGGTGCGGTGCCGCCTGCTCCGCCCGCCAGCCCGGGTCTCCGCCTCACTCGAGGCTGGAAGCGAAGCCTCTCCCCCGCCCCCTCCCGCTCCGCGTCCTGCCGGAGCGCGAGCGGCAGCGGCCCCGATCGCCGCTAGGGGAGGCAGTCAGTGCGCAGGCGCAGCCGCTTGCTCGCGCGCCCCCGCGGCCCCGGGGCTCCGTGGGACTGGGGGAAGCACCGGGTAGGCGAGTGGCGAGAGCGCGCAGCCTAAGGAGCTCAGTATGCATTTTTTAAAAACATACCAAAATTGGAGAATTTTTGTGTAGCCATTTTAATATTGAAGATGGAAGAAAATAAGCAACATTTTTGGCATATCATTCTTTATTATTTGAAGAAAGGTAAAAACACAACTGAAACACAAAAAAATATTTGTGCAGTGTATGGAGAAGGTGCTGTAACTGACTGAATGTGTCAGAAGTGGTTTGCGAAGTTTTATGCTAGAGATTTCTCACTGTACAATGCTCCACAGCTGAGTAGACCAGTACAAGTTGATAGTGATCAAATTGAGATATTAGCTGAGAACAGTCAATACTATACCACACGGGAGATAACCAACATACTCAAAATACCCAAATCAATAAAGTTATAGGTGAAAATGAAAAATATGTCTTTTATTTACAGAAAAAAACTAAACGGAATTTTTGGCCAACCCAATACATCAGCATGAAAAAGAACCTAGAAACCATAAATAGGAACCAATTGGAAATGAAGAATGCAATATCTGAAATGAAGAATACACTAGAAGTAATTAAAAACAGGCTAGATGAAGCAGGGGATTGAATAAGTGATTTGGAATACAAGATAGAAAAAAACACCAAATCACAGCAACACAAAGCAAAAAGATTTAAAAAGAACAAGGATGGGTTAAGGGAACTTTGGGACAACATGAAACATAATATCCATACAATAGGCATACCAGAAGGAGAAGAAAGTGAGCAAGGGTTAGAAAACCTGTTTGTAAAAACAATAACAGAGTATTTCCCTAACCAGGTGAAGGAAAAAGTCATACAAGTTCAGGAAGCATAGAGTTCTAATTAAGACAAACCCAAAGAGACCCACACCAAGACATCAAAATTAAAATGGCAAAGTTTAAAGACAAAGAGAGAATCTTACAGGCAGCAAGAGAGAAACAGTCAGTTACCTACAAAGGGAGCTCCAATGAGACTGTCAGATGATTTCTCAATAGAAACATTTCAGGCTAGAAGGGAATGGCATGAAATATTCCAAGTAATGAAAAGCAAGGAACTGCAACCAAGACTACTCTACCCAGTAAGGCTATCATTTAAAATCGAAGGTGAAACAAAGAGCTTCCCAGAGCAAAAAAAGAAAAAAAGGCTAAAGGAGTTCATTAACACCAAACCAGCACTGCAAGGGGTTTAAAGGGACTGCTTTAAGAAGAAAAAGAAACAGAGAGAGAGAGAGGGGAATATAGGTATAAAGAAAAAATGGCAATGAACAAGTACTATCAATAATAATCTTAAATGCCAATGGATTAAATGTTCCAACTAAAAGACATAGAGAACTGTATGGATAAGAAAACATGACCCAGCCCTGGCTGGTGTGGCTCAATGGATCGAGTTCTGGCCTGAGAACCAAAGAGTTGCCAGTTTGATTCCCAGTCAGGGCTCATACCTGGGTTTAGGGCCAGTCCCCCAGCTGGGGGTGCATGAGAGGCAACCACACACTGATGTTTCTCTCCTTCTCCTTCTCCCTCCCTTACCCTCTCTCTCAAAATAAATAAAATCTTAAAAAAAAAAAACATGACCCATGTATATGCCATCTACAAGAGACCCACCTCAGAACAAAAGATTTACACAGGCTAAAAGTGAAGGGATAGAAAAACACATATTCCATGCAAATGGAGACAAAAAAAAAGTTGGGGTAGCAATACTTTTATCTGCTAGACTTCAAAACAAAGCCATAACAAGCAACAGAGAAAGTCACTGCATGATACTAAAGGGATCAATCCAACAAGAGGATATAACCCTTATAAATATGTATGTGCCCCATATAGGAGCACCCAAATATGTAAAGAAAATCTTGGTGGACTTTAAAGAAGAGATTGACAGCAAAACAGTCATTGTAGGGTATTTTAACACCCAGTGTTTCTCTGGATAATCTTCCAGAGAAAAAGTCAACAACAAAACAGAGACCTTAAAGACACACTAAATTGAATAGATTTAATTTATATTTATAGAATATTTCATTCCAAAGTATCAGAATACACATTCTTCTCAAGTGCACATGGATCATTCTCAAAGACAGACCACATGTTAGGACACAAAAGAAGTCTTAACAAATTCAAGAAAATTCAAATCATACCAAGGATTTTCTTGGATCACAATGGCATGGAAGTAGAAATCAACCTCAGTAAAAAACAAAACAAAAAACAAAACAAAACAAAAACATTCAAACACATGGAGACTAAATAGCATGTAATTAAATAATGAATGGGTCATCAATGAGATCAGGGAAAAAAATCAAAAAGTACCTGGAAACATGAAAATGAACACACAACAGCCCAAACCTACTGGAGACTGCAAAAGTAGTCCTAAGAGGTAAGTGTATAGCATTACAGGCCTACCTAAACAAGACAGAAAGATCTCAAATAAACAATCTAACCCTAAACTTGAAAGAACAAAAAAAACAACAAACAAAGCTCAACAGGAGTGGAAGAAAGGAAATAATTAAGATCAGAGCAGAATTAAATGACAGGCTAAAAAAAAAAAAATTCAAAGGATAAATGAATCCACAAGCTAGTTCTTTGGGAACATAAACAAAACTGATGAATATTTAACCAGATTCATCAAGAAAAAAAGAGGACCCAAATTAATAAAATCAGAAATGAAAGAGGAGAAATGACATGGATACAACAGAATTACAAAGAATTGTAAAAAAAAAATACTGTGGAGGACTCCCAGCCAAGATGGAGGTATAGATAGATACACTGTACCTCCTTGCACAACCAAAAGAAGGACAACAAATTTAAAAACAAAAAACAACCACAACTTACAGAAAATCAAACTGTATGGAAGTCTGACAACCAAGGAGTTAAAGAAACATCCAGACTGGTAGGAGAGGCGGAGACGGGCAGCTGGGCAGAGAGGACTCACAGCAAGATGGCGGCTGGTGGGCCAGGATGGGCAAGGCAGTGGCTGGTGGAGCGGGTGGTCCCACATTTTCATGCAGATAAATGGGGAGGAACAACTGGGGAGAGAGACAGACCACACAACTCAGGGTTCCAGTGTGGGGAAATAAAGCCTCAAAACTTCTGACTGAAAAAGTCTATGGGGGTTGAGGCAGCCGAAGAAAACTCCCAGCCTCAGAGGATAGTTCATTGAAGAGACTCACAGGGTCCTAGAATGCACACAAACCCACCCACCTAAGAAACTTTAGAGGCAAGAAGGGGCTGGAAAGAATTATTCAAAGTCCTGAAAGGCAAGGACCTACATCCAAGATTACTCTATCCAACAAAGCTATCATTTAGAATGGAAGGGCAGATAAAGTGCTTCCCAGATAAGGTCAAGTTAAAAGAGTTCATCATCAAGCCTTTATTATATGAAATGTTAAAGGGACTTACGTAAGAAAAAGAAGATGATCAAAAATATGAACAGTAAAATGAGAACAAACTCACAGCTATAAACAACTGAACCTAAAACAAAAACAAAAACAAAAACGAACTAAGCAAACAACTAGAACAGAACAGAATCACAGAAATGAGATCACATGGAGGGTTATCAATAGGGAAGGGGAGAGAGGAATGGGAGAAAAGGTACAGGGAATCAGTAGCATAAATGGTAGGTAGAAAATAGACAGGGGGAGGTTAAGAATACTATAGGAAATGTAGAAGCCAAAGAACTTATCTGTATGACCCAGGACATGAACTAAAGTGGGGGAATGTGGGTGGGAGGGGGTGTGCAGGGCGGAGAGGAATAAAGGGGAGGAAATGGGACAACTAAAATAGCATAATCAATAAAATATACTTTAAAAAAAATTAAAAATACTATGAACAAGTATATGCCAATAAATTGGACAACCTGGGTGAAATGCATAAATTTCTAGAATCATACAATCTCCCAAGACTGAATCAGAAAAAAGAAGAACACATGAGCAGACCAATAACAAATCATGAAATTAAAGCAGTAATTGAAAAACTCCCAGAAACAAAAGTCCTGGATTAGATGGCTTCACAGGTGAATTTTACCAATCATTTACAGATGAATTAACAGCTATCCTTCTCAAACTATTCCAAAAAATTGGAATATACTGGTAAGAGGGGCAGAGATGGGCAGACTCCCAAGAACAGGAAAGACTCACAAGCTCTTTTTACAAGGCCAGTATTATCCTAATTCCAAAACCAGATAAGGACACTACAAACTGTAAACCATACTTTGAAAGAAAGAAAACTATAGGCCAATATCCCTGATGAACATTAATGCAAAAATCCTAAACAAAATACTAGCAAACCAGATCCAGCAATACATTAAAAAGGTCATACACCATTATCAGGAGAGATTTATCCCTAGGGTGCAAGGTTGGTATAATACTCACAAATCAATAAATGTGATACATTACATAAACAAAATGAAAGATAAAAATCACATGATCATATCAATAGATGTAGAAAAAGCATTTGACAAAAATCCAGCACCCATTTATGATAAAAATTCTCAGCAAAGTGGGAATAGAGGGATTACACCTCAACATAATAAAGGCCATATACAAAAAACCTACAGCCAACATCATGCTCAATGGGCAAAAACTAAAACTGTTTCCTCTAACATCAGGAAGAAGACAGAAATGTCCGCTTTCACCACTCTTATTCAACACAGTATTGGAAGCCCTAGTCACAGTGATCAGAGAAGAAGAAGAAATAAAAGGCATCCAAATTGGAAAGGAGGAGGTAAACTGTCATTATTCGCAGACGACATGATAGTGTACAAAGAAAACCCTATAGGCTCCACCAAAAAGCTACTAGACTTTAATAAATGAATGACAAAGTAGCAGGATACAAAATCAATACTCTGAAATCAATGGGATTTCTATACACCAATAATGAACTATCAGAAAGAGAAACTAAGAAAACAATCCCATTTACTATTGCAACAAAAAAGAGGTATCTAGGAATAAATTTAACAAAGGAGGCAAACTATAGGACAAACTATATTATAGTATTCGGAAAACTATAGGACATTGAAGAAAAGAAATTGAGGAAGATATAAATAAGTGGAAGAATATACTATGTTCATGGATTTGAAGAATTAACATTATTAACATGTCCATACTACTCAAAGCAATGTACAGATTCAATGCAATTCCTATTAAAATACCAGTGGCATATTTCATACATCTAGAACAAATATTCCAAAACTGTAAGAACAGACACATAGATCAATGGAATAGAACAGAGAGCCCAAAAATAAACCCATGTCTCTCTATGGTCAATTAATATTTGATGATAGAGGCAAAAGCATATAAAGGAATAAAGAGAGTCTCTTCAATAAATGGTGTTGGAAGAAAAGGACTAGTACTTGCAAAAAAATGAAACTAGACCTCCAACTTACACCATATACTAGAATAAACTCAAAATGTGTAGAAGACTTAAAGTAATGTACCATAAAAATTCTAGAGGAAAATATAGGCAGTAAAATTTCAGCTATCTCGTGTAGCAATATTTTTGCTGATATAGAAGGAGGGCATCCAAAAACATCCAAAATTATTTTCTGTAGGGCAGGCCCATTGTAGTACAGGCTTCCCAAACTACTGAGTGTTCTAGGAACCCATCTGTATCAGTGTAATAGTTGGCATTGTTGTGAGAGGCTGTGTTCAGCTTCTTGATTTCTTATCCAGTCAGCTACCCTGTATCTTTTGTTTGGAGCATTTACCAGGGGTGTCCAACCTGTGGCCTACAGGCCACATGCAACCCAGGATGGCTGTGAATGTGGCCCAACACAAAATCGTAAATTTACTTAAAATATTATGAGATTTTTTTGTGTGTGACTATATGTTGCAATGTATTTAATGTGTGGCTCAAGACAACTCTTCTTCCAGTCTGGTCCAGAGCACCAAAAGGTTGGACAACACTAATTAAGCCATTTACAGTTAAGGTGATTATTGATAGATATGTATTTAGTGCCATTTTATTGTTAGACTATTTTCCTCTGTTTTTTTTCTTTCTCTTTTTCTTCTTTTTGTTAAAGCAAGCCATTTAACATTTGTTGCAGTACTGGTTTGGTGTTAACAAACTCCTTTAGCTTTTTCTTGTCTATGAAGATCCCTATTTCTCCTTCGACTTTATATGATAGCCTTGCTAGGTAAACTAGTCTTGGTTGCAGGTCCTTGCTTTTCATCACCTTGAATATTTCACACCCCTCCCTTCTGGCCTGAAATGTTTCTGTTGACAAATAAGATGACTGTCTAATTGGTGCCCCCTTCTAGGTAATACTTGCTTTTCTCGTGTGGCTTTTAGGATTCTCTCCTTATCTTTAAGCCTTGCCATTTTAATTACGATGTGTGTTGGTGTGGGCTTCTTTGGGTCCAACTTGTTTGAGACACTCTGAGTTTCCTGGACTTATGTGTCTCTTTCCTTCACCAGATTAGGGATATAATTGGTTAATTGGTACAGTTTCAGAGTGGGAAGGTTCCATACATAGATGATGCAGATGGCTGTACAATATCGTGAATGTACTTAATACCAGTTAAAGTACACTTAAAATGGTTAAAATGGCAAATTTTATGTATACCCTACCACAATAACCCCAATAAATTCAATAAAAAAATTGTTTAAAAAAACAGTAAAGAAATCTGGGGGCCTGAAAAACTCCAGAAGACTGGAGGTTCCAGGCAGGGAACATGCACACAGGCCTAAGCAAGGCTTCCCATGTGTGGTATTATAGGAGAAATAAAATGAAAAGCCAAAGGCAGAAAACAGTCTTCTGAGTCTAGGTACCTGCTAGGCAAGTGGGGAGAGCAGAAGAAGCTGTTGAGGAAAAGCTCTGCAAAGAAATCAAAGTTGGGAGCTCCTGCAGGTTCCTCCTGAAAACCAAAGTGGATACATTTGGAGGGAAATAGCACTCAAAGTTTCAGTCAACTAACTGACAACAGCCAAGACCATCTTCTCATTTAACCCTGGTAACTAAAGGTGATAGCATCCATGCTTCACACTAGGGGACATCTTCAGACAGCCAATATGTGTGACCCAGATGCATCTGTAAGAGAATATTTGTATCTCTTTTAAAGTATGTGTTTTGATTCTTGCCTCAGTGTTTAAGAACTACAGGCTTGAGGCCTTAAAAATTGTCATCTGGGAATAAAAAGGCACTCAATTTGATCCTAATATTAAATTTTCTTTTCTAATTAAAAGAAATGATGTAATATTTCCTGCCCCGTGAGCCCAAAGTAGTAAGAAATGGGTAGCATATAACAGTGAACATAACATGTAGGCTGCTAGATCCAGTGGCAGATGCTGACACAAAGAACGGCATCGGCACAGTGGAGTACTGGATGCTGCACACAAAGTTTCACCTTTAGACCTTCAAGAAAAACTTACAAGTGGTGCTCCTCTCTTTATGCTGTTCTGTGCAATGCAGGGAGGATTTGCGATTGAAGAGAATAAAGGCCTGCCCTGAAGACACCCATCCCCTACCATCCAAGGCTCCAAGGACTGCCACAACAAGCTGGTCACCAAATGGTAGCAATGCACAGACCCAGAAGTTCAGGGAAAGTCCAGAGAGAACAAGCAGAGGATAAAATATCTAATAAGAGCCATGAATAGCTGCTGTACCAGAATGGTCTTTAAGGAGGGCAGAAGGACTCTCCCCGAGGATGTAAAGGCTGTTGTTTTATTAGATAGGAGAAAACATGAGCAATGGCCTGTCTCACTCTGCTCCCTCCCTGATCCGCTCTCTCCCCTAAGGCCAAGCCCTGTCTCATCCCCAGTTGATTCCGTGGGTCAACTTATCAAAAGTTTTCTGACCAACATGCCAGTGGGGGATGATCTAAGCATGTTAATGACACCCCTACTCCCCTCTAAGTCCTTTACCAACTGAGAATAGATACAAGGAGATAAAGGAAGATTAGGTAAGGCATTTACTTTATGAAGGAGCTAGACAAGTACACCAGCACCTTCAAAGTCAGGGCTTTTGTGTACTGTGGTAAAAACATGGCCTGAAGCCACCTTAAAGTTTACCTGAGGGGTAGAGAAGCTGAATTTTCAGACCATATCACAGAGTTCACATATAGTAAGAGTACACACACACACTCAGGCAGCTACATGGATTGCCCAGGGCTCCCTCATTCCTTTTGAGATCCAAGAAAAAGCATTTCATGCCATGACCTCCACCACTAATGTGGCTTAGAACATCACCAGCCTAGACAATCAAATGTGTCACCCTTCCCTTCAAGGGAAGGTGTGCACAACAGGGTAGAGAACAAAGCCAGGTGTTTGTTCCATCCTAATCTCCCCATTTCAGTGCATTTATTGGGGGTATCTGGAATACACAAGCAAAAATGTGCCTGCCTTCAGGAAGCCAAATCTATCTGCAGTGATAAGGATATATGTCTCTAGTGTGGCTTGTATGGTAAGTGGTACCCTATACCAGCAGGAGAAATAAGAGGTCCTAGGAGAACCCAGAGGCAGGAGATGGATGTTGTGCCACAGGGCCAAGCTGGGGTAGGGTAAATAGGGCCACACAGGGGAGGAGCCTCCAGAGAAGAGGTGATCTCTGAGGTATCTCTTAAAGGATAGGTAGCTTAGCATTTTCTGGGGAATGAGTGGGAATTTATCTAGTGGAAGAAATGATTTTTAGAGAAACAGAATGTGAAGGCACAAATATATGCACCACCAGCTCATTTGTATGTTTGGAGATGAAAGGAACTTGGTGGTCCAGGGCAGAAAGGTAGGGCAGTAGGCTAAGGGACTTCAATTTATCTTGTAGGCAGTGAGAAACTTTTGGGTTTTTTTTTTTTTCTTTTCACTTCTTTAAACAAATTTCCCCAACATATAATTAAGGAAATTTCTGAGCATTCAAAAAAGCTGAAAGCACTATACAGAAAACACTCATATCTACCATCTGGATTCTATAACGAACACCTTGCATTCTTTGCTTTATCGTAAGTCCATCCACCCCTTTCTTATTTCTGTGATGCATTTCAAACTTGAGAGGCCTCCTCTGAGTGCTTCTGTGATGCATTTCAAAGAAAGTCACAGACATTGGTACACTTCTTCTCTAAACATTATACAGAGTTCCACATTTGCTTATGATTCCCTTTTAAGGTACATTTTACATATAGTAAAATAAACAAATCTTATGTTTGATGTCTTGGTAGATGCATGTACCTGCAAAACTCATACTCTCACTAAAACACAGAATGTTAGCATCATCCCAGAAAGTTCTCTCATGTCCCTGCCCAATCACATCCCAGTCCTGGTAAGCATGGATCTCATTTCTAACACAAAAATTATTTTGAAAGTATAACAACTTCACATGTTTGGGCTCATATAGTATGTGCTCTTGTTTTCTTTGGCTTCCTTCACTCAGCATAATGTTTTTGACATTTATCCATGTTTTTATGTGTATTAGTAATTCATTCCATCGTACAAGTATATAAGTATATCATAAATTGCCTATCCACGTATTCTCCTATTGATACTTGGGCTGTTCCCAGTTTTTTGTTTTTGTTTTGCTATTATAAATAAAGCTGCCATGAGCATTTTTACAACTCTTCTCTTGAATATGTGAAATTGCTGGGTCACTGGATAGGTCTATGTTCAGTTTTATAAGAAACTTTACATTCCCACCAACAACGTATATGAGAGTTTCAGTTGCTCCATACCCAGACCAATATTTGGTATTTTCAGTCTAATTTTAGCCATACTTGGTGTGCTGTGATATCTCATGTGGTTTTAATTTGCATTTTCTTAAAGAAAATGATTTTAAGCATCTTCATATAACTTCTTTTGTGAAGTTCCTTTTCAAATCTTATGGTAGTTTTTAAACTGGGCTATCTTTTCATTTTTATACAATTGTTTTAAGCACAAGTCTGACAAAATCAGTTCCCTGATGGTTCTCTCTGGCAGCTGTATGGAAGACAAACTGGATCCAGGAAACCAGTTAAGAGGTTAAGGTAATGACCCTGGGCTTGAACAAAGGCAAAGAGATTCAAAAGATACTAAGGAGAGGACTTCTGGCATGAGGGAATGAGGAGTACAATAAATCATCTCCTGAAAAAGCCACTCTAACCCTGGACAATCAAAGATAGCCATTTCAGGAAACAGTGAGAACAGCTGGAATCTAGCCTTTTTGCCCAGGGTTGCTCTCAGTTCCCTTTCCCCTGGATTAGTTCAACTGGGGAAGGGTGAATAGGCCACAAAAGCCAGCAACTGTACTGCAGCTGCTAAATGGGACCCATGTGGCTTGTCACTTTGTCAGTAAATGTGGCAATTTCAGTGGCAAGTGAATAGAGAGAGCCAGCAGCTTCTTTAGCCTTAACAAGCCACCAACCAGTAAACTCAACAGGGATTTAATAGGGAGGTGGGACAACAGATGCAATCTGCTAACAAGAGACTGTCACTGTGACCTACAAACAAAATATGGGGCTCCTATAAGGCCAGCAGAAATGTTTTCTTGAGAAAAAAATATATAACAGATAACATTATTTCAAAATACACTCTAAAACTATAGTTGAGTCCATGTGCCTAAGACCCAAGCTTGGAAAAATGTATGGATTATGATTGTTTTTAGGCCAAAGATCATCATTTACTTAAATGTAAGTTTTATCTTCACTAATGGCATTAGTATGTTGGCACAGAGGATAGTGTCTGAGAATTTCATCATGTGCTTATCATAGCCATGTTTCAGTTTCACGTGTGTATTTTTGCCAGGACTCTTTTTATCTTCTTTTACTGACATCTATAATGACAGAGGGTGTAACTTAAGCTAACAATGGATTATTCTTTACAAGAGAAGTTCAAATATGATCCTAATTAAAGAATTTCCTAACACTTCCTCCTTGCTAAAGCATGTACAATTATTAAGGAAACCCCTCGACATGTCATTCAGACTCCTATTCATATGCATGTGTACATACACTACTACTGCCCTCATCTCCCAATGTGGAAATACCATTTGTCACCCAGGAGTAACTGGCTCATTTGCTGGGTTTGCCATTTAAATATTCTATGTTCTCTCACCTTTAACTGGAACATAATAAATACAAGAACAAAGGAAACAAAATATAACCAGAGACACTGAAGTTAAGAACAATCTAACAATAGCCAGGGGGGAGTGGGGAGGGGACATGGTGAAAGGGGATTACAGGAACTACTATAAAGGACACATGGACCAAATCGAGGGGGAGGGTGGAGGTGGGGAGGGAGGTGGGACTGGCTGGGGTGGGGTGGAGGGATGGGGAGAAAAGGCACACAACTGTAATTGAATAACAATAAAAAATTAAAATTATTTTAAAAAATAATAAAAAAATAAATGTTCCATGTGCTCCTGACATCTTCAAGTTTCATTTAGAGGCCTTTAGAGCTTTTTACTCAAGATGACACTGCCTAGAAACGTGTTTTGAAGGGCAGATTTGGCTGTGGTATCCCTTCATTAGAAGAGAACACTGCTCCCCTATGAAAGGCACACAGTTCCTGCAAGAAGGGAGAAAATGACAGTACCACAGCCAGGATTACAACTAGATACACTCACAACTTTTTATAACTGCAACAACTTACCATCACAAGTTACAACCACAACTTGCCATCAGAACAGGTTACCATCATGAATGTTATAATGACCAACCATCATACAAGTTGCAATCTTAATATATCATCATAACAGGTTACAACCATAAGTAACAATTACAAATCACAACCATATTCTGTTTTGTCATATCAATTCTGGTTCATATTTTCTCCATACTAGGATCAAATCCTGACATAAAGTATGATAAAAGGTTTACATATTGGGCATTTGGGGGAATTAAAGATATCTCGCAATAGGGGAGGATGTGACTATGAAGGGCTAGCATGAGGAAATTGTCTTGTGATGGAACAGTTCTGCATCCTGCATCCTAATTTTGCTCATGGTTACTAAAATCTACACCTGTGATACAATTTAATAGACCTAATGCATACATGTGCACACATACACAAGTGCATGTGAAATGTAATGAAATTTAAATAAAGTCTATAAATGGTAGTGGAAAAATATAATAAAGATTAAATTAAAAATAAAGTATATACTTTATAACAATATTGTACCAATATCAGCTTCCTGGTTTTGACAATGTACTATTTTTATGTAAGACAGGGGGGTGACAGATACACAGGAATATCCCTGAACAATTTTTACAATTTGTTGTGGGTCTTAAACTATGTAAAAGTAAAAATATATTTTAAAAGATGTTTGGCTTGCTATGGGTCTCTTTAAAAAGTTTTTGTTAAAATGATTTTTGCTTCTCCAATCCCAAGGGTCATAGGCTCCCCAGGTGGAGGACATCTTCCCAATGAGTCCTGTGAGTGTCAGTTACTCTAACTTGTGCTGCCTTGGCCAATAATTTTTCCTAGTATAGAGACTTTAACCCATGCAGCACCGTAGGTTAATGAACATCAAGGGAAATGTGTGAAACAAGTTCTGGTCACTTTTCTCCAAATTGTCTTATAAACTCTCCTTCTTAAGCTGCACATCCCACAACATTCCAAGGAAACCACAAGCTGCAAGCAGGGATGTCTGGGAACTACCTGACCAGAGGCTAACAATGGCTCAATCCACCTACTGACCATGTAATCACATTTTGAATGAGAATAAGGTACTTGGATGGATCAATACTCCTACCTCTACCCTTGTCAGGGTTGTAGTCACCACCCCCTAATATGTCTTCAAGATCCTTGTCTGAAAAACCTGGAGAAAAAAATATATACACTTCAATGCCAAAAAACATTTTCCAGTGACAAGAAACTTAGGTTAATGTTGCCCAACACCCCCAGAAAATGACTGCCACTTCAGAATGTCTTTGATGAACGTGGTAGGCAAAATTCTAAAATGGCTGCCAAGATTCCCTCCCACTAATACACACATCCTATATAATATCCCATTACTTTGGGTGTGAACAGGACCATGAATAAGATGGCTATTGCTCCCATGGGGCCAGCTTGCTCACTGCAGGCTCAAGATCAGACATCCCACATAGAAAACAAACAAATAAATACTTTTTCTAATGAGATGGATGATAATATTAACAAAAGTGAATGGTGAGTGTTACATAATGAAATGTGGCATTATTTGGAAGGTCAAAAGACCTGGGGACACCAGTATTTTCTAAATGACCAAGGAACAATGTAGAAAATCAACAATGGGTAAAAGTTCCATTGAAAGTGCAAGAGAGTTCTGTGGGGTCTAATTCAACAACAGGAAGCTCATTGATACAGTTTCACATTCTACACTGCATTTAACATCAAATAAACATGCACTGGTCGAGTTTATTTTTAGTGTCTTATCAAAGAATGTCCACAATGATCTTAAAAGTTTATTAAAATATTCCTCCCTTTTCCAGTTGCATATCAATTTGAAGTTAGATTTCCTTCATATACTTCAATCATTGCAACATGTTATAACAAGTGAATCCAGAACCAGCAGTGAGACTCTAGCTCTTCCACTAAAAGAGCCATCATACAAATTGGCAAATATGTACAAAAAATATTTTTACTAAATTCCTTTTTTGTCTTGCCAAGCATAGTTACTTCTTACAAAATGCTATTTAGCAGTGACCAGTGTGGCTCAGTTGGTTGGGTGTCATCCTGCAAACCGAGCGGTCACCAGTTCAGTTCCTTGTCAAGGTACATGCCTAGGTTTTGGGTTTGGTCCCCAGTCAGGGTGCATATGAGGCAACATATTGATATTTCTCTCCATCTCTTTCTCAATTCCTTTCCCTCCCTCTAAAAATAAATTAATAAAAAATAAAAGCCCGCCCTGGCTGATTTGGCTCAGTGGATTGAGCGCCAGCCTGCAAACCAAAGGGTCACTGGTTCGATTCCCAGTCAGGGCACATGCCTTGGTTGTGGGCCAGGTTCCTGGTTGGGGGAGCATGACAGGCAACCACACATTGATGTTTTTCTCCCTCCCGTCCCCTCTAGAAATAAATAAAATCTTTAAAAAATAAAATAAATAAAAAATAGAAGCCCATGGCCTTAAAAATATGCTATTTATACTAACATGCATGGGTTTATTGTTGTTCATTTATAATTAATAAATAATTTTTAGTTTTAAGTTCAAAGATGATAAATATTGATAGATGTAACCCACATAAGCAAAATCCCTTGAGATCTTCAAAAATTTTGGGAATCCAAAAAAAGTTTGAGAATACTGTCATAGGGTTCTCCTATGTCTTGAAGTGCTCCGAGCTCTGCCAGGCCAGGAGTGGCTCTGTGGACTGTTGTAGTTAATGAGCTACAACTCAACTAGGGAGCTACAGTGCTGATCAGTGCTTTCAACCACCTGCAACTTACCTCCTCCTCCCACACTTGGTTTCCTGTGGCCATCATCTCGATCACTCCAATCATCCAAAGCATCAGCCAAGTCAAAATCACTTGCTTTATAAAAGAGAAAGTCAATTGGTTAAATGAGAGGTAGCTCATTTGGACACTATCCCAGAGGGAGCACCATGTGGTCTTTCTTCACTGCCTTCCTCAGAGCAGTGAGTTACCTGCAGGCTTTGCTGGAGCTCTGGTAGTTCCTGGCCTCTTGGTAGTGGTGCTGACATGGTCCCATCTCTCTAAAAGAGGGAGGGGAGATAGCAAAGGGAACATATTTAGTAACAAAATATAGCAGCCAGGAAACTAGCTCAGGAAAGTCACATCACGAGTAGAGTACCCTTGTCTTGGTCCTTGAGATCCCTCTATGGCCTCTTGGAATCATTTATTGAAGGATGACAAAAAGACGTAGAAGGTTTAAATGAAACAAGTTCTGGTCACTTTTCTTCAGTGGATGGTTGGTGAGGCAGATGTGGTCCTACATGAGACTGGGAGATTACTGGACCTGGGGCTTCATCCCAGATCTGCTGGAAATGACCACAGGGCCCAGTGAGTTGCAGAGCTTAAGCATGACCCTTGAGAGCTTCAAGCCTTGGCTTCCATCACTATCAACTTGGCAGCATAACTATAGACACTACTGCTCATATATACATGGGGGTTATGTTCCCAGTTGAGTACAGGAGTAAAAACTGAAAGCGGTTATAATACCAAGGATATATTTTATATCAGTGTATTAACTACTGTAAATATTAGGTGTACAGACTTAACCATACTCCATTAAAATTACGGAATTCTTTCACATCAATTACATGTCATACCATGCACACATTTCCCAATAGTTTCTTTTCTTAAGTATCAAGAATATACTGTAACCATTACAACTATTGAAAGCATTAGAGGGGGAAAAATTAAGTAACAGGAAGGGCAGGAATGTAACAGGTTTAGGTTTATATACAGCAATCACTCAATAATTTTTGACTATTAAGGGAAAAAACAGCAAAAATAGAAATTAATTGAAAGCAAAAGAATGGATACAGCTATAGAATGCAAATAGTAACCATATGAGAGATGGAATAACTATATCATAGACTTTAAGACAAACATTATTACGAGAGTCAAAGAGTGACATTTTATAATGATGAAAGGATAAATCCAGCAGGAAGATATACAATTTTAAACATATATGTATCTAACAACAAAACCCAAAAATACATGAAGCAAAAATGACAAAATTGAAGGGAAAAATAGACAATCTGAGTTAGAAAAATTGAAACGGAAATATAAGACAAGCAACACTAGACCTAACAGCCATCTACAGGACACACCACCCAATAACAGGAAATACATTCTACTCAAGTACACGTGCAACATATGCTAGGCTACAAAACAAATCTCAGTATATTTAAAAGGAGTGAACTCATACAAATTCTATTCTCCAACAACAAGAGAATGAAAATAGTAATCATTAAGAGAAGGTCATTTGGAAAATTCACAATTATATGGATATTAAAGAACAAAGTCCTAATAGCCAAAGGATCAAAGAAGAAATCACAACAGAAATTATAAAACACTTTGAGATAAACGAAAATGAAAACACAATATAGCAAAAATTATGTTGCTGTAAAAATAGTGCTCAGAGGGAACTTTGTAGCTGTAAGCATCTATATTTTTAAAAATCTCAAATGAAAAGCCTAACACTTTCATATTAATAAACTATAAATGAAAAAAGAAACTAAACCCAAATCAAGCATAAGGAAGAAATTATTAAAGCAGAAATCAATGAAACAGAAAATATATAATAACAGAGAAGGTAAACAAAACCAAAACATTGATTATTTCAACAAAATTGACAATCTGGCAGCAGACTGTCCAAGATAAAAAGAAATACCAAAGTTACTAATGTCAGGAATGACAGAAAGGACAGTATCACCAACCTAAAAGAAGTTTAAAAAAAAGGCTTATTAAGGAATACTATAAACAACTGTATTATAATAAATTAGACAACCTAGATGAAATGGACAAATTCCCATTAATACACAAACTATCAAAACTGAATCAAGAAGAAACAGAAAATCTGACTAGACTTATAGCAAGTAAAGAGATTAAATCAGTCATTTAAAAACTTTCAAAAAAGAAAACCCCAGAAACAGAGGCTTCATTGGCAATGTCTACCAAATGTTTAAAGAAATATTAACACCAATTCTTCTTAAACTCTTCCAAAAAGAAGAGAATGGAAGACTTCCCAATTCATTCTAGGAGGCATTAATAACAAAGCCAGATGAATCCACCACAAGATAACTACAAACCTACATGCCTTATGAATAGATGCAAAATCCTCAACAAAATACTAGCAAAACAAATCCAGCAGCATATTAGGGTTATATGCCATGACCAAGTGGGATGATTCCAGAAATGCAAGGGTAAGTTCAACATAACAAAAATTAGTCACTGAAATATGCAATGTTAATAAACAAAGGGAAATAAAACAAGATCATCTCAATACATGCAGAAAAAGCATTTTATAAAAGTTAACATCCAGCATAATCAATAAATATATCAAAAAAAAAGTTAACATCCATTTATTGTAAAAAGAATCAATTTTTATCTAGGAATAGACGGAAATTTCCTTAACCTGATAAAGAGCATCTATGTAAAATCCACTGTAAACATCATTCTTAAATATGAAAGACTGAAAGCTTTTCTCCTAGGCTCAGCAACGAGATACAGATGTCTGCTCTCACCACTCCCATTCAATATTGTATTGGAAGTTCTAGACAGGAAAATTAGGCAAGACAAAGAAAAAATGTCTAGATTGGGAAGAAAGAAGTAAAATGATGTCTAGTCAAAGATGACATGGTCTTTTATATAGAACCCTAATGAATCCAGACTTATATCCCCCAAAAAACTATTAGACAGTATGTTAAGCAAAGTTGCAGCATATGAGGTTGATACACAAAAATCAATTGTATTTTTATATAATATTAGCAATGCTCAATCTGAAAAGGAAAATAAGAAAATGATTCCATTACAGTAGCAGCAAGAAGAATAAAATTCTTAGGAATAAATTTAACTGAGGATGTGTAAAGACTTGTACACAAAGAGCTACGAACCTACGTTGAAATGAATTTAAGATACCTAAAAAAATGAAACAACATCAAAAGTTCATAGATTAGAAGACTCAATATTGTTAAGATGGCAATATTCTAAATTAATGTACATATTCTATGCAATCCCTACCACAATTCCAATGACCTCCCTTTTTTTTGAAATAGATAAACTAACCCTAAAATTCATTTGCAATTGTATTGAACTCTAAATAGCCAAAGTAATCTTGAAAAACAACAAAATCAGTGTCACACTTCCCAATTTCAAAAACTACTACAAAGCTACAATAAACAAAACAGTGTGATACTGGCATAATAATATATATAGATAGATCAATTTTATAGAATTGAGATTCCACACAAACCTCTCATACTTATGGTCAACTGATTTTCAAAAGGATGCCAAGACAATCCAGTAGAGGAAAGAATTGTAGTTTTAGCCAATGGTACTTGAACAACTGGATATCCACATGCAAAAAAAAAAAAAAAAAATGATGTTGAACCCCTACCTCACAACATATGCAACAATTACCTCAAAAAGGATCACAGATATAATATAAGAAATACAACCATAAAAAACGTACAAGAAAATAAAGGGATAAATCTTCATGACCTTTGATTTGGCAACATAGTTTTAGAGATGAAACCAAAAGCATGAGCAACAAAATTAAAAAAGATAAACTAAACTTCATCAAAATTAAAACCTCTGTGCACCTAAGCACACTTTCAAGAAACCAAAAAGGCAACCTAAAAAATGGGAGAAAATATTTGTAAATCATATATCTGATAAAGGCCTAGCATCCAGAATGTACCAAGATACAGTCATCAGGAAAATGCAATCAAAAACCAAAATAAGGTTCTACTTCACACTTACTAGGATGGCTATGATTAAAAAATATAGATTAATGACATAAAAAACTTGAACTGTAAACCTGTAAGAATAAAACACAGAAAAAAAAACTTTCTTTTTTCTATTTTATTTTTTAAAATTATTTTCTTGTTTTTCAATTACAGTTGACTGCATTTACCCCGACCAATCCCCTAACCCCGGCCATCCTCACCTCTCTATATTGTTCCGAACCGCCCCCCTCCTTGGTTTTCTCCAGGTGTTCTTTATAATTGTTGCTGAAAACACTTCCTACTCCCCCCCCATTATCCCTTCCCCCCTCCCCTATGGTAACTGTCAATTTGTTCTTAATTTCAATGGCTCTGGCTATATTTTCCATCATTCTTTGCTTTGTTGATTAGGCTCCACTTAAAGATGAGATCATATGGTCTTTTTCCCTCACTGGCTGGCTTATTTCACAAAGCATAATGCTCTCCAGTTCCATTCATGATGATGCAAACCGTAGGAGCTCCTTCTTTCTTTCTGCTGCACAGTTTTCCATCCTGTAAATGTACCATCGTTTTTTGATCCATTCATTTACTGAAGGACACTTAGGTTGCTTCCAGTACTTGGCTATTGTAAATTGTGCTGCTATGAACATTGGGGTGCACAGGTTCTTTTGGATTGGGGTTTCAGGGTTCTTAGGGTTCCCTTTTCATCCACATCCTCTCCAACACTTGTTGTTTGTTGATTTGTTTCTGATGGTCATTCTGACCTGTGTGAAATAGTTTCTCATTGTGGTTTCAATTTGCATCTCTCTGATGGCTAGTGATGCTGAGCATTTTTTCATATGTCTCTGGGCCCTCTGTATGTCCTCTTTGGAGAAGTGTCTGTTCAGGTCTCTTGCCCATTTTTTAATTGGGTTGTTTGTCTTCCTGGAGTGGAGTCATGTGAGTTCTTTATATATTTTTGAGATCAAACCCTTTTCTGACGTATCATTGGCAAATATGTTTTCCCATACTGTTGGTTCTGTTTTAATTTTAATGCTGTTTTCTTTAGCTGTGCAGAAGCCTTTTATTTTGATGAGATCCCATTTGTTTATTCTTTCCTTTACGTCCCTTGCTCTAGAAGACATATTAGTGAGAACATTGCTGTGTGGAATATCTGAGATTTTCCTGCCTATGTTCTCCTCTAAACTTTTATCACGTCATGACTTACATTTAAGTCTTTTATCCACCTTGAATTAATTTTTGTGTATGGTGTAAGTTGGTGGTTTAGTTTCATTTTTTTGTATGTAGCTGTCCAGATCTCCCAACACCATTTGTTGAAGAGGCTATTTTTACTCCATTTCATACTGCTGCCTGCTTTGTCAACTATTAATTGACCATAGAGACTTGGGTTTACTCCTGAGCTCTCTGTTCTGTTCCATTGCTCTATGTGTCTGTTCTTAGGACACTACTAGGCTGTTTTGATTACAGTGGCCTTGAAATACAGTTTGATATCAAGTATTCTGATCCCTCCTACTTTGTTCTTCTTAAAATTGCTGCAGGTATTCAGGGTCATTCATGGTTCCATATAAACTTTTCATATGTTTATTCTAAATCTGAGAAATATGTCATGGGTACCTTAATAGGGATTGTGTTGAATCCATAAATTCCTTTGGATATTATGGACATTTTGATGATGTTAATTCTTCCAATCCATGAACATACTACATGTTTCCATTTGTTTATGGTTTCCTTAACTTCTTTCTACAGTATTGTGTAGTTTTCGGAGTACAGAACTTTTACCTCCTTTATTAGGTTTGTTTTACTTGTTGCTATATCAAATGGGATTTTTTTCCTGGTTTCTCTTTCTGATATTTCACTGTTGGTATACAAAAATGTCTTTTTATTTTTTTTAATTTTTCACGGTTATTCATTCACACTTGTGTGCCTTTTCTCCCCATCCTTCCACCCCACCCCAGCTGAAACCCCCTCCCTACCCCAACTCCACCCTCCCCCTTGATTTTGTCCATGTGTCCTTTATAGTACTTTCTGTAATTCCCCTCTCCTCACTATCCCCTCCCCACTCCCCCCTGCCCATTGTGAAATTGTTCTTAATTTCAATGTCTCTGGTTTTATTTTGTTTCCTTTTTTCTTCTATTTATTATGTTCCAGTGAAAGGTGAGATCATATGGTATTTGTCCCTCACTGTCTGGCTTATTTCACTTAACATAATGCTCTCCAGTTTCATCCATGCTGTTGCAAAGGGTATAAGCTCCTTCTTTAACTCTGCTGCATAGAATTCCACTGTGTAAATGTACCATAGTTTTTTGATCCACTCATTTGCTGATGGGCACTTAGTTTGCTTCCAGTACTTGGCTATTGTAAATTGTGCTGCTATGAACATTGGGGTGCACAGGTTCTTTTGGATTGGGGTTTCAGGGTTCTTAGGGTATAATCCCAGCAGTGGAATTGCTGGGTAAAAGGGCAGTTCCATTTTTAGTTTTCTGAGGAAATCCCATACAGTTTTCCACAGTGGCCTCCCAGTCTGCATTCCCAGCAACAGTGCACTAGGGTTCCCTTTTCTCCGCATCCTCTCCAACATTTGTTTGTGGATTTGTTTATGTTGGCCACTCTGACTGGTGTGAGATGGTACCTCATTGTGGTTTTAATTTGCAACTCTCTGATGACTAGTGATGCTGAGCATCTTTTCATATGTCTCTGGGCCCTCTGTATGTCTTCCTTGGAGAAGTGTCTGTTCAAGTCCTTTGCCCATTTTTTAATTGGGTTGTTTGTCTTCCTGGAGTGCAGTCCTGTGAGTTCTTTATATATTTTGGAGATCAGACCCTTGTCTGAGGCGTCATTGGCAAGTATGTTTTCTCATATGGTTGTTTCTCTTTTCATTTTAATTCTATTTTATTTAGCCATGCAGAAGCTTTTATTTAGATGAGGTTCCATTTGTTTATTCTTTCTTTTATGTCCCTTGCTTTAGGGGACATGTCTGTGAGGATGTTGCTGCATGGAATATCTGAGATTTTCCTGCCAACGTTTCCCTCGAGGACTTTTATGGTGTTATGACTTATATTTAACTTTTATCCATCTTGAGATTATTTTTGTGTGTGGCGTAAGTTGGTGGTCAACTTTCAGTTTTTTATACGTAGCTGTCCAGTTCCCCCAACACCATCTGTTCAAGAGGCTGATTTTGCTCCATTTTATGCTCCTGCCTCCTTTGTCAAATATTAATTGACCGTAATGATTGAGTTTACTTCTGGGCTCTCTCTTCTGTTCCATTGGTCTATGTGCCTGTTTTTATGCCAGTACCAGGCTGTGTTGATTACAGTGGCCTTGTAATACAGTTTGATATCAAGTATTGTGTTCCCTCCTGCTTTGTTCTTCTTTCTCAAAATTGCTGCAGCTATTTGGGGTCGTTTATGGTTCCATATAAATTTCTGAAATGTTTGTTCTATATCTGTGAAATATGTCATGGGTATTCTAATAGGGATTGCATCTATAAATTGAATCTATAAATTGTTTTGGGTAGTATGGCCATTTTGATGGTGATAATTCTTCCAATCCATGAGCATGGTGCATGCTTCCATTTGTTTGTGTCTTCCTTCATTTCTTTCTTCAGTGTTGTGTAGTTTTCTGACTGCAGGTCTTTTACCTCCTTGGTTAGGTTGATTCCTAGGTACTTTATTTTTCTTGTTGCTATATAAAATGGGATTTTTTCCCTGATTTCTGCTTCTGCAGTTTTGTTGTTTGTATACAGGAATGCCTTTGATTTCTGAGTATTGACTTTGTATCCAGCTGTTTTGCCAAATTCATTTATTAGGTCAAGTAGTTTTTTGGTGGAGTCTATAGGATTTTCCATGTACACTATCATGTCGTCTGCAAACAGTGACAGTTTCATTTCCTCCTTTCCAATTTGGATGCCTTTTATTGCTTTTTCTTGTCTGATTGCTGTGGCTAGGACTTCCAATACTATGTTGAATAGGAGTGGTGAGAGAGGACATCCTTGTCTTGTTCCTGATCTTAGTGGGAAAGCTCTAAGTTTTTGTCCATTGAGTATGATGTTGGCTGTAGGTCTCTCATATATGGCCTTTATTATGTTGAGGAATGCTCCCTTTATTCCCACTTTGCTGAGTGCTTTTATCAGAAATGGGTACTGTATCTTGTCAAATGCTTTTTCCGCATCTATTGATATAATCATGTGATTTCTGTCTTTGCTGTTGTTGATGTGAAGTATTATGTTTATTGATTTGCGAATATTGTACCATCCTTGCATCCCTGGGATGAATCCGACTTGGTCATCGTGTATAATCTTTTTAATGTATTGCTGGATGCGGTTTGCCAATATGTTGTTGAGAATTTTAGTGTCTATGTTCATCAGTGATATTGGCCTGAAGTTTTCTTTCTCTGTTGTGTCTTTATCTGGTTTGTGGATAAGGATGATGCTGGCTTCATAAAAAGAGTTTGGGAGTCTTCCATCAGTTTGGATTTTTTCAAATAGTCTGTGAAGGACAGGGGTTAGCTCTTCCTTAAATGCTTTGTAGAATTCTCCTGTGAAACCATCTGGTCCAGGGCTTTTGTGTGTTTGGGAGTTTTTTGATGACTGCTTTAATTTCATCTGCTGTTATTGGTCTGTTCAATTTTTCTGCTTCTTCTTCATTCAGTTTTGGAAGATTATATTTTTCTAGAAATGTGTCCATTTCACCTAGGTTTTTAATTTCTTGGCATACAGTTCTTTATAGTAATTTCTTACAATCCTTTGTATTTCTGTGGTATCAGTTGTAATCTCTCCTCTTTCATTTCTAATTGTGTTTATTTGGATCCTCTCTCTTTTCTTCTTCATGAGCCTACTTAAAGGTTGTCAATTTTTTTTTATCTTTTCAAAGAACCAGATCCTGGATTCATTGATCCTTAGAATTGTGCTTTTAGTCTCTATGTCATTTAACTCTGCTCTGATCTTGGTTATTTCCTTCCTTCTGCTTGCTCTGGGCTGTCTTTGTTGTTGTTCCTCCAGTTCTTGTAGGTATAGGGTTAGGTTGTTTGCTTGAAATGTTTCTGTCTTTTTAAGGTAGGCCTGTATTGCTATGAAATTCCCTCTCAGGACTGCGTTTGCTGTCTCCCATAGGTTTTGGGTTGTTGTGAGTTCATTTTCATTTGTTTCCAGAAAGTTTTTGATTTCTTCCCTAATCTCGTTCTTGACCCATTTATTGTTTAATAGCATTCCATTCAGGCTCCATAATTTTGAGTGTTTTGGGCTTTTTCCTTTGCGGTTGGTTTCTAGTTTCAGTCCCTTGTGGTCAGAGAAAATGCTTGATATGAGTTCAATTTTCCTGAATTTGTTGAGGCTTGCTTTATGTCCTATCATGTGGTCTATCTTTGAAAAAGTTCCATGGACACTTGAAAAGAATGTGTATTTTGCTTCTTTGGGATGAAAAGCTCTGTATATATCAGTTAAGTCCATTTCCTCTAGGATATTGTTAAGTGACACAATGTCTTTGTTGATATTTTGTTTGGAAGACCTGTCCATTTTTGACAGTGGGGTGTTAAAGTCCCCTACTATAATTGTGTTGCTGTCGAAATCTTTCCTGAATTCCTCCAAGATTTTCTTTAGGTATTTGGGTGCTACTATGTTGGGTGCATATATATTTACAATGTTTATGTCTTCTTGGTGGATTCTTCCTTTGAGTATTGTGAAGTGACCTTCTGGGTCTCTCTTTATGGCCCCTCTTTGGAAGTCTATTTTGTCTGATATGAGTATTGCTACTCCTGCTTTTGTTTCCTGTCCATTTGCTTGGAAAGTTTGTTTCCAGCTCTTCACTTTCAGTCTGCGTAGGTCTTTTGTCCTGAGATGGGTCTCTTGTAGGCAGTGTATGTGTGGGTGATGTTTTCTTATCCATTCAGCTATTATATGTATTTTCATTGGAGCATTTAATCCATTCACATTTACGGTTATGATCGATAGGTAGTTATTCATTGCCATTTTTTCTTACCTGTGTTCCCCTCTCTTTCTCTTTTCCTTCCTTTCCTTAAAGCAGTCCCTTTAGCATCTCGTGCAGAGCTGGTTTGGTGGAAGTGTATTCTTTTAGACTTCTTTTGTCTGGGAAACTCTTTATTTGTCCTTCTATCTTGATTGAGAGCCTTGCTGGGTAAAGTAGTCTTGGTTGCAGGCCTCTGGTTCTCATTACTTGGAATATTTTTTGCCATTCTCTTCTGGCTTGGAGCGTTTCCATTGAGAAGTCAGTTGCTAACCTCATTGGGGCTCCCTTGTATGTTACTTACTGTTTCTCCCTTGCTGCCTTTAAGATCCTCTCTTTGTCTTGCAATTTTGCCATTTTAATTATGATGTGTCTTGCAGTGGGCCTCTTTGGGTTCCTCTTGCTTGGGACTCTCTGTGTTTCCTGGATTTGGGTGACTTTTTCTCTCATCAGAATAGGGAAATTTTCCATCATTACTTTTTCAAACAGGTTTTCTATCCCCTGCTCTTCTTCTTCTCCTTCGGGTATCCCTATTATACGGATATTATTATGTTTTATGTTGTCCTGCATTTCCCTTAATCCCTCTTTATTGTTTCTGAGCCTCTTTTCCTTTTCTTGCTCTTTCTGGGTGTTTTTTTCTACTTTGTCCTCCAGCTCGCTGATCCGATCCTTTGCTTCATCAAGTCTGCTTTTCATTCCTTCTACTGTGTTCTTCAATTCAGAAATTGTCTTCTTCATTTCCTCTTGGCCCTTGTTGATAGTTTCTATTTCCTTTTTCATGTTGATATAGTTTGCAGTGAGTTCATTGTAGTTTCCCTGTAGTTTCTGGTAGTTCTCTTTGAGCTCAGAGAGCTCAGTGAGCTTCCTGATGACCATTGCTTTGAACTCAGTATCTGATAGTTGACTTGCCTCTTTTTCAGTTAGCATTCTTTCTGAGGCTTCCTCCTTTCCTTTCATTTGGGGATTGTTTCTTTGTCTTCCCATTATTTGTGAGACTCTTGTTGTTAGCCTCTGCTTCTTAAATTGACCTATTCTGACTCCCTGGGTTTATGGTATGAAGTTCTATGGTAGAATGCCAATGGGATTCTGTGGTGCTGTCTCCTTAATCTCTTGTGCTCACTGGTCTTGAGTTGACGTTTATGGGTATAACACGGTCTAACTCTTGTCTTTTCAGCACTCCAGGTTTTATTGTCTCACATGTGGGAAAAAGTGAAGGGGGGGGGAGAAGAAAATAAAAGGGAAGGATGGGAAAAGGGAATAGAAAAATAAAGGAAGGAAGGAAGAAGGAATAAAGAAAGTTCGGAGGCAAGATAAGAGGGAATTTTAACGAAAGTTAAAACAAAAGAATAAATAAAAGAAGGCAGGAAGAAGGAATAAAAAGGTAAAGGATGGAAGGGAGAAGGAATAAAAAAAGAAAGAAGGACAGAAAGGAAGAAGGATTTCAGGGGTAAAGGAGGAAAGGAAAGAAAAAAAAAAGTCTTCTGCTGGCTTTAAACTGGTCTGGTTAGTTCTGCTGGTCTTCCTGTCGTCAGATCTTTCAATGTCCTCTATCTTTGGTCTCCGATCTTCATATATGCTGGAATACTGTTGGCTGTTCGCTCTGCTCCTCAGATCAGCTAGGTGTTTCACTGGTGTTGAGGGGAAGTGGACCCCACTCCCACCTATCTCACCGCCATCTGAAATCTCCCTCTATCACCTTTCAGAGATATGTTACTGGCTGGTAGTTTTCTTCAGGCAGATAGGGCAGAGGAGGAGTCCCCTTTTTCTCTCCTTTCCCAAGACCAGGACTGATCTTCATCAGATCTTTCAACGTCCTCTATCTTTGGTCTCTGATTTTCATATATGCTGGAATACCGTTGGCTGTTTGCTCTGCTCCTCAGATCAGCTAGGTATTTCACTGGTGTTGAGGGGACGTGGACTGCGCTCCCACGTATCTCACCGCCATCTTCTCCCCCACATAAAAATGTCTTTGATTTCTGAGTATTGACTTTGTATCCAACTGTTTTGTAAAATTCATTTATTAGGTGAAATAGTTTTTTGGTGGAGGTATAGGATTTTCTCTGTACAATATCATGTCATCTGCAAACATTGACAGTTTTGTTTCCTCTTTTCCAATTTGCATGCCTTTTATTTCTTTTTCTCGTCTGATTGCTGGGGCTAGGACTTCCAATACTATGTTGAATAGAAGTGGTGAAAGTGGACATCTTTGTCTTGTTCCTGGTCTTAGTGGGAAAGTTTTTGGTTTTTGCCCATTGAGTATGATGTTGGCTGTAGTCTCTCATATATGGCCTTTATTAGGTTGAGGAATACTCCCTCTATTCCCACTTTACTGAGTGTTTTTATCATAAATGGGTGCTGTACCTTATCAAATGCTTGTCCCACATCTATTGATATGATGATGTGATTTTTGTCCTTCCTTTTTTTAATGGGATATATTACGTTTATTGATTTGCAAATATTTTACCATCCTTGCATCCCTGGGATGAATGCCACTTGATCATCGTGTATGGTCTTTTTGGTGTATTGTTGCATGCAGTTAAGGATTTCAGAAATACTGGCCTGTAGTTTTCTTTCTTTGTTGTGTCTTGTCTGGTTTGGGATTAGGATAATGCTGGCCACATATAAAGAGTTTGGAAGTCTTCCATCTTCTTGGATTTTGTTGCAATAGTGTAAGAAGGATAGGGGTTAGCTCTTCCTTAAATGGTTTACAAAATTCGCCTGTGAAACTGTCCAGTCCAGGGCTTTTGTGTGATGGGAGTTTTTTGATTACTCCTTAGATTTCACCAGCTGTTATTGGTCTGTTTAGGCTTTCTGCTTCTTCTTGGTTCAGTTTTTGAAGATGTTATTTTTCTAGAAATTTCTCCATTTCACCCAGGTTTTCAAACTTCTTGGTATGTAGTTGTTTGCAGTAATTTCTTACACTCCTTCGTATTTCTGTGTATCAGTTGTAATTTCTCCTCTTTCATTTTCGATTTTATTTATTTGGGTCCCGCTTTTATTTTTTATGAATCTATTTAAAGGTTTGTCGATTTTATCATTTCAAAGAAACAGCTCCTGGATTTATTGATCCATTGAATTTTTCTTTTAGTCTCTATGTCATTTAGATCTGTTCTGATCTTGGTTATTTCCTTCCTTATACTTGCTCTGGGCTGTCTTTGTTGTTGTTCCTCTAGTTCTTGTAGATGTATGGCTAGGTTGTTTATTTGAATTGTTCCTATCCTTTTTAGGTAGGTATATATCACTATGAACTTCCCTCTTAGGACTGCCTTTGCTGTGTCCCATAGGTTTTGGGTTGTTGTGAGTTCATTTTCATTTGTTTTCAGAAAGTTTTTGATTTCTTCCTTGATCTCAGTCTTGACCCATTCATTGTTTAAGAGCATGTTATTCAATCTCCATGAGTTTGAGTGTTTGAGTTTTTTCCTTGGTGTTGGTTGCTATTTTCAGTCCCTTGTGGTCAGAGAAAATGCTTCATAGGATTTCAATTTTCTTGAATTTGTTGAGGCTTGTTTTGTGTTCTATCATGTGGTCTATCTTTGAAATTGTTCCATGTGCATTTGAGAATAATGTATTTTTGCTTCTTTAGGATGAAAGGTGCTCTCTCTCTCTCTCTCTCTCTCTCTCTCTCTCTATATATATATATATATATATATATATAATATATAGTATAATATATTTATAATATATTATATAAATATATAATTAGTTAAGTCCATGTGATCTAGGACATTGATCAATGCCACAGAATCTTTGTTGATTTCTGTTTGGAAGATCCGTTTTTGATAGTGGGGTGTTAAAATCCCCTGGTAATAAATGTGTTGCTGTTTATGTTTCTTGATGTCATTACAAGATTTTCCTTGTATATTTGGGTATTCCTATGTCAAGTGCACATATGTTTACAATATTTATGTCTTCTTAATAAATTGTTTCCTTGAGTATCATGAAGTGACCTTCTGTGTCTCTTTTTATGGCCTTTGCTTTCAAATCTATTTTGTCTGATATAAGTATTACTACCCCAGCTTTTTTTAATGTCTGTTTGCTTGGACTATTTTTTTTCTTCTTTCACTATCAGTCTGTGTAGATCTTTTGTTCTGAGGTGGGTTTCTTGTAGAGAGCATATATGCGGGTCATGTTTTCTTAGCCATTCAGCTACCTTATGTCTTTTGATTGGAACATTTAATCCATTTACATTTAAGGTTATAATTGATAAGTATTCATTCATTGCCATTTTTTATCTTTGTACCTGTGTTCCTCTCTCTCTTTTTTCTACATCTTCTTGAAGCAGTCCCTTTAGCATCTCTTGCAGGACTGGTTCAGAGGAGGTGTATTCTTTTAGCCTTCTTTTGTCTGGGAAACTCCTTATTTCTCCTTCCATTTTAATTGACAGCCTTGCTGGGTAGAGTAGTCTTGGTTGCAGGCCTTTGTTTTCATTACTTGGAATATTTCTTGCCATTCCCTTGTGGCTGGTAGGCTTTCTGTTGAGAATTCATCTTCTAGCCTTATCAGAGCACCCTTGTATGTAACTAGCTGTTTCTCTCTTGCTGCCTTTAAGATTCTTTGTCTTTGAATTTTGCCATTTTAATTATTATGTGTCTTGGAGTGAGCTTTTTTTGGTTCATCTTGATTGGGACCCTCTGTGCTGCTTAGACTTGGGTGACTTTTTCCCTCATCACGTTAGGGAAGTTTTCTATTATTACTTTTTCAAACAGGTTTTCTATCACTTGTTCCTCTTATTCTCCATCTGGTATTCCTACTGTACAAATATCATTGCATTTCAATCTCTGAAGAACCCTTAAACCCTCTTCATTCTTTTTGAGTCTTTTTTCATTTTGTTGCTCTGTCTGGGAGTTCTTTTCTACCTTGTCCTCCAGCTCAGTGATTCAATCCTCTGCTTCATCTAGCCTGCTTTTACTTCCTTCCTGTATATTCTCCATTTCTTCCTGTCTCTTATTGATAATTTCTATGTCATTTTTCATGGTGATGTAGTTCCCAGTAAGTTCCTTGTTGCTTCCATAGAGTTCTTGGTCCTTCTCACTGAGCTCCTTGTGCATCCTTATAATCATTATTTTGAACTCAATATCTGATAGATTCCTTGCCTCAATTTCATTCAGCACTCTTCCTGCATTTTTCTCCTTTCCTGTTGATTTGGTGTTATTTCTTTGTCTCCCCATTTTAGGTCACTCTTCTTATTTATTTCTATGTATTAGATTATCTGCTTTTACTCCCTGTCTTCGTGGTACATGATCCTCTCTGGTAGGAGACATGTGGGAGTCAGTGACGCATTCTCTTTGATCTCCTGAGCTGCATATTCTTGTGATGCCCTTTATGCCATTTATGTGGGCTCTCTTGTTATAATTGCTTTTGGTTGTTAGGTTTTTCTTTGGGGGTTTCTTCCCTCTGGCTGACTGAAAGTCATACCACCCTTCATACTTTGCATGCTGTTGTACAAGTGCTGATAGAACAAAACAAAACAACCCAGGAAACAAAGTCCACACTCTCAGTAATAAACCCCACGCACAACCACATGATCAACAGCAAATGAGCAAATATTAATAGAGGTGTGAAGAAATTAAGACTATTAGAAGAAAGGAAAAACAAATATGAGATGAGTAACTGAAAGAAAAATGATTTTGAGAGGGCAGGGGGAGGAGAAATAATAAGAGTAGGGAATAGAAAAAAGGTGAAGAAAATAGAATTTACATTGTAATTTTCAAAAGGGGGAAGAAGGCAAAATGGAGTAAGAAAAGCTCATACTCTTGTATAGCATGAGCTTTAAAAAAAATTAACAATAATTAAAAAAATGAGGAACCAAATTGGAGAAAAAGATTCACCATAGAAATAACAAAGGAGCAAAGATTAATATGCATGGAATGGGAATATGAAGGAAAAAGAAAACAAAAAACTTATGATATATCTAGAGGAAAGGAAAGTCATTTTGAGAGGATAGAGGGAGAAGAAATACTAAGAGTGAGGAGGAATGAAAACCATGCTGAGACAGGGAAAAAGTAAAATTTAAAACAACAAGAAGAGAGAGAGAAAGGGCAGGAGATAGGCAAATGGCATAGGAGAGGGGAATAGTAATTTTGGAGATTCGAAATACAAAAATAGTGAATATCTAGGAATAAAATTGAAGAAATGCAACAACCACTACATGAACAACCAACAAGCCAAGACTGATAAAGGTATAGAGAGAATAAGGGTATTTTAAGAATGTAAGAATATGAGATGATTAATGACAAGAAAAATTATTTTGAGAGGCTGGAGAGGGGAGAAATAGTAAGAGTGTGGAATGGAAACAAGTCATAGCCAGAGAAAAAGTAAAATTTAAAATAAAAATAAGAAGAGGAAGGAAGGAGGTAAAGTGGGGTAAGAGAAGGGAGAGGCAGAATATGAGATTTGAAATAAATTAAATAAAATATACTAGTGAAATAATAGGCACAAACTTGAAGGAAAAGAAATTAATGTTAAAAAGCTATTCGGGAGACAAAGTAATGCAAATAATGAAGATGACTCTGGTGGAATTTGTCTCAGTATAATCCAGTGTTTACCAGTCTTCTCTTTCTGGATCTGCCCCTAGTAATAACAGATGGTGTCCTAGACTGGCCCTAGGCAGTCTGTTCGAGACTACCAGTGATCTACAGTCTGTGGCTTGGCTGTCTCCAGATTTGGCTTATTCTCACTGTTCTGCCTGCCAGCTTTCCATCAGCCCAGGGCCCAGAAGTGCTTCACTTAATGACCCGAGAGGACTGCCAATACCTTCTCCGCCTGTCTCCAGAGGGGGCCTCTAGTGCAATTGGGAGCATGGAATCCCTGGGACAACCCTGGGGGGTGCTGTTCAGTCTTCAGGGAAGATGGTGGAAATATTTCCCCATCCCTTCGCCACATGTATTTGTCTTACCCAGATTCTTTCCAATAATGTATTGCTGCCGAATTAGCTGTCCGTTTTCTGGCAGGGGCCAATCTCTGTAAAAGGAGATGCTCTTTCCTGTTTGGCGCAGACGGCAGCTCTGTCTAGGCACAGAGGCTATGTGTGGCCCTGGACACCCCTTGTTGCACCTGTCTCTAATCTCTCCTCTGTTGGTTTCAGTGAATCACGGCCCGAGGAACAGTGAAGCTCACTCATAGTGTCTGGTAGAAAGTACCCTGTCAGAGTTTTTTCTTCTTTCCCCTGTGGTTATGCACCCTGCAGCGGTCTCTTAAGTCTGGCCTCAATGATATGCAGATCCACAGGTGGGGATTGGGCATACCTGCCTGTGAGGGACCTGCCTGGTTGCAACAAATCTCAAGCATTCAGCTCCTGGCCATCCAGTCCCCATCCTACTGCACTTGCAGGAGACTCAGGTCTGAACTCTCCACTCTGCACAGTGCCCTGCTAGCCAGCCATGCTATGTTGGGTCCCACATTCTCTTCAGTGTGACTCTATTTCTCTGAGTTTTGTTGGCAGAGCCACTGTGCACAAGCACACATGAGCACAGGATCTCTGCTTAGTCTCAAGTCTTACGTCAGCTCCTTTTCTAAAAGAGTTTGTGTGGCCCTCTCACTGCAGCACCAACCCTGGGGGGCCTGTTCTTCACACGACCCCCCTCCCCAATAAGCACAAAATCTCTCTCAGTCAGGGCTGGCCACAGCCTGCCAGAGCCTCCAACAATTTTAGATTAAGTTTTTCTCTGGATGTCTCCAGATGGCACTAGGAAGAGTCCCAGAGTGATACTATAACATGGGGTGGTCATGGAGTACTCTCGCTGCTCCCTCCATTGATTCTCAGCCTCAGGCAGGCCTGCTCCTGCCACACTGTTTCTGCAGCCAGCACTGCCCCAGCCATCTGTCTCCAACAGATAGTTTGGGCACTGAGGTGAGGGCACACCAGAGGCTTCTTCTTAAGAAGGATTCTTTAAGTTCCTCAGAATGGCTTCTGTCCCAAATCTGTACAGTCAGAAGTGCTGGGTTGGGCAGTGACAGAGGCAGCTGCTACGCTAGGAGAGACTGGGAAGCCTGCTCCCAAGTGGCCTATGGGTGGGCAGGCCCTCACCTACTCAGGCACATGCCCTGCATACTGGTCCACATACAAGCTCGCACAACTCTCACTCATTCTCAGCTGGATTTTCAAGTTGATTGCTCTGTGGTTTAGCTGTAAGATCAGTCCAAGACTGGGAGCATGTGGATGGAGCTTCCAGCTACTCTGTAGCCATCTTGGATCCCCCTGGAAAAATCTTTTAAAATATATAATACATATACCGTTCAGCCTTTTTGTTCCATTGTACTTGGGCACAACGGATATGGACAATAAATGTTCACTTAAGCCCTATTTGTAATTGCACAAAACGAAAACAAACAACATGTCCACCAGTAAGGAAATGGCATCATTGGCCAAGGCCAAAGCCACATCACTGGAATGCCAGCTCCACAAAGCACAGGTTTGTGTTTGAAACATAGGTATACGAATAATGTAGTAAGGTGAATGCTGGTCCCCAAAATGTATAGCCAAGTCATAATCCCCAAAACCCATGAATGTGACATTATTCAGAGAAAGGATCTTTGTAGTTGGGTTGGCCAAAAAGTTCGTTTTGTTTTTTCCATAATTTGGCTCTAGTAGCGTTTAGTTGTCTTTAACTTCATTCAAAACAATTTTGTTAGATTGTACTTTGACAGCTGTCATATCAGTATGCATTAATAAAAGCATCAAAATTGATGAATTTTTGTGTAGTCATTTTAATATTGAAGATGGAGGAAAATACACAACCACTCACAGAATATTATGCTTTATTATTTCGGGAAAGGTAAAAATGCAACTGAAATGCTAAAAAAGATTTGTGCAGTGTGTGGAGAAAGTGCTGTGACTGATTAAATATGTCAAAAGTGGTTTGCGAAGTTTTGTGCTAGAGATTTCTCACTGGATGATGTTCCATGGTCAGGTAGACCAGCTGAAGTTGCAATCAAATCGACACATTAATTGAGATCAACATTCTACTATACTGGAGATAGCTGACATACTCAAAATATCCAAATCCATAAAGTTATGGTTGAAAATGAAAAGAATGTGTCTTTTATTTTACAGAATAAACTAAACTGACTTTTTGGCCAATCCCATAATTAAGGATCTTGAGGTAAGACCACTCAAGATTACCCAGGTGAGTTCTAAATCCAACCAAAAAGGTATCCTTATAAGAAACACAAGAGGAAAAGACACACAAAGGAGAAGAACATTTGAAGATGGAGGCAGACATTGGAGTGCCACAGTGGCAAACCAAGGAACACCCAGGAATGCCGTCACCACCAGAATCTGGAAGAAGTCAGACCCTCTGCTTGGGCCTTTGGAAGGAATATTGTCCAGCCAATACCTTGATTTTGGATGTCTGGCCTCCAGAACTGTGAAAGAATGAATTTCTGTGGTTTGAAGCCACCCAGTTTGCGGTACTTTTTTATGGTATCCCTAGGAAACTAATACAGATAGATATATTCACTCAGGTTTTGATACACATTAATAAAAAACAAATTGTGAAGTAATACACATATAATGAAATAAAAATCCCTACACATTATGTAAAACAAAAAACTGTGTATAGATATACATAACAGCAGAGAAAACTAATCAATAATTCCTTCTTGGGATGGGAGTGGGTCTTAGTAGGATGGGGAGGGGTCAAAGGAAATCTCAGCTTTACTTTCTAAGCCTTCATACATTTTTAAACAATGATTTAAATATTTTTTTAAATTTAAAGACAAACTGATAACAAAGCTTAGCATTTGAGAGATTACATGTAGACACCATTTTAAGTAAAGCCATTATTTTTTTTTAAATCTAAGAGGAGAAACAAATCCCTAATTCACTTCAAAGTACCCTTTTCTGAGCTAGGGAAAGACAGCCCTCAGAGGCCACTGCTGGCATGTTACTCCAGTATGTGCTATGACTGGACTTGGAGAAAATGCTGTACCAGCTATAACATATTGTCTGGTATTCTCCACAAAAGAAACAGAATTTTAAATATTTAGATTTTCTTATAAATAATATAATTTATGATAACCATATTTTACCTGATCAAGTGAAATACAGGCTACCTGTCATTTTCCTTGAGCATGTACTCTTGAGTGGGTGATGCATATTAATTGCTATTTTTTGCCTTTAATGGTTTCTTTTATTTACTACTCACGCTTTAGTGAGGAAGTTTCCTTCAATGTATCCTCTGGGTCCCCAGATCCTAAAAATTAAAAGAAAAAAAATTTAAATTCTTTGCCTGAAACAAAATAATACTAAAGTACTGTCTTGTAATGGTCATTTCCCTTTAGACAGTGTCATGAAGGTAACACCACAAAAGGAAATGAGTTGAAACCCCCCAAAGATATATTGAGTTGATCTCCTTCCACAAACAACTTATCCCCACCAAAAGAAAATATATCCTTCAGTCCACTAGAAGTTTGAAGGCTCAACTATATGGAACACAAACACAATCTTACAAAAATCTTTCTGCATGTTATGTATGACTTTTCCAACAAGGAATGTTGGAGCCCAAAGCTCCACTGATAATGGGCTAAGTTCTTCCACCCCACTCCAGCTTTCACAAATGGAGCTGTTCTGCATTTTGTCAATCCGCGGTACCCCCCATAACCACAGCACTCACCCCTAGACTAATAGCTCTGATTACATATAATTGAAAAGGCTTTGGGGAAAGCTTTTCACAACAGAATCTTCCTCATAAGTGGACCCATCTGCCCAACCATGCTTGCTATTGAATTTGACAGCTATCATTCCCTCTAGATGGGCACGTAGTTTCCCTCAGGTGTATACACATTATCAAGTCTCAAGCAAACAACTATGCATGTGCACTGGAATTGATCAAATAAGTAAATGAATGGTAAATTGTAGAAGCCAGGATTCTCACTGTTGGGGAGGGACATTATAGATAAGAGAAGGCTAAAATGATCCATGTGATAATGGATTGGAGCCGGAGATGTCAGTATGAATTATGTTTAGCTTAAGTGTACATATATATGCATATATATACAGGTATACACAGAGATGGTTACATATAGAAAGATTTATGGATGTGCATATGCATGGGGAAGTATGCAGGCATATACATTCCCTTGCTCTGTCAGCTGAGAGGGTCTAAAAGCAATAACACCCCAGTCATAATGAGGACACCTAGCACCCAGATCTTGGTTTCTAAATACTGTTCTTCAACAAAAGGAAAGAGAACTCCTTGGAAAAATGGCTGATGCCAGGGTTAGGCACAGGAAATATATAAGAGGAAATTGAATCATTTTATACTGCCAAGAAATACTATTAAAAATGTTGATATTGATGGGTATACGCAAAAGGAGCACATGACTAACTGAAAGAATTCCCAATGGCTAGAGATGGAACAATTTAAGCAGCAAAATAAAGTAGTACTGGATTATAACCCAAAGCATAAAAAAAAACCCATGAGTCCATAATATAAATAAACGATCAAATAAATAAAAGGGAGAGAATCAAAGGAGATAAAGCATAATATCCCACCCCACAACTTTTGACTTCCTTCCAAACAATATACCATGAGAAAGTGAAGGGAGTGAAGAATATTTTTACAGTGGATAAAACTAACAAACACTACATCAGTCATGCAATTGGGATTAACATCAATAGTGATGAGTAATATTGATAGTATTGGCTTGGCCAGAAAGTTCGTTTTATTTTTTTTTCTCCATAAGATGGTTCTAGTAGCACTTATTTATCTTTTATATCATTCAAAACAACTTTGCTAGATTGTATATGACAGCTATCATATCAGTGTGCATTTAAAAAATATCAAAATCAGTGAATTTTTGTATAGCCATTTTAATATAGAAGATGGAAGAAAAGATGCAACATTTCAGCATATTATGCTTTATTATTTCAAGAAAGGTTAAAAACACAACTGAAATGCAAAAAAAGGTTTCTGCTGTGTACAGACAAGGTGCTGTGACTGACCAAATGTGTCAAAAGTGGTTTGTGAAGTTTTATGCTAGAGGTTTCTCACTGGACGATGCTTCATGGTTGGGTAGACCAGTTGAAGTTCACAGTGATCAAAAGTTATTGGTGAAAATGAAAAAATATGTCTTTTATTTTACAGAAAAAAAACTAAACAGACTTTTAGGCTAACCCAATATATGAGGTTTGTCCAGAAAGTATCCATCCATTTAGTATTTAAAAATAGAGACATTTGGAGACTTCCAGGGAAGATGGAGGCATAAACAGATAGATACATAGTGCCTCCTTACACAACCAAAAGAACGACATCAACAATTTCAAAACAAAAAACAACCAGAACTGACAGAAAATTGAACCATATGGAAGTCCAAGACTTAAAGAAGAAACATTTATCCAGACTGGTAGGGGGGTGGAGACAGGCAGCTGGGGCAGAGAGGACTCAAAGCAAGGTAGTGGCTAGCAGACCAGGCAGTCCTCCATTTGTGTGCGGATAAACTGAGGGGAACAACCGGGAAGTGAGACAGACCACACACCCATGGTTCCAGCGTGGGGAAATAAAGCCTCAAAACCTCTGACTAAAAAATCCTGTGGAGGTTGTAGTGGCGAGAGAAACTTCCAGCCTCACAGGAGAGTTTGTTGGAGAGACCCACAGGGTTCTATAATGTATACAAACTCACCCGCCAGGGAATCAACACCAGAAGGGACCAATTTGTGGGTGGTGGAGGAAGTGACCAAAAGCCTGCCAAGAGATGAGCAAGAGGCATTGTTCCCTCTTGGGCCCCTCCCATACATACAGCACCACAATGCAGCAGTGTTAGTTGCCCCACCCTGACAAAATCCTAAGGCTCTGCCCCTTACTACGTAACGGGTTTGCCGAGACAATGAAAGATGAAAGCTCCAGTAAAAATATGACTAAGCAATAAAGAGATTACCAACCTATCAGATGGAAAGTTCAAAAACACTGGTAATCAGGATGTTCACAGAAATGGTTGAGTATGGTCGCAAAATAGAGGGAAAAGTGAAGGCTATGGAAAGTGAAATAAAGGAAAATGTACAGGGAACCAACAGGGACAGGAAGGAAACCAGGACTCAAATCTACGGTTCTGACCAGAAGGAAGAAATAAACAGTCGACTAGAACAGAATGAAGAAACAAGAATTCAAAAATATGAGGAGAGGCTTAGGAACCTCCAGGAAAACTTTAAACATTCCAACACCCAAATCATAGGGGTGACAGAAGGAGAAGAACAACAGCAAGACATTGAAAACTTATTTGAAAGCATAATGAAGGAGAACGTCCCCAATCTGGCAAAGGAAATAGACTTCCAGGAAGTCCAGAAGACCAGAGAGTCCCAAAGAAGTTGGACGCAAAGAGGAACACACCAAGGCACATCATCATCAAGCTACCCAAGATTAAAGATGAGAGAATCTTAAAAGCAGCAAGAGAAAAGGAGACAGTTCCCTACAAAGGAGTGCCCATAAGGCTATCAGCTGATTTCTCAAAAGAAACCTTGCAGGCAAGAAGGGGTTGGAAAGAAGTATTTAAAGTCATGAAAGGCAAGGACCAGGACAACTTTCATTTAGAATGGAAGGGCAGATAAAGTGCTTCCCAGATAAGGTCAAGTCAAAGGAGTTCATCATCACCAAGCGCTTATTACATGAAATGTTAAAGGTTCTTATCTAAGAAAAAGAAGATCAAAAATATAAACAGTAATACACAAATTTCAACAACTGAACCTAAAACAAAAACAAAAGCAAACTAAGCAAACAACTAGAACAGGAACAGAATCACAGAAATAGAGATCACATGAAAGGTTATCAGTGGGGAGGGGGGCAGAATGTGGGAAAAGGTACAAGGAAAAAGAAGCACAAATGGTAGGTATAAAATAGATGTGGAGGTTAAGAATAGTATAGGAAAGGTAGAAGCCAAAGAACTTATACATATGACCCTTTGACATGAACTAAGGAGGGGAATGTGGGTGGGAGGGCAGGTGCAGGGTGGAGGGGAATAAAGGGAGGAAAATTGGACAATTGTAATAGCATAATCAATAAAATATATTAAAAAAAGAAAAAAAAGTAGAGACATTTATTGAAAAAGATACAAGATACATTGTACATAGGACAATGATGCCTCAGTCCCCTTCAAAGTAGACACCTTGGGACCTCAGAGTTCTCCCAGCACCTCTTCCACTATTCAAAACACTGCAAAATCCTCTGTTGAATCACCATCAGCTGTCCCATCATATTTTCCTGAATCTCATTGATGGTCTGAACTCTCTTCCCTTTCAAAGGTGATTTTAGTTTTGGAAAAAGCCAGATGTCACAGGGCACCAAAGGGCTGAATCACCTAAGTGATCCGATGTTTCACCAAAAACTCTGCAAGAGACATGATGCATGAGCAGATGCATTGTTCTGATGAAGCTGCCAATCACCAGTTGTTGATAGCTGTGACCTTCTGAATCATATGAATTCTTTCCATGGAGGAATATCCAGGCTTAATGTAAAATTTGATGCAGATTTGTTGCTGTACAGGCTGTCATTTTGAATGTGACAGCCACACAGTACACATGCTCACTCAATGGCATATACCACCCCCACTGACTAGTATAGTAAAGTCATCATTATTTATGCATGCGCATTCCAGTCTATTCCTTGCCTGTCAGGTTACATTGATGTCGCACAAACCATTCTCATTATATTAACAATGGCTGCACATTTTGTGGACAGACCTCATATACCCTTGATATGAAGTGATGAGACAGGTGTTATATGTGTGTGGAACTCCTGTCAAAAACACATAACTCCAGTATAATCATGATAAAAGCATCAGAAAAATTCGAATTGAGGGCAATCAATAAAATACCTGAACAATATTCCTCAAATCTGTCAAGGTCATCAAAAACAAAGAAAGTGGAGAGAACCAAGATGGCGGCGTAGGTAGACACACTGCACCTCCTCACACAACCAGAACTGACAGAAAATCGAACGGCAAGGAAGTCTGACACCAAGTAGATAAAAAAGAAACATACATCCAGACCAGTAGGAGGGGCGGAGACGAGCACCGTGGCGGAGAAGACTCACGTGGCTATGGCGGGACCCGGACTGGCGGAGTGTGGGACAAATGGGGCAGGCAGTCTGACCACTAGCAGACCCAGCAGCCCCACATTCGCACACATATAAACCGAAAGGGCCGGACTCAGAGTGGCAGAGAACGGGGCAGGCAGAGCAGCGGGTAGCACCCCACAGCCCCACACTCGCACACAGATAAACCGGGATGAACAGCAGGGAGCGAAGGAGACCATGTAACCCAGGGCTCCAGCGCAGGGAAATAAAGCCTCAAACCTCTGATTGAAAACGCCCTTGGGGGTTGGGGTGGCAGCAGGAGAGACTCCCAGCCTCACAGGAGAGGTCGTTGGAGAGACCCACAGGGGCCTAGAGTGTGCACAGGCCCACTTACTCGGGAACCAGCACCAGAGGGGCCCAATTTGATTGTGGGTAGTGGAGGGAGTGGCTGAAATCCAGTGGAGAGCTGAGCGGGCGCCATTGCTCCCTCTCAGCCCCTTCCCCACTACAGTTTCACAGTGCAGTGACCAGTGTTACCCCGCCCCCATGAACACCTAAGGCTCCGCCCCTTAAAGTAACAGAAGCGCCAAGACAAACCAAAACAAAAAAAAATGGCCCAAATGACAGAACACTTCAAAGCTCCAGAAAAAATGCAACTAAGCGAGGAAGAGATAGCCAACCTATCAGATACACAGTTCAAAACACTGGTAATCAGGAAGCTCACAGAATTGGTTGAATTTGTTCGAAAACTAGATGAAAAAAACGAAGGATATGCCAAGAGAAACAAAGGAAAATGTACAGGGAACCAATAGGGATGTGAAGGAAACTGGGACTCAAATCAATGGTGTGGACCAGAAGGAAGAAAGAAGCATCCAACCAGAAAAGAATGAAGAAACAAGAATTCGGAAAAATGAGGAGAGGCTTAGGAACCTCCAGGACATCTTGAAACGTTCCAACATCCGAATTATAGGGGTGCCAGAAGGAGAAGAGGAAGAACAAAAAATTGAAAACTTATTTGAACAAATAATGAAGGAGAACTTCCCTCATCTGGCAAAGGAAATAGACTTCCAGGAAGTCCAGGAAGCTCAGGGAGTCCCAAAGAAGCTGGACCCAAGGAGGAACACACCAAGGCACATCATAATTACATTCTCCAAGATTAAAGAGAAGGAGAGAATCTTAGAAGCAGCAAGAGAAAAGGACACAGTTACCTACAAAGGGGCTCCCATAAGACTGTCAGCTGATTTCTCCAAAGAGACCTTACAGGCAAGAAGGGGCTGGCAAGAAGTATTCCAAGTCAAGAAAGGCAAGGACCTACATCCAAGATTACTGTATCCAGCAAAGTTATCATTTAGAATGAAAGGGCAGATAAAGTGCTTCTCAGATAAGGTCAAGTTAAAGGAGTTCATCCTCACCAAGCCATTATTATATGAAATGTTAAAGGGACTTATCTAAGAAAAAGAAGATAAAAAATAGAACAGTAAAAATGACAGCAAACTCACAGTTATTAACAACCACACCTAAAACAAAAACAAAAGAAAACTAAGCAAACAACTAGAACAGAAACAGAACCACAGAAATGGAGATCACATGGAGGGCTATCAATAGGGGATTGGGAGGGGGAGAGAGGAGGGAAAGGTACAGAGAATAAATAGCATAAATGATAGGTGGAAAATAGACAGGGGGAGGGTAAGAATAGTGTAGGAAATGTAGAAGCCAAAGAACTTATAAGTATGACCCATGGACATGAACTATAGGGGGGGAATGTGGGAGGGAGGGGGTGGGCAGGATGGAGTTGAATGAAGGGGCGGAAATGGGACAACTGTAATAGCATAATCAATAAAGTTATCAAAAAAAAAAAAAAAAACAAAGAAAGTGTAAGAAACTGGAACAGCCTTAAGGTCCTAAGGAGATAATAGTGATGGAAAGTCATGTGGTACCCAGGATTGGATCCTGGAACAGAAAAAGGACTTTAGATAAAGACAAAGGGAATCTGAATAGAATATGAATTTTATATTAGTGCATCAATATTGGTTCATTAATTGTGACAAATGTACTATATTAATAATAGGGGAAACTAAGTGTGGAACACATGGGTACTTTCTGTACTAGCTTTGCACTATAAATCTAAAACTGTTCTAAAAATGAAGTTTATTTTGAATATCCATTTCCTATAGCAAAATGTTAAGGGCAGCCACTAAAGAGATATATCATATATAACCTCAACTCTTTCAAGAAAAAAAAATTGAAAGATCAACACCAATAACTAAAAATTAATCCAAAAAGGTCACAAAATGGAAAAAAGAAACAAGAAATATTTCTGCAAAACCATAGAATATACAACACCAAGAGTGAACCCAAATGTAAATTATAGACTTTGGGTGATAGTGATGTATCAATATAGGTTAATCAATTAAAATTGCTGCACTCTGGTGGGGGGATGTTAATAGTGGAGGAAACTGTGAATGTGATCGATATCACTGTGAACCTAAAACTACTATAAAAATAAAGTCCATTTAAAAAAAGAATGGCAAAAGCCTATATAATGACATAGGACAGGTCTCCAAGATAGCGTATGAAATAAATAAAACAAGATGCAGAATAGTATTTTTCCATTTGTGTCTATGTCCATATTCATAACATTTTTCTGAATGCTTACACATAAAAACTGGTAACAGCGGTTATGTTTGGAGAATGAAAATAGGGGTCAGGGAGAAGGCAACTTTTCTGCCTTTTTAAAAACATAATGTACATGTACATTATTTAAAACTCTTCTCTGCCTTTTTAAAATTTTATATATATATATATATATATATATATATATATATATATATATATATATATATCTTACAGTGATAATGAAAATTTTAAAGTTCTATATTAACCCCTCCAGAATCCCAAGACTATCATCCTACTGGATCTTCCTTTTAAACTTTATTCTTACGTTGTCATGCAAGAATTGGAAGAACAGGTTCTTCAAAAAAAACATCTCGCATAAGAAATATTTTTAGCCTCAGCCATTCCACTACTGTTTTCTGGTACATTCTGTTATAAGTAATCAAGTAAAGAGTTAAGAACAATATAACACAATTCTGTAGTATTTATTAATCCCTTGTTGACCGTGGATTCAATAGATTCAAACCATCTGTGGACAAAACCATTCAGTTTCAATTTATAAATCCTGAGCTTGAAGACTACTACAAGCCTACGACCAAGTATAGCTACCAAAATCAAGGTGGGAACAAATATTCTCATGAGAGATACCACACCTCAAATGGTCTAAAGAAGGGTTGCATTCTATTCCTCTACTATGCAATCTGTAACTACACAACTCTGTTTGGGTGTAGGCAGACAGAAATCTTCCATATTAATAACACTGACTCACCCTCTGGCACCAGGCACATATTAGAAAGCAGCTGGATTCATCATAGGCTCAATTTACAAGACCCCAAATCACTGAGGATCCAGGGGACCAGTGTTCATGTATTTGGCAGGAAAGTTGCCTCATTCCACTGCAGGGGGGCCACAAAAAATTTCTTTTAATGGAAATAGCATGTAGTGAACTGGTTACACCCATCTGAAAATGTCCTTTCATAGAGCAGAATTTTGGAAATGTTACACAGGGCCTAATGCGTGTCCCAGAGAACATCCATTAGTAAGGAAAATGCTTGTTCTACCCACAGATACCCCAGCAGCCTGTGTCTATCCTGAAGTGGATTTTGTCCCTCTGGGAGGGAACACAAACTTGACCTCATACTGTAACCTAACCCATGCTGACTAGGGTCTAAAGCTAAGGACACATTTTTTGAGGTCTGTAAAACAAGGCACAACAGACCATTGTTAGATAATTCCACCATGAAATGGTGGGACCCAGCACCTGCCTAGATTGAAATGCCTGATCCACAAAAGCACCCAAGAGATGCACCCCTTAAGTGGCCTTTCATTTGGATTTTAATTAATTAGTCACTTCCTCCTCTGTTCTCCTGCCTGTTCCATTTAGTTTATCCTGAAAGTTTGCTCCTTCCAATTAGGTGTTTATATTCATCCTCTCCCTAGGTCTTTCTGGTCCAAGATGGTAACCACTAGCCACATGTGGTTGTTTAAACTAAAACTAATGAAAATTCAGCCCTGGCTGGTGTGGCTCAGTGGACTGAACACTGGCCTGTGAACCAAAGGGTCACCAGTTCCATACCCAGTCAGGGCACATGCCTGGGTTGCAGGCCAGGTCCCCAGTAGAGGGTGCTTGAATGGCAACCACACATTGATGTTTTCTCTCCCTTGCTTCCTCCCTTCCCTTCTCTCTAAAAATAAATATAAAATTAAAAAAAAAACTAATGAATATGCAGTAAGAATTTTAAAATTCAGATGTCCCATCCAGATGATGGCATAGACAGACATGGCTCACCTCTTCACACAACCACATCAAAATTACAACTGAAATATATAACAACCATCACTCAGAACCATCACAACTGAGTTGAATGGAAGTCTGACAACTACAGAATTAAAGAAACCACATCCATCCACACTGGCAGGAGGGGGATGGATGTGTAATGGGCTGGTCCCACACCCACATATGGTGGATAAAAATTCAGAAGGGGCCTTCCAGCCAAGATGGAGACATAGGTAGACATGCTTTGCCTCCTCACACAATCATAAGACGAATCACAACTAACCTTGAAACAAATTGCAACCAGAACTGCCAGAAAGTCTAACTGTATGGAAGTCTGACAACCAAGGATTTCAAGAAGAAATATTCATCCAGACGGGTGAATAGGAGGGGCAGGGATGGGGAGCCAGCATAGAGAGGATGTGGTGTGGTGGTGGTGACGCAGTGACAGTGAAGCACTGGTTGCAGAGACCAGCAGAACAGGCAGCCCTACATACTTATGTGGTGGATAAAATCTGGGAGGGTAACCTATGGAGCAAGTGATCTCAACCCCAGGCCAGACAACACAGCCCAGGATTCCAGCACCAGAAAATAAAGCCTCATGACTTGAAGCTGTAAAAATCGGTGGGGATTGGGGCAGCATAAGAAACTACTGGTCTCGGTTGTGCGAACCCAGATCAGCAGACTGGGGGCCCACAACTGAAACCCCAACTGGCCACCCACACCTGAGACCCCGGCAGGGTGCCCAAACCTGAAACCTCGGGTGGGTGGGTGCGTACTTAGATCAGAGGCTAGCTGTCCCACTCACAGGGCCAAGGCAGCAGACCAACCAGGCACGCACACAACTCAGGCCCAAAGCTACAGAAAGACTGGCCTCACGAGACTGTCCCAAAACTGCAGACCGGCCTGTGCCAGAAGACTCAATCCCAAAGCAGCTGGTCTCGCTAGCCACCCTTGTGACTTAGGCCCAAAGCAGCTGAAAGACAGGCCAGGCGCAACCCAGGTCTAAAGCCACAGATCAGCTGATCAAACGTCTGGCTGCCTGCCAGGGACCACACCTAAAAGTACCAGTCTGGAACAACTCCTACCTAGACCCTGCACACAGAGCCCTGCAGGGCCTACTGGCTCTCCAGGACTAAAGCAGAACACCCAGCAGAGGGGAGCTGCAGGGCTACGGTAGACTGCATTCCCTGGAAAGACTCGACTCAGTAGGAGGCTGAACTACCCAGTAGCAGCACCAAGAGTCCCTAGCATCGAAGAGAGCAAAGAGCAAGAAGGGGGAGTGTGAGTTGGTCTTAGTTGGTGCAACTCAAGGACAGCACAACTGGTGAACTAAAGGCCTAGTGGGGACCAGAAGGACCCTGAGGAACTGGACTGGAGGCTGAACAACAGCAAAGAGTGTGGCTCAGGAAGGGAGAAAAGTGAAACCAATCCTTCCAACCACCCCCTCCCTTTCCACAGACAGGAAGAGGAGCAGAACTAACCTGACCGGTTTAAAGGCAGCAGAAGACTTTTTTTTTTTCTTGCCTCCTTTCCCCCTGAATTCCTTCTTCCTTTCTGTCCTTCTTTCATTTTTTATTCCTTCTTCCTTCCATCCTTTACCTTTTTTATTTCTTCTTCCCGCCTTCTTATATTTATTCTTTTCTTTTAACTTTTGTTAAAATTCTTTCTTATCTTGCCTCTGATCTTTCTTTATTCCTTCTCCCTTCCTTCCTTTCCTTTCCTATTCCCTTTTTCCCTCCTTCCCTTCTTCCCCCCCTTTCTCTTTTTCCCACAGGTGAGACAATAAAACCTGGAGTGCTGAAAAGACAAGAGTTAGACCGTGTTACACCCATAAACATTAGCTCAAGAGCAGTGAGCACAGGAGATTAAGGAGACAGCACCACTGAGTCCCATTGGCATTCTACCATAAAAGTTCATACCATAAACCCAGGGAGTTAGAATAGATCAATCTAAGAAGCAGAGGCTAAAAAGAAGAGTCTCACAAACAATGGGAAGACAAAGAAACAATTCCCAAATGAAAGGAAAGGAGGAAGCCTCAGAAAGAATGCTAACTGAAAAAGAGGCAAGTCAACTATCAGATACTGAGTTCAAAGCAATGGTCATCAGGAAGCTCACTGAGCTCACTGAGCTCAAAGAGAACTACCAGAAACTACAGGGAAACTACAATGAACTCACTGCAAACAATATCAACATGAAAAAGGAAATAGAAACTATCAACAAGGGCCAAGAGGAAATGAAGAATACAATTTCTGAATTGAAAAACACAGTAGAAGGAATGAAAGGCAGACTTGATAAAGCAGAGGATCGGATCAGCGAGCTGGAGGACAACATAGCAAAAAACACCCAGAAAGAGCAAGAAAAGAAAAAGAGGCTCAGAAAGAATAAAGAGGGTTTAAGGGAAATTCAGGACAACATGAAACGTAACAATATCCGTATAATAGGAATACCAGAAGGAGAAGAAGAAGAGCAAGGGATACAAAACCTGTTTGAAAAAGTAATGATGGAAAATTTCCCTAATCTGATGAGAGAAAAAGTCACCCAAACCCAGGAAACACAGAGTCCCAAGCAAGAGGAACCCAAGGAGACACACTGCAAGACACATCATAATTAAAAGGGCAAAATTGCAAGACAAAGAGAGGATCTTAAAGGCAGCAAGGGAGAAACAGGAAGTAACATACAAGGGAGCCCCAATAAGATTGGCAATTGACTTCTCAATGGAAACGCTCCAAGCCACAAGAGAATGGCAAAAAATATTCCCAGTAATGAGAACCAGAGGCCTCCAACCAAGACTACTTTACCCAGCAAGGCTCTCAATCAAGATACAAGGCCAAATAAAGAGTTTCCCAGACAAAAGAAGTCTAAAAGACTACACTTCCATCAAACCAGCTCTGCAAGAGATGATAAAGGGACTGCTTTAAGGAAAGGAAGGAAAAGAGAAAGAGAGAGGAACACAGGTAGGAAAAAATGGCAATGAATAACTACCTATTGATAATAACCTTAAACGTAAATGGATTAAATGCTCCAATCAAAATACATAGAATAGCAGAATGGACAAGAAAACATCACCCACACATATGCTGCCTACAAGAGACCCATCTCAGGACAAAAGACCTACACAGACTGAAAGTAAAGGGCTGGAAACAAATTTTCCAAGCAAACGGACAGGGAAAAAAAGCAGGGGTAGCAATATTCATATCAGACAAAATAGACTTCAAAAAAAGGGCCATAAAGGGAGACCCAGATGGTCACTTCATAATACTCAAAGGAAGAATCCACCAAGAAGACATAAACATTGTACATATATATGCACACAACATAGTAGCACCCAAATACCTAAAGAAATTCTTGGAGGAATTCAGGAAAGATTTCGACAGCAACACAATTATAGTAGGGGACTTTAACACCCCACTGTCGAAAGTGGACAGGTCTTCCAAACAAAATATCAACAAGGATATTGTGGCACTCAACAATACCCGAGAGGAAATGGACTTACTGATATACATAGAGTTTTTCATCCCAAAGAAACAAAATACACATTCTTTTCAAGTGTACATGGAACTTTTTCAAAGATAGACCACATGATAGGACACAAAGCAAGCCTCAACAAATTCAAGAAAATTGAAATCATATCAAGCATTTTCTCTGACCGCAAGGGACTAAAACTACAAACGAACCCCAAACGAAAAAACCCCAAACACTCAAAATCCTGGAGACTGAACAGCATGCTATGAAACAATGAATGTGTCAACAACGAGATTAGGGAAGAAATCAAAAACTTTCTGGAAACAAATGAAAATGAACTCACAACAACCCAAAACCTATGGGACACAGCAAAGGCAGTCCTGGGAGGGAAGTTCATAGCAATACAGGCCTACCTTAAGAAGTTAGAAACAGTTCAAACAAACAACCTAACATTACGCCTACAAGAACTCGAGGAACAACAACAAAGACAGCCCAGAGCAAGCAGAAGGAAGGAAATAACCAAGATCAGAGCAGAGTTAAATGACATAGAGACTAAAAGCACAATTCTAAGGATCAATGAATCCAGGACCTGGTTCTTTGAAAAGATAAAAAAAAATCGACAACCTTTAAGTAGGCTCATGAAGAAGAAAAGAGAGAGGATCCAAATAAACACAATTAGAAATGAAAGAGGAGAGATTACAACTGATACCACAGAAATACAAAGGATTGTAAGAAATTACTATAAAGAACTGTATGCCAAGAAATTAAAAACCTAGGTGAAATGGACACATTTCTAGAAAAATATAATCTTCCAAAACTGAATGAAGAAGAAGCAGAAAAATTGAACAGACCAATAACAGCAGATGAAATTCAAGCAGTCATCAAAAAACTCCCAACACACAAAAGCCCTGGACCAGATGGTTTCACAGGAGAATTCTACAAAGCATTTAAAGAAGAGCTAACCCCTATCCTTCACAGACTATTCGAAAAAATCCAAACTGGTGGAAGACTCCCAAACTCTTTTTATGAAGCTAGCATCATCCATATCGCAAAACCAAATAAAGACACAACGAAGAAAGAAAACTTCAGGCCAATATCGCTGACGAACATAGATGCTAAAATTCTCAACAAAATATTGGCAAACCGCATCCAGCAATACATTAAAAAGATCATACACCATGACCAAGTGGGATTCATCCCAGGGATGCAAGGATGGTACAATATTCGCAAATCCATAAACATAATACATCACATCAACAACAGCAAAGACAAAAATCACATGATAATATCAAAAGATGCGGGAAAAGCATTTGACAAGATACAGCACCCATTTCTGATAAAACCACTCAGCAAAGTGGGAATAGAGGGAGCATTCCTCAACATAATAAAAGCCATATATGAGAGACCTAGAGCCAACATCATACTCAATGGACAAAAACTTAGAGCTTTCCCACTAAGATCAGGAATAAGACAAGGATGCCCTCTCTCACCACTCCTATTCAACATAGTATTGGAAGTCCTAGCCGCAGCAATCAGACTAGAAAAAGAAATAAAAGGCATCCAAATTTGAAAGGAGGAAATGAAACTCTCACTGTTTGCAGATGACATGATTGTGTACATGGAAAATCCTATAGACTCCACCAAACAACTACTTGACCTAATAAATGAATTTGGCAAAACAGCTGGATACAAAGTCAATACTCAGAAATCAAAGGCATTCCTGTACACCAACAACGAAACTGCAGAAACAGAAATCAGGAAAAAAAATCCCATTTGATATAGCAACAAGAAAAATAAAGTACCTAGGAATAAAGCTAACCAAGGAGGTAAAAGACCTGTACTCAGAAAACTACACAACACTGAAGAAAGAAATTAAGGAAGACACAAACAAATGGAAGCATATACCATGCTCATGGATTGGAAGAATTCACATCATCAAAATGGCCATACTACCCAAAGCAATTTATAGATTCAATGCAATCCCTATTAGAGTACCCATGACATATTTCACAGATATAGAACAAACATTGCAGAAATTCATATGGAACCATAAACGACCCTGAATAGCTGCAGCAATTTTGAGAAAGAAGAACAAAGCAGAAGGGATCACCATACCTGATATCAAACTGTATTACAAGGCCACGGTAATCAAAACAGCCTGGTACTGGCATAAAAACAGGCACATAGACCAATGGAACATAACAGAGAGCCCAGAAGTAAACTCAAGTCTTTATGGTCAATTAATATTTGACAAAGTAGGCAGGACCATAAAATGGAGCAAAAACAGCCTCTTCAACAGATGGTGTTGGGAGATCTGGACAGCTACGTGAAAAAAACCGAAACTTGACCACCAACTTACGTCACACACAAAAATAAACTCAATATGGATAAAAGACTTAAATATAATTCATAACACCACAAAAGTCCTAGAGGAAAACATTGCCATGAAAATCTCAGACATTTCATGCAGCAACCTCCTCACAGACATGTCCTCTAAAGCAAGGGACATAAAGGAAAGAATAAACAAATGGGACCTCATCAAAATAAAAAGCTTCTGTATGGCTAAAGAATACAGCATTAAAATAAACAGAGAACCAGTAGTATGGGAAAACATGTTTGCCAATGATACCTCAGACAAGGGCCTGATCTCCAAAATATATAAAGAACTCACACGATTCCACTCCAGGAAGACAAACAACCCAATTAAAAAATGGGCAAAGGACTTGAACAGACACTTCTCCAAGGAAGAAATACAGAGGGCTCAGAGACATATGAAAAGATGCTCAGCATGAGTAGCCATCAGAGAGATGCAAATTAAAAGCACAATGAGGTACCATCTCACAGCAGTCAGAGTGGCCAGCATAAACAAATCAATAAACAAATGTTGGAGAGGATGCGCAGAAAAGGGAACCCTAGTGCACTGTTGGTGGGAATGCAGACTGGTGAGGCCACTGTGGAAAACAGTATGGAATTTCCTCAGAAAACTGAAGATGGAACTGCCCTTTTACCCAGCAATTCTGCTGGTGGGATTATACCCTAAGAACCCTGAAACACCAATCCAAAAGAACCTGTGCACCCCAATGTTCATAGCAGCACAATTTACAATAGCCAAGTACTGGAAGCAACCTAAGTGCCCATCAGCAAACGAGTGGATCCAGAAACTATGGTATATTTACACAATGGAATTCTACACAGCAGAGAGAAAGAAGGAGCTTATACCCTTTGCAACAGCATGGATGGAACTGGAGAGCATTATGCTAAGTGAAATAAGTCAGGCGGTGAGGGACAAATACCATATGATCTCACCTTTAACTGGAACATAATAAATAGAAAAAAAAAAGCAAACAAAATATAACCAGAGACTTTGAATTTAAGAACAATCTAACAATGGGCCGGGGGGAGTGGGGAGGGGCTAGTGAGGAGAGGGGATTACAGGAACTACTTTAAAGGACACTTCGACCAAATCAAGGGCGAGGGTGGAGGTGGGGGAGGGAAGGGGTTTCAGCTGGGGTGGGGTGGATGGATGGGGAGAAAAGGCACACAACTGCAATTGAATAACAATAAAAAATTAAAAAGAAAAGAAACTACTGATCTCTCAAGAGAGTCCATTTATAGGACACGCACGGTCCTAGAATTTACACAAACTCACCCACTTTGGGATTCAGCACCAGGGCAGCAGCTATACAGGTGTGAGTAGCATACGGGAAGTGGAGGAAGTGACTGGAAATGGGGAAAGAGATGAACAAGCAGCATTTGTTCCCTCTCTGATCCCTGCCCCACATGCAGCACCACAAAGTGGCAAATAGGGATGCCCCACCCTGGTGAGTACCTAAGGCTCCACCTCTTACAACATAAGAAGTACACCAAGATAAGGAGTCAAAGCAGCTCTACCTAATACACAGAAACACAGGGAGGTTGCCAAACTGAGGAGACAAAGAAAGATAGCCCAAATGAAAGAACACATCAAAACTTCAGAAAAAGAATTAAATGAAATGGATCAGATGCAAAGTTCAAACCACTGGTGATAAGGATGCTCATATAAATCATTGAGTATTTCAAATCCTTAAAGGAAGAAATGAAGGCTACACTAAGTGAAATAAAGAAAAATCCATAGAGATCCAACAGTGAAGGAAAGGACACAGGGGTTCAAATCCATGATTTGGAACATAAGGAAGAAACAAACACTCAACCAGTACAGAATGAAGAAACAAGAATTCAAAAAAATGAGGAGAGAATAAGATGACTCTGGGACTTCTCCAAACATGCCAATATCTGAATCATACAGATGACAGAAGAAGAGAAAGACCAAGAAATTGAAATTAAAAAAATAATAATGAAAGAAAACTTCCCTAAATTGGCAAAGGAAAGAGACATAAACGTCCAGAAAGCAAGACAGTCCCAAACAACTTGAACCCAAAGAGGGCCACACCACCACACAGCATAATTAAAATGCCAAAGGTCAAAGGTAAAGAGAGACTCTTAGAAGCATCAAGAGAAAAGCAGAGAGTTTACCTACAAAGGAGTTCCCATAAGACTATCAGCTGATTTCTCAAATGAATCTTTGCAGGCAAGAAGGGACTGGCAAGAAGGATTCAAAGTGATGAAAAGCAAGACCTACAAAAAAGGTGACTCTATCCAGCAAAGCTATCACTTAGAATGGAAGGGCAGATAAAGTGCTTCCCAGATAAGGTAAAGTTAAAGGAGTTCATCAACGACAAGCCCTTATTATATGAAATATTAAAGGGACTTATTTAAGAAAAAGAAGATCAAAACTATGAACAGTAAAATGACAACAAAATCACACCTGAATCTAAACCTAACATCTATTAACACCTAAATCTAAAAAAACACACAAAAGCAAAAACTAAGCAAACAACTAGAACAGGAACAGAATCACAGAAATGTAGATCACACGGAGGGTTATCAGGAGGGAGGTGGAGGGGGGAATGGGGGAAAAGGTACAGGGATTAAGAAGCATAATATTTAGGTACAAAATAGACAATGGGATGTTAAGAACAGTATAGGAAGTGGAGAAGTCAAAGACTTATATGCATGACACATGGACATGAACTAAGAGGAGCAGAGTGCTGGAGGGAAGGGGGCTACCAGGCAGAGGGGGGCAAAAGGGAAAAAATGGGACAACTGTAACAGTATAATCAACAAAATATACTTTAAAAAATTCAGGAGGGATATCTCAGGAGCCAGGAGTACCACTCCATACCAGACCCCCCAGCCAGGAAGTTCCAGTGCCAGGAAGGTAAGTTTCAACAACTTCTGGACGCAAAAATCAGTGGGGATTGAGGCAGTGGAAGAAACTTCTGGACCCCCAAGCAGTTCCTCTTAAAGAACCCACACAGAGACTCACCTATACAGACTCATGCCCTCTGAGTTCCAGCACCAGAGTAGCAGCTTGAAAGGCACCAGTGGTATACAAGGAGAAACTGAAATGTCTTGCATTAAGGCAAACAGAGGCCAGTGTCCCTTTTCTAAGCCCTCCCCTCACAGAGCCACTGAGCCAACAAGCTGGTATCATATCTGAGACTCCTTCAACCTGGCTAATAGTGTTTGACCTGCCTTGGAGATCCCCAGAGACACTGTCCCACCCAATTTAGGGACTCACCCAAGCTGATTTTCCATGTGAATGGCTGATTTGACTCATGTTTGACAACCTCCTAAATCCTATCAAACAAGCACAAGGTGGCCTCAGTGAGCCCCAGGCCCAGCACTAGCAGCAGGCAGCCTAGATTCACAGCTTGGCTTCACCTGGGAAGCCAAGCCTAGCACAAGTAGCAGCCATCTCAGATTGCTTTACAGCTCAGGAAGGGTGGCCCTGGCCAAAACACAGGTGGGAGTTGACCTTGGAATGCACCACCCAGGAAATCCCAGGGCCAGCGCACCCAGTGGACAGCTACAGAATCCATCAGAGTACGACCACACTGCCCCTGCACAGTGGTCACAGCCAGTCCTTGCAGCTGACTGGACTAGGTAAATTTCCCCCATTCATCTGCCAAAGGTAACCAAGGCTCAACTACAAGAGGGTATACTCAGGGTGTACAAAGGGCACACCTCGAGTATCCCGCTTGAGTGACAAGGGAGGCTGTGTCACTGGACCCTATAGGACATGTATTGCATTAAGCCACACTACCAAAAAATGGAGTCAAAGTAGCTCTACAACATACATAGAAACAAACACAGGGAGGCTGCCAAAAAAAGGAGACAAAGAAACATGGCCCAAATGAAAGAAAAGATCAAAACTCCAGAAAAAGAGCTAAACACAATGCTTAGCTCTATCAGATAAAGCATTCAAAATACTGGTTATAAGGATGTTCAAGGAACTAGTGAGGACCTCAACAGCATAAAAAAGATCCAGTCAGACATGAAGGGGACTTCCATCCAAGATAGAGGCATAGGTAGATACACTTTGCCTTCTTGCAAACCAAACAAAGGACAACAACAAAATTAAAAAAAAAAAAAAAAAAAAAAAAAAAAAAAAAAAAAACCAGAACTGACAGAAAACTGAACTGTATGGAAGTCCGCCAACCAAGGAGTTAAAGAAGAAACATCCATCTAGACTGGTAGGAGGGGTGGGGACGGGCAGCCGGGACAGAGAGCATGTGAGGCAAGGTGGCAGCTGCAGGACCAGGTGGGGGATGTGGTCGCTGGTGGACTGAGCAGACTCACAATCACATGTGGATAAACCGGGAGGAACAACTGGGCAGTGAAACAGACTGCACAAACCAATGTTCCAGCACAGGGAAATAAAGCCTCAAAACCTCTGGCTGTAAAATCCTGAGGGGGTTGTGGCGGTGTAAGAAACTCCCAGCCTCAGAGAAGAGTTTGTTGGAGAGACGCACAGGATTCTAGCATGTACACAAAGCCATCCACACAGGAATCAGCACCGCAAGGACCCAATTTCCTTGTGGGTAGTAAGGGAAGACACTGAAAGCTGGCTGAGAGCCGCGTAAGCGGCATTGTTCCCTTTCGGACACCTCCCCCACATGCAGTGCCACAACACAGCCACATTGTTTGTCCCACCCTGGCAAATACCTAAGGCTCCACCCCTTACAATGTAACAGGCACACTGAGACAAAGAAATATGGCCCAAATGAAAGAACAGATCAAATCTCCTGAAATAGAATGAAGCGATGAAGGGATAGTCAACCTATGAGATGCAGAGTTCAAAACACTGGTAATCAAAATGCTCACAGAAATTGTAAAGTATGTTTGCAAAATAGAGGAAGAAGGGAAGGCTATGCAGAGTAAAATAAAGAAAAACATACAGGGAACCAACATGGAAGGGAAGGAAACTGGAACTCAAATCTATGGTTTTGACCAGAAGGAGGAAAGAAACATTCAACCAGAAAAGAATGAACAAATGAGAATTCAAAAAAAATGAGAAGAGGCTTAGGAAACTCCAGAACAACTTTAAAAGTTCCAACATGTGAATCATAGAGGTGCCTGAAAGAGAAGATGAAGCACAGAAAATTGAAAACTTATTTCTAAAAATAATGAAGGAGAACTTCCCCAATCTGGTGAAGGAAATAGATTTCCAGGAAGTCCAGGAAGCCCAAAGAGTCCCAAAGAAATTGGACCCGAGGAAGCACACAATAAGGCACATCACAATTACATTACCCAAGATTAAAGGTAAGGAGAGAATCTTAAAAGCAGCAAGAGAAAAGGAGACAGTTACCTACAAAGGAGTGCCCATTAGACTATCAGCTGATTTCTCAAAAGAAACCTTGCAGGCAAGAAGGGGGTAGAAAGAAGTATTCAAAGTCATGAAGAACAAGGACCTATATCCAAGATGACTCTATCCAGCAAAGCTCTCATTTAGAATGGAAGGGCAGATAAAGTGCTTCCCACATAAGGTCAAGTTAAAGGATTTCATCATCACCAAGCCCTTATTATATGAAATGTTAAAGGGACTTATCTAAGAAAAAAAAAAGATGATCAAAAATATGAACAGTAAAATGACAACAAAGTCACATCTATCAACAACTGAACCTAAAAAAGGACAAAAACAAAAACTAAGCAAACAACTAGAACAGGAACAGAATCACAGAAATGTAGATCATATGGAGGGTTATCAGCAGGGAGGTGGAGGGGGGAATGAGGGAAAAGGTACAGGGATTAAGTAGCATAAATGGTAGATACAAAATAGATAGGTGGATTTGAAGTATAATATAGGAAATGGAGAAGCCAAAGAACTTATATGAATGAACCATGGAAATGAACTAAGGGAGGGGAAGTGCTGGTGGGAGGGAAGGTGCAAGGCAGAGGGGAATAAAGGGGAGAAAAAGAATGGGACAACTGTAATAGCATAATCGATAAAACAGATTAAAAAGGAAATGAAGGATACACTAATTGAAATAAGTAACAATTTACAGGGAAACAACAGTAGAGTGGAAGAGGCCAATAATCGAATCAGTAATATGGAACATTAGGAAGCACAAGACAACCAATCAGAACAAGAAGAGAAAGGAATCCAAAAAGAAGGAGGATAGTATAATCAGCCTCTGGGACAATTTCAAGAGGCCCAACTTTCACATCATAGAGGTACCAGAAGGAGAAGAGAAAGAGCAAGAAATCGGAAATCTATTTGAAAAAATAATGAAAGAAAACTTCCCTAATTTGGTGAAGGAAACAGACATGCAAGTCCAGGAAGCACAGAGTGTCCCAAACAAGATGGATGCAAACAGACTCACCCCAAAACACATCATAATTAAAATGCCAAATGTTAAAGATAGAGAGAATCTCACAAGCAGCAAGAGAAAAGAAGTTAGTTACCTACAGGGGAGTTCCCATAAGACTATCAGCTGATTTCTCACAAGAAACTTGGCAAAAGAGAAGGGATTGGCAAGAAATATTCAAAGTCATGAAAAGCAAGGACCTACAGCCAAGATTGCTCTACCCAGTAAGAAATAATTTAGAATCTAAGGGCAGATAAAGAGCTTCCCAGACAAGAAAAAACTAAAGGAGTTCATCATCGCCAAACCATTATTATATGAAATGGTAAAGGGACTTATTTAAGCAAGAAGAAAATCAAAACTATGACCAATCAAATGGCAAAAAGTAGAAATCTAAACAGTTGAACGTAAAAAATAAACTACGTAAGTTAGAACAGGGACAGGATCATGGATATGGAGAGTGTTTTTATAAAAAATATTTATTTTTAGAGAGGGGAAGGAAGGGAGAAAGACAAGGAGAGAAACATCAATGTGTGGTTGCCTTTTCAGCGGTCCCTACTGGGGACCTGACCCACAATCTAGGCATGTGCCCTGAATAGGAATCGAACCAGTGACCCTTTGTCTCGCAGGCTGGCACTCAATCCACTGAGCCACACCAGCCACAGCACATATGGAGGGCATTTTGATGGTTGTCAGATGGGAGGGGGTGTGGGGGTATGGGTAAAGAAGTGAGGAAATTAAGAAGTATTAATAGGTAGTTATAGAGCAGCCATGGGGATGTAAAGTACAGTATAGGAAACAGAGTAGCCAAAGAAGTTATACTCATGACCCACGGACATGAACAATGGTGGGGGGATTGCCTGAGGGAGTTGTGAGGTGCTGAGTGGAGAGGGGGGAAAAGGGCAGAAAATCGGTACAACAGTAATAGCATAATCAATAAAATGTAATTTAAAATAATTTTTAAATTCGGTTTCTTAGTCACACTAACCACATTCCAACTGCTCCATAGCCACATGCAGCTGGTGGCTATTGTGTTCGGCATTGCCAGCAGAGAACATTTCCATCATCATGGAAAGTTCCATTACACTGTGCTGCTCTGGACAGTGAGCTGCTTGAAGCATGGACCAGAACTTGGTCATCACCATGCCTATGCCAAACACAAACCCAACAGCAAGGGGGCACTGACTAAAGGTATGTTCATTGTGATTATCCAAACTCTGTCTCCATGCTGTGAGAATACATTCGATCTGTTCCCACAGTATCACCAGTAGATAGTACCTAATATTCCTTTGTGACTAATACATTTGGGTTCCATGCCAAGAGCAAACTTATCTCTGCAGAGGAACATATATGCTCTCTTCTGATGGATTAAGACCTGTAGAGACAGCATGGACCCTGCCTGCTGAAGATTTCAGAGGCACAGTCACAACTCAGCAAGGGAGATGGGTGCCTCTCAAGTACCCATTTACATTTATCCCCCTGCCCTCTAAGGAGGGTTTCTCATCTACCTTTATCTTTTGTCCATATAAAAAGCTTTCATGTTTTTGGAAAGGGTCCAGTACAAATCCTAAATGAATAAATATTCACCTAAACTGTGCTTTTGCTTTCAGATTTTAAAATCTTGGCCCTTTTCTGTGGATGAATAAGAATGCATGGGACACCTGAGACTGGTAAATCATAGATACATCATCTCAGTATTTTCTATTTTTCTGTCCAAACGGAGCTTCCACAAACAGCCATGTCATACTTAAGTTTGTCCAAGAAAGCCACCGCAAGACCCACCTGCCTGGCAGCAGGGCTAGTACCTCTTTCTAAACCACAATTTCAAAGGAATAGAGCTATTTTTCAAAGAAGAATCTGACTCAGCTGTTAAATGCAGGGAGGACCCACTAGACAGTAGGCCAGAATCAAATCATGACCCAGTTAATAGGACTCTGGCATAGGCACCTGATCACTTGGGTTTAGATAATAAAACTAAAATCAGCCTCAAAAGATTGAGCTTACTGATGGAGGGGTGAGGGACACAGCTTCATTTAAACTGAAATGAGCCATGGAATAAAGATGCTCCACCTTAATATGATAAAGACCTCACTCGATGGGGGTCCACTTGTAAAAGCCATGTTTCCCCTGCCCTCTTGTAGGGGGCCAATAGGTCCATGAGTAATAAAAGGAAAACCTACAGATCGGAAAAACAACTTCATACTTCCATGCTGCAGGAAGCCCCTGCCTGCCATGGAAACATTCCTGAACACCGCTTGTGGGAAATCTATGCAACAAACTCACTGACATGTGCAAACAATTTTACAAATATCTCTAGTAAAAATAACTTTTCTCCCTTAACACAGTAAGTAGGTCTCCCACCTCGTGCTAGAGAGGGTGGGGACAGACCAAAAACACTAAATTATGGTAGTCCTCGATTTCCCTAAATTTTTGCACTGTTTTGTTTTAAATTAACTCTTGTTGCCTCAATCTGAATTTGAACACATTTGTCTTGATAAATGTATGCTTTTACATCTCAAAGCATGCTGAGTAATTAATATCCTCTGGGTTAGCCTACACTGCAGCATTGCAAGGGAACATGAAAATGGCTTACCTCTTATTTTGGTTACTAAATGGATTTAGCTATTGCCAGCTGAGCTCCCACTAGTTTCATGAATAAATTTAAAGTACTCCCAGAGAGGACAGTAATAATACAAAAGCAGTATAGTTCACCAGAAGCCAGGGATCAGCACTGCAGTCCAAAACAGCCACCACCATTAATACATCTGCAGTGTCCAGGCACTTGATTTCAGGTATTCACAGGGCACACTGCACTCCAGTTACCTGCTATTTAAAGGAAAACTTAGTAAACAAAGGAAAGAATTAGATTCAGGTGCCATGGCTAAAAGTACTCGTATTTTTACATATCTCTAGGAAGTATTTTTGTGTCCTATATACATGAAAAGTAGCTTGATTTTGAAGGTAGGAAAAGGGTTTATTTTTACAAATTGTGTAAGTCACTTCACTAATTGAAAGGGCAGTTTCATTCTTCCTTTCCACACAGAAAGGTAAATATACCTCGTATATGATAGCTATTCAGAGGAAATCCCAAAGGTACTTAGAAGGCCTGGAAGGATAATCTTTTCCACTGAAGTCAGAGCTGAGAACCCAAAGACTTCTCAGCTAGAGGAAAATGGAGTGGGTGCCAGGGGCTAGGGGTAGGGGTATGGGAGTGACTATTAAGAAGTACACTGTTTCACTTTGAGATAACTGAAACTTTCTTCAGTTAGATAGTAGTGATGGCTGCATAACCTAGTGAATATTCTAAGGACCATTGATTTGTAGACTTTAAAATGGAAATTTTTACATTATATATCTCAATAAAAAATGCAATAGCTGTCTCCAGATACCAACTCCAGCATTCAGCTCTCTAGGAGAGTACCCTAAGATCGCAGAGATCCTAGAGATGCCTGATCAAGTAGGTACCTGTGGGCCTCAGCAATTAATCATTTGGTAGCAGAAACAGAAATCACCCTGGGGCCAGAAGATACGATATATCATCACAGTTCTGCCACTCACTGACTGCAGGTCCTGGAACATTCTCATTACCTAATAGAAATGACCTGTTGCCCATATGTAAAATGAAAGTATCATACCTGATTGCTCACCCCTACAATGGGATGTGGTGGAACACATGACAGAAACAAAGCCACTGTGGACCAAAAAAAGTGCCATCATAATGTGCCGGGAGGCTTGGGGTCTCATGATAGCCCAATGACAAGAGACACATTGCTCTGGGGGCCATAGTTTCTAAGACTCAGTGCAAGATACTAAATTCCTTGCTGAACATGAACTGTTGGTGCCACATCAAATACTGGAGCTCAAGGTTTCCCAACTCTGGTCCAAAGCTGTTCCAAGACAACACATGTGGATAACAGTACTGGTGAAGAGCTTTAGTGCCAAGCAGGCTAAGTGCAGATCCCAGCTCTGTCACTCACCAGCACAGACACCTTGGACAAGAGCCTTGACAGCTCTGTGCTCAGTTTCCTCATATGTAAAATGGAGATAATAGTGACCTCTAGTGCAGTGGGTTGATGTAAGGATTAAATCAGTGTATATATATGGATTAGCACAATATCAGACACATAGGAATCTCTCAAATATAAATTATTATTATTAAATTTGATATGAAGTGATATAGAATTTACTAGTAGATCTACTAGTAAGTAGAAGGCCCTCAATAAAAATGTATGAGGGAATAGCTTATAGAAGCATGTTATTAAAATGTTCAAAAGCTTAATAGATGCAGAGAAAACAAAGTTACCCTCTGATCTGAACTCGCCCAGTGTCTGATGAATCTTTAAAACCTACTGATGTGACATAAGCCTGAGAAATCAAGGCACAAGAATATCACAAGGCCATCCCAAAACACTTCTGATGCTACAGGCTCTTGACTAATAATAATCAATACACATGGAATCTCCTCCTATGGCCAACATAAACAAAAACACAAATGGATACTGGGATAATTTTTTTTAACCCTCACCCAAGGATATGTTGCCTCCCATATTCACCCCAACTGGGGATTGAACTTGCAACCTAGGTGTGTGCCCGGACCAGGAATTAACCATTTTGGTGTACAGGATGACACTCCGACCAATTGACCCACCTGGCCAGGGTAGGTATCAGTATAACTTTTTAAGTGAGGTGGGAAGCTGTCTCTGGTTGACATTGTGGCTCAGTGGGTTGGGTATTGTCCCATAAAGCAAAAGGATAAAAAACAAAATCTTTAAAAAAAAGATTTTGGCCTTACCATCTCCCAAGGACAATGCAAAGGAAAAAAGATACTGCCAGTCCAAGGCAGCTCCTATATATACATCTCCAACTCATACTCTTTCCACAAAATCCAATCCTGCAGGCCATACCACTCAAGAGAGATTTCCCCAACTCCTACAAAGAAAAGCACCCAGACTGATCTCTGTCTCCCTTTACCTTCCCAGTCTGGTTTCCTCCTTTTGCATAGCATGGCTGAAATGAGTGCATCACCACCTACCTAGGCAATGAGTTAGAAGCATGGCCATTATTCTTGAATTCTTCTCCTTTCCTTTGTGATCCATCCATGACCAAGTTTGATCTATTTTACCACCAAAATATTTCTCATATTCATCACATCACCTCCATTTGTATGGCCACTCCCTTAATTTCTTATCTCAATTATCACAACAGCCCTCTAACTGTCCACTCCTTGGCTTGAGTCTTTCTTCTGTTCTGCTGCAAGAAAAATATGATACATTAAAAATCTCGTTGGTTACCCTCTTTGCTCAAAAACTACCAATTTCCCCCCACTGCCTAAAGAACTGAATCCAAACTCCTTGCATATCATTCAAAATCCATTCTATACACTTTTATACCTCCACACCACAGTAATCTTTACCCAAACCCCTTGCTCTTCCTGTAAGGTCATCAGCATCCTCAAAGGCACTTCCTCCATGGAGCCCATCTGATAACTGCTCCCTTGGCCAAGTAAAATGCATCACATTGGTCATCCTCCATCTTTCACTCAACTTGTATCAGATACATGAGGTCTGTCCACAAGGTATCCAGCCATGTAATATGAAATATAGGTACATTTATTGAGGAAGATATAGGATACAGGAGATATTATACATAAGACAATGAGGCGTCAGTCTCCTTCAAAGTAGGCACCTTGGGACCCCACACAGTTCTCCCAATAGCCATTAGCTGCCCCATCGTATTTTCCTGCATCTCACTGACAGTCTGAAATCTCTTCCCTTTCAAAGGTGATTTTAGTTTTGAGAAGATCCAGATGTTGCAGTGTGCCCAATCTGGGCTGTAGGGGGGCTGAGTCACCTGGGTGATTTGATGTTTCACAAAAATTCTCTGCACAAGATGTGATGCATGAGCGGGTGCACTGTCATGATGAAGCTGCCAATCACCAGTTGCCCAGAAGGCCATAGCTGTGGCCTTCTGAATCATCGGAACAGTTTCCATGGAGAAATGTTCAAGCTTAATGCAAAATCTGATGCAGATGGCTAAAGAAAACAGCGTTAAAATAAAAAGAAAACCAAAAGTATGGGAAAACATATTTGCCAAGGATACCTCAGACAAGGGCCTGATCTCCAAAATATATAAAGAACTCACATGACTCCACTCCAGGAAGACAAACAACCCAATTAAAAAATGGGCAAAGGACTTGAACAGACACTTCTCCAAGGAAGACATAAAGAGGGCCCAGAGACATATGAAAAGATGCTCAGCATCACTAGCCATCAGAGAGATGCAAATTAAAACCACAATGAGGTACCATCTCACACCAGTCAGAGTGGCCAACATAAACAAATCCACAAACAAATGTTGGAGAGGATGCAGAGAAAAAGGAACCCTAGTGCACTGTTGGTGGGAATGCAGACCTGTGAGGCCACTGTGGAAAAGAGTATGGAATTTCCTCAGAAAACTAAAAATGGAACTGCCTTTCCACCTGGCAATTCCACTGCTGGGATTATACCCTAAGAACCCTGAAACACCAATCCAAAAGAACCTGTGCACTCCAATGTTCATAGCAGCACAGTTTACAATAGCCAAGTACTGGAAGCAACCTAAGTGCCCATCAGCAAATGAGTGGATCCAGAAACTATGGTATATTTACACAGTGGAATTGTACGCAGTAGAGAGAAGGAAGGAGCTTATACCCTTTGCAACAGCATGGATGAAACTGGAGAGCATTATGCTAAGTGAAATAAGCCAGGCGGTGAGGGACAAATACCATATGATCTCACCTTTAACTGGAACATAATCAACAGAAGAAAAAAGGAAACAAAATATAACCAGAGACATTTAAGTTAAGAACAATCTAACAATAGCCAGGAGGGAGTGGGGAGGGGACAGTGAGGAGAGGGGATTACAGGAATTCCTATAAAGGACACATGGACAAAATCAAGGGGAAGGGTGGAGGTGGGGGAGGGAGTTGGGTTTGGCTGGGGTGGGGTGGAGGGATGGGGAGAAAAGGCATACAACTGTAATTGAATAACAGTAAATTTTTTTTAAAAAAATCTGATGCAGATCTGTTGCTCTACTTAGTCATTTTGTATGTGACTTCTACACAGTACACATGCTCACTCAATGGCATCTACTGCCCCCCACTGACTAGTATAGTGAAGTCTCATTGTTCACACATGAGCATTCCAGTCTACTCTCCTTGGCTGCCAGATTACATTTATGTTGTGCACACCATTCTTGTTATATTAATAATGGCTGGACTTTTACTGGACAGACCTCATATCTGGGCCAGTGGCCCTCACTGTTAACTATAAATCCCAAAGCAATGCACATACCCTTGTTCCTTTCTGCATGTCCCCACATACCAGAAGGTCTCCTGCTATCACAGTGCTTAGTTCACTGCCTCAAGTTAACTACTCTTCTAGCAGATGCTTAGACTGGAAACCCAAGACCATCTATGTCCAGGAAAGCAACACTTATCACTTACTCTTTAAAGTAATGAACAGCCCTGGCTGGTGTGGCTCACTGGATTGAGCTTACGACTGCGAACCAAAAGGCTGCTGGTTCAATTCCCAGTCAGGACACACGCCTGGGTTGCAGTTCAGGTCCCTAGTCAGGGGCGAGTTAGAGGCAACTACACATTGATTTTCTCTCTCTCTCTTTCCCACTCCCTTTCCCTCTCTCTAAAATCAAATAAATAAAATCTTTTAGAAAGTAAACTAATGAACACTTTTTATGCCAAGGAAAAGCCACACAGTTTCTCTTCTAAGCATTGAAGTTTTGAGAAACAACTTTATAACAAGTGAGTGCATGCAAGTTAGGAAGACAATGCACCTAGAGGCCTGAAAATTCAATTTGGAAGTGCTTCCTGGTAATTCACCTGTTTCTGGTAGTAAGTGTGGATCAAACTGTAACATTTTGGATCAGTCAGAAAACAGAAGCCACTTTCAAGGAAGGTTTCTCCCTGATTGGTGTCCTAGAAAATATGGAAAGTCCTCCTACCAAAGAGCCCTATTGCCATGAAGAGAACTGTCTATTCAGATTATTTGCTCATTTTTAATTGGGTTATTTGTTTTTTATTATTGAGCTGTAAGAGTTCTTTATACAATCTGGATAGAAGTCTCCTACCAGATACCTGATTTGCAGAAGTTCTCCCCCATTGTGTGATTTGTCTTTTCACTTTGTGGATGGTTTCTGTTGAAACACATTAAGTTCATTTTGAAGTCCAATTTATCTTTTTTTTTCTTTTATCACTTGTGCTTTTGGTGCCATATTTAAAAACACTTTGCCTAACCAAGGTCATGAAGATTTACTCCTATGTTTTCTTCTACGAGTTTTATACATTTAGTTCTTATATTTAAAATCTAGGATCCATTTTGAGTTAATTATGTATATGGTATGAGGTAGGGATGCAAAATGCATACTTATATATATGAAATTTCAAATACTTCAGTTGTCCCTGAACTATCTGTTGAAAAGACTTTTCTTTTCCTGGCTGGTGTGGCTCAGTAGATTGAGCACCAGCCTGTGAACCAAAGGGTCTCCAGTTCGATTCCCAGTCAGGGCACATGCCTGGGTTGCAGGCCAGGTCCCCAGTGTTAGGCACATGAGAGGCAGTTACACATTGATGTTTCTCTCACTCTATTTCTCTTCCCCCTCCCCTCTGTCTAAAAATAAAAAAATAAAATCTTTAAAAAAAAAGACTGTTCTTTCCTTCACTGAATTGGCTTGGTACCTTTGTCAAAATTTGGCTGACCACAAATATCAGGGTTTACTTCTTAACTCTCAATTTTATTCCATTTATCTATATAATTACCCTTGTGTCAGTACTACCTAGCCTTAAATCCATTGTGTTGTAATAAATTTTGAAATTGGGAAATATGAGTTCACCAACTTCGTTTCTCTTTTATAAAACTGTTTGGGAACTTGCAGCCAAGATGGAGATGTAGGTAGATATACTTTGGCTTGTGGCAGAACCAAATGAAGGACAACAACAAATTTAAAAACAAAAAACAACCAGAAATGCCAGAAAAATCAAACTGTATGGAAGTCCAACAACCAAGGAGTTAAAGAAGAAATATTCATCCAGACTCGTAGGAGGGGTGGAGACGGGCAGTCGGGGAAGAGAGGACACATGGCAAAGCAGTGGCTGGCAGCCCACGTTTGCGTGTAGATAAACTGGGAGGAACTAGGGAGAGAAACAGACCACACAACCCAGGATTCCAGCGCAGGAAAAGAAAACCTCAAAACCACTAGCTGTAAAAGCCTGTGAGGGTTGTGGTGGTGGGAGAAACTCCCAGCCACACAGGAGAGTGCTCTGGAGAGACCCACAGGGTCCTAAAACATACACAAACCCACTGACCCAGGAATCAACACCAGAAGGGCCCAATTTGCTTGTGGGTAGAACAGGAAGTGACTGAAAGCTGAGAGCCCAGCAAGCGGCATTGTTCCCTCTCTGACCCCTCACCATCATCCAGTGCCACAACTCAGTGACGTTGCTTGCCACGCCCAGGCAAACACCTAAGGCTCTGCCCTTTATATGGCCCAAATGAAAGAACAGATCAAAACTCAGGAAAACGAACTAAGCAACGAAGATATAAGAAACCTATGAGGTGCAGAGTTCAAAACACTGGTAATCAAGATGCTCACATAACTGGTTGAGTACAGTCACAAACTAGAGGAAAAAGTGAAGGTTATGAAAAGTGAAATAAAGGAAAATGTACAGGGAACCAACAGTGATGGGAAGGAAACTGGAATTCAAATCAATGATTTGCAGCAGAAGGTAGAAATAAACATTCAACCAGAACAGAATGAAGAAACAAGAATTCAAAAATATGAGGAGAGGCTTAGGAACCTCCAGGAAAACTTTAAACATTCCAACACCTGAATCATAGGGGTGCCAGAAGGAGAAGAGGAAAAGCAGGAAATTGAAAACTTATCTGAAAACATAATGAAGGAAAACTTCCCCAATCTGACAAAGGAAATAGACATCCAGGAAGTCCAGGAAGCTCAGAGAATCCCAAAGAAGCTGGACCCAAGGAGGACCACACCAAGGCACATCATAATTACATTACCCAAGATTAAAGATAAGGAGAGAATCTTAAAAGCAGCAAGAGAAAAGGAGACAGTTACCTACAAAGGAGTTCCCATAAGACTATCAGCTGATTTCTCAAAGAAACCTTGCAGGCAATAAGGGGTTGCAAAGAAGTATTTGAAGTCATGAAAGGGGAGGACCTACATCCAAGATGACTCTATCCAGCAAGGCTATCATTTAGAATGGAAGAGCAGATAAAGTGCTTCCCATATGAGGTCAAGTTAAAGGAGTTCATCATCACCAAGCACTTATTATATGAAATGTTAAAGGAACTTATCTAAGAAATAGAAGATCAAAAATACGAACAGTAAAATCACAACAAACTCAGAACTATCAACAACTGAACCTGAAAAACTAAAACAAAAACTAAGCAAACAACTAGAACAGGAACAGAATCACCGAAATGGAGATCACATGGAGGGTTATCAGTGGGGAGGAGGAGGGAGAGAATAGGGGGAAAAGGCACAGGGAATAAAAAGCATAATAGGTAGGCATAAAATAGACAGGGGGAGATTAAGAATAGTATAGGAAATATAGAAGCCGAATAACTTATATATGTATGACACATGGATATGAACTAAAAGGGGAAATGCAGGTGGGGAGTGTTCAGGGCATAGGGGAAAAAAGGGGGGTAAATGGGACAACTATAATAGCATAATCAATAAAATATATGTAAAAAAACAAACTAAGCAAACAACTAGAACAGGAACAGAATCACAGAAATGGAGATCACAGGGAGGTTTTTCAGGGGAGAGAGGAAGGGGGAGGGGGACAATTGGGGAAAAGGTACAGGGAATAAGAAGCATAAATGGCAGGTATAAAATAGACAGGGGGAGGTAAGAATAGTATATGAAATGGAGAAGCCAAAGCACTTATATGAATGAACCATGGACATGAACCAAGGGGTGGGGGAAATGCCCTTGGGTGGGGAATAAAGGGGAGGAAAAATAGGAAAGTGTAATAGCATAATCAGTAAAATACACTTCAGAGTGCCGGCCAAGATGGAGGCATAGGTGGAAACCCTTCACTTCCTGGCACAACCAAAAGGATAACTATCAATCTAAAATCAATAAACAACCAGAATTGTCAGAAAATCAAACTGCATGGAACTCAGACAACCAAGGAATTAAAGAAACAGTCAATCAGAACAACCAGACGAGTAAGGTGGTGGACAGAGAGGAACTGCAGTGAGGCAGGGCTGGCTGCAGCAAGGTGGCGGTCCACATGGTCGGGGCTGACTGAAGGGACTCAGAGCTGACTGTGGACTTTGGTGGTTCTGCAGTGGGAGAAACTCCCAGTCACAAAAAAAAAAAAAAAAAAAAAAAAAAAAAAAAAAAAAAAAAAATCTGGCTACTTTGGGTCCCTTGAATTTCCATAAGAATTTTAGGATTTGCCTCAGCTGCTGTGGCTCAGTGGATTGAGTGCCAGCTTGCAAACCAAAATGTTGCTGTTTCCATTCCCAGTCAGGCACATTCCTGGGTTGCAGCCCAGGTCCCCAGTTGGGGGCGCATAAGAGACAACTACACACTGATGTTTCCCTCCCTTTCTTTATCCCTTCCTTCCCCTCTCTCTAAAAATAAATAAATACATAAAATTAAAAAAAAAAAAAAAAAAAGAATGTAAGGATTTGGACTGAAGAAGACAGCCAAGTGGAAGCTGAGTCCACATACTCCTGCCCCCAACCCAGATTTTCAGCTGATCTTCTGACAATTAACTTGAATAATCAATGGAATCTTAGCTGATATGGAGTTTTGAAGCAGGGGAGTACCAAAGAAGCTTTGTACCATCTGGTAAAGGGATTTATAAGTTGAAGAGAAAATACCCTGGGTGTGGCACCTGTAGCAGCAGAGAGACAAGACAGAAACTGCAGCTATGGAGCTCCCTCCCTTCTTGGAGCAGGGGGCCTTAGTCACACATAGGGATCCCCAATCCTAATAGGGAATAACTTGGAGGGATATACTGAGTTTAGGAGACCCAGGCCACACAAATACAGGGAACAGCACACCCATAGCTGCAGCACCAACCTGAAGAGCTCCAGATGGGGACTAAGGCTCCGAAAATGATCAGGTTGCCACACCTGGGTCTGTCAGAGGCACCTACTGGCTGCATGCAGCCAGCCATTACCTTGAGAGACATGTTGCTTTTGGGGGAGGTTATATGTGCAGAGAACCGGACAATGATTCCCTATTGCAGTATGGGTACTGCATAGAGACTTTTTAAAAGGAACTGAAACGTGGCTGGGCAAGGACCCTGCATGCAGCTGCTCTGCCACAGTTATGGAGAGAAATCTAGCAGATGAGGAAAAGTGCTTTTCTTGGAGCCATTCTGAGCTTCTCTCAGATACACCAAGTCACACTGGATCTATGGATTCTTTCCCACTGAGACCAGCTGGGCAAAGAGATCTTAGATTTGCACAATGCAGGGGGGGAAGCCAAAACAGAGATCTTGCTGAGAGGATTGGGTAAGAAAACTGGTTTCCCCAGACTCAAGTGTGGGGGCAGTGCCCTGCCCCCAGCACGAGTTAACACTGCTGCTGGCACTGAGGCTGTGGAAAGGAGCCTTGTGGAATGGGAAAACTGGTTTTTGGCCCATTCTGAACTTTTCTCAGCCACGCTGTCATGCTAGATCTCCAGGTCCTTTCCCACTGAATCTACCTGGGCAGGGATATCAGAAATTTGTGTAATGAGGGATTTCCTGGGCCCTACCCAGCTCACCTTACAAGCAAACCAGGGGCTGCATGGAACAGAGAGTTCTGGACTGTGTCTTATGCAAAGGCTATGGCCTGGAAGTTAGAAATTCAAGAGCTGAGCACCTGGGATTCTTTGCATCCAGGCAGACACTCCTTGCAGAGTACAATCCTCTGGGAGGAGAGGGGCATGCCCATCCCTCTCTTGCAGGGTTGCAGACACCACATCCAAGGGGGAACTCCACATAACACTCCTGCCAGGTACAAGATTCCCCCACTGGGTGCCTTTCCACAAGGGGAAGAAAGAGAACTTTAACAGGGGCTCTCAAAGTGTGAGAATTTTGGAGGATAGTGCCTGGGAGCAGAACAGAAAGCTTACCCCCCTACTGAGATCTTAGATTGAGAAAGAAAGTTTAATTCCCACTTGTGGTCTAGTCTTGCCCCAACCCCAATGGCAGGCTCTTTTGTTCTATCCCCTGAAGTCCAGAGCTGCTGAACCCACTCCTGCATAAGGGAAATATAAATGTACTCATCCTGAACCAACAGTGAGCCCCCCTGAGGAAGCAAGAGTCCAAATCTCTGACAAAGACCGAAAGGGTTGGCTCTGAGCACCTAGGGGCTCCTATTCCCTCAGTGAGTGCCCTACAGACTGCAATTCCAATAAAGTGGAAACCTGCCAGCTCTATTTCAACAGACCTGGTCTCAGCTTACAGACCCTCATCAAAAGGCTTTGGAGAGCAACCAAGCAACCACAGGGAAGAGCAGAGAGGCTGAAAGAGGGAGGCTGACCCTGGAGAGCCTTGGCTCTTATGCAGAGCTGCCGTCAGCTCCAATCCAAGCAGGAAAGAGCTGACCCTTTTACACATACTGGCCCTTCACATGAAATAGACAGCTAACTCATCAGAAACTATACACTACTAGGAATAATCTGGGATGGACCAAGACATGTGGCACAGGGGTGGGGGAACACACACGCCATCTTTCCTGAAGTCTGAACAGCTTTTCCAAAGGGAGATCCAAGGGTCCCATCATCTGGATTGCATCAGAAGCCCTCTCAGAAATAGACAGGCCAGCGACTAGGCTAAGACTAATCAAGAACCGCAGACAGAGGCAGGTGGAGGTGGTACCTTGGTGTTTTTGGTCATTAGATGACCCAACCCTGGGCTTTGTGCTGGAAAATAGCCAGCAGGGCAGAGCACTGAGAAACATCCCAGATGCAGCAAAGCCTGAAAGAGACAGCCAAAGACTATGGATCCCTTGCAGCTTCAAACAGGTTGCCTAGAGCTAGATGGGGATAACATCTGACATTGGCTTACACCAGCTTCAGACAACACCAGAGTCATATATAAAAGGAGAGCCCAGCAGGCAAACATTAAATTCTGCTGAGACAAATTCCACTTTGTTCTTTTTCATTATTTTTTCCTTCACACAGCTTTTTAACATCTTTTCTTTTTCTTCAGTTTTATTCCTATATTTACCTCCAATCTCTTATTACAGTCTTCCCTTTTCTTACTCCATTTTGCCTTCTTGCTTCCCTTTCTTATTTTCATTTTAAATTTTATTGTTTCCCTTTCTTCGACATTTTGTGATGACTCCTTGTTACTCTTCCTTACTTTTATTTCTCCTCCCTCTACTTCCTCACAATCATTTTCCTTTTTAGTAATCTCATATTCTTTTTTATTTCTTATAATATTCTTATTCTCTTTCCTTTATTAATCTTTGTTCACTTGTCATATTACAGTCGTTGTTGGGGAGTATTTTTGCTTGTTTGGGTTTTCTGTGTTGTTTGTTTTGTTTTGTCAGCACCTGTACAACAGCATACAAGACATGGTGGGGGGTTGATACTGTCAGTTAGCCAGAGGGGAGAACCCAGCAATGAACTGGCCAATAACAATCAAAACCCAAATACAAGAGTAGGGCCCACACAAAATGCTAAGGGGCATTCCTAGAGCATCCAACTCAGGAGCTCAAGGGGACTGCACCACTGAGTTCCACAAGACTCCTACCACATAAGGCCACCCCAAGAAGACAGGGAGTCAAAACAGATCAATCTAATACATGGAAACAAACAAAAAGAGACAGCTAAAATGGAAAGACAAAGAAACACCTACAATCGAAAGGAAAGAAGGAGTCCCCAGAAAAAGAGGTAAATTAAACTGAGGGAAGCAAATTATCACAGATTTCAAAGTAATGGTTATAAGGATGCTCAGGGAACTTAGTGAAAACTACAAGGAACCTTATGGGAACTACAGGGAACTTTGTGGGAACTACGTCAGCGTGAAAAATGACAAAGAAACTATTTATAAGAACCAGGTGGAAATGAAGAATACAATATCTGAAATGAAGAATACACTACAAGGAATTAAAAGCAAGATAGATGAAGCAGAGGATCAAACCAGTGAGATGGAAGACAAAGACAAAAAACATCCAGTCAGAGCAACAAAACAAAAAAGACATAAAAAGAACAAAAATAGTTTAAGGGAGTTTGGGGACAACATCAAACTTAACAATATTTGCATCACAGAGATACCAGAAGGAGAAAAGGGAGGAAGGGCTAGAAAATCTGTTTGAAAAAATAATGACAGAAAACTTCCCTAACTTGGTAAAGAAAAAAGTCATGCAGGTTTAGGAAGCACATAGCATGCCAATCAAGATGATTCAAAAGAGGTCCACTCCAAGACACATCACAATTAAAATGGCAAAACTTGGAGATCCAAGAAGGCAGAGAAGTAGAAGCTACGCTAACCTCCTCCAAGGACCAATCTGGAATTACAACTACATTGTAGAGAAATCGTCCTGAATAACAAACTGAACAATAGCTAGAGAGAAGCCTCATAACCAAGAACAGACAGAAGAAGCCACTTCACCACAATGAAATTGGTACGGAGTGAGGAAGTGCATAGGAGGCATGAGAGAGCTGGCTGGTCTCCCACAGGTGGCAGCTGAAGTTCCAGAGCGATATTTCAGCAGCCAGGGCGTTCCCCTGAGAAGTGTGGGATCTAAACCCCAAGCTGGACTCCCCAGCCTACAGCACCAGAACCAGAAAGGAACCCAGATAACATCTAGCTGTGAAAAGCAGCAGAGTTTCTGTCTGCCAGGGAGAGATAGATGGCTGGAGAAACAGAGACCCTCTTAAAGAGCCAATGCACAGAATTTTCATTTTGCAGCCACTTACCGGAGGCTCCAGCAGAGAGAGGGCAGAGTGGACTAGAGACACACTTGAGAAGAATCTACGGTTGGTGGCTCTGATACACAGAGATCTGATCAGATCACTGGGGAGAAGTAGGGAGGGGTCATAGGACAAATTTGCTGAGGCAATGGTAAACATTCTACAATAGGATTGGCTGAGAAGCTGAATGCCTCCAGAGCACATGGAATTATTGGGGAGAATTTTGAAATAAAAAAATTGCTCTGGGGCACTCACGTTATCCCTGGCTTTCAGGCTTTTTCTTCCTTGAGGACACCTGGGTGATCATGATACAATTGTAGACATTTCACTAGGGATGGTATTTTGAATGTGAAGGAAGTCCAGGCACAGCCTAGAATCAGGCTGGCCTGGCAGAGGGCAGCAGGTTTTTTCTTTGGGTGTTCTGTAGGGAACAGGCTCTGAGGCAGAAACCTGACATTCTTCCAAAATTGTGTAGCTTTTTGTATAGTATGTTGCTTTAGTTAGTAAACTAACAATATAGAAATAACTAAAAACTAACAGAGAGAATGATAGCAGAAGCCAGGTATTAGAGTTTAGCCTGAATTGATAGGCCTGAGTGACCAATTCATGTGGAAACCTGTTATTCCAAAATTGTGAAGCTTTTCAATAAAGACTCCTTTCCTTTATCACCAAACCTTTAGCTCTGGAATTTAGCCTACAGGGTGGTGGTGGGCAGCAGGACCACCACTGCTGTTCAGTAATAGTTGTGAAGAGAACTGAAGGAACAGCCACCAGGATCCCTGTGCTGAGTCATTCCCCATACAGCAGAATCCATCTCTCTCAGGCAGAGCACTCTCCTCTAAGTGGCATCAGCCTGAGGGGAATTTAACATTCCTGCCCCCAGGAATCCCTCTCACCTCAACCTGTGGAGTTTAAGACAAGATACTGATTACAAATTGTTTAGCTTAACAAATGATTGATTTAAAAGCTGATTGGTTTAACAACTAAGATGAAAAATATGAAGTAGCCAAAATGGGAAGACAAAGAAACAGACCAGAGATGAAAGAACAGGAGAAATCTCCAGAATAAATAGAAGAAACGGAGGCAAGCAATTTACCAGATAGAGAGTATAGATTAATGATTATAAGGATACTCAAAAGCATGAAAAAAGACAGAGAAACCACAAAAAAGAACCAGTCAGAAAGAAAGAATGCAATATCTAAAATAAAAAATACACTAGAAGGAATAAACACTAGGTCAGATGAAGCAGAGGCTCAAAAAAGTGACTTGGAAGATAAGGTAGGAAACAGCACCCAAGCACATCAGCAAAAAGAAGAAGGAATTTTAAAAAATGAGAAGAGCTTAAGAAACATTTTGGAACTCACACTACTCGACTCCAGGAAGACACAGAACACAATTAAAAAATGGGCAAAGGACTTGAACAGACACTTCTCCAAGGAAGACATACAGAGAGCCCAGAAACATATGGAAAGATGCTCAGCATCACTTGCCATCAGAGAGATGCAAATGAAAACCACAATGAGGTACCATCTCACACCAGTCAGAGTGGCCAACATAAACAAATCCACAAACAAATGTTGGAGAGGATGCGGAGAAAAGGGAACCCTAGTGCACTGTTGGTGGGAATGCAGACTGGTGAGGCCACTGTGGAAAACAGTATGGAATTTCCTCAGAAAACTAAAAATGGAAATGCCCTTTGACCCAGTAATTCTGCTGCTGGGATTATACCCCAAGAACCCTGAAACAGCGATCCAAAAGAACCTGTGCACCCCAATGTTCATAGCAGCACAATTTACAATAGTCAAGTATACTGGAAGCAACCTAAGTGCCCATCAGCAAACGAGTGGATCCAAATACTATGGTATATCTACACAATGGATATCTATGCAGCAGAGAGAAAGAAGGAGCTTATACCCTTTGCAACAGCATGGATGGAACTGGAGAGCATTATGCTAAGTGAAATAAGCCAGGTGGTGAGGGACAAATACCATATGATCTCACCTTTAACTGGAACATAATCAACAGAAGAAAAAAGGAAACAAAATATAACCAGAGATATTGAAGTTAAGAACAATCTAACAATAGCCAGAGGGGAGTGGGGAGAGGGGTTTACAGGAACTACTACAAAGAACACATGGACAAAATCAAGGGGGAGGGTGGAGGTGGGAGAGGGAGTTGGGCTTGGCTGTGGTGGGGTAGAGGGATGGGGAGACAATGCAGAAAACAGTAATTGAATAACAATAAAAATTTTAAAAATAAAATAAGGGAGCATTCCTGAACATAATAAAGGCCATATATGAGAGACCTACAGCCAACATCATACTCAATGGACAAGAACTTAAGAGCGTTCCCAGTAAGATCAGGAACAAGACAAGGATGCCCTCTCTCACCACACCTATTCAACATATTATTGGAAGTCCTAGCCACAGCATTCAGACAAGAAAAAGAAATAAAAGACATCCAAATTGTAAAGGAGAAAATGAAACTGTCACTGTTTGCTTGATAGTGTCCATGGAAAATCCTATAGACAATTGTAACTGAATAAAAATAAATTAATTAATTTGAAAAAAAGGAAAATTCCTATAGACTCCACCAAAAAACTACTCAACCTAATAAATGAATTTGGCAAAACAGCTGGATACAACGTCAATACTCAGAAATAAAAGGCATTCCTGTGTACCAACAATGAAATAGCAGAAACAGAAATCAGGAAAAAAATCCCATTTGATATAGCAACAATAAAAATAAAGCACCTAGGAATAAAGCTAACCAAGGAGGTAAAAGACCTGTACTCAGAAAACTACACAATGATGAAGAAAGAAATTAAGGAAGAGACAAACAAATGGAAGCATGTACCATGCTCATGGACTGGAAGAATTAACATCATCAAAATGACCATACTACCCAAAGCAATTCACAGATTCAACGAAATCCCTATTAAAGTACCAATGACATATTTCACAGATATTGAACAAATATTTCAAAAATTTATATAGAACCATAAACAACCCTGAATAGCTGCAGCAATTTTGAGAAAGAAGAACAAAGTAGGAGGGATCACAATACCTGATATCAAACTGTATTACAAGGCCACTGTAATCAAAACAGCCTGGTACTGGCATAAAAACAGGCACATAGACCAATGGAACAGAACAGAGAGCCCAGAAATAAACTCAAATCTATACAGTCAATTAATATTTGACAAAGGAGGCAGGAGCATAAAATGGAGCAAAAATAGCCTCTTCAACAAATGGTGTTGGGAGATCTGGACAGCTACGTGAGAAAAAAAATGAAACTCGATCACCAACTTACACCACACACAAAAATAAGTTTAAGGTGGGTAAAAGACTTAAATATAAGTGGTAACACCATAAAAGTCCTCGAGGAAAACACTGGCAGGAAAATCTCAGACATTCCATGCAGCAACATCCTCACAGACATGTCACCTAAAGCAAGGGACATAAAGAATAAACAAATGGGACCTCATCAAAATAAAAACCTTCTGCATGGCTAAAGAAAACAGCACCAAATTACAAAGAGAACCAACAGTATGGGAAAACATATTTGCTAATGATACCTCAGACAAGGGCCTGATCTCCAAAATATATAAAGAACTCACATGACTCCACTCCAGGAAGACAAACAACCCAATTAAAAAATGGGCAAAGGACTTGAACAGACACTTCTCCAAGGAAGACATACAGAGGGCCCAGAGACATATGAAAAGATGTTCAGCATCACTAGCCATCAGAGAGATGCAAATTAAAACCACAATGAGGTACCATCTCACACCAGTCAGAGTGGCCAACATAAACAAATCCACAAACAAATGTTGGAGAGGATGCGGAGAAAAAGGAACCCTAGTGCACTGTTGGTGGGAATGCAGACCTGTGAGGCCACTGTGGAAAACAATATGGAATTTCCTCAGAAAACTAAAAATGGAACTGCCCTTTGACCCAGCAATTCCGCTGCTGGGATTATACCCTAAGAACCCTGAAACACCAATCCAAAAGAACCTGAGCACCCCAATGTTCATAGCAGCACAATTTACAATACCCAAGTACTGGAAGCAACCTAAGTGCCCATCAGCAAACGAGTGGATCCAGAAACTATGGTATATTTACACAATGGAATTCTACGCAGCAGAGAGAAAGAAGGAGCTTATACCCTTTGCAACAGCATGGATGAAACTGGAGAGCATTATGCTAAGTGAAATAAGCCAGGCGGTGAGGGACAAATACCATATGATCTCACCTTTAACTGGAACATAATCAATAGAAGAAAAATCAAGCAAAATATAAGCACAGACATTGAAGTTAAGAACAATCTAACAATAGCTGGGGGGGGCAGTCGGAAGAGGGAATTACAGGAACTACTATAAAGGACACATGGACAAAACCAAGGGGGAGGGTGGAGGTGGGGGAGGGAGGTGGGTTCAGCTGGGGAGGGGTGGAGGGGTGGGGAGAAAAGGCATACAACTGTAATTGAATAACAATAAAAATTTTTAAAAAAAGAAATATAAAGTATTGTAATAAATATTATGAACTATATGCCAAAAAACCATATAACCTGGACAAAATGGATAAATTCCTAAAAACATACAATCTTCCCAACTAAATCAGGAAAAATCAGAGAATCTGAATAGACAGATTAAACCTAGTGAAATTAAATTAGTAATCAAAAAACTCCCAACAAACAAAAGCCATGGACTGGATGGCTTCGCAGGTGAATTTTACCAAACATTTACAGAATTAACACCTCTCCTTGTCAAACTATTTCATAAAATTAAGAGGAGGGAAGGCTCCAAAACTCATTTCATGAGTCCAGCATTATCCTAATTCCAAAACTAGATAAAGACACTACAAAGAAAGAAAAATTATTAAGCAGGAAAGAATCACAGAAATGGAGATCACATGGAAGGTTATCAGTGCAGGGGGGAGGGGGAGAATGAGTGGGAAGATATAGGGAATGAGAAGCATAATAGGAAGGCACAAAATATACAGGGGAAGGTTAAAGATAGTATAGTAAATGGAGAAACCAAAGAATGTGTATATATATAACCCATGAACATGAATTAATGGGAGGGGGGAAAGCTTGTGGGAGAGGGGGTGCAGGGTGGAGGGGAATAAAGGGGAGAAAAAATGGAACAACTGGAATAGTACAATCAATAAAATATACTTAAAAAGGTAAAATTACAGGCCAATATCCCTGATGAACATAGATGCTAAAAAGTATTAGCAAACTGAATACAGCAATGCATGAAAAATATCATACATTGAGATCAATTAAGATTTATTCTGGGAATGCAAGTCTGGTACAACATGTGCAAATCAATAAATGTGATCCACCACATAAGCAAAGTGAAGGATAAACATCACATTATCGTATCAATAGATGCAGAAAATGTATGTGATTAAATCCAGCACCCATTTCTCATCAAAACTCTCAGCAAAATGGGACTAGAGGGATCATCCCTAACATAGGCCCTATATGATACACCCACTGCCTGCATCATACCAAACAGGCAAAAAATAAAAGTGTTCCCCTTAAGATTGGGAACAAGACTGGATGTCCACTTTCACCACTCGTATTCAACATAGTACTAGAAGTCCCAGCTACAGCAATCAGACAAGAAAAAGAAATACAAGGCATCCAAATTGGAAAGGAAGTAGTAAAACTGTCTTTTACAGATGACATGATATTGTAGATAGAGAACCCCAAAGATTCCACCAAGAAACTACAAAACTGATAAATGAATTCAACAATGTAGCAGGATACAAAATTAATATGCACAGACCAGTTGCATTTTTATATGCTAATAATGATCTAACAGAAAGGGCAATTATGAAAACAATCCCATTCACAATTGCTTCAAAAAGAATAAAATACCAAGGAATAAACGTAACCAAGGATGTAAAAGACCTGTACACAGAAAATTATAAGACACTGAAGAAAGAAATTGAAGTAGAAAGGAATAAGTGGAAGCACATACTGTGTTCATGGATAGGAAGAAATAACATCATTAAAATGCCCATACTACCCAAAATCATCTATAGATTTAACACAAATTCCTATGAAGATTCTAATGATGTATTTCACAGAACTAGAAAAAAATATTTCAAAAATTTATATGGACCATAAAAGGCTCTACATAGCAACAGTGATCTTGAGAAAGAACAAAGTTGGAGGAATCACACTACCTAATATCAAACTATACTATAAGGCCATAGTAATCAAAACAGCATGGTGCTGGCATAAAAACAGACACACAGATCAATGGAACAGAAATAGAGAGCCCAGGAATAACTTCATGCCTTTATAGTCAATTAATATTCAACAGAGGCAGCAAACACATACAATGCGCTAAAGATAGTGTATTCAATAAATGGTGTTGGGACAATTGGACAGATGCTGCAGAAAAATGAAACTAGACCACCTTCTTAAACCACACACAAGAATAAATACAAAATGGATCAAAGACTTAAATGTTAGTCCCAAAACCATAAAAATCCTAGAAGTAGACATAGTCAGCAAAATCTCGAATATTTCTTGTAGCAATTTTTATTGGATATATCTCCCTAGGCAAGAGAAACAAAAGAAAAAGTAAACAAATGGGACTACATCAAACTAAAAAGTTTTCACACAGCAAAGGAAATCATCAACAAAATAAAAAGGCAAACCACAGAATGGGAGAACATATTTGCCGATACATCTGATAAGGGGTTAATATCCAAAATTTATGAAGTGCTTATAAAACTCACCACCAAAAAAAACAAACAACCCAATTAAAAAATGGGCAAAGGACCTGAATAAACACTTCTCCAAAGAGGATATACAGATGACCAATAGACATATGAAAAGATGCTCAACATCACTAATCATCAGAGAAACGCAAATTAAAACCACAATGAGATACCCTGTCAAACCTGTCATAATGGCTATCATCAGTAAGTCAACAAACAACAAGTGCTGGAGAGGATGTGAAGAAAGGGGAACCCTTTTGCACTGTTGGTGGGAATGCAGATTGGTGCAGCCAGTGTGGAAAGCAGTATGGAGATACCTCAAAAAATTGAAAATGGATCTGCCTCCTGACCCAGCAATCCTACTTCTGGGAATATCAAAAGGAACCCAAAACACTAATTTGAAAGAACATAAGCACCCCTATGTTCATGGCAGCATTATTTATGATCAGCACGATATGAAAGCAGCCCAAGTGTCCATCAATAGATGAGTGGATAAAAGAACTAAGGACACTTACACAATGGAATACTCCTCAGCCATATGGATAGACCTGGAGAACACTATGCTAAGTGAAATGAGAAGGACAAATACCAAATGATTTCACTCATATGTGGAATCTAATGAACAAAATGAACTAACAAGAAAAATGCGGACATACTCATAGATGGAGAGCAGGATGACATCTAGTGGAGGGGAGATAGAGGGTGAAGGGATTGAGCAAAAAGGAAAATGGAGTCATGGACATGGACAACAGTGTGGTGACTGCTGGGGGAAGTGGTATAAGGGGACTAAATGGTAATGGAAAAATACAATAAAAATTAAAAATAAATAAATAAAATGACAAAACTTAAATACATTGAGTTCATCTTAAAGGCAGCAAGGGAGAACAGGAAGTAACATACAAGGGAGCCCCAATAAGGCTATCAGTTGATTTCTCAACAGAATCACTACAAGCCAGAAGGGAATGGCATGAAATACTCCAAGTAATGACAAGCAAGGACCTGCAACCAAGACTACTCTATCCAGCAAGACTCTCATTTAAAATGGAAGGTGAGTCCTGGCTGGTGTGGCTCAGTGGATTGAGTGCCAGCCTATGAGTCAAAAGCTTGCTGGTTCGATTCCTGGTCAGGGCACATGCCTGAGTTTTGGGCCAGTTGGGGGGTGTGCAATAGGCAGCTAGTTGTTTCCTTGTATACTGATGTTTCTCTCCCTTTCCTTCTCCCTCCTTTCCTTTCTTTCTAAAAATAAACAAGTAAAATCTTTGTAAAAGCTAAAAAATGGAAGGTGAAAGAAAGAGGCTCCCAGATTTTAAAAAAGGCTAAAGAAGCACATCTCCACCAAACAGTATTGCAAGAGATACAAAGGTACTGCTTTAAGAAGAAATAGAGAGAGGAACACAGGTACAAAGGAAAAAAAAATTGCAATGAATAAGTATTTAACAGTAATAACCTATATGTAAATGGATTAAATGTTCCAATCAAAAGACATAGGGGAGCTGAATGGACACCTCTTGGCACTTGCACGGCACTATGTAAACATTCACTAAGCAATCCGGGTAGCTGTGTCCAAAACAGAAAGAGCAAGTCTGTGGGTATAAATACATTCTGCTCTGTAACCTCTGTCTGGGACTAGCTTATCATTGAAGCAGGCCACCAGTGTGGCTCATCCTTCAACACATATTCTCAAAAGGAGTGAGAACGTCCCCCTTCGTTAGTTTTTGCCTCTGTAGAAAAGGGGAGTTTGGTGTCTTGGGCTATACAGCAATTTTAGGGAACATATCCAGGCCTGTGTCTGCTTCACTTGGCCAACTAAATCCCTAAATCAGCCAGTTCTTTAGGGGAATATAAATCAAATAACCTATTAAATACTATGCAAAATGAAATCACAGCTGTTCAGCTGATCTTTCCCCTTTGCACCACTCTGTACACAAGCCAATGGGGGGTGATTCTAAGGATATAGATGTTTTGAGGATACAATGACAATTCTTAAAAATCTACTAGCAATGACAAGTATCCTGCAAGTCTACATTGCTGCCTTGGAAAGGGAAGCTGGAAGGGCCCAAAGATAGTTTCTTGTGTGTCATGGAACAGAATCCAACTTGTCTACTTTTAAGCTTCTTTCCAGCCTAAATGTGTCCCTTAAAACATGAACCAAGCCAGGCTCAGCAGTGGACACATTCACCATTAAGAACCTCAGTGACTATTCAGACCATGTTTATCCCCCACTTGTACTTGACTTTTTGCATCCCTACATAGTGCATGCAGGCAGCCATCAAACATGCACCTAGCAACAAAGGCTACTCAGTGAATTGTCTTGGCACCCTTGTCAACCACAGAAACAAATTGAATAAGCTGAATTCTAACTTCTCTTCATGACTATCTTCTCCATAGGAAGGAGGTCTAGGAGTTCTCAGGCTGAGTTGCCTCTTCTCCCCCATGGCACCTGAAGAAAGACCAGACATGGCACAGGTCCACTGGGCACTCAGCACATTTGGCAAATGAAGTCATGTAGCCCAGTATTTTTTTAGTAACACCAAAACCATCATAAAGGAGGCTTTTTGCATTTAACAGAGGAAAAAGAATGAATGACTGATACATGTAACAACATGGATAAATCTCGGGATAATTATGCTGAGTGAAAAAAGCCAGGTAAAGAAGAAAGTATATGCAGCATGATCCCATTTCTTTAAAATGTTGGAAAATGTAAACTAATCTATAGTGAGAGAAAGTAGATTAGTGGATGCCTGTGGATGGGGATAAGGTCAGAGAGGTATTACTAGGGGGCACAAGGAACCTTCTAGGGCTAATGAAGACAGTCATGATCTTGACTGGGGTGATGGCTTCACAGGTGTGTGTGTGTGTGTGTGTGTGTGTGTGTGTGTGTGTATGCCACAACTGATCAACTGTACACTTTAAATGAGTGCAGTTTATCAGATGTCCATTATACCTCAATAAATACGTTAAAACAACAACAAAATATACACCCACTAGGGGAGGGGAACATAAATGCCAAAATCCTTATGCTAGCTTCTTAGGGCCCACAGATCTACTGCCCAATTTACCAAGCTCTTCAAGGTGTTTTCACAAAGTCTAGAATAATATATACCAAAATATTAATGGTAGTTATCCATAGGTGATGCCTATTTTCTTCTTTATTTTCTAAAAATGTATTAATTTCATATTAAAAAACAAAACTATTTTTAAAAACAATGTAATGTAATGCAAAGGTAGCATTATAACAACCAAGATCCCCTTGTTGTAGGCAGAATCCCTCAGAAAGTCCCCATTCAAACCCCAGAAACCTCTGAAAGTCACTTTATATGGCAAAAAGGACTTGGCAAATGGGATTAAGTTGAGGCTGTTGAGAAGGGGAGATGATCTTGGATTATCTGGGTGAGCCCAAGCTAATCACAAGGGTCCCTATAAGTGAAACAGGGACAAGGGAGGGTCACAGTCAATGTAATTGGAAGAGGCCATGAGCCAAGGAATATAAGCTACCTCCAGATGCTGTAATAGGCAAGGAAACACATACAGCCCTGTCAACACTTTGATTTTATCACAGTGAGATCTGTGTTAAGACTCCCAACCTCCATAATGTAAGAGAATATATCTGCGTTACTTTAAGCCTCTATGTTTGTGATCATTTGTCACAGCAGCAATAGGAGACCTTCCTTTCTTCCATGTCCATGTCCATCTGTTCTGTCAACAAACCTTTGCTGACTAACACATCATCTCAGACCTGGGAAACTGCAAGAACAGTGCATTCCCTGTCCCAGAGAAGTCATCACAGCAGCTAGAATCTGTTTGAATGAGGGTAAGTGCCTACCTTTGCTTTTAATAGGTTTGCATTATTCATTTAAACTCTCTCCAGATCCTGTTCTTGCTAACCCTGTAATGTCACACTTTCAACAAGCAATTACTCTTTTAAAAAAGAGTCCTATTTACAATTATGCATATTCTAATTGGGTAATATGACTGACAAAGGCTTTAATTATGGTCCATAATGCACACCTAGTATATTAGACCTTTGCTACAAGTTGGTATTTATGAACATTACACCATTGTCCTGTCATTTGTGCAGCTTTCTCCAATTATTGCACTTGCAGGGCATTAGCTCAAGGCAAGGTGACAAATGATGTTGGTCTAATTACCAAAGCCTTTATTTCCCTAGGTCACTCTAACCTAGAATACAGAGGGACTTCCAGTGGGGATCAACTCTATCCACAAGGAACTTGATTTTCTAATCTTGTGAATTATCAAATTACTCACATAAAGGCAGGCTGATTACACTATTTGCAGGTGAGAAGACCAAAGCACAAATCAGACAAAGGCAGCAAGTGAGAATTCAATGGATACCTGTGTCACTTTTCCATGTGGATTTTGCAGCATTGTCTCAAGAAGAGCAGCCACATGGACTTCCAGACCACCTCATCACACACACATGAACATTCTTTTTTGGTGTTTGTTGGTATACCTCTACTTGCTGTAGTGAAATCTGCTTATGGTATTACTGAGTTGAATAGGGTTCCTCCAAAATTCACGTCCACTCAGAGCATGTGAAATTTGACCTTGTTTGGAAACAGGGTCTTTGCAGATGTAATCAAATTAAAATGAGGTCATACTGGATTAGAGTACCTGCTAATTCAATGACTGGTGTGCCCATATAAAGAGAAATTTGGACACAGATAGAGGGAATAGCTCCATATGAAGATAGATGTAGAGATCAAAGTGGTACAGATGCAAGCAAAGTATTGCAGCTACCACCAGAAACTAGGAAGAGGAAAGAATTCTACCAGAGTATAAGATGAAGCAAGGGAGCAAGGCCCTGTCAACACCTTGAGTTTGGACCTCCAGAATTGTTAGAAAAGAAATTTTTGTTTTAAGTCATCCAGTTTATCCTACTTTGTTTTGGCAGTCCTAGGAAAGTAATACAAGCATTCTAGAATAATTGAGTCAGATGTAGAGTAGGTAGGATTAATCTGGTAAAACTTCCTTGAAGCTGTAAGCTTAAGAGAAGGTTCTAAACATAGGAAGAACATGGCTTGGGAAGAAAAAGGACAGAGAACAAAGGACAGTTGACCAGAATATGAAATCCCTCCCTGGCCAGGCAATAATAAGGCATCTGCACATGCATGCAGAAAGCACTATGTGTAGAACCACAGAGGTGAAACATTTATCAGAGCTGTTCAGCACAATGAGACACCACCTCATATCTATGGTGAAGGCAAAAATTAGGAAGATGGATAAAGCTGAGATTTGGAAAAGATGTGGGAACTTGGAAACCCATGGGCTCTACTGGTGGGAGTATGAACTGGCATAGCCATTGTAGAAACAACCTGGCAGCACTTGGGTAAATTTGCATGTGTGTACCCCATAACCCAAAGCCCCACAGCCCCAATCCTGGGCATGCACTGCAGAGAGGGTGTCATACAGGGTCTGCAGGCACACGGAGAAAGATGCTTGCTGCAGCACTGACTGCTAGGTGGGGAACTGGAGACAACTTGGAAGGGTGTCCAGGACTGGCAGAGAATCAAGGTACAACATGGGGATGCTTACAAGGAAATGTTCATACCATAGGACAGCTGGAAACAACAAATCAAGTGTGACAAGGAGAGATATTGAAAGCATGGTACTGAATGCAAACAAGAAACAAGACAGGCAGAGTAGGATTTATGCCAATCACACACTCTACACATTTCACAGGGAGGTGCACATTTAATAACATGTATCAAGAACAAGTGCTTGATGCAGGGAGGTGAAAAAACATGGGGAGGGGAATAAAGGGGTATAGAAACTAATATAGAACAAAACAAAAGAGGGGCTTTCTAAGGCCACCATGGTGACAGTGGGTCAGTACCCATAAGTGAGATAAACTCCACACTTAATAGCTGAGAGAAAGACTAACAAGGGAAAGAAGAGCTCAGCCCATCATGGTAGCTGGTGCACAGGAAGTCCTCAGGAAATGTCAACCTTCCCCTCCGCAGCAGTAACACACTTTTCCATGGGCATACTTGGAAACAGAATCATTGGACAACCTTGAACTCCATCAGATATAATAACAGGAAAAAGAAGATGAAATCTACACTGAAGTCTGGGTAGTGTTTTTAAAAACCCAATTTAGGAAACTTTCCACAATTCAGGCTATGGAGAATGCAAAGGCATTGGGAATTCCAGTTTTGGAATTCTTGACTATTCAGTCCAGTAATTCTCAGGTGCAAAATGTCAGGTTGAGGATAGGATCCTGGAACAGAAAAGACACATTAGGGAAAATTAAGGAAATCTGCATAAAGCTTGGACTTTATTAATAATGTATTGACACTGGTTCATTAATTGTGACAAATGTACCATACCAATGTAAGATGTTAATAATAGGGGGAACTGGGTGTGGGACATATGGGGACTCTGCACTGTCATTGAAATTTTTCTGTAGATCTAAAACTGGTCTAAAATTAAAAGTGTAGTTTAAAAAGTCCATACAGGTCCCTGGACCTACTTCATCCTACTTCTTAGCCTGGGTTTAAGAGATTCGAGGAGGTAGGTGGCTTCCTATAGAGAATTCGTCCTTTGAATAGAGCCCATGGAAGTGTTTGTGTCAAGCAGAGTCTAAGCTCTTGCAGACATTTGAGCCTCTGCCTCCACTACAAAGATTATTCACCTGGACTCCTGGCCTTATCTCCAGCCTCTGTTCAGGAGATCAGCAGCTCTGATTTTGCTCACAGGAAATTACATTGAAAAAGAGAGAGGTACAGAAAAAGTCCTAACTAAGAGCAGTTATCAAAAACATTCAGTACTTTTTTGGAACTATTGACGAAGATGACCTCTTTCCAGGGAAATGCTAAGCTGGTAAAATGTAATCTTCAGCTGTCTGTAGCTACTTTATCAAGAATCTGCCAAAGCATAAAGCCAATTCAAAGAAAAGCAAAACTGTAAGATGGAAAGAGATAGTCAAGGTGACATTTAAGATCCTCAATCTATGTGTGACTGAAACTAGCACCCGGCTCTGGGCTTTTCAGGTACCTGAGTCAATAAATTGCCTTTTTCATTCATACATACCTGCATAAATACATACACACATACATACATCAACTCCAGGAGAAACAGTCTTCGTAGTGTCTCAGCCCACTGCTGCCAGAGGGAAGGGGTACCATTTGACAGTATCTATTAAAATCCGAAACCTGAATCCTGTCACCTTGCAAGTCTGCTTCTGAGCATCCCCCTGGTACATGTGCACAGGGAGAATTATATAAGGATGCCAGTTGCAGCACTGCTACAGAAAAGATCTGGAAACAGCCCAAATGACTATGAATGAAGAAATTCCTCTATCAAATCAGGTACAGTGATAATGTGGATATAATCCGGTGGTTTATATGAATGACAGAGGTCTACATGGAAAGACCCTCAAGATGCAGAACTGAGTGGAAAGGTGATACAAAGAGTGTAATAGCATTCATGTAAACATTTAAAAGACCCATCCATCAACAGATAAATGGATAAAGAAAATGTTATTTAGTCATGAAAAGAAATGAATTAACATATTACATATGTTGTAGCATGTTACAACATATTAGGTGGACCTTGAAAACATGCTAAATGAAAGAAGCCAAAATCCAAAGTCTACACATTGTATGATTCCAGTTATATGGAAATGTCCAGAACAGAGAAGTCTTTAGAGAAAGAAAGCAGATTAGTGGCTGCCAAGGGATGGTGGAAGGGGGGAATAGGAGTGACTGCTTAATAAGCACAAGTTTCTGTTTGGGGTGATGAAAATATTTTGGATTTAGTGGTGATGGTTACACAACATTGTGAATGTACTTAAAAATACTTTATTGTACATTTTATGTGGTATGTGAATTATATATCAAAGAAAATATGATGGCATGGGTGAACTGAAACAATGAAACTGGGAATATAGAGGCAGCAGATTTCTGAGGTACAATCAATAGGACGCAGTGACAAATGTGATTTGAGGACAGAGAAAGAGTGAAAGGGAAAATGACATGAGAGGGCTTGGAAGTCCCCTGTAATGAATTGTACTAGCTCCCTGGGGAGCTGAGTAGCACTAGGGAAGGGTTTCTCTGTACATAGCACATCATTGCCAGTGAGACTGACCCAGACCTAATGGCTAGGTTTCAGGGCTTTGGTTGAGGTGGTCAGCAGAAAAGGCACAGGTACCTGCAGATGTAACTACAGACACACCTTTGGAGCTTAACTGCCTTTGACATGGAGGTCCCAGAAGTAGCCAGGGAGCTACCAGCTCCCACGTCCTACAGTGATCACCAGTCCCAAAGACCAGCCCTGAGGTTCTCTCTTCTTCGTAACTAATATTGACCACAGAGGCATGGCTAATCTCACAGATGACACACCACTAGATCAAAAAGGGGAAGGCAGGCAAAGCAAGGGGATGGGGAGCTGATCTGAAAATCACACTTCCCTTCCTTATGTGTGAAAATCACACATAAGAGTGAGAGTTCTAGTCAAGGGCCTGCTGGCAACCTGTTCAAAGGTAAAACTGGTGGGCCAAGTGCATCCAAACGCAACTCTGACACTCGTTAACTTTGTGACCTTGGACAGGTTTGTACCTCTCCCAGAACGTCTGTTTTCTCCATTAGGAGACTAATTACTATAGTTCCCGTGGGTACTGGGAGGCCAAAATGAGATCTTGCATGTGGGTATGTGCAGAGACACTTGATCCAGTAATGGTATCCTCCCCCACCTCCACTGGCTCCTTTCCTGCACAGCCTGGGAAATAATCAGGTCTCCCTAGCCCCTGCTGTCTCTCATCTACTGCCCTCTCCCTCCCCTACCCCTGAGGCAGGACCAAAAAGGACTCCAGGCCGCACTCCACCACCTGCTGCAGTCTGACTCCACTCCCTGAGTAATGGGGTCCAGGACCATGACTTGGTTTTCATCTCATGTTGAGGCCTCCCAACTCATGCCTCCAGTCCTAACCTAGGCCACGTCATGGTCTCTCCTGTGAGCACAGCTACTCCCAAGACTCAGTTTCCTCTTTGATTTATTGGATCTGACAATCCCTGTATGTCTTGGGAGTTACTGAAGTGGCCAAGTACCTGGCACACAGTAGGTGCTTAGTATTGGTTGGTGTCTCTGACTCCAAAGCTCATACATAATGTATTGTGTGGCCTTATGCAGTTTCTTCACTTCTCTATCCCACTATTTCACCATCTCTTAAGACAGGACAATAGCCCTACTCTGTTCTCACAGGGTATACATCTGGGCATAAAAACCAGACAACATATGCAGAAGTGCTTGAAAAGTAAGGGGCCTCTGACACAAAGTATGCTCAAATGGTATCATGACATCATAATGGCAGGTGATTCCAGTGGCCTAACACTGTTTCTGTGCATCCTTGCCAAGTTCAATTCCAAGCCTCTCTGCTGACAGGGAAGATAAGCAGTAGTTTGTAGTCTGTACTTTATAGTTTGTTACTGCAGCCAGAAGGCTCTGGAAGAAGCTGGCACCAGGCACTGTGCTAGGTGTTCTATATCATCCATCATGCCCCAGGATATCTCTGCCAAGTGGGTCTTATTCTGGTCCTTACTGGGGAGTGACTAGGCTGACAGAGGTAGAGCCACAGCCCTGAGATGAAAGGGCACAAAATGGAATGACTCTACAGGCTCTCACTGTCTCACCCACTGCCCACTGCCTCTGTCAGAACTAAAATTAGACATTCTCCTTTCTTTCTCTAGACTAGGTTCCCCCAAATCATCATCATCATCATCATCATCATCATCATCACCACCATCATCATCATCTGAGTAAATGGAACTACCAGTTGCTGCTGCTCAGTCTGGAAATGTGGGCATTATGTTAGCCTTGACTCATCTCTCCCCCTTAGTACCCATATCCAACCCATCAATGAGGACAGCCAATTCAACTGAAAAATCTCGAGTCCAGCCATTTATTTCATGCCTGCTCCCACCACCCTGGTCCTTTAACTAAGTGTACATACCTTGCTCTATAGTTCATTTCCATTTTGCTTTTATCTCATACCTATACTGATTCTATTGTCTTCTCCATTTGTGTTGTCATGTTTTGTCTAGCACATTTCTTCTGGATCTTCCCAAGGTGCTCTACTGATCCAACAGAAGACAAACTTTAAAGTGCTCTGAATTTCTATCAGTACACAGACAGCCAATCAGGACGTGGCATGTGCTCATCACTGTCATCAGCCTAGACTTTTGCTGGGATCCTCTTTGCTTTCCTCAATAAAGAGCTATTTTATAACCTTTGCACTAATGCAAGAAGAAAATAATCAGACTCCCTGTTTGAAATATTTTCTTTAAAAATGACTATCCATATAAGCAAGTAGATTTTAAAAAGAAAAACCTTTCAAGTACATTTGTATCCTAGCCTTTGGGAAAAAGGGAGGGAAAGAACAAAAGGGACAGCTGACTGAGAAAGTTGTTCTTATTTCCAGTGCCAGTAAGGCATTTGATTTCACAAGTATTAATCAAAATCACTCTTGATTATAGCAAAAACAACCTTTGCTATAATTTTATTGCAATTAACTGGAATACATGGTAATTCTGAGCAATCTTGCTCTTGATATTAAAGAACAGCCTGCCAGGAAACATGAATAAAGCTTTAAGATCAAAATTTGCATAATTAGGTTTCTTCCCTACTCTACCCACCCCCACCCCCGGCTTCTGGCTATGAGAAGTTCTGTTGAAAGATATTTAAAGTCAGCAGGCCTACAACCTGGACTGGCACCCGGTGCTTCCCTCCAAGGCAGAAATATACCTTGCATATTTCTACAACACATCCCTGATAGACTAACAGACAGCCAGACAGATGGACAAATTGCTGAGTACAGAGGTTTTGAGCCATACTTTTAGAGGCAGCAGCAAAAAAGCAGCAGTAATGCATTCTAGAATTTGCTTCCTAGCAGTTTAGCACCATGCATATTTGTCCACACTGTTCTGCAGATATATCACACTCTATTCTCCAAAAGATAACCTAAGCAATACATCAAACCCCCAAACTACAGGTTTTGTGTATGAAACATGTTTTATTGCCTGGTCACAATGGATGTCCTTATCACATACCACATTCCCCGCCCCCACCCCAGCAGAAAGACCCAGCTACCACACTCCTCTAACTGGGGTTGTGACAGCCAGAGCCACTGTCTCACCCCACTTCACCCATTTCCTACTAGCCCTAGAGTCCGTAACCATCTGGGAAGAGCCTGCATGGCTCCAGGAGAAGAAAAGCTTTAAGCAGTTATTTTCCTGAAGATGTGGCAAGAGAGACTATGCACAAACATACTCCTGAGAAGAGGGAGAAATGCAAGGAATGATGGTACCAGCTGCACATCTGACATGCAGGCTGGGGGCTGAGTACTCCTGAGCCCAAGTGAAACAATTCCCACCACTCACCTTCCACCCTCATACAGTGGTTTTCCATTCAATCCCAACCATGAAAAGATCTTTAACATTTAAAATCATGTAAAATGTCAACAGTCTCATTTCCCCTTAAATAAGTTATTCTTAGACATGCAGTAAAATTTAGGCTGAAATGTTAACATTCCTTTATTGGAAGGTGTGGAGGAAACAGAATTTTTTTGTTGTTGTTCTTTGCTTCTTTGAAAACAAATACAGAAAAGAGAAAGAAAACAAGCCAAGAGAAGAGTCGGTCTTTTTTTTTTTTTTTTAACAGAGACCTTCAAGATAAACTGTCACACTAAACACCACTCTGAAAACCCCTGGGAGACATCAGAAAAGGAGCACATGAGTGAGTACATTCAGAAAAGCACTGGGAGCAGGAAGGGGTGGGGAGGAGATGAACTTCCAGAAGAACAAAGGTGAATGAAATCAGAATAACAGATAAATCAAAGTTCAAGAAGCTAGATACCAGCAAATACTGGAGAAGATGAGGGAGAACTGGACCTCTCACACACTGTTGGTGAAAGTGGAAAATAGTACAACCACTTTGGGAATCTACCAGTTCCTTCAAAAATTAAATGTATCCATACCCTATGAGTCAGCAATTGCACTCCTAGATCTCCATTCAAGAGAAATGAAGACATATATCTACAAATAGCTTGCATACAAATGTTCACAGCAGCATGATTTGCAATAGTGCAAAACTGGAAACAATCCGAATGTCAGTGAACAGGAGAATGGGTAAACTGTGATATATTCATATAATGGAAAACTGCTCAGCATTAAAAAGGAACTGCTGATACACACTTGTAGCATGAATGAACCTTGAAGACATCATGCTGCATGAAAAAGCCAGACACACGACAGTAAATATGGCATGGTTTGTTTTTATGAAATTGTAGAGGAGATAAAACTATCCTATGATGTAAAAATCAGATAAGTGATTGCTTGGGGGGAGGGCAAATCTGGTCAGTGATTTAAAGGAAATTTCTGGGGTGATAAAAATAGTCTGTTTTGATATGCACTCAAAGTTAAGGATCTTAATATTATGCTAAGCATTTACATGTATATAAATTTAAAACGATACTTAACAACTATACCAGAATTCAGTGCAAAAGTTTTTTTTTAAATAATACCGCAGAATCCAAGAGAAGACCTGAACAAATGAAGACATACTAGGTTGAGGATAGGAAGATGCAATATCATAAATATGTCAATTCTCCCTAATTTCTAAATATAACACGTTTCCAATAAAAAACACTAACAAGAAAAAATGTGGGAAGAAGCACATCACCTGTCCAGAAGGAGGTGCGGAGGCTGGAAGAGCCCTACCCCTTCCTCAAGTCAGTGTGGGGGAAGGTGGACTGGTGGAAAGGGAAGGGGGAGGAACCTAAGAACTGTGTGCAGACCTGCTGCTCCCCTTGGCCTCCTGCACAGCCCCCACACTACAGAGAAGATGGACAGACATCTCCCTTCTAAAAAAACTGAGCAAGCTGGTGAGGAGGTGGCAGCTGGAGCAGGCCTGAGACCTAGAAGATGAGCCATTCAGGCCAGCCCCAAGCCTGTTCACTAGGTTGCTCACCACCCACCACCTCCATATGCAGCATTCCCATCCTCCCAGACTGCAGCCCACCTCCCAGTCTAAAGAGAGGAAATCCCAGCTGGGTCTCCACTGAGGAATATGAGCAGACATGGAGAATCACCTGACACCGGGAGAAACCAGACACTGGGAGCAACCTCCATTTAGTCATCCAACAAATACCTACCGATCAGTATGAGGAGGTGTCCAGCTCTGATTTCAGCCCTGAGAAACATCCATGAACAAGATAGCTCCAAGTGATGCTGTCACAGAGCAGAATTCTAGTGGTAGTGGTTCAGCCACACAAAATATTATTTGGCCATAAATATTAAGTTCTGACACATGCTACATACAATCTGGAGGAGCCTTGAAAGCCTTATGCTGAGTGAAAGAAGCCAGACACAAAAGACCACATACTGCATGATTCCATATATATGAAATATCCAGAATAGGTGAGTACATAGAGACAGAAAGCTGATCAGTGGTTGCCAAGGCTGGGGAGGGGAAGGCGGGAATATAGACTAACTGCTTAATGGATACGTGGTTTCCTTTTGGGGTGATGGAAATGTCTCAGAACCAGACAGAGGTGATAGTCCCACAACTTTGTGAATGTCCTATATGCCTCTGAATTGTACTCTTTAAATGGGTGAATTTTATGGTATGTGAATTTCATCTCAAAATTTTTAAGCCATAAAAAAAGAAAACTACCTTTCAAGATGATATATTCACAGGGAAACCAGTATAAAAGTGATTTCAGTCAGAGACCACAGGGAATTAGGCTGGAGTCTGGCTGCCCCAGCTCTTGCTCCCATCTAAAACCAGGGCTGGCCTCCATAACAGGGCTGGAAGTAAGCAGTGCCCAGTGTATGAGGAGGAGGGCAGGTGGGGCAGATGTCTTGGTCACTATAAATACACCTGGTCCCTAACCAGGGTCTGAGCGTGACTGCTCAAACACAACACAGGGTGTACTTCCAGGGCCTGGTATGATTTGTTTGACACAACAGAAGTGTTCTGACCCTGCTACATGTGGTTCAAATTTCTACAAATCCAATCCTACTTTTGATGGTCCAAGGAGTTTTCATTCTAAAGAAATCCTTTAGTTACAGTGGTCTCCAACCTTTTTGGTACCAGGGACTGGTTTCATGGAAGACAATTTTTCTATGGACCAGAAGTGTGGGAGCGGTTTTTGGGATGACTCAAGCACATGACATTCAAGCTCACTTCCTGCTGTGCGACCAGGTTCTTAACAGGCCCAGACCAGTACCGGTACTGCTCCATGGCCCAGAGGTTGGAGACCCGTTTCAGTGAATGCTTTTCATAGGTTTTTGGAACCAGAAAGTTAGCACAGGACTATTTACTCACCAAACACTGAAGACCTACCAGGTATGAGAGACAGGGGCGGAGAGGAAGGTGAGAAAAAGAGTTCTTGATCCCAGTCCAATGGCGGAGATATTTAAACAATTGGGGTGATGACAGCTTCATATGCCAGCTGCTAGGAATCTTGTCAACAGTCACTAGCTCTGCCTGGCAGGCTTTAAGTAAAAGTAATGGGTGGCACCTGGGCTACGTTCAGGAAGGTTAGCAGACATTCTCTGAGAGCAAAGGGAGAGGATTCTGGGGCAGAGGAAACCTCCTGAGTCAAGCCTTAGAGGTACAGTGGCTCATCTGCCATTCTCAGAGAGCAAGGAGACACCATGAGGAGGGAGAAATCTGGAGGGCTAGAACAGAGTATGTGGCAGGGAATGGCCAGGGAAGAAGAGGAAGGTGGATGGGGGGAGGCCACATTGGACAGGGGTAGTGAGAATAGTTAAGAAGAGCTGCAGGCATGAGAGGAATATGAGGATGATCTACATGTGTCCCTTGGCAGATGGGCTAGAATAGTGCCACCACCCATTAACTTGGAGAGCACAGGAGAAGGAGCCACCTTGGGGGAGAAATGCCATGTCTAGGCAGACTTGAGGACTCACCCTTCTGGGTTTAAAAAGAAAGACTTTATTGACCTGGCTGGTGTGGCTCAGTTGGTTGGAGTGTTGACCCATAAACCAAATGGTGGCAGGTTCAATTCCTGGTCAGGACACATACCCAGGTTGCAGGTTCAGTCCCGGTCGGGGTATGTACAAGAAGGCAACCAATGTATGTCTGTCTGTCTTTCTTTTCTTCCTTCCTCTTCCCTCCCCTCTCTCTAAAGGCAATAAGAATGTTCTCAGGTGAGGATAAAATTTTATAAAGTATAGTTGACATACAGTACTATATTAGTTTCAAGGATACAACATAGTAATTTCACATTTATATACCTATGATGTGATCACCACAAGACTAATAACCATCTTCTGCCTTGCCATAAAACTCCTAGAAGAAAACACACGTAATGAGCTCTTTGACAGAGGTCATACTGATATATTTTGGGGTGTCTCCTCTGACAAGTATAACAAAATTAACTAATGGAACTACACCAAACTAAAAAAAAAATTCTGCACAGCAAGGGAAAATGAAAAAACGACCTACTGAATGAGAAAAGTTATCTGCAAATAATACATCCAATAAGGGCGTAATATCCAAAATATATAAGGAACTCATATAATCCAACATCAGAAAAATTTTTATTTAAAAAAATGAGCAGAGAACATGAACAGACATTTCTTTAAAGACCTCCAGATGGGCATAGACATATGAAAAGAGGCTCAACATCACTAATCAGAGAAATAAAACCACAATGAGATATCACCTCACACCTGTCAGAATGGCCATCATAAACAAATCAACAAACAACAAGGCTGGAGAGGATGTGAAAAAAGTGGAATTGTAGTGCACTGTTGGTGGGAATGCAAATTCTTGCAGCCACTGTGGAAAACAGTATGGAGGTTCCTCAGAAACTTCAAAATAGAACTACCGTAGGACCCAGCAACCCCACTTCTGGGTATTTATCTAAAAAAAAAAAAAAAAAAAAAAAAGGAAAGCACTAATTTGAAAAGATATATGCATTCATTGCAGCATTATTTGTAATAAGACTCACCTTTCTGACCCCTCCACTGTATGTGACACCTTCCTTGATAGATTCTGTCCTGAATCTGCATGACATTTCCTCTTCAGGCTCTTGTCCTCTGACTTCTCATTCTCCTTCACTGATCCTACTCACCACCACCCACGCTCTATTTTGGTGTTCCCCAGATAGATATTGTTCTTGTTCACCCACTCTCCCAGAGTGATCCCACCTGTTCCCATAATTTCAGTTTTCAATGCCCCCTCCCAAAGCTAAATCCCAACTCAAAGTGGCTCTGAGCTCTGAACCCAAGGGTTCCTGTCAGACACCTCTCTCTACCTGATTAATCAGCCTGAGATCTGTTGAAATATCTCAGTGTTTACTGCCAACTCTTCCCTTCCTTGGCTTCCCCTTTTCTAAATCATTGTATTGAATTACCCCTTGCTTGGCTGTTTTGTATTATTAACTAGATGTCTCCAGAAGGGTTCCTGAGTGGCACATAGCTTCCAAGGCATTACAGTTTTTTAGATTTTATTTATTTATTCATTTATTTATTTTGGAGAGACAGTAAGGGAGAAGGGAAGGGAGGGAGATAAACATCAATGTGAGATACATCTATCAGTTGCCTCTCTCATGCCCACAGCTATGGACCCAGCCTGCAACCCAGGCATGTGCCCTGACCAGAAATCAAACCAGCGACCTTTAAGTTTGCAGGATTCACAGGCCAGTGCTCAATTCACTGAGCCACACCAGCCAGGGCCAAAGCATTACATTTTTAAATTGAAACTTTTATTGAGATAATTATAGATTCACACACAGTTGTAAGAAATAACACAAAGAGATTCATTTTACACTTACCCAGTTTCCTCCAAAGGTCACATTATGAAAATTATAGTATACTATCACAATCAGAGCATTGACATTGATACAATCCACCCATCTTAATCAGATTTCTCCAGTTTTATTTGCATTCATTTGTGTGCATTTATTAAGTGCTATACAACTTTATGTCATGTAGATTGATGTGACCAGTACTACAGTCAAGATAAAGAACCGTTTCACTGGCACGATGAATCTGGTGCTGCCTTTTTACAATACCTACTGCTCTCCGACCTTACGTGCCCCTAACCCCTGACAAATACCAATCTGCTCACTATATAATAATGTTATTTCTAGAATGTCATAGAAATAGAACCATGCAGTATGCAGTCTTTTCTGCCTGGCTTCTTTCATACAACATCACATATCTGAGATTTGTCCAGCATGTTGTACCAACAATTTGCTCCTTTTTATTGCTGAGTAGCATTCCATGGGGTAGTGTACCACAGTTTGTATCCACTCTCCCATCAAAAGACATGTGGGCTGATTCCAATGTTTGGCAATTAGAAATAAAGTTGCTATTGACATTTGTGTATAGGAAGCCTTACATTTTTCAGTGTGCCTTTGTGTTACCTCTTTGTGAGGATGACAACTGGATCATACACTTTCCCCTCAAAGCTATGTAGAGGTATTGCCCTGATGTCTTCTGACATCAAATCCTGTCATGAAGAAGAGTGAAGTGAACCTGACTTCTTTTTCCTCTAATAAGTGACATGATCTTTCTGCCTAGGTTTCTTTGAAAAAATGATCACCAGAAGGGATAAATGAGGTCCTGTATCATCCCACCCATCCCTTAACTCCAGTGCAATAACAGGTGTAACTTTACCAAGTCGCTTGAACATCAATTTTCTCATCTGAGAAATGAAGATAATCATATCTGCTTCAACTCCACCACCCTTGAGTATTAAAGGGGAATCACAGATCTAAAAACAGAAGGAAAGAAACATGCCACCACATGAAATTCATGGAATCTATATTCAATCCAGACCACTCCCTTAAGCAAGCTGGCTTTCATATCATTCATTACTGGGAAATCCACAAGGCTTTTACTGCACAATGTCTGAAATCCCAAGTGAATAGGGCAGGTGTGAGCAAAACCCAACAGACATCTATTAGTGTAGTAATAAAAAACCAAGAGGTGTGTTTAAGTAATTCCTGGGGTTGTGTCTATTCTGTTTTACACCCCAAAGCAGCAAAATACAGATTTGAGGTAGGACAAGGGGGTGGTTAGTAGCAACAGCTCCAAAAACAGACTGCCTGGGTTCAAATTCTGGTTCTGCCACTTATTAGCTGGGTGACCTTGGATAAGTTACTGAAATTCCCTTCACACCAGTTTCTTCATTAGTAAAATGTATATAATAATAGTGTAAACAGGATTAAATGTGTATGGACCTGAGAGTGATATTTAACCATCCTTGAAGAGATGCTGTGTGGATTAAGTACATAAATTCCGGGAGTTTTAAATTCTTTATACTATAAATTAGTCAATATCGTTTACCTTACCACTAAATCTTAGTCCAGGTGAAATGGACATCAAATGAGTCTCTTCAAGAAAATTTGGGGGTGAAATTCAACTATCAGAACTTGATATAATCAGAAGCTCTTCATTTAACAGCTAATCAGCTAAGAAATATAACAGGAAGGCTCCAGCAAGATTTAGTCATCTAGGACTGTGGCCAGTTGATCAAACCTTGCTACTATGTCTCAGAACAGAAGGGAGTTTTATGCTAAATCCAGCAAAGGTTCCTTATTTTTTAAAAGCTGTCTGTAGTTTTCCCACAGACAGTTCCCCCAATTGCCTGGGAAAGTCACTGTGGGACGTGCACTCACCCCTCCCACTTCTCTGACCCATCCGCTAACTACTGACATTCTATGCCAGGGTCTGGGAATGTTTCTGAGATGGTGTTTATCTATTCATTTCCCTCCCCACCCTTGGTGCTACATGAAACAGAATGGAGATTTTGGATGACTAGATAATGTTCATAGAATACTGAATTATCTGCTCCTCCTACAACAATTGGTCACTGATTGGATTCAGCTGAAATGTTTCTAGAAGCTGACCTTTGCTCTTCTGGTCCACTGTTTTATTGACTCCTGCCTTGGTCTTATTGCTTCCATTCTTCTCCTTTGCAGGCACATTCTTGACAAGCCTCCAAAGTTATTTCCCTTAAAACATATCAGGTAATTAAAAATGATTCATGGTACCTAATTTCTATGGCAAGGCATTAAGGCCCTTTACCTTCTGGCTAAATCCACCTGCCCAGGCTCATCTCCTTGTTGATCTGGTCCCTTTACGACAATATCCCCAGCCCTCCATTATCCTATTTGATTTTGTTCTAACTGTAGTTATTGAGCAGTGCCTTGTGCCAGGGAGTATGCTTAGTACTGGAGATATAAAGATGAATAATAACTGGCACCCTACCCTCAAGGACCTCACAGTTGCAGCGTCACTTGATATTATTGGTATGGTACAGTATCAAACACATTATATAAACTTGTCATTTCATCATCACTACAGTTCAAGGAGGTAGTTATGATTCCCCATTTTAAAGATGAAGAAACTGAGGTCAGGAGAGGTTAATCAACTTCCCAGGCTTACACAACTGCTCTATAGAACCAGAGTCAGAATATCTAACCACTCCTGATTATTCTTCCCATGACCTCTCCTCTCCTGCTGGAGCCCACTGTCTTGGTTGGGTATCTCCTACTGTACCTGGCCTTGCTTCTATGCTGAGACTCCTGGCATGTCAGTGGGGAATTAGGAGTCTCCAATGGCAGCTAAGACTTCCCAAGAACCTAGTGAGGAAGACAAGCTAGCCCCAGACCTCTCTCCCTGCCCCTAACTCTCATTGCATTTGGCTCCTCACCCTTCACATTGGGATGAAGTTCCATGGTGGATACTTCAGGGTATTGGTTGATGGTATGTAAGCAGGAATAAAGACATTAAGGAATGACACACTCAGAAAAATGATCATCAGCCCTGGCTAGTATGGCTCAGTGGATTGAGTGCCAGCCCCCGAACCAAATGGTCACTGGTTCAATTCTGAGTCAGGGCACATGCCTAGGTTGTGGGCCAAGTCCCCAGTGGGGGACGTGTGATAGGCAACCACACATTGATATTTACCCCTCTCTTTCTCCCTCCCTTCCCCTCTCTAAAAAATAAATAACATTTTTAAAAAAGAAAAATAATAATTAAAAAAATGATCATCTGAAGAGTTTTTTTTTTAATTAAAAAAAATTTTAAAGATTTTATTTAGATTGTTCTCTGTCCCACTTAGTGTACCCTTCATTTATGACGATCTTTTTTATGCTATTGAAGTCATCACTAAGTTCCTTGAGCATCATTATAACCAGCGTTTTGAACTCTGCATCTGATAGATTGCTTACCTCCATTTCATTTAGTTCTTTTTTCTAGAGTTTTGATCTGTTCTTTCATTTGGGCCATATTTCTTTGTCTCCTCATTCTGGAAGCCTCCTTCTGTTTGTTTCTACATATTAGGACAGAGCTGCTTTGATTCCATTACTTGGTAGTATGGCCTAATGCAGTAGGTGTCCAGTGGGGTCCAGTGGCACAGCCTCCCCTATCACCCAAGCTGGGTACTCGAGATGTACCCTTCTTGTGGGCAGAGTACACCCTCCTCTTGTAGTTGAGCCTTGGTTGCCCTTGACAGATCAATGGGAGAGACTTACCCAGGCCAGTCAACTGCAAGGACTGGCTGTGACACCTTACCACCAACTTCCACCCTCCTTGGAGGATCAGCTGTGCAGGGGCAGGGTGGTGGTGCTCCGACCTGGTCTATAGCTGTACACTGGGTGTGCTGGCCTTGGGGTTTCCCAAATGGTGCAGGCCAAGGTCAGCCCCCACCTGTGTTTTGCCTAGGGCTACCCAGCCTGCGCTATAACCCTATTGAAGATGGCTGCTACTTGTGCTGGGCTTAGAAATTCCCAGGTGAAGCCAAGCTGTGAATCTAGGGTTGCTGCTGCTAGTGCAGGGCCTGTGACTCACTGAAGCCAGCTGTTGCTTGTTTGAGAGGATTTAGGAAGTTATGGAGTATAAGCCAAGGCCAGCCATTCATATAGAAAAGCAGCTTGGGTGGGCCTGTAAGTTGGGGTGGAGTCTCTGGGGATCTCCAAGGTGGGTCTAGCAGTGTTAGCCAGGTTGATGGAGTCCCAGACCTGGCACCAGACTGCTGACTCTGTTGTGGGAGGGCTCAGAAAAGGGACAATGGCCTCCGTTTGCCTTGTTGCCCAACACTTCAGTTTCTCCCACTATGTCACTGGTGTCTTTCAAGCAGCTACCTGGTGCTGGAGCTCAGAGGGATTGAGTCTGAGTGGGTGAGTCCGTGTGTGGGTTCTTTAAGAAGAACTGCTTGGGGCTCCAGCAGTTTCTTTACCGACTCAATCTCCACTGGTTTTTGCAGCCACAAGTTATGGGGACTTCTGTTCCTGGCACTGGAACCCAGGGCTGGGGGGCCTGGTGTGGGGCTGGGACTCTTCACTCTCAAGATATCACTCCTGAAATTTTATCCACCATACATGGGTGTGGGACAGCTTGTTTTGCATCTTTGCCCCTCCTACCAGTCTGGATGGATATGGTTTCTTTAATTCCACAGTTGTCAGTCCTCCATTCAACTAAATTTTTGATGGTTGAGAGTGATGGATATTCTATATTTTAGTTGTAATTTTGATGTGGTTGTGCAAAGAGGTGAGCCATATTTGCCAATGCCACCATCTTGACTGGAAGCTCAAAACAGACTTTAAAACCAAGGCTATAACAAGAGACGAAAAAAGGACACTACATAATGATAAAGCGATCAATCCAACAAGAGAATATAACCCTTGAAAACATTTATGCACCCAACATAGGAGCACCTAAATATGTAAAGCAAATCATGATGAACACAAAGAGAGAGATCAACAATAATACAATCACTGTAGGGACTTTAACACCCCACTGACATCAATGGATAGATCATCCAGACAGAAAACTCAACAAGGAAACAGTTGCCTTAAATGACTCACTAGGATCAAATGGATTTGCTATCTTCACAGCATTTCACCCTAGCAGCAGAATATATATTCCTTTCAAGTGCACATGGAACATTTTCTAGGGTAAACCACATGTTAGGACACAAAACAAGTCTCAATATAGTTAAGAAGATTGAAAATGTCAACCATTTCTTCTGACCAAGTGGTATGAAACAAGAAATCAATCACAAGAAAAACAGTGGAAAACACATATACATGGAGGCTAAATAAGATGTTATTACAATGAATGGGTTAACAAGGTGATCGAGGAAGAAATTGAGCCACCTGGAAAAAAATGAAAATAAGACTACAACAACCTAAAATCTATGAAACACAATGAAACCAGTCCTAAAAAAGAAATTCATAGCATTATAGGCCTACCTCAAGTAACAAGGAAAAATTTCAAATGAACAATCTAATCTTACACGTAAAGAAATTTAGAAAGAACAACAAACAAAGCCCAAATTGAGTAGAAGAAAGGAAATAATAAAGATCAGAGCAGAAGTAAATAAAATAAAATCTACAAAAATACAAAACATCAATGAAACCAAAGTTGGTTCTTTGAAAAGATGAACAAGGTTGATAAACTTTTAATCAGACTCATCAAAAAAGAAAAGAGGTGCCAGATAAATCAAATCAGAAATAAAGAGAAGAACTGATGTCACAGAAATACAAATTGTGTATGTGTGTTTGTGTGTGTGTAGTATATGCCAAAAAAATGGACAAAGTGGAAGAAATGGATAAATTCCTAAAACCATACAAACTCCCAAAACTGAATCAAGAAGAAACAAAAACTCTGAACAGACCAATTACAATAAAATTGAAGCAGTTAGCAAAAAACTTCCAACAAACAAAAGTTTTGGACTATATGGATTCACAGGGAAATTCTACCAAATGTTCGGAGAAAAACTAACCTCTATCCTTCTCAAACTATTCTAAAATATACAAAATCAGGGAAGATTCCCCACCTCATCTAACAAGACCAACATCATTCTAATTCCAAAACAAGATAAAGACACTGCACGAAGAAAGAAAATTATAGGTCAATATTCCTGATGAACACAGATGCAAAAAATCTTCAACAAAATTATTAGCAAACTAAATCCAGCAATACAATTAAAAACATCATACACATGATTAAGTGGATTTATTCCGGGATGCAAGGTTGGTACAATATCTGCAAATTAACGTGATACACCACATAAACAAAATGAAGGATAAACTTTATATGATCATAACAACAGATGCAGAAAAAGCTTTTGACAAATCCAGCACTCATTTATGATAAAAAGTCACAGCAAAGTGTGAATAGAGGGATCATACCACCTCATAATAAAGGCCATACATGAAAAACCTACAACCAACATCATATTCAATAGGCAAAAACTACAAGTGTTTCCTCAAAATCAGGAACAAGACAGGGATGTCCACTTTCACCACTCTTAATCAATAGAGTACTGGAAGTCCTAGCCACAATGATTCAGTTCAGACAAGAAGAAGAAATAAAAGACATCCAAATTGGAAAGGAAGATGTAATCCCATCATTATTTATTGATGACATGATACTGTATATAAACAACCTTAAAGATTCCACCAAAAAAGAAAATACCAGAACTCATAAACTCAATAAAGTAGCAGAATACAAAATAAATATCCAGAAAGCTGTTGTATTTTTATACACCAATAATGAACTATCAGAACGAGAAACTAGCCATGACTGGTGTGGCTCAATGTGTTGGGCATCATCCTGCAGACCAAGGGATCACTGGTTTGAATCCCGGTCGGGACACAGGCCTGGGTTGAGGGCTGGGTACCAGTTAGTGGTGTGAGGGGGGCAACAGGTGAATGTTTCTCTCTCACATCAATACATTGAATTTTCTCTTCCTCTCTTTCTTCCTCCCTTCTCCTCTCTCTAAAAATAAAAAAAATATATGTTCTTATAATAAGGGAAAATAAGAGAACAATCCCACTTACAATTGAACCAAGAAAAATAAAATACCTAGGAATAAATTAATCAAGGAAGTAAAAGACCAGTGCTCAGAAAATAAGACACTGAAGAAATAAACAGAAAAGATGCAAATAAATGGAAACATACACCATGCTCATGGATAGAAAGAATTAACATTGTTAAAATGTTCATACAACCCAAAGCAATCTAGAGACTCAATACAATTCCTACCGAAATACCAAGGACATATTTCACAGAACTAGAACAAATAATCCAAATATTTATATGGAATCACAAAAGATCCTGAATAGCCTCAGCAATCTTGAGAAAAAAGAATAAAGGTGGAAGAATCACACTACCCGTTATCTAACAATACAAGGCCATAACCAAAACAATATAGTACTGGCATAAAAGCAGAAATATATGTCAACAGAACAGAATAAAAAGCCTAGAAATAAACCCATGCCTATATGTTCAATTAATATTTGACAAAAGAGGCAAGAACATACAATGGGACAAATAAAACAGCCTCTTCAATAAATGGTGTTGGGAAAATTGGACAATATATGCAAAAAAATGAATCTAGGACATACAGAAGAAACCACTTCACCATAACAAGACTGGTAGGGAAGGCGGAGGCATGAGAGGGCTAGCTGGGCTCCCATGGGCAGCAGCTGAAGTTCAGAAGGGACATTTAAGTGGCTGTGGCTGGTGGGGAGTGAGTCCCCCTGAGAAGTGTGTGGTCTGAACCCCAGGCAGGCCTCCCTAGCCTACAGCACCAGAACCAGAAAGGAACCCAGGTAATATCCAGACGTGAAAAGCAGCAGAGTTTCTGTCTGCCAGGGAGAGATGACTGGAGACACAGAGAGCCTCTTAAAGGGCCAATGCACAAAATTCTCTTTGCAGCCACTTACCCTGGGCTCAGGAGAGGGAGGACAGAGTAGACTAGAGATGTGTGAGGAGAGTCTGGGGTTGGTGGCTCTGGAGAGAGAACTGAAGGATCAACTGCCAGGATCCCTGTGTTGAGTCAATTCCCAAACTGGAGAAGCCATCTTTCTCAAGCAGAGCAGTCCCCTCCAAGTGGCATCAATCTGAGGGGAGGCAATAGCCCCACCCTATGGAGCTTAAGCTGAGTAGCTGCATACAACTAGAGGCTAAAACAGTGATTAAGCCTAACAGCGAAAGTGGACCTCTGAAAGCTCTGAGACTAGCTGACCCCCCCCCAGGCCCGGTGGATATAAAAGCCAGATGTGGTACACAACCTGGTTCTTTCTGCACACACCCAGGACCAGAAGAAGGAGCTACAAACTGTGGATCACTAATAGCTCCAAACAGGTTGCCCAGGGCCAGTCACAGGCAGCATCTTGACAAATATCTGCACCAGATTCCCTGTAGATCTACCTAATATATAGAAACAAATGCAAAGAAGCAGCCAAACTGGGAAGAGAAAAAAACAAGCCCCAAATGAAAGAACAAGAGAATTCTCCAGAAGAACTAAATGAAATGGAGGCAAGCAATTTATCATATACAGAGTTTAAGGTAATGATTATAAGGATTTTCAATAGCATGAGAAAAGACATTGAAACCATAAAAAAAGCACCAGGTTTACAGCACCAAGAAGATAAAGCCTCACAACTTCTGGCTGTAAAAACCAGTGTGGGTTGGGGCAGCAGAAGAAGCTGCCACTTTCTTAGGAGTGTCTGTTTAAAGGGCCTACATGGTCCTAGAACATACATAAATCCACCCACTCTGGGGATCATCACCAGGGCAGCAGCTAGAAGGGTGCCAGTGGCATATGGGAAGTGGGTGAAATGACTGGAAGCAAGGTGAATGCCAGGTGAGCCTCCAGAGATCAGGCAGCAGCACTGTCCCCCCTCTGAAACCTCTCCCCCACAAAGTGCCACAAAGCAGTGAAGCAGGTTGCCCCATCCTGGCAAATACATAAAGCTCCACCCCTTACAACATAACTGGTGAGCTAAGACAGGGAATCAAAGCGGTTCTACCTTACACACAGAAACAAACACAGGGAGGCTGCCAAATTGAGGAGACAAAAAAATCTGGCCCAAATGAAAGAACAGAGCAAAACTTCAGAAAAAGAACTAAGCAAAACTGAGAGAGCCAAATGATCAGATGTAGAGTTCAAACCACTGCTGATAAGGATGCTCAGAGAAATCATTGAGTATGGCAAAAACATAAGGGAAGAAATGAAGGCTACACTAAGTGAAATAAAGAAAAATCCACAGAGAACCAACAGTGAAGGGAAGGACGCCGGGGTTCAAATCAATGATTTGGAATATAAGGAAAAAATAAACAGTCAAGTGTAACAGAATGAAAAAACAGAAATTCAAAAAAATGAATATAAGATGAAACTGGGACATCTCCAAATGTGCCAATATATGAATCATAGGGATGTCAGAAGGAGAAGATGAAGGGCAAGATATTGAAAACTTTATTTGAAAAAATAATGAAAGAAAACTTCCCTAATTTGGTGAGGGAAATATACATACAAGTCCAGGAAACACAGAGAATCCCAAACAAGTTGGACCCAAAGAGGACCACATCAAAACACATCATAATTAAAATGCCAAAGGTCAAACATAAAGAGAGAATCTTAAAAAGCAGCAAGATAAAAGCATAGTTACCTACAAAGGAGTGTGCATAAGACTATCACCTGATTTCTCAAAAGAAACCTTGCAGGCAAGAAGGGGCTGGAAAGAAGGATTCAAAGTGATGAAAAGCTGGGACCTACATCCAAGGTCACTCTATCCAGCAAAGGTATCATTTAGAAGGGAAGGGCAGATAAAGTGCTTCTAAGATAAGGTCAAGTTAAAGGAGTTCATCATCACCAAGCCCTTATTATATGAAATGTTAAAGGGACTTATCTAAGAAAAAGATAAAAAAATATGAGCAGTAAAATGGCAACAAATGCACACTATCAACACCTGATTCTTAAAAAAAAAAAAAAAAACAACCCACAAAACAAACTACGCAAACAACTGGAACAGGAACAGAATCACAGAAATGGACATCACTTGGAGGGTTATCAGTGGTGAGGGGGAGAATGGGGGAAAAGGTACAGGGATTAAGAAGCATAATTGGCACAAAATAGACAGGGGGATGTTAAGAATGGTATAGGAAATGGAGAAGCCAAAGACTTGTATGCATGACCCATGGACATGAACTATGGGGGTGTATTGCTGGAGGGAAGGGGAGTACCAGGTGGAGGGGGGCAAAGGGGGAAAAACTGGGACAACTGTAATAGCATAATCAATAAAATATACTTAAAAAAATTTTAAAGTATCAAAAAATAAATAAAATTGAAGGAGAACTAAAGAGCTTCCCAGACCAAAAAAAAAAAAAAAAAAAGCTGAAGGAGTTTGTTACCACCAAACCAGCACTGCAACAAATGTGAAAAGGCTTGCTTTAAGACAAAAAGAAAGAAAACAGAGGAAAATCGTTGAAAAATAAAATGGCAAAAAATACGTATCTATCAATAATCACCGTAAATGCTCCAACTAAAAGATATAGGGTAGCTGAAGGGATAAGAAAACAAGACCCATATACATGCTGTCTCCAAGAGACTCATCTCAGAACAAAAGATTCACACAGACTAAAAGTAAAAGGATGGAAAAAGATAATTCATGCAAATGGAAAGGAAAAAAGCTGGGGTAACAATACTTGTATCTGACAGAATGACTTTAAAACCAAGGTTATACAGGAGGAGAGAAAGAAGGACACTACATAATGATAAAGGGAACAATCCAACAAGAGGATATAACCCTAGAAAACATTTATGCCCCCAACATAGGAGCACCTAAACATGTGAAGCAAATCTTGATGGACATAAAGTGAAAGACTGACAGAAATACAGTTATAGTAGGGGATTTTAACAAACCATTGATCTCAACAGATAGATCTTCCCAACACAAAATCAACAAGAAGACAGTGGTCTTAAACAACCACTAAATCAAATGCCTTTAATTGATATCTTCAGAGAATTTCACCCCAAAGCAAGAGAATATGAGACCTATCTGGAGAAAGGCCAGCCATGGTTAATATAAGGAGAACCATTGGTGTGACATCAATGTAACCTGGAAGCCAAGGAGAGTGGGCTGGAATGTGCATGTGTGAACGACGACGACTTCACTTCAGTGGGGGTGGTAGATGCCACTGAGTGAGCATGTGTACTGTGTGGCTGTCATATTAAAAATGACTGAATGAGTAGAACAACAAATCTGCATTAAATTTTGTGTGAAGCTTGAACATTCTTCTGAGGAAACTATTCAGATGATTCAGAAGGCCACAGCTATTGGCGACTGAGGGTTGGCAGCTTCATCACAATAATGTTATCTGCTCATGCATCACACCATATGCAGTGTTTTGAAAAACAACAAATTGCCCAGGTGACTCAGACCCCCTACATCCCAGATTTAGTGCCCTCTGACTTCTGGATTTTCCCAAAACTAAAATCACCTTTGAAAGGGAAGAGATTTCAGACCATCAAAGAGATTCAGGAAAATATGACGGGGCAGCTGATAGCGATTGGGAGAACTGTGTGAGGTCACAAGGTGCCTACTTTGAAGTGGACTGAGGTGTCATTGTCCTATATACAATATTTCTTGTATCTTCAATAAATGTCTCTATTTTTCATATTACATGGCTGGATACCTTCTGGACAGACTTCGTATATACAATGGCATATTACTTAGCCATAAACAAATTCTTACCATTTGCGACAGCACTGATGAACCTAGAGTGTATTATGCTAAGTGAAATAAGTGTGTCAGAGAAAGACAAATACTATTACTATATTATTTCACTTATATGTGGAATCTAAAGAATATAAATGAACAAGCAAAATAGAAACAGACTCATAGATATAGAGAACAGAGTGATGGTTGCCAGAGGAGAAGGGGTGGGGGACTGTGTGAAAAAGGTGAAGGGATTAAGAAGCACAGATTGGTCATTACAAAATAGTCATGGGGATGCAAAGTACAGCATAGGGAATATAGTCAATAATATTGTAATGCCTATGTTGCCATGTGGGCACCAGAAATATTAGGGGGAACACTTCATATAGTACATGATTGTCTAACCACTATACTGTACACCTGAAAAATAATACAAAACAATATTGAATGCAAACTGTAATTGAAAAGTAACATTATAAAAAATGTAATGGGAAATGATCCCATTTATAATAGGAATATACACCATTAAGTACTTGGGAATAAGACTAACAAGAAATGTGAAGTATGAACATGACAGAAGTTATAAAATGCAAAAGAATACAGAAATAAATAGAGAAACCATGTGTTTAGATGGGAAAATTTAGTGCTGTAGGAAAAAAAAGCTCACTCTCTCTCCTAAAATCAACCTACTTAGTAAATGTAATTCCAAACAAAATTCCTATGAACTTTTTATTTTTAACTTGAAAATTTGACCCTAAAGTAGCCTTGGGTGAAATGCATGGGGAAACAGGAATTTCAAAAAAGAAGACTAATTTAAGAAAGACCTGCCATATTAGATTCTAAAATTTCTGCATTTTTAAAATCAGAGCAACATCTAAATACATTTTTCAATGTAGTACATGAATGACCCAGGTGCATCAGTGAAGGTGTTCACATACAACCCCAATGTCAATTCAAAGGTATTCACGACCCACTATTTAAACGTCACTAGTCCAGAAACTTACCGGCATCAATTCTACTTTATTAGTTCTACATCCCACTATTTCCACCACCTGCTCCCTACTATACTACTGAAGAGGCTCCCTTTATGCATCTTCCCAAATAACTCTACAGTAAGGACAATCACCCTCTTCCTTCCAGTTGCACAACCCAAAGAGATCACCAGTGTCAATGATTTGAGACCTGCCAGTTTAATAATCAACTTAAAAAATGCATTTGCCCTGGTGGCCTTAACTGAAACCTTTCTGTAGACCAGTGGAACAAATGGCAGAAACTATACTCTAGTTTGATTGGGAAAATAAAGGAAGAAGAGGAAGAACAGGGAGTAAAGATTTGAAGAAAGAGGGAGATTGGGTATTAGCTCAAAACAGAGGCAGGCAGGAGAGATGTTGATAAAGAAAAGTTGAGCACATTTTTAGGTGAATGAAAGAATCAAAGAAAAAGAGAAGGTGATAAAGGAAAAGCACAGAAGACAGGTGATAGATCTGATTAATAAGATCCCTGTGCAAGTAGGGGGATAAGATGGGAAGGTACATTTATAACAGGAACAATATACCATAAAATACCTGGACATAAATCTAACAAGAAAAGCAAAATGCCCATTGTGAGTCATGGCAGGGCTAGTGTTAGCTCCAGAGACATGCTGGTCTCCAGTTTAGAGTCGTTTGCCCTAGACAGACTTTCATTCAAACACATGATTCAATAAGCACATAAAAAGATGTTCAACTTCATTAGTCACCAGGGAAGTGAAAATCAAAACCACAGTGAGATACTACTTCACACTCATTAGGATGCTTTTTTTCAAAAAGAGAAAGTAAGTGTTGGAGAATGTGGAGAAATTGGAGCCCATATACACAGCTGGTGTAACTATAAAATGATTCATTTTTGTAAAACAGTCTGACAGTTCCTTAAGAAATTAAACACCATGCTACCATATGACCTAGTAATTCCACCCAAGAGAATGGAAAACTTAAGTCCACATAAAAGCCTGTACAAAAATGTTCATAGCAGCATTATTCATAGTAGCCAAAAAGTAGAAACAGCCCAAATGGCCATCACTGATGAATGAATGTGTTACATCCTTACAAAGGAAAACTATTTGGCCACAAAAAGGCAAATGAAGTACTGATACATGCTACAACATAGATGAACCTTGAAAAAGTTATTGTGAGGGAAAGATGCCAGGGACAAAAAGCCACATATATTATGACTAGATTTATATGAATACCAGATTAGTTATTCTGGGGCAGGGGGAGGAGGAAGTGACTGCTAATGGATTAAAGGGCTTCTTTTGGGGGTGATAAAAATGTTCCAAAATTCAATGGTGGTGATGGTTGTTCAACTCCAAATATACTAAAAACCAATGAATTGTACACTTTAAGTTGGTGAATTGTATGGTATTAGGTTGGCCAAAAAGTTCATATAGTTTTTTTTTCAGTAAAAGACAAGAGGCGCTTTTCATTTTCAGCAATAAATTTATTGATTCAGATATTTTGAGTATGTTGGCTATCTCTCATGTGGTATAACGTTGATTGTTCTCAATCGATGTCTCTATTTGATCGCTATCAACTTCAACTGGTCTACTTGACCACGGAGCATCATCCAGCGAGACACCTCCAACACAGAACTTCTCAAACCACTTTTAACATGTTTGATCAGTCACAGCAACTTCTCCTTATACTGAACAAACTCTGTTTTACATTTCAGTTGTCTTTTTACCTCTCTTAAAATAATAAAGCATAATATGCTGAAAAAGTTGTGTGTTTCTTCCATCTTCAATATTAAAATGGCTACACAAAAATTTACCAATTTTGATAAGTTTTTTTTTAAAATGCATGCTGATATGACAACTGTCACAATATGATCTAACAAAATTGTTTCAAGTAAAGTAAAAAACAACTAAGCACTACTAGAGTCATCTTATGGAAAAAAACCAAATGAACTTTTTAGCCAACCCAATATATGAAAATGGAATTGTTCTGACATGTGGGAGAAGAAAGGAAATCAATCTTCTATACAAAGGCTTCTGCAGTTCAGAGGCAACAGATATAAAGGTTCTATCTGTGACCATGGGCAAGTCCCTTTATGAATTTCTGCCTGTTTTGTCCTCTAGAGGGAAGACTGGAGCCCTCGAAGCAAACTACCTTCACCCTCAAAAGAGCCCTCCCTCGTCTTCTGAGGCTACAGCCCCTTTCCTTGAGGATGTCATCTCACGACTTCCAACACATTCCCTTCTAGTCATGGAATAAGGTGAAGCTGCCTGGCAGTGGCTGGGTTCTTCTTGCTATCCCAAGTCAACCTGTCCTATATTGACATCAGTGGCCTGGATATTCCCCAAATCCTGTACTTGGCCCCTTCACCTTCTTCCTCATCTCCAACATCCTCCACTCACTTCACTTAGCTAAAGGCAACTCCATCCCCACTCTGGACAAGAAATTGTGGCACCTTGGAAATCTCACTCTCTGGCCTGGCTCTATCTTCCCAGTACTGGCCAGAAGACCTCCTGCTCCAGCAGACCTGCAGAACCTGTCAGGCAGCCCTTTGTCACCCCTTCCTATTCCTCTTGGGGACTTCACCTGACTCCTCCTCCTTTCCCATCTGCTACAGTCCCAAGTCAGTCATAGCAGAGACTCAAGCCACCACCAGCAATCCCTGTCACAATGTTCTGCCCTCTCCCCCAACCAACCCCCAACTTTGAGAGGAAAACCCACTCTCTCGCCACACTAGACTGAGAGTGCCTTGAAGCAAGGCAGTGTCTGAGTCCTATCCTTTGGTGCAACACCACGCAGGGTGCCTGGCACTCAAGCAGCACTTAATTAAGGCCTCCTGGAAGAAACTGACTATGCTGAGTAATCCCACAACTTGCCCTCCTGCATTCTGGGGTGGTGCCATGTTGCAGTACTAGGTCTCACATCCCTTTGGTGATGGATGTTGGCACAACTGCCAGTTCACATTGTGTGACTCAAGCCAGGCCCTTGGGGTACCTTGGCAATCCACTTTTCCTTAATCAGCTCCCTTTGTTCCCTGACATTACTCCTTCCAACCTTAACTCTATAGCCAGCTCCCAGCACAAGACCTTGCCTCCCCCACCACCGAAAAGACTGAGGCCATCATGCAGGACCACTACACATGCTGCTTTGGTCACTCTATGTGCATACGTGATAATAACAGTAACAACAGTTGACATGAATCTAACAGCTACTAAGGTTCAGAACTTCTCTCTCCCACCTCTCCCAGTCACCCTGTAATTAGGTACCATCATCCTCAGCCAAATATTATGTACAAAGATATCTACTGAAGTATACTTTATAACAGCAAAGACCTGGAGTCTACCACAATATCTTTCAAAAATCATATATTCAAAATAATTTTAATTACATACGAAAATACTCAATATAAGATTACATACTTAAACAGGATGAAGATATATATCAATTTGTGTCTCTAGTAACGCCAGAATAGATTATATGAACCAACCTTCCAATTAAAAACAATTAAATGGTTGATTTTTAAAACATCTCCTTAAAAGCAATGAAGAACTGACAAGATGGTATAAAACAGAGCACGAAAAAAATATAAGGCACAGCAGGAAGTCCAGAGAGGTAGGAATCGACAGCTCCGAAGGCATTTATTTGCCAAGCTGGACAAACTTAAGTCTTTGGTTTCAGTAACCTTCCAAGATAGGCAAAGGGACTGAAGTTCGGGCCCCAGACCACCTAAAATGAGGACTCTAATAGAATAACTTCCCACATTAAACTTGGACCCCAAAGGGCTACACCCATGGTGAAATACAGACTTAGAAACAAGCTTGCCTCTCCCGAGTTGAACCTTCAGAGTAGAGCAAGGAAGACTTCTTGGTGCTGGGGGCAGGGGAAGGGGAAAAGATTTAGACTTATTTTAGATGATCCAAGACTAATAACATTCGAAAGCACCTGACAAAAATCAAACTTCACTACAATTTTAGTGAAGTTTGGAAGAAGGCACACTTCCCTTAGACTTAAAAGAAGTCCTACATATATATTTCAAGAACAATGAATAGTACACAGCCAAAAATAACCAAACACAGGAGGAAATAAAGCATCATGAGTGAGAAGCATAAAAAAAGAACAGAAAAATGAGCCAAGACTTGACTATACAATTCATAAACAAAGAAATCAAATTGGACAATAAATATATGGAAAGATGCTCTACCTCACTGGTAACAAAAGAGATGCAAATGAAACTATAATAATATAAAATTACACATCCACCAATGGCTAAAATTGTAGTGAAGTCTAACAATACAAACTGCTGCTAGTGAGGCTTTGGAACAACAGGAACCTTTATACATTGCTAACAGAATATAAACTGGTACAACCACTTTGGAATACAGTGTGGCATCACCTGGTAAGACTGAAATACAAGTACTACATAATCCAGAAGCTCCACTCCTAGGTAGAACCCTAGAACAGCAATTTTCAGACTTTTTAATGACTTTATATAAACACACACACACTCAAAAATTGAGAATCTCAAAGAGCTTTTGTTATGTGGGTTATGTCCATTACATTTATCACATTCGAAGTTAAAACTGAGAAAATTTTAAAACACAAGAAGACAAAAGCATACATTCCATTAGCCATCAGATTAATGACATTACTTGTCAAATCAACTCCGGAAAACAATGTACACTCTTGAGAAGAGTGAAAAAGGCAATTAACATCTTGGTGTTATTATAAAAATAGTTGAACCTTGTGGCCTCAGGTTCAACTATGGTCAAGGTTCCCTAGACCATAGTTTAAGAACCAGTGCCCGCCCTCTCTGGTGTGGCTCAGTGGACTGAGTGCCAGCCTGTGAACCAAAGGGTCGCCAGTTCGATTCCCAGTCAGGGCACATGCCTGGGTTGCGGGCCAGGTACCCAGTAGGGGGTGTGCCGGAGGCAACCACACATTGATGTTTCTCTCCCTCTTCTCCCTCCCTTCCCCTCTCTCTAAATATAAATAAAATCTTAAAAAATAGAACCAGTGACCTAGAGAAACATGCATATTTGCAAACAATATTCACGTCATCACTGCTTGAAACAGTCAAAAACAGGAATTCAAAAAAATGGATTAAGAAAAAAATGTGGATGGTATTGGAGGTGGGGGGAAGATGGCGGCAACATAGGTGGGAGCAGAATCCACTTCCCCTCAGCGCCAGGGAAATACCTAGCTGATCTGAGGAGCAGAGCGAACAGCCAACAGTATTCCAGCATATACGAAGATCAGAGACCAAAGATAGAGGACATTGAAAGATCTGACGGTGAGACAACAAAACCTGGAGTGCTGAAAAGACTAGAGTTAGACCGTGTTAAACACATAAACGTCAGCTCAAGACCAATGAGCACAGGAGAGTAAGGAGACAGCACCACCAAATCCCATTGGCATTCTACCATAGAAGTTCATATCATAAATCCAGGGAGTCAGAACAAAGCAATTTAAGAAGCAGAGGCCAACAAGAAGAGCCTCACAAACAATGGGAAGACAAAGAAACAATTCCCAAATGAAAGGAAAGGAGGAAGTCTCAGAAAGAATACTAACTGAAAAAGATGCAAGTCAACTATCAGATACTGAGTTCAAAGCAATGGTCATCAGGAAGCTCATTGAGCTCTCTGAGCTCAAAGAGAACTACCAGAAACTACAAGGAAACTACAATGAACTCACTGCAAACTATATCAACATGAAAAAGGAAATAGAAAATATCAACAAGAGCCAAGAGGAAATGAAGAATACAATTTCTGAATTGAAGAACACAGTAGAAGGAATTAAAAGCAGACTTGATGAAGCAGAGGATCGGATCAGCGAGCTGGAGGATAAAGTAGAAAAAAACACCCAGAAGGAGCAAGAAAAGGAAAAGAGGCTCAGAAAGAATGAAGAGGCAATAAGGGAAATGCAGGACAACATGAAACGTAATAATATCCGTATAATAGGAATACCAGAAGGAGAAGAAGAAGACCAAGGGATAGAAAACCTGTTTGAAAAAGTAATGATGGAAAATTTCCCTAATCTGAGGAGAGAAAAAGTCACACAAATCCAGGAATCACAGAGAGTCCCAAACAAGAGGAACCCAAAGAGGCCCACTGCAAGACACATCATAATTAAAATGGCAAAATTCCAAGACAAAGAGAGGATCGTAAAGGCAGCAAGGGAGAAACAGGAAGTAACATACAAGGGAGCCCCAATAAGGTTAGCAACTGACTTCTCAATGGAAACGCTTCAAGCCAGAAGAGAATGACAAAAAATATTCCAAGTAATGAGAACCAGAGGGCTGCAACCAAGACTACTTTACCCAGCAAGACTCTCAATCAAGATAGAAGGCCAAATAAAGAGTTTCCCAGACAAAAGAAGTCTAAAAGAATACAACTCCACCAAACAAGCTCTGCAAGAGATGCTAAAGGGACTGCTTTAAGGAAAGGAAGGAAAAGAGAAAGACAGAGGAACACAGGTAGAAAAAAATGGCAATGAATAACTACCTATCGATAATAACCTTAAATGTAAATGGATTAAATGCTCCAATCAAAAGACATAGAATAGCTGAATGGATAAGAAAACATGACCCACACATATGCTGCCTACAAGAGACCCATCTCAGGACAAAAGACCTACACAGACTGAAAGTGAAGGGCTGGAAACAAACTTTCCAAGCAAACGGACAGGAAAAAAAAAAAAAGCGGGGGTAGCAATACTAATATCAGACAAAACAGACTTCAAAAGAAGGGCCATAAAGAGAGACCCAGAAGGTCACTTCACAATACTCAAGGGAAGAATTCACCAAGAAGACATAAACGTTGTAAATATATACGTACCCAACATAGGAGCACCCAAATACATAAAGAAAATCTTGGAGGAATTCAGGAAAGATTTCGACAGCAACACAATTATAGTAGGGGACTTTAACATCCCACTGTGAAAAATGGACAGATCTTCCAAACAAAATATCAACAAGGATATTGTGTCACTTTTCAATACCCTAGATGAAATGTACTTAACTGATATATATAGAGTTTTTCATCCCAAAGAAGCAAAATACACGTTCTTTTCAAGTGTCCATGGAACTTTTTCAAAGATAGACCACGTGATAGGACACAAAGCAAGCCTCAACAAATTCAAGAAAATTGAAATCATATCAAGCATTTTCTCTGACCGCAAGGGGCTGAAACTAGAAACCACTTCCAAAGAAAAAACCCAAAACACTCAAAATCATGGAGACTGAATAGCATGCTATAAAACAATGAATGGGTCAAGAACGAGATTAGGGAAGAAATCAAAAACTTTCTGGAAACAAATGAAAATGAACTCACAACAACCCAAAACCTACAGGACACAGCAAAGGCAGTCCTGAGAGGGAAGTTCATAGCAATACAGGCCTACCTTAAAAAGATAGAAACAGTTCAAACAAACAACCTAACCCTATGCCTACAAGAACTGGAGGAACAACAACAAAGACAGCCCAGAGCAAGTAGAAGGAGGGAAATAACCAAGATCAAAGCAGAGTTAAATGACATAGAGACTAAAAGCACAATTGTAAGGATCAATGAATCCAGGAGCTGGTTCTTTGAAAAGATAAACAAAATCAACAAGCCTTTAAGAAAAAAAGAGAGAGGATCCAAATAAACACAATTAGAAATGAAAGAGGAGAGGTTACAACTGATAGCAGAGAAATACAAAGGATTGTAAGAAATTACTACGAAGAACTGTATGACAAGAAATTTGAAAACCTAGGTGAAATGGACACATTTCTAGAAAAATATAATCTTCCAAAACTGAATGAAGAAGCAGAAAACCTGAACAGACCAATAACAGCAGACGAAATTGAAGCAGTCATCAAAAAACTCCCAACACACAAAAGTCCTGGACCAGATGGTTTCACAGGAGAATTCTACAAAGCATTTAAGGAAGATCTAATCCCTATCCTTCACAGAGTATTCGAAAAAATCCAGAATGATGGAAGACTCCCAACTCTTTTTATGAAGCCAGCATCATCCTACTCCCAAAACCAGATAAAGACACAACGAAGAATGAAACCTTCAGGCCAATATCGCTGATGAACATAGACACTAAAATTCTCAACAAAATAATAGCAAAATGCATCCAGCAATACAGTAAAAAGACCATACACCATGACCAAGTGGGATTCACCCCAGGGATGCAAGGATGGTACAATATTCGCAAATCAATAAACATAATACATCACATAAACAACAGCAAAGACAAAAATCACATGACCATATCAACAGATGCAGAAAAAGCATTTGATAAGATACAGCACCCATTTCTAATAAAAACATTCAGCAAAGTGGGAATAGAGGGAGCATTCCTCAACATAATAAAGGCCATATATGACAGACCTACAGCCAACATCATACTCAATTGACAAGAACTTACAGCTTTCCCACTAAGATCAGGAACAGACAAGGATGCCCTCTCTCACCACTCCTATTCAACATAGTATTGGAAGTCCTAGCCACAGCAATCAGACAAGAAAAAGCAATAAAAGGCATCCAAATTGGAAAGGAGGATATGAAACTGTCACTGTTTGCAGATGACATGATAGTGTATATGGAAAATCCTATAGACTCCAGCAAAAAACTACTCGACCTAATAAATGGATTTGGCAAAACAGCTGGACACAAAGTCAATACTCAGAAATCAAAGGCATTCCTCTATACCAACAACAAAACTGCAGAAGCAGAAATCAGGAAAAAAATCCCATTTGATATAACAACAAGAAAAATAACGTACCTAGGAATCAACCTAACCAAGGAGGTAAAAGACCTGTACTCAGAAAACTACACAACACTGAAGAAAGAAATTAGGGAAGATACAAACAAATGGAAGCATGTACCATGCTCATGGATTGGAAGAATTAACATCATCAAAATGGCCATACTACCCAAAGCAAGTTATAGATTCAATGCAATCCCTATTAGAGTACCAATGACATATTTCACAGATATGGAACAAACATTTCAGAAATTCATATGGAACCGTAAACGACCCTGAATAGCTGCAGCAATTTTGAGAAAGAAGAACAAAGCAGGAGGAATCACAATACCTGATATCAAACTGTATTACAAGGCCACTGTAATCAAAACAGCCTGGTACTGGCATAAAACAGGCATATAGACCAATGGAACAGAACAGAGAGCCCAGAAATAAACTCAAGTCTTTATGGTCAATTAATATTTGACAAAGGAGGCAGGAGCATAAAATGGAGCGAAAACAACCTCTTCAACAAATGGTGTTGGGAGATCTGGACAGCTATGTGCAAAAAAGTGAAACTCGATCACCAACTTACGCCATACACAAAAATAAATTCAAGATGGATAAAAGACTTAAATATAAGTCATAACAGCATAAAAGTCCTAGAGGAAAACATTGGCAGGAAAATCTCAGACAATCTACGCAGCAACATCATCATAGATATGTCCCCTAAAGCAAGGGACATAAAAGAAAGAATAAACAAATGGGACCTCATCGAAATAAAAAGCTTCTGCATGGCTAAAGAAAGGAACATTAAAATGAAAAGAGAACCAACAGTATGGGAAAACATATTTGCCAATGATACCTCAGACATGGGCCTGATCTCCAAAATATATAAAGAACTCACATGACTCCACTCCTGGAAGACAAACAACCCAATTAAAAATGGGCAAATGACTTGAACAGACACTTCTCCAAGGAAGACATACAGAGAGCCCAGAAACATATGAAAAGATGCTCAGCATCACTTGCCATCAGAGAGATGCAAATTAAAACCACAATGAGGTACCATCTCACACCAGTCAGAGTGGTCAACATAAACAAATCCACAAACAAATGTTGGAGAGGATGCGGAGAAAAGGGAACCCTAGTGCCCTGTTGGTGGCAATGCAGACTGGTGAGGCCACTGTGGAAAAGAGTATGGAATTTCCTCAGAAAACTGAAAATGGAACTGCCCTTTGACTCAGCAATTCCACTGCTGGGATTATACCCTAAGAACCCTGAAACACCAATCCAAAAGAACCTGTGCACCCCAATGTTCATAGCAGCACAATTTACAATAGCCAAGTACTGGAAGCAACCGAAGTGCCCATCAGCAAATGAGTGGATCCAAAAACTATGGTATATTTACACAATGGAATTCTACGCAGCAGAGAGAAGGAAGGAGCTTATACCCTTTGCAACAACATGGATGGAACTGGAGAGCATTATGCTAATTGAAATAAGACAGACGGTGAGGGACAAATACCATATGATCTCACCCTTAACTGGAACATAATCTATAAAAGAAAAAAGCAAACAAAATACAACCAGAGACATTGAGGTTGGGAACAGTCTAGCAGTGGCCAGGGGGGAGTGGGTTGGGCACAGTGGAAAGAGGGGATTGCAGGAACTACTATAAAGGACCCATGGACAAAATCAGGGGGGAGGGTGGAAGTGGGGGAGGGAGGTGGCTTCAGCTGGGGTGGGGTGGAGTGATGGGGAGAAGAGGCATACAACTGTAATTGAATAACAATAAAAATTTTAAAAAATTATAAAGTCAAAAAAACAAAAAGAGAAAAAATGTGTAGTATATTCAAACAGCAGAATTATGAATAGTCATGAAAATGAATGAAGCACAAATATACACAGCAGATAATATGCTATGGGTTTTTTTTTTTGTGGGGGAGACAAAACACAAAAGCCTGTAATTCAATTTCTAAAAAGACAGGCCAAACTAAATTATATTATTCAGGACACATATAGGTGGTAGAAGTATAAAGTAAATCAAGAAAAATGACTGCATAAAAATCTACCATAATCTGCATAAAAAGCTAATGGTCACCTCTGGGGGGAGAGAGGGGTTATGATCAGGAGGTGCACACTGAAATCTACTTGGGTGTCTGTCAATAATTTATTTCTCATCCTGACTGGTGGTCACTCAGATTTTCACTTTACACCTATTCATTAAAGGTCTTGCACACTTTTCTGTATTTGTTATGTTTCATAAAAAAGGAAAAATCTTTCTCTAGTTTTCTACATCTTCCAAGTTTGCTATAAAGAGCACATATTACTCTGGTAGGCATGTAAACACCTGGTAGTGTCATACATTATTATACTTTTTAGCATACTGGAAGTCTGAAATTTTATATTATTTTGTTTCATTTGCATATCTATAATTATTAGTGAGATTGAGCATCTTTTCATATGTTTGTTGTCTAATTTGATTTCTTGTATCATTTGCCTGGTAAAGTCTTTGGCTCAGTTGTCTATGTATTCTTTCTCACCAATTATCAGAAAATCATAAAACATTTAAAAAGACAAGGTCACCATGTAAAATTGAAACTAATAAGGATCAAAAGAAATGAGATAGCCATCTGTGGAAATCTATGCAGAAGGTAACTCTCTAAAGAGATTAGTGGTGTGCCTGATCTAACCAGAATGAGCTCAAAGTTCACCAAGGAGTCCAGAGTATATTCCTAGAGTCAACTGGATCTGTTACCAATCCACAAAGTCTGACTGTGATCCTATTTACTTCAACATGTCTATCCTGAGGCAATGTGATGATGACTGAATAGTTTAGTGACTCATGAGGGATACTGAAAATTGAGAATGGAATTACAAAGAATATGTCTGTCTTTACAGCATGAGTGTCAACCTGACAAATTATCCTATCCCAAATGCCAATAGTGCCATGGTTGGGAAACTGCTCAACAGCCTCTATCCAGGAAAAAAGAACACTCAACCCTCATGACTCCTCCAAGTAGAAATAGTTGGAGGTGGAGAAAGGTAAATCCCCAGGCTGCCCTACCTTGACGGGTACCCAAAGCCCCTGAGACCTACACTCTGCAAGTGCCTCCAAGGAAGCTGTGTGCTGGGCACTGTGTTCTCCAGGAGGCCTGCCCCCCTGGAGAAAGTATTTGTGAATAAGGCCAGGTCAAGCTCATAGAACATCAGTGCTAGAAGAACTATCAGTGCCAGCTACTCCACCCCCCTCATTGGAGAGAAAACCCAACAGATGATAACAGCAGCTTGGCATCAAGAGAAGTGGGCAAGGAGCTAAGCTATCTACTGGTACAAACGAACATGCATAACAGTGATTATTTCAAAAAGAATCAGAAAGTCAGAGAAGTGTGCATCATAACAGAGCTACAGCAGTTAATACTTCCATGGATGAGGCACATTTTATCTGGAGCTTCAAAACTCAGCGGATTGATGTGCCAGTTTTAATCATGGCTAAATATTCTTTGACATTCTCCCATTGTGAGTGGGATATATGTTCTCAACCTGAATCTGGACTATCCTTAAGTGACTCAGCCTATAGGATGCAGTGAAAGTAATGCTGCATAATTGCTGAGGCTAGTTCATAAAAGGCCATGCACTAGGTATATATACCCCACAGGAATGAAAACATATTCAAAGACTTGTACACAAATGTTCATAGCATTATGCACGATAGCCAAAGGGTACGCCTAAATGTCTATTAGCTGATAGACAAAGTATGATATATATATCCATATCATAGAATATTCAACCTTAAGAAGGAATGAAACACTGATCCATGCTATAACATGGACGAACCTTGAAAGCATCATGGTAAGTGAAAGAAGTTGGACAAAAAAGGTCACATATCATATGATTCCATTTATGTAAAATGTCTAGAACAGACAAATATGTAGAGACAGAAAGCAGATTAGTGGTTTCCAGGGGCTGCGGAAAGACGGAGCAGGGATTGGCTGCTTCATAGATATGGGGTTTCTGTTTGGGGTGATGAAAATGTTCTAGAACTATATAGTGGTGATGGTCATACAACATTATGAATATACTTAATGCCATAAAATGTACTAAGTTGCCATACGATGGTTCAAATGGTAAAATTTATGTTTTTACCACAATTTTTTTAAAGTTTTAATTTAAAAGAATGAGGTTTCCACATTGTGGACTAGAATACTCATGCTTACAGCCCTAAGGGGGGCATGAAGAAGTTCAAACACCATGCTACAAGGAAGCCCAAACCACAGGGAGAGGCTATGTGTCAGTAGTCCCAGCTAAACCCATCATTTATGACACATGAGTGAAAAAGCTTCCTGATGATTCTAGCCCCCGGCCATTTGAGTATTCCTAGCTGCGGCTCTAGACATTGTGGAGCAGATGAAACGTCCCTGCTGTGTTCCTCTGAATTCTCAACCTACAGAATTTATGAACATAATTAAACAATTGTTGTTTTAAGCTACTTACTTTGGTTGATCACCCAGCAATGACAGGAACAACTTTCAATATGGGAAGGAAGGTAGGAAGTGGGTGTCTTCTAGGCAGACAGCATTATAGCAACAGTATAATCCTGGTTCCTCTTTTATGACACATGGGACAGTTATTCTATATAGTTGCTTCCAGGTCTGTCTGGACTGGAAGTTCCTTGAGGGCAGTTACAAGTTTTATTCTCCTCTGTTCTGACCACACTGGCCCACACTGTTTCTGGCTCAATAACCACTCTTTCATGCATTAGCAGATACATACTGCACACTAGGCCCTCTGATAAGTATGGGCCACATCAACCACTTCCCTTGCTCTCTATAACTTCCAGTTGGGTTCAGGCCATAGGTTCTCTTAGTGTTTTAGGGGCCTTTTCACAGAACCCAAGACCCAAAGAAATACCTAACAGCTCCAATTACTAAGTAGTTAGCTCATTAATTCCAACCAATTTAATGGTGGTGTCTGACAGACATCACTGCATTTTCCTCAAAAATTAGAAAGATCCATGGCACCACCACAAGTTTGCAGCCACTGTGAGCTGCTGCAGTGCCATGGGGCTCCTGGGTGTATACTTTGAGACCCATGGATTTAGCCATTGGGAGGCAGAAGCAAAAGACTGACGATCAGGATATTTGCAGCATTTGCTCTCCTGGCTCCAACCCTCCAGACTGCTGCAGCTTTCTCCACAAGAGGCCCAGTCCTCTCCTACTCTCTCCTACAACCCTAGCTACTCTGGTTCCAGGGAACCCTCTCTTCTTGCCCCTTGAAGCCCAGTGTGTTAAACATTCCACAGGTTTGTTCATTGGCCAAGGGCTTCACCACCCCTTGTTGGTCTCTTAACCCTGCCCATATCTTATACATGGCCGTTTGATTAGATATTCAATTACTATGTTTGAGTGTCCCATTCATTTCCTGCCAAGCCCCTGACTATGCCAGGTGTTGTTCTAGATACTGTTAACAATGCAGACAAAAACAAAGTCCATGCCCTCATGGAGCCCAAAGTCAAGTGCTGGAGACAGACAGTAAGCAAAGAAGCAGGTAGACAGATAATATAAGCATATTTGGGCAGGCTGGTGATAGCAGGGTACTTGCAGTACAATTTCAGATACAGTGCTCAGGGATGGCCTCTCCAAGGTGGGGGGCATTTGGGAAAACATGAGTGAGGACACGGACCTACCTGGGGAAAGAACTAGCCAGAGGAGAGGGAAAACATAAAGGTCCCAAGGCGGAGGAGTGCTCAGCATGCAGAATGAGTAGTAAAGTGTGTCTTCCCAGAAGCTAAGGGGAGAAAGTGCTTCCAGGAAGAGGGTGTGATCAGAGGTGTCATATAACCTGATTTAGCAACACCAAAGTCCTCACAGATGTTGGCCAGCAGCAGTTTCAGAGGAGAGGTAGGAAGCAAAGTGTTGGGAAGGAATTAATGGGAACCCCAACCTACAGCTCCGCTTGGTATATTGTATTTGACACATAAAAGATGAAAACATCATGTTTGTTGGTTTCTTTTCAGGCATTACTTTAGCTTTTTTTGTTGTTTTTGTTTTTGTTTTGAGTAGGATGACAGAGCCAGATGAATGAACAGTGAAAAAGGGGTCACTCCGGTAAGAGAGTGCAGAATTCTGCAGGAAGCCCAAAAGATATGTAAGCAACTCAATTAGAGTTGCTCCTGGGGCAGTTCCTCCTGAGCTCATTCAGATTCTGAGCCCAGCTCACTAATTCAGCAGGCACCTTCGTTCTGGCCAAGCAAACTGCTATTGTGAACATCAGCCCCTGGATTACCATTAGAACCAAGGAAGCAGGTGGCCCCTTTGAATTCTAGTCCCCTCTAGGGAGCTTAACTTTGCTAATATATTGACAACACACAAGCCTGTTTACATTAGCAATTAATTGGCTACTGGAACAATTCTGTGAGGCCAAGAAAGCAGAGATGAGACCACTGTTGACACCAAATGCTGGCGCCACACTGGAATGCTGGCCCTGTTAATTCCCTCATCCCAGGCTAGCTGAAGCAGCAAAAAAAGAATGTCAAAATGAGCCCCTCTGTGACTTAGCACTATTTTGATCATAAAGAGTTCTGCACTGCAACAATGCTTTCTGCAGAGGGTACCGCCTCTAATTTAGAAAATAACCCCAAATAGAATAATCCCAAATAGAACCACCTCACAATGCCAGCCATATGTCGGGCCTCTCCTTTAAACAGATGTTCACTGTGCAGGGGCACTCCTCTCTGTGGGAGTCAACTACAACAGTCTTCAACTCTAGTTTTCAAAGTGTTTTTGTTTGTTTTAAAGCTGCAGAACCCTCTGACATCTTATGAGCAGCCCTAGGTAGAAAACGAATAAAAATAGACCTCAAAACTGGTTAAAGCTAGAGAGTACAGGTCCAGGCCAAACATTCCTGCTCTGTTCCTATCCCTGCCTCAGTCTCCAGAGAGCAGTCACTGCAGCACACTACTCCTCCTCAGCAAAGGGGCAGGTGCGGCCTCAACAAATAAGAAACCCTCTGTCTGAGGGCTCCAGACTGCACACTACTTCTCATGAGCAGCCATCAAGACTGGGGTGAGGGAAGAGGCCTCTTGGGAGACAGCCAGTGGCCCCCACTGCAGGTGGCCTACAGAAAGGGGTGCACTCTGAAAGAGGTGCACACTCTGATCCCCTTGTGAAGCAGTTTAAAATCAAAGCCAAGCTAAGGAAATCCAGCTGCCTTCCAGGGCCCTTTGAGTACTTCCAAATGTTCATTGCTGCACCAAAATCATCACTGCCACCCAATTTTATGAACATTTATTTTAAAATCCTGAACTCAAACAGCAGGATACAAAGTCAATACTCAGAAATCAAAGGCATTCCTGTACACCAACAACGAAACTGCAGAAACAGAAATCAGAAAAAAAGATCCCATTCGATATAGCAACAAGAAAAATAAAGTACCTAGGAATCAACCTAACCAAGGAGGTAAAAGACCTGTACTCAGAAAACTACACAACACTGAAGAAAGAAATTAAGGAAGAGACAAACAAATGGAAGCATGTACCATGCTCATGGACTGGAAGAATTAACATCATCAAAATGACCATACTACCCAAAGCAATTCACAGATTCAACGAAATCCCTATTAAAGTACCAATGACATATTTCACAGATATTGAACAAATATTTCAAAAATTTATATAGAACCATAAACAACCCTGAATAGCTGCAGCAATTTTGAGAAAGAAGAACAAAGTAGGAGGGATCACAATACCTGATATCAAACTGTATTACAAGGCCACTGTAATCAACACAGCCTGGTACTGACATAAGAACAGACACAGAGATCAATGGAACAGAGGAGAGAGCCCAGAATTAAACCCAAGTCTCTATGGTCAATTAATATTTGACAAAGCGGGCAGAAGCATAAAATGGAGTAAAAATAGCCTCTTCAACAAATGGTGTTGGGAGAACCAGACAGCTACATGCAAAAAAAAATTGAAACTCAACCACCAACAAAAATAAATTCAAGATGGATAAAAGACTTAAATATAAGTCATGACATGATAAAAGTCCTAGAGGAAAACATAAGCAGGAAAATCTCAGATATTCCATACAGCAATATTTTCACTGAAATGTACCCTAAAGCAAGGGACATAAAAGAAAAAATAAACAAATGGGACCTCATCAAAATAAAAAGCTTATGCATGGCTAAAGAAAACAGCATTAAAATGAAAAGAGAACCAACTAATTGTATGTGAAAACGTATTTGCCAATGATATCTCGGACAAGGGTTTGATCTGAAAAATACATAAAGAACTCACATGACTCTACTCCAGGAAGACAAACAACCCAATTAAAAAATGGGCAAAAGACCTGGACAGACACTTCTCCAAGAAGGACATACAGAGGGCCCAGAGACATATGAAAACATTCTCAGCATCACTAGCCATCAGAGAGATGCAAATTAAAACCACAATGAGGTACCATCTCACACCAGTCAGAGTGGCCAACATAAACAAATCAACAAACAACAAGTGTTGGAGAGGATGTGGAGAAAAGGGAACCCTAGTGCACTGTTGGTGGGAATGCAGTCTCGTGCACCCACTGTGGAAAACAGTATGGAATTTCCTCAGAAAACTAAAAATGGAACTGCCTTTCCACCTGGCAATTCCACTGCTGAGATTATACCCTAAGAACCCTGAAGCACCAATCCAAAAGAACCTGTGCACCCCAATGTTCATAGCAGCACAGTTCACAATTGCCAAGTGCTGGAAGCAACCTAAGTGCCCATGAGTAAATGAATGGGTCAAAACAATGGTAGATTTATACGAGGGAATACTACACAGCAGAAAGAAAGGAGCTCCTACCCTTCGCAACAGCATGGATGTAACTGGAGAGCACTATGCTGTGTGAAATAAGCCAGGTGGTGAAAGACAAATACCGTATGATCTCACCTTTAAGTGGAATCTAATCAACAAAGCAAAGAAGCAAGCAAAATATAACCAGACACATTGAAATTAAGAACAATCTGACAATAACCAGAGGGGAGGTGGGAGGGGAAAATGGAGGGGGAAGAGGGGAAAGGTTTTCAGGAACAACTATAAAGGACACATGGACAAAATCAAGGGGGTGGAATCAGGAAAGGGAGGTGGGGATGGCTGGTGTGGGGGGAACAGTGGGGGGGGGATGCAGACACCTGTACTTGAACAACACTAAAAAAATAAAAATAATTTAAAAATAAATAAATAAATAAAATCCTGAACTCAGAGCATAGTGGTGGTTGATTTAAATTGGCAAATGTAAAGAAACATCACAAGCTAGTTTTTTCAAAGAATGAAAGGGACAGTAGTAACTACTCTTCAGCTTCTGTATTAGCTTCCTTTTGCAGCTGTAACAAATTACAACAATTTAATGATTTAAAACAACACATTTCTATCTTACAGTTTTGAAGGTCAGAAGCTCAACATGGTCTTGCTCGGCTAAATTCAAGGTGTGGGCAGGACTGCGTTCTTTCTGGAAGCTCTAGGAGAATCTGTCCCCTTGCCTTTTCCAGCTTCTAGACTAGAGGCTGTATGTGCTTTCCTTGACTGGAGGCCTCTCTTCCACTTTCAGAGCCAGCAAAGACCAGCCGAACCTTTCTTGCATAGCATCACTGATCCTGATTCCACTACTTTCATTTTCCATAGCTAAAGGGACTATTCTTTAATTGGCCAGGATAATGCAGGAGAATCTTATTTTAATGCCATCTGCTATCTTAACTCCCCTTTACCATGTAACCTAACATGGCTATAGTTTCCAGAGATGTGGGCATGCACATCTGTGGGGGCCATCATTATTGTTATTATTCCCACCTGCCTCCATTTGGCACCTGCATGAAAGACTTTCCTGAACGTTGTTAGGTGTTTAGGATGACTTTAAGCTTTTACATGCAAACTAAGATTGACTAGTCAGTGGACCTGTGACCAAGCTTCAGGGAGGTCCAAGCCTTGGTTAGGGGGCAGGAACCCCTGCAGTCAGGCCTCTGCAGGCATGCCAAGGGCAGCAAAAGAATACATGCTGAAATGCATGCCAAGGGCAGAAAAGGAGTGAACAAGCACCAGGGAAAGCACCAACAGAAGTGGGGAAAAGAACCCAGAACCCAGGCAAGTTAGTGCACCTGGAAGGTATCTCTCCTGAACTCATAAAAATCAAAACGACCTCTTCTCCATACCCGCCTCTCAGCAGGCAAACAGCCTCTTTGTCATCTCTACTGCTGGCAGCTACAGGCCCTTCCTCAGTGCCTACTAGCACTGACTCTTGGGTGATTTCTGTATTGTTGTTTCAAATACTCCCATGTTTTATTAGTTACCTGGTGTCCAAAATGATGGAGGGGATAGGGATTTGACCTGTGACAGTGAGGAAGGAGCCAAAACCAAAACAGATGAAACTTAAAGGCAAACAGTCCCTAGACCATTTCAGTCCAATGCAATGACTGTCTGGGGCACATAATGGCAACCCTGAACCATCCAGAAAAGGGAATATTCCTCCCTCTGCCCAGGATGTTCCTTTGCAGGGGGCAATTCCAGAACTCAGGCAAGTGGGATTAAGCAGCTCTGGCCAAACCTGCAGGTGGCTCTGTGGTCCATTGGCTCATACCCAATAAATAGCCCAAGTCAGCCTACAAGGCTGCTGCATGGATCCCAGCCTGGCATCTCTCTGCCATCAGTTCTTGGGGTCCACTCTGTTTTACTCTCTCCCCTGCCCAAACAAGTCCAAGGTGTCTTGAAAACCAATCCAAACTTGGGGGTTATATGCTGCCATCTCCTTCATTTGTTCTGCTTGGACTACAGTGAATTTTGTAATGGAAATATAATTCACATACCATAAAACCCACCCTTTTAAAGTGTATAATTCAGTGGCTCTTAGTACATCCACAAGTTGTGCAACCATCACCTCTATCCAGTTCAGAACGTTTCCATCCCCCACAAGGAAATCCTGTATCTGTTAAGCAGTTACTGCCCAATCCCCTCAGTTCCTGCCAAACACTGATCAGTATGGATTTGCCAACCAGACATTTTATATAAGTGAGATCATACAATATGTGGACTTTTGTGTCTGGCTGCTTTCACTTAGCATGTTTTCAAGGTTGGCACTGTGTATTTTTTAAATGTGGCTTGGCATGTCTTAGGTAATGTAAATAATTACTAACATAAAGCTCACTTGGATCCAGGTGCTCTGCTAAGCACTTTATCCATTGCACCCATGTAATACGAATAACAATCTCATGGGATGAATGGTGTGGTTATCACCATTTTACAGATGAGGAAACCAAGGCACTGAGCAGTTAAGTGACTTGCTCCAGGTTGTGGTAGCACTGGGCAGGCTTGCTCCAAAGCCTGCACCCTCCCTTTGTCAGCTGGGCTACCTCTTTAAAGGGAGCAAGCACTCTCATCACACTTATTCTCAGCCGCTTCTCACATTTCTAAGACCTACCTCATCCCTGGAACTACTGGCATTCATGCCCCTGCTTTGGTTATTCAGATAAACCTGCATTCAAGTCCTAAACCTCACTGGACCACATGTCTTTCATCTGAAATGTGGTACACCGCTCAGTTATTTTCAAGGCTCTAGGCAAATGGCCATTATAGACCTCAGGAGACAAGAGGAGTCACCATGCTAACCTTTTAGGGCAGTTATGATGGGGAGAGGTGTGTGAGACACTCGAGGGCCTACAGTATAGAAGCTATTGGGGCGAGGGCCTACAGTATAGAAGATATTGGGGAAATGGGGCCCTTGTTATAATTACTACCCACCTGCACCACTAAGCTGCTCCTCCCTGCTGCTCAAAAGCACATCTTCCAATTTCTATAGGTGTATACAGGCTTACAGACCTGTCCTCAGTTTTCAGAACTAGTAAAATACACGGCGGACTAAAAACCTATCTGTGACTAGAACAGGTGATGACTTATTAACAACCCTTTTAAACTCCTGGGAGCCTAAAGTCTGTCTCAATTTGCCAACATCTGGAGGGATCTCACAAATCATACTTTGAGGTTGTGTGTGCTTTCTGAGGCCTGCTGAACTTTCCCAGTCACATCTCACTGCTAAGGACCTGGATGAGAATTAAGTGGTTCTTGGGCAGACTCACCCTATCTACCACTTCGGGGCTCCAGGAGAGCCAGAAAGTCCCCAACTTAGCACCTATTTTGTGTTTGTTCACTTTGACACAGCCGTTCTGAAACTGTAACTGCCCACATACCCAGAGGAAGACCATCAATGCAAAACCCATATTGATCACTCTATTTTGCATGAAAGATCCAGAAAACTGGGTCCCTACCTCGAAAGAAAAGCTTCTTCTGGTTCAGCTTTCTTAAGTAAAATTTAAAAAAGGCCACTGGGTGGCAGCCTTATCTGGATGGGATCCTGGTGCCCTCTTTCAAGCTATTCCATCAGGGGGCCCCTCAACTGGAAGGTGAGGATAATACCTAACCAGCAAAATACTTGTGGCAATTAAAAACAATACATGTGAAGTGCCTGACACACAGCAAGCACTCAGGAGTTGGTAACTGGTGATAGGGCTGCAGATCTGAGTGACACTTGCCTGGTCCCCTCCAGAAATCTTTGTGAGTTGTTAAGCCTTACACAGATGAGCAAACTGACCAAGGTTCAGAGAACTTTCCCAAAGCCACTCAGCCAATAAGCAATAGAAAGAGGGCAGCCTACAGGACTAAGGACATATCTTTGTTCAGTGCTTGAAAGCAAGGACTGTGGAATCAGAGAAGCCTGGGATCAAATCTTAGCTTTGCCACCTGAGGCAAGTTACTTCACCTCTCTGTTCCTCCATTTACCCATCTGTAAAATGGTTTCACCGGTTCACAGTTTCTTCCACCACCTTCCAAATCATCTAGTGTAATGCGTGATGGTGGAAAACAGACTTAATCATTTATATTCCTCACCTTCTCAATGTATATACCATGTTGAAAACTTTCAGAAGATAGCCTTGAAAGAAATATTATTTTTCTAACATTTTTGTGCTTCCACATTCAAATTTTCCACATCATTAGATGCAAGTCAATTAAATGATTACACTTTCCCATAAATGCATCATACACAAAATTAAAACTTTAACCTCGAAAGGAAACTAAACCAGAAAATTCCACAACCTTGTAACTTGTTTTATTTTTATTCATAGCACTAACAATATACTATAATAGACTGCCATGTTTGTACTTTTCATTCCCCACCACCAGGACATCAGCTCCATGAACACGGAGTCTCAGTTCTGTCCACTGCTGCACCACCAGTGTCTAGAACAGAGCCCGGCACCTTTGTGGAATGTTATACCAACTCCAGGAGGGTTGCCCACACGAGGAACATTTCTGCATCTTCTGCAAAACTGCCTTGGCTAGCACTGTCTACTGTTTTCCAGTGCTCCTTATATGTAACATAAATCTCACTAGAAGTCGGTACTAGGACAAAGTTTTATTTTTGCTGAGCTCACTTGTTTTTCATTAGCCGAATTTGCCTTTGTTGTCAGGAAATTCAGAGCACAAGGCTGTGCTCAACTGCAGTGTTTTCCTTAACCTCCCCCCTTTTTTTGATGTGAACATGAGATATAAATAACTGTAAGAAGATCCTGCCAGAACACGTGGGAGACCCTATTTTTAACCACAGACTGCATTTATTTTAAGAAGATGCTTCTCAAACTGGAATGCTAATTACCCGGGGATCTAGTTAAAATGAAGAATCTGGCTCAGTAGGTCAGGGTCTAGGCCGAGATGCCGCACTCCGAACAAGTTCCAGGTGATGCTGCGCGGGCCCTGGACTGCACCTTGAGTAGCCAGGATCTAAGAAACTTGCTTCCTTGATTCAGCAGAATTTCTCTCTCCTTGACCTTGGCAAAATATCACCAATGCCTCAAAAACTAGGTCGGTCACCAGAAGCACCTTGAAAGCTAGTTAGACCTACAAGTCGCCGTCCCTGCAGAGATCCTAACAAAAGGGATAGGAATGCACCCAGGAAGCTCTCCAGGTGCTTCTGTCTCAGGTGGCCTAGAAACACATTTTGAGAAGCCCTGCTAAAGGAAATGAGTGCTCACGTAAAGGTTTCCTAAAAGCTATCCCCTGGAGGCAGCAGTGGTCACCCGTGGTAACACCTCCTTCAGGATTTTAAGAAGGTACTATCCCGCTGTTTCCAGCCAGCACCTGGAGGGGTCCCGGGCCCTCTTCTCCAGCTACCTGGATCCCGTAAGGGTCAGGTCCCCACGGGCCAAGGATTCGCACCCCAGCCCTGCCGCTCGCCAACTGTCTCCAGCGCAGGCCCGTGTGGCAGGCACCGCGCCACAAATGCGCACGACGGTGCCTCCAGTGCACCAAGCCCCCACCTCGCGGGCCTAGGGGGTGGGAGGATTCCCACCACGCCCTGCTCGCCTTACCTCTCTGGACCAGAGTGACCAAGGAAAAAGCTAGGCAGAAGAGGAACACCGAGCGCCCGGCCACCATTGCTGGGAACGGATGGAGGGTACCCAGAGGAGCACAGTTACGCGAGAGCACCCCGGAGGCAGGTCCAGATAGAAAGGGGAAAGAGGAGGAGTATCAGGAGGAGGAGGAGCCCTGCCACCCCTTCAGGACCCGCCCAGAGCCGGCGTGAGCGGCGCATCCCGGCTGGGTAGAAAGCGGCGCGCATGAGCGCTGGCTCCGAGTCGTGCCAGGCGAGGGTAAGGTGACGCGGAGCGAGTTTGCGCTAGAAGCGTGACGGGGCTCAATGCCCCAGCAGTCTCGGTGCGTGAGGGGCGGGCCCCGAGGACGTCCGGCTGGTGGGGCTGTCTGGGTTAAGTCTAGTCCCAGCACTAGTGCTCGGCCTGCAGGCCCGTTCCCATCCAGCTCTAGAGATAGAATTCTCAGAGATGGACTCTGCCACCCCGCAGCAGTGAGTCAACAGGGGCGGAGAAGCCAGAGGCGCAAAAGGCGAGAGTGTGCGGTGATTTCCACCCGCTGCGCCAGACTTCTGGGCCGTAGCAGGACCCAGGACTGAGCACAGGCCAGGTGTGGTCAGCCAGCCGTGTGACTCTTGGACAGAGCTCCTCCCCTTATGACCTTGGTGCCATCTGGGTAAAAGAGTCTTCCCTAGAGGCCCCTTCAGGACAGCACGCGCCTTTGTGCCTCAGTCGCAGTGGCTGAGCTTGGTTATTCAGAATGGCTGGCTGCCCGCCCACTCGCTGATCTCTGCAGGAAACTGTAGTGGAACCCTGTCCAGAGATTAAAGAAAAGGGCCATTCTCGTGGTTGGCAAACAGTGACATCTCGAAGAAATGAGCCCGAGGCCGGGGTGCCTGGGCAGGCCAGAGGGAAGAGGAAGAGGGGGATGTCCTAAGCTGGGTCCAGGGGGCGAAGGGTGAGGCACAGGGTCAGTGGTCCCAAGGCTTTGATGAATGCGCTGAGAGCACAAGTTCGCATCTGTGGAGTTGATCTGTAAACGCGCTCACTGATAGACAAACACGCTGCAGTCCTCTTCCATGAACCCCTGCAAACAGAGTCCACCTCCCGGACCAGGCAAAATCAGATTCCCACCCTACCATGAACAGTAAAATGCCCTTTGTAGCCTTTGACGCAAATGCCCTCAAGAAGAGCTCCAGCTGTAGCCAGCTTTTGAGGACAGAGGACAAAGAGAAAGTACCGGTGCTCTCTGGAGGGCTCTTCGAACCTGTCTCTACCATTATTCAACATGGGCTGCCCTTGGCCACATCCTCCTTAAAGCCAAATAGTTGAAATCCTGGCTGGATTCAGGAAGGTTGTGCTAAGGATCGATTGACATGGTGGGAAGTGAGTGGCCTTAAAGGGTAGCTACTACCCCTCCCTGCAATGTCCCTTCACAGGCTTCCTGTGTCCCCCACTAGGCCTAGAGATACCCCCCTTACCCTCCAGACATACCCCCACCAGTACCTCCCACCCCACTCTGAGCCATAGTGAGGCACAAGGGTCTCCTTGAGATGGAGCCTGTGACTTCCATCCATTACTCTGAATCCTGGGGCTAGAAAAATAAAAAAAACATATAAGGTGTAAGTGACTATTTGGATTTTCAGGGCAGCGCTTACTTGTTTTGTGACACTAGCTGGATAATGAACAGAAATAGCTAGTAGTTATTGAACATAAACTAAATATATACATGACACATTCTACGCATTTTACCCTTATTTTTTATTCCTCACAACTTCATGCATGGACTCAATGATTAATGAGGGAAAAGGAACAAAACAGAGGTTCCTTGAGGTTGGGGAGTTAATCAACTCCAGTCCCATAGTGTCAAAGGGCACAAGGGGATCACCAGGAAGCCCAGTGGGTGAATGACTAAGAACATGTGCTTTAGAACCAAAGGGTTGAAATCCTGGCTGGATTCAGTAAGGTTTGCTAAGGATCGATTGACATGGTGGAAAGTGGGTGGCCTACACTGAGAAGGTAAGGAAAATGCAGCCCCTGAGTGATGCGGATCCAGGCCAGTGGAATCCATGCGTTGTGGCAGCAGTGGACAAGTTCACATGGACTACAGAAATCCTGTGGAGAAAAAGGGACGGCATGGCCACTCTCTAAGTGAGAGAGAAGGCGAGAGGGCCACAGAGGGCCAGAGAGGGCCCAAGAGAGCCTGACCCCTGCCTGGACAGGCTTTTATTGCTTTTCTGGGCACATTACATCGAGGATAGTCCTCATTTACTAGGCACAGGTTCAGTGTAGGTGATTACCTTGTACAGACAACAAAGGACAGAATGCTGCTAATTACTTCAAAGAGAAGGATGTTACAGATCAAGGGGAAACGTGGTTGAACTGGTTACACTCCATACTTGGGAGGTTTAGCACAGACTTTAGGAAGTTAAAGATGCTCAGTAAACATTTGCTGCCTCAATCCAGGGTGAGGGAGTTTTCGTAAAAGCAAGTCTCATAGCAGCCTAGGTATAATGCAGGCCTAATTCCCCACAGGAGAACCTATTCATGGGCATGGGTCCTGCCTGCCAAACCTCGCATGCACTGGCTTTTTTGAGTGGGAGCTGGGCTACATTTCCCACACATGGAACAGTTCCCTATACCTGAGTTGAGGCCATCTCAGTCAACATGCCCTGCACTGTTGTTACAGGGCAGGGAGGGGGTGGTTTCACGATAAATTATTACAGAAAGGATTCTCCCCTTTCTGTCTCTGGAGGTTCCTCCAAGAGACAGGAGGTTCCGCCACACACACCTGCTAGGTTCACAATGCCTGCCGCCAGAGGAAAGACGTCTCTCAATACTAGAAACTGGTGAAAAGGAAAGAAATTATTTATTTAAAAGTTACACAAACTTAGAGTAATGACTTAATGTCTTCAATAAGGTACTAAAGTCCTTTAGAATACCCACAGATGCACAGTCCTTCCCTCTCCCTGTGCCTAGTCCGGGGTACCGTGTCTCAGGAAAAGAAGTAGAAGTCCGTGATTCAGGCTCCCGGCACCATCAGCTGTGTGGCTGCCGCGATCTCCAGTTAATCCAAAACCATGTGGCACCTTCTCGCGGCCCACCAGCAAGAGTCCTTTCTCCCCTTTTCTTCCTGGCAAAGTCTCCCCTGCTGCCTAAGCCGCGTGGCAAAAAGAAGCACTCCAAAACCACATGGTCCTCCCTATTCTCCTTCAGAACCTCGTGGTCCTCTTCCTTTCCCTCAGAACCACATGGTCCTTCCTATTTACTCCAGATACTCGTGGCCCTCTCCCTTTCCCCTCAGAACCACGTGGTCTTCTCTCTCTACGGCTGCTGTGCCTAGGTTTAAATCCCAGTGCCCATCTTCCTTTGCAGCCCCATTTCTGACTCCTCCTACAGTCAGTTACACCTGCCAGCATCCCCGTATTCTTCCAGCTTTACTGGGCTGCCATAGTAAGTCTGGGCAGGTGTGGCCCCATGGCATGGAGCCAATCATCTCCAAGCTCTCCCACAGGCCCTGTAACCAGGGGGAGTTGCTTCCCAGTCCCAACTTGGGTAGAATTTGGTCCCATCCCCCTGGCTCAAAGCGTGGCCACAGCTACTTAACATATCCATGAAGCCAGTTAAAGGTTATAGATATGTTAAATGACCGTGCCAGGGGTTGGCTGCAAAGCTCTTGCTACCCAAAACAGCTCTGAATGGCCCTGTTCCATGTGTCCCATCCCCCCTGGCTCAGGCTTGTGGGGGTGAGGACATCCTATATGTATTTTTTTCTAATATTTCCTGGACACTTTGAGTTCTGGACCCCTTTACAAATCCCTTCTTGGGGCCCTCCTCTTGGCTGCACCCTGCTTCACTGTGACACCCACCGGGAGCCCTAACTGGTACATGTGTAGTGCAAACACCTAAATGCCACTAGCAGAATACTGGCCATGGTGTAATACACAGTAAAACTATCCTCTATGCCCTGGCTGGTATGGTTTAGTGGATTGCGTACCAGCCTGCGAGCCAAAAGGTCACTGGTTCGATTCCCAGTCAGGGCAAGTGCCTGGGTTGTAGGCCAGGTCCCCAGTTGGGGCTTGTATAAGAGGCAACCAATCGATGTATCTCTCACACATCAATGTTTCTCTCCCTCTCTTTCTCTCTCCCTTCCCCTCTCTCTAAAAATAAATAAATGAGATCTTTAAAAAAAAAAACTACCTTCTAGCCCAGGAGTAGTTGGCACACTACAGCCCACTGGCCAATCCAGCTTACCTGTCTGTTTGGCCTGCAAACTAAGAGTAGTTTTTGCATTTTTAAATGGTTGAAAAAAATATAAAAAAGATTGTTTTGTGATATGGAAAAGTTATAGGAAATTCAAATGTCAGGGTCCAGGAAGTTTGTGGGCACACAGCCACTCCCATTCATTTCTGTATTGTAGATGGCTATTTCTGTGCTACTATGGCAGAGTTGAGTTATTGTGACACAGAGATCGTGGAGTCCACAATGTCTAAAATAGTTACTACCTAGCCCTTTACACAGAAAGTTTGCTGGCCCCTATTCCAGCAGCTTGAACTCTGGCAAGGATGAATATTAACAGGTAAGGATGGGAGACCTAGAGTGTGCTCCTCCAGAACACAGGATGACACAGGAATAAGAACCAAAGAAAAGGGTAAAGTTTATACTATGTGCTAAAGGACACCCGCTCAAAAATATGTAATTAATCAAAATACTGCAAATGTCTGAGCTGTTATCCTACCAGACAACTCTCCTTATGTAAAATGACTCATCTGGGGCCTGACTAGTCTCTGTCTCATAAGTTAGGTTAGTGTGAATCTGAAAGGGCTTGTGACATCTAGGCCCTGAGCCTGCCAGGCTGAGGAATGGCCTAAAACTTGGTAATCCTCTCAGTCAGGTACTGGCTATCCTGCTGAATTGGAATTGAACATGAAATTGATTTACAAACAGGAATTTCTACACTTAAAAACTGTGATTCTGTGCCTCCCTTGGACACAGACACATACATTCCCCATTGCCCCCATACATGGGACCTGGGGGTGACTCTGACCCAGCCTGCCTTGTCTCCTTCCTCTTGCTACTCCTTACACCTTCCTGAACTTCTCATATCCTGTCACCAATTGTAAAACCTTTTGACCTGACAAGCTCCTCTCCTAAGAAGCCCTGCTTCCCTCAGCTCTGACACTGGCAGAGAAGTATGCTGTGGACAAATGGCCAATGAGTGAGTCTGGGAGTACAAGAGAGGCACAGATGGAGCTTGGAGGACTTCCACTAATACAAGTTATGTAGACTTCTGAGGGCTAGCCTGGCATTCTGTCAATGCCCAAACTTAGGCCCCCCAACCCTCATTACACACCATAGCCTTGGGAAGATGTGTTCTAAATTCCAAAACAGCTGTTATGTCACTATCACTAGTGCAGAGTTCCTGTCTTGCTCCCAAGTGCCATAGACCCCTCCTTGCAAAGTTCTCCAAGGGAACATCCTTTATCCATGCCCAAAATCAACCCCACATAGTGGCATCTACCCACCAGGGCACTGGAAAGACCTTGCCACCACCCCCACCACTGCGGAAGGAACCCATCTGGAGAGCAGCACTATCCTTATCAGGAGTGCCATTTCTTGCTAACCTCCCCTCCCATTTGATCCTTGGGGTGCCAGAGTGGAGAGGGAGTCCATGTTATGGCAGGGGCAGTGGCAAACAACCCTGGAAACCAAAGCTGCTCAGCTTGTATTCCTGGCTTCAACAGCCCTTCCATTTGCTTCCTCTTTCCTCCCACAGTCTTGGGCCCTAATCCCTCTTAACCAAACTAGTTTGTGGGCCCCTGCACCAAAGGAGTGGGAAAGGAAGCAACACTCCCACCTCCCACCTCGCTTCCCACTCTGTGGGAGGCCAATTAAGAGACAAAGACTCCGTGCATATCCAGGGGAATTTGAACAGCTAGCCTAGGGGAGGGCAGCACCAAGGGCAACAAAAGTTGCTCAGCGGGTCTTTACCAGTCCCAGGCGAAATAAGAAAAATGAGGTGGTTGTGGCAAGTTGTCCCCAATAAAGCTAGAGTATTGACCTTTATTCTGAAATCACTGGCTTTTTTAGTACACAAAAGTCCTTTATTTCATGAAAATATGGTAGTGTTTTGTTTAATGTGCTTACTTTGCAAAACAGAAAATTGGCAACTTTACCCATCCCCAAATGTGAAAAAAAGAAAAAAGAAAGAAATCTACTTGCCAGTGAAATTCACAAGTGTGGGACTCACTGCCTATACCAGCAATACTCAGCCCACCCACGCCCTGAAACATTGGAATTTTTTGGAACACACCCCGTATGTAAACAGAAGCCCTGAAAATGGATTCTAAAACAATACTCCCTTTTACGTTTTTTCAATTGTAAGCAAATTATCCCTCAGTCTCTGATTCTCCACAGAGTTCTTATTCTCCTTCTCTTGGATTTTATAGTAAGGTAAGGTCAGGCAGAACCTTGAATGCCATGCTAATGAGCAAAGATTTGATCCTGAGAACAAAGGGAAGCCACTAAAGGGTTTTAAGCCCTAAGCCACAGAATGTCATAAAGTGAGGGACAGAGAAAGTGGTCCACAGGAGTGGCATCATCTAGAGAGGAGATGCTGGGATCTGTGGGACTGAAGAGAAGGGTTTAGGTTTAGAGTATGCATGTGGTAGAGGCAGCAGTGTCCAAAAAAGAAGGGGATGGGTGTGTGAGTCGGGCCCAGTTCTCTGACCAGGAAGGAAAGCAAGTCCCATGTGCTCTTTTGGGAGGAGACAGACGACAACAATTATAACTCCAAGTGATACAGGTAGCTAGAGAGGGGAGGACAAGGCACTGTGGGGCCACTCCCAGTTGGATGATCAGGATTAAGCTGATTTAAGGGAAAGTAATAGTTCATGATGCAGATGGGGGAGGGGGGAGGTCGAGAGAATATGGAATCAAAGGCCCAGAAATGAGAAACCTCAAAACATACGGAACACAAGTTAGCTGGAACCAGGTCTTATAGGGCTCACTGAGCAGGTAAAGTTTTCAGTCTATCCAAAGGCAACAGGGAACCTAAAGAGTTTTCAGTGGGGCTGGGGTGAGGCTACAGGGCGAAGAGATCAGACTGGCATTGGCATTTCATGAATCCATTTCTATTTTTTAAGTATATTTTATTGATTATGCTATTACAGTTGTCCCAATTTTTTTCTCTGCTTTATCACCCTCCTCCCTGCACTGCCCCCCTACTCTTCAGCATTTCCTCCCCACCTTTGTTCATGTCCCTAGGTTGTACATATAAGTTCTTTGGCTTCTCCATCTCCTATACTTTTCTTAACCTCCCCCTGTCTACTTTATGCCTACCTATTATGCTTTTTATTCCCTGTGCCTTTTCCCCCTATTCTCCCCCTCCTCCTTCCCACTGATAACCCTCCATGTGATCTCCATTTCGGTGATTCTGTTCCTGTTCTAGTTGTTTGCTTAGTTTTTGTTTTAGTTTTTCAGGTTCAGTTGTTGATAGTTGTGAGTTGTTGTCATTTTACTGTTCGTATTTTTGATCTTCTATTTCTTAGATAAGTCCCTTTAACATTTCATATAATAAGGGCTTGGTGATGATGAACTCCTTTAACTTGACCTCATGTGGGAAGCACTTTATCTGCCTTTCCATTCTAAATGATGGCTTTGCTGGATACAGTAATCTTGGATGTAGATCTTTGCCTTTCATGACTTCGAATACTTCTTTCCAGCCCCTTCTTTCCTGTAAGGTTCATGAATCCATTTCTTTAAGGAGGCTCAAAGGTTTATTGTACAAAATCCATTATCTGCCTTACAAAATGCTGCCTAGGCAGCAGCCATTGAAGAGTAAAAGGGTGGGGAAAGTGGAGAGGGGATTGGGATGGGTCAAAGAGGCAGAGAGAGGAGTGAGGAGGCCTGTGCAAGAGTCCCACCAGTGCTTAACTGGGCTCAAGAAGAACAGGGAGCTGGGATGTAGACTCTCAGGCTCTGCTGGCTGCCCAGAGACAACCTAGCATGACTGGTCAGGAGCTGCAGCTTCACAGACAGAGGTAACTTTCATCCCTGTGTTTCTGCAGAAACCTCCCATCACACCTGTTGCAACTATGTGCCATAATATTGCTCACCCCGTGGAAGGAATCCTTTGACCAGAGCATTTTGTAGTCCAGTGTCACAAATTCCCTTGAGATACTAATGATCTCATCCTTTCTGATTTCTATTAAAATTCCCATTTGGGGTTTGAAGTTTTTTTCTTAACACATCAAGGACCATACAATGGAGATGATAACGGCAATGGTGGTCATGGTAACAACAATACAGGAGGAAAAGAAGATGGGTACAAAATTCCAGTGGGTCACAACTTGGTTTCAAGGCTCATTATCATGAGGAGTCCTCTTCTCTGGAAATGTAAATGCAGAACGCCTGCCCATCTTCTGGAAGCCTGGGTGCCAAGTCAAGCAGGGCAAAACCTGTACTTCCATGTTTTCCTAATGCAGGAGATTGTTCTGTAGATTTCTTTCTAGTGCTCAGTAGAATTAATATGAAATTTGCTTAGGCACTTGGCAAGAAATAACTTATGTCTGTAATATTTCTGAGACAGCATTTCCCACTCTGTATCCTGACCTCTGCAGGCATAGGACTTAACATTTGCCTCCCAAACTCGAAGATGTAGGGCCTTATTTAATGTACATAGTGAAGTCTGCCTGAAGCACTTAGGAGACTTAAACCACAGAAACCAACATTTGACCTCTCTGTGTCTTCTCCTGTGATGGAAATGATTCAAGAAACCTCCCAGAAAAAGTTACAGGACACAAATGTGTAAAACAGCATCCAATTAATAGTAACAACTTTGTGTTCAAATTACCTCTTGTTGATTTTCAATAGGCACTCACTACCACCCCTTTGGGGCACAAAATACATCTAACGTCCCCCTGCACACAGACAGACAAGAGACACACACATCCACAGGGTGCTAGTGGACGTGAAATTGGATATTACAGTAGCCAAATCCCAGCCCGTTCAACGAGACCATTTGATTTCATTAACTCCTATGCAAATGTCAAACTTCTGTTTGACTGTAGACTTTTATCATCAGGCATGGGTAAAAAACCAAAGCACGGAAAAATCGGAGCACTATGGATCTGTCTGTAATTGATTTTGTGAATTTGAACAAAATTTGATTAATATGTATAGATTGAATACCTGGCAATTCAATCCCATCAAGATTTCTTAAAGTGCCCCTTTCTCTCCATTCCCACTAAGGATACCCCTAACACAGGTGACCACCTGAGGACTACTGAGAAAAAATGGAGCATCTTAACTGGGATCCTTACTTCTCCTTTCCCTGCTCTTCTGTCCATGATGCACTAGAGGGATCTTCTGAAAGTATTAAGTCAAGCCCACCAGTGGCTTCCTCCCATTGTTCCTGGGACCTAGTGTAAGTTCCCGAGCTCAGCATTTAAGGCCCTGCAGGACTTGGCCCAGGATGATATCTCTGACCATCTCCTTCCCACCCCTCCTGGCCCCAGCTTCCAGCCTCAATGGAGCACTTGCTGCTCCCCAAACTTCTGTGCTTCTTCCTGCCTCTGTGTTTTTGCTCACACTATAACTTCTGCCAGGTGCTCTCTTCACACATTAACCTCTCTCCCTGGGCCATCTCATTCATACCCACATGCAGATCACAGCAACCTTTACCTCTCCAGCCATGTTCTGTGAAACCAGATATCTACATTCAAATGCCTTTTCTGTGTTGTCTAATGGCTTCTTCAGAGGCATTGCAATGTCCAAAACAGAACTGTCCTTTCTTGTCCCCCAAATCACCCTGCCACTCCCCTACATGATCCTATCTCAGTAAATGGCACCACTGATCTCCCAGTTGCTAGGGCCCCAAACCTAGGAGGCAGCCCTGACTCGTGTCCTGATCTCATCCACTCCATTACCAAGCCCTATAAACTCTGCCTTGTAAACAGCCTTGGATGTGTGCACTCATGTCTGCCCTGAATAACTGCATGCCTGCCTCCAGCCCATTCTCCACCAAGCAGCCAGAGGGAGCCTCTTAAAAAGTAAATCAGATCATGTTCCATTACTCAAAATCCATCGATCTCATGTTAAAGGCCCTCCATCTCAGAGCAAATCCAAATGCCTGACTATGCTGTACACCTTAAACAAACATAACATTAAATGTTAACTATAACTGAAAAATAAAAATATATATATTATTTTTAAAAAGTCCTGCCTGTGGCCTACAAAGTCCTACATGTCCTGGCCTGAGCTCACCATACTGCTTTGTGCTGGCAGGTTTTCCTACATATTCCCATTGTCTGCAATGACCTTCCTTCTTTTCCCTACCTGGCTGACTTCAGGTTACCCCTCAAGCCTTGTGAGAACATACTGCCTTCTCCTAGCCCCAGAAGGATAAGGGGCCCACTCATTCTAATCCTATGGCCTCTGTGCTGGACTGTCCCTTAGAACTGGGCCTGCTGCTTTGGAATTTGCTGTCTCCTTCCACTGGCCCCCTTGTTCTCAGCCCTAGTGATATGACAGAACCCTTTTTATAAATTGAGGTAAAATTCACACAACATGAAATCCACCCATTTAAAATGTACAATTCATTACACTCAGCGTTGCATAAACATCACCTCTATTTACTTCCAGAATATTTTTATCACCCCAAAAGGAAATCCCATACCCATTGGCAGTCATTCCCTATTTCCCCTTCCCCAGCGCCTGGCAACCACTAATCTGCTTTATGTCTGTATGGATTTACTTATTCTAGACATTTCATACAAATAAATTCTACAGTATGTGGCATTTTGTGTCTGGTTTCTTCCACTTAGCATAATGTTTTCAAGGCTTATCCATGTTGTAGCATGATCCTTGTTGTTTTTACAGCTAAATAATATTCTATTGTATGGATAAACCACATTGTGTTTATCCATTCATCCATGCATGGACATTTGGGTTGTTTCCTATTTGGGGCTATTGTGAGTAATACTGCTATGAACATGCATGTAAAAGTTTTTGTGTGAACATATATTTTCATTTCTGTTACCCATTGTACTTCCCTTAACACAATGGGTATCCTGTTACCCAAATGCTAATCTCCCCCAAACCCAAGGTCAACATGTGCCTCTTTCTTAAAACCTTCGAATGTGAAATGTTATCTATTTAACAAGAAATCATCTGTTACTACCTTGGAGGGGGCATTTCCATCTTTTATTATTTTCACATATAACCTCATGTTGATTTTATATAGAGGGAAATGTTATGGAATCCAGGGACATCTTACTTTGTGTTTTCCTCCACAGTGCATGTAATTGGTATGAAATGAACTCTGGTCAAGTTGGCTTGGTGAAGAGGCAGGGCACATCTAAATGTTTTGTGCCCTCGGCACTAGGGTCCTTTCTTTCTCTGCCACTTGCACTCTTTCCATCAAATTCCAGGAAGGACGGTAGGCAGCCCTGGCTGCAGAGCATGGGGAGTCTAGTAGCCTTCCCTTTGTCATCTGTGGGAATTTTCCTTTAGAAACTCTGACCTTTGAATTTTTCTGAAACTATCTTTCTGTGGAGAAAAATTGTGAAAGAAATAACTGAAAGTACCTTGCTCAGAGATCTCACTGTATCTTCTAGAGTTGTTTTCTCCTTGCTGTCACCACTGTCTTTAGCATGGTTCAAGCCGTCACCATCTTACATCAAGATTATTAGACCAGCTGCTCCTTGGTCCCATTGCTTTGAGTGCTGTCCCTATGAACACATGCTCTGCACAGCAGTCAGGGTGGCTGTCCTGAAACAGATTTTCTCCTTTTTTCCCCAGTTTACAAATGGCAACCTGTCTCCAAGATAAAACCATGCTCTTGAGAGTGGGGTTCCAGGCACCTCAACCATCTGACCTCAAGGCTCAGACCCTATCGTGACTCCTATGACTCTATTACTGCACTGTGGTACCAGTTGTTTATTTTCAAAGTGAAATAGACATATGGATTCCTTGAGACTCAGTCCAAGCCATCCCTTCTCCTGGAATGTCTGACCACTTGTAACAAATCCTGAAAGATCAACCTCCTTTCCAAGCACGTCTCTCCTCAGCACTCCTACCGCCTGAGAGCTTTGCCTCAGTAAATACTCTCCAAAGAAAACAATAGTCCACTATGGGGTCCCACTTCATGCCCACTAGGGAAGCTATAATTAAGAAGGTAAATAAAGATAGGTATTGCTGAGAATATGGATGAATTTGAACCCTCATACATTGCAGCTGGGAGCATTGCCTTAGATTGAGCTGCTACAACAGTGCCATAGACTGGGTGGCTTGTAAAAACACATTAACACACATGGAAAGTGGATGGAACAGTACCTGGAATACAGTAACCTCTCAAGAGTGGTAGCTGTTTTTTTTGTTTGTTTTGTTTTGTTTTGTTTTAACTATTATTATTTTGGCTAAGCAGGTGGGAATGGAAGGGGGCACAATACGAGAAACATCTGAGTTATACATGCTTCCTGAATCACAACAGAAATATTTTACATCTTTTTTCCTACACCTTCTCAAGGGGGCTTGTTCTGATCTACAAGAAGGGAGGTGATAGCTCTACTATCTCCTGGTCAGCCCATAGTGCCTGGATGTGTACTCTGTTCTGGATACCAGTAACCTCTCCAAGAGACATTAACAAGCTGGGCTTGCTCCAGAAACAAGTACTCAGGATGTCAAAGGGAACTCAGGATTTTCATACAAGGGATAATCTTGGGTAGTATTTAAGCAAGAGAAAAGATGACTTTAAAGGGTTAAAGGTAGAAGCGTGATGAGGGAGAATCCTGGAGGGAGTTCATAGGTAATTCAGTCTATTGTGTATGGCCTCAACTTGTGGAGACAAAGATAAAGGGGACAAGCTATGGGGTGATGGGACTTTTTAAGAGGCAGAACAACTTCAAGATGGAAGAGTTGGATGGCCTCTTTGGGATGCTTAGGCCTGGTTCTCTTGTCCCTCTTTCACGTCCCTTCCACCTTGGAGCCCTTATGACATATTCTCCTCTCCCTACTGGGTTTAGGCCAGGACAATGGTCAAAGGCTGGTTTCCAAAACTGTTAGAGCAAAGCAAACAAAAGGTTTGGCAGGTCCTCTGTTTGATCTAAGCCTAAATTTGAGACACACCTTTAAGGCTCTGCCACATCTCGCCTGTGGCCAAGCTCAATGGACACAGATTTTTCTTCCCACCTTTCCATTCTTGCCCTGTCATGATGAGCTGAGAGAGCAAGGCTGTGAGAGAGCTTCTGCTAAGAGCTTTTAGTTGTAATTTTGTCTTTAGAAATAGGATGAATGGATGAATAGGAAAAGCAAATATTGAAAAAAGTCGTGAGATTCTATCTAGATCAAGGCCACACTCTAGCTGCCGAATTGGGGCCCAGTCCATCCTTTCCAAAGAACATAATTCTAGTGTATTTCTCAGTGTGCCCTTTCATCTCTTAAAAATGAAATTCTGACATTTGAATGTGATCCATGCCTTTACAAAGTTCTTCATTTAGATCAGTGATGAAAGGCACATGGGAGGCTTTCCCAGATCAGCCTAAAACCACAGAAGGCTCCTTAGGGCTTTCACTATTATCTGGTTCAGCAGCCCCTCATGTACAGATGTAGAAACTAAGGCCCACAGACAGGAAACCACCTGTCCAAGGTCATACAGTAAGGCATTAGCAATGTAAAACCGGCCTCTTGCCTTCCTGTGGAGTTGTGGTTGGTGTGGCTTCCTGAACTGTGGCTGTTCAGTGGCACCCTGGGGAGCACTCCTCTGCCACCCTGTCCTCTAAAGGTCTTTCATTTGTACCAAGTACTTCTGCCAAGTTCAAATCAAGCAGAATGGTTTATAACTACCATCAGAGTTTTCCCATGTAACCAACAGGAAAGACCAGCTACTGATCCAACACAAGGACAACTTGACTTTCTCCAACAGACCCCAGCACTGGAAGGGGTGATAATTGTTGGTTTAAATGTTAATGCTTGTAATGTACAGGTGATACTGCTTCTTTTAGTGCCATTTCTTGTGGGCTGTTTGGAAGTGCAAACAATATTACTCTTATTAGAGGACTTGTGCTTATTTTCAGTTTGATTTGCCCATCTGGTCAGAAAGAAAGAAGTTTGCAGAATTTTCTGAGACTAATTCTTCTGTGCTCATGATGGGCTATCCTATGCAATGTTCCATTTGCAGTCTGTGAATCAAGTGTTATTCATGGGCACAGAAGAGAATGAAACAACCCAAATCATTTTGCTTGCTTGACAGCGTCTGAACCCCACTGCCCCCCTTTAAATGTGTAAGCTCAAGGGCTGTTTCAAAGGACAAATATTGTAAAAATAAGAAATTGTCACAGATTGTATTTGAAAAGAACTCAACTGATATTGAACTATGCTGACCTGTAGGTGGCACGTCTTCAAAGAGATTCAATTGAGTGGATTTGGGTTGAAGAACAGTCAAGAACAAAATAGATATCTGCACATAACATGTGTACATATTCTCAGCATATTGGGCATCTGTCCAACAGCACCTTCACAGGCTGATTTTAGATCTTGGCCTAACAGGTCTGAAGGCAAAGATTTTCTAGTCTAAGGTAATGACTAGAAAAACAAAAATCAAAGTCAACTCTAGATCAACCAGTTAACCACCCCTACATGCATCTGAAATCTGTTTGGGAGTCATTTCATGACTGAGGAGAGGAGCTTAAACTCAAACTGTGAATTTTGTGACACAGTGACAGACCCAGTAGCACTTTGGTAAGGGGACAGAAATGGAAATATGAGCTAAAAAGGATTTTTTTCCAACTGCCTTTGGTTTTCTGTTTTCTAGGCTGCTTCTATCCTCCATCAGCATAGAGATCCAGAGTTGATGCATCGAATTCTACTGTGAGTTGCATGTTGATAAGTTATCATGTGACCCAGTCATTCCACTCCTAGGTATCTACTCAAGAGAAATGAAAACATATATCCACACAAAGATTTGTGCACAAATGTTCATAGAAACATTATTCATAATAGTCAAAGTAGAAATAATCCAAAAGTCCATCAGCTGAAGAACAGAAAAACAAAATGTGGTCCCTCCATACAATGGAATATTATACAGCCATAAAAAGGAATGAAGTATTTTTTTTAAAATTTATTTATTTATTTTTATTCAGTTACAATTGTCTGCATTTTCTCCCCTTCCCTCCACCCCACCCCAGGCAGTCCCACCACCCTCCCCCACCTCTACCCTCCCCCTTGATTTTCTCCTGGGTCCTTTATAGTAGCTCCTATAGACCCCTCTCCCCACTATTCCTTCCCCACTCCCCTGTGGCTATTTTACAATGTACTTAATTTCAATGTCTCTGGTTATATTTTGTTTGCCTTTTTCTTTTGTTGATTATGTTCCAGTTAAAGGTGAGATCATACGGTATTTGTCCCTCACCGCCTGGCTTATTTCACTTAGCATAATGCTCTCCAGTTCCATCCATGCCATTGCAAAGGGTATAAGCTCCTTCTTTCTCTCTGCTGCGTAGAATTCCATTGTGTAAATGTACCATAGTTTCTGGATCCACTCATTTGCTGATGGGCACTTAGGTTGCTTCCAGTACTTGGCTATTGTAAATTGTGCTGCTATGAACATTGGGGTGCATAGGTTATTTTGGGTTGGTGTTTCAGGGTTCTTAGAGTATAATCCCAGCAGCAGAATTGCTGGGTCAAAGGGCAGTTCCATTTTTAATTTTCTGAGGAAATTTCATACTGTTTTCCACAGTGGCTGCACCAGTCTGCATTCCCACCAACAGTGCACTAGGGTTCCCTTTTCTCCGCATCCTCTCCAACATTTGTTTGTGGATTTGTTTATGTTGGCCACTCTGACTGGTGTGAGATGGTACCTCATTGTGGTTTTCATTTGCATCTCTCTGATGGCTAGTGATGCTGAGCATCTTTTCATATGTCTCTGGGCCCTCCGTATGTCTTCCTTGGAGAAGTGTCTGTTCAAGTCCTTTGCCCATTTTTAAATTGGGTTGTTTGTCTTCCTGGAGTGGAGTCTTGTGAGTTCTTTATATATTTTGGAGATCAGGCCCTTGTCTGAGGTATCATTGGAAAATATGTTTTCCCATACTGTTGGTTCTCTTTGTATTTTAGTGCTGTTTTCTTTAGCCCTGCAGAAGCTTTTTATTTTGATGAGGTCCCACTTGTTTATTCTTTCCTTTATGTCCCTTGCTTTAGGGGACGTGTCTGTGAGGATGTTGCTGCGTGGAATGCCTGAGATCTTCCTGCCAATGTTTTCCTCTAGGACTTTTATGGTGTTACGACTTATATTTAAGTCAAAAAGCTGTGGTACATTTATAAAATGGAATACTATGCAACCACATACATGTACATTTAAAAATTATCATTTTGATTCAGTTGACATGCAACAAGGAAGTCTATGTTTACTAAATAACCTGTACTGAGTTTTTAAAGATAATGTTGTTTACCCTCAGTCTTTTTTGTTCTATAGTATTAAGGCTGGACTTGAGCTTAGTGAATGTTTTAGTTTCCTATTGCTGCTGTAACACATTACCACAAACTTAGTGATTTTGAATGACAAATTTATTCTTATAGTTCTGGATAGCAGAAGTTTTAAAAATCAAGGTGTGGGTAGGGCTGCATTTCTTCTGAAAGCTTTAGAGGAGTACCAGTCCCCTCACTTTTAGAGGCCAGCTGCACTCCTTGGCTCATCCCCTTCTACCATCTTCAAATCCAGAAACATAGCATCTTCCAATCTGTCTCTCTGACTCTAATCTTCCTGCATCCTTGTTATAAGAACTCTTATGATTACATTAGGTCCACCCAGATAATCCAAAATAATCTGTTTGCCCCAAGATTCTTAACTGCAAAGTCCCTTTTACCATGTAAAGTAAGATAGTCACTTGATCTAGGCTTAGGAGTGGACATTTTGTTGGGGGAGGGAGCTATTATTCAGCTGACAGCATTGAAGTTCCTGTTTATTTTATTTTATTAAGTTTGTGGAGGTTTTTTAAAACTTAAATTTATTGTCCTGGCTTGTGTAGCTCAGTGGATTGAGCAGAAGCTTGTAAACCGAAAGGTGGCCAGTTCAATTCCCAGTCAGGACACATGCCTGGTCTGTGGGCCAGGTCCCCAATAGGGAACACGCAAGAGACAACCACACATTGGTGTTTCTCTCCATCTCCCCCCTCCCTCTCCTCTCTCTAATATAAAAATAAATGAAATCTTTAAAAAATAATTAAATTTATTGCAGTAACATTGGTTAATAAGATTATATAGGTTTCAAGTGTACCTTTCTATGATACATGATCTGTGTATTGCATTGTGTGCCCACCACCCAAAGTCAAATCATCTTCCATCATCATATATTTGCCTCCTTTATGAGCCCTCACCCCCCTTTCCTCTGGTAACCATTATACAGTTGTCTGTGTCTGAGTTTCAGTTTTATATTCTACATATGAGTGAAATCACATGGTTCTTAGCTTTTCCCGACTGACTTATTTTGCTTAGCATAATATTCTCAAGGTTCATCCATGTTGTCGCAAATTGTAGTATTTCATCTTTTCTTATATCTGAGTACTATTCCATTGAATATATACCACATCTTCTTTATTCAATTACTTTGGTTGTTTCCATGTCTTGGCCACTGTGAATAATGCCACAATGAACAGAAGGGTGCATATATAGAAGAAAGAATGAAGCTGGAGGTATTTCACTACCAGAGTTCAAATTATGCTACAGAGCAACAATACTCAAAACAGCATGGTATTGGCACAAAAACAGACACACAAACCAATGGAACAGATCTGAGAGCGCATGTCAGTCGCTGTTTAGGGAACTCTCCCGCAGCAGCAACCCTCCCCTATCACCCTTGCTGCACTCCCACTGCTGCAGCCACAACCTCGGCCGCGCCCTCGCCCCCACCGCTCTAGCTGCCATGGCAGCACCCTGCTACCCCACCGCCAGGCTCGTTCACTAAGAGAAAGAAGGAGGTGCCCCCCACAGAGGAGAACAGCAGGGCTCAGTGAGTTAGCTGTCCCCAGAAAGACTTAACTCGGTGGGGGAGGTGAACTACCCTGAAGAGCCTTTAAAGTGCCTAGCACCCAGGACAGCAAAGAGCGAGAAGGTGGTGTGTGAGTTGCCCCTAATTAGTGTACCTCAGGAACAGCACAACTGGTGGATTGAAGGTGCTGCTCTGGTGCAGACGGGCACTGGGGGCCCTGCAGCAAATGGAGAAACTGTGCTAGAAAGTGGGCAACTGTAAAGAGTGTAGCCCACACCTGGCCCCCATCCTCTCAAAACCATAGAAAGGGAGAAAACCAAAGCCAAAGCCATCTCAGCCTGCAGCATCCAGGAAGACCAGCAGAACTTGGTTGGCGGGTTTAAAGTCAGCAAGAGGCTTTTTTTAATTCTTTTTTTTTTCTTTGCTCCCCTAAGTCAGATAATAAGACCTGGAGCTGTGAAAAGTCCAGAGACATACCCAAAGAGGGATCATAAGGCTAGTTCCAATAACTGAGAAATTGAGATAGATTTCACTTTGCTATTCCAGAGAACTTGCATGTTATAGTTTATTTCTATTATTATTATTTCTTCTTTTTTAATTTTATCAGTATTTTTATTTCTCTTTGTTTTGTATAGTTTTCTTCATTTTGTTTGTTTAATTCCATTGTTTGACTGATTTTCCTTGTTCTCCCTTTCATAGTATATTTTAATTTTCCTTCTTTCACTTGTGTTCCAATAGCACACACACTACTCCAGGTCGTGAACTTCCTATTCTTGTTATTCAGATCACATAGATTCTGTCATATGATTGCTGTTCCAGTATTATTGTAAATAATTGTTTTTCCATATATTCGTAAATACTACCCAGTACCCCTCCCAGATCTTAGCCCATTTCACTTTCTTCTGGAACTTTACTACCATTGTGGTTAACTCTATTCTCTCGCACACAACACCTAATTTCTATCATTTACTCTCACTATAGCACATAATCTGACCTCTGACAAGCTCACTGTTTTCTGGATTCAACTTACAGTTCTTCCTCCCCCTAACAAGAGACATATCTCTTTTCAACCCTTTCTAAAAAGTGGCTAGTTGGGTGAAATATCACCATTAACACTATACTTATCCAAAGGATCTCCTATCTCTTCTCAATGGATTGGTACTTTAAATCCCATAGAATACACTCCTGCTGTCTTACTCCATTTTGCCTTCCTCCTCCAACTAATCACATAAAGAGTAGGTGGGAGTTCAGAAACCCAATATACCTGCTGGAAGAGAGAATGCATCAACAAAGGAACAACCAACTGAAAATAAAGAAAGATGGCAGAGGAGTGAGTGAAAGCCAAACTAACCTGACCCAGGACCAATCTGAAATTACAACAAAATGGTGGAGAAATTCTCCAGAACAAACAACTGAACAACAGCAAGAGAGAAGCCTCATAACCTTGGACAGACAGAAGTACCAGCTTTGACACAACCTGTCTGCACCTGCATATCAGCATACAAGGTGTGGTGGGTGGAGTGACTCTCAGTTAATCAGCTGGAGGAAAGGACCCAAAGAAGAAAGACCCAACAACAATCAAAATCCAACTACAACCAGAAAGCCAACATAAATGCCATCCCAAGAGCAGCAAGTTCAGAAGATCAAGGAGACTGCACCACTAAATCTCACAGGATTTCTACCGTAGAAAATCACACCACAAACACAGGGAGTCAGAACAGATCAAGTTAAGAAGCAGCAGCTAACAAGAAGAGTCTCACAAACAATGGGAAGACAAAGAAACAAACCCTAAATGAAAGGAAAAGAGGAAGCCTCAGAAAGAATGCTAAATGAAATAGAGGCAAGTCAACTATCAATTATTGAGTTCAAAGAAATGGTTATCAGGAAGCTCAATGAGCTCACAGAGAATTACCAAAAACTACAATGAAACTATAATGAACTCACTGCAAACTATATCAACATGAAAAAGGAAAGAGAAACTATTAACAAGGGCCAAGAGGAAATGAAGAATACAATTTTTGAACTGAAGAACACAGTAGAAGGAATCAAAAGCAGGCTCGATGAAGCAGAGGATTGAATTAGCAAGCTGGAGGACAAGGTAGAAAAAAAACACCTAGAATGAGCAAAAAAAGGAAAAGAGGCTCAGCAAGAATGAAGAGGGGTTAAGGGAACTGCAGGACAACATGAAATGTAACAATATCCCTATAATAGGGATACCAGAAGGAGAAGAAGAAGAGCAAGGGATAGAAAACCTGTTTGAAAAAGTAATGATGGAAAATCTCCCTAATCTGATGAGAGAAAAAGTCACCCAAATCCAGGAAACACAGAGAGTCCCAATCAAGAGGAACCCAAAGAGGCCCACTTCAAGACACATCATAATTAAAAAGGCAAAATTCCAAGACAAACTGAGAATCTTATAGGCAGTAAGGGAAAAACAGGAAGTTACATAAAAGGGAGCCCTGATAAATCTAGCAGCTGACTTCTCAATGGAAATGCTACAAGCCAGATGGGATCAGCAAGGAATATTCCAAGTAATGCAAAACAAAGGCCTGTAACCAAGGCTACTCTATCCAGCAAAGCACTCAATTAAAATGGAAGGCCAAATAAGGAGTTCCCCAGACAAAAGAAGCCTCAAAGAATATACCTCCTCCAAAGCAGTCCTGCAAGAGATGCTAAAGGATCTGCTTTAAGAAAAGGAAAAAGATGACTGAGAGAGAGAGGAACACAAGTACGAAGGAAATAAAATGGCAATGAATAAGTACCTAACAATAATAACCTTAAATGTAAATGGATTAAATGCTCCAATCAAAAGACATAGAATAGCTGAATGGATAAGTAAACATGACCCACACATATGCTGCCTACAAGAGACACACCTCAGAACAAAAGCCCTACACAGACTGAAACTGAAGGGCTGGAAGAAAATATTCCAAGCAAATGGACAGGAGAAAAAAGCAGGGGTAGCATACTCATATCAGACAAAATAGACTTCAAAACAAGGGCCATAAAAAGAGACCCAGAAGGTCACTTCATAATACTCAAAGGAAGAATCCACCAAGAAGACATAAACATTGTAAATATATATGCACCCAACATAGGAGCACCCGAATACATAAAGAAAATCTTGGAGGACTTCAAGAAAGATATTGACAGCAACACAATGATAGTAGGGGATTTTAACACCCCACTATCAAAAATGGACAGATCTTCCAAACAAAATATCAACAAAGACATTGTGGCATTGAACAATGCCCTAGATGAAATGGACTTAACTGATATATATAGAGTCTTTCATCCCAAAGAAGCAAAATACACATTCTTTTCAAATGTACATGGAACATTTTCAGACAGATTGCATGATAGGACACAAAACGAGTCTCAACAAATTCAAGAAAATTGAAATCATATCAAGCATTTTCTCTGACTACAAGGGACTGAAACTAGAAACCAACCTCAAGGAAAAAATCAAAAACACTCAAACTCATGGAGACTGGACTGAATAGCATGCTATTAAGCAATGAATGGGTCAAGAATGAGATCAAGGAAGAAATCAAATCTTTCTGGAAACAAATGAAAATGAACTCACAGCAATCCAAAACTTATGGGACACAGTGAGGGCAGTCCTAAGAGGGAAGTTCATAGTGATACAGGCCTACCTTAAAAAGATAGAAACATTTCAAACAAACAACCTAACCCTATGCCTACAAGAACTGGAGGAACAACAACAAAGACAGCTCAGAGCAAGTAAAAGGAAGGAAATAACCAAGATCAGAGCAGAATTAAATGCATAGAGACTAAAAGCACAATTGTAAGGATCAATGAATCCAGGAGCCGGTTATCTGAAAATATAAACAAAATCAACAAGCCTTTAAGCAGAATCATCAAGAAGAAAAGAGAGAGGATCCAAATAAACACAATTAGAAATGAAAGAGGACAAATTACAACTGATACCACAGAAATACAAAGGATTGTCAGAAATTACTATAAAGAACTGTATGCCAAGAAATTTGAAAACCTAGGTGAAATGGACAAATTTCTAGAAAAATATAATCTTCCAAAACTCAATTAAGGAGAAAAAGAAAACCCGAACAGACCAATAACAGGTAACGGAATTGAAACAGTCATCAAAAAACTCCCGACACACAAAAGCCCTGGACCAGATGGTTTCACAGGAGAATTCTACAAAGCATTTGAGGATGAACTAACCCCAATCCTTCACAGACTATTCCAAAAATTCCAAGAAGACGGAAGACTCCCAAACTCTTTTTATACAGCCAGCATCATCCTAATCCCAAAACCAGATGAACACACAACAAAGAAAGAAAACTTCAGGTCAATGTCGCAGATGAACATCGATGCTAAAATCCTCAACAAAATATCGGCAAACCACATCCAGCAATACATTGAAAAGCTCAGACATCATGATCAAGTGGGATTCATCCCAGGGATGCAAGGATGGTACAATATTCACAAATAAATAAACATAATATATCACATAAACAAAAGAAAGACAAAAATCACATGACCATATCAATAGATGCAGAAAAAGCATTTGATAAGGTACAGTACCCATTTATGATAAAAAACACTCCGTTAAGTGGGAATAAAGGGAGAATTCCTCAACATAATAAAGGCCATATATGAGAGACCTACAGCCAACATCATACTAAATAGGCAAAAAATAAAAACTTTCTTACCAAGATAAAGAGGAAGACAAGGGTGTCCACTTTCACCACTTCTATTCAATGTGGTATTGGAAGTCCTTGTCCCAGCAATCAAAGGAATAAAAGACATCCAAATTGGAATGGAGTAAGTAAAACTGTCATTGTTTGCAGATGACATGATAGTATACATAGAAAATCCTGTAGATTCCACAAAAAAACTACTTGATCTAATAAGTGAATTTGGCAAAAGAACGGGATACAAAGTCAATATGCAGACATTAAAGACATTTTTGTCCACCAGAAATGAAATATCAGAAACAGAAATCGGGAAAACAATCCCATTTGATATAGCAAGAAGAAAAGTAAAATACCTAGGAATAAACCTAACCAAGGAGGTAAAAGACCTGTATTCAGAAAACTACACAAAACTGAAGAAAGAAATGAAGGAAGACACAAACAAAGGGAAGACACAATCCATGTTCATGGATTGAAAGAATTAACATCATCAAAATGTACATACTGCCCAAAGTGATTTATAATTCAACACAATCCTTATTAAAGTACCAATGACATACTTCACAGATATAGAACAAACATTTCAAAACTGTATATGGAACCATAAATGACCCTGAATAGCTGCAGCAATTTTGATAAAGAAGAACAAAGTAGGAGGAATCACAATACCTGATATCAAACTGTATTACAAGGCCACTGTAATCAAAACAGCCTGGTAGTGGCATAAGAACAGACACATGGATTAATGGAAGAGAATAGAGAGCCAAGAAATAAACCTAACTCTCTAAGGCCAATTAGTATTTGACAAAGGAGGCAGCAGTATAAAATGGAATAAGAATAGCTTCTTCAAGAAATGGAGTTGGGAGATCTGGACATCTACATGAAAAAAAATGAAAGTTGATCACCAACTTACAACTTATACAAAAATAAAGTCAAGGTGGATGAAAGACTTAAATGTAAGTCATAACATGATAAAAGTCCTAGAGGAGAACATAGGCAGGAAGATCTCAGATATTCCATACAGCAATATTTTCACTGATATTTCCCCTAAAGCAAGGGACATAAAGGAAAGAATAAACAAATGGGACTTTATCAAATTAAAAAGCTTCTACGTGGCTAAAGAATACAGTATCAAAATGAAAAGAAAACCAACAGTATGGGAAAACATATTTGCAAATGATACCTGGGACAAGGGTTTGATCTCAAAAATATATAAAGAACTCACATGACTCCAGTCCAGGAAGACAAACAACCCAATTAAAAAATAGGCAAAGGACCTGAACAAACACTTCTCCAAGAAGGACATACAGAGGGCCTAGAGACATATGAAAACATGCTCAGCATCACTAGCCATCAGAGAGATGCAAATTAAAACCTCCATGAGATAACACTTCACATCAGTGAGAATGGCCATCATAAACACATTAACAAACAAGAAATGTTGGAAAGGTTGTGGAGAAAAGGGAACCCTAGTGCACTGTTGGTGGGAATGCAGTGTGGTGCACCCACTGTGGAAAACAGTATGGAATTTCCTCGGAAAACTAAAAATGGAACTGCCTTTCCACCTGGCAATTCCACTGCTGGGATTATACCCTAAGAACCCTGAAACTCCAATCCTAAAGAACCTATGCACCCCAATGTTCACAGCAGTGTAATGTATAGTAGCCAAGTGCTGGAAGTAACGTACGTGCCCATCAGTAAATGAGTGGATCCAAAAACAATGGTACATTTACAAGATGAATACTATGTGGCAGAAGGGGAAAAGGAGCTCCTACCCTTTGCAACATCATGGATGGAACTGGAGAGCATTATGCTAAGTGAAGTAAGCCAGGCGGTGAAAGACATATACCATATGATCTGACCTTTAAGTGGAACCTAATCAAGAAAGCAAAGAAGCAAGCAAAATATAACCAGAGACATTGAAATTAAGAGCAAACTGACAGTAGTCAGAAGGTAGGTAGGGGGGCATAATGGGGAGGAATGGGGGAAGGGTTTTGAGGGGCAAGTACAAAGGACACATGGAGAAAAGCAAGGGGGGGTGGAATCAGGAAGAGAGGTAGGGAAGTCTGGGATGGGGGGGGGAGTGGTGGTGGGAAAATGCAGACAACTGTACTTGAACAAGAATAAAGAAAAAATGAGATCTGAGAGCCCAGAAGTAAAGCCATGTAGACAAGTAATTTTTGACAAAGGAGCCAAAAACATACAATGGAGAAATGAAAGCCTCTTTAATAAATTGTGCTCAGAAAATTGGAAAGCCACATGCAAAAGAATGAAACTAGACTACAGTTTGCCTTCATGGAATTCATTTTTAGATAGAGCATTTGATACAGAGTCTCTCAGAGGACTACTGTGAGAGAGAAAAAGAGATTTTGCAGCCTTGTCATTCTGTCTTGGGTAGATGAGTCTTCCATTTGGAAGTACCATTAGGTAAGATCTCCTACCTCCTTGTGTGCAGGCCCTCCACCAATGGTACCTGTTGGGATTGGTGCCTTCAGTCTCAGGCATACTGCTTTGTATATGCTAAGTGCTCAAGAGTGACTGGGTCTTTGTCCCAGGAGAGGATGAAAGTCATCATAAAGGGTAATAGTTGATGGACCGTTTCAAGGTCATCACTACAGATTCTTCTCAGTTAACAACTCCATTCCTAGAAGTTCTTCATCAGAGCTATTTTAAGTCTTTGTACTATGATGGAAACCCATTTCATTTGCTCTTGTTTAGTTCTTAGGGCAAGTGTACAATAGCTTCTAAACAGAACATATGTAGACTAGAAAAGCACCATTGATTTACTTAGGCCTTTTGTGTAGGTGAAATCATTTCAACTTCTGTATGCTTTCTCTGTAGGGCCTTCTTTCTCAGGAATTAGCAACATGCAACAAACTTTACTCCAACTTTTCTAAAAGATACAGAAATTCTTTGGTGTCCAATCTGTCACTGCTTAAAGATACCCATTCCGTGCTCTGCTGAGAACTCATCTTCCTTCTGTCTCTCCCCACTGGGCTTCTGTCCCCTGCTGATTGTTATTTGTTTCATTGAAGGCAGACATCATGACAGAATAGAGATAACATGGGATTTGAATCAAAACACATGAACTGGAGTTCACCTGTGAACCTGTTGGCTGTGTGACCTTTTGATGTGGATCCCGGCCCGCGGGATCCGTGTGTTGTGGCTGCAGTGCACAAATTCACATGGACTACAGAAATCCTGTGGAGAAAAAGGTGCGGCATGGCCACTCTCTAAGTGAGAGAGAGGGTGAGAAGGCCAGAGAGCCCGACCCCTGCCCGGACAGGCTTTTATTGCTTCTCTGGGTACATTACATTGAGGATGGTCCTCATTTACTATGCACAGGTTCACTGTAGGTGATTACCTTTTACAGACAACAAAGGAAAGAATGCTGCTAATTACTTCAAAGAGAAGGATCAAGGAGGAAAGTGGTTGAACTGGTTCCACTCTATACTTGGGAGGTTTAGAACAGACTTTAGGAGGTTAAAGATACTCAGTAAGCATTTGCTGCTTCAATCCAGGGTAAGGGAGTTTTGCCAAAAACAAGTCTCATAGCAGCCTAGGTACAATGCAGGCCTGATTCCCCACGGGAGAACCTGTCTGTGGGTGTGGGTCCTGCATGCCAGACCTCGCACACACTGGCTTTTCCGAGTGGGGGCTGGGCTACATTTCCCATGCGTGGAACGGTTCCCTATAATCTTTAGCCAGCCCACTCTCCTTCAAGAGCAAGGAGCAAGTCTCCTCATTTGTAAAGCCCTTGGGGCTAGGAATCCAAGGTAGTTAAAATAATTCCCTGTGCTCAGCTCCTCCCTCCACAGGGTGAGGATGGAGTGAAAGACTCCTCAGGCCATGATGATAGTCTTGCTCCACCCTGCCCCCCACCAAATCTTGATCAAGTTATAGCAGAACAAGCACTGACTGCACTTCACCTTCAGAAACTAAAAATGAAACAGCAGCCTTAGCAAATGAGACTTTGAGCTAGACAGAGTATAAATCAAACCAGTCATTTTTGCCATTAACTCAGAATGGATCAAAGCCTTAAATATGAGAGCTACAATTATAAAAGTGTAAAATCCTTAGATGAAAACATAGAGGTAAATTGTCATGACCTTGGTAATGGCTTTCTAGACATGATACCAAAAGCACAAACTAGCAAAGAAAAAAATAGATAAATTGGACTTTATCAAAATTAAAAACATTTCTGTTTCAAAAAATATATTCTGGTAAGGATACATCCTGGTGAGGATACTTCCTTGCTGTTATATTGTTTCAATAGCCCCGAATAAAAAAATTGTAAGGTACTGGCATAAGAATAGACAATATATCAATGAAATAGAATTGAAAGTTCAGAAATAAACTCTCACATTTATGACCAATTGATTTTCTAAAATTGTGCCATAACAGTTCAGTCAGGGAAGAAATAGTCTTTTCAACAAATGGTGCTGGAGCCCTGACTGGCTTGGCTCAGTTGGCTGAGCATTGTCCAGCAAAGCAAAAGGTTGCCGGTTCGATTCCCAGTCAGGGCATATGCCTGGGTTGCTGGCTGGTCCCCGGTTGGGGTATGTGTGTGAGGTAGCTGATCAATGTTTCTCTCCCACTCTTTGTCCCTCCCTTCCCCCATAAGTAAGTAAGTAAGCAAGTAAATATCTTTAAAAAAAATGGTGCTGGGAAAATAATATTCACATGCAAAAGTGTGAATTTGAGCTCCTACTTCTCACCAGATATGAAAATTGACTCAAAATGGATAAGAGATCTAAATATAAGCACTTAAATTATAAAACTCTTAGAAGAAAACATTGGTGTCAATCTGTGTGACTTTGCATTAGGCAGTGGTTTCTTAGATATGACACCCAAAGCACAAGTGACCAAAGGAAAAGTAGATAATTGGATTCAATCAAAATTTAAAACTTTTGTGTTTCAAAAGACACTATCAAAAAATTGACAGACTGGACTCCTTCTATATTGCTGATGGGAATGTAAAATTGTGCAGCCATGATGGAAAGCAGGTTGGCATTTTCTCAAAAAAATAAACATAGGATTAACACATGACCTGGTGATTCTACTTCTTTGTATATATCTAAGATAATTGAAAACTGGTGTTGAAACAAATACTTTGTACTCAAATATTCATTGTAGCACTATTTATACCAGCCAAAAGGTGGAAACAACCTAAAGATCCATTGAACATATGAGTGGATAAACAAATTGTGTTATAGCCATTCAATGAAATATTACTCATCCTACAAAATGAATGAAGTACTGATTCATGCTACAACATAGATGAACCATGAAAATATCATGCTAAATGAAAGAAGCCAGTCACAAAAGGCCACATATTGTATGATTCCATTTATATCAGAATAAGCAGACTTATAACAGACATTATATCAGTGGTTGTCAGCACCTGGGGGAGGATGGGGAGTGACTGCTTAATGGTTATGAAAATTCATTTGGGTGTGATGAAAATGTTCGAACACAGTGAAAACCATTACGTTGTCCACTTTAAAAGGGTCATGTGAATGTCTTGGTATGTGAATTCTAGCTCAATAAAAATAAATTGCACGAAGAGCACTGAGGGCATGTAGTGGGTGCAGATGTCAAGAGCATGGGCTTTAGAGTCAGGGGGACTTGGGTTCAAGTCTTAAATCTTTTCCTTTCTAGCTGAATATTCTTTGGCTGTTTGCTGAACCTCCATTTCCTTATTGATAAAATTAGTGTAATCATAGCCTCCTAGGGCTGTTGTGAGGATTGCGGAGATAACAAACATAGGCAGTGTTGTTCTAATTATGGTTATGGTAGTGGTTGTTTTTCTCATCCTGAATAAGAAAAGACTCAAGAGCAGCTGGTACGTGTCACCAAATCTCTTCAGGGCTATAAAGGAGAAAAGGAGTTAGACTTTCTCCCTGGGGCCTGAGCAGTAAAAATAGGAGTTGTAGGAAGATATTGGGAAGAATTTTCTATTGGAATATAGAAATATAGAATTTTTACAGAATTTTCTATATTTTATCCAGAGACAATGGGCTGCCCTGGTAGGTAGTGAGGAATGGACTACTGGAGATGTGCAAGCAGAGCTTTAATGAGTCCTTGATGGGGTTCACACCACACAGAGCGGTCTAAGCCTACATCCTTGAGAAGTTTGGGTTTTATAGATTACTCAGTGAGTCAGGTGCTGACGACTATGGGGAGGCTGCCAACATCTTCGGTGGTGCTCTCAAGAGCTGGAGAAAGGCCAATTGGCTCTGGAAAGGAGGAGAAAGGAGGAGGTTAACAATAAATTAACATGGTGGCAGGTCCCTTCAGGAAAAACACTCTGTAAGGAGGTAGAGGCTATGTGTGAGCACTTGTGCATGTGCACTTCTTCTCCTTGGGTACAAACAAAACAAGGCACCCTCCAACCTCCTTCTCCTCTCCTTTTGGGACAGGAGCCCCAGGGAAGGCCAGCAAGGTTGGAAGGAGGAGAGGGGGGAGAAAGAAATTTCAAGGAAGGGTAAGTCTCTGTGAGGACAGGACCTTCCCCCAGGGGGAGAGACTGGGTCTGGTCCACACTGAATGGAGTAACATGATCCCTTTCACACCCCACCTTGGAGTGCTCTTCCAATGCAGTTATGGTCTCTTCCCTTTTTGGCCACCCTCCTCTCCATACTCCTAAATCCTGCTCTTCAATGCCTGGACAATTTTCCCTTTGAAAAACTGACCATTAAAGCCCACATATTTCATTCATCTGAAAGTTCAGACTAGTGCAATATATAGAGACAGAAAGTAGATTAGATTAGTGGTTGCCAGGGGCTGGTGGGATGGAGAAGTAGAGGGACAATAGCTAAATGGTACAAGTTTTCTGTTTGGGATGACAGAAATGTTCTAAAATTGATTGTGGTAATGGTTGAACAACCTTGTGAATATACAAAAAAAATCATTAAATTCTACACCTTAAATGGATGAGTTGTATCACTTATACATCAATAAAGCTACTTAAAAAAATAAAGCCAATTGTTGGGTAGTCCTTTGTTAGCTGATCTATCTCTTTACATTAAAAAAAAAAAGCAAAAAAACCCAGAAGAACGTGTTCCATGGGTCTGACTCTCCCCAGTGTGCATCAGCATCATTATTGAACCTGTTGTCACTGGCATTGGGTGCCACACGATTGGGCCAGGCACCTTATTGTGATTGCAGATGGCTGGCTAAATGCACTGTGTATATGCAGCAATGAGAACTATCTGGAAGGCATTTAATATAGTGACTCATAGGGTCATGTGTGGAGAATTAATTCAAATTGACTTGGCATTAAGCCAAGGAAAACTTTCTGAAGAGACTGTAAACATAAATTAATGGATCGAGTTGAAGGAGGGATAGAGGGGAGGCAGCAGGGAGAGGCCCAGCCACACAGCCCCCAAGGTAGCTAGCTGGAGGGAGCTGATGAGGTAGCCAGCCGGCATACTCTGTGCTTGGTTAGGGTAGGGACTTTGTTTCAAGTCCTGGTCCTCTGTCTCATGCCAGTTCTTCTGCCGACTCTGGAGTCCCTGGTGCCTGGTCCATTCCTTCTGGCAGCACTGATCCCTGTCACCCCAGATATCGCAGGCAGTCCTGATACTTCTGTTTGCAACATATCTCCCTCCCTTCCACAAGCTTCTTGAGGACTGAGAGGGACAAGCTGTAGGCAAACAATAGCTTGTGGGGTCCACCATAGTGTCTGCCCCAGAGAGGTTCTGGTAGACTTCCAGGGGCCCTGACTTTTTAAACCCACACCTCACTGGACAAAAATGTTAATGCAAGCTTTCATTCCAGTAGTTTGTGCTGTGAAAGTATAGGTTTCTTTATGAGTTTTCTAAAGAGATGTTATGATATCTTTTTATAATAGATTTATTGAGATTTAATGTAGATACTATAACTGATAGATATACAATTCAGTGATTTTTAGGAAATTTGTAAAGCTGTGAAACCATCGCCACAATAACTTTTTAGAACATTTCCATCATTAAATATGCATTTAAAACCCTGCATTACTCCCCCATACTCTGATGAATCAGAGGTGCAAAATGTCCCTCTTTTCCTGCGCCCCCACCCCCCGATCCTGGGAAGTGAAAGCTCAGTGATTTGAGGGCCAGCCACCTGGGTTCTCATCCCAGCTCTGCTACTGAATGGCTGTAAGACTTTGGGCAAGCCTTTTCCCTCTCTTGGTCTGGTACTCCTTCCCGTAAACTGCCACAGTTGGGACTGCGGAGGGGACCCAGCTGTTCTGTGCAAGCCTTCCAGCTCTGGCACTGTTAGAGTATCTCTCCCCTAGCAGGAGGGCATGGCAAAGGTCCATGGGATGATAAGCTGTAGGTACCTTGCCCTAGCACTGCCCAACACCACTGCTCAACCTGCCATCAACCTTCTGTGTGACATTGGCCTCCCCCTTTTAATCCCTTCCTCTCACCCAAGTAATGAGAGTAGCAGGTAGAAATCTATGCCTCTTTAAGAAGTGTACAGAGCAGTGTGTGGGACTAGAGCTTAAGGAAAGGTTCAGTACATGAGACATGGGGCAGTTCAAAGAGTCCCAGGGGCAGCTGCTGAGTGTGGGGGCAAAGTGGGGGGTGGATAGCTGTGGAGGAGTAAGGAGCTTGGATTGGGACTGTGTCCTGTGGCCTATGTAGAACAACAAGAAGTGTGAGGTGGACTGAGCAGGTCAAATTTTCATTTTCTTTAGAGGCAAATTTCTTTTCTTGATATCCTATGAGTAGGTGAGAGAAGGGGTGAGCAGATAGGAAAGAGAGATAAGACTGGAGGTAGAGACTAGTTAGGAAGCTCTTGCAGGAGGCTAGAGAGGGGTAATGGAAGTAGGAACTAGGGCAGTGGCAATAGCAGTGGCATAAGAGGAGACAAACAATAGGGATGACCAAGTTTAAGGATACCCTCTCCTTTCTGCAGCCCTTAGAGACTGACCTGAATGGTAAGGCCTCAGGCAGACTGTGATATTGGAAGGGAAAGCTTCACGGAGATGGGGAGGGCAGAGGGAGAGACAGGGAAGGGAGGATTTCTTTTGACTCGGAGGTGACAGTGAGATCTCAAAGTAAAGCCTCTGCACCAGGCAGATGAAGGTAAAGATGGCAGAGGAGGCACTCTACAGGGATAACTCATCAAAACCACAGGAGGAATGAGCTCTTCAGGAAGAGTGTGAGGCCCAAGGCCAAGGCCTGAGTATTGAGGTAGTTAGGATGGTGGGAACGTGGAGCAAACAAAGAAGAGTAGGGAAGGAGGGGAGATAGGAGAGAGTGTTGCATTCAGGGGCTCACCCTAGCTGAGCTGTATTCCTTGTTGGAGCCCAGCCAGGAGGGAAGGAGCTTATCTGAGGCTTTCTGCAGTGGTCCTTGTCCTTAAACTCAAGCAAACATTCCAATCACCCTTGAGACCATCCAGCTCAAAGATCTCTGCCCTCTCCTACCTGAAGGAAGGCTCCTTCATATGTCTTCATTCAAGCCTGTGCATTTTGATTTCTTTATGTAACCTCTTCTCCAGGCAGTCCACCATGATTTGCAAGAAGATCTGAGGATTCAGACATTTCTGAAGTTTTGCAGGTAAATCCAGTGCCTCACTGATGGTCTCAGAGGGGTTATCTTCCATTGTCATCACTCAGGCCCCAGCGGCACTCAACACCTTACCTTTAAGCCTCTCTGATATCCTGTCTCTTTTTTGGTGAGAAAATGGTCTCTTTACATGCACCCTGAACTGCCCCATGAAAGCTGCTGGCCAAGCCAGATGGGCTGACATCCTTCTGTTGGGTGGAGAATCCCAGTGTTGACAGTTTGCATTCCATGATTTTCCTGTAGGGGGCACCCTAGAGAAGCCTGGAATGGATTATTGATGACACTGCTTTGTCCTAACTCCTGCCTAGGCAGCAACAAGGAGATGAGGCCAACCTCAGAAGTGATGTAATAGTGTAGATGGACAACAATGTGGGTGGTCATGTCAGCCAATAGCACAAGTGACACCATGTGATAGAACCTGACCCAGCCTGGTACTCCTTGGAAACGTGGAATACTCTTCTGACCCATTCCTTGCCTTGTCTAAAGTGTGGAGCCCACCCCTACCTAACTCTTCCTCTACCTCCAGCCTCCAGGGAAGGTCCAAAACTCTCTTAGAGGTCACTTCCCCGGGATACTCATGAGAACAGTGCCTAGAGCAGACTGGGAGGTGAGGATCACAGAGTTCAGTTCTCTTGCTGCCACCTGTGTGGAATTGTTTTCCTATTGTTCATCAGAAGCACCCAAGCACATTTTCCAGCAAGCAGATCACAAGCCTTTCCTACCCAGCAAGGGACCAACCTAACAGAACTCACAGGCCAGACTTGCAGTGTGGGCTTCCTGTAGGCAACAAGCTGCCTTAGGTCCTGTTGGATTAATCCGGCTTCTATACAGGTGTGTGCTTTATGGACTGTCAGTGGTCAGTTGTTATTTTACTTTGAAAGCCACATCATATCCCACTTAGCTGACTCCAGGCAGTCCATTCATTGATCCACAGGCACGGAGCTCAGAGTGATTCCAGGCTTTGGGAGAGAAGCAGGAAGGGGACGGGCAGACAGGGAAAACTGTCACTGTGCCTGTCTTGAAGACAGCTGTAATTATCATCAATTCAATTCAACCCACATGTCTTGGCTGGCCTCCTGAGAGAGGCCCTGGTCAAGAATTGAGGGAATACAAGGTGAAGTAGTAGCTCTCGCTGCTGACCTCAGTTTGCTTATGTCTCTGAGAGCCAGGTGGGGCACACAGCCTGAGGTTTAAAGCCCACAGGTTCACTGTGTGGCACAGGCATACTTTGCATGTGGTTGGAAGTCATACTCACTACTGTGTAGCAGAGGCTGGTCACTTGCTGTCATTGTGCATCCTTCTCCCCCAATAGTGACCTACCTCACTCATACCCTCACTCACATATACACACACTTGCACACCAACAAATTCTCACACTTACACATGTGCCCTCACATACACACCCTCACACATTTGTCCTCACATACACACCCACACTCACATGTGCTTACACATACATGCTCACATACACATCTGCCCATATAAACCCACATACATTCATGTACTCTCACACACATACATCCCACACTTGCACACACCTACATACCCTCACATATCCATATTTTCTTTTCCACACTCTCACACAACCACACACACTCATTCAGACTCTCATTCTTATACATATGCTCTCACACACACACACATTTCTTTACACATGCTCACAACCACACACACATCCCATGTAAGCCCTCACATGCACACTGCCATACACCTTCCCACTCACTTATTCCAGTCAGCTGTGGCAGTCTTTACCAGATCACCTGTGTGTCCTTGTGAGCTGAGGGAGCCAGTGGATACACATGTCTGGGTGAAGGTGTGGTTTCACATAGGTATGAGATAGGAAGGTTGGTCCCTAACTTGAAAGGGGGACAAAAGAGGGTTCTTTTCACTTTTTTTGAACACCTGGATGCTTTTCAAAAATACGCATTCCTTTGACTCAGCATCTAGACCTCACTGCCAGGTGAGAGGAAATACAAGGACCATGTGTTTCTCAAGAAGTATAGGAACACATCCTTCATTCAGTCATTCAGTCAGTTAGTCTGTCAGATATTCTTAAGTATTGATTGAACACATACTAAGAACCCAGGTGTCAAGAATATATACAACCTTAAACAAGAAACCATAGCCCCTACCCTGGCAATACTCACAGTCTGGTGGGAAGACATGAGCAGAGGATGATAGTGTGGCCCAAGGTTGATGAGACAGAAGTGCTCTGTGGGTACACTGAGGACAGGTATATCCCCTGACAAGGGTGACCTGACCAGGTAGCAATAGTCTCTGCTTGCTCCTTGGAGGGAGAGGCAGACATGCAAATAAGTGAGCTCCGTGGCTGGCAAACTTGAGGGCATATCAGCATTCCTAAGGGGGCTTCTTGCGACACGGATTCCTGGAACCCAGCCTAGAGTTTCTGAGTCAGTAGGTCTGAGGTAGGGCCTGAGCATTTGCATTTCTTACACTGTTACTGGGGGTCTTTGGGTCTATACCTGGGAGTGGAATTGCTGGGTCATATGGTAACTCCATGTTTAATTTGTTAGGGAACCACCAGACTTTTCAACAGTGACAGAACCATTTTACATTTCCACCAGCAGTGAATGAGGGGTCTGATTTCTCCACATCCTTGCCCACCCATGTTATTTGGGTGTGAACTTGTAAGGGTTCAAGTTAAGGAGAAGGAATCTGAATGGGACTAAGAGGAGCAGCAGGGAAGACAGGGGGAAAACCATAGCAGCACACTGTTCTGAAAGCCTGAGAGGATAGGTTTCAAGACAGCCAGTGGCCATGCTAGCAGGGTCGTAATAGTGCTCTAATGCTCTGGAGAACTGGTTAGGGGGTTTCTTAGGGGCCAGGACAGGGGCAGGAGCTAGAAGTGTGGTAGAAGATTGAGGAAGTGGAGACATGATTGTTGGCCTGGGAGGGGGTGTTCATGGGGGTGATGGGACGAGGTGGAAACGGGGTCAGGGCCCTAGGACTTGCATGATGTAATTTGAGTTGGCTCCCATGCTGACGGTGCCCTCCGTTATTGCTGGGGATTTGGAGCATGTGCTGAGGACCCAGAAGCCCTGCTGGCCTGAAAGTTTGTTGGAAGAGGAACTGTCTGGAGCTAGCCATCAGGAAATCTGGCTGAAGCAGCTCTAGGACAGCCAGAGTAGGTGCAATTTGGGAAACTCCGCAAAGCTTGGGCAGTGCTGGAACAATCCCCACCACTGAAATGACAAGTCCCTCTTTCCAAGGGGGAGAAAGTCCTGGTGCCCAGCTCAGTACCTGGCAAATGGTGAGGACTCAATAAATGTGCTTGCATGAATGAAAAGAAAAGGTGACAAAGAGGGGGTTTGGGGCAGGGAGAGAGGGAGGGAGGCGGGGGAGAGAGAGAATCCTCCTCATAGGTTCCCAGGAGTTTATCTGCATGAGACTTGTGAGATTCAAGGGGGCCAGCAGGGCTCAAGGGCAGCTGGTAGTAGCGGCTGCTGGGGCTATGAGCAGCCAGGGGAGCAACAAGAGGCTGGCCCGACAAGCAGTTTAAGGGTCATTCAGGGCCATGCCCTCCTGTCCTCTTTTCCCCTGTCTGCTCCCCACCATTTGATTTAAGGGCTGAAGTGAGGGTAAAGTTCCACAGGGGCCCTTTGGCCAAGCTGAGCACCAAGTCCTAAGCCCAGCTGGCAGGGCCCATGCCTGACCTCACTCAGCAGGGCCTGCTGCAGGCTGATGCCCAGTGCACAGTTAGTGGTGGAAGACTGGATTAGTATGGTGGGGGAATCCCAAGGCACAAGGATCTCTGAATGCCCTGCCAATCTTGTCAACCTGGTTGACTTTTTGCTGGGCTCTGGGAAGGATGGACTTCCAGAACTGAGAGTAAGACAGAGAATGCAAAGTAGGGTGGAGAGTAAGGATGGGGAGGTGGGCTGGGGGGTGAAGTAAGGAATAGAAAGTGTGTTAGGACCATCCTGCTGTGCTGCTTCTTTTCTAGAAAGCATGTCACCATTTCCAAAGACTTTCCCATCTAGTCACAGACAAGGCTGAGCCAGCCTCTTGTGCTTGCTGTGACGGGGACACCAAGGCCCTTCTCCCACATCAAACTGGTACCCTGGGGTAGTCCCACTGGGATAAGGGTCCCCTGACCATTCTGTCATCAAAGCTATTTCCTTTTGCCTACTCCTCCATCCTCTTCCTCTTCCTTTCCTCACCTGTCCCTCCTAATTTTTTCCTTCTTTTTTTCTTCCCTCATGGTTCTTCTCCCACCTCTGTTCTTCTCCCCTTATATTTCCTTCCTTAACCTCCTATTCCCCTCTCTCCCTACCTCTACCTCCTTCTCCTCTCTCCAATCCTCCTCCCCAACCTTCCATCTTCTTTCAACTCCCCCATTTGCCTTTCCTTTCCTTCCCTTCCCCTCTGTACTCTTATCCCTTCCCAGGTGGAGAAGGAGGCTGGGCCTGAGTCTTCAGCTTCTCTTAGAGGGAGAGTGGGAGGAAGATTGTGGTGGAGGAGGAGATAGAGGCAGAGGGGAGTTGCCTGTTTCAGGCTCTGGAAGTCTGGTGTCACCTGTGGTATGGGAGAGAGGAGTAGGGGGTGGAACTTCCAGATAGAGTATACACCTCCCTGCCCACCACCCCAGCGCCCTCTACATACACCTGGTGTTGCTCTGGAGTGCCCAAAAAAGTAAGGGATGGGTGACCACAAAGCTACTGTGTCACATGAATGCCTTCTAAATACATCCTGGCTTCTTTATGCTGGACCACCCTTGATGATGGTGATGCTGGTGGGAAACACTACAGGGTAGCTGCCATGAATCAATTCCCTTGATCATTTTTAAGTGTGTCCCCATGCTGTGGACAGACATGTATATATTCTAGAAGAGTCCTTTTGGATATGTATATGTGAAGAAATGAAAAGAACTGTGACCAGGCAGCCTGGACTTGGCCACTAGTGTGATTGTGGTTAAGTCACTTATTCTCTTTGGGTCTCATTTTACTCCTCTGTGAAATCCTTTGCTCTGATGGCTCCTGGGATTCCTTCGACCACTGGCAGTCAGCCAATTTTAAGCTGCTGTACCATCCTCTTCAGGTTTTCTATTGTTGGTTGGCCAACTGCAAGGTGGTATGGACTCTGAACCCACAAACTGGCCTTCCCTGTACAGTCTCTGTGCCAGCAGTGTCAAACTCACCTGGGAGCTTAACAGAAATGCAAATATCTGCCCCCTCCACACTCTGACTAAGAAATTCTGGGGGTGGGTCCAAGAATCTGGCTTTGGACAAACCCTCTGAGTGATTCTACTGTGTGTTGATGTGTGACAACAGTCCCTGACTATTCCACCCCACTGTTGGCAGCCTTGCTTTTAAAAGATAGATTTGATTATAGCAAAAATAAGGATTTATTTCCATGAAGGACACCACAGATAGTTAACAGACAGACGACAGATGGGGAGGAGATATTTGCTGTTTAAACTGACAAGAGATTAATGGAGAAAATATACAAGAAAATTCTGCAAACCAACAAGAAAAAGACCCAACAGGAAAATGAACAAAGCATATGAATAGGCAATTCCCAGAAGGAGAAACCCAAAAGGCTAGCAAGTAAGTATGTGAAGAGATGCTCAGCTTTGTTAGTAATCAGAGAAATGCAAATTAAAACAATGAGGTAGGATACACACATGTCAGATTGGCAAAACAGCTATATGATGCCAAGTGTTGGCTAGGATAAAGAGAAAGGGGAATCATTGTGTGTATTGGTGGGAGTCAAGCTAGACTGATGCAGTTGCTTTGGAAAGCTGCCAGGCAAAACCTAGGCAGATCAAGTGTACATGTCCACACTGACCTAACAATCTCTGTGTGCCTACAAAGGGTCTACTAGTTTCATGTGGCTGTTTTATTACCATGAACTTGGTGGTTTAAAACAGCAAAAATTTATTCTCTCATAGTTCTGGAAGCCAAAAGTCCAAAATCAGTATCATTGAGCTGAATCAGGCTGTTAGCAGGGCCCACATTCTCCAAAGGCTCTAGGAGAGGCTCCTTCTTTACCTTTTCCAATTGCTGAGGGCTCCAAGTGTTCCTTGGCTTGTGGCTATATCACTCCGTTCTTTAAGGCCAGCATCTTCACTTCTTTCTCTGGTCCATCTTCACATTGTCTTTCATGTGTATGTGTGAAATCTCCCTTGCCTCCCTTTTATAAGAATATATATGTACTGATTGAATAGTGTTTCCACAAAATTTGTGTTCCCCCAGAATCTAAGAAAGTGACCTTATTAGGAAATACAGTCATAGTGGATTAGGAAGGACCCTTAATCCAATGACTGATGACCTTATAAAAGGGGGAAAGGATACATGGACACACAGGTGATGTGAAGACAGAGACACAGCTTGATGCTGCCACAGCTAAGGAGTGCTGGGGACACCAGAAGATGGAAGAGCCAAGGAAGTGTTCTCTACTAGAGACTTGGGAGGAAGTGTGCCCTGCTGACAGCTTGATTTCAGATTTCTGGCCTCCAGAACCATGAAAGAGTTAATTTTTGTTTTAAGACACCCAGTTTGTGGTACTTTATTATAGCAGCCCCAGGAAAGTCATACAACACATGATTGCACTTCAGGCCCACCCTGATAATCCAGGATAATTAAGGATCTTTCCATCTCAAGATCCTTAATTACATCTGCAAAGTCTCTTTTTCCATACAAGGTGACATGTATGGGTTCCAGGCATTAGGACCAGATATCTTTGGGGCCAACATTCCACACGTTACAGGGACCCACACAAGGAGTTCATCATGCATTGCTTATGCTAACATAGGATCAGAGGCAACCCAGGTGTCCACCACTGGGGAAAAGGAAAAGTAACTGAATGATTACAAACAACCAGTTCAGGAATAGACAGCAGCATGGAAAGGTAACACACATGGGGCTGAGTGGAAAAGCATCCAGGGAGAAACTAAACAAGTTCTCCAGGACAATGCCACTTGTGTTTACTGGAAACACATACACACACACTATACCTTACATATTTGCCAGAGCACACACTGAAGTGCTTGCTACTGAGGGGAGGGAAATTGGGTTGGAAAACAGTAATCATGAGGACAAGATGGATGGATGGATTGGTCCAGCCAGAGGGATCTCACACACCAATGATGGTAATGCCATTAATTGAAGTGTGTCATTACCTGAGGTCCAAAATAAACAAAGTAAAAGAAAAAGTCCCAGACGGGTTGTTTCCAGTGAAGGCTATATTACTCTAGAAGTGCCTCAGCATATTTTGCACAAAGACATACTGTCCAATTAGCTGCAGTGATAAAAGGTGGCAGCCAGTGAGCTTCATCTTTCTCTTCCCATCTTTCTCTTCCCTTTGGGAAGGGGGAAAGGGAGAAACCATGTGGCCTCCAGAGTGCAGGAAGGATATTCTCTTTAGCAACACCAAGGAACAAAGAAAGCCACGTGGATGTCATTTGCTGTCACCTGAGAGTTGTTTTCCATCTGTTGTACTGAGTGCCCCCTCCTAGCAGCCTTGAGCAGGCAGCTGATGTTGGCTAACCCATTGATCATGGTTCAGACCTACCATGGTTTTGTTCATTCTTGGAGCACACCCTGTCTCCCTTTTTCCAGATACAGTACTTCTCCCAATGCCACTGATCAAGTAGCAGAATGTCAAAATACAAGGCCAGTGGCCCTGCCCTGGAAAGAGTTATATAAATCAGTGTGAATTCCAAATCACTTTGGTAAATAGTCATTTTTAAACCCCCGGGGAAGGGAGTTGGATCTTGTTTACTTCTTTCCCATTGGGTTCCCCTTTGTTCCTGGTAAATTTCCCTTCAAAAATGCCATTCTTCTTGTTTATGCTTGGGTAGGAGAAAGAACTTAACTTTTAATGTTTTGTCTGTTAATACCAAGGCCAGAGGGGAAAGAGGGAGTAATATTTTATTGTAACTTTTTCTATATTCCCCACAAAGGCTTTTTAGTAGAATTGACCTTCAACATGATTTAATCTAACAATAACAACAGCAACAACAATAAAATATGATTGTTGCATTCAACTATGTTCTCATCTGGGCTCTCTTTGATCTACTTGAAGATTCATATTTCCAGGTACACTAACAGCTGCTTAATTTTGTGATTTATCCCTGTCTACCTCCTCAGTCCTACTGTTACAGGCATACCTGGGAGACTACATTTCCAAACACAGCTGAGGAGGAATCAAACAGTGGTTTTTCATCTCCTAAAATGCTGTAACAGCCTGCTCAATGTCTGTGCTGTTTGTGAACAAATGTTTCATTTGAGCCTTGCCTCCTTTGACACAGTTGGAAGACCTTATTCAAAACAGAAACTGGTTCTAAACACAAAATTCATCAGAGATTCCAATGCATTCTTAGTTGTTTGCTTGTGAGACAAGGATTTAGTCCAACCAGAAAAGGGAAGATGAGAGAACAGGCAAAGGTAGCTTGCCTTGTTTCTTCCTCACATATATCCCTTGCCTGCCAGCCAAGAGAGGCCTTTAGCCAATCCCTTAGCCCCACAAAACTTCAGTTTATCCATCTGTACAATGATGTGGTTGGAACTAGATGCATGTTTTCGTACTCTGTTCGTGGAATGTTCTCGGAGGTTGTCAGGAGCCACCATAGAGATAGGAAGAGAACTAGCAGATGGGGATCCTACCCCCTCTTTCAACCATTGCCCCTCTACTTTTATCTGTTGTCATGATAGGCTGCAGCATATGAATTTTCATTTGAAAAGTAATTGATTTTGCCCTGGTGGGATATTGGTTAGAGCATCTTCCCAATATACCAAGGTTGTGTGTTCGATCCCTAGTCAGGTCACATATAAGAATTAACCAATAAGTGCATGAATAAGTGAAACAACAAACTGATCTCTCTCTCTCTGTCTCTGTCTCTGTCTCTCTCTCCCCACTTCCTCTCTCTCCAAAAAAATCAATAAAAATAAAAAAAGAAGAGTCATTGATTTTGCTGCTAAAAAATGTGTGGAAACCATTGGATTAAATGAACTCTGAGTCCCATATTAGTTTCCTGGGTCTGCCATGACAAATTACCATAAATTCAGTGGCTTTAAAACAACATAAATTTATTCTGTTCTAGTACTGAAGGCCAGAAGTCCCAAATCAATATCACTGGGCTAAAATCCAGGTACTCTAGGGGAAAATTCATTCCTTGTCTCTTCCAGCCTCTGGCGGCTGCTGTCATTCCTTGGCTTGTGGCCAAATTACTTCAATGTTCAAGACTTGCATCTTCAAATTTCTATCTGCTCTGCCTTTACATCCCCTTCCCCTATGTGTGTCTAATCTCCCTCTGCCTCTCTTTTATATGGGTACATGTGATTGCATTAAGAACCATTCAGGTGATCCAGAATAATCTTCCCATCTCAAAATCCTAAACTTTATCACATCTGCATCTGCATAGACTTTTTTTTGCCATACAAGTTAACACTCAAACATTCTGATGATTAGGATGTGGATATCTATTGGAACCATTTTGCAGCCTACCATAGGTCTTTTCAACAATAAGATTCTGCACCCCCCCCCCCACCCACTGCCTCACCAATTTTCATCTTCTTATCTTTCTATTCATTCCTATGCCTTAAATAATCCAAAAGTACAGCATTGTTTTTCATTAAACAGGAATACAGAATCCAAACTTCATTCCTTCATCATGCAATAGTGTAGGTTTGTGAACCCCCTGCTCTGATCTGTGATGTTTTTCTTCCTATAAGTCTAACAGGAATTATAAGTTGTTTTTGCTTTGGTTGACCTTGCTGCCCAGAAGATACTGTGTGCCATGTATAGCCCCCAGGCAATGTAAAGAGAAGCACCAATGCTGACTCCAGGGCACAAGTTAGGACTACAGTTCTGGCACCCATCTTCTAGTTTGGGCAATTTCCTTTGCTCTGTGATCTGGCAGCGTCTGTCTGCTCTCTGACAATGAGGAAAATATTTGAAGGACCTCACAGCAGTAACTTCTGCAGTAACAGAGGTGGTGTTTGAAAAATATTTTGTTGTAAGGATGGTTTTCCGCCCCACCCCCCACTTATATTCTATTTTTTCTGGTCATAAAAGTAATTCTTGCTTAGTATCCAGAAGTATAATGAAATAGTAAAAAAGATACCCCATAATTCCTCCTTTGCAGGACAATCACATTTATCAGTGCTTTCTATATGTCCGGACCCAGGCTAAGTGCCCTCCATACTTTATCCCCTGAAATCTTTGGAACTACCCTTTTGAGGTGGGTATTATCAGACCCATTTTACCTATGAGGAAACTAAAGCATGGAGAAATTTAGCAACCAACTCAAGGGACTAAGATAGGAAATATGGGAATTCAGGCTTGACAGGTAATCCTGACTCCAAAGCTCGTGCTCTTGACCTCTGCACCCAACATACACATTCAGTATAATTTTCTATTCAGGGGTCTCAAAACAATATGACTGTGTGCTCATGAGGACATATCCCTACTAGGATGCATTCTTTCAAGAATTTATCTTTGCCAGGATTGACTTATATTCTGTCCTGCTCAAAGTCTCATTCTGTGAAGCTCTTGCAGTATTCTGAATTTCTGCAGGGGGACTTTGGTTGGTGGGGTATTCATCTGGCCATAAGTTGATCAAGAAACTTGGGGAAAGCAACACCCCATCAGTAGAGCCTGAGGAGTCTCTCTCTCCCCTAATCCACCCATTTGGAAGGGGCATGGCATGGTATATTGAAAAGGCCTGTTCACATACACAGGATAACAGAATGGTGCCATCATGCAGGTAGGGCACTGGGAGGTCACACACTTTTCTTACCCTTAAATTAACTATCGTGCCTTTTACATTCATTTCCTTTCTCAGGGAGTTATGTGCCTCCTTTTCCCTTGGTGCTGTAGAAACATATCCACTTCCATTTCTAAAGCATTGGAAAGCTTTCCAGTCCCCACTTTGGTGCGAGAAGGAGGCAGTGTGGGCAGAGCTCAAGGTAGCGAGGCAGAGTCCTTTGTTTCCATACTCAGCTCTGCTACTAACATATCCATGTAACCTTGAACCAGCTCCTGGCCCTCTCTGGGACTCAGTTCCCCATCTAGAAAAGTTCACAGTAAATGCCAATGGTCCTTTTACTTGTAAAGTTCTATGATTTATAAAGTGTTAATTACTTGGTATGCTAAGAGGGGATGTGGAAACCCATCACAAATATTTAACTAGCAACATATGCTAAGATCATCACATAATAACAAGCAAAATCGTGGCAAGATCTAGAAGAGAGAGGGTGACACATAGCATAATTTGATACTCTGTTCTTTCTAGATCTCTCAATCAATTGTTCCAGAAGCTGGATTTCTGTGTGATCCCCAGCTTATCATCATCATTATCATCATCCAGCTCTTAAGATTAAAGGCAGGAAGCTAGCTAGCAAGGAGAGTTTCCCAGAGGCTGCTACAACAGCAGAAGCAGCAGCAGCAGCAGCAGCAGCAGCAAGGCCACTGTGGATCTTTCTCTCTCCTCACCCTTTTAAAAAATATATTTCAAAAATAATTTAAAATAAAATAAAATATTTTAAAAAATATTTTCTTTATTTATTTTTAGAATGAGGAGAAATACCAACGTGCAACCCAGGCATGTGACCTGACTGGGAATTGAATCAGTGACCTTTGGTTTGCGGGACAATGCCCAAACCACTGAGCCACACCAGTCAGGGCTCCTCACCCTTTTTTAAAAAAATAGATTTTAGCCCTGGCTGGTGTGGTTCAGTGGATTGAGCGCCGGCCTGCGAACTAAGGGGCTGCTGGTTTGATTCCCAGTCAGGACATATGCCTGGGTTGCAGGCTGGGCCCCCAACGTGGGTTGCACAAGAGGCAACCACACATTGATGTTTCTCTCCCTCTCTTTCTCCCTCCCTTCTCTCGAAAAATAAATAAATAAATCTTAAAAAATATGTTTTATGTTGCTGCATTTATTACTAAATGATGCTGGCCTTCATCTCTCAAGCCAATTTGATTCTATTCAAGTTTTACTCTGAGATCCTAGTTGGGACCAAACCCTTTGCAGGGCAGTGGGCCGTCTAAAGGTTATGGGAGGCAGTTCTTACCCTGGAGCTTTCTAGGTCTGGTGGAGGAGCCAGGCAGGTACAGAAACAACTGGAGCACCCAAGTTGTTCTGGATCCTAGGAATAGTATAAGCAGTGCTAAGGTGGATCACAGGATCTCTGTGTGTGAAATTGGGTGTGGGGGTGTGTGCTATAGTCCTGCAGTGCATTTGTGGCACCACAGGAACCTGGCTGGAACTGAATCTTAAAGGGTCTTTCTGTAGTGTCATTTCAAGTTTATGGAGAGTCATGAAAGGATTTTAAACTGAGCAGTAAAAATAAAGAAATGTACATTTATAAAAGATCCCTTGCGTTGTTGGTGTGGAGAGCAGATGATCTGAGAGGGCCAAGCAGGGAGACCAGTTGTTCAGGGGAGAGATGATCATGGCTCAGTAGAAGAAGGGAGGTGGGAAGAAACGGTAGCATTTGGGAGATATTCAGGAAACGTAATAGACAAGACTAGGGGACATTGTGGATGTGGGAGATGGGGGAGATAGGGGAGCCAGGCAGGATGCTAGAGTGATTGTAGTGCCACTCTCTGGGGTGCATATAAGGGAGGGGCTGAGGTTGGGGAGCTTGCTTTGGGATACACTGGGGTAAGATCCTGGAAGGTCACTCATCTGATGACTTCAGCAATTGCCCTCAGGCCCTTTGACCTTTGCTGCCCTTCTCTCTATGGCTTTCAGCAGACAGAAGAGTCATGGATGGTCATTGACACAGGAAATACACTCTGTGGATCCACCCTCTCCTTGTTTGTTTGCTCACTGAAGACAACAGGCAGCAAGGCCTATTCAAAAGACTGGAAGGCAGGAGTCTCAATTCTGTCCAGATGGCTTGGTGTCCTTGGGCCAAACACTTGATTTCTCTGGGCTTCAATATTTCCAGTATTTGCACAAATATCTCACAGGACCTTTGTGAGGTGCAGGGTAGATGGTAGATATGCAAGCACCTTGTGAATTGTTAAGGAACAAAAAGCAAAGTAGCATTATTATTATCATCATTATCATTATCATCCTGTTCTCTGATCTATCTTGGGCCATTAGTAGTTTATGTTTATAGTTACTCACCTTTATCATTTTATCTGATTGTCCTTTTCTCTGATAACCAGTGAATTGTGAAGGCCAGGTACAAATATATTCAAAAGTAAGTGGAAAGCTGAGATGATAATCTAGATAAATCATTTTTTAAAGTTTTTCCTTGAAATATCTTAAGGAAGGCTGAATGGGAGAGTCACATCACATTTAAAAAGTCCAGAATCATTTGAAAAGATTAACAAAGGAGATGTGTTTACAAATACAAACATACATTTTCCACTTCACTGCAAGACCATAGAACCAGAGTCACTTAATCCAGTCATTCTTTCAACAAACAATCACTGGGCATATAGAGTTTCCCTCTTCCAGGCATCTGGGAAACACTGAGGGGCTTGTATTCCAGTGGATATTAGTGTGAGAAAGACCCTGGAGGTCATGTAGTATCTGCAGCTCCTTGACTGTACAGAAGGGGAAACTGAGGACCAGTGAGGCTCATGGAATTGTCCAGGGGTTTGCTAAAGCCCCTTGCAGCTGAGGAAAAGCAGAGAGTAAAGCCCCATGTGTTTCAGGCTGTGAGTCCTTCTATGGTACTTGTGTTGGTTTGGACTCGGAAACACAGTTACTTGCTCAATACTTCATGAAGCAAACACTCTGTGTCAGACCTTGGGCTAGACCTTGTGGAGGTGAAGTCATTGCAAAATAAATGGTGCTCAGTCTATGTTCCAGATGAGCTGTCAGTTCACCTGGCAATCACAGTACCATGGTCTCAGTGCCCCTCTTGAAGGTTTGGCCCAGTTTTCCCCTTCTCCCCCTCACTCCCATATAGGACACAGTACACAAGACTCAAACCCCACCAGGTATTTATGGAATGAACATGTGTTGAGGTAGGGCTAGTGTAGGAGTGGGTGTATGCCTTCTCATGCACCAGTCCAGCTGGTCTTGATTCTATAGCTCAGGTCCCAGACAGCCCAGAAAGAGTGATACACCAGGGAAAATGCAACTCCCAACAGGGGCAATTGTTTCTCAGTTGTGGACAAATGCAGTTCAGGCTTTGCCACCGATGTTCAGATTGTCCTCCAACCATTGTTCTTCTGCATTGTCTGAAGAATCAAGAATGAAATCAAAGGTGACCATTAGAACAGTGAACCCTTTATGAATGCTAATTTTGTGTCAGGCATTGCTCTAAGGGCTGCGTATGATCTATACAAGAACTTATGATGTGGGTACTATTACTGGTTTCATTTTGCAAATGGAGAAGCTAAGGTACAGAGAGGTAATGTTTCATACTCAAGTCACACAGCTGGTAAGTGACAGAGCTTGGGCTCCATCCCTGGCAGAGTGGCTCCCATTTTTCTTCACATACCCAACATAAAATACTATTTATAGTTGTTCTGACTTTGGTGTTCTCTTTGCAAGCCAAAGCCCTAATTAGTACTAAAACTGCACCGTAGGACTCTAGTGCTCAGAAATCAAGAACAGGGACCCACCCTCCCTCTGGTTTCCAAGCGCTGCCCTGTGGCACCAGGCAGCCAAAGGGGAGTGCCCTCGCCCTCCTCTAGGAGCGAGATAGATCCATAGTGGCTCCCCTGCTTGGCTGAATTAAGTCCCTTGTGGAGTAGGCATTTGTCTTCTAATTTCCTCATCATCCCCACCCTATCCGAAAGAGGGCTGGTGACTGTTTCTGAGAGGGTGTGCCCTCCACACCTAGCCTTCAATAACACAGTCATGTCTTTTCTTTCTTAGGCCTTTATTCATTCATCTAGTATTTCTGAGTGTCCCCTGGGTCCCAAGCTTGTGCTAGTTGGGTAGAAGCCCACTTGAGACAGATATTCAATACACAATAACCCAAATGATGGCTGTGAAAAGTGTCCCAAAGGAGACCAGGTGGAGAAAAGAAAATGTGGGTGTGGGACCACAGGAACCTCTTACTGTAGTGCTGAAGTGTGCAGAGGACCACCTGTCAGCTTTGTTTTTTTAGGGGGGTGTGAGTGGGCGAAGATAGGAGAATCATTCCCTTTGTGAAGCCCCACTGACAAACCTAAGTACATTGATGTCCTAAGGGACCCCAGGGACCAGCTCTTGCTCTCCCTTTTCAGTATGGGAAACTGAGGCCCAGAAACAGGGAGTGAGAAACATTTTAAAAATAGCAACTCCAATGCCATGTTAGAAAATGGCCATGTTCAGCTCCCCCTCTCCCCACTGCCGGAATCCATTCGGTTCAAGCGAAGAGCAACAGCTTGTACCTTTTCCCTAAGACAGGGCACTGGCCCATTAGTTGCTCAGTAAGAGCAAGGCTTTTCCATGACACCAGGGGCAGGCACAGAAGGGCCTGGTTATCAGATGGTTGGAAACCCAAGGAGTGGGGTGGAGAAAGGGGTGATGAGAACCTGCTGCTGCCGTCTGAAGGGAGGGGGGTCACAGGTGAGGTAGTCTAGAGTGGATAACCCAGCAGCACAGTGAAGTCTTTTTTTTAAAAAATTAAATTTATTGTGGTAACATTGGTTAGTAACATATGAGTTTCAGGTGTACACTTCTATAATACAACATCTGTGTATTCTATCATGTGCTCACCACCCATAGTCTAATCTCCCTCTATCACCATATATTTGACCCCCCTTATCCTTTCCACCCTCCCCCAACCCCTTCCCCTCTGATAACCACCATACTGTTGTCTATGAGTTTATCTGTTTGTTTGTTTTCTCTTATATCCATATATGAGTGAAATCATATGCTTCTTGTCCTTTTCCATCTGACTTATTTCTTCAAGATCAGACAGTGCAAGGCTGTTGCTGGAATGGGGGGGGACAGTAAAGGAGACCCCACTTCAGTGTGTCCTCACCCCTCTACTCCTTTCCCCCCCAAGCAAGCTCCCAGGACTGGGTGCCTGGGAGGGCAGGGACCTTTATTTCATCTCCTTCTTCCTCACAGGTCCTGGCCCATCTGGTGTCATAGACCCTGGATGGACTGGTATTGGCCAGGACTGTGTTCCCACAGGCAGCAGGGTGGGGAATAACTCCTAGGAAGCCCTTTGCTCACCCATGTCTGGCTCTCAGTCATTAGGAAAGCCTTGGCCAGCCGGTGGGCCTGGTGGCACTGGTGCTGCCTCAGAGGCCTGGGTTGCACTCCCCTTTCAGGTGGGTGGGGTCTTGCCACTCCCCAACAGGGTCAGAATCTCCAGGATGGGAGGGAGGCCAGGAGTAGCCCACTCCTCACTCAGTGTGCCTGGGGGGAGGAGACATAGGCTGGCCTCAGCATTCTGCTGGGAAGGCAAGAGCCTGGCTGCCCCAGCCATGACAGGCACATGGCTGAGGGTCCCACAGCTCAAGGAGCCCTTTGGGTTCTGGGCTGCTATGCAAGATCCCTTGGCCTCACCTGTGGCCATGCAGGCAGGAGAGGCTGAAGAGAGGCTGGTTTCCTGTGGGCCTCTTTCGAGTGTGGCTCTTCTGAACCTGGAACCCCATTTTCTCAATAGCATTGGCTGTTCCTGCCAGCTCGCCAATGGCTTTTGCACCAAAGGTGGAGCTGAACTATAAAGGGTAGGACAAATGTGACACTAAGGGTCAAGAGACCACGCTTCTAACCCTGACTCAGCCAGAGACTGCTGTGTGACCTGATCTTTCTTCCCAGCTGTGCGACTCTACAAACCTATTGTAATTGCACCCAAGACCCTACCTACCTTCAAAAACACTTTCCTCCTTATGGCAAAAAATAAAAATAAAGTTGGAATGTAATTCCCACCCAAGAGCAGAGGGGGACGGGAGAGGTGAGGCTTCAGGCCTTGAATAGGTCACCTGGGGTGAAGAGGGTGAGGCAAGGACCCTAGGAAGGCCTAGAAGCTAGACTCTCTATCTGTGAAGATATGAATTTACAAAGGCTCCTGCATCCCCCTCTGAAATGGCATGCTTCATTGTAAGACCTTCACAGCAAGTACACTTAACATATTTTAAATGATTCAACAATCTGGCCCCACCCTTACCCCCATATTCATCTGGATGCATATTCACTGATCTTTAAGGAGGGTGGCTAAGTTGGCCCTTAGGGATGTCACCTTTAAGTACTGGGCACCCAGGAGAAGACCTGCAGCAGGGGTGGCTGTACGTGTGAGGGTAGATGTGTGTGTGGGGGGGGGTGGGTATAGGGGACTAGGACTTCGTTTCTGTTGAATGAAGATTCCCTTTACTCTTTTGAAGGGCTTGAACTGGCAAGAACCAAAAACTTCTTTAAATAACATTTGTCACTCTTTGTCCTATTTCCTATTTACTTTTAACATTTTCCTAACATCTCCAGGTAGCCAAGCAGCTTACAGGGTTCTGCTTTGAGTTACCCCTGTGTGATGGGGTCTGCCTGGGGCTTGGCCTCACAGGTAATTGGCATGGTTAAGGTACTTTCTAGGGAGGGCCAAGACAGAGGTCCAGAGTACCCTCATTGCCTCAACCAGTTGGACCTACACCCAAGCCACCACTGGGCGCTAAGCTTTGTTACAGAGGAGGCAGTCTGCCTTGGGGCCCTTGAGTTCAGAACTTTCCCAGGCACCCCTGACTTTCTGTCACTTTTTTCACCTTCCAGACTTGTCTTTTGCCATTCTCTAGGTGGTCTTTTACTGGTGACACCCAGACCAGCTTCATTCACACCCTCCCCTCCCTCACAAGGAGATGGGACAATAGCTGGGGTGGGTAAGGTGGATTGAATTACCATTTTAAAGAAATCTTCACCTGGAGAGATGTTTATTGATTTTAGAGAAAGAGGAAGGGGAGGGAGAAAGAGAGAGAGAGAGGAGAGAGAGCGAGCGAGCGAGTGGCTGATCTGTCGCATCTTGAACAATCCCTAACTGGGAATCAAACCCACAACCTTTTGGTGTACAGGATGATGCTCCAACCACTGACCCATCTGGCCAGGGCTTGAATCACCTTTGACAGAGTACACTGAAGCTGGGAGACATGAGGTGATATGGCAGAAGGCACACCAAGAAGTCAGAGCCCAAAGCCACTGCCTTGCTCCTGCCTTCTAGCCCCACCCCCATGACACTTAATTGCCCCTCTGTTATTCATTAGTAGGCATTCAATACATGTACATGGAATTGAATTATGAGTTTCTGCTGAGGTAGGAACCTGTAAAGCCACAGCTTGTGCTTAGGCATGCTGCCACGCATGGCAGCACTGAGGATAAAATCAGGCTGTGAGGAGCCTCCCAACTAAAGCTCAAGGGGAAGGGATGCAGTAATCAGGGATACTGGGTCCAAAGAAGACATGGAGACTTGGGATGATATATGTGTTTGTGGGGCCAGGAGCAGGGAAACAGAGTGGCCATCTTCAGATCTCTGACATGCTCACTCAGTGATGTCATAATCATGTTCTGTGAAGTTCTGATGACGGCAACCACAGGTTTAAGCTTCATGCCTAGTGCTTCAGCTTGATAGAAAGAGGAGCTTTTTCAGAAGCAGAGATGGAAATAGTTTCTCTGAATAAGCGCAAACCTTTCGTCCTTCGAAGTAGGTACACAGAAATAGGAGACCCATGGGCAGGGCTGTGGCAGAAGGTGGGAAAGAATGGGTCTGGGGCCGTATATCTGGACACCACTTACTGTAAGTTCTCTTCTGGCTGGGAGTTACTCTTATTCTTTGGGTTCGCCTTCATGCCACTGTCTCTGGGAATGCTGTGTGTGTGCCTGGGTGTGAATATGAACACATATGCTGCTTGTGTGACCCTCGCTATCCACTCAGGGGCCCAATAGTGCCTGGAGGGCTTTGTAGCTGACCACTCTGGTTCTTCCACCTTGGTGCCTGCCAACTAGTAAGTGAAGTTTCCCAGTGTGGCCAGGATTCTGGGCAGTGACTGGATCAGAAAGAGATCCCTGTCCTGCCTGAGACCCCAACTTGCATCTCTGGCCTAGGAAAGCCTAACAACATGGAGGCTAGGGTACTCTAGCAGAGTGGAAGTACTGGTCAGATCATATGTGGAGACCCTGCTCCCTTTTGGGAAGGGTGGAGACAGGGGAGAAGGGAGTGGTCTGGGCAGGTTAGACCCTGGGAACCTGGTCATAGAAGAAGCTGGAGCTGTCTGCCTAGAGAAAAGACCTGCTCTGCCAGGAAATCTCTGAAGAGTGAGGTATTGGATTGTGTGTAGCATGGTGACCCAAAGGCTCCGAGATTGCTCAAGATAGAAAAGGCCCAGAAAGGAGGTGGTAAGCTCCCTGTGAGTGAAGGTATGTGAGCAGGAGGTAGGCAACCACTTGGTTAGCTTCAACAGGGCAGACGATTAGAGAGGTGGCCTTAAGGTGACCTCATTCCCAAAAGCCTGGAAATTGGGGACTCAAATGAAGGTGACTTGATAACTGCAGGCTCTGGTTAAAGCAGCAGTGCCTTTGCCTTTTGGTCTCAGTTGGATCCCTAATGATGGAAGCCTAGCAGTGCCAGCTGCAGGGGCTCAGGCTTGCATAGAAGGCTCCGAGGAGTTGTCAAAAAATGGGTGGGGATGGGGAGGCAGTTGCCTTATGATGTCACCTCCCCCAAGCACCTCAAAAGTAGCCAGTTTCTGGAAACAGCATTTGGAAAACTCATCTTTTGGTCTCATTTCTAAATATGGGAATTATAAATAGCTGGCTATCTTGGTGGGTTCAAAGTGCTTTGGAAAGGGAATTTAGAACTCATGATGTGCCTCTTTTGTTATTTTCTCCAAATTTCAACCCATAAAATGTGCAACTTTTCCTCACCCTTCCTTCTTCCATTCTTTTTAGGAAGCTCAAAGAGGGAAAGGCCCTCCAATATTTCTCAACACGGCTGATACTAGTATTTGTAGTGGGACATTTTTTCCGTGTGGCTGTCTTGCCCAGTGCAGGACATTTAACATTCCTGGCTATCCTCTCCTCTTACTAAACTCCAACAATAACTGCCAGTCATGGGGCATTTTCAAACATCCCTTAGAGGTGACACTGCCTACCCTCTCCCCTCACTTTGAAAACCATTGTATGAATCCTCTAAAAGAAGTGATTTGCTCAAGCCCATTCCATTAGCCAGTGGCAGAGCTGAGAAGGCTAAGTTAAGTCAAATCCCATTCATTCTTTTCAAGAACTTCTATTCTTCACCAGGGTGTGTTAGGAGAGCGGAGGGACTGTGGGCCTGAACTTTGGCAGTGAAGAGGTGACTCCCGCAACACATAACTACAATTTCTTACGATTTCTGTGCTTTTGCCAAGTTCTGTTTTCCTCCTCTAGCCCACCTAGCTCACTGTTTCCGCAATTGCAGGCACGAACAACTTTCTGGCAATTAGTGCATAGAGCCTAGTTGAGCAGGATCCTTAGGAGCCGAGTCAGGTCTCTTTCCGGCGGGGCAGCGCTGAAACCCTGAGGTCTTGGCGAGCGTGCTGCGGCAAGACCCCTGCCGCGCAGCCGCGACGGAACCGGGCAGAGGTGGAGGACCTTTGACCCTTGCTCGTAGTCCCCTGGAGGTTTTCCAAGGCTGGGAGACTGCCTGGGGGCCCAGGGCCGGGGGTGGGGGCGCTCCGGCCGCTGGGTGGAGGGAGCAGAGGGCAGCGCAGCTGGGCTCGACCTCGCGTTCACAAGCCAGAGGCCGAGGCCGCGGGAAAAGACGCGGCCACAACTCCAAAGTCCTTTGAAATCCCAGCACAGTTCGTGGAGGGGGCGTGGAGGTTGGGAAAATAAGATTATTCCTCCCTTTTGCCTCCGCAGCCAGAACCTGCGGGTAGTTCTGTTTGAATGAATGATCCCAGCGGCTGCGCCCAATGGGCGCCTGCGCCTGTTTAATATGCATGAGGCCCGCAGCCAATGGCCGGGCAAGGAGGCTGTTTTAAACGGCGGAGCCCGCTGGCCAATCAGGCGGCTCTCGTGGAGGCAGCTAGCGCGAGGCTGGCGAGCTCTGAGCCTCGCGTCGTGCCCTGCGCTGCCCAGACTAGCGAACAATACAGGTACGTTTCCGCCGCCGGCGCCCGCGCCCGCTACCGCCGCCGCCGCCGCCGCCACTGCCGCTGCAGCGTCTGCACAACTTTACAGTCCGCGCTGCGGCCGGCGCGTCCCGCTGCCGGTGCCTCCTGCCTCTCCTCGCCCTTCCCGCCCCCTCCGCCTTCCTTCTACCTAGGCTACTGGGAAAGAAGAAGCAATTCAGGTGTTTCAACTTTCCAATGCTTCATTCCGACCGCCCCGCAGTCTAGGCTAGGCTCCTTTCGCGGAGCCACTCTCGGCTACAGTCCCCTGGGGCTGCGCCGCGGGGCTCAGACCCCCTGAGGTCAGATGTTGGGGCAGCGGCTGTGGCAGCGCAAGCTGAGGGGCGGCTGCAGGCTCGGGCGGCACGCGTCCCAGCTCCCGGCGACGGCTTTGAGAAGGGGGCAGGGTGTTCCCCGGCTCACGACGGCCGCCTCGGGGGACGGGCAGCCGGTGTCCCCGGGGGGCTGCGGTGCAGGCAAACTTCGCTGCCCGCCTCTGCCGGGCGCCGTGCGGGTCCGCAAGCCGCACTCTCTCTTTTGCATTAACATGGCCGTCTCAGGAGCGGACCGAGGTCGGAGGGGTGGGCGGGCCGGCCGCCCCCCCCCCACGCCCTCGTCGCCTGCCCGTGGGCACCGCCGCTGCCGCTGCCTCTACTAACAGGGCTGGCGCGTGATGGGCGCTGGCGAGGGGTGGACAGGTCGGGGTTCCCGGGAGGGCTGTGGGTTTGGTCGAAGCGCCAATGGCCAGGGGCTGGTGGCGTGGAGGGCCAGGGGCGCTGCCGCGGGCCGCAGCGCTGTCGAGCGTCATGGCTGCACGGCGCCTTTGTTATCCCGAGGAATGCGACCCGCGCTGGTGGGGGTGGGGTCCAGCCCGGCGCCCCCGGGCACCCGGGCACCCGGGCCAGGGCGGGGCGGGGTTGGATGGGGGCCGAGGAGCGGGTGGCGGCGGCGGCAGTAGTGGTGGGGCCGGACGGCTTTGTTCGATACCGCCGCCTGTGCCCACTGCTCGCGGATCAGCCATTTTAGCAAGTGGGGCTTGGAGGCACGGCGGGCGCCACCATCACCGCGGCCGCTGCTGGCTAGGCTCAGCGCCTCCAGAGCACTGCTGCTACCGCTGCCCCCGGCCCGGCACGTCCCCCTGGGAAGGCAACAGTGTATTTCAGGGGCACTTTCTTTCATCACGAAGCTTTTGACAAAATGGAAGGTGAATTATGGGTGTCCGGGTGACCCAGCACCTGACCGTGCCCAGCTGCCCGCTGCCGGCCTGGGGCTCGCCTTCGTTCTGCCCTGCCCCACCCGCGCAGCCACTGTGGGGCCCTAATGCAGTCCCTCGGATGGTCCCTGCAAAGGGCAGCGCTTTAGTTTTACAGGATGACCTTGGGTGTGGGAAAAGGAAAAGATGGCGGGAAGCTGGGGTGGGGGGGGACAGGGATGATGACACGCCACAGCTGCATTTTTATTTGGAAACTTTGGAGAAAGTATTTCTGTCTGGACATGAATTCTGCTTTACAGATGAGCAGAACTATCCCTTTTGGTATTCCCCTGCCCCTTTAGATAACGACGAAGAGACAGATGTGAATTAGTACAGGGATATCTGCTCACTTGCTATATCACCATTCTTGTAAAAGCCATTTTTTATAAGTCCAAATGCATCAACAATAGTGAAATACCAAATTTTCCCTATTTACAGATCTGCTTTGATCTGTGTTTAGCAGCAGTGATAGTATTTTTGTTTCTAACATGGGAGTAAAACAGATGACCAGCTAGCTTTAAGTCATTGATTTCAAGCTTCTATCAGCCTGCACTGCCTACAAATGTGTCCTCCCTACTTTGTGGTTGTAGCATTTCTGAATCAGAACGTAGTTAAGCCACTTGGGTTGGTTCCATTTGGAGAACTTGATCACTCTTGGAGAAGTAACTCACAAACCTGCATGCTTCATGCTGGTCAAAAGTTAAATGACAAGTGACAGTGAGGGCTCATTTCCTCTCCCGTCTGTCTTTGGTTGCCAGTGATGTCAGGCATTTGAGTGGGGCTAGGGTGGTTGATTCCTAAGAGCAACCTAAATTTTAATTTTACCCTGCCTTTAGTATGTCTTGTAGTTCTGTTATATTCATTGGATTTGTTTTTCTTTGTTTCTTTTCCTTCCATCCATCAGTCAGGATGGCTAAAGGTGATCCCAAGAAGCCAAAGGGCAAGATGTCTGCTTATGCCTTCTTTGTGCAGACATGCAGAGAGGAACATAAGAAGAAAAACCCAGAGGTTCCTGTTAATTTTGCAGAATTTTCCAAGAAGTGCTCTGAGAGGTGGAAGGTATTTTTGTTTGTATCCTTCAAGCTACTCTTAGTTGGATTTCACACTTTGGTGTTACTTACCTTGAGAGTAGCCCCAGGTGGCTGTTTTCTTCCTCTTCACTTAGGCACATCTTGCATGTTTTTAGAATTTTGTATTTGTGTTTTTATTTTTTAAGACTCTACAGGGGTTTAAAGCTTTCATCCCCTTTTGCAAGTGGTTAAAGTAGCTGCCACTTTAATTGCAGGACAGCCCAAACAGGTATGTGTTCACTGCATTGAGGAATTTAACAGGTCCTGTTCTTTGCAGACGATGTCGGGGAAAGAGAAATCTAAATTTGATGAGATGGCAAAGGCAGATAAAGTACGCTATGATCGGGAAATGAAGGACTATGGGCCAGCTAAAGGAGGCAAGAAGAAGAAGGACCCCAATGCCCCCAAAAGGCCACCGTAAGTGACCAGAGGATTCAGGACAACCATGAAGAGCTTTCCTTTTGCTTGAAAGATTTTAAGAAGATACTTTACCTAAAAAATGTCAGGATACATCTGCAAGATATTCTGTATTTTGAGCTTGAGGTGTTTGTGAGCTGTGTGTGGCTGGCGGTTGCCTGATGGCCTTTCCCTGGGAAGCAGGCAGTCTAGTTTGAGATGTCAGCATCCTTAGGTACATTCCCTTGCCCAATAACTGAGAGACTGAGAAACCACTATATATTTCTAAAGCAGCTTAAATATTCTAGAGCCTACAGCTTTGAAACTGTATATATGGTATCATGCATTTCTTCACTGCAGGTGGGGAGTCATAGTGGTAGGAAGTATGTGGGCCCAGGAACATGGGATTTTGACATAAGCTCACGTTTTTGAGTGTTCTCATCTAATTTATATAATTTCTCCCCCAAGGTCTGGATTCTTCCTATTCTGTTCAGAATTCCGCCCCAAGATCAAATCCACAAACCCTGGCATCTCTATTGGAGATGTGGCAAAGAAGCTGGGAGAGATGTGGAATAACTTAAGTGACAGTGAAAAGCAGCCTTACAACAATAAGGCTGCAAAGCTGAAGGAGAAGTATGAGAAGGTGAGGTGGGCCAGAGTGTGTGGTCTGGATGGCGAGGAGTCAGATGCCTTGGGTATGAAGGGTTGTGGGGCGGAAGGCTGCTTTGCTGGGCTAGGTAACTAGCAAAGCATGTGAGGGCCCATCTCCACTCAAGATCAGCCACTTGTGCTGATGTTCAGGCTTCTGACAGATCTTTGTTTTGGGGGACAACTTAAGGCAGTGTTAAAAAATGGGATAATGTGGGATGTTACTGGCATGGGATTAGATAGTGCTATTAACATGAGTTAAAGGCTACTTGATCAACCATTACCTTTTAAATTTGAATGGCTGAGGACCAAATTTGTATAAGGAAACAAATACTTCAGATAGCAGCCCTGTGCTGTTTTGAATTCCTGCTTGCTTATTCTGAGACAGGGACAGCATGTTTCTAACCCTCTGCTAAAATAATGGCAGGAGAGCTTGTCTCCTCATTTGGAATGTCCCTGTTCCTTCCAGGATGTCGCTGACTATAAGTCTAAAGGAAAATTTGATGGTGCAAAGGGTCCTGCTAAAGTTGCTCGGAAAAAGGTGGAAGAGGAAGACGAAGAAGATGAGGAGGAAGAGGAGGAAGAAGAAGAGGAGGAGGAGGAGGAGGAGGAGGAGGAGGATGAATAAAAAAAACTGTTTATCTGTCTCCTTGTGAATACCTTAGAGTAGGGGAGCGCCGTAATTGACACAGCTCTTATTTGAGAGGTGTCTGTTGCCCTCATTAGGATTAATTACACAATTGGATCATGATCATATGTAGTCTTCAAAGTGCTCTAGAAATTGTCAGTGGTTTACATGAAGTGGTAATGGGTGTCTGGAGCACCCTGAGACTGTATCAAAGTTGTACATATTTCCAAACATTTTTAAAATGAAAAGGCTCTCATGTTCTCCTCACTCTGTGCACTTTGCTGTTGGTATGACACGGCATTTAAAGATGTTCCTGGCATTTTCTTTTTTTAATCTGTAAGGTGGTGTTAACTATATGGTTATTGGCTAGAAATCCTGAGTTACCAACTGTACATATCTATAGTTTGTAAAAAGAACAAAACAACCAAGACAAGCTCTTGATGCTCTTTGCTTGGCGTTGAGGCTGTGGGGAAGATGCCTTTTGGAGGGGCCGTAGCTCAGGGCGTGCACTGTGAGGCTGGACCTGTGGACACTGCAGTGGGCATCCATTTAGCTTCAGGTTGTCTTGTTTTTGTATATAGTGACATAGCATTCTGCCATTCTTAGCTGTGGAAAAAGGGGGGGGGTCAGCTGGCATGAGAAGTGTTTGGATCTTTTTTAGTTAAGTGCAGTAGTTTGAAACAAACTGTAGAACTCTTCATTGTCAGCAAAGTGAAGAGTCGCTGCATCAATGAAAGTTGAAGAACCTTCTGTACTAAACACAATTTGAAACATTTTGTTATTTTTTTGTATGTTTAGAATGCTGAGATGTTTTTGAAGTTAAATAAACAGTATTACATTTTTAAAGCTGTTCTCCATTATAACAGTCTAAATTTCTGACTCAGCAGTGTTAGAGGTAGAACAACCCACTCCACTGTATTTGGCAACTAGCCTCACTGTAAATTGGTAACAATGTGGCCAGCTTAGGATGAGATGGAAGAGGGGTACTTGAAGCTACTGTGTGATTTTTATGTCTGAGTGGCGTTAAGATGGAGTCTAAACTATTGAATATAGGAGCTAGGATAACTTGACACAGGCAAGGTTAAGGAGCCTTAGGAGGTTCAGGAAGGTGGATTGTTAGGATTGAGGCTACCACAAGATTAAATTTATTTGCCTCCTGCCTCACCACTGATACGGGCCAAATTCATTGCTAAACAGCAAAAACATTGTCCTCTTGGTATGATGTGTCAAATATTCAGACTTCATGAATTTTCTCCCTCCAACCCAGAACATTTGTCCCATTCAACAATGGAGGTCTTGAGTTGCCGCTTCTGTCTCTTGGACCTCAATGATGTAGGTGGCATAGGGAGCAGTATGCATTAAACACACACACTTCAAGAAACCAAACAACCCAAGAAAGATTGCTTGGGCTCCCGTTGCAGGGTCTGTGTTGAGGGACCTGTGAGGCAGACTGATGGAATCAATTGTTTCTAAGCACTTACATGCAACAGATGGACAGTAGAATGGCCTATACAAGATGTGAGCTCCTTCATTGGAAACATGGGTTCTTAAATGTTCTTGAAGCTTGGTTTGTGTTCCAGTGATTATTTCATGTTGGTAGATGGTGTAACATTTCGTTCAAGTTGGGGTGAGGAGTGATGGCCACAGTGGCCAAATGGTGATACTAAATATTTTGAGGGCTGATGTGTACATGAATCTCAACTGTTGGGAGTAATGAAGGGTATTATGTTATGGGTGAATGTTGGCATTGCCTAGTATTGACACACAGATACGGATGTTTGAGGCTGGGAAGCACTTAGGAGTGTTTTAATGACCTTATTCAGGAGAAGGCAGTTTTTTGTTAAAATTGACTATTTGGAAACTTGCATGTCTGCAAATGGTGTCCTCCCCACCCTGTCAGATTCTGGGTGGGTACAAGTCATAGTCATGGTCACTGGCCTGATCTCTGATCTCTATAATCTGTATTCATAGGCTTTCCTTCTCACATCAGAACTGTGTCCTAAATGTGTTTTTCTGGTTCTATAACATGACCACTAATTAAAAATCCCTTGGTCCTCAGTGTTGCCCAGAGGCACTTGCACTTGTTCCAGGATTGCCCCTCCTGCTTCAGCCATGCCCTTGTTCCTTTCCTCCAGCTATTCCTTGGCATTGCAGTCTGAAGCTGCTGCGGCCCAACACGCAATGTGCAATGCTAAGATTGGGAATCTGTGGGCAACCTTGTCACATAGGAGAGGTTTCTACTAAGTGGTGTCCCTCTATCTGGTAACTAAACATGCCCACTATGGAAGGGGGCGACTTTCCTGCTACATAGAAGTAGGGAAGCTGTCAAGTGATCTTCGATTAAGCAGACATTTAAAGAGAGTCAAGTCCATTTGGCTCATTAGCTGCTTGCAGCAAGACCAGTACTCATCCCATCACAAGATTGCTTCTCCTGTTGGAATAAAGTTCTCTAGCTTCTCTGAAGTGTGATAAGGGACATGGCATCACTACTGTAAAACTTAGGCTTAACTTGATTTCTGGGCCAACAGTAGGTACTCTTGCAATGTCAACCTGCTATTTAAAGGACAGTACCTGCTTTCTCTAACCACCTCTCTTCAACCCTCTCACCCTGTTGAATGGTGTTTTATCCTTTGGAAAGAAGAAGGCTGTGATGTAGCAACTATCATCTGTCTCCTGTGTGTCTATTCTTATCACAAATGTATTTGGGGACATTGGATACGTTCACTTTCTGTAATAAAGTTTCTTAATCAGTCATCCCCAAAAGTAATCAGTGGGCTGTCTGCAATCTGTTTGAGATACTGAACCTCTGTATTTTGGGTTGATTATAATTAAGGTTTTAGAAGTACAAATTCTGCTGTAACCACAGGTCCAAACTAACATTTAATGGAAAGATAACATCAAAAAGGACAAGTGTTAAGTACTTCAAAGCTCCCAGATCAACCCTTCAGACAGGTATAAGGAGGAGTTGGCTGTGGAGTTCTATGCCAGGATAAACATTCAATTTCCAGAATGCTGAAGTGGCTGCTTACTTGTAATCAGCCAGCCCTGCTAACTAGGGCTTCCTAAAGCCAAGGGTTGGGGCTTAATTGGCTGACAGCCAGCCCAACAAAGAGTTTTGGGTGAGAGAACAATGGGGTCTGTTTGCTGTTCTTGGGCCCAAACTTAGTATCCTGTGGGGCCCAGCACTACTTGGTAGGAAATTGCTGGTGGGTCAATTTGGCAGCCCCAGGCTTCCCTTCCTGCTTCAACCAGAGCAACTCCTGCACTGTGTTTTACCTTGAGCATCCTTCTAAGATTTTAACTTAAAAAAAGAAGCTGGGACACCATATTGATAAAATAAAGGGGGAAAACCTGATATCATCTTAATGGATACATTAAAAAGTATTTGACTAAATCCAGTACCCTTTCATGGTAAAAAGAGTCAAAAAACAGTCTGGCAGGGAACTTCTTTAACATGATGCAGAGCACTTAGGAAAACCCACAGCTAATACATATATGAAAGACAAAACTTTCCCCCTAAATTCAGGAACAACACAAGGATGCCTGCTTGTGCCACTTCTATTTATCATTCTACTAGTAGTTCTAGCCAGGGCAATTAGGCAAGAAAAAAAAGCATTCAGACTGGCAATGAAGGAGTAAATCTATGCTCACTTGTGCATGACGTGATCTTATATAGATAATCCTGAGAAATTTCTAAATAAAACTGCCAGAACAAATTCCGCAAAGTTACAGGATACAAGATCAATAAAGAAAAATTTGTTGTGTATCTGTACATGAACAATGAACAATTTGAAAATGAAACTAAATTTACAATAGCATCAAAAATAATATTTGGTAATGAACTTAAAAAAGTGCAAAACTTACGTGAGGAAAACTAAAATATTGAAGGAAAATGGAAGGACACGTCATATTCGTGGGTTGGAAGACAAATTGTTAAGATGGCAATACTCCTGAAATTGATCTATCAGAATCCCAGCTAGCTTCTTTGTAGAAAGTGACAAGGTCATTCTAAATTTCATATTGAAATTCAAGGGACTCAGGATAGTCAGAATGGTCTTGAAAAAGAACAAAGTTGGTGGATTTGGATTTCTCTATTTCAAAACTTAATACAAAATTATAGTGACCAAGATACTGTGGCACAGGCATAAGAACAGAACAGATAGACCAATGGAATAAAATTGAGAGCTCAGAAATAAAGCCATGCATTGGTTTTCAGCACAGGTACCAATATCATTCAGTGGGAGGAAAGAATAGTTTTTTAAACAAATGATATTCACATGCAATGGAATGAATTTTAACCCCTACCTAACACCACATAAAAAATTAATTCAAAATGGGTTAAAGATCTAAATGTAAGAGCTAAAACTGTAAAACTCTTAGTAGGAAACAGGTGAAAATCTTTGTGACCTTGGATTTGGCAGTGGTTTCTTAGGATGCCAAAAGCACAAAGCAACTGAAGAAAACAATAGGTAAATTGAACATTATCAAATTACAAAAATCTCTTGTGCTTCAAACAATACCGTCAGGAAAGTGAAAAGATAACCTATGGAATGTGAGAAACTACTTGCAAATCATATAAGAACTTAATATTCAAAATATATAAGGAACTATTACAACTCAATAAAAATACAAAAAGCCCAGTTTAAAAATGGGCAAAAGATCTAAATAGACATTTCTGCAGATAAAGTGTACAAATAAGCATATCAAGAGATTATCTACATCAAAGGTCTGAAGTGTTAGCGAGTATTCAATAAATGTTGGTATTTAATATTAAAAAAAGAGATTATCTGCATCATTAGTCATCAGGAAGATACAAATCAAAACCATAATGTGATACCACTTCACTCCTAGTAGCATGGCTATAATAGTAACATTAAAAAAAACCCCTAGTATTGGTGAGCATGTGGAGCAGCTAGAACCCTCATACATTGGTGGTGGGAACGTAAACTTGTGCAGTCTCTTTGGAAAATAGAGTCCCTTAAGTTAAACATAGAATATGAACGTAGACTATGACCCAGCAGTTCTACTCTTAAGTATACACCCAAAGCATTGAAAACAGGCATTCAAATACTTGTACATGAATGTTCCTAGCAGCATTATTCATAATAGTTAAAAGTGGAAACAACCCAAATGTCCTTCAAGTGATGATGGATAAAATGTGGTTTATCCATACAATGCAATATTCTTGAGCCATGAAAAGGAATGAAGTCCTGACACATGCTACTACACAGATGAACTTTGAAAATATCATGCTAAGGGAAAGAATCCACTAAAAAAAAGGGCACATGTATAGTTCCATTTATATGAAATGTCCTGAGTAGGTAAATCTATAGATACAGAAAGTAGATTAGTGGCTGCTGAAGACTGTTGGTTGCTGGAGGGAAATAGGGAGTGACTGCTAATAGGTATGAGGTTTCTTTCCGGGAAAATAAAAATGTTCTAAAATTAATGGTGATGGTTGTACAACTCTGTGAATATAGTAAAAAGTAAATACTTTAAATGGGTGAATCTTATGGAATGTGAATTATACCTCAATAAAGCTTTTGAAAATAAATGTTGGGAAAAGCTTCGTGTAGAGGGAATTGTTGAAGCACAGAAGGAGAATATTCAATTGATGGACCAAGGTCCCCTGGGCAGAGAGAAAGAATGGATCTAGAGCAAAATAGAAGGAATTGGCTTTTTACAGAAGGGAAGACACTAGAGTGGTCAGTGGGAAGTGATGGATTGCTCATCTAGCAATTTTATTTTCTTATGCAGTTGGTGGGGAGAGCAGAGAGGAAGGGTGGAGTTTAAAGCCAGTCTGCCTACTGGTACTGGCATAAAAACAGGCACATAGACCAATGGAACAGAATAGAGAGCCCAGAAATAAACTCAAATCTATACCATCAATTAATATTTGACAAAGGAGGCAGGAGCATAAAATGGAGCAAAAACAGTCTCTTCAACAGATGGTGTTGGGAGATCTGGACAGCTACGTGCAAAAAAATGAAACTCGATCACCAACTTACGCCATACACAAAAATAAATTCAAGATGGATAAAAGACTTAAATATAAGCCGTAACACCATAAAAGTCCTTGAGGAAAACATTGGCAGGAAAATCTCAGACATTCCACGCAGCAACATCCTCCCAGACACATCCCCTAAAGCAAGGGACATAAAGGAAAGAATAAACAAATGGGACCTCATCAAAATAAAAAGCTTCTGCATGGCTAAAGAAAACAGCACCAAATTACAAAGAGAACCAACAATATGGGAAAACATATTTGCCAATGATACCTCAGACAAGGGCCTGATCTCCAAAATATATAAAGAACTCACACGACTCCACTCCAGGAAGACAAACAACCCAATTAAAAAATGGGCAAAGGACTTGAACAGACACTTCTCCAAGGAAGACATACAGAGGGCCCAGAAACATATGAAAAGATGCTCAGCATCACTAGCCATCAGAGAGATGCAAATTAAAACCACAATGAGGTATCATCTCACACCAGTCAGAATGACCAACATAAACAAATCCACAAACAAATGTTGGAGAGGATGCGGAGAAAAGGGAACCCTCGTGCACTGTTGGTGGGAATGCAGACTGGTGAGGCCACTGTGGAAAACAATATGGAATTTCCTCAGAAAACTAAAAATGGAACTGCCCTTTGACCCAGTAATTCCGCTGCTGGGATTATACCCTAAAAACACTGAAACACCAATCCAAAAGAATCTGTGCACCCCAATGTTCATAGCAGCACAATTTACAATAGCCAAGTACTGGAAGCAACCGAAGTGCCCATCAGCAGACGAGTGGATCCAAAAACTATGGTATATTTACACAATGGAATTCTACGCAGCAGAGAGAAAGAAGGAGCTTATACCCTTTGCAACAGCATGGATGAAACTGGAGAGCATTATGCTAAGTGAAATAAGCCAGGAAGTGAGGGACAAATACCATATGATCTCACCTTTAACTGGAACATAAGCACTAGAAGGAAAAAGCAAACAAAATATAACCAGAGACATTGAAGTTAAGAACAATATAACAATAGCAAGGGCGGGGGTGGGGGGTGGGGGCGGGGACAGTGGGTAGAGGGGATTACAGGAACTACTATAAAGGACACATGAACAAATCCAAGGGGGAGGGTGGAGAGGGGGGAGGGAAGTGGGTTCACCTGGGGTGGGGTGAAGGGATGGGGAGAAAAGGCATACAACTGTAATTAAATAACAATAAAAAAAAAAAAAAAAAAGCCAGTCTGCCTAGTTTCATGCAATGAAGGCCAGGAGAAGTGGATTTTTTTTTGAGGTGGTGTTCATTGTTGTTTTTTTTTTAATATATTTTATTGATTATGCTATTACAGTTGTCCCATTCCCCCCCCCTTCACTCCACTCCATCCTGCACAAACCCTCCCTCCCACATTCCCCCCCTATAGTTCATGTCCATGGGTCATACATATAAGTCCTTTGACTTCTACATTTCCTATACTATTCTTACCCTCCCCCTGTCTATTTTCTACCTACCATTTATGCTACTTACTCTCTGTACCCTTCCCCGCTCTCTCCCCCTCCCACTCCCCTGTTGATAACCCTCCATGTGAGCTCCATTTCTGTGGTTCCATTCCTGTTCTAGTTGTTTGCTTAGTTTGCTTTTGTTTTTGGTTTAGGTGAGGTTGTTTATAACTGTGAGTTTGCTGTGATTTTTACTGTTCATATTTTTTATCTTCTTTTTCTTAGATAAATCCCTTTAACATTTCATATAATAAGGGCTTGGTGAGGATGAACTCCTTTAACTTGATCTTACCTGAGAAGCACTTTATCTTCCCTTCCATTCTAAATGATAGCTTTGCTGGATACAGTAATCTTGGATGTAGGTCCTTGCCTTTCATGACTTGGAATACTTCTTTCCAGCCCCTTCTTGCCTGTAAGGTCTCTTTTGAGAAATCAGCTGACAGTCTAATGGGAACACCTTTGTATGTAACTGTCTCCTTTTCTCTTGCTGCTTCTAAGATTCTCTCCTTATCTTTAACCTTGGGTAGCTTAATGATGATGATGCCTTGCTGTGTTCCTCCTTGGGTCCAGCTTCTTTGGGACTCTCTGAGCTTCCTGGGCTTCCTGGAAGTCTATTTCCTTTCCCAGATTAGGGAAGTTGTTCTTCATTATTTGTTCAAATAAGTTTTCTATTTTTTGCTCTTTCTCTTCTCCTACTGGTACCCCTATGATTCAAATGTTGGGACGTTTCAAGATGTCCTGGAGGTTCCTAAGCCTCTCCTCATTTTTTTGAATTCTTGTTTCTTCATTCATTTCTGGTTGGATGTTTCTTTCTTCCTTCTGGTCCACACTGTTGATTTGAGTCCCAGTTTCCTTCCCATCATTATTGGTTCCCTGTACATTTTCCTTTGTTTCTCCTAACATAGCCTTCATTTTTTCATCTAATTTGTGACCAAATTCGACCAATTCTGTGAGCTTCCTGGTTACCAGTGTTTTTTTGTTTTTGTTTTTTCTCAATTTTTAAAAAATGTTTTATTGTTATTCAATTACAGTTGTATGCCTTTTCTCCCCATCCCTCCACCCCAGTGTTTTGAACTGTGCATCTGATAGGTTGGCTATCTCTTCATTGCTTAGATGTATTTTTTTCTGGAGCTTTGCTCTGTTCTTTCATTTGGGCCACATTTTTTATCTTGGCGTGCCAGTTACATAAAGGGGCAGAGCCTTAGGTGTTCACCAGGGTGGGGCAACACTCCTGGCTGCACTGTGATGCTGTATGGGGGGGAGGGGTCTGAGAGGGAGCAATGGCACTTGCTCCACTCTCTGCTGGTTTTCAGTCACTCCCTTCGCTACCCACAATCAAATTGGGCCCTTCTGGTGCTGATTCCTGAGTGAGTGGATTTGTGTATGTTCTAGGACCCTGTGGGTCTCTCCAAAGAACTCTCCTGTGAAGCTGGGAGTTTCTCCTGCTGCTGCCTCAACCCCCACAGGTGTTTTCAATCAGTGGTTTGACGCTTTATTTCTCCATGCTCACTGGCTAGCTGCAACTTTCCTCACCCTGCTCCACAATCTGCCACTTCCCTGGGTCCATCAGCTGCCACGTTGCTGAGAGTCCTCTCTGCCTGGCTGCCCATCTCCTCCCCTCCTACCAGTCTGGATGAATGTTTCTTCTTTATCTCCTCAATTGTTGGACTTCCATACAGTTCAATTTTCTGTCAGTTCTGGTTGTTTTTTGTTTTTAAATTGTTGTTGTAGAGACATATGAAAAGATGCTCAGCATCACTAGCCATCAGAGAGATGCAAATTAAAACCACAATGAGGTACCATCTCACAAAAGTCAGAGTGGCCAACATAAACAAATCCACAAACAAATGTTGGAGAGGATGCGGAGAAAAGGGAACCCTAGTGCCCTGTTGGTGGGAATGCAGACTTGTAGGCCACTGTGAGAAACAGTATGGAATTTCCTCAGAAAACTAAAAATGGAACTGCCCTTTGACCCAGGGATTCTGCTGCTGGGATTATACCCTAAGAACCCTGAAACACCAATCCAAAAGAACCTGTGCACCCCAATGTGCATAGCAGCACAATTTACAATAGCCAAGTACTGGAAGCAACCTAAGTGCCCATCAGCAAACGAGTGGATCCAGAAACTATGGTATATTTACACAGTGGAATTGTACACAGCAGAGAGAAAGAAGGAGCTTATACCCTTTGCAACAGCATGGATGGAACTGGAGAGCATTATGTTAAGTGAAATAAGCCAGGTGGTGAGGGACAAATACCATATGATCTCACCTTTAACTGGAACATAATAAATAGAAAAACAAAAAAAGGACACAAAATATAATCAGAGACATTGAAGTTAAGAACAATCTAACAATGGGCAGGGGGTGTGGGGAGGGGACAGTGAGGAGAGGGGATTATAGGAACTACTATAAAGGACACATGGACAAAATCAAGGGGAAGGGTGGAAGTGGGGGAGGGACGGGGTTTGGCTGGGGTGGGGTGGAGGGATGGGGAGAAAAGGCACACAACTGTAATTGAATAACAATAAAAATTCTTAAAAAATTGTTGTTGTCCTTCTTTTGGTTGTGCAAGGAGGCACAGTGTGTCTACCTAAGCCTCCATCTTGGCCAGAAGTTAGAAGTGGATTTTTAAAAAACATTTTACTTATTGATTTTAGAGAGAGAAACATTCATTTGCTGTTCCATTTATGTATTCATTGGTTGATTCTTGTGTTTGCCTTGACTGGAATCATACCCACCATCTTGGCATATCTGGATGATGCTGTAACCAACTGAGCTACCAGGCCAGGGGAGAAGTGGATTTTGAGCTGGGAATACCCAGTACAGTAACATGCTACTGAAAGTTCAGGCAATGCAGTGACACAAAGGTGTTTTTGCACTTGACAGCATGGGAAGCCTGGTTGGTTTTATGACAGCTGGTTCAGAGGAATGGAGAACTGACTCATGTGTGAGGGGTTTGGGAGGGGACATCAGGTGAGAAGCAGAACCAGAGTGGGTTCTTTTTTTGTTTGTTGTTGGTCTTGATTTTAAGATGAGAGAGACATGATGAGTTATGATCCATGATGACACTACCTATATATCTATCAACAGGCTAGGCCTCTCCCCTGAGCTTCAGACCTGTAGATTAAATTGTCTCTTTGACAAGCCACTTGGATAACCCACAGGCAACTTGAACTTCACATGTTCAAACCTAAGTTCATCATCTTCCCCCAGATGTGTTCTTTTCTCCAGCTGGCTCCTTTTCTCACCCTCTTGTCAATCAATTTCCAAATCCTACTGTAGCACAGGAGCTCCAAACTGGGGAGCTGCTTAAGTGTTTGTGATATTCTGAAAAAAAAAAAACCCATCCAGTGGAGTGGCACGTGTGGATATACCGTTTATTATTCACATTACAGGAGAGTACACCAGTGGCAGTGCAACTCCTCCAGTCTGAGGCTCATTATAAGAGGTCCCAGACAAAGTCAGCATGGATTCAGGTTGCACAAACCTACATGAGGCCTGGAGCTACATCAGTGTGCATGTGCAGAAGGAAAAGGTCAAGAAGCAGTTACAGGACAAGAAGCTGCTCCCAAAAGGACATAAGGGAGAAGTTAAAATCCACCGTCAAAACAATACACATTCCTTCTAGCCAGGAAACCCTTGGCCAGCCCTTGTCACAGGTGCTGGGAGAGCCATGTATTGACCCCACACCTGCCAATTATACTTCATAAAATATCTTGGATCCACCCTTGCTGTCATTGTAACTGAATCTCTTGTCTCCAAATTATCCCGTCCATTTTTAAAACTAGATTAGCCCTGGCTGGTGTGGCTCAGTGGATTGAGCGCTGGCCTGCAAGCTAAAGAGTCGCTGTGTTCAATTCCCAGCCAGGGGGCATACCTGGGTGGTGGGCCAGGTCCCCAATAGGGGGCACGCGAGAGTCAACCACACATTGATGTTTCTTTCCCTCTCTTCCCCTTTGTCTAAAAATAAATAAATAAAATCTTTTAAAAAACTAGATTAGAACTTGCAATTTGGTTTTTGATCATCAATTTCCCTCCAGGCAAATCTCTAACTCTCAGGCCCTGGTTGGATCCGTCCGTTGTAGTACCATCAGAGCTGGAGTGTTCTGGAGACAAAACTGGGGACACTCTCTTTTGTCTGGATGAATGCAACATCTTCCCAAGTGATTTCTCTGCTTTCCCTCTTACTATGACTCTACCCCCAGACCTAGTATAGTTACTGAAGTATAGTTGGTGCTTAATATATATTTATTGAATAAATAAGTGAATAAGTGAATGAATAAGTAGGGAAAGATCAGGGGAAATGTCAACAGGGGTAGACCTTGTAGGCCATCTTAAGAATTTTGAACTTTTCTAGGGTCACTGGCAAGCATATAAGAATTTTCACCTGTTGGAGTTGCGGGCTGGTACATGATGATATGATCAGATATGTATTGTAGTTAAATTACAGTGGCCTCTGAAGAGTCTAGACTGGATGACACAGGGAGGGGCAAGAATGGAAGCAGGGTGTTAGGATAAGAATACTGCTACAAAGAGTGACCCTCAAATCTTAGTGACTTAATAAAAGCTTTATATCTCACTGACATTACAGTCTAATCAGAAGGCAGACAGCCTTCTACACTGTGACTCAGAGATCCCCTCACCTTCCATTCTGTGGTGTTACCATGTTCAATCCATGACCTCCATGTCACTGCAGAATAGGCTTTAGGATGAGGCCTGGAAGTGGCATTACATCACTGTTGCCCACATTCCATAGTTACCAAATGAACTACAAGGCATTTGATGCATCTGCTCATTTTGGGTGCCCAGGCAGAAAATGAAATAAATCTGTGAACACATGGCATTTTCTCTGCCATCTGGGGAGATGGGATAGGGGTGATTATGGGAGTCTACCTGGATGAAAGATGTGGTGTCTTGTATAAGAGTGGTGGTGATGGGGGTAGAAATAAGTTGTGGGATTCAAGAAATACTTAGGATTGCTGGGACTTGGTGGGGGATTGGAGGCAGGGGATGAGGAAGAGGGAGGAGTTATGAATGAGTCTATTTCTCTCATTTGGGACACTGGAGGGATGGCAGAGTCTTTCAGAAAGATAGATCCCTGAGGAGGAGCAGGCTTGAGAGGAAATCATCTCAAGACTTAGCAGTGTTTAGAAAGGTAACAGGTTCAGGTTCACATTTTCTCACAAGGGAAAGTTTGTAACTTTGAGTCACAGACTACTCATGCTGTCAGCCTAAGTCTTTCCCTCTCAGGACTAGTCTGAAATTTGCATTTTTCAGGCTTTTTTTTTATTGGTTTCCCTCCAGGAAAACAGCCAGCTCTGACATCTTGGTAGGATCTGTCTGCTATGGTATGATCTTACCAAAGTGTCAAAGCCAGAAATTTCCTGGGAGGGAAACTAAAGCCCTTGGGCGGGAAGGAGATTTCCCCTTTCCACACTTATACTTCTAAATATGTTGCCAAACTGGGAGCATTTGAGAAAAAGCTCAGAGAATCATCCTGTTGTTGGCCTTAGGCCACAGTTGGTTTTTTCAATCAGCATAAGAAATACGAGATGCATGTTTGTGTATTGTGTTCCAGGCCTGCCGTGGGGGTTTGTTTTAAAAGTCTTATGGAAGCATGTCAGCAGTGATATTGTGGCAATGTTGACTGCAATATTTCACAGTTCCTATTGCAAGATTTGTAGAACATATGATGCTTTTCTCCTCTGTCCAAACCCTCAGTTGTGTACATGAAAAAGGGCTTATATTTGAATGATGAAACATTAGCAGAATGCTGAAATATGTCACTTAAAAATATTGGGCTAGCCATGATTTTTAAATCTTTTTGTGCTGGAGCTGCTTTTAACTTCATCGAGAAACTCTCTTCTGCATATATTAATTTATCAAATGAAAGCAGCTGATTGAGGAACATAACTCTGAAAGTTTCTACCTTGATTTAGCCATTGGAAAGCATCCTCAGACTAAGAGGACACACGGGATGATAGAGGAAACATTAAATAACTAGCTGAGTGCATAGAATGCAGGAAGAGTACAAATATAAAGTCCCCTTCCTGGTGCTGCTTACTTTTTCCCCACTCCAGGACTGAGAAAGTCTAGGTTCTAGAGGGGCTAAGTGACTTGTCTTAGGTTACACAGATAGTTAACCTAAGTTAGTTAGGTAGTTGGTAGGTAGTACCTATAGATAGTAGTTGAGCTAGGATTCAAATTGATTTCTGTTGACTCCAAAGTTTTTGCTGTCACTCACCCTGCCTACAGAGAGTATATAACATGTGACAAGTATCCCATTAGAAGCTGAGGGTATGGAAATCATGGCACTATACAACATGATCCTGGCCCTCAAGTTGTTCATAGTCTGCTGCTGAGTTAAGTGAGCAAGTAATTAAAATATAGTAACTGTGCTAGTAGAAGTCAGAAGGGGGCTTCTAGGAAGAAAGGAGGGGGAACAATTTATGCAGTGCCCAATTAGAGAAATCTTCCTGGAGGAGAAGATGCTTGAGCTGTTTGTTAGAGGCAGAGGGGTAAGCCCTGACTGGTCTGGATCAGTTGGTTGAGTGTCAGCCTGCAAAGAGAAAGGTCACCAGCTTGGTTCCCAGTAAGGCACATGCCTGGGTTGCAGGCCAGGTCCTTAGCTGGGGCACATGCGAGAGGCAACCTGTTGATGTGTCTCTCACACATTGATGTGTCTCTCCCTCTCTTTCTACTTCCCTTCCCTCTATCTAAAAATAAATAAATAAAATCTTTTTTTAAAAGGCAGAGGAATAAGCTGAATGAAGAGGGATGGGAAGAGGAAACAACACACACAAAAGCATAGAAAGGAGAAGCAGCATGGTGTATATGGGGAAATTGTAAGCAATTTCTTTAATGGGAGATGTATTAGTTATTTGTTGCTGCATAACAAATTATCCCAAATTCCAGTGGCTTAAAATATAACAACTTAGCTGGATTGGCTGGTTTGTCTTTCAGGGTTGCAAGTCATCTCACATCTTGTTTGGAGGAGGATCACTTCCAACCTTACTTACATGATTGTAGGTAGTATTTAGTTTCTTGCTATCTGTTGGTTGGAAGCTGCCCTCAGTTCCTGGTCACATGGGTCTCTCCACAGGGCAGCTCACAATGAGGCAGCTTAATTCATCCACGGAGAACAAGTGAGAAGAGGTAGAGTGGGTGTGAGCAAGATGGAAGTCACAGTTCCTTTGTAACCTAATGTAAGTAGTGAAATTGTATCATCTTTACCATATTCTACTCATTAGAAACAAGTTACTAGGGCCAGCCCTCACTCAAAGGGAGGGGATTATACAAGGGCATGAACACCACAAAGTGTGGTAATCACTACACAATATATGTAAGTCAAGTCATTATGTTGTACACCTTAAACTTACACAGTGTTTATGTCAATTATATCTCAATAAAATGGGGAAAACAAATAAGTATTAATTGCACAAAAACCCCACTAAACATTTGCATACCCCACAATGTAGTAATTCCACACATTGTAGTATGTGTTCCAATAGAAAGAGTCCTGTACCCACAAGCCATGAACAAGATGTTAATAATGGCACTGTTTGTAACAGCTATATACTAGAAACAACACAAATGCTCATCACAGTAGAAAGGGAAAATCAGTTGTGGCATATTCATACAGTAGAATACTGTGCAGTAATGAAAAATAATGAAATATAGGCATATGCAACAACATGGGTAAATCTTGCAGCTATAATATTGAATGAAAAAACCCAGACACAAAAACAGTACATACTGAATGATTCTACTTGCATGAAACTCAAAAACAGGCAAAGATAATGGATATTCCTGGGCCAGGGTACTGACTGGAAAGAGGAATGAAGGAATCTTTTGGGGTGTTGGAAACATTCTGTGTCTTGATCTGAATGGTGGATATGTGGGTGTATACTATAAAAATGCATCTACATGTACAGTTAAGATTAGCAGACTTTATCCACTTAATTGTGTGATCACTATCCTTTAATTAAAAAGTTATATTTTTATGGTCACAGGGTTATAAAGTACAGCATAGGGAATATAGCCAATAGTATTGTAATAACTATGTGTGGTGTCATATGGGTACTAAACTTATGGGGCTGATCACTTAGTTAGTTATATAAATGTCTAATCACTATGTTGTACACCTGAAACTAACATATTGTATATCAACTGTAATTGAAAAAAAGAAAATGTTTTTTTTAAGTAGAAAGGTTTGCATTTCTGTACTTTCATTTCTGATAATGGAAGACTAGGTAATTTGAACCAACCCTCCTATTGAAAAAAACTGGACAAAATATTTTAAAAAATAACTTAAAGCCCTGGCTGTTGTAACTCAGTGGAATGAGTGCCAGCCTGTGAACCAAAAGGTTGCCGGTTTGATTCCCAGTCAGGGCACATGCCTGGGTTGCAGGCCAGGTCCCCAGTAGGGGGTGCAGAAGAGGCAACCACATTGATGTTTCTCTCCTCTATCTCCCTTCTCCTCTATCTCCCTTCTCCTCTGTCTAAAACTAAGTAAGATCTTAAAAAATAATAATTATTTAAAAAATCACTTAAAAAGCATCAATGAGCTAAATATACAGTGAGAAAAAGAACTGAACAAAGATCTGGGAGACAAGGGAATCCAGAGAGGTGAGCCTGGCATTTGGATCTGTTTTTTTGTCCTGGGATGTTTAGGGTTTGCTGATGTAGAAGCAGCAGCTGAGGGCTTAGCACAGTCACAGTCCAGACTCTACCTAGAGCACACATTGACACTTGATCTATGACAAATGTGTTCACTATGCTAAGACAATGAGAGAACCACATGAAAAGATAAAATTAAAGCCCTCCCTGGCACCATGCACAAAAGCTAATTCTGGGTGGATTTCAGACCTAAGGTTAAAAGGTAAAACAATAACAATATTTGAAGGTAATATTGGAAAACGTCTTTGTAAAATAGGGTAGGGAAAGACTTTTAAATCAAGACACACAAAACAAGCACCAACTACAGAAGACATAAATTTCACTACAATAAAATCAAGACCTTCTATTTATCGCCCTAACTGGTGTGGCTCAGTGGATTGGGCGTGGTCGTGCAAACCAAAATGTCACAGGTTTGATTCCTGGTCAGGGCACATGCCTGGGTTGCCAGCCAGGTCCCTAATTAGGGGCATGTGAGAGACAGCTAATCTATGCTTTTCTTGTGCATTGATGTTTTTCTCCCTTTCTTTCTCCCTCCATTGCCCTCTCTCTAAAAATAAATAAATTAAATCTTTAAAAAAATCTGTTTATCAGGAGACATTATCATTAAGGATAGGAATAGGCAAGCCACAGAGTGAGGGAAGATATTTGCAACACATATAACTGCAAAGGATTCGCATCCAGAATACATAAAGAACACCTAAAAAAATAAAAAAAAGACAGATAACCCCACAGAAAAATGGACAAAAGATTTAAATAATTACTTCACAAATGTCTAATGACCAAAAAGCATATGAAAAGGGGCTCAATCTCATTAGTAATAATGAAAATGAAACTTTTAGTCACAATGAGACACCATCAGATACTCATCAGAGTTGCTAAAATGAACAAGCCTGACAATTGTAAGCACCGAGGAAGATGTGGAGCAAGGGGAGCTCATGAGTGGCTCATGGGAGTTTACATCAGTACGACCACTTCAAAACATGGTTTAGCATCATTTTGGAAATTAGGTGTGCTCTCTACAGAAGGGCAGGTGTGTGAGGCTAAAGACACACATTCACAGCAACACTGTTTGTAATGGGCACAAACCCATTGTAACAGTGCTGTATTGAGGGGGAAACAATCCAAATGTCCAAAATAAAGAATTCATGGTATATTCATTCAATCAAATGAATGAACTTCAGATATCCACAGCAACATGCATGAATCTCACAGACATTGTGTTGAGTGAAAGAAACTGATTTCATTTAAACGAAATTTTGTAAATAGGCAAAGGTAATTTATTTTTTCTAGATGTACACAGAGATGCCTCAACTATAGACAAAAGCAAGTAGTATTCTAAAGGTCAAAATAGTGTTTTACCCTTGGTGGGGTATGAAAAAGATTATTACTATGAGGAGTGTTATGGGCTGAGTTGTATCCCAAACCCAAATTCACATGTCCTTACCCTCAGAGCCTCAGAATGGTACCTTATTTATTTATTTACGGGGAAGGGAAGGGAGGGAGAAAGAGACGGAAGACCTGGCCTGCAATCCAGGCATGTGCCTTGACCAAAAGTTGAACTGGCGACCTTGTGCTTTGCGGGATGATGCCCAGTGCACTGAGCCACACCAGTCAGGAAAGAATGGTACCATATTTAGAGCTAGGTCTATAAGAGCTGATTAAGTTAAAATTAGGTCATTAATATAGGCCTTCATGCCGTCTGACTAGTGTCCTTATTAGAAGAGATTAGGACACAGACACACACAGAAGGAAGACCATGTGAAGACACAGGGAGAAGATGTCCATCTACAAGCCAAGGAGAGAGATCTGCCAACACCTTGATCTCAGACTTCTGGCATCCAGAATTGTGAGATAATATATTTCTGTTGTTTTAGCCACCCAGGCTGTGGTACTTTGTTATAGCAGCTCAAGTGGACTCATACAAGGGGATATTTGGGAGGACTTCTGGATGTTTCCAATTTTCTATTTCTTGACTAAGATGATAATTGCACAGTCATTTGCTTTACCCTAAATTGTTAGGTTGTATATTTGTTTTATTTACCTTCCTGTACATGTATTATATTTCACAATAAAACAGCAACATGAAAAAGAATGGCCTGGCCTGGGCAGGGAAAAAACTTGTTCTTATTGGATCCTCACACCAATCCTGTGGTAAAGACCTGGAAAGGACTCTTTCCTTTTGTAAACAGCTTTACTGAGATATAATTAACATATCATACAATTCAGCCATTTAAACTGTACAATTAAATGATTTTTAGTGAATGTACAGTGTTGTGCAACCTATGGTCTAAAATTGACCATAGTCAATTTTAGAATATTTTCATCACCTCAAAAAAACCCTTTTTCCCTTATTCCCTATCATCCCCCATCCATGCCAGCCCTGGAAACCAGTAATCAAATTTCTGTGTCTATAGCCCTATATGTTCTGGACATTTCATATAAATTGAATCATATATCATGTGGTCTTTTATGTCTGACCTCTTTCATTTGTCATGTTTTTAGGTTCATCCATGTTGCATTATTTATCAGCCCTTTATTCCCTTTTATGACTGTATAGGTAGACCACATCATGTTTATCCCACTAATCAGTTGATGGACATTTGGGCTGTTTCTACATTTTTGGCTATTATCAATAATGCTACTATGAATATCTGTGGACAAGTTTTTATGCAGATACATGTTTTCATTTCTCTTGCATATATACCTAGAAATGGAATTCCTGAGCTTTATGGTAACTCTGTTTTTATATTGTTGAGAAAACACCAAAATGTTTTCCACCATGGCTGCACCATGTTACATTCTCATCATCAGTGAATAAGGGTTCCCATTTCTCCACATCCTTGTCAACATTTCTTTTTCTCTGCCTTCTTAATGATAGGTCTCCTACTTGGTGGGAACTGGTATCTCTTTGTGGGTTTGTTCTGCATTTCCAAATGATGTTGGACAACTTTTCATGTGCTTATTGGCAAAAATTGCTAACTCCATTTTCCCAGTGAAGACATCAAGCCTCATAGAGGTTAAGTGACTCATCCCATGCCATTCAGTCCAAGGCTCCTTTTTCCTTCCAATGCACCCCTGACATCTCAATGGAAGGCAGGATCCTCCCAGCAGGTGGGCATGAAGTTCAGCGTTGGTTTCTCTTAGGAGCCCGCCCTGGCCCCATCTTGAGACTTTTGGGTTTCCTGGATCAGTTTCTGTCGCTGCCACCAAACCCCCGAAATCTTATTGTGAAATCTTCAGATGCTGGCATCACTTTACAGTATCTACCCTCTGCCCGTTCCATGTAAAGTGTTCTTCTTGATGCCTAAGACTTTTCTATGGAAGGGCTCTTAACTTTACCCAAACTGGATTTGTGAACATCCTGGCTTAGCAAACAGAGAATCTCAGAATGTCAGGACTGGCAGGGTCCCATGAGAGCATGAAGTCCAAACCCTTATCATTCAGAGGGGGGAGCAGGTTCCTAGAAGCAGGTTGCTGTCTGAAGTATCAGAGAACGTTAGTGGTGGAGTTGTGGACAGGGCAGAACTCTTTCTGCTGTGTACATGATGGAAAAAATAGAACCTTCTTTCCTTTACATTCTTCTCAAGCAAGGGAGCATAAAACAGTACTGTATTAAGGGGTAAGGGCAAAATGCCTGCTGGCTGCTGCTCCACATAGATCGAAGCCAGAGCTCTGTGTTGGTGGGCAAAGAGGGTGCAGCCACTGAAAGCTGTATTTGACTGCATTAGCAGGTGCCCTAATCTGGTAGAGCAAGGCCTTCTGCCCTGATGACAGGTTAACCATAGTCACTTGAGAAAGGTAAAGATAAATGGATTTCTCCTAGACCCTTTGACCTCTGCAAACCAGGTGAAAACTATACTTAGCCCTAGTGGAGTTGCTGAAGAAGGGAGGGAATAATAAGTCTTTTCTTTTTCAGTTTTACAATCTTTGACCTTCAGCCAGTCCACTTGTTTCCTCAAACCCACATTTGCACTGAGGCCAGTGGGAGTTGAAAGCCCAGTATCTGCTGTGACTCCCCACCCCCGACTGGTAATGTTCATGTTCTCCTTAGAGCAGGGGTGTCAAACTCATTTTCACCAGGGGCCACATCAGCCTCAAGGTTGCCTTCAAAGGGCCAAATGTAAGCTTAGGACTATATACATGTAACTACTCCTTAACAGTTAAGCGAGAGCTTGGCGCAGCCACCAGGTAGAAACAAGATGCTGTGCCAGACAAAACAAGGTGGAGGGCTGGATTTGGCCCGTGGGCCTTGTGTTTGCCACCTGTGGCTTAGAGGATTAGGCCACTGGGGCTAAGCTCCACGCTTCAGTTCCCAGTCCAACAAAGGTCATTTCTCTTTCTAGAATATCAGCGCTACAAGAAGGCCTGTGGTACTGAGGAAGTACCTTGAGCTAGGAGACAGAAGCCTGGATTCTACCCTCAGGTTCTCCACTAACTATGCCATTATGGGCACACACTTTTCTGATCCTCAGTTTCCTCATGTATAAGATGGAGTTAAGAAGAGCACTATCATACCTTCCTCACCAGAGCATTATGAAGATAAAATCAGATCATGTCTCTTGACATATTTTTAAAGTCTTGAAGGGACAGATAACCAATTCATATCCCAAATATAAAAAGAGCTCCTTATGGTGATAGACAAAAGATAAGTTTTACAATTAAAATTGGAAAAAGTTAGGAAAATAAAGTACACAAAAATAAGGAATACAAACAATCATTAAATATTAAATATATAAAAATATTGCCCTGGCTGGTGTGGCTCAGTGGATTGAGTGCCGGCCTGCAAACAGAAAAGTCACCAGTTCCATTCCCAGTCAGGAAGGACACATGCCTGGGTTTCAGGCCGGGTCCCTGGTTGGGGCTGTGGGAGAGGAAACTGATCAGTGTATCTCTTGCACATCTATGTTTCCCTCCCTCTCTTTCTCCCTTCCTTCCCTTCTCTCTAAAAATAAATAAATACAATCTTTAAAAATAAATATATGAAAATCTTGAACCTAATAAAAATGCAATATATTTTAGCTTATTGGGTGACAAAAGTTAAAAAGAATGATAATACTTGGTGTTACTAAACATATAAGAGATTAAAGTAACATAGCATGTCTGGAGGGCAATTAAGCAAAGTGGATACAATTTTTCAAAAGGTGCATATATGTTACTCTGGATATACCATAAGAAGGCAACTGAGATACATGCAAAAATGTAAGTGCACACCATCATATTATTCTTTTAAACATTTTAATAATTCAGATTGTGATTTTTTAATTAAGAGCAGCTGTCCATGGTGCTTTAAAAAATATAACCAATTCAAAAATACATGGTTGTATTAAGGTAAAAAAATTTCTAATTGCTCTTCTGACCAGTTATCTAACTCAAAAATTTCATAAAATTGACAACTTTCCCATTTGTATTCAGAAATTTCTGTATCCAGAAATACTCAAATTACATATTAAATATATTTAAGTGGCAGAAACTGATACCATATTAGGAAGTGAATACATTTGTACTATGTCCTAAAGATGTAAAACCTACATTTGCAAAGGAAAAGTCTACACAGGTTTAACACTACACATTTTTAAACCTAGTACACATACCTGCTTTTCATATTATTTTTACACTTTTTTAAAGCATTTAAAGATAAAATTTTTAATCTTATCTTCCCCTTTACAAACTAATATGTAATAGGCACTGTTTTTGTTTTGTTTTGTTTTATGATTTGGTGCAAAGTTTAAGATTTGTTTTTTTTTAATTTTATTGTTCAATTACAGTTGTCTGCATCTTCTCCCCACCCCTCCACCCCACCCCAGCAAAACCCACCTCCCTCCCCTGCCTCCACCCTCCCCCTTGGTTTTGTCTATGCTTTTTGTATATATGGAATATTTTACAATACATTCTTTTCTTTTTTTAATTGTTGTTCAAGTACACTTGTCTCCATTTTCACCCCATCATGCCCTTTTGCCCCACCCATCCTCACCTCCCACCCTCAAACCCATCCCCTTTGGCTTTGTCCATGTGTCCTTTATACATGTTCCTTGATGCCCCCCCACATTATCCCCTATTATCTCTCTCTTCCCTCCTCTGTGGTTACTGTCAGATTGTTCTTTATTTCAATGTCTCTGGTTGTATTTTGCTTGCTTGTTTGTTTTGTTGATTAGGTTCCACTTCTAGGTGAGATCATATGGTATTTCTCTTTCACTGTCTGGCTTATTTCACTTAGCATAATGCTATCCAGTTCCATCCATGCCGTTGCACAGGGTAGGAGCTCCTTCTTTTTTTCTGCTGTGTAGTGTTCCATTGTGCAAATGTACCACGGTTTTTTGATCCATTGATTTAGTGATGGGTACTTAAGTTGCTTTCAGCACATGGCTATTGTGAATACAATACATTTTTAAAAGAAAATGCATTATAAATTAAAAATAATTGAATAAGGATGATTGTCATGGCCTTGCTTATAATGGAAAAAATGTTTAGAAGAATTTTTGTGTGGTACATTGCTATAATAATGTCCTCAATGAATTGTTCCTCTCTTTTTCCATCCTCCTTTACAATGTAACATTGCTGCTGCTTGTATCATGAGGTAGAGTGGGTTTTCTCATTAATTTGACTCTGGACTAGGCTTGTGACTTGCTTAAGCCAACACAATGCATCAACAATGATACTGTGTGACTTCCAAGGCTAGTCCTTAAGAAGCCTTGAAGTTTCCATTTCTATCCTCTTGTAATCCTCAGACCACTATGCTATCTTCCAATTCTGGAAGATAAGAAATTTGTGCAGTCAAGGGTTAACCCAGAAGACTGCAAAAGCTCCAAGCTCCAAAGAAAGGGTAGCCTCCTGTTGGCTCCTTGGAGACAACCTCTGAGTCCTTGGAATGTACTGCCTGAGAGTGTGAGTGCTTCTGTGTGCCTGAGGCTTTGGGCCACATGTCAGTTTGACCTCTGGGGAACTAATGTCTGAGTAGCTGAGGTCAGTCATGTGCTGCTACATGCCTCCTGACCTGACCCCAATAAAGACCTGAAACACTAAGGCTTTGTGAGCTTCCCTGGTTTGCAATACTTCGCATGTGTTTTCATACATTATTGCAGGGAAAATGAAGTGTATTCCCATGAGATTCCACCAGGAGATACCTGGCAGCTTATAACTGGTTTCTGTTGGACATTTTCCCATGTGTCTTTTTCCTTTTGCTGATTTTGGTCAACATTCTCACAACAAACCATAATCAGGAATATAACAGCTTTTCTGAGTCCTGTGAGTCTTTCTAGTGAGTTGTCAAGCCTGAGGGTGGTCTCTGGGACCTCTGACACAGAGGCTGCATGGAGAAGAAGTGAGGAGCCCCAGGCAACAGGCAGCACTAACAGGTGGTTGAGGAAGAACATCTGGGGCCTTTGAGCCCCAGTCAAGCTGTTGGATGTCTGCAGCTACAGAAGTGAGCCTAGGAGAACCCAGCAGAAAGACTGCCAGACTACCTGCAAACTCAAGACTCAGATTTGGGTGATTCATTAATACCCATAGGTAGCTGAAATAGTAAATGATCAAAAATAGGCACACAGTTAAAGACATTATATCTATACATTGAAATACTAAGATATCCTTTGAAATGATGATCTAGATTCTGTACATAGAGTGGTGGGCAAAAGTAAGTTTATAGTTGTTTGTGTGAAAAAGACATGCTTAATAATAAATAATATGCTCAATATGCATGATTATGCTTAATAATAAATAATAATACAAGAATAAACTTCATGTTTGCATACTCACAACTGTAAACCTACTTTTGCCCACTCCTGTATTAACATGGGACTGTGTTCACTATGTTTTTCAAGTAATGAAACATTATAAATAAATACATATAATATAATCCCATTTTGAAAAAAATATATGCATTTATATCTAAATGTATAATTAAGATGAGCCATATGCAGTTGTTGATATTCAACCATTTTTGATCTATCAAAACAACAATTTCCTGTGATTTAACTAACGCATATTTAGAATCAAGGCAGGAAGGCCCCACAGCAAAGTATTAACTGTGGCTGTATTTGGGTGGTGAGTATAGACCCTATTTTATTATTGTTTTTTGGTTCACCTTTATTTTCTAAATCTTGTACATCAAACATGTATTTCTTATTATAATATTAGGGAAAAACAAAATGAAACTCTTCTTTACATAAAAAACTAAAGAAACATGTGAGCAGTATGACTAGGTGAGGAAACTGAGCTGGGGTGGAAGAAGTGCTGAGTTGAGGCCTAGGGCTGGGTGTCCCATTAGCCTGGAATTCAGATTTGCTGTCTGTGACTCAGGTCAAGTTCACAAAAGTTTAGGGCATGGGAAAAGGAGGCCAAGTGCAGAGGCTTCTTCTAAATTGGGTGGCTGGCTGTGGCGCTGGGCCCACACTTTGGGATGACTTCCCAGAGCCTTGTTAATCATTGCCTTTTATCCCCAGTGGCACTGTCAGCTTTAATCCTCAGGCAATGATCAAGGGGAGAGAGCCAGCCTGCCCCTTAGGTGGCTTGGGCAAGTGTAGGATGAGCAGCCTCTCTTTGAACTGAAACATTTCTGGGGCAGGGGATGGGGTGTCTTAGCTCTGTAGGGAGCCTTGGAGATCATCTGGTACCATCCCTGCAGGATGTACAACTCTCCCCAGCAGAAACCCTCTTCACCCTACGCCCAACTCCCCGCCAAATTCCCCACCCTCTGCCTGTCCAACCACAGGCCTATGATGATGGAGAGGGGGCTCGCTATTCTCAGAGACACCCACTGCATCTGGCAGTGATCAATACAAAATCCATTCTTACTGGGAATCCCAAATCAGCTCAACTCTCCCTCTGTCGGAATCCCCTCTTCACTTTGGGCACATCAGCCTCTCCTTCCAGCAGGTGCACAGCCCTTAGCAGCAATTGTTTTTTCTAAGTGGAATACCATCCTCAAAAAATTTACAAATCTTTATTGGCCTCAGGGTATATTCCAGGCATGGGACTTGGTGTTATGATGTATATATGCCATTTCTTTTAATTTTCTAAACAACCCAGTGAATGAGGTATTAATGTGTGTATTTTACAAATGGAGAAACTAAGGCCCAGGGAACAAGAATGCCCAAAGTAACATACTAGGAAGTGGCAGAGCTAGGGTTTGACCCTGATCTGTCCATTCAAACCACTATATTATATAGCTTCTTCCATTTCATTCATTGATACGTGGCTTCATTTGAGAAGGAATTTGAGACAGCTTAGAATGTCAATAATTAGATAAAATAGAAATAGAAAGCAGGTCTAGAGAAAATGCAAAGAACAGTAGCAAATCAAAACAAGGTAAAGAAATGTATAAATATGCATAACATCAGGGCTATAATTGACAGTAAGGGTTGTCTGAACTGCCAGGCTACCAACATGACAAGGGAAAGGCAATTATTCTTCTAATTCTCGTTACTGGTAAGAAGTTGTTTAGAGAAAAATATAGCTGGCAAAGAATTCTAAAAGCAATTTATGAAGACTGTTGATGATACTGTCAACTGTTACCATTTGACACCTTCCATTAAACCCACTTTTGGGTTCTGATGTCAATGATGGGGAAGCTTAACTGTACCTTTATCTGTGTGTCCAAGATACCTGTATCTACATCTAATGAGTACCTGTATCTTGTGTCTTTATCTGTACCTTTATCTGTGTCTCCACTTGTACCTGTATCTAAATCTCTATCTGTACCTGTATATACATCTATCTCTGTACCTGAATCTGTATTTATCTGTACCTGAATGTGCCTGCACCTGTATTTTTGTCTATATCTAAGAATATATACATATATCTTTGTACCCATGTCTGGGTTTTTATAAGTATCTGCATTTGTGTCTCTATCTTTACCTTTATTTGTGTCTGTATCTGTACATGTTTCTGTGTCTCCATCTTTGCCTGTATCTATTTCTCTATCTTTCCAAGTATCTGTATTTTTATCTTTACCTGTATCTGTCTTTTTCTGTGTGTGTGTGTATTTCTCACTGTGCCTGTGTCTCAATGTGTACCTGTATTGTGTCTCTATCTATACTTGTATCTGCCCATCTGTTTCTCTATCTGTGTCTCTATCTTTAATTGTATTGTGTCTCTATCTGCCCCTGTATCTGGGTATCTATGTGTACTTGCATCTTTATTTCCATCAGTATCTGTATCTGGGTTTATGTTTACTTCTATTTGGACTATACATGTACTTGTATCTCTGTCTCTAATTGTAGCTGTATCTGTGTTTCTATCTGTACAGGTAGAGGTACCTATATCCCTGTTTCAATATGTACCTATCTGGGTCTATAGAAATACTGGTATTTGTTTCTCTAAGTGTACTTTTATCTGATTCTCCATTGTACCAGTATCAGTGCTACCTTCTGTACCTGTAGTTGTGTCTCTATATGCAATAGTGTCCATGTCCCTATCTGTACATATATTTATCTCTATTTTATCTGAATCTCTATTTGTAATGTAATAGCTCTATCTGTATCTGTTGCTGTATCCATATCTGCAGCTATATTCGTGTTTTTATTGTACCAGTGTCTTTCTCGTACAGGTAATTGTATCTCGGTCTCTATCTGTGATAGTAAATGTGTCTCTATTTGGACCACTGTCTGTGTCTCTACCTGCACCTGTATTTGTGTCTCTATCTGAATCTGAACCTGTGTCTTTATTTGGATATGTATCTGTATCTTTATCTGTACTGTATCTGTGTTTCTATTTTTACCCATATCTGTTCCTTATCTGTACCTGCATTTTTATCTCTATAATTATGTGCATCTGCCTCTATCTGCACTAGTAATTGTGTCTCTATCAATACTTATATTTCTGTCTATATGTGTACATGTATCTGTGTTTCTAATTGTATCTGCTTCTGTATCTCTATCTGTGTTTATATCTGTCTTTTAATCTGGACCTGTAATCTATGTCTGCATAAGTACCTGTCACTCTGTCAGTATTACAATGTATATTAGAATCTCTACAAGTACCTGTTCAAGTCTCAATATGTTCCTGTATCTAGTTCTTACCTATACCTGCACCTTGATCTCTGTCTGTACCTATGTCTGTTACTCTATAATTATGTTTATCCATGTCTCTATCTGTTATTGTATTTATATCTTTATACATATCTTTATGTGTACCAGGCTATGTCTCTCTTTGTACCCCTATCCTTTTATTTCTCTACACCTGTATCTGCTTCTTTATCTATGCCTTAATCTGAGTTCTATAAGAACTTGTATCTGTGTCTCTATTTGTACTTCCATGTGTGTCTGTTTCTATATAACTGTGTCAGTGTCTCTATCTACACCTGTGTCTCTATCTCTATCTATAGTTGTGTCTGGCTCTCTATGTGTACATGAACCTGTGTCTTTATTAGTACCTGATATTTGTGTTTGTACATGGATCTGTGTCTCTACCTGTATTTGTACTTCTATCTTTATCTATATCTCTATGTGTATCTGTCAGTATCTGTCTATTACTGTATTTGGTTCTCAGTCTACCTATTTCTAGTTTTCTGCGTGTATCTGTATTGGTGTCTCTATTCATACATGTGTCTGGTCTCTTATGTGAACCTTTATCTATGTGTCTATCTGCACCTATGTATAGATCTTTACCTGTTTCTATATGTGTGTCTCTCTGTGTAACTCTTTTTTTTTAAGCCTCACCCAAAGGCATTTTTCATTGCTTTTAGAGAGAGGGGAAGGAAGGGGGATGGAGAGAGAGAGAGGAGATAGATAGATAGATAGATAGATAGATAGATAGAGACATTGATATGAGAGAAAAACATTGATGTGAGAGAGAAACATCAATTGGTTGCCTTCTTATATGTGCCGTGACCAGGAATCGAACCCACGGCCTTTCAGTCTATAGGTCAACAGTCCAACCAACTGAGCCACACTGGTCAGGGCTATATGTAACTCTAGGACTCACTTTGTACCTCTATCTGGTTGTGTACCTGTACCTGTTTCTGGATCTCTAATCCTGTCTCCATCTTAACTGGTGTCTATTTTTATCTGTATCTGTATCTGTGTTTCTATCTTTATTTGTATCTATGTCTCTCTCTGCATTGTATCAGCATTTCTCTATATACCTGTATCTGTGTCTTTATCTGTACCTATATCTGCATCTCTATAAGTATCTTTGTTTGTGTCTCCATCTGTACCTGTTTCTGCATCTCCATCTTTACCTGTATCCATTTTTCTGTTTGTACCTATATCTGTATCTCTATAAGTATCTGTATCTTTGTCTTTATATGAACCTTTATCTGGTTTTCTGTAAGTATCTCTATGTTTGTCTCTATTATCTACCCATGTCTGTATCTGTACCTCTATCTATTTCTCTATCTGTACCTCTGTTAGATATCTATTAGTATCTGTGTCTGTGCTACTATCTGTACTTCTTGTTATACCTATGTCTCTCTGTGTATGTGTTCCTGTATATGGGTGTCTATCTGTAACCATATCTCTTTGTGTACTTGTATCTGTGTCTCTATATGAAGGGGGACCCCCAAAACCCTGGAATTTATTTATAAAAAATTGTGTATTTATTCTTACATGTTTAAACTTCAGTCACCTCAAAGTACTCTCCATCTGATGCAATACACCTAACAAGACTTTCTTTTCCACTGCTCAAAACAGTTTTTGAATTCATTGATTATGATGCTTTTTAGTGTTTCTGCTGTTTTTTGTTTTACGTGTTCCACATTGGCAAAATGTTTCCCTTTGAGGACTTGTTTCATCTGGGGAAACAAACAAAAAAAATTCTCAGGGCAAGATCTGGTGAATAAAGAAGGTGGGGCATGGGGGTCATGCCATTTTTGGTCAAAATCTACTGAACACTCAGCACAGTGTGGGCAGGTGCACTCGTAAATCACCTATCACATTGAAAGAGGCTTCAAAAAAATTCACTGAAGCTAAACACAGCCTCTCACAACAACGCCAGCTGGTACACAGATACAGATGGGTTCCTGGAACACTCACCTAGCAGGGGGAGCCTGTATTACAAGGAGCCTTCCCTCTAGAGGATAATTCTGGGGGGGGGGGGTTGGGTCCCCTGGTATATACCTATATCTGTTTGTCTATCTATACCTGTACCTGTATCTGGGTCTTATCTGTATCTGTATCTGTGTCAAGAAAACTTAAAAATGCTCTGACACTTGCAAGAAAGATTATAAAACCTGCTTGTTACCTCTGCTGCTAGTTCCATCATTGTTTCTCATTTTATTAGTTTACTGAGACTGATGTGCAAAATCACCACAAACTGAGTGGCTTAAACAAATTAAAATATTGTCCTAATTTTCTCATAGTTAAAAATCTGGGGTCCGGAATTAAGCAGGGATAGGTCCTCCTGGAACTTGTTATGGAGAATCTGTTCCATGCCTCTCTCCTAGTTTCTAGTGGATTACTGGAAATATTTGGCATTCCTCTGTTTGCCTTTGTTCCTCTGTTTGCCTTTGTTTTCCTCTGTTCACTCTGATGTTTGCCTTTATCTTCACATGGTGTTCTCCCTGTGTGGGTGCCTTTATGTCCAAATTTCCCCTTTTTATAAGGATGTTAATTACATTACTTTAGAGCTCACCCTAATGACCTCATCTCAACCAATGGCATCTGTATTGAACAAATTTCCAAATAAGGTCACATGTTGGAGTCTGGGGGTTAAGACTTCATATGATTTTTCGGGTGAACACAATTCAACATATGACAATCATCCAACTCCTTCATTTCACTGCAAAGTTCATACCATCCCAAGGTCCTTGATTCCATCCTTTAGGCTGGCTCTTCTCTGGGCTCTCATTTGGGCCGGAGACAGCTAGTTGAGAAGGCCACTGCCATTATTTAAGGCAACCAGGGAAACCCAAAGGAAGGTCTGTGGGGCAAGGATCTGGGAAAAGGTTGTATTTCTGTACAGCGGTGTTCAACCTTGGGGAAGTGATGTCTCCTCAGACCTAGAAATAGAACTTGTGAAGAGAGTTAGTCTGGTTGGGTTACATGATGCTGCAAAAAAAAAAAAAAAAAAAATGACCCCACAATCTTAGTGCTTAACTCAGCAAAGATTTATTTCTTTTTCAGTACTTTATTGATTTTCCTATTACAGTTATTCCAATTTTACCCCTTTACCCTTCTCCATCCAGCTCCCCACTCACTCCCTCAGGCAATCCTCACACCATTGTCCATGCCCATGGGTCATTCATATATGTTCTTTGGCTACTCCATCCCCTATGTTGTACTTTACATCCTCATGACTATTATGTAACTACCAATTTGCACTTCTTAATTCCTAATTTTTTTGCCCATCCCCCAACTCCCCTTTCATCTGGTAACCATCAAAATGTTTTCCGTATCTATGATTCTGTTTCTGTTCTGCTTGTTTATTTTGTTTGTCTTTTTTAGATTCAGTTGTTGATAGTTATGTGTTTATTGCCATTAAAAATATTTTATTTATCTATTTTTAGAGGGGAAGGGAGGGAGAAAGAGAGGGAGAGAAACATCAATGTTTGGTTGCCCCTCGCACACTCCAGACTGGGGAAACTGGCCTGCAACCCAGGCATGTACCCTGACTGGGAATTGAACCAGGGACCCTTTGGTTTGCAGGCCAGCACTCAATCCACTGAGCCACACCAGCCAGGGTTATTGACATTTTATTATTCATACTTTGATCTTCTTTTTCTTAAAGTAGACCTTTAACATTTCATATAATATTGGTTTGGTAGTAATGAACTTCTTTAGCTTTTTCTTGTCTGGGAAGCTCTTTATCTGTCCTTTGATTCTAAATGATACCTTTGCTGGGTAGACTAATCTAGGTTGTAGGTCCTTGCTTTTCATCACTTTAAACATTTCTTACCAATCCCTTCTGGCCTGCAAAGTTCCTTTTGAGAAATCAGCTGACAGTCTTATGGAGCTCCCTTGTAGGTAACTAACTGCTTTTCTCTTGCTGCTTTTAAGATTCTCTCTTTGTCTTTAACCTTTGGCATTTTAATTATGATGTGTCTTGGGGTGGGTCTCTTTGGGTTCATCTTGTTTGGGACTCTCTGTGCTTCCTAGACTGTATGTCTACTTCCTTCACCAAGTTAGTGAATTTTTCTGTCATTACTTTTTCAAATAGGTTTCCAATTTTTTGTTCTCTCTCTTCTTCCAGTACCCCCATTATGCAAATGTTGGTACACTTGAAGTTGTCCCAGAGACTCCTTACACTATTCTCATGTTTTTGGATTCTTTTATCTTCTTGCTGTTCTGATTGGTTGTTTTTTGCTTTCTTACATTTCAAATAGCTGATTTGATTCTTGGCTTCATCCACTCTTCTGTTAATTCTCTGTAAATTGTTCTTTATTTCAATTAGTATATCCTTCAGTTCTGACTGGATTGTTTTTATGCTGTTGAGGTCAAGTTCCTTGAGCATCCTTATAACCAGTGTTCTGAACTCTGTATCTAGTAGATAGCTTGTCTCCAGTTTTCTTAGTTCTTTTTCTGGAATTTGGTCCTGTTCTTTCATTTGGGCCATGTTTCTTTGTGTCCTAATTTTGGCAACCTCCCTGTGTTTGTTTCTATGTGTTAGGTGGAGCTGCTACATCTCTGAGGCTTTGAAGAGTGGCCTAATGTAGTAGGTGTCAGGCAGGATCCAGTGGTACAGTCTCCCCTATCACTCAAACTGGGTACTTAAAGTATTCCCACTGTGTAAGCTGTGTATACCCTGCTGCTATAGTTGAGCTTTGATTGCTGTTGACACATGCAAGATCAGCCACCCCCTGTGTTCTATCTGGGGTCACATAGCATAAGCTACAAAGTGATCTGCAGATGGCTGCTACTTGTGCTAAGCTTCAAGGTGCCCCATTGAAGCCAAGCTGTGAACCAAGGCCAGCTGCTACTAGTGCCAGGCTTGGGGCAACTTAGCAAGAGGTATGGGGTTTGCTGAAGCCAGATGCTGCTTATTTGAGAGAATTTAGGAAAATCTGAAGCATGAGCCAAGACAAGCCACTCATATGGAAAAGCCACAGGAAACAGCTTGGGTGGGCCCAAAAGTTGGGTAGAGCAGGGCCTTAGGGAATAACCAGGGTGGGACAAACCTTGTGAGCCAGGTTGATGGAATCTCACATATGGTGCCCAACTGCTGGGTGTGTGCCTCTGTGGAGGGAGGGCTCAGAAAAGGGAGAGAGGCCTCTGCCAGCCTTTCTGGCTGGGAGAGAGCTGCCTCCCATCTCTTGCCCTGATGCTAGTCAATTCAGTTCCTCTCCATATGTCTCTGATGCCTTCAATCTGTTGCCTCAGCACTGGAGCTCAGAGAGAGAGTGAGTCCAAGTAAGTCTGTATGTTGGCCCTTTAAGAAGAACTGCCTGGTAGTCCAGAAGTTTCCGTTTTCTACTGCCTTAATCCCTGCTGGCTTTTATAGCCTGAATATATGGTGACTTCTCTTCCTGGCACTGGAACCCTGGGCTGTGGGGATTGGTGTAGAACTGGAACCCTTCACTCCTGAGATATCCCTCCCAACATTTACCTGCAACACTTGGTGTGGAACCGACCTGTTCTTCATCTCTGCCCCTCCTACCAGTCTCGATGTGATTTCTTCTTTAATTGCATAGTTGTAGGACACTCATTCAACTTGATTTTTCATGGTTCTAAATGATGGTTGTTCTATAGTTTAGTTGTAATTTTGATGTGGTTGTGCAAGGAGGCAAGCTGTGTTTACCTATGCTGCCATCTTGATGATTTTACCAGGGTTTATTTCTCATTTATGCAATATGTCAATTTCAGGTTAGTTGGAGTATTCATATCATCCTCACTCAGAGCCCAGGCTGAAGGAAGCTCTATTCTCATGATTACTGCCTTTAAATGTTTTTTTTTTCTCTCAGAAGTGAGATACCATACTTTTTTTCATACACCATCGACCAGAGCAGGTCACATGGTCACACCTAATGTCAAGGGATCAGGAAAGTTCAATTCTACCATATGCAATTCAATTCTACCATATGCCTGGAAAAAGAATTGGGAATATTTGGAGAACAGCAGACCTTAGGAAGCCTGGGGGTGGGGGGCTTCTGCCACTTTTTCTTCTGTGTCTCTTTGTGAGGGTAACTGTATCCTGGTTATCCAAGGCAACTTATATATACTGCTCCAGTTTAAATATTAATGGTCCTCTTTTCCAGTCTTAAAAACATCCCTGTTTCGATACAGGTTCTACAGCCTCCGTCTTCTTTGGTGGTAAGAGATAAAGACAATTTGTGTCTCCCATCCAAGTACTAACCAGCCCCAACCCTGCTTAGCTTCCGAGATCAGACGAGATCGACGTGTTCAGGGTGGTATCATTTAGAATGAAAGGGCAGATAAAGTGCTTCTCAGATAAGGTCAAGTTAAAGGAGTTCATCATCACCAAGCCCTTATTATATGAAATGTTAAAGGGACTTATCTAAGAAAAAGAAGGTAAAAAATATGAACAGTAAAAATGATAGCAAACTCAGTTATAAACAACCACACCTAAAACCAAAACAAAAGAAAACTAAGCAAACAACTAGAACAGAAACAGAACCACAGAAATGGAGATCACATGGAGGGTTATCAATAGGGGAGTGGGGGGGGGGAGAGGGGGAAAAGATACAGAGAATAAATAGCATAAATGATAGGTGGAAAATAGACAGGGGGAGGGTAAGAATAGTGTAGGAAATGTAGAAGCCAAAGAACTTATAAGTATGACCTATGGACATGAACTATAGGGGGGGAATGTGGGAGGGATGGGGTGGGCAGGATGGAGTGGAGTGAATGGGGGGGAATGGGACAACTGTAATAGCATAATCAATAAATATATCAAAAAAAAAAAAGACAGTTTGTGTGCAGAGAAGTTGATGCTATTAGGAAGGGAGACACCTGGTGGACCAGATGCAAAAGTGATAAAGCCATTTCTGATTACATATTATTCTCCATGTGTCTTTACTTTTCATTACCATTCAGCCCTCAAGTGAATCTTCTTTAGATATCTAATGTGGTCTCAGTTGTGTTCTGGGTGAAGAAAAGGACATGTGTTCAGGGAACAGAAGGAAAGCACTGTTGTTCAAAGGCTAGCACGGTGGTGGCAATGGTGATAAGCAAGTGGCTTCCATGGGAAGGCAAATTATCCATGTGAGTGTTAGGGGCCTGTGTTGCTTTCTCTTACACCCAGAAGTCTTCCAGTGATGACCATGGTGGCTCTGGAGTTTTATTTTATTTTTAAGGAAGACGGTACATTATCAAAGATATTTTGCAAGTAACACCCATTCATCTTCCATTTGATTTTCCCAGCTTTGTAAGAAGCCACTTCTATTCCAGAGCTGATAGGAATAGCCTCACCATATTGTGCCAAGATAGAGAATGGGAAAACTGCTCCCCATGGTCACTAGGAGGTTGTCCTTTTTCTCCTGAAACCTCCATGCTTTAGGGTCTTTGCACTTACTCTTCCTTTTGCCTGTAATGTTCTTCCTCTACTCTCCTCATGACTAGCTTCTCATCCTTTTGAACTTGGCTCTGACCCTTCTCACAGACATTGACTGTTATTATCTTCTCTCAGTAGATTACTCTATCCCTCCATTCTCTATCGTGGCACCCCATTAATTTCTTTCATGACAATTGTTATGGCTTTTGAGTAATTATTTCTTCGTTAATTTTTTATTTCCCCTCAAGACTACAAGCCCTATAAGGATAAGAACTATGCCTGTTTTACTCTTCATTGTATTCCACAGCCTAACACAGAGCTGGGTACTTAGTAGGCTCTGAACACATATTTTCTGAGTGAGTGAATAAATGAATGAATGAATAATTAAATAGATGAATGATTATATGCATTTGAATTTGATTTCTTATAATTTGCACAATTCCTGGTCCTGAACAACAATGTAGGAAGATGAAAAGGTCTTCCTGCACCACACAAAGACCCTGATGGAGATGAAGCAAGACCTGGACAGAATCTTCTACAGGGTCAAGATGCTGCAAGGGAAGCTGGCCAGGTGAGCACCCAGAGGCCTTCAGCCATGTCCTGGAGGCATCCTTCCTGGAGGATGACAATGAAGACCCCATCCCATCCAGCTCCATGACCACCATCACCACCTCGCCTTATGGAGCGAGGTTCTTGTGACACCAGTCACAAACTTTGGAGCACAGGCTCTTGTGACACCAGTCCAGACACCATCTCGCCTTATCTCAGACCTGACTTTGAGGACCTGTCCCACCTCCAACTTGACTCCACTGCCATCAATGGCCACAGCCAGATAGATGACAAGGAGATGCTAGGCAAGTACCCCTTTTCTCAGGTGCTCCAAAGGATTGCAGGGCTATCCAGGTGTCTGAGGTGGAATCAGGTAACCCTGCCTCCAGATGATCAGTTTTACTACCCTATTCTGCCATCCAGGTCACCTTGCGGGACAAGGCTTGTACCTAAGAGTGTGGAATTCCTGGGGGTCTGTCATTCCCACTCCTTCCTCACTGAAAGCATCTCTCTCCAGACCCTCTGCCAGGCCAGGGAATGAACAGCCAGCTGGAATCTTTGAGCTGGGCACAAGGAAGCTCTTCCAGAGCTAGGCATGAGGTCTGCTATGAAAAACACTTAAGGGTCCCAAAGACACAAGCCTGATGTCCCCTGTCTCAGCACCCCAGTCATGAACTCCTTGAGGAGGACAAGCACTACCATGTCTGAATTCACCCCACCCTACTCCTGCACCTACTAATTCTGGTCTCCCTGACCCTTCCTCCAATGAAAGTATTAAATAATTCCTTCAATCAGTACCTCAAGGAGGCTTCTGAAACAACTGTAGGAAGCTCAACACCATCCACTCAACCCCATGCATGATAAGGGCCACATTTATCTAAACAGAGGTGTGGATCCTGAGGGCCCTGAGGGCTTCTCCCAGGGCCTCCATGAAGCAAGCCAAGCCACCTTGGAAAACAGAAAATAACAGAATATTTTTGTACCCTGTGTTTACAGATACTATTGGGAAGTTACCAACAAAAAGTTTCCTTTACTAAAAAGAAAAAAGAAGAGAATACATTGTTTTTCCCAAATCTTTCTCACATGTGGACAACTCAGATAAGACTTGAAGCTTGAATTCTACCCACCACACAGAGGGCCTGTCTATTTTTAAAAAGGCTGCCTCAAACTAAAAAGCTTTTGCACAGCAAAGGAAATCATCAACAAAATAAAAAGACAACCCACAGAATGGGAGAACATATTTGCCGATACATGTGATAAGGGGTTAATATCTAAAATTTATGAAGTACTTACAAAACTCAATACCAAAAAAAAAAAAAACAATCTAATTAAAAAATAGGAAAAGGACCTGAATAGACAGTTCTCCAAAGAGGATTTACAGATGGCCAATTGACATATGAAAAGATGCTCAATGTCGCTAATCATCAGAGAAATGAAAATTAAAACCACAATGAGATATCATTTCACACCTGTCAAAATGGCTATAATCAATAAATCAACAAACAAGAAGTTCTGGTGAGGATGTGGAGAAAAGGGAACCCTTTTGCACTGTTGGTGGGAATGCAGATTGGCACAATCACTGTGGAAAGCAGAATGGAGATACCTCAAAAAATTGAAAAAGGATCTGCCTTTTGACCCAGCATTCCCACTTTTGGGAATATATCCAAAGGAACCCAAGACACTAATTCAAAAGAACATAAGCACCCCAAATCTCATTGCAGTGTTATTTACAATTGCCAAGATATGGAGGAAGACGAAGTGTCCATCAGTAAATGAGTGGATAAAACTATGGGACATTTACATAATGGAATACTACTCTGCCATAAAAAAGAAGAAAATTTTGCTCTTTGTGACAGTATGGACCTGGAGAACATTATGCTAAGTGAAATAATCCAGTCAGAGAAAGGCAAATACCATACAATTTCACCCATATGTGGAATCTAATAAGCAAACTGAACGAACAAGAAATACAGAGACAGATTCATAGATGGAGAGCAGATAACAGCTAGTTGGGGGTGGGGAGGGTTAGAGGTTGGAGGGATTGAGCAAAAAGGTAAAAGGACTCATGGACATGGACAACGGTGTGGTGATTTTTGGGGGGAGGGAGTATAAGGGGACTAAAAGGTAAAATAAAAAATACAATAAAGAGGACTTCTGGCCAAGATGGAGGTGTAGGTAGATACACTGTGCCTCCTCACACAAGCAAAAGAAGGACAACAATAATTTAAAAACAAAAAGCAACCACAACTGACAGAAAATTGAACTGTATGGAAGTTTGACAACCAAGCAGAAACATTCATCCAGACCAGTAGGAGGGGTGGAGATGGGCACCTGGGCAGAGAGGACTTGTGGCAAGGTGGTGGCTGGAGGACTGGGGCGGTCAAGGCAGCAGCTGGTGGACCCAGTTAGGCTTTGGATTGCAGACCAGGAGGCCCCAGATTTGCATGCAGATAAACCGGGAGGAGTAACTGTGGAGCAAGACAGACTGTGCAACCCAGAGTTCCAGTGCGGGGAAATAAAGCCTCAAACCTCTGACTGAAAACACCTGTGGGTGTTGAGGCGGCTGCAGGAGAAACTCCCAGCCTCACAGGAGAGTTCGTTGGAGAGACTCACAGGGTCCTAGAACTTACACAACCCACCCACCTGGAAATCAGCACCAGAAGGGCCCAATTTGCTTGTGGGTAACAAGGGAAGTAACTGAAAACTGGCAGAGTGGAGCAAGTGCCATTGTTCTCTCTCTGACCCCTCCCCCCCCACAGCGTCACAACGCAACAATGTGGGTTGCCCCACCCTGGTGAACACCTCAGGCTCTGCCCCTTACTACGCAACAGGCACGTGGAGACAAAAAACAAATAAATAAATGGCCCAAATGAAAGAACAGAGCAAAGCTCCAGAAAAAATACAACTAAGCAATGAAGAGATAGCCAGCCTATCAGATGCACAGTTCAAAACACTGGTAATCAGGATGCTCATAGAATTGGTTGAATATGGTTGCAAATTAGATGAAATAATGAAGGCTATGCTAAGTGAAATGAAGCAAAATATACAGGGAACCAACAGTGATGGGAAAGAAACTGGGACTCAAATCAACAGTGTGGACCAGAAGGAAGAAAGAAACATTCAACAGGAACAGAATGAAGAAACAGGAATTCAAAAAATGAGAAGAGGCTTAGGAACCTCCAGAACATCTTTAAAGGTTCCAACATCCAAACTATAGGGGTACCAGAAGGAGAAGAGGAAGAGCAAGCAATTGAAATCTGATTTGAACAAATCATGAGGGAGAACTTCCCCAATCTGGCAAGGGAAATAGACTTCCAGTAAGTCTAGGAAGCTCAGAGTCCCAAAGAAGTGGGACCCAAGGAAGCACACACCAAGGCACATCATAATTACATTAGCCAAGATTGAAGATAAAGAGAAAATATTAAAGGCAGCAAGAGAAAAGGAGACAGTTACCTACAAAGGAGTTTCCATTAGACTGTCAGCTGATTTCTCCAAAGAGACCTTACAGGCAAGAAGGGGCTGGAAAGAAGTATTCCAAGTCATGAAAGGTAAGGACCTACATCCAAGATTACTCTATCCAGCAAAGCTTTCATTTAGAATGGAAGGGAAGATAAAGTTCTTCTCAGATAAGGTCAAGTCAAAAGACTTCATCATCATCCAGCCCTTATTATATGAAATGTTAAAAGAATTTATCTAAGAAAAAAAGCTGATTAAAAATATGAACAGTAAAATGACAACAAACTCATAGTTATTAACAACTACACCTAAAACAAAAACAAAAACAAAAACAAAAACAAAAACAAACCAAGCAATCAACTAGAACAGGAACAGAACGACAGAAATGGAGATCACATGGAGGGTTATCAACAGAGGAGTGGGAGGAGAAGAGGGGGGGAAAGGTACAGAGAAAAAGTAGCATAAATCGTAGGTAGAAAATAGACAGGGGAAGGTTAAGAATAGTGTAGGAAATGTAGTAGCCAAAGAACTTATATGTATGACCCAGGACATGAACTAAAGTGGGGGAATGTGGGTGGGAGGTTATGTGCAGGGCGGAGGGGAATAAAGAGGGGGAAATGGGACAACTGTAATAGCGTAATCTATACAATATATTAAAAATATAATAAAGATTAAACATAAATAAAAAGTAAAAACTTAAAAAAGTTAAAAGCAAAGATTTCTGTTTGCTGTAAAACCTATTTAGTGAATGGTTTTTACATATGTGTGTGGATCAAGGAACCAGGATCCAGGGCCCTTTCCATTTATCCACCTTCCCAAAGTGCTCACACTTATAAAATAAAAGAAAAAAATGAGTGTTTCTCTTTGATTTTTGAGGGGATATAAAATAATTTACTGTAAATGGAAAAAAAAAAAAACATATAAGCTTAAACTGCCTAACAGTCCAAGATGGAAAACTCATGAGTCTAATTCCAGTGCTTTGATTCTCAGATGCTCTGTAGAATAATAACCCCTATAGTCACAATTTGCTTTCACAATCAGATTAGGTGGCACTTCTTCCAGGAAGTCTTTGGGCATTCCCACCTATGTTTCTTCCCTCATTCTCATATGGATTAGTTAGTTGTTCATTTGTTCATCCATCCATTTGCTACATGACAGGCACTGATCAAGGTACATATAGGCACAGACAGACATAATTCCCTGCCCTCATGGAGCTGATGTTCTAGTTGGGGAATATTGACAATATATAAGATAAAGAAGTGTATTTCATAGTCACTTAGAAGGCAGTAAGTGTTATAGATAAAAATAAAGAATGACCCTGGCTGTTATGGCTCAGTGGATTGAGCACTGGACTGCGAACCAAAGAATCGCCGGTTTGATTCCCAGTCAGGGCACGTGTCTGGGTTGTGGGCCAGGACCCCAGTAGGGGATGCATGAGAGGCAACCACACATTGATGTTTCTCTCCCTCTGTCTTCCTTCCCTTCCCCTCTGTCTATAGATAGATAGATAAATAAATAAATAAATAAATAAATAAATAAATAAAACCTCTTTAAAAAGAATGAAAAAGACCAGATGATGGAGGCGGTACTGTAATTTTGGACTGAGTGTGCCATGTGGCTGAGGGAATTGTTTTCCAGGGAGGGAGAACAGCATGTGCAAAGGCCTGGAGCAGAAGGGTGCTTGGTGTGTCTGAGGATCAGCAAGGAGGCCCATGGTCCTGGAATGGCATGAGTGAAGGTAGAGCTGGAGGGTTATGAGCTCATGGAGCAATTTCCTCCATTGTACCATGAAATGCTCCTATTGCAGTGCCTGCATACCTTAACATTATTGTTAGCATTATTAGTTGGATTCCCTGGGGAACAGAGTCAAAGGTGAAGTGTAGTATGCACTCAGAATCAACAACTGGGCAATAGATTGTGTACCCTTTTTACAAAGATGGCTGCAAAATGATTGGAAACAATAATACAATCTATCAGAATATCTTATTTTTATAAATATATATATCATATTTTATACTGTATAATCATAAAATTTATCTTGTAAGTACCCCAACACATGAATAAAAATTGAACATATATTGGGCCACAAAGAAATGTCAACATATTCTAAAATGTAAAAATAGAATTTTGCTTTCCGCAATAGCAGGCTAAGGTGTTTCCGTTCAATTCTTCAGCTGAGAAAAACTAGAAAAGCTAGGAAAAAAGTATTAAGATAATCTGTATGAGAGAATTAGGGGAATACCAAGGCAGGGAGAATTTATAAGACCAAGATAAGAAAGAGAAGGGAAGCCCAGAGAGCAGAAAATGACACTTGGCTCTTTTTCCCTAGAAGGGAAAGTGCCAATTTTTGAAAGCCACAGGAGAGATGATGACAAATTTTGTAAATTTGGGGCACTAGGGGGACAAAATTAGAGTTCAGGATCCACGAAAGAGGGGCCCTGGTAATTCCTTACCATCCCCAAGGTGTTAGACTTGGATCCCAAAGGGCTACATCCTAAGTGTAAGCATTAACCAGAACTAGATTAACCCTAAAAAAGACTGCAAATTGGTTTAAAATCATCTCAATCCCTACTTGGATTAGGCTGATCTTCTCCTAGCCTAGTTGTCTGCCAGAAACTAAATGGAGGTAAAATATATCACTAACCTAAGCTTCACAAAATATCATATCTTTAAATTTTTTATAAACAATATTTAGCACTTAGTAAAAAAGTTAACTAGTGATATAAGAAGACAAGATTTAATCCAATAATTTAAAGGAAAACATGGACAATAGAAACCAACAGTTTTTAAACAAAGATTTTATTTATTTACTCTTAGAGAGACTGAAAGGGAGGAAGACAGAGAGAGAAACATCAATGTGTGAGAGATACATCAATTGATTGGTTGGTTCACCCCCAACTGGCGACCTGGCCCACAACCCAGGCATGTGCCCCCACTGGGAACTGAACTGGTGACCTTTCCGTTCACAGGCCCGGGCTCAATCCACTGAGCCACACCAGCCAGTGCAGAAACCAAATCTTTATTCCAAGTTTTCTTATAGTTTTTTTTTTTAAGTTGTTATCATGGCTATGATTTATTACAGTGAAAGTATACAAAGCAAAATTAACAATAGAAAAAGGTGCATGAAGTCCAGAGAAAACCAGGCACAATCTTCTTAGAATACTCTTGAAACTTTTTTTTATAAATAAAAAAATTATTGTTATTCAATTACAGTTGTATGCTTTTTCTCCCCACCCCTCAACACCACCCCAGCCGAACTCACCTCCCTCCCCCACCTCAACCCTCCCCCTTGATTTTGTCCATGTGTCCTTTATAGCAGTTCCTGTAATCCCCTCTCCTCACTGTCCCCTCCACAAACCCCCTGCCTATTGTTAGATTGTTCTTAACTTCAACGTCTCTGGTTATATTTTGTTTCCTTTTTTTTTTTTCTATTTATTGTGTTCCAGTTAAAGGTGAGATCACATGGTATTTGTCCCTCACCGTCTGGCTTATTTCATTTAGCATAATGCTCTCCAGTTCCATCCATGCTGTTGCAAAGGGTATAAGCTCCGGCTAGCTCAGTCGTTAGAGCATGAGACTTTTAACCTCTTGAAATTTTTTTTAAAATCATGAATGAATATTGAATTTTTTCAAATGGTTCTTCTTCATCAATTTATGTGTTCATATGGTTTTTTCTTTAGTTTGTTAATGTGGTAATTACATTAATTGATTTTGAATGTTGAAACAGCTTTGCATGCCTGGAATAAATCCTGCTTGGTCGTGGTATGTAATTCTTTTTATGCATTGTTGGATTTTCTTTTTCTTTTTTCTTTTATAATTTTTATTGTTATTCAATTACAGTTGTATGCCTCTTCTCCCCATCACTCCACCCCACCCCAGCTGAAGCCACCTCCCTCCCCCACTTCCACCCTCCCCCTGATTTTGTCCATGGGTCCTTTATACTAGTTCCTGCAATCCCCTCTTTCCACTGTGCCCAACCCACTCCCCCCTGGCCACTGCTAGACTGTTCCCAACCTCAATGTCTCTGGTTGTATTTTGTTTGCTTTTTTCTTTTATAGATTATGTTCCAGTTAAGGGTGAGATCATATGGTATTTGTCCCTCACCGTCTGTCTTATTTCAATTAGCATAATGCTCTCCAGTTCCATCCATGTTGTTGCAAAGGGTATAAGCTCCTTCCTTCTCTCTGCTGCGTAGAATTCCATTGTGTAAATATACCATAGTTTTTGGATCCACTCGTTTGCTGATGGGCACTTTGGTTGCTTCCAGTACTTGGCTATTGTAAATTGTGCTGCTATGAACATTGGGGTGCACAGGTTCTTTTGGATTGGTGTTTCAGGGTTCTTAGAGTATAATCCCAGCAGCGGAATTGCTGGGTCAAAGGGCAGTTCCATTTTCAGTTTTCTGAGGAAATTCCATACTCTTTTCCACAGTGGCCTCACCAGTCTGCATTGCCACCAACAGGGCACTAGGGTTCCTTTTTCTCCGCATCCTCTCCAACATTTCTTTGTGGATTTGTTTATGTTGGCCACTCTGACTGGTGTGAGATGGTACCTCCTTGTGGTTTTCATTTGCATCTCTCTTATGGCAAGTGATGCTGAGCATCTTTTCATATGTCTCTGGGCCCTCTGTAGGTCTTCCTTGGAGAAGTGTCTGTTCAAGTCCTTTGCCCATTTTTTAATTGGGTTGTTTGTCTTCCTGGAGTGGAGTCATGTGAGTTCTTTATATATTTTGGAGATCAGGCCCTTGTCTGAGGTATCATCAGCAAATATGTTTTCCCATACTGTTGGTTCTGTTTGTAATTTGGTGCTGTTTTCTTTAGACATGCAGAAGCTTTTTATTTTGATGAGGTCCCATTTGTTTATTCTTTCCTTTATGTCCCTTGCTTTACGGGACATGTCTGTGAGGATGTTACTGTGTGGAATGTCTGAGATTTTCCTGCCAATGTTTTCCTCAAGGACTTTTATGGTGTTACGACTTATATTTAAGTCTTTTATCCATCTTGAGTTTATTTTTGTGTATGGCGTAAGTTGGTGATCGAGTTTCATTTTTTTGCATGTAGCTTTCCAGATCTCCCAAGACCGTCTGTTGAAGAGGCTGTTTTTGCTCCATTTTATGCTCCTGCCTCCGTTGTCAAATATTAATTGACTGTAAAGACTTGAGTTTATTTCTGGGCTCTCTGTTCTGTGTCATTGGTCTATGTGCCTGTATTTATGCCAGTACCAGGCTGTTTTGATGACAGTGGCCTTGTAATACAATTTGATATCAGGTATTGTGATCCCTCCTGCTTTATTCTTCTTTCTCAAAATTGCTGCAGCTATTCGGGGTCACTTATAGTTCCATATAAATTTCTGAAATGTTTGTTCTATATCTCTGAAATATGTCATGGGTACTGTATTAGGGATTGCATTGTATCTATAACTTGCTTTGGGTAGTATGGCCATTTTGATGATGTTAATTCTTCCAATCCATGAGCATGGTACATGCTTCCATTTGTTTCTGTCTTCCCTATTTTCTTTCTTCCGTATTGTGTAGTTTTCTGAGTACAGGTCTTTTACCTCCTTGGTTAGGTTTATTCCTAGGTACTTTATTTTTCTTGTTGCTATATCAAATGGGATTTTTTTCCTGATTTCTGTTTCTGCAGTTTCGTTGTTGGTGTACAGGAATGCCTTTGATTTCTGAGTATTGACTTTGTATCCAGCTGTTTTGCCAAATTCATATATTAGGTCCAGTAGTTGTTTGGTGGAGTCGATAGGATTTTCCATGTACACTATCATGTCATCAGCAAACAGTGACAGTTTCATTTCCTCCTTTCCAATTTGGATGCCTTTTATTGCTTTTTCTTGTCTGATTTCTGTGGCTAGGATTTCCAATACTATGTTGAATAGAAGTGGTGAGAGAGGGCATCCTTGTCTTATTCCTGATCTTAGTGGAAAGCTCTATGTTTTTGTCCATTGAGTATGATGTTGGCTGTAGGTCTCTCATATATGGCCTTTATTATATTGAGAAATTCTCCCTCTATTCCCACTTTGTTGAGTGTTTTTAACAGAAATGCGTGCTGCACCTTATCAAATGCTTTTTCCGCATATATTGATATGATCATGTGATTTTTGCCTTTGCTGTTGTTTATGTGATGTATTATGTTTATTGATTTGTGAATATTGTACCATCTTTGCATCTCTGGGATTAATCCCACTTGGTCATAGTGTATGATCTTTTTAATGTATTGCTGGATGCGGTTTGCCCATATTTTGTTGAGAATTTTAGCATCTATGTTCATCCAGGATATTGGCGTGACGTTTTCTTTCTCTGTTGTGTCTTTATCTGGTTTGGGGATAAGGATGATGCTGGCTTCATAAAAAGAGTTTGGGAGTCTTCCATCATTCTGGATTTCTTCAAATAATCTGTGAAGGATAGGGGTTAGCTCTTCCTTAAATGCTTTGTAGAATTCTCCTGTGAAACCATCTGGTCCAGGGCTTTTGTGTGTTGGGAGTTTTGGGATGACTGCTTCAATTTCGTCTGCTGTTATTGGTCTGTTCAGGTTTTCTGCTTCTTCTTCAGTCAGTTTTGGAAGATTATATTTTTCTAGAAATGTGTCCATTTCACCTAGGTTTTCAAATTTCTTGTCATACAGTTCTTCATAGTAATTGCTTACAATCCTTCGTATTTCTGTGCTGTCAGTTGTAATCTCTCCTCTTTCATTTCTAATTGTGTTTATTTGGATCCTCTCTCTTTTTTTCTGATGAGCCTTCTTAAAGGCTTGTCGATTTTGTTTATCTTTTCAAAGAACCAGCTCTTGGATGCATTGATCCTTAGAATTTTGCTTTTATTTTCTATGTCATTTATCTCTGCTCTGATCTTGGTTATTTACTTCATTGTACTTGCTGTTGGTTGTCTTTGTTGTTGTTCTTCGAGTTCTTGTAGGCGTAGGGTTAGGTTGTTTGTTTGAAATGTTTCTATCTTTTTAAGGTATTGCTATGAACTTCCCTCTCAGGACTGCCTTTGCTATGTCCCATAGGTTTTGGATTGTTGTGAGTTCATTTTCATTTGTTTCCAGAAAGTTTTTGATTTTTTCCCTAATCTCGTTCTTCACACATTCATTGTTTAATAGCATGCTATTCAGTCTCCATGATTTTGAGTGTTTTGGGTTTTTCCCTCTGGGGTTGGTTTCTAGTTTCATTCTCTTGTGGTCAGAGAAAGTGCTTGATATGATTTCAATTTTCTTGAAGTTGTTGGGGCTTGCTTTGTGTCCTATCATGTGGTCTATCTTTGAAAAAGTTCCATGGACACTTGAAAAGAATGTGTGTTTTGCTTCTTTGCGATGAAAAGCTCTACATATATCAGTTAAGTCCATTTCATCTAGGGTATTGTTAAGTGCCACAATATCCTTGTTGATATTTTGTTTGGAAGACCTGTCCATTTTTGACAGTGGGGTGTTAAAGTCCTCTACAATAATTGTGTTGCTGTCAATGTCTTCCTTGAAGTCCTCCAAGATTTTCTTTATGTATTTGGGTGCTCCTATGTTGGGTGCATATAGATTTACAATGTTTATGTCTTCTTGGTGGATTCTTCCTTTGAGTATTATGAAGTGACCTTCTGGGTCTCTCGTTATGGCCCCTCTTTTGAAGTCTATTTTGTCTGATATGAGTATTGGTACCCCTGCTTTTTTTCCTGCCCATTTGCTTGGAAAATTTGTTTCCAGCCCTTCACTTTCAGTCTGTGTAGGTCTTTTGTTCTGAGGTGCGTCTCTTGTAGGCTGCATATGCGTGGGTCATGTTTTCTTATCCATTCAGCTATTCTATGTCTTTTGATTGGAACATTTAATCCAATTACATTTAAGGTTATTATGGATAGGGAGTTATTCATTGCCATTTTCTCATACCTGTTTTCCTTTCTCTCTCTCTCTTTTCCTTCCTTTTCCTTAAAGCCGTCCCTTTAGCATCGGTTGTACAGCTGGTTTGATGGAGGTGTATTCTTTTGAACTTTTTTTTTGGCTGAGAAGCTCTTTATTTGGCCTTCTATCTTGATTGAGAGCCTTGCTGGGTAAAGTATCCTTGGTTGTAGGCCTGTGGTTCTCATTACTTGGAATATTTTTTGCCATTGTCTTCTGGCTTGGAGCGTTTCCACTGAGAAGTGAGTTGCTAAACTCATTGGGGCTCCTTTTTGTGTTACTTCCTGTTCCTCCCTTGCTGCCTTTAAGATCCTCTCTTGGTCTTGGAATTTTGCCATTTTCATTATGATGTGTCTTGCAGTGGGCCTCTTTGGGTTCCTCTTGCTTGGGACTCTCTGTGTTTCCTGGATTTGGGTGAATTTTTCTCTCATCAGATTAGGGAAATTTTCAATCATTACTTTTTCAAACAGGTTTTCTATCCCTTGCTCTTCTTCTTCTCCTTCTGGTATCCCTATTATATGGATATTATTACGTTTCATGTTGTCCTGCATTTCCCTTGATCCCTCTTCATTCTTTCTGAGCCTCTTTTCCTTTTCTTGCTCTTTCTGTGTGTTTTTTTCTACTTTGTCCTCCAGCTTGGTGATCCAATCCTCTGCTTCATCAAGTCTGCTTTTCATTCCTTCTACTGTGTTCTTCAATTCAGAAATTGTATTCTTCATTTCCTCTTGGCCCTTGTTGATAGTTTCTATTTCCTTTTTCATGTTGATATATTTTGCAGTGAGTCATTGCAGTTTCCCTGTAGTTTCTGGTAGTTCTCTGTGAACTCATTGAGCATCCTTATAAGGATTGCTTTCAACTCAGTATCTGATAGTTGACTTGCCTCTATTTCCGTTAGCATTCTTTCTGAGGCTTCCTCTTTTCCTTTCATTTGGGGATTGTTTCTTTGTCTTCCCGTTGTTTGTGAGACTCTTCTTGTTAGCCTGTGCGACTTAAATTGATCTGTTCTGACTCCCTGGGTTTATGGTATGAACTTCTATGGTAGAATGCCAGTGGGATTCAGTGGTGCCATCTCCTTAATCTCCTGCGCTCACTCTTCTTGAGGTGACTTTCATGGGTCCAACAGGGTCTAACTCTGGTCTTTTCAGCACTCCAGGTTTTATTGTCTCACCTGTGGGAAAAGGAGAAAGATGAAGAAAAAAATAAGAGAAGGGAAGGAAGGTAAAAGGGAATAGAAAGGGAATGGAATATAGGAAGGAAGGAAGGAGGAATAAAAAAGGTCAGAGGAAAGAGAAGAAGAAGGAATTTTAACAATAATTAAAATAAATAATAAATAAAAGAAGGCAGGATGAAGGAATAAAAAAGTAAAGGATGGAAGGAAGAAGGAATAAAAAAAGAAGGATGGAAAGGAAGGAGGAATTTAAGGGGAATAGAGAAAAAAAAAGAGAAAAGAAAAACAAAATCTTCTGCTGGCTTTAAACAGCTCAGGTTAATTCTGCTGGTCTTCCTGTGTGTGAAATGGGAGAACGGGAGGGCGTGGTAGAGGGATTGGTTTCACTTTTCTCCCTTCCTGAGCCACACTCTTGGCTGTTGTTTAGCCTCCAGTTCAGTTCCTCATGGTCCTTTGGCTCCCCCCTAGGCCTTTAGGTCACCAGTTGTGCTGTCCCTGCGGTACACCATTTAGGGCAACTCACACTCTACCTTCTTGCTCTTTGCTGTATTAGATGCTAGGGGCTCTAGGTGCTCCTTCGGGGTAGTTCAGCCCCCTACTGGGTGAAGTCTTTCTGGGGAAGGCAGTCTCTCCTAGCCCTGTAGCTCCCCTCTCCTGGGCGTTCTGCCTTCCTCCTAGAGAGCGAGCAGACCCTGCAGGGCTCTGTGCGCAGGGGCTAGGTGGGAGTTGTTCAGTCCCAGGTCCTTCAGGTGTGGTCACCCGTGGACAGCCAGGCATTTGATCGGGTTGCGTGGCCAATCCCCAGCTTTGGGCCTGTGCGCTGGGGCAGCCAGCTTCTTATCCGGGTGTGCACCCACCCGAGGTTTCAAGTGTGGGCACCCACTTTGGGTTTCAGGTGTTGGTGCCCAAGTCACTGATCGAGGTGCGCGCCCACCCAGGTGCTTTGGGCCTGTGCCCGCAGGCACCCTGGCCGCTGATCAGGTTGTGTACCCCCCTGGGTTTCAGTTGTGGGCGCCCAGTCTGCTGGTCTCTGTGTGGGCCAACCGGGCTTCAGGTGTGTGCTGGGGCTGCTTATCCCATGTTCACAGTCCAGGGGCTGTGTGGGTAGGGGTGCAAGAGGCCAGGGCTGCTGCAGAGAGTTCTCTAACTAGCCGCTGAGTGCCTCTATTTTCTCTTTTTCTTTTCGAGAAATTCCTCCTATTCAAGCCCCCCTGGTCCAAACAAGCACCTGGCCTCTCACACAGCCCAGCCTGGCTCTCTCCCAAGAATCCTGCAGCAGGCCCTGTGCTCCAGCCGGGGGCTCTAGCTCCTCTGGTCCCCACGCTGGTCCCAGGGACCTTATTGTCCTTAAGCACTCTTCTTACAGTCAGATCTTTCAATGTCCTCTATCTTTGATCTCCGATCTTCATACATGCTGGAATACCGTTGGCTGTTCGCTCTGCTCCTCAGATCAGCTAGGCGTTTCACTGGTGCCGAGGGGAAATGGACTCCGCTCCCACGTATCTTGCCACCATCTTTTAATTCAATTCTGCTTGGAATATTTTTTTACAATGCTTCACTTTCAATCTGTGTAGGTATTTTTTTTTCTGAGTTAGTTCTCTTGTAGGCAGCATAGGTGTGGGTCATGTTTTCTTATCAAATCAGCTACCCTCTGTCTTTGGTTTGGAGCATTTAATCCATTAACGTTTAAGGACATTATTGGTATGTACTTATTCATTGCCATTTCCCCCCTTTGTACCTGTTTTGCTCCCTCTCACTGTTTTTCTTCCTCTTCTTAAATCAGTCCCTTTAGCATCTGTTGCAGTGCTTGTTTGGTGGAGGTGTTTTCTTTCTCTCTACTTTTGTCTGGGAAACTCCTTATTTCACCTTCCATTTTAATTGAGAGTCTTGCTGGGTGGAATAGTTTTGGCTGCAGGCCTTTGCTTTTCATTATTTGAAATATTTCTTGCCATTTCCTTTTGGTTTGCAGTATTTCATTTGAGAAATTAACTGCTAACCTTATTGGAGTTTCCTTGTGTGTTACTTCTTTTTTTCTCCCTTGTTTCTTTTAAGATTCTCTCTTTGTCTTTAAAATTTGTCATTATAATTATCTTGGAGTATCTTGGAGTAGGCCTTTTTGAGTTCATCTTGATTGGGACCTTATGTGTTTCCTGAACTTGCATGGCTTTTCCCCTGTGCAAGTTCATGTAGTTTTCTGTTATTTTTTCAAACAGGTTTTCTATCCCTTGCTCCTTATATTCTCCTTCTGGTATTCCTTTGATTTGAATATTGCTGAGTTGCACGTTGTCCTGAAGTTCCCTTTAGCTATTTTCATATTTTTTTTTAGTCTTTTTTCATGCAGCGGCTCTACATGGTTATTTCTTTCTACCGTGTCTTGCAGCTCACTAATTTGGTCCTCTGTTTCACCCAGCCTCTTTGTTATTTTTTTCTAGTGTATTTTTTATTTCAGAAATTGTATTCTATATTTCTTCTTGGTTGTTGTTTATAGTTTCTATTTCCTTTTTCATACTGTTGTAGTTCCCACTCAGTTCCTTGTTGTTGTCTGTGAGTTGCTTGAGCATCCTTTTAACCATTCTTTTGAATTCTATATGTGATAGTTTACTTGCCATCATTTCATTTAGCTTTTACTGGGAAGTCTTCCATTCCTTTTGATTGTGGGTTCTTTCTTTGTCTCCTCATTTTAGGTGACTCTTTTTGTTTGTTTCTGTGATTCCAGATGCCCTGCTATGCTAGCTGTCTTCGTAGGGTGAACTTCTATGGTAGAAGTTCTGTGGGATTCAGTGGTGTGGTCTCTTCGATGTCCTTGTTTGGATGTTCTAGGGTTGCCCTTTCTTTCATTTGTGCGGGCTCTCTTTGTTGTATTTGGGCTTTACCAGTTGGTGGCTCATTTGTTGGTGGGTTGTCCCCTCTAGCAGGTTTACTGGTGTTCACAACTCCCACCTTGTATGTGTTCAGGGGCAGAGTGAAGGTGATATGGAGTACAACAGTGGGAGAATATTCTATTGGATTTAAAGTACTAACAAGTAGAGAGCAGACAGGGGATCCTTTGGAGAAGTACAGAAATAACTGAAATTTCACCCAAGTAGCCACTTTTTATAAAAGGCGAAAAAGAGATAAGACTCTTATTAGAGGAGAGAAAGAATATGAGCTGACTTTAGAACACAGAGCACTTATGCGAGGTTAGATGGTGAAATGTAGTGAGAGTAAGGGATAGAAACTAGGTGTAGTGTGTGAGAGAGTAAAGTTAAACACGACGTAAAAAAGCTCAGGAAGATGGTGAAATGGATTAAGAACGAGGAAGGGTGCTCTGTGGGATTTGGCATAACAATAATATGACAAGAAATATATAATCTGAATAAAAAATAAAAAATAAAGGACCAAGTGTAGTGTGTTGTTGGAATACAAGTGAAGTGAAAGAAAAAAATTAAAATGTCATATGAAAGGGAGAATAAAGAAAACCAATTAAATAATGACAAAACAAACAAAACAAAACTAAACTAAATGGAAAGAAGCTAAATAAAAAATAAAAATAGATAAAAATAAGAAAAAATAAAATGTAAGTTCTGAAGGATATTAAAGTGAAAATTTTCTCAGCTGGTGTTAGCTTTCTTACTTCTTTCTGGATCTGTCTTTGGTCTTCTCACAGCTCCAGGTCTTAATGTCTTACACTTGAAAAAAGCCTCCTGCTGAGTTTAAATCTGCCAAGCTGGTTTGACTTGTCTTCGCTGATGCTGCAGGTAGAGGGGAGCTGGGCTCCATTTTTTCCTTTCCTGTGGTTCCTCCAGAATGGGGGCTCAGTCTGGGCTCCAGTATTTACAGGTTCCCAGTTTCCAGCTTACACCCTCAGAGCATTGTGCAGCCCACACTGTCCACTGCATACATGGACCAGGCTGGCATTTCTAATCCACCTCGTTGTGCAACCCTTTGATTAGTTTTTGAGGTGCACTGAGTGGGAGCAAATTGTACCCCTCTTCCTCCCTCTTTGTTGGTCTCACTGTATCAGCACAAAGTCCCTTCAGGGCAGTTTAGTTTCCCTAATGAATTCAGTCTCTTTGGGAGCTGCTACCTCTCTGAGTCCCTGCTGCCCCCCTTTGATCAATCCGTGAGGCACCCTGAGTGGCAGCAAACATGCCCTCCCTCCTCCTTCTTTGCTGGCCTGGCTGCTGCACATGAGATGTCCTTGCACAGTGGCTGAGAGCCTTTTTTGAGTGATTTTTCCTTGGTTGTAGCCAGCCATTCCTAACAAGCACCCAGATTTCCACACAGACCAACTCTGACCAGTCCAGAGACTATCATGGCCCATCTCTTCTCTCATCTCCAGGGGTCACCTGGTTCACCAATTTCTCTGGTAGTGTCCCAGTCAGCAACCGCCATCCCATTCCCATCCTGGGTACACTGCTGGCTGTGTGTCTCTTATTGCATCTTTGTCCCCCAGCGACTTTAAGGGTCCAGGTCTCTCCTGGCATGGGTCTGCGACTTCCCTGGTCTGGTAGAGGAGCGACTCACTAAGTCACAATCGCTGACCCGGCTCTCCTCCTCCAAAGCTCCTGTGGCAGTGGTGGTCTCCAGCCCAGGGCCTGGGGATCTTCCAGTCAGCCTACAAAATCCTACTGTCCATTTTTAAACATCCTCTGCAACCTTTGGCTTCCAAACTTCATATCAGCTGGGATTCTGTTGGCTGTTCATTTTGTTCTTCAGAGGATCATCTAGGTGTCTCAGTTGGTGCAAGAGCAAGTGGGGTCTGCTCCCATCTACTTTGCTGCCATCTTCCAGACAACCCTGTCTTTGACTTTTGACATTTTAATTACAATGTGTCTTGGTGTGTACCTGTTTGGATTCATTTTGTTTGGAACTCTCTGAGCTTCCTTGGCTTGTATGTCTATTTCTTTCACCAGGTTAGGGAAGTATGCTTTTTTTAAAGAATATTTTATTGATTATATTATTACAGTCATCCCATTTTTTGTCTCCTTTATTCTCCTCTGCCCTGCTCCACTCCTTCCACCAGCAAACCCCAACCCACTTAGTTCATGTCCATGGGTCATACATATAAGTTCTTGGCTTCTCCATTTCCTATACTGTTCTAAACCTCCCCTGTCTATTTTGTACCTACCATTTATGCTTCTTCTTCCCTGTACATTTCCCACCCATTCCTCCCCTCTCCTCCCCACTGAAAATGCTCCATGTGATCTCCATTTCTGTGATTCTGTTCCTATTCTAGTTGTTAGCTTAGTTTGTTTTTGTTTTCTTTAGGTTCAGTTGTCAACAGTTGTGAGTTTGTTGTCATTTTACTGTTCATATTTTTGATCATCTTTTTTTTCTTAGATAAGTCCCTTTAACATTTCACATAATAAGGGGTTGGTGATGATGAACTCCTTTAACTTGACCTTATCTGGGAAGCACTTTATCTGCCCTTCCATTCTAAATGAGAGCTTTGCTGGATACAGTCATCTTGGTTGTAGGTCCTTGCCTTTCATGACTTGGAATACTTCTTTCCAGCCTCTTCTTGCCTGTAAGGTTTCTTTTGAGAAATCAGCTGATAGTCTTATGGGAACTCCTTAGTAGGTAACTGTCTCCTTTTCTCTTGCTGCCTTTAATATTCTCTCTTTATCTTTAATCTTGGCTAATGTAATTATGATGTGCCTTGGTGTGTGCTTTCTTGGGTCCACTTCTTTGGGACTCTGAGCTTCCTGGACTTCCTGAAAGTCTATTTCCTTTGCCAGATTGGGGAAGTTTTCCTTCATTATGTTTTCAAATAAGTTTTCAATATCTTGCTCTTTCTCTTCTCCTTCTGGCACCACTATGATTCAGATGTTACAACAGTAGTTAAAGTTGCCCTGGAGCCTCTCCTCATTTTTTTTTTTTGAATTCTTGTTTCTTCATTCTGTTCTGGTTGAATGTTTATTTCTTCCTTCTGTTCCAAATCATTGATTTGAGTCCTTTTTTTTTCCTTCCCTTCACTGTTGGTTCCCTGTATATTTTGCTTTATTTCACTTTGCATAGCCTTTACTTTTTCCTCTATTTTGTGACCATACTCAACCAATTCTGTGAGCATCCTGATTACCAGTGTTTTTAACTCTGCGACTAATAACTTGCTTGTCTCTTCATTGGTTAGTTCTATTTTTGAAGTTTTGATCTGTTCTTTCATTTGGGCCATATTCCTTTGTCTCAGTGCAGCTGTTATGTTGTAAGGGGTGGCCTTAGGTATTCATCAGAGCAGTGCAACCCATGTCTCTGCGTTGTGGCACTGTATGTGGGGGAGGGGTCAGACAGGGAACAGTTCCACTTGATTCCCTGTTGGTTGGCTTTCAGTCACTTCCCCCACTACCCACAAGAAAATTGGGCCCTTATGTTCATGATTCCCAGGTGGGTGAGTTTGTGTACATTCTAGGACTCTGTGGGCCTCTCCAGTGTACTCTCCTGTGAGGTTGGGAATATCTCCTGCTCTTGCAACCCCTACACAACCCCGATAGGTTTTTGATTCTTTAGTTTCCCTGGAACCCTGGGTTGCATGGTCTGTCTCACTCCCTAGTTGTTCCTCCCAGTTTACCTGCAAGCAAATGTGGGGCTGCCAACTGCCACCTCACCCACCTGGTCCTCCAGCTGCCACCTTGCTACGTGGCCTCTCCACCCCAGCTGCTCTTCTCCACTCCTCCTACCAGTCTGGATGAATGTTTCTTCTTTAACTCCTTGGTTGTTGGACTTCTATACAATTTGATTTTCTGGCATCTCTGGTTGTTTTTTGTTTTTAAATTTGTTGTTGTCCTTCCTTTGGTTGTGTGAGGAGGCAAAGTGTATCTACCTATGCCTCCATCTTGGCCAGAATTCAGGTTAGGGAAGTTTTCCATCATTATTTTTTCAAATAGGTTTTCAATTTTTTGTTCCCTTTCTGTCCTCCTTCTGGCATCCTCATGATGTGAATGTTGGTATGCTTGGAGTTGTCCCAAAGACTCCTAACACTATCTTTATTTTTAATTTTTAAAATATTTTGGTGTTCTGATTGGATATTTTCTATTTCCTTATATTCCACATCACTGATTTGATTCTCTGTTTTATCTGCTCTACTGTGGATTTCTTGGAATTTAGTTTTCATTTTAGTTAGTTTATCCTTCATTTCTGACTGGTTCTTTTTTATGGTTTTCATGTTCTTTTTATGCTGTTGAATTTTTCACTAAGCTACTTGTGCATCCTTATAAGCCTTGTTTTGAACTCTCTATCTGGTGGTTTGCTTGCCTCTATTTCATTTTGATCTCTTTTTGTTCATTTCTCCTGTTCTTTCATTTGGGGCTTGTTTCTTTGTATCCTCATTTTGGCTGCCTCCCCGTGTTTTTCTACATATTAGGTAGAGCTAGTATATCTCCCAGACTTGGTAGAGTGGCCTTATGTAGTAGGTGTCCTATAGGGGCCAGTGGCACAGCCTCCCTGGTCACCTGAGGTGGGTGCTTTAGGTGTGCCCCTTGTGAGAACTGTGTGTACTACCATGTTGTAGTTAAGCCTTGATTGCTGTGGCATCACTGGAGGGATTGACCTTCAGGCTGATTGGCTACAAGGACTGGCTGTGACTACAGCAGAGGAGCAGCTTTGCAGGGGCTGACCCCATGGAACAGGATTTGCTTCAGTGGCGCTTTGGTGCCCATTGAGTCTTCCCCTTAAGTGTGTTGCTCCTGGAGGTGGTTGTATGTAATCTGGCATGGTCTGAAGCTGTCCACCAGTTGCACTAGTTTTGGGGCATCTTGGGAGGTAAAAGGTTAGCCAATGCCTGTGCCCTGCCCAGGGCCACCTGGCATGAGCTACAGAGCAATCTTCAGATAGCTGCTAGTTATGTTGGGCTTGGAGGTTCCTGGGAGAGGCAAAGCTGTGAACTGAGGTTGACTGCCACTAGTGTCAGGCCTGGGGCCACTTAACAAGAGTTACAATGTATGTAGGGGCCAGGTACTGCTTATTTGAGAGATATTTGGAAAGTCTGAAGCATGATCCAAGAGAGGCTTTATGTAAAAATCACTGGAAATGGCTTGGGCAGGCTGCAAGTTGTGTGGGATGGGGGTCTCAAGGAATAACCACAGCAGGGTAAACAATGTTAGCCAGGTTGATGTAGACAGATATGGTACCCACACACCAGCTCTGTGAGGGGAGGGCTCAGAAAAGGAACGATGGCCTCTGCCAAGACTTATATCTGTGAGAAAGCTGCCTGTCCAGCTTTTACCTCAAAGCCAGACAATTCAGTTCTTCTCTGTATGTCCCTGGTGCCTTCAGAGTTGCTGCACAAGCACTGGAGCTCAGAGTGAATGAGTCTGAGTAAGTTTGTGCATAAGCCATTTAAAAGAAATGACTAGGGCCCTAGAAGCCCTCTATCTCACTCACCCAAAATCTCCACTTCTTTTTATAGCCACAAAGTATGGGGTGTTCTCTTCTTAGCACTGGGACTCTGGGCTGGGGTTCTGATGTGGGTCCAGGGCCCCTCCTCCTTAGGGGGGAACTTCTCAGCCCAGATATTCTTCCGACTTTTAACTGTCCTATGTGGTTGTGGGACCAGGCTGTTCCACATCTCCACTCTTCCTACCAGTGTCCATGTGACCTCTTCTTTGTTGTAGGACTTATGTTTAGCTAGATTTCAGGTATTCTGAATGATGATGGGTTTGTAATTTAGTTGTGATTTTGATGTAGTTGTGGAAGGTTCTGAGTACCATGTTTACCTATACTGCCATTTTGACCGGAATCTCAAGAGTGCTGTTTTAGATTCAATGGTCAAAGAAAGCCTGTCTGAGGAGGTGCCATCTTTAGATCAGCTGGGGGAGTTAGGTCTTTGGATATCTTAGGGAAAAGAGAGTTACAGACAGAGGGAAGAGCAAATGCAAAGGTCTTGAGTCAAGAGTATGCTTAAAATATTGGAGATACAATATGGAGGCCAGTGTCACTAGAGTAGAATGGATGGGATGAGTGGGAGGAGGTGAGTTCAGAGAAGTTATGGACACCAGATCAGGTAAAACTTTGTTGGCTGAAGGCGTGATGTGGCTTTTGGCAACCTCCTCAGGAAGGGAGCAGCTCCTGCTAGTCCTGAATAGGAGTAACCCACATGCCCAGCCTGGGCACTACTCTTTCCCAAAGCTCTCTCTACCTAGTCCTTTTGTGGGATAGTAGACAGAACCTTGGTGCTGTCTTAGAAAACTGAAGCTTCCAGCATAGGCATACATCCTATGATGACAAGGGCAGGTTATACAGATATAAATGCTCTTTCTGTTTCTATGTGCTTCTTCACTTTTCTGAAAGGTAAATGTGTATCCTTCATTATGAAAAAAGTTATATTTTAAAAATAACATTGGCAAAAACTGTAGTAACATGGAAATATCAACGATGTAATTTTGGGGAGAACAAAAATGTACAATCTATTGTACCTGATGATTATAACAATGAAACCATATGATTGCTTATGAGGAGGCCAGAAATGGACAAAAATAATGCTTTGTTAGAATCAGGAATTGTGGGTATTATTCTTTCACTTTAAATTGTCTTAGTATTGCTGTATTGCTTTTCTAGTGACAAGGGAGGAAATGACACTCACGACTCCCTCGGAAGTATCTCAAGTGCCAATTGGGCCTGGTCAGGCAGGAGTCCCAACAGTCCATTTTCTTTCCTTACTGTGTGACTGATGGGTGGTTTAGGAATGAAGATGAAGGAGACTGCCCATCTGTCCAGTTTCTGTGTCCAGAGTGGTTTCTTGTAAGTCAAGGGCTGTTGCTCTGTCAAAACACACAGGCAATTCAGGTGCATTCTTCTAGCTGATTCCAGTAGAGATCGCAAGACTATATGCAGAGTTCCTTTGGTATAAACTAGTCTAGCTGCAGTCCAGACCCTGGATATTGGACAAGATGGTTAATTATCCCTGCCGACAATACCTACACCCTATTACTTTGTCTACTGTGGTGTCACCCTTGATAACTATGAACACCACTCAAAACACTAAACAAAGTTTGCAGGGCTTCTGGGTGCTCCAAATTAGATATATTTGGGTTACAGTTTTACAAATAATGTAAGGTAAGTGGAAGAGTCTTTGTTACAATATTATTCCCATTTTCTTCTGAGGAAACAGAGACCAAGAGAAGCAGTCATCTATTGGGTCTCACATAGGTGATTAGTAAGGGAACCAGGACTCAAAAGGCAGGTTTTTTTGATCTTCCTACTCTGGGTACCCTGCCTTTAGCCATAGCCATGTCATGCTTTGTCCTATGACCTTGGGCCTACCTGTCCCCACTTGAAATGAGTGTCATGCCCTCAATCAACATCTCTTAGCAGGGTTTGTGGTGGTGTGCCATGGTTTTTATAGACTTGAAGATGATAATAATACCTTTTTAATTCAACTAAATGTTAATTCATTAAAAATTATATAGACATTTTCCCATGGAAAGCCAGAGTAGTCTGAGAGTATCTCAATGAGCATTAATTCAACATGTGTGGGGTTTGGTAGGTATGTATAACATTAGTTTATAATTCTGCTAAATACCACTATCATCCATGGTCATTTTGACCCATTATACAGTTGTAAATTGAGTTTTTCTTATGTGAATGACATATTTTTATTTTATTTTTGTAAAGGACCATTGCTTAAAAGCATAAGCATAAGGAATACCTGATATTCAAAGACAAGTTAATGAGAAGGATAAAAATGATAATATTTTGCAAATTTACCGCAGGATGATTTTCACCACATATGTAAATTATATTCATTTCACCAACATTTTTATTAAAAAAACACCAAGAAGTTTCTATTACTTCAAAAAACAGCCCTGGCTGGCATAGCTCAGTGGATTGAGTGCAGGCCTGTGAACCAAAGGGTTGCCAGTTCAATTCCAAGTCAGGGAAGATGCCTGGGTTGCAAGCCAGGTCCCCAGGAGGGGACCATCAGCCAAATGGGCACACTTGGGGAGGAGGACAGCTGTGGATGGCAGCAGTGGGAACTCACACAGCAACAGTGCAGTGGACATCTCCCAAGGCCCTTGGCTATCCTTCCTCCTTTCCTCCATCCCTGACTCCCCCAGAACACATACACCCAAGTGCACTCAATCTTCCATCTTTAACAAGCTCAGAAGACAGTAAATCATGGTAATGAGAAAAACACAGTGCACATCTGCTCCTGATGAAGCATTGTACATGGGCTGATCAATTGCTCAGGAAATTATCTTTTGTACCTTACTCAGGATGAAGTTGTCCACCAGAGTGCAGTTTCCCATATGAAATTGGATGATGTGTCAGATTGGTTGCAAGTCCCTCTGGTGGGACCATCACTATTTTTTCAGTTCAGGTCATCCTAAGAAATTTGTGGTTGTATTTCCAAAGTGCTTTATGTTTTCTTTTTAAATCTCAGATCCCATTTTCATAGAAAAACAATTTTAGCAAGGATGGTGAATTTCTACGAGCATCTGGCTTAGCATGATTTTGATCCTTGAATTGATTTTTGAGTCTCCCATAAACATTAAAATCCACTGTGAATCCACATTTATTTGTAACAAGGATGGGAAGCAGCTTAAAAGTATTCATGGGCCTGGCTATGATCTCCTGTGAGTGTTCTCCTTTCAACCAGTTTTAATACTCTCATGCCATATCCAGAGTCACATAAGGATGTTATAAATATGTAACCCTTTAGGGCTTCTAAGAACTATTCCCATAGGTACATATTCATTCATTCATTCATTCAACACCAATTTAGACACTTGGGTTACACTGGTGAAACAAACAAACCAAATCCACCCCCCTCCCCGAGGTTTACAGGATAGCAACTAGACAGACATACAGTAGGCATCATAAATGAGGAAAAAATGTACTATGTTAGCAGGTGCTGTGAGAAATAGAAGAGCAGGATAGGGAGGGGTCATGAGTGTTAAATAAGAGTGGTCAGGGAAAGCCTTAATGAGAAAGTGACATTTGAGCACACTTGAAGGATGAAATTGATGGCAGCAAAAGAGCACTCCAGCGGGAAGAGCTAGAGCAAAGGCCCCAAGGCAAGAATCTGCCTGACATGTTTGTAGAATAACAAAAAGACCTGTGTGGTTGATTCAGAGAGCAAGGGAAAGTGTATGAGGTGAGAAGGTGAGAGTGATGGTCAGAGACAGAACATGGATAGAGCCTTGTTGGCCATGGGGAGGACTTGGGCTTTCACTCTGTGTGAGATGGAGGCTGGTGTGGGGTTTTGAGCAGAGGAGGGATGAGACCTGGCTTGTGTTTTAATAGAATCACTCTGGCTGCTGTGTTGGAAGTAGACTGTAAGGCAGCAAGGATGGAAACAGGCTAGACATTCAGGTGAAAAGTGATGGTGGCTTGTCTTGTTCAATGGGTTGAACTGCTGAGTTGATGAATCTGCCTCTAGGATAATGGCAAGAATTGAGCAGGTTAGTGTTTAAAAGCTGGAAGTGTACAAATTTTGAAGGGAGAGCAAGAGGGAGCGGGAGAAGAGATAGTAAGTAAGGATCTGGTCCTTCGGGTTTTTCTAAGACAGGCAGACTAAAGGGAGGCTACAGCTTGGGGATTGAGAGGATAAACAAGAAGAATCCTCCAGGGGTCTGAAGGGATCTGGGTCCAAGGACCTGGATACCTGGTTGGGGGCAGGAATCAGATTCCAGTCCTGGCAGGCAAATAGGAAGGCTGACTACTCTCACTAATTAGCTGCCTCAGTTTTCCCTTCAGCACCTACTTGCTACTGATGGCACCCTGAAAGACTTCAGGACATAAAGAAAGAATGGCGAAGTCACTCTTGTCTCTCTCATCAAATGATTCTACTGGCACGTCTTGGTGTGCCTTGAGCAGAAATCTGTGAAGGCTACAACCCTCCCTTTCTCCCCTCCCAGTCTGTAGGCTGTGCCATGAGGACTTTAGGGAAGGGGTCTGTAGGTACACCTGGGAAGGAGCCTTACTGAAGGTGGAAAGAAGCAGTGTATCTTGGGAATTTGGGATTGGAGTGGCAGCAAGCCACCAGGAAAAGGGCTAGGTAGGGACTTTTACAATGGGGACCTTGAATAAATTCTACAGTTCCGGGGATATCCAGAATTTTGCAAAGGATATTGGACCAGTCTGTATTCAGGAGGCCAAGTTTCTGGTCCTGGTTGCAGCACCATGGAGCTGGAGCAAGGCCCTGTCCTTTCTGGCTGCCATCCCTGAAGTAGAGGATGGGCCTAGGTGACCTCCGAGACCTTCCAATTCCATCACGAACGCCAGGGACTGCAGCTTAGCCAGAGGCCAACTTCCGCAGAGGACGAAATGTGCCCAAGCAGGAGAGTGCGCTCTGAGTCAGGACTTGAATAATTCTCTTAACCACCGGCTCTGAACGTGGAGGCTGTCGGGACCCTGGGTCCGGGCTGGGCAGGACTACCCAGGCCACCACTGCCACCCTGTGGTTAGCCTGCGCACTGCAATTTGTGCTTCAGATTATTCGACTGTTTTGTTTAAATATATTTTATTGATCATGCTATTACAGTTGTCCCATTTTTCTCCCCTTTATTCCCCTCTGCCCTGCACACCCCTTCCATCAGCATTCCCACCCCCTTAGTTCGTGTCCATGGGTCTTAGGGGTGTTACATATAAGTTCTTTGAGCCCCTGCCCCCCCACCCCCCCATGCTGGTGTGGCTGAGTGGATTGAGCTCTGGCCTGTGAACCAAAGGGTCACAGGTTCAAATCCCAGACAGGGCACATGCCTGGGTTACAGGCCAGGTCCCCAGTAGGGGGCACACAAGAGGCAATCGCACACTGATGTTTCTCTCCCTCTCTTTCTCCCTCCCTTCCCCCCTCTCGAAAAACAAATAAATAAAACCTTTAAAAAACAAGAATATTTCTTCACTTCCAAAATAAATTCTGTACCTTTTATCAGTCAATAACCATTCCTCACACCCCTATTCCCAGACATTGGCAGTCACTAATCTGTTTTCTGTATGTATGGATTTGTTTATTCTGGACATTTCACAGAAATGGAATCATACGTACAATATATGGCCTTTTGTGTCTGGCTTCTTTCACTTATTATGTTTTCATAGTTGATGCATGTTGTAGCCTATATCAGTGTCCTTCCTTTTTAAGGCTGAATAGAATTCCATTGTATGGAGAGACCACATTTTACTTATCTAGTCCATTGATGGACATCTGAATTGCACCTATTTGGGGGATATTTTAAGTAAAAAGCCTATGAATATGTGTGCACAAGTTTTTATATAGATGTATATTTTCATTTCTTGTGACTATATGCCTAGGATCGGAATTGCTAGGTCATATGATAATACTCAATATTTAACTCTTTAAGGACCTTTCAAAGTCTTTTCCACAGTGGCTGTACCATTTTACATCCCTACTACCAGTGTGCAAGAGTTCCAACTTCTCTACATCATTACCAGCACTTGTTAATTTCTTTCTTTTTTTATTAATTATTTTATTTTATTGTTCAAGTACAGTTGTCAGCATTTCCTCCCACCACTCCCCCCACCCCAGCTATCCCCACATCCCTCCCCTGATTCCACCCCCACCCTTGGTTTTGTCCATGTGACCTTTATAGTTGTTCCTGAAAACCCTTCACCCCTTCCCCCCATTATCTCTTCACACCTCCCCTCTGGTTACCATAAGTTTGTTCTTAACTTCAATGTCTCTGGTTATATTTTGCTTGCTTGTTTGTTTTGTTGATTAGGTTCCACTTCTAGGTGAGATCATATGGTATTGGTCCCTTACCACCTGCCTTATTTCACTTAGCATAATGCTCACCAGTTCCACCCATGCTGTCGGGCAAAGGGTAGGAGCTCCTTCTTTCAGCTGTGTAGTATTCCCTCTTGTAAGTGTACTGTTATTTTGATCCATTCATTTTCTGATAGGCACTTAGGTTGCTTCCAGCACTTGGCTATTGTAAATTGTGATGCTATGAACATTAGGGTGCATAAGTTCTTATGAATTGGTGTTTCAGGTTCTTAGGATATAATCCCAGCAGTGAAATTGCTGGGTCAAAAGGCAGATCCATTTTTAGTTTTCTGAGGAAATTACATACTGTTTTCCATAGTGGCTGCACCAGTCTACATTCCCACTAACAGTGTACTAGGGTTCCCTTTTCTCTACATCCTATTCAACACTTGTTTACTGATTTGGTAATGATGGCCATTCTCACTGGTGTGAAGTGGTATCTCACTGTGGTTTTAATTTGCATCTCTCTGATGGCTAGTGATGCTAAACTTCCTTTCATATGTCTCTGGGCCCTCTGTATGTCCTCCTTGGAGAAGTGTCTGTTCAAGTCCTTTGCCCATTGTTTAATCAGGTTGTTTGTCTTCCTTGAGTGCAGTCATGTGAGTTCTTTATATATTTTGGAGATCAAACCCTTGACTGAGGTATCCTTTGTAAATATGTTTTCTCATACATTTGGTTCTCTTTTCATTTTAATGCTGTTTTCTTTAGCCATGCAGAAGCTTTTTATTTTGATGATATCCCATTTGATTATTCTCTCCTTTATGTCCCTTTCTCTAGGGGACATATCGGTGAAAATATTGCTGCATGGAATATCTCAGATTTTCCTTCCTATATTCTCCTCTAGGACTTTAATGGTGTCACAACTTATATTTAAATCTTTTATCCACCTTGAATTTGTTTATGTGTATGGTGTAAGTTGGTGATAGAGTTTCATTTTTTTGCATGTAGCTGTCCAGCTCTCCCAACACCATTTGTTGAAGAGGCTATTTTTACTCCATTTTATGCTTCTGTCCCCTTTTTCAAATATTAATTAACCATAGAGACTTGGGTTTATTTCTGGGCTCTCTGTTCTGTTCCATTGTTCTATGTGTCTGTTCTTATGCAAGTACTAGACTGTTTTGATTATAGTAGCCTTGTAATACAGTTTGATATCAGGTATGGTGATCCTTCCTAATTCATTCTTCTTTCTAAAAAATGCTTTGGTTAATTAGAGTTGTTTATTGCTCCATAGAAATTTTTGAAATGTTTGTTCTACATCTGTGAAATGTCATTGGTATTTTAATAGGCATTGCATTGAATCTATAAATTGCTTTGGGTAGTATGAACATTTTGATGATGTTAATTCTTCCAATCCATGAACACCATATATGCTTCCATTTATTTGTGTCTTCCTTAATTTCTTTCTTCACTGTTGTGTGTTATTTTCCATTTTAAAAAATTACAGCCATCATAATGGGTGTGAAGTGAGATCTCATTGTAGCTTTGATTTGGATTTTCCTAATGACTAATAACTTTGAGCATGTTTTTATGTGCTTGTTGGCCATTTATATATCTTCTTTGAAGAAATGTACATTCATATCCTTTGCCCAGTTTTTAATTGGATTATTTTTCTTTTTATGGTTGAATTATAAGAATTCTTTTTATATTCTAGATACTAGGACTTTAACAGATATGTGACTCACAAATATTTTCTCTCATTCTTTGGGCTGTCTTTTCAGTTCCTTGGTAATGTCCTTTCATTCACAAAAAGTTTTAATTTTGATGAAGTCCAACTTATTTATTTTTTCTTTTGTTGCTTATGATTTTGGTGTCATCTGACTGCTTTTAAAAGCAGTGGTTCTTGATCTTTCCTACCCGATGGCCATCTTAGCTCTATCCTCATTCTATTGAAGGTCCTTGGTCCTAAGCAAAGAAACTTTTGCTGAGAACACATTGATATGCCCACAGGTATTTTGTTGTTATGTTGCTAATTTATGGGAAGTTGTGAGCCCAGACCCAGTTACCCTGGGTAGAGAGAGGCTGTACCAACTCTATTTCCATACTCTGCAAGACAAATACACTTAATTATTTCCACGAGTAATTGAAGGTTGTAATAATACTGTGGAAGAAATTTGACTGCAGTGGATGAACAATACAATGATGGGAATTTTCAAATAACTTTAGGATTGATAACATTAAATGTAGTTCTAATGAAAGCACTAAGCAAAAATAATATTGGTAATAACAATAGTTGATATGAACAGTCTGTTTACCACCAAGACACTCCTAGATTGAGAACCCATACTTTGTATTCCTCTATGTTTCTATTCTATATCTTTGAAACTGACCCCACTTCATCTTTATATGTTCAAGTCCTAATCTGCCTTTATAGCCCAGCCCACTTTCTCCACAAAGCTTTCCTTGATTTTCCCCATCTTTAGCCCTCAGAAGTAGCTTGAGGTGAAGGGCACTAGTCAACAGCAGGTAGAGCAATGACTTGGGGGAGAGCCAGAGCTCAGGATGAGGTAGAAAGAACCTCCAATTTAGAGACCCAGGCTGAAGAGTTTAAATCTATAGACTAGGAGTGGTCGAGTAGTGCTGTGGTGAAACGCTTAGCCACTAACATGCTGTATGACCATGGAAAAATTGTTTTCTCTTTCTGTGCCTCAGTTCCCATATGTGTTCATTGAGATTTTGATAGTACTTACCTCATAAGGCTGTTAAGAAAATTAAATTAGTTAATACATGCAAAGGACTAAGAACAATCCTACCTTAGAATAGTGCTTTGCAATTAATACACTTACTTGTTTCTAAATTTCATTTGGTTGAAATCTCAGGTTCCTGACATGAGAAGCCCAGGGGCAGGTCCTACGAGTCTCAAGTTGAAGCCTAAAAAGACTTCTCAAGTACTGTCATCTGCACAGAGTAGACTGGAATATGGTAGGTAGTAGAGAGTCGTGGACCAATTCAGTTACATTAGTAAGATTTGGATTTAAAATCTGGAGCAAAAAAAAAAGTTTAAATCTACTGATAAACTATTAGAATTAATGAGAAAAACCATTTACCTATAGTAGCAACAATAAAAAATATTAAATGATACTATTGATAATAGCAATAAAATATCAATTACACAGGATTTAATGTAACAATAGATGAGCAAGATTTCTATAGGTGAGTATGATGAAACATTGATAAATTAGAGGTCTAGAGAAATGGAGATATGTATCATGTTCATGGATCAGAAGGATCAATATTGTTAAGATGTTAATTCTCCCCAAGTTCATCTACAGACCCAGTATGATTCCAATAAAAATCACTGTATGGTGTGTGTTTGTGTGTATACATGCATGTGTGTGAACTGATGATCTGATTATGAAATTATATGGAAATGCAAAGAACTGAGAGTAGCTACGATAATCCTGAAGAAGAGCAAAGTTGAGGGCACTTATACCACCATATATAAAGATTTATAAAGCCACAGTAATTATGTCAGTGCATTATTGACACAAGGATAGGATAAAAACACCTGAGCAATGGAACAGAATACAGAGTCTAGAAAGTGATCCAACTCATATCACCTGATTTACATCAAAGATGATACTGAAGTTCAGTAGAGAAAGGATGACCTTTTTGGTAAACAGTGTTGGCCATCTAGATATCCACATGGGAAAAAATGTGTTTGGACTACACCTCATGCCACATGCAAATATTAATTCCAGATGTATTAATATCCAAATGTGAAAGATAAATCAATACATCTTATGGAAGATAAAATACAAAGAGTATCTTCATGACTTTGAAGTAGGTAAATGTTTTTTATTTATTTTAGTATAGTTGAATCCAATATTATATTAGTTTCAGGTGCACAATATAGTGATTTGACGTTCATACACTTTATGATGTGATCACCACACTAAATCTACGAGTCATCTGTCACTGTGCAAACTTATCACAATATTATTGACTATATTCCCCTTCATTTATTTTACACCCTGTCTTCCTGCTGCCCCTCTGATAACCATTAGTTTGATCTGTTTCTATGAGTCTGTTTTTGTTTTGTTTTGTTTGTATGTTTGTTTAGATTTCACATATAAGTGAAATCATATGGTATTTGTCTTTCTTTGTCTGACTGATTTTTTCCCCAAATTGAAAATTTTAATGAACTACGTTATTTTGTAAGAATACACATCTCCCCCAAATAAATAGAAGATCTGCATAGACTAAACATCATAGCTGAATTTAAGATGGTTGTTAAAGAGTTGTACAAATAACGTGCCAAATCTATATTGTTTCATTGATACACATTTGAAACTCAAGTTTGATAACATACACACAGAAAAAAAAACCCAAATAACCAGTCATGTTTTGGGTTATGGATATAAAATCTCTTTAAAAAATAAAAGAATGATTGAATCTATATGTATGCCACCACCAAAATGGGCTCATTGAGAGAATAGGTCAATTGAATACTGAAAATATATTATTATAACTAATCATTTTATGATATATAGAATTTAGTTTCCTCAGAGAAGAAAATAATTAAATTTTAACATTTTAGTGAACATATTAGTTTATATTACTAAATTCCTTAGTAAATATTTTAATATATCCCATGCTTTTTTTTTTTACAGTTTATTATCTAATTGTTTCTGCAGGAGCTTATATAATTAAGTAACAGTGGTAGTCGAGGGCCTTGTTGTTTCCTCTCTAATTTTAATTACAATGTTTCTACAATTTTTATATGTTTAATTTTTTAAATATTTATTTATTTAATTTTATTGTTGTTCAACTACAGCTCTCTGCATTTTCCCCCCACCCCAGCCCAACACCCAGCCCTCTACACCACCCTCCCATTTCCACCCCTTCTCTCCCATTATTGTTCACATGTCCTTTATAATTGTTCGTACAAACCCTTCAACCTTTTCCCCTAAAATTCCCATCCCCTCTCCCCTCTGGTCACTGTCAGCCTGTTCTCGATTTCAGCGTCTTTGGTTATATTTTGCTTGTGTGTTTGTTTTGTTGATTAGGTTCCTCTTAAAGGTGAGATCATATGGTATTTGTCTTTCATGGCCTGGCTTATTTCGCTTAGCATAACGCTTTCCAGTTCCATCCATGCTGTCGCAAAGGGTAGGAGCTCCTTCTTTCTTTCTGCTGCATACTACTCCATTGTGTAATTGTATCATAGTTTTTTGATCCATTCATTTACTTATGGGCACGTAGGTTGCTTCCAGCACTTGGCTATCGTAAATTGTGTTGCTATGAACATGGGCATGCATAGGTTCCTTTGGATTTGTGTTTCAGGGTTCTAAGGATATAATCCTAGCACTGGAATTGCTGAGTCAAAAGGCAGTTCCATTTTTAGTTTTCTGAGGAAATTACATACTGTTTTCCACAGTGGCTGCACCAGTCTAGAATTCCACCAACAGTGCATTAGGGTTCCCTTCTCTCCACAACTTCTCCAACATTTGTTGTTTCTTGATGTGTTTGTGATGGTCATTCTCAAAGGTGTGAAGTGGTATCTCATTGTGGTTTTAATTTGCATCTCTCTGATAGCTAGTTATATTCAGCATCTTTTCATATGTCTTTGGGCCCTCTGTATGTCCTCGTTGGAGAAGTGTCTGTTCAAGTAGTTTGCCCATTTTTTTTTTTAGTTTGTTATTCTATTTTATTGTATTCAACATTATACACATGAAGTTAAATTCATATACACATTTATTTTTTTGATTTTTTAAATTTTTATTGTTATTCAATTACAGTTTTATGCCTTTTCTTTTTTTTAATTTTTATTGTTATTCAACTAGTTGTATGCCTTTTCTCCCCATCCCTCCACCTCACCCCAGCCGAACCCACCTCCCTCCCCCACCACCACCTTCCCCCTTGATTTTGTCCATGTGTCCTTTATAGTAGTTCCTGTAATCCCCTCTCCCCACTGTCCCCTCCCCACTCCCCCCTGGCTATTGTTAGATTGTTCTTAATTTCAATGTCTCTGGTTATATTTTGTTTGCTTTTTTCTCCTGTTGATTATGTTCCAGTTAAAGGTGAGATAATATGGTATTTGTCCCTCACCGCCTGGCTTATTTCACTTAGCATAATGCTCTCCAGTTCCATCCATGCTGTTGCAAAGGGTACAAGCTCCTTCTTTCTATCTGCTGCATAGAATTCCATTGTGTAAATATACCATTTTTGCATCCACTCATTTGCTGATGGGCACTTAGGTTGCTTCCAGTACTTGGCTATTGTAAATTGTGCTGCTATGAACATTGGGGTGCACAGGTTCTTTTGGATTGGTGTTTCGGGGTTGTTAGGGTATAATCCCAGCAGTGAAATTGCTGGGTCAAAAGGCAGTTCCATTTTTAGTTTTCTGAGGAAATTCCATACTGTTTTCCACAGTGGCCTCACCAGTCCCACCAACAGTGCACTAGGGTTCCCTTTTCTCCGCATCCTCTCCAACATTTGTTTGCTGATTTGCTTATGTTGGCCACTCTGACTGGTGTGAGATGATACCTCATTTTGGTTTTAATTTGCATCTCTCTGATGGCTAGTGATGCTGAGCATCTTTTCATATGTCTCTGGGCCCTCCGTATGTCTTCCTTGGAGAAGTGTCTTTTCAAGTCCTTTTCCCATTATTTAATTGGGTCGTTTGTCTTCCTGGAGTGGAGTCATGTGAATTCTTTATATATTTTGGAGATCAGGCCCTTGTCTGAGGTATCATTGGAAAATATGTTTTCCTGTACTGTTGCTTCTCTTTTTATTTTAATGCTGTTTTCTTTAGCCATGCAGAACCTTTTTATTTTAATGAGGTCCCATTTGTTTATTCTTTCCTTTATGTCCCTTGCTCTAGGGGACATATCAGTGAAAATACTGCTGCATGGAATATCTCAGATTTTCCTGCCTATATTCTCCTCTAGGACTTTAATGGTGTCATGACTTACATTTAAGTCTTTTATCCATCTTGAATTTGTTTATGTGTATGGTGTAAGTTGGTGACAGAGTTTCATTTTTTTGCATGTAGCTGTCCAGCTCTCCCAACACCATTTGTTGAAGAGGCTATTTTTACTCCATTTTAAGCTTCTGCCCCCTTTTTCAAATATTAATTGACCATAGAGACTTGGGTTTATTTCTGGGCTCTCTGTTCTGTTCCATTGGTCTATGTGTCTGTTCTTATACCAATACCAGACTGTTTTGATTACAGTGGCCCTGTAATACATTTTGGTATCAGGTATTGTGATCCTTCCTACCTTGCTCTTCTTTCTTAAAGTTGCAGCAGCTATTTAGGGTCATTTATGGTTCCATATAAATTTTTGAAGTGTTTGTTCTGTATCTGGGAAATATGTCATGGATATTTTAATAGGTATTGCATTGAATCTATAAATTGCTTTGGGTAGTATGGACATTTTCAAAATGTTAATTCTTCCAATCCATGAACACAGTATATGTTTCCATTTGTTTGTTTCTTCCTTGATTTCTTTCTTCAGTGTTGTGTAGTTTTCTGAGTACAGGTCTTTTACCTCCTTGGTTAGGTTGATTCCTAGGTACTTTATTTTTCTTGTTGCTGTATCAAACGGGATTTTTCCCCCCCTGATTTCTGCTTCTGATGTTTCACTGTTGGTATACAAAAATGACTTTGATTTCTGAGTATTGACTTTGTATCCCGTTCTTTTGCCAATTTCATTCATTAGGTCGAGCAGTGTTTTTGTGGAGTCTATAGGATTTTCCATGTACACTATCATGTCATCTGAAAACAATGACAGTTTTACTTCCTCCTTTCCAATTTTGATGCCTTTTATTTCTTTGTGTCATTGCTGGGGCAAGGACTTCCAAAATCACATTGAATAGAAGTGGACAATTGTAACTGAATAAAAATAAATTAATTAATGAAAAAAAAAAAAAAGAAGTGGTGAAAGTGGACAGCCTTGTCTTGCTCTTGACTTTGGTGAGATACTTTTTATTTTTTGCCTATTTAGTATGATGATGGCTGTAGGTCTCGCATATATGGCCTTTATTATGTTGAGGAATACTTCCTCTATTCCCACTTTACTGAGTGTTTTTTATCATAAATGGGTGCTGTACCTTATCAAATGCTTTTTCTGCATCCATTGATATGATCATGTGATTTTTCTCTTTTGTTTTGTTTATGTGCTGTATTACATTTATTGATTTGCGAATATTGTACCATCCTTGCATCCCTGGGATGACTCCCACTTGGTCATGGTGTATGATCTTTTTAACGTATTGCTGGACGTGGTTTGCCAATATTTTGTTCAGGATTTTAGCATCTATGTTCATCAGCGATATTGGCCTGAAGTTTTCTTTCTTCGTTGTGTCTTTATATGGTTTTAGGATTAGTATGATGCTGGTTTCCTAAAAAAAAGTTGGAGAGCCTTCCATCATTTTGGATTTTTTGAAATAGTCTGTGAAGGATAGGGGTTAGCTCTTCCTTAAATGCTTTCTAGAATTCTCCTGTGAAACCATCTGGTCCAGGGCTTTTGTGTGTCCAGGGTTATTTTATTACTGCTTCAATTTCGTCTGCTGTCATTGGTCTTATCAGGTTTTCTGCTTCTTCTTCATTCAGTTTTTGGAAGACTATATTTTTCTAGAAATGTGTCCATAACACCTAGGTTTTCAAATTTCTTGGCATACAGTTCTTCGTAGTAATTTCTTACAATCCTTTGTATTTCTGTGGTATCAGTTGTAATCTCTCCTCTTTCATGTCTAATTGTGTTTATTTGGATCCTCTCTCGTTTTTTTCTTTTTTTTTAAAAAATATATTTATTGATTATGCTATTACAATTGTCCCATTCCCCCCCCCACTTCACTCCATCCTGCCCACCCCCCTCCCTCCCACATTCCCCCCCTATAGTTCATGTCCATGGGTCATACTTATAAGTTCTTTGGCTTCTACATTTCCTACACTATTTTTACCCTCCCCCTGTCTATTTTCCACCTATTATCTATGCTACTTATTCTCTGTACCTTTACCCCCCTCTCCCCCTCCCACTCCCTTATTGACAACCCTCATGTTCTAGTTGTTTGCCTAGTTTGCTCTCGTTTTTGTTTTATGTGTGGCCGTTAATAACTGTGAGTTTGCTGTCATTTTTACTGTTCCTATTTTTGATCTTCTTTTTCTTAGGTAACTCCCTTTAACATTTCATATAATAAGGTCTTGGTGATGGTGAGCTTCTTTAACTTGACCTTATCTGAGAAGCACTTTATCTTCCCTTCCATTCTAAGTGATAGCTTTGCTGGATACAGTAATCTTGGATGTAGGTCCTTGCGTTTAATCTTGGGTAATGTAATTATGATGTGCCTTGGCGTGTTCCTCCTTGGGTCCAGCTTCTTTGGGACTCTCTGAGCTTCCTGGACTTCCCGGAACTCTATTTCCTTTGCCAGATTAGGGAAGTTCTCCTTCATTATTTGTTCAAATAAGTTTTCAATTTTGTGTTCTTCCTCTTCTCCTTCTGGCACCCCTATAATTCGGATGTTGGAACGTTTCAAGACGTCCGGGAGGTTCCTAAGCCTCTCCTCATTTTTCCAAGTTCTTGTTTCTTCATTCTTTTCTGGTTGGATGTTTGTTTCTTCCTTCTGGTCCACACCATTGATTTGAGTCCCAGTTTCCTTCTCATCACTATTGGTTCCCTGTACATTTTCCTTTGTTTCTCTTAGCATAGGCTTCATTTTTTCATCTGTTTTTCGAATAGATTCAACCAAGTCTGTGAGCATATTGATAACCAGTGTTTTGAACTGTGCATCCGATAGGTTGGCTATCTCTTCGTCGCTTAGTTGTATTTTTTCTGGAGCTTTGAAGTGTTCTGTCATTTGGGCCATTTTTTTTTTTTTTTTTTTGTCTTTGCGCGTCTGTTACTTTAAGGGGCGGAGCCTTAGGTGTTCATCGGGGAGGGGTAATGCTGGTCGCAGCGCTGTGACGCTGTACGTGGTGGAGGGGCCGAGTGGGAGCAATGGCGCCCGCCACACTCTCCTCCGGCTTTCACTCTTTCACTCCGCTACCCACAATCAAACTGGGCCACTCTGGTGCTGGTGCCCGAGTGGATGGGCTTGTGCACACTCTAGGCCCCTGTGGGTCTCTCCAACGACCTCTCCTGTGAGGCTGGGAGTCTCTCCTGCTGCTGCCCCAACCCCCACGGGCGTTTTCAATCAGGTTTGAGGCTTTATTTCCCTGAGCTGGAACCCTGGGTTACGCGGTCTGCTTCGCTCCCTGCCGTTTGTCCGGTTTATCTGTGGGCGAATGTGGTGCCACGGGGTGCTACCCGCTGCTCTGCCTGCCTTGCTCTCCGCCACTCTGAGTCCGGCCCTCTGGGTTTATCTGTGCAAATGTGGGGACGCAGGGTCTGCTAGTGCTCAGAATGCCTGCCCCATTTGTCCCACACTCCGCCAGTCTCAGTCCCGCCACAGCCACGCGAGTCCTCTTCACCCCGGTGCCCGTCTCCACCCCTCCTACCAGTCTGGATGAATGGTTTTTTTCTATTTTCTTGGTGTTGGTCCCCCTTGCTGTTCGATTCTCTGTCAATTCTGGTTGTGCGAGGAGGCGCAGTGTGTCTACCTACGCCGCCATCTTGGTTCTCCTCTTTTTTTTCTTAAGCCTACTTAAAGGCTTGTCGATTTTGTTTATCTTTTCAAAGAACCAGCTTCTGCATTCATTGATACTTAGACTTGTGCTTTTAGTCTCTATGTCATTTAACTCTGTTCTGATCTTGGTTATTTCCTTCCTTCTATTTGCTCTGGGCTGTCTTCATTGTTGTTCCTCGAGTTCTTGTAGGCGTAGGGTTAGGGTGTTTATTTGAAATGTTTCTGTCTTTTTAAGGTAGGCCTGTATTGCTATGAACTTCCCTCTCAGGACTGCCTTTACTGTGTCCCATAGGTTTTGGGTTGTTGTAAGTTCATTTTCATTTGTTTCCAGAAAGTTTTTGATTCCTTCCCTAATCTCATTCTTCACCCATTCATTGTTTAATAGAATGCTATTCCATCTCCATGATTTTGAGGGTTTTGGGGTTTTTCCTTGGGTTGTTTTCTAGTTTCAGTCTCTTGTGGTCAGAGAAAATGCTTGATATGATTTCAATTTTCTTGAACATGTTGAGGCTTGTTTTGTGTCCTATCATGTGGTCTATCTTTGAAAATGTTCCATGTGCATTTGAAAAGAATGTGTGTTTTGCTTCTTTGGGATAAAAGGCTCTCTATATCAGTTAAGTCCATTTCATCTAGGGCATTGTTCAATGTCACAATATCTTTGTTGATATTTTGTTTGGAAGATCTGTCCATCTTTGACAGTGGGGTGTTAAAATCCCCTACTATAATTGTATTGCTGTCAATATCTTCCTTTTTTTATTTTTATCACTTTATTTTAGAACTGCATATGATGTGAACCATCATAAAACTAAAGAACACAGTATGTACATTGTTAAAGCAAACACCTTTTTGATTGGAAATACACACACACACACACACACACCCTTTGCATCATATATATATGATGGACTTTCTATATGAATATTAGTAAAAATATGTTTCTTATACTCTGGCACTACCTTGATCAGTCAGTTTCCATGCTGACAGTGTATCTTGGTAACCCGTTAGAGAAAGACAAATAATACTTTCTTTTTTAGTGGCTAAGGAGTTCATTGTTTCTTTTACCATTGAAAACTATTACTGACATGAAAGCAGAAAAGTTAAGAAGAATAACAATCTGTGCATCCAGCAGAAAAACAAATCATTTTCTTTAAAAATTTAACGTGTCAATATCTTTCTTGAAGTCCTCCAAGATTTTCTTTATGTATGTTGGTGCTCCTATGTTGGGTGCATATATATTTACAATGTTTATATCTTCTTGGTGGATTCTTCCTTTCATTGTTATGAAGTGACCTTCTGGGTCTCTCTTTATGGCCCTTCTTTTGAAGTCTATTTTTTTCTGATATGAGTATTGCTACCCCTGCTTTTTTTTCTTGTCCATTTGCTTGGAAAATTTCTTTCCAGTCTTTCACTTTCAGTCTGTGTAGGTCTTTTGTCCTGAGGTTGGTCTCTTGTAAGCAGCATAGGTGTGGCTCATGCTTTCTTATCCATTCAGCTATTCTATGTCTTTAAAAAAATTTTTATTGTTATTCAATTACAGTTGTATGCCTTTTCTCCCCATCCCTCCACCCCACCCCAGCTGAACCCACCTCCCTCCCCCACCTCCAACCTCCCCCTTGATTTTGTCCATGTGTCCTTTATAGTAGTTCCTGTAATCCCCTCTCCTCACTGTCCCCTCCCCACTCCCCCCTTGGCTATTGTTAGATTGTTCTTAACTTCAATGTCTCTGGTTATATTTTGTTTCCTTGTTTCTTCTATTGATTATGGTATATTTACAGAATGGAATTCTATGCAGCAGAGAGAAAGAACGAGCTTATACCCTTTGCAACAGCATGGATGGAACTGGAGAGCATTATGCTAAGTGAAATAAGTCCGGCAGTGAGGGACAAATACCATATAATCTCACCTTTAACTAGAACATATTCTATGTCTTTTGATTGGAGCATTTAATCCGTTTACATTTGAGGTTATATTATTGATAGGTATTTATTCATTGCCATTTTTTCATACTTGTGTTCCTTTCTCTCTCTCTCTTTTCCTTCCTTTCCTTAAAGCAGTCCCTTTAGCATCTCTTGCAGAGCTGGTTTGGTGGCGGTATATTCTTTTAGACACCTTTTTTCTGGGAAGCTCCTTATTTGGCCTTCTATCTTGATTGAGAGCCTTGCTCGGTAAAGTAGCCTTGGTTGCAGGCCTCTGGTTCTCATTACTTGGAATATTTTTTTGCCATTCCCTTCTGGCTTGGAGCGTTTCCATTGAGAAGTCAGCTGCTAACCTTCTTGGGGCTCCCTTGTATGTAACTTCTTGTTTCTCCCTTGCTGCCTTTAAGATTCTCTCTTTGTCTTGGAATTTTGCCATCTTAATTATAATGTGTCTTGCAGTGGGCCTCATTGGGTTCCTCTTGCTTGGGACTCTGTGTTTCCTGGATTTGGGTGACTTTTTCTCTCATCAGATTAGGGAAATTTTCCATCATTACTTTTTCAAACAGGTTTTCTATCCCTTGCTCTTCCTCTTCTCCTTCTGGTATCCCTATTATATGGATATTATTACGTTTCATGTTGTCCTGCATTTCCCTTAATCCCTCTTCATTCTTTCTGAGCCTCTTTTCCTTTTCTTGCTCTTTCTGGGTGTTTTTTTCTACCTTGTCCTTCATTTTGCTGAGCTGATCCTCTGCTTCATTCAGCCTGGTTTTGATTCCTTCTATTGTGTTCTTCAGTTCAGAAATTGTATTCTTCATTTCCTCTTGGCTCTTGTTGATAGTTTCTATTTCCTTTTTCATGTTGATATAGTTTGCAGTGAGTTCATTGTAGTTTCCCTGTAGTTTCTGGTAATCCTCTGTGAGCTCATTGAGCTTCCTTATAAGGATTGCTTTGAACTCTGTATCTGATAGTGACTTGCCTCTATTTCATTTAGCATTCTTTCTGAGACTTCCCCCTTTCCTTTCATTTGGGGATTGTTTCTTTGTCTTCCCATTGTTTGTGAGACTCTTCTTGTTAGCCTCTGCTTCTTAAATTGATCTGTTCTGACTCCCTTGGTTTATGGTATGAACTTCTATGGTAGAATACCTGTGGGATTCAGTGGTGCAGTCTCCTTGATCTCCTGAGCTCGCTGGTCTTGGGCTGTCATTTATGTTGGCTCTGTGCATGTCTTTGGGTTTTGATTGTTGTTGGGTCTTTCTTTTGTGGGTCCTTCCCTCCAACTGGTTAACTGAGGGTCACTCCTTCCACTACATCTTGTATTTTGTTGTGCAAGAGTGGACAGGTTGTGTTGAAGCTGATTCTTCTTTGTGTACAAGGTTTTGAGGCTTTTCTCTTGCTCTTGTTCAGTTGTTTGTTCTGTGTATTTCTCCACTGTTTAGTTGTATTTCCAGATTGGTCCTGGGTGGAGGTTAGTGTGGCTTCCACTCCCTCCTTCATCTTCTTCCATTGCTATCTGTTTGTCATTCCTTTCTTGGTGGGTTTCCTCTTCCAGCAGGTGTACAGATGTTCACCGCTCCCACCTTGCAAGTTCTCTGGAGTAGCAAAATGAAATTTGTCTTGCTGTCTCTGTTGGTAGGATGACCCCTGTTCAGGTCTAAGTCTGGTCTTTACACACCTCCAGGTTTTATTGTTTCACTACCTGATTTTTTAATGTCCTCTACAATTTTTGGTCTCCAGTCTTCATATGCTGGAATACCATTGGCTGTTTGCTCCGTTCCTCAGAAGATCAGCTGGGTCTTTCACCTGTGCACAGGGGAAGTGGGCTCCACTCCCACCTATCTCAGCCTCATCTTCTGTCTCTAGTGTCACATTTGAGTTGATGTAGGTTTTAAAAATCAAATTGCATAAGTATCATTTCTTAACTAAGGTACATAAGGCATTAACTACAATGGAAAAAATTGATAAAAGGGATTACATCAAAATTAAAATTTCTGGTAATTAAAAGACATCATAAAAGAAAGTGCAAGTCAAAATGTATGCCACAGGGTGGAAGATATTTGTAATACATAGATATGACACAGGAGTCATGTCAAGAGAAATATAATGAAGGTCTACAAATAATAAGAAAAAAACACCTAAAAATGTATGGTGACAGAGGGATAATAGATTTTTGGTGGTGAGTACACTGTAGTGTATACAGATATTGAATTATAATGTTGTAAACTTGAAACATATATATTATAAACCAATATTACCTCAATGTAAAAAGGTATAAAATAAACAATCCAACAGAAAACTGAGTAGAAGACTTAAAGAGACATAAAGAAGATGTCAAAATAGCTTATAATGTGATACTATCGCATGCATGTCAGAATGAATAAAGTGAAAAGATATCTATAGTGCCAAGTTTTGGCACGTATACAGTAACAGGCATACAGGCATATTCCTACATTGTTGGTGGGAGACTTCTTGGCTCATTGTGGTCACCAGCCTGTCCCTTTCCCAGAAACAAAATAATATACTCAAAAGACTCAGCTATCTCCCAGGACATTGAATTAGACTCAGGGCTCCAGCTCCCAGCCCAGGTTGGAGGGTACTCCCTAAGGCCTTCCAAGGTCAAAGCTAGACAGATGTTAAATGGAGCAGAGGAACAATGTACTTGAAGAACACTTTAGGGATTTTGCACAGGCCATATGATTGCATCACATGTTCCCTGGCTACTTAATATAGGCAAACACCCTACAGTTATCCACAGTCACCCCATTACAGGAAGGCTGGCTTTTACTCACGGCAACCAGCAACACCTTCAACATCACCCTGAATCTGGAGAAACACCAGGTAATTCTGGACACCTTCTGAGGTCCCAACCATCATCTTAGAGTCCTCAGTCCCAGGTCTTGCATACTAGATAAGACATCCAAATGGAAGACTGGACAAGTTGATCTCACCACTCCACACAGCTGCCTCCATTGGCCTTGCTGAATACTCAGGAACGAGTTTCCAAGCTTATTTCAAGTGGCAGAATTTGTCCTCTACTTTCAGGTTACTCAATTCTTCTGCAAGGACTCAGTTATCTATAGCTTACTGCATCCTTCTGCATAGACTCAGTTTTCTACTGCTGTACTGTTCCTTATGATCCAAGCTTGCTTAGAACCATCCTGTATACCAGGGCCCCCATATACAGAAAAGGAAACCAAGGCTTCTTAGATAAGAAGGTCCTGATGCAAAAGGGAGTGGTGAGCACTTCTCAGGTCATTGAAGCCAGTCAGCCTATTGTGCAGCTAGTGCCATGGGTACAACAAGCAGTTTAAACCCTCATATTGTTCAGGATCCCATGACTCCATTTCCCAACTTGTTCCCAGTACACCCATCTTCTGACTAAATAACCCCATTGATAGGCCCATTTATGACCTCACCATTCTTCTGAGACCTGACCTGAAGCTAGGCACTACTTCATAAGCTCTGCCCATAATTTCAACCTATTTGGCAATAAAATCACCAAAGGAAAAATATAAAATAATAAAAGGAGGGAGATGGAGTCCTAAGACATACTAATATATAAGGGACAACAGAGAAAGGAAAGCCCACAAAGGAGAGTAAGGAGCCAGAGAGGCAGGAGACAAATCAGGGACATATCGAGGCCATCTAAGCTATGGGTAGAGTGTTTCTCTAAGAGAGTCCAAGCAGCTGAGTGGGAGGAAGATGAGAATTAGAAGCATCCTTTGGATTTGGCAAGGTGTAGGTCATTGATGGCCTTGACAAGAGTGGTTTTGGTAGATCAATGGGTTTGTCAGATTGAAGAGATTTAGGGAGAGAAGAGGAGGTGCAGAAGTGGGGAAAAGGAGTATTGCCTACTCTTTGGAGTTTTGCTGTCAAGGGGAGCAGAGCCAAGGGGTCTTAGCAGGAGGGGCATGTGGAGTCAAGAGATGTATTTTTTTTGTGTGTGAGAATATGAGCAATGAGGTTGTGCCAATGTGAAGAGGCCAGTGACCACAACTAATTATGTGGCAGAGTTTACTTTAAAAACTGTCCATGCATTATCTCATTTGATCCTCACTGATATCTTGTAAGGTTGGTAGATGCAATTATTAACCTAAATGTATAGCTGAGGAAATAGAGGCTCAGACTTCTATTTCATTATGTGCTCAGGATGAGGAGGAGGGAGGTAGAGTGAGAGCTTATTAAAATGTTGAAGGTTCAAAAAATTGATGTGGAACATTGAACTAACTGCTAGGGCAAGGAGAAAGATTGCTGTGATCCAGGTGGCAGGGAGGACTGAGGCAGGAACAGTTTAACATGCCACAGGAATGATGAGAATGGTGGACTAACAGAGGAAGACATGGTTAATGGGAGGGAAGGAGGTCCGAAAAGTTATGGGAGCCAGATCACACAGGGCCTTGTGGGCCATGAGAGGTAGGTTGTACAATGAGCTTCACCCCTGCCAAGGCATCCATGTCCAATTTCCCCAAACCTGTTACCTTACACAGCAAAAGGGACTTTGCAGACGTGATTAAGGTTGTGAACCTTAACATAGGGAGAGTATCCTGGATTCACTAGGTGAGTCCAATCTGCTCACATGAGCCCTTAAAAGCAGAGAACCTTTACTGGCTGGAGACAGTAGAGATGCAGTAGAAGGAGAAGTCAGTGAGATTAGAAGCAGGAGAAAGACTGGACATGCCATAGCTTTCTCTGAGATGTAGGGACCATGTCCAAGATAAAGTTGTTAGCTAACAGTACTGTGGTGATCATATTGCAATGTATAAATGGATCAAATCAAGACATGCACATATTAAATTTACACAATGATATATGTCATTTATATCTCAAAAACAAAACAAAACAAAACAAAACAAGCCAGATATAGGATCTAAGGGTAGTTCCCAGCTGTAGCCAGCAAGGAAAGGGGAATCTCAGTCCCACAATAACCAGGTGCCACCAGACGGCTGATGCTAGTGTCTCTAAACTTGAAAAAGGATCCTGTGAGTTTGGGGCTCAGACCTTGGTGGGGAACACTGGCTAGTGTTGGTGTCCCTGAATTTTGAGGAGGGTCTGTGGGCTAGGACTTACACTTGTGAGGAGGGAACTCTGGCTGGCTGTTCTTCTGTCTCCGAGCTCAGAGGAGGGGCCCAGACATCTGAATGTGTGTGTGTGTGTGTGTGTGTGTGTGTAGGCTGCTGGGTTCAGAGAGATAAACCAGCAGGCTGGTTTCAGAATATCATCAAACTCTGCTGGTCTTTTACCACTGGCAGCTCCTTCTCCCCCTTTCTGCTCCCTCTTCATGTCCCCTACGTCGTAATGTAGGAGTGACCAAGAGCTTGTATCTTGAATTTCTTTCTTCAATCCTCACTCACTGCCTTAATGTTTGCACCTAGTCTCATGACTTTAAATACAATTAATATTCCATTAACTCCTGAATTTATATCTCCAGCGCAGTCCAGACTCTTATATCATACTGCCTACTGAACATCTCCACTCAGAAGCGGCTACCCTGACGTCAAATCTGGTAGTGCCTTGATCTTTGACTTCCAGCCTCCAGAACTGTAAGAAAATAAATTTTTTATTGTTTATAAGCCACCCAGTCTATGGTATTCTTTTATAGCAGCCTGAATGGAATTAATGAAAACACTCCCTTCAGTCTGTTCTCAACATAGGAGGTAGAGTGTTCCTATTGAAATATAACTTGGATCACATCCTTGCTCTGCTCAGAAACTCCCAATGTCTCCCCATCACACTCAAACTAAAAGCTTAAATTCCTACAAGCCCTATCTGATATGGCCTCCTATTAGTTTTCTAACTACATCTCCCACCAATTTCCCTATGTTGATTTACTCTGTTCCAACTACCTGGCCTCCTTGCTGTTTCTCAAATACTCTAGTCAGCCTCCAGCCTTAGTTGGATCTGTGCACTGGCTCCTTTTTTAATAAATATATTTATTGATTATGCTATTACAGTTGTCCCATTCCCCCCCCTCTCTCCACTCCATCCTGCCCACCCCCTGCCTCCCACATTCCCCCCCTATAGTTCATGTCCATGGGTCATACTTATAAGTTCTTTGGCTTCTACATTTCCTACACTATTCTTACCCTCCCCCTGTCTATTTTCCACCTATCATCTATGCTACTTATTCTCTGTACCTTTCCCCCCTCTCCCCCTCCCACTCCCCTATTGACAACCCTCCATGTGATCTCCATCCCTATGGTTCTGTTCCTGTTCTAGTTGTTTGCCTAGTTTGCTCTTGTTTTTATTTTAGGTGTGGTCGTTAATAACTGTGAGTTTGCTGTCAGTTTTACTGTTCCTACTTTTGATCTTCTTTTTCTTAGATAAATCCCTTTAACATTTCATATAATAAGGGCTTGGTGATGATGAACTTCTTTAACTTGACCTTATCTGAGAAGCACTTTATCTTCCCTTCCATTCTAAATGATAGCTTTGCTGGATACAGTAATCTTGGATGTAGGTCCTTGCCTTTCATGACTTGGAATACTTCTTGCCAGCCCCTTCTTGCCTGTAAGGTCTCTTTGGAGAAATCAGCTGACAGTCTTATGGGAAGTCCTTTGTAGGTAACTGTGTCCTTTTCTCTTGCTGCTTCTAAGATTCTCTCCTTCTGTTTCATCTTGGGTAATGTAATTATGATGTGCCTTGGTGTGTTCCTCCTTGGGTCCAGCTTCTTTGGGACTCTCTGAGCTTCCTGGACTTCCTGGAAGTCTATTTCCTTTGCCAGATGAGGGAAGTTCTCCTTCATTATTTGTTCAAATAAGTTTTCAATTTTTTGTTCTTCCTCTTCTCCTTCTGGCACCCCTGTAATTCGGATGTTGGAACGTTTCAAGATGTCCTGGAGGTTCCTAAGCCTCTCCTCATTTTTCCAAATTCTTGTTTCTTCATTCTTTTCTGGTTGGATGCTTCTTTCTTCCTTCTGGTCCACACTGTTGATTTGAGTCCCAGTTTCCTTCGCATCACTATTGGTTCCCTGTACATTTTCCTTTGTTTCTCTTAGCATAGGCTTCATTTTTTCATCTTGTTTTCGAACAAATTCAACCAATTCTGTGAGCGTCTTGATAACCAGTGTTTTGAACTGTGCATCTGATAGGTTGGCTATCTCTTCCTCGCTTAGCTGTATTTTTTCTGGAGCTTTGAAGTGTTCTGTCATTTGGGCCTTTTTTTTTTTTTTTTTTGTCTTGGCCTGTCTGTTACTTAAAGGGGTGGAGCCTTAGGTGTTCACCGGGGCGGGTAACGCTGGTGGCTGTGCTCTGAAGCTGTACATGGGGGAGGGGCCGAGAGGGAGGAATGGCGCAAGCTCCACTCTCCACCAGATTTCAATCTTTCACTCCGCTACCCACAATCAAACTGGGCCCCTCTGGTGCTGGTTCCCGAGTGGGTGGGCTTGTGCACACTCTAGGCCCCTGTGGGTCTCTCCAACGACCTCTCCTGTGAGGCTGGGAGTCTCTCCCGCTGCCGCCCCAACCCCTGCGGGCTCTTTCAATCAGAGGTCTGAGGCTTTATTTCCCCGCACTGGAGCCCTGGGTTATGTGGTCTGCTTCGCTCCCCACCATTCTTCCCGGTTTATCTGTGCGTGAGTGTGGGGCCATGGGGTGCTACCCAGTGCTCTGCCTGCCCCATTCTCCGCCACTGTGAGTCCGGCCCTCTCGGTTTATCTGTGCGCAAATGTGGGGCCGCAGGGTCAGACTGCCTGCCCCTTTCATCCCACACTCCGCCAGTCTCAGTCCCGCCATGGCAATGCGAGTCCTCTCTGCCAGGTGCCTGTCTCCGCCCCTCCTACCAGTCTGAATGAATGTTTATTTTTTATTTCCTTGGTGTCAGACTTCCTTGCTGTTCTATTTTCTGTCAGTTCTGGTTGTGTGAGGAAGCGCAGTGTGTCTACCTACGCCGCCATCTTGGTTCTCCCTGCACTGGCTTCTTATTCCCTTTGCTTTGAATCTTCTACCCCCAGACAACTATATGTTTCCCTCTTTCAGCTCCTTTAAGGTATTGCTCAAATGTCACCTCAGTGGGGCTTTTCCCAACAATTCTATTAAAATTGCAACCCCCAGCACTCCCTTTCCCTGCTCTATTTTTCTCTATATCACTCCCTGCCATGTGCTGTACTATATATTTTACTTTTTCATTGTCTGCCTCTCCCAGCTAGAGAGAACAAGCTCCATGGGGACAGAGAGTCAGTCTTTTGTTCACAACTACATCCTAAGTAACTAGAAAAGTTCCTGATTTCATACATATTGTTGGTTGAATGAATGTGTGAAAGAATGGATACCATCCATCTGTGCACTCCCTTGGCCCAGCTGACAGAAATAGTGGGGAATAATAGGCCTTTTGGATTTGGGAGGCAGGTTCCCACAGTTCTTTCTGCAGCTCATCCTCTTGCATTCCTCCAGGTAAGTAATAGTATGTATAGAGTGGGCTAAGGAATAAGGTGATTAGAGCTCACCACTTCCTCCAGAATGTTCTCTGGTTCCCTGTTCTCATATAGTCAGGTGGACACAAAGGTGTTGGGGGATGGTGGAGTTGACAGGATAGTTGTAATGGGAGGATCCGCTTGGAGGTAGAGAGCCATTGCTGCTTGCTCCTGATATCCTCAATGCCTCTTGGTACCTGGTGCCTATGGGTGTATGGTCTGCCTTGCTTTGATGCATGGAGAGTATCCTCAGGGGTTTTCCTTGGATAGGGTGCCACAACTTTTCTAGGTATTTGTTGACCACTAGGGAGGGGTCACTCAGGCTTCAGGGAACCCATAGTTGCTCTGAAAGACTGTGTTATGGGTGAAGGAGGCAATGAGCCATTTCAGACCAGTATGTGTGGTGAGATAGATGGGCAGAACAATGAAGACACCCAGAAGATAGGAGGTGGAAGTGGTGATAGTCACAGTTTTCTGGGATTCCACTGTGTCTATAAACACACACAAACACTCTCGCAATAATCCTATGGTATAGGTACTGTTATCATCTCTGTTTTATTAAAAAAGAAACTGAAGCACAGAGAGGTTAAGCAATTTGCTCAGCATCACACAGTTAATAAGTGGCCAAGTCAGGATTTGAACCTAGGTTGCCTGTCTCCAGAGCCACACTTTTAGACATCATACTCTACTACCTCCCTAGTAGAGCCCAGGGCTGTATACATGATACGTTTATTGATTAGTTAGGAGAGAAACTATTTATTGTAAGGTGTACACTCATTCTTTAGAAAAAATTTTTTATTGTTGTTCAAGTACAGTTGTCTTCATTTTCCTACCACCACTTTCCCCTGCCCCACCCACCCCAAACTCCCACCCTCAATCCTACCCCTTTGGTTTTGTCCATGGGTCCTTTATACATGTTCCTTGATGACCCTTTCCCTTCTTTCCCCCGTTATCTCCTTCCCCCCTCCCCTCTGGTTACTGTCAGTTTGTTTTTTATTTCAATGTCTCTGGTTATGATGGTATTGGATATCTAATCCAGTTCTATGTGACTGCACCATCTTTGGTATGGCCAGGGACTGGGGTGAAAGGTGTTAGTTACCTGTTTGTAAATGTGAAAGCCTGTGAAGAAGACTTTCCAGAATGGGGATATGATTCAAAGGCTGGAATTGGAGGTTGAGTGGGAAGCTTCTGCTGGCAACAAGAACACCTTTCCGTTGGAAGTAAGTGTGGTGACTGAAACAGATAGAGGCCCATTGTCCAGGATAAAGTATGTGATCATGGCAAGGACACCTGCTGATCCAAGACAGTGCTGTGACTTTGGAAAGGAGGTCCTGTCTGCGATGGTTTTGATGGTATTATTGTCCCGGGGGATGGAGGATTGGGATTGGATAGTGAAGGCCTTGGGGTTCCCTAGGTCTGCCTTTGGACTGAGTTCTGGTATCCATAGTAGTGGCATCCTGGGGGACACCAGTGACACTGGAAGACACTGTTTCAGACACAGGGTCCCCAGAGGCTCCTGGAGCTATGTTCCAAGTATAATATTGCACCTGGTAGCCTGTTGCGTTGGAAACAATATTGAGTGCTCACTTTCCCAGCCAAGAGTTACAACTGGCTCTTTTGCAGTGCCACCCCTCACATGTTGTCTATTCAGGGACCCCAGAGTGGTTGGAATATTGGCCAAGCACAGATTTTTGTCCTGTTGCATTGCCTCAGATGTCTACTATAGTGGCAGAATGGACCTGAAGTTCTTAGACCATAGAATTCATGGGCTATGAAGGCAACTGCTATCCCTTGAAATGATGGCTTGAGTGACAGGAATCTGGGTGGTGATTTTGGTTACTCACATGGATTATCTGCAGAAACTGAATCTCTGGACAAAGTGCCTACCACCCTGGAACAAACTGAATTTTGGGCTTTTGTCTCTGCTGCTGCCTCCTACCATGGAGAAGAGAAGGGCCTCTCTACTGGTGCTGGATAGAGACACTATTCTCACTTAGGCCCTGTTTCCATGAGAAGCTGTCTCAGGATACAGGTTCCTGAGGTTCAAGCCTGTGGGACTGCATAGCCTCCAGTGTGGCTCTAAAGAGCTGGTTTCTATGACCTTCTGGTTAGTTTGATCAGTGTGGAGGGCAGAATTCCTTAGCTCCTGGAACACCAGCCAGGGTAGGGATACAGACAGCCCCCTTTCATCACTGGAGACAATGTGGTCTTAGGCTGGTTGCAGGGGGAAAGAGGAATTGCAGTGGCAACTTTGCCTGTTCCAAGCACTCAGCCCTGGGGACACTGAAAGGCAGGAGGAGTCCTGGCTAATTCTTCCCAGGTTCCTTTCAGCCAACCCTTCCCACTGCCAAGTTCACTTCACCTAAGGCAGGGGTGTCAAATTCATTTTCACCGGGGGCCACATCAGCCTTGAGGTTGCCTTCAAAGGGCTGAAATGATTTTAGGACTGTATAAATGTAACTACTCCTTAACTGTTAAGGAGTTGAAATTACACTCAGCCCTTTGAAGGCAACCACAAGGCTGATGTGGCCCCTGGTGAAAATGAGTTTGACATCCCTGACCTAAGGCATGGAAGTCCTCAGCGCACTTCTACTTGCCTTTTATTATGCTAACATTCTACCCCTCCCTCAATTGTGACCTAGTGCCAGAATCTTCACCTTGGGGCTGGCCTGGAACCCTGTCTCAATACAAGAGGGGCCCTTATAGCTAGCTTAAACCCCAATTACCCCATTGCCAGTCTTCCCTACTCAGCTTGTGCTCCATTCATTTGGCCCTAAGAGATGATGGGGCAACACTCTCTGAGCCCCACGGTTGCTTTGTGGCTTCTTCAGCTCCACCCAGGGGTTGACAGAAGCCTCAGACCACTTCCTCCTCAATCTCTGCCAGCTCAGCAATGCCCCCATGGTGTTCAGTATGTCACATGCCTTGGGCACAACTAGGAGTCCAGCACTTCTGAGAGCTGTGCCTGCTGAGGGTACATGCTCCAGTCAGCTACTGTCCCCATCCCCACTTCTGGGGTAATTGGCAGGCTGTGCCTCCAGACACCTGCAGCAGTCCATTCCAGGTGGGTTGCTTTATGTGCCTAGAGGAAGCTCATTGGGGGCCTCAGACCTGGCTTCTCCTAGAGCTGGACTGCTCCTCCATCCCTGGTGCCTCCCCCCAAAAAACAGAGTGTTAGGTCAGAGTTGCTCAAGAAACCAGACAGATGCAGCGAGCTAAGGAGCAGGGTTTATTAGCGGGGATTAAGAGGGAAAGTGGAGCCAACCTAGGGAGGTTGGGGAGCCAACCAAGGGAGGTTAACACTTGCTCAGTTGTTCTTAGGGCAGGGTTTTTAAGCACAAAAACCCTCGAAGGGTAACTGGTTAGAGTGTCAGAGTCTGATTGGCTAGAGCTGGTTGCTGGGTGCTGTTTCTGCTGACCATTGTTCTTGATACATCTCAGACCTTGGGTTAAAGCTGCATCCTGTTATGCCGGATAGGCCGACCCAGACCCCAATCTTAGCTGGGCATCTGTTTGTCCTGGGTGGGGCCAGCAGGCAGTTTCCCATGATACAGTCTCCTTCCTGGAGATTTTCCATTCCTCCTAGGTCTACCTAGGTCTGTCACAGAGCATGTGGTAGTCCTGGCCCTCCTAGATGGGTCTAAGGCCAGCCTTTGACTCCGGTGGGGGGATAGGCAGGAGGACTCATTAGGCAAAGAAATTCTGCTTCTTCCCTATGGGCTCACACACAATAACTCACAGGTTGTGGGTTTATTTCCTGTGGCCGCTGTAACAAAGTACCACAACCCGTGAGGTTTAAAACAACAGTAATTGTCTGACAGTTCTGAAGGCTAGAAGTCTGAAATCAAGATGTTTGCAGAGTTGTTTCCTTCTGTATACTCTGAAGGAGAATCTGCCCCTTGCCTTTCTCCTAGCTTCTGGTGGTTTACTGGAGAGGGAGAGAGAGAGGGAGAGAGGGACGGAGAGAGAGGGGGGGAGAGAGGGGGAGGGAGAGGGAGAGGGGGAGAGAGGGAGAGAGAGGGAGAGAGGGAGAGAGAGGGGAGGGGGGAGGGGGAGGGAGAGGGAGAGAGGGAGAGAGAGAGGGAGGGAGAATGAGGGGGGAGAGAGGGAGGGAGAGGGAGAGAGGGGGAGGGGGAGGAGGGGGGAGGGGAGAGAGGGAGAGGGAGAGAGAGAGGGAGAAGAATGAGAATCAAGATCAAGAGAGATAAAGATGCTATGATTCTGGCTTTGAAGATAGAGGAAGGAGTCTGGATCCAAGGAATGCAGGTGGCTTCTAAAAGCTAGAAAAGGCAAGGAAACAGATTCTCCCCTAGATCTATGAAAAGGAATGGCCCTGTTGACTCAATTTATACTTCTGACCTCTAGAACTGTAAGAGAATAAATTTGTATTATTTTAAGCTAGTGTACTTATGTTAATTTGTTAAAGCAGTAATAGAAAATGAATACAGATACCTGTTGTTGTGGATGCCAGGGTCCCATAGGATTATGCTTCTCCAATTGCCCATTGTGTATGGAGGTTCCGTATGAAACTGGTGCTGCCAGCCTCGCCTCATTTTCTTAGGGCCCTTTCCATTTCTAATGCAAGCCCATGATTCAGCTACCTTCTGCAATACTTCACCCATGTTTCAGAGAAACACACCACTCACCCACCAGGAAACATTTGTAGTCCTGAAAGTGAAAGGATGGCTAGGACACCATGATCCTGTGGACGACATCACACAACTTGACCTGGTGTGCAGTGTGTACATGCCCAGCATTTGCACTCTCCCTCAGAGCCACAGGCCTAAGCCCTTGCAACCCAACCATTCACCCCACACAAAACCCAGCCCCTTTTCACATTCTCCAGAAAGAAGCCACATGTCAAAGGCATTAGTGAACAATATTTGTTTTCCCAAAGAGTTCACTGGGGAGATGGAAGATGGCTTCGTGAAACACAGCCTACACCAGTCTACTCTATTAAAGTCTAGTCCCTTCTTTCCTACATTTTCCACATAATGTCTTGCGGCATATAAGACCCCAACATATGGCAGGGGTTCATCAAGTCCTCCAGCTCTGTAGCAGGGTCAGTGTACTTCATGAAAAAACATGGAAATCCCTTGGCCAGGACTTCTGGGGAGAGAGTCTGAAGGTAGGCATCAACCTAGAGCTCTCACTGATCCTGGATATTTTGGGAAAGCCCCTCAGGTTGGCAGTCTATAAAACAAAATGGCTGAGCCCCCCATCATCATCTCTGAGGAGACAGGGAGTAGAAAATAGTGTTCTGTATGCATCTCAGCCACTTAGAATACAGTGGGAATCATGATACTGATAGCTGCCTTACATTGACCACTTACTATGTGTCAGGCACTATGCACCAAGGTGAACATAAATTGATGCTTATTAACATACACTATCTCACTTAATCTTAACAACACCATGAGGTAGATACTGCATCCCTGCTTTATAGAACACAAGAAATGATGTACAGAAAAGCTGAATCACACAGAGAATGCATGGCAGAGTCAGAATTTCAACACAGGCAGTCGAGCTCCAGAGCCTCCATTCTTAGCCAGCACATTCTACTGCCTCCTACCTGTGCCAGTTATCAATATATTTGCTCTCAGATTTGAGTCCAACTTTCTTTGCCTGCTTGTGATCCTGGAACATTCACCCTTGACAGACACAATTTATACTGGACATTGGAGGGACACTAGAGGATGAAAGAGCTTTTTTTTCCTGGCTCTGGTGTACTTCCTTCTTCCTGTTCCCAGGACACTCAATTAGCATATAGGCTATCCAGTGAGGATCACATCTAGTGAGTTTCAGCAGCAACCCTTTTTCTTTTCACTCCAGCTACCTTCCCAGGGGTGAGTCCAGCAGTACCTTCCCTCTGCCCATGTGTGTATTCCTTTGAGTTTTGTGGGTGCCTAAACTGGTTTCCAGGTAAATTCAGCAGCACCCAGCAAAAAAAGAGTTTCTTGGCAAGTTCTGAAGACACCTTAGTTGGCTTTGCAGCAAGTTCAACAGCTCCTCCTGGACAGCTTCCCAGAGACCTCTACCATTTGTGGGCTGAAACGACACCCTCTTCAATGAGATCTGGATGTCCTGCCCCCTTCTAAGTTTTCTCCTTCCTTGGGTACTTACTCTCTCTTGGTCCTAGGATATTCTTCAGAGTTCTCTTATTCCCTTTTAGTGGTCAATTTTTAAAAAAATTATATTTTATTGATTATGTTATTATAGTTGTTCCAATTATTTTTTTTGTCTCCCTCCATTCAGCACCCCTACTCCCTCTGGCAATCCCCACACCATTGTTCATGCCCATGGGTCATACGTATAATTTCTTAGTCTACTCTACTTCCTATACTGTACTTTACATCCCCATGGCTATTCTGTAACTACCTATTTGTACTTCTTAGTCACCTCATCTGTTCACCCATTCCCCTACAGCACCCATCATCTGGCAACCATTGAAACACTCTCTATATCCATGTTTCTGCCTCTGTTCTTATTTGCTTACTTTGTTTTTTAGATTCAATTGTTGATGGATATGTATTTTTTGCCATTTTATTGTTCATAGTTTTGGTCTTCTTTTTCTTAAATAAGTTCCTTTAACATTTCATATAATACTGGTTTGGTGATGATGAACTCCTTTAGTATTTTCTCGACTGGGAAGCTCTTTATCCTCCCTTCAATTCTATTGATAACTTTGCTGGGTAGAACATTCTTGGTTGTAGGTCCCTGCTTTTCATTACTTTGAATATTTCTTTCTGATCCCATCTAGCCTGAAAAGTTCCTTTTGAAAAATCAGCTGACAGGCTTATGGGACACCCCTGTAGGTAATAATTGTGTTTTGCTTGTTTAAGATTCTCTCTTTATCTTTAACCTGTGGCATTTTAATTATGTTGTGTCTTGGAGTGGGCCTCTTTGCATCCCTCTTGTTTGGGATTCTGTGTGTCCTGGACTTGCATGTCTATTTCCTTTGTCAAATTAAAGGAGTTTTCTTTCATTATTTTTTCAAATAAGTTTTCAATTTCTTGCTCTTTTTCTTTTCCTTCTGGTAACCCCTATGATGTGAATGTTCGACTACTTGAAGTTGTCCCAGAGGCTGCTTACACTGTCCTCATTTTTTGTATTCTTTTTCCTTCTTGTTGTTCTGATGGGTTGTTTTTTGCTTCCTTATGTTCCAAATCATTGATTTGATTCTTATCTTCATCCACTCTACTGTTGTTTCCCTATAAATTGTTCTTTATTTCAATTAGTGTATCCCTGGCTTCGGACTGGATATTTTTTATTCTATTTTTTTAAATTTACTTATTTATTTATATTCAAAAGGAAAAAGCAAACAAAATATTTTTTATTCTATTGAGGTCCTCACTAAGTTCCTTGAGCATCCTTATAACCAATGTTTTCAACTCTGTGTCTGATAGGTTGCTTATCTCCATTTTGTTTAGTTCTTTCTCTGGACTTCTGATCTGTTCTGTCATTTGGGCCATGTTTCTTTCTCTCCTCATTTTGGCAGCATCCCTGTGTTTGATTCTATGTATTAGATAGAGCTGCTATGACTCCTTGTCTTGGTAGCATGACCTAAAATGTAATAGGTGTCCTGTAGGGTCCAGTGGCACAACCTTCTCTATCACCCAAGTTGGGTACTCAAGGTGTGCTCTTCCTGTGGCCTGAGTACACCCTCCTCTTATAGTTAAACCTTGATTGCTGTTGGCAGGTCTATGGGAGGGATTTATACAAGCCAGTCAGTTTCAAGGACTGGCTGTGACCACTGACCACCAACCTCTGCTCTCTGTGGAGGATTAGCAATGCAGGGACAGAGTGGTGATGCTCTAACATGGTCTGTAGCTGTCCCTTGGGTATGCAGGCTGTGGGTTTTCCTGGGTGGTGCACCAAGGTCAGCTCCCACCTGTGTTCTTCCTGAGGCCACCCTGCATGAGCTATAAAGCAATATAAGATGGCTCCTACTTATGCTGGGCTTGGAGATTCCCTGGGAAAGCCAACCTGTGAATCTAGATTGGCTACTGTTAGTACTGGACCTCAGGGCTGGAGGTTTCCTGAGCTGACCTATTGCTTGTTTAATTGGATTTAGGAAATTGTAAAGCAGGAGTCAAGACCAGTCATTCATATGGAAAAGTCACTGGTTAACAGATTGGGTGGGACCTTATTTTGGGTGGGGCAGAGTCTCAGGGGATATTCAGGGTGGTGCAAACAGTGTTAGCCAAGTTGATGGAGTCTCAGATATGGTTCTCAACTGCCAGCTCTGTGGCTCTGTGATGTGAGGGCTCAGAAAAAGGACAATGGCTTCTGTCTGCCTTTCTGTCTGGGAGAAAGCTGTCCCCCAGCTCCTGCCTCGATGCCAGACACTTTAGTTTCTCACTGTATGCCACTGGTGCCTTTCAAGCTGCTATCCCCAGAGGAAGTGAGTCTGTGTTAAGTCTGTGTGTGAGTTCTTTAAGAGGAACTGCCTGGGCCTACAGAAGTTTCTTCCACTGACTCAATCCCCACTGGTTTTTGCAGCCAGAATTTCAGGGGACTTTTCTTCCTGGCACTAGAGCCCTTGGCTGGGGGTCCTTGTGTGGGTCTGGGACTCCTTGCTCCCGAGATATCCCACCTGAATTTGTATCAAACACATGTGGATGTGGGACCAGCCCGTTCTGCATCTCTGCCCCTCCTACCAGTTTGGATGGATGTGGTTTCTTTAATTCCACAGTTGCCAGACTTCCATTCAACTCAATTTCTGATGGTTCTGAGTGATGGTTCTATATTTTAGTTGTAATTTTGATGTGGTAGTGAGAGGAGGTGAGCTGTGTTTATCTATGCTGCCATCTTGACTGGAATTTCAAGTACCTAATTTTTATAAATAGTTAATAATTTTTATAGTAAATATTCCTCCTTAAATTATAGTGTGTTTTCTGTTTCTCCCCTGGTTGTACTACAATTGATACACTTGCTTAGCCCAGTGCTAGACAAACTTATTAGTTGTATATGTCTGAATGGTGAAACACTGTTATATAATAACTATTTTAAAATTTCATAGATATGTAATAATAATGACAATAACAGCTGTGATTCATTGAGTATTCACTATGTGCCAGGCACTTTACATACTATACATAAGCTTATTTAATCCTTATGATAACAGTATATATTAGGTCCTATTATTATCCACATTGTCTTAATCTAATCAGGTTGCTATAACAGAAAACCATAGACTGGATGGCTTAAACCAGGGGTCCCCCACCTCCGGGCCCACTGGTCAGGCCTGTTAGGAACCGGGCTGCACAGCAGGAGGTGAGCTTGAATGTAATGCACTTGAATCATCCTGAAACCATCCCCCTACTCCCCTGGTCCGTGGAAAAACTGTCTTCCACGAAACTGGTCCCTGGGCCAAAAACGTTGGAGACTGCTGGCTTAAACAACAGAAATTTATTTCTCAAAGTTTTGGGAGCTAAATTCCATCGTCTGCTGGGTGCCAACTGGAGACCCAGGAAAGCTGGTGATGCATGTTAAAGGCCTGAGAACTGAGGAGCCAGTGGTGTAGATCCAAGTCTGATTCTGAAGGCCTGAGAACCAGGAGCACTAAGGACAAAAGATGGATGTCTCAGCTGAACAGTCAGGCAGAAAGAGATTTCCATCTTGTTCCACCTTTTTCTTCTATTCAGGCCCTCAGTGAATTTGATGAGGCCCTCCCCACATTGGGGAGGCCATGGGTTTCACTCAGCTCACCCACTTAAATGCTAATCTCTTCTGGAAACATCTTCACAGGCACATCAAGAAGTAATGTTTAACCAGTTCTCTGGGCATCATGTGGTCTAGTCAAGTTGACACATAAAATTAACTATCACGTCCATTTTGCAGAAATGACACTGAAGTTCTTGGTCCCATGTAATACCTGAGTTGTCTTTCAGTGATAAGAATACATACCATTCAAGTACCAGGATACAAAATTAATATTCAGAAATCAGTGGCATTTTATACACTAATAATGAACTATTAGAAAGAGAAATTAAGAAAACATTCCCATTTACTCTTTCAACAACAACAACAAAATAAGGTATCTAGGAATAGATTTAACCAAGGAGGTAAAAGATCTGCACTCAGAAAATTATAAGATACGAAAGAAAGAAATTGAGGAAGATACAAATAAGTGGAAGCATATACTGTGTTCATGGATAGGAAGAATGAACATCATGAAAATGTCCATACTACCCAAAGCAATCCACAGATTCAACACAATTCCTATGAAAATATTAATGGCATATCCCACACACATAGAACAAATATTCCAAAAATTTATATGGAATCAAAAAAAGAGACCCCAAATTGCCACACTAATCTTGAGAAAGAAGAACAAAGTTGGAGGAATCATACTACCTGATATCAAACTATACTACAAGGCCACTGTAATAAAGATAGCATGGTACTGGCACAAGAGCAGGCATATAGATCAATGGAACACAATAGAGAGCCCAGAAATAAACCCATGTCTCTATGGTCAATTAATATCTGACAAAGGGGTCAGGAGCATAAAATGGAGTAAAAATAGCCTCTTCAACAAATGGAGTTGGGAAAATTAGACAAATACATAAAAAAAAGAAACTAGACCACCTTCTTACAACATACACAAGAATAAACTCAAAATGGATTAAAGACTCAAAATGGATTAAAGACTTAAATGCCAGTTGTGAAACCATAAAAATCTTAGAAGAAAACATAGGCAGTTTCTATCAATAGTTGTTTATGGTGGATGAACTATTCTAGATTCTGTTACTCCTTCATGGCTTTATTTTCCTGTTTTCCAAACTTTTAGAAATAAGCATAAATCAATTTTTCTAGAAATATATAAAATAAAAATTTAATATATTAAAATAATGGCATGCATGTGTGCCATGCCTGCACACCTCCATACCCTGAGGAATAGTAATATTTTCAAGCCATAGGTTTGGCTGATGGGTACTGTCTGTACTGTTATTTTCACTTCTTCAGGTTTCAGACTCAGACCTCTGCCCAGAATTCCCATAAATACATAAGTCCACCTCGTGATCATTTGTGTTTATTTACTTGCAATTTTCCATGCTTTGGAAGAAAAGAATTGACTAGAATCAGGGAAAACTGCTAAGTAGAATCTAATGGGGTTCCTCAGGTTGTCTGCTTCCCAGGCACTCCAAATTTCTTCAGTGTTGTCAAAGTCTCTTCTGGACACAAGAGGGCGGCCCTGCACCAAGAATGGACTGATCTGGCTCACCCATTGCAACATTTTCCACCAGCTCTCTGTGATTGCTAGATCCAAGTTCTTTTGAACAGCCAGGGTTTGTGTTCCTACAAGGAAACAAGTGGCCATTTTCCCATCTCCAGGGTATCGGATATATCATTTTCGAAGGCTTACTCTCTTTTCTCCTCTCAGAATGAGTCCACCTAGCCTCCCATGATTCTTGCTAGCATTAGAGCTACCTTATGTTTTCCATTTTAGCTAGCAGTCACTGGGGAAAGAGGTCCGGATCCCTGGGTATTCCTATTCATGCTGAGACTTTATCAAAAGGACAATTATACAAATTTCAAAACAGAGAAATACACTTTCCAATCATTCCATGATCTATAAAGCTTTTCTGAGGAGCACCCGTGAACTTTGAATTTTTCTAAGTAGCAGATTATTCTTTCCCTTATGTCCCTTGCTTCAGGGGACATGTCTGTGAGGATGTTGCTGCATGGAATGTTTGAAATATTACTGCCAAAGTTTTCTTCTAGGAATTTAATGGTGTGATGACTCATATTGAACTCTTATCTACCTTGAATTTATTTTTCTGTGTGGTTTAAGTTGGTGATAAAGTTTCAGTTTTTTGCACGTAGCTGTCCAGTTCTCCCAACACCATTTGTTGAAGAGGCTATTTTTGCTCCATTTTATGCTTCTGCCTCCCTTCTCAAATATTAATTGACCGTAGAGACCTGGATTTATTTCTGGGCTCTCCGTTCTGTTCCATGGGTCTATGTGCCTGTTTTTATGCCAGTACCAGGCTGTTTTGATTACAGTGGCCTTGTAATACAGTGTGATACCAGGTACTGTGATCCCTCCTGCTTTGTTCTTCTTTCTCAAAATTGCTGCAGCTATTTGGGGTTGTTTATGGTTCCATATAAATTTCTGAAATGTTTGTTCTATATCTGTGAAAAATGTCATGGGTTCTCTAATAGGGATTGCATTGAATCTATAAATTGCTTTGGGTAGTATGGCCATTTTGATGATGTTAATTATTCCAATCCATGAACATGGTACATGCTTCCATTTGTTTGTGTCTTCCTTAATTTCTTTCTTCAGTGCTGTGTAGTTTTCTGAGTATAGGTCTTTTACCTCCTTGGTTAGGTTTATTCCTAGGTACTTTATTTTTCTTGTTGCTATATCAAATGGGATTTTTTTCCTGATTTCTGTTTCTGATGTTTCATTATTGGTGTACAAGAATGCCTTTGATTTCTGAGTATTGACTTTGTATCCAGCTGTTTTGTCAAATTCATTTATTAGGTCAAGTAGTTTTTTTGTGGATTCTATAGGATTTTCCTTGTACAATATCATGTCATCTGCAAACAGCGATAGTTTCATTTCCCCCATTCCAATTTGGATGCCTTTAATTGCTTTTTCTTGTCTGATTGCTGTGGCTAGGACTTCCAGTACCATGTTGAATAGGAGTGGTGAGAGAGGGGATCCTTGTCTTGTTCCTGATCTTAGTGGGAAAGCTCTAAGTTTTTGTCCATTGAATATGATGTTGGCTGTGGGTCTCTCATATATGGCCTTTATCATGTTAAGGAATGCTCCCTTTATTCCCATTTTGCTGAGTGTTTTTATCATAAATGCGTGCTGTACCTTATCAAATGCTTTTTCTCCATCTATTGATATGATCATGTGGTTTTGTCTTTGCTTTTGTTTATGTGGTGTATTATGTTTATTGATTTGTGAATATCATACCATCCTTGCATCCCTGGGATGAATTCCACTTGATCGTGGTGTATGATCTTTTTAACGTATCGCTGGATGCGGTTTGCCAATATTTTGCTGAACATTTTAGCATCTATGTTCATCAGCGATATTCGCCTGAAGTTTTCTTTCTTTGTTATGTCTTTATCTGGTTTTGCGATTAGGATGATGCTGGCTTCATAAAACGAGTTTGGGAGTCTTCTGTCTTCTTGATTTTTTGAAATAATCTATGGAGGATGGGGGTTAGCTCTGCCTTAAATGCTCTGTAGAATTCTCCTGTGAGAAAGTATGGTCCAGTACTTCTGTATGTTGGAAGCTTTTTGATTACTATTTCATTTTCATCAGGTGTTATTGGTCTATTCATGCTTTCTGATTCTTCAGTGAGTTTGGAAGGTTATATTTTTCAAGAAATGTATTAATTTCATCTAGGTTTTCACATTTCTTGGCATATACTCCTTCGTAGTTATTTCTGACAATCCTTTGTATTTCTGTGGTATCAGTTGTAATCTCTCCTCTTTCATTTCTGACTTTGTGTGTTTAGGTCCTCTTACTTTTTCTCTTGATGAGCCTGCTTAAGGGCTTGTCAATTTTGTTTATATTTTCAAAAAATCAGCTCCTGCATTCATTGATCCTTAGAATTGTGCTTTTAGTCTCTATGTCATTTCACTCTGCTGATCTTGGTTATTTCCTTCCTTCTACTTGCTCTGGGTTTTCTTTGTTGTTCTTCCTCGAGCTGTTGTAGGTGTAGGATGAGGTTGTTTATTTGAAATGTTTCTATTCTTTTTAGGTAGGCCTGTATTGCTATGAACTTCCCTCTCAGGACTGCCTTTGCTGTGTCCCATAGGTTTTGAGTTGTTGTGAGTTCATGTTTATTTGTTTCCAGAAAGTTTTTGATTTCTTCCCTAATCTCATTCTTCACCCATTCATTGTTTAATAACATGCTATTCAGTCTCCATGATTTTGAGTGTTTTGGGTTTTTTCCTTTGGGGTTGTTTTCTAGTTTCAGTCCCTTGTGGTCAGAGAAGATGCTTGATATGATTTCAATTTTCTTGAATTTGTTGAAGCTTGCTTTGTGTTCTATCATATGATCTATCTTTGAAAATGTTCCATGTACACTTGAAAAGAGTGTATATTTTGCTTCTTTGGGATGAAAAGCTCTATATATATCAGTGAAGTCCATTTCATCTAAGGTATTGTTAAGTGACACAATATCCGTCTTGATATTTTGTTTGGAATACCTGTCCATTTTTGACAGTTGGGTGTTAAAGTCTCCTACTATAATTGTGTTGCTGTCAATATCTTTCTTGAAATCTTCCAAGATTTTCTTTATGTATTTGGGTGCTCCTATGTTGGGTGCATATATAGTTACAATGTTTATGTCTTCTTGGTGGATTCTTCCTTTGAGTATTATGAAGTGACCTTTTGGGTCTCTCTTTATGGCCCTTCTTTGAAGTCTATTTTGTCTGATATGAGTATTGCTACCTCTGCTTTTTTTTTCTTGTCCATTTGCTTGGAAAATTTGTTTCCAGCTTTTCACTTTCATTGTGTGTAGGTCTTTTGTTTTGAGGTGGGTCTCTTGCAGCCAGCATATGTGGGGGTCATTTTTTCCTATCCATGCAGCTATTCTATGTCTTTTGATTGGAGCATTTACTCCATTTACATTTAAGGTTATTATTGATAGGTAGTTATTCATTGCCATCTTTTCCTACCTGTGTTCCTCTCTCTCTCTCTCTTTTCCTTCCTTTCATTAAAACAGTCCCTTTAGCAACTCTTGTTGAGCTGGTTTCATGGCGGTATATTCTTTTAGACTTCTTTTGTCTGAGAAGCTCCTTTTTTGGCCTTCTATCTTGATTGAGAGCCCTCTTGGGTAAAGTAGGCTTGGTTGCAGACCTCTGGTCTTAGTACTTAGAATATTCCTTGCAATTCTGTTCTGGCTTGGAGCTTTTCCATTGAGAAGTCAGCTGCTAAACTTATTTGGTCTACCTTTCATATTACTTCCTGTTTCGACCTTGCTGTCTTTTTTTTTTTTTAATTTTTATTTTTATTCAATTACAGTTGTATGCCTTTTTCCCCTTCCCTCCCCCCCACCCCAGCTGAACCCACCTCCCTCCCCCACCCCCACTGTCCCCCCTGATTTTGTCCATGTGTCCTTTATAATAGTTCCTGCAATCCCCTCTTCCCACTGTCCCCACCCCACTCCCTTCTGGCCACTGCTAGACTGTTCCCAACCTCAATGTCTCTGGTTATATTTTGTTTGCTTTTTTCTTCTACTGGTTATGTTTCGCTTAAAGGTAAGATCATATGGTATTTGTCCCTCCCTGCCTGGCTTATTTCACTTAGCATAATGCTCTCCAGTTTCATCCATGCTGTTGCAAAGGGTATAAGCTCCTTCTTTCTCTCTGCTGCGTAGAATTCCATTGTGTAAATATACCATAGTTTTTGGATCCACTCATTTGCTGATGGGCACTTAGGTTGCTTCCAGTACTTGGCTATTGTTAATTGTGATGCTATGAACATTGGAGTGCACAGGTTCTTTTGGATTGGTGTTTCAGGGTTCTTAGGGCATAATCCCAGCAGCGGAATTGCTGGGTCAAAGGGCAGTTCCATTTTTAGTTTTCTGAGGAAATTCCATACTGTTTTCCACAGTGGCCTCACCAGTCTGCATTCCCACCAACAGTGCACTAGGGTTCCCTTTTCTGCGCATCCTCTCCAACATTTGTTTGTGGATTTGTTTATGCTGGCCACTCTGACTGGTGTGAGATGGTACCTCTTTGTGGTTTTAATTTGCATCTCTCTGATGGCTAGTGATGCTGAGCATCTTTTCATATGTCTCTGGGCCCTCTGTATGTCTTCCTTGGAGAAGTGTCTGTTCAAGTCCTTTGCCCATTTTTTAATTGGATTGTTTGTCTTCCTGGAGTGGAGTCTTGTGAGTTCTTGATATATTTTGGAGATCAGGCCCTTGTCTGAGGTATCATTGGCAAACATGTTTTCCCATACTGTTGGTTCTCTTTGTAATTTGGTGCTGTTTTCTTTACCCCTGCAGAAGCTTTTTATTTTGATGAGGTCCCATTTGTTTATTCTTTCCTTTATGTCCCTTGCTTTAGGGGATGTGTCTGTGAGGATGTTGCTGCGTGGAATGTCTGAGATTTTCCTGCCAATGTTTTCCTCAAGGACTTTTATGGTGTTACGGCTTATATTTAAGTCTTTTATCAATCTTGAGTTTATTTGCGTATATGGCGTAAGTTGGTGATCGAGTTTCATTTTTTTGCACGTAGCTGTCCAGATCTCCCAACACCATCTGTTGAAGAGACTGTTTTTGCTCCATTTTATGCTCCTGCCTCCTTTGTCAAATATTAATTGATCGTATAGGTTTGAGTTTATTTCTGGGCTCTCTATTCTGTTCCATTGGTCTATGTGCCTGTTTTTATGCCAGTACCAGGCTGTTTTGATTACAGTGGCCTTGTAATACAGTTTGATATCAGGTATTGTGATCCCTCCTGCTTTGTTCTTCTTTCTCAAAATTGCTGCTGCTATTCGATGTCATTTATGGTTCCATATGAATTTCTGCAATGTTTGTTCTATATCTGTGAAATATGTCATGGGTACTCTAATAGGGATTGCATTGAATCTATAAATTGCTTTGGGTAGTATGGCCATTTTGATTATGTTAATTCTTCCAATCCATGAACATGGTACATGCTTCCATTTGTTTGTGTCTTCCTTAATTTCTTTCTTCAGTGTTGTGTAGTTTTCTGAGTACAGGTCTTTTACCTCCTTGGTTAGGTTGATTCCTAGGTACTTTATTTTTCTTGTTGCTGTATCAAACGGGATTTTTCCCCCCCTGATTTCTGCTTCTGATGTTTCACTGTTGGTGTACAGGAATGCCTTTGATTTCTGGGTATTGACTCTGTATCCAGCTATTTTGCCAGATTCATTTATCAGGTCGAGTAGTTTTTGAGTGGAGTCTATAGGGTTTTCCATGTACACTATCATGTCGTCTGCAAACAGTGACAGTTTCATTTCCTCCTTTCCAATTTGGATGCCTTTTATTGCTTTTTCTTGTCTGATTGCTGTGGCTAGGACTTCCAATACTATGTTGAATAGAAGTGGTGAAAGTGGACAACCTTGTTTTGTTCCTGATCTTAGTGGGAAAGCTTTAGGTTTTTACCCATTGAGTATGATGTTGGCTGTAGGTCTCTCATATATGACCTTTATTATGTTGAGGAATGCTCCCTCTATTCCCACTTTGCTGAGTGCTTTTATCAGAAATGGGTGCTGTACCTCATCAAATTCTTTTTCCGCATCTTTTGATATGATCATGTGAGTTTTGTCTTTTCTGTTCTTTATGTGATGTATTATGTTTATTGATTTGCGAATATTGTACCATCCTTGCATCCCTGGGATGAATCCCACTTGATTGTGGTGTATGATCTTTTTAACATATTGCTGGGTGCAGTTTGCCAATATTTTGTTGAGGATTTTAGCATCTATGTTCATCAGTGATATTGGCCTGAAGTTTTCTTTCTTCGTTGTGTCTTTATCTGGTTTTGGGATTAGGATGATGCTGGCTTCATAAAAAGAGTTTGGGAGTCTTCCATCAGTTTGGATTTTTTCGAATAGTCTGTGTAGGATAGGGGTTAGCTCTTCCTTAAATGCTTTGTAGAATTCTCCTGTGAAACCATCTGGTCCAGGGCTTTTGTTTGTTGGGAGTTTTTTGATGACTGCTTCAATTTTCTTTGCTGTTATTGGTCTGTTCAGGTTTTCTGCTTCTTCTTGATTCAGTTTTGGAAGATTATATTTTTCTAGAAATTTGTCCATTTCAACTAGGTTTTCAAATTTCTTGGCATATAGTTCTTTCTAGTAATTTCTTCCAATCCTTTGTATTTTTGTGGTTTCAGTTGTAATGTCTCCTCTTTCATTTCTGATTGTGTTTATTTGGATCCTCTCTCTTTTTTTCTTGATGAGCCTGCTTACAGGCTTGCCACTATTGTTTATCTTTTCAAAGAACCAGCTCCTGGATTGATTGATCCTTAGAATTGTTCTTTTAGTCTCTATGTCCTTTAATTCTGCCCTGATCTTGGTTATTTCCTTCCTTCTCTTTGTTCTGGGCTGTCTCTGTTGTTGTTCCTCGAGTTCTTGTAGGTGTACGCTTAGGTTATTTTTTCCTTCCCAAATTTTTATCTACCACACATGGATATGGGACCAGCTCATTCTTCATTTCCACCCCTCCCTCTGGTCTGATCAATGTGATTTCATTAATTCTGTAGTTGCCAGACTTACATTCAACTCGATTTCTGATTGTTCTGAGTTATGATTGTTCTATAATTTAGTTGTAATTTTCATGTGTGGGACAACTTCAAATGTACAGACATTCACCTGATGGGGTGCTGGAGAGAGAACACAGAGGGCAAGAGAGCAAGAAGTTGAAAACCTATTTGAAAAAATGACAGAAAACTTCTTTAACCCAGTGAAAAAAATAGACATTCAAGTTCAGGAAGCATGGAGTGTCCCAAACATGATGAATCCAAAGAGGCCCACACTAAGACACACCATAATTAAAATGCCAAAAGTCAAAGACAAAGAGAAAATCTTAAGAAGCGCCAGAGAAAAGCTGTTAGTTATGTACAAAGGGAGCTCCCATAACACTGTCAGTTGATTTCTCAACCGAAGCTTTGCAGGCCTGAAGGGATTGGCATAAAATATTGAAAGTTATGAAAGCAAGTGTTACAACCAAGATTACTTCACCCAGCAAAGCTATCATTTAGAATCAAAGAACAGATAAAGAGTTTAGACAAGAAAGAGCTAAGGTAGTTCATCATCACCAAACCAGTATTAGAAGAAATGCTAAAGGTTCTTCTTTAACTACAAGACCAAAAAAAGGAACAAAAATATGAAAAATAAAATGGCACTGAATACATATCTATAAACAGTTAGTTTGAATGCAAATGGATTAAATGCTCCAGTCAAAAGATATATGGAGGCTCAATGGATAACAAAACAAGGAGACTCACTTCAGATTGAAAGACACACAGACTAAAAGTAAAGGGATGGAAAATATATTTCAAGGAAATGGAAACAAAAAAAACCCTGGAGTAGCAATACGTATGTCATAGAAAATAGACTTTAAAACAAAAACTCTAACCAGATACAACGTATGATACAGCAATTCCACTTCTAGGTATTTTTGTGAAGAAACGCAAAATGTTAAATCAAAAAGACATATACATCCATATATTTATTTACAGCATTATTTACAATAGTCAAGATATGGAATCAACCTAAGTGTCCATCAATAGGTGAATGGATAAAGAAGAAGTAGTGTATATATGCAATGAAGTATGACTTAGCCATAGAAAAATGAAATAATATGAAACCTAGCAACCTGCAACAATATGGATGAACCAAGTGGATATTGTGCTGAATGAAGTACGTCAGACAGAGAAAGACAAATGCCATATGATTACATTTATGTGTGGAAGCTAAAAAACAAAATAAATGACCCTGGCTGGTGTGGCTCAGTGGATTGAGTGCCAGCCTGAGCACCAAAGGGTAGCCAGTTCAGTTCCCAGTCAGGGGACATGCCTGGGTTGCTGGCTGGGTCACTACTGGGGGGTACGCGAGAGGCAACCACACATTGATGTTTCTCTCCCTGTCTCTCTCCTTCCCTTCTCCTCTCTCTAAGAATAAATAAAATCTTTAAAGAAAACAAAATACATGAGCAAGTAGACTAGAAATAGATTCTTAGATACAGAGAATATTTTTATGGTTGCCAGATGGGAGGGGAGTTGGAGCAATTAATGAAAAATATGAAGCAATTAAGTAGTACAAATTGGTAGTTACAGAATAATCATGAGTGTATAAAGTACAGCACAGGGAGTATAGCCAATAATACTGTAATAAATATATATGGTGTCTGATGGGTACTAGATTTACCAGGGTGATCAATTTACAAATTACATAAGTCTAATCAGTGGGTTGTACACCTGAAACTGATATAGTATTGTATGTCAATTGTAACTGAAAAATTAAAAAAAATGAAAAATAAATGAAATTATAATGCACTAATTACAGGCAAGGTATTATTGTAATACTTGAGGACTGAACGGACAGCCTAGAAGGTATGATGAAAGGTGACCTTTCACTGTTGCCACCATGATCAGAGGTTTGAAGATACAGCATTATCCTTGTGTGTGTAGGAAAATTACCCATTTCTGAGCAGAACTTTCTCACTTGCTCTCTCTCACCTTTGGTAACAGTGCCAAGTTGGAAGCTGCCATCCTACTTTCAGGACTACCCTGATCTTCAGTTTTTCAGAAGATGAGAAATGTGGAGGCTGAGATGAAAGAAAGGTTTCAGCATCAGCAAGAAGAGGGAAAAGAATATTTTAATACCTAGCTTCTATACATAAAATGCTCCTGGTACCACTAGTGCCTGGATATTCTGAGCATTCAGTATTGGGAGTCCTTTGGTAGACTGGGTAGTCTCTTTCACCCCATAATAGGTGACTTAGGGGAAAGGAACCCATTGGAACCTGGATGGGCTCCGGGATTACAAAGTCTCTATTTAATTCCCTGTCCACCCTACAGCCAACATCACACTCAATGGACAAAAACTTAGAGCTTTCCCACTAAGATCAGGAACTAGACAAGGATGCCCTCTCTCACCACTCCTATTCAACATAGTATTGGAAGTCCTAGCCACAGCAATCAGACAAGAAAAAGCAATAAAAGGCATCCAAATTGGAAAGGAGGAAATGAAACTGTCACTGTTTGCAGACGACATGATAGTGTACATGGAAAACCCTATAGACTCCACTCAAAAACTACTCGACCTAATAAATGAATTTGGCAAAACAGCTGGATACAGAGTCAATACCCAGAAATCAAAGGCATTCCTGTACACCAGCAACGAAACTGCAGAAACAGAAATCAGGAAAAAAATCCCATTCAATATAGCAACAAGAAAAATAAAGTACCTAGGAATCAACCTAACCAAGGAGGTAAAAGACCTGTACTCAGAAAACTACACAACACTGAAGAAAGAAATTAAGGAAGATACAAACAAATGGAAGCATGTACCATGTTCATGGATTGGAACAATCAACATTATCAGAATGGCCATACTACCCAAAGCAATTTATAGATTCAATGCAATCCCTATTAGAGTACCCATGACATATTTCACAGATATAGAACAAACATTGCAGAAATTCATATGGAACCATAAACGACCTCGAATAGCTTCAGCAATTTTGAGAAAGAAAAACAAAGCAGGAGGGATCACAATACCTGATATCAAACTGTATTACAAGGCCACTGTAATCAAAACAGCCTGGTACTGGCATAAAAACAGGCACATAGACCAATGGAACAGAATAGAGAGCCCAGAAATAAACTCAAGTCTATACGATCAATTAATATTTGACAAAGGAGGCAGGAGCATAAAATGGAGCAAAAACAGCCTCTTCAACAGATGGTGTTGGGAGATCTGGACAGCTACGTGCAAAAAAATGAAACTCGATCACCAACTTACGCCATACACGAAAATAAACTCAAGATGGATAAAAGACTTAAATATAAGCCGTAACACCATAAAAGTCCTTGAGGAAACCATTGGCAGGAAAATCTCAGACATTCCACGCAGCAACATCCTCACAGACACATCCCCTAAAGCAAGGGACATAAAGGAAAGAATAAACAAATGGGACCTCATCAAAATAAAAAGCTTCTGCATGGCTAAAGAAAACAGCACCAAATTACAAAGAGTACCAACAGTATGGGAAAACATATTTGCCAACGATACCTCAGACAAGGGCCTGATCTCCAAAATATATAAAGAACTCACTCGACTCCACTCCAGGAAGACAAACAACCCAATTAAAAAATGGGCAAAGGACTTGAACAGACACTTCTCCAAGGAAGACATACAGAGGGCCCAGAGACATATGAAAAGATGCTCAGCATCACTAGCCATCAGAGAGATGCAAATTAAAACCACAATGAGGTATCATCTCACACCAGTCAGAATGGCCAACATAAACAAATCCACAATCAAATGTTGGAGAGGATGTGGAGAAAAGGGAACCCTTGTGCACTGTTGGTGGGAATGCAGACTGGTGAGGCCACTGTGGAAAACAATATGGAATTTCCTCAGAAAACTAAAAATGGAACTGCCCTTTGACCCAGTAATTCCGCTGCTGGGATTATACCCTAAGAACACTGAAACACCAATCCAAAAGAATCTGTGCACCCCAATGTTCATAGCAGCACAATTTACAATAGCCAAGTACTGGAAGCAACCGAAGTGCCCATCAGCAAACGAGTGGATCCAAAAACTATGGTATATTTACACAATGGAATTCTACGCAGCAGAGAGAAAGAAGGAGCTTATACCCTTTGCAACAGCATGGATGAAACTGGAGAGCATTATGCTAAGTGAAATAAGCCAGGAAGTGAGGGACAAGTACCATATGATCTCACCTTTAACTGGAACATAAGCAATAGAAGAAAAAAGCAAACAAAATATAACCAGAGACATTGAAGTTAAGAACAATCTAACAATAGCCAGGGCGGGGGTGGGGGGTGGGGGCGGGGATAGTGGGAAGAGGGTATTACAGGAACTACTATAAAGGACACATGGACAAAACCAAGGGGGAGGGTGGAGAGGGAGGAGGGAGGTGGGTTCACCTGGGGTGGGGTAGAGGGATGGGGAGAAAAGGCATACAACTGTAATTGCATAACAATAAAAAAAATAAATAAATAAAATAAAATAAAAAGAAAGAAAGAAACAAAACAAAACAAAAAAATTCCCTGTCCACTATCTATTGAAATACTCTCCTCGTCAATCTTCATATGGGTTTCCAAGGTTTCTTGGGATTCTCAGGGAATGTCCCAAGTCTTCTCTATTTTGATTCTATATCTTTATAGCTTTCAAATCCCAAATAAAGTATTTCCACACTACTGTTATTAAGCATTCATGACAGGTATTTTATAAAGACAAGTGAAAAATCATTTGGAAGCTTAAATAAACAACTTGCTCTGCATTTTACCCAATAAAGCACTTCCCCCTTGTTCCAAAGTAATTGAACTTACTGCATAAGAATCTTGCCTTATCTTACAAACTCAGATTGGTTTTTCCTCTCATATGTATTCACATAACTGACTCAATATCCATCTGTTTTCCTTAGGATCTTTATTAAGATATTTCATAAAAATAAGAAAATTAATTTAACCAGATGCAGAATGTTCCCTCCTTCCCAGATTATTAAAACAGTTGACTCTCACAGTCTAGTATTAAGAAATCCAAGTTCCACGGGGTCATGGTCAAGCAACTAATAGTTGACTTACCCAGTCTAGTACTGAAAAATCCAACTCCCATAGGGTTATGGTCAAGCAGTGTCAAAACAGGGGCCAGGGACCTTGTTCATTCCTCAGTACACATCTCCAGAGAATTCCCATTGCCCTTCTCCTCCACGAGCTATAGGGCCACTTCATCTCAGAAGTACAGTGCACTGAAATATAACAATGTCTGAAATAACAGTTTCCCAGCTCTGTTAATAGGATTGGGGTGGGGAAACATAGGAGACTCCAGTATCTTAAGTCACTAGAATGCTTGTTTTCTTTTTTCCTTCAGATTTCTGTTTATTTGAATTAAAAACCTCTTTTCTACAAGTAAAAGGACTCATACCCTTGGAAAAGCATCAGGAACAGCCTGATATGGGGAACTACTAATCCAAGGTGTGGCTGGGTTTTTGGCTGCTGCCAGTTTTTGGTTTTCAGGGCTCACAGTTACCTAAGGAAGATAGCAGAACAAGTTCTCAGACTCCCTTTATGTGGCTCAGTGGATTGAGTGTCAGCCTGCAAATCGAAAAGTCACTGCTTCAATTTCCAGTCAGGGAACATGCCTGGGTTGAGGGCCTGTCACAGGCAACCAGGCCAGAGATTGTTATTCATACAGATTCTCTTCTCAGTAGGGAGCAGGGCTGGGGGCGTGCATTGGGGGATGGGTCTACTTGGGGTTTTAAGCTAGAGAAAATGGATGCAGTCTTTTCTGTTTGTGTCTGTTTTTTTCCCATTGAAGGTCTGTTGAAAGTTCCTCAGGTAACCTGCCCCTAGCCCTCAACCCCTGTGTCTGCCCCTCTCCCCATGGGCCAGGAAGGCAGCTGTGTCCAGGTGGTCTGGCTCTGGGACAATGCAACCCCCTCTCCTCTACTGAGGCAAGAAGGCTAGTTTAGGACAACTTTCAAGGTATTTGCTGAAATTCTCTGGGAGCTTTCTCAACAAGAGCCTTAAGTTTTACTTGTGGGCAGAAATCCACTCCAGTGACCAATGTTGTTGAGGGAGTATCAGAATCTCGACCATTTAGCCTGAACCATTAGGATTTCCCTGGGACCATGCTCTGATTGCCTGGGCACACCCAGGGAACCATGATGCCTGTGGAGGGAGATCTGCAGGATTAGGGAACAGCTCGACCGGGAGGAGGTCGAAATGACAGCCCCGGCAGGAAATGACAACAGAGAATGACCGAAATGAGTTGTACCTAGGGCACTGTACTCTGGTCTCCTGGTTGCTTCTTGGCTTCTCCTGCCAGCACTTCAGCACCTGACCCGCACCTGTGGTACAGTTCCTAGAGCTTTCCTGATCACCTCGCACCACGATGGAGAGTTTGCGGAGCACCCTGGCAGGGGACAAGAGCCGAAGCTGCTCACCCTGAATTTGTTTGTGATTTTGTTTTTGGGGTTTTTTTTTTGGGGGGGGTGTTTTTTTTTTTTTTGAAGAGCAGAGGCCCAAGAGAAAGGCTTTCTTGCCCATTTCACTTTTTCCCAAAGCAGCATCTGAGATCCAGAAGCCAGGATGACCAGCATCTGGGAAGGAGATGAACTCCTGCTCTCACTTGCCCCAAAGTTGTGGTAGAATGACCACCTCCATTCACTTCCAAAGTAAAGACTCGATCCCTGCTCCCAGAGACGGACGCAGGGGACATCTCTTCATAGAGAGCAAAAGTCCAGGACGAGCCCTGGCTGGTGTGGATCAATGGATTGAGTTCGGGCTTGCCAACTAAAGGGTCGCTGTTTGGATTCCTGGTCAGGGCAAATGCCTGGGTTGCAGGCCAGGTCCCTAGTAGGGGGTGCCTGAGAGGCAACCACAAATTGATGTTTCTTTCACTCTCTTTCCTCTCCCCTCTCTAAAAAGAAACAATTTTTTTTAAAAGTCCAGGTCGGGGTTGAGTGACCACCAGCCAGACCCAACCTGAAGGGTTAAGTTCCCTAGAGACAAAGGTCTGGATTTGGGATGGAAGTGAAATTGGAAAAGACACCAGAGCTCATGCTGCCTGTCACTACCAAACCCAAAAAGCAATGACAGCGATTGAATCTTTATGGGCACTTTATTCAGATGGCCAGCGATCTGAGAAGATGGCGGGTTAATACCCTAACAGGCCATCTTTCCTTTTCTTTCCAGGCCAGACTTTTTATACCAGGGAGTAAACAAGGTGCGGTGAGGGGTTTTGAAATTCAGGGAGCATTAGGTGAAAGAAACTTCAACATTCCTGTGCTGGGCAGCTAGCTGTTCCCAGGAGCAGGTGGTCATCTGTCTCTCTCTGAAACACAATGACCCAGATGCCTCCACTTGTCCCCAGGTGGTAATCTTTAGCAGTGCCTCAGGAGTTTGGCTGTTTTCCCAGAAGCCAGGATGAGCCTTATCTATCTGTAGTTTCTGAAACAAAAGTTTTGACATATACATTACTTGCTAGGCTTATAACTTTTTACCCTAAACTAAAATTTTCCATCTCTTGAGTCCCCTATCAGAAGCATCCAGCAGCTGTCCCCTGCTACCCCTGGGAGTGCAGAACTCTCTGAAGAGGCAAAAGTGCCTGCAAGTAAGATGAACCTCTTAAAGAGACTGTAGGGGCACATATCTAGGGGTTTGGGTTGGTAATAGACCTCAAGAAGGACCCCATGACCCTGCTGTGCTGTTTACTTAGCTTTGCAGGGTGTTTGCATTGGACAGAGTGAGAAGAATTTGCTAGGAAATGGATGCTCAATGGCTGGTGGGGGAGGGGCATGGAATCTGAGCTTGCCACTTTGACAAATATCCCTAGGGGATGGTGCAGGTGGGGTCTATACACTAGTGGGTCACAAAGAAGGCAATCAGAAGCAAGATGACACCTTGATGTGGATTTGTCCAAGAAGTATTGGTGACCAAATCAGTGGTGGTCAGGGAGGTCTAGTTGGTCCAGCTGGGGGTGGGGTTGGGAAGGATTCAGGGTGGGGCTATCTGCCTCTTGAGGCTTTAAAAGCTCATCAGCAAGGGACAGGGTGCTGTCATTTGCTCTCTGATTCTTTGCTGTCTGGACTGGCTGAAAGATCCTAAGGGTCTCTGAGAGCAACATGTTGCCTATCCTGGCAGTCCCCACCCCATATGGCTGTATTGAGTGTAAGCTGTCACAGCTAGACTACCCAACAGCTCTAATCACCTTTATGTTCTGCACAATGGTTATGACCATTGTCGTAGACCTGACCGGTAACTCCATGGTCATTTTGGCTGTGACAATGAACAAGAAGCTCCAAGGGTAAGCCACCCTCCCTTCTCCTTACCCAGCGGGCAGCCACTCACAACCCATAAGATGTTAGCTTGGGCGCCCGGAATAGGGAATTCGTAGACAGGCCCTCACACTGAATGTCCTTGCTTCCCAATTCCTTGTGAACCTGGGCGGTGATGTCATCCATGAGTCCCATAAACCTAGAGCTTCTCCAGACCAAGGAAGCTCAGAGATCTAGCTTTGGGCGGCCGAAGTACAAAACCCGGATTCCCTCAATGTGTGCAGACAGGTGTGTGTCGGTAGCCTGATGCAGAGGGAGCTGGCACCCAAGTGGAGAGTCTGGCAGCAACCCCGGGACCTTACGCGGAGCGGGACACCACAGAGCTGGCAGCGCGGAGGCAGTGCAGGAAGAGTGGACGCAGAGGGAGCAGTGGGGCTGCAACCCTCTCCGGGGAGGCTAAGTTCTAGGCGGCTTCGATGGTGTTTATCCGAGGCAGTGCAGCGGCTGTGAGCAAACACGGCAGAGTCCCTGCTCGCTGCGGCCCTGGAGCTCCAGGGTGGCTCCCGGGCAGCTTCCTGGGGGCAGAGCGCAGATCCCCGCGCCTGAGTGTGAAGCAGGACAGTCTGAGCCCGCCAGAGTCCAGCTCATTCCTCCCATCCCAGGGTGCATGCTGGTTGGGCACAGCAGGCGGTGGCAGCTACTGCACCTTCAGAGATCCCGAAGTCTGTAAGCAGACTACTGAGGGTCACAGTGCGGGTCAGAGGAGAAGTTCTGGAGCTTGGCGTCTCTGGGTGTTGGGATAGAAGACAGGACTACAGGAGGGCTGCAGGAGAGCTCAGAGGGGCGGTGGGAGGCCCAGAGAACTTGCAAAGTTAGGGGATCTGGGACTCGGTGGAGCAGCCAGATTCCCTTCACAGTCAGCCAGTGCTCCGGGGAGGGAGCAGGCTGCAGGCGGGAGGCTGATGGGTGCTGCGACCTGGGCTGGTGGTAGGGGCAGCAGACACTGCGAATCGTCGAACCCGCTTTGCAGGTTGGGAGGGAGAGAGGTCAAGAAGGAAGAAGGGAGAGCAAAGGGGCCCAAACTCCCCGCTCAGGCCCCGGGAGGAGTGGGGAGAGCCTTGAGATCTCAGGCCTTGTTCTTTCTGGCGCTGGGGGATTGAAAGAAGGAGGGTCTGAAGGGTTCGGGTACTCAGGACCTGGGAGGGCAGGGCACCGGGTTGGAGGCGGCCAGTCTCTGGGGAATTACTTTCCGGGAGGAGGAATCAAACGCAAAGCAAGTTTCAAAATGCAGTGGAGGGTACACAGCCTTTAAAAGTTTTCTTCTAAAGTTTGGTGGATGTGATTGATTTCTCCTTGGTACCCTGGAGACAAGGAGCACACAAACTTGGACCTCAGCCTCACCTAAGCGCCTTGGCAGCACCAGCGTTAAGGAAGCAGAGGAGCGATTCTTCTTCTTTTTTTTTTTTAATCAATTTTTTAAATTGTTGTTCAAGTACAGTTTTCTCTACTTTCACCTCACCACTTCCCCTCACCCCAGCCAGCCCCACCTCCCACCCTCGATCCTACCCTCCTTTGGCTTTGTCCTTGTGTCCTTAATACATGTTCCCTGACAACCCTTCCCCCTACCCCATTGTCCCCTCCCACCTCACCTCTGGTTACTGTTGGTTTGTTCTTAATTTCAATGTCTCTGGTTATATTTTGCTTGCTTGTTTGTTTTGTTGATTAGGTTCCACTTAAAGGTGAAATCATATGGTATTTGTCTTTCACCGCCTGGCTTATTTCACTTAGCAAAATGCTCTCCAGATCTATCCAAGCTGTTGCAAAGGGTAGGAGCTCCTTATTTCTTTGTGCTGCATAGTATTCCACCATGTAAATGTACCACAGTGTTTTTTATCTACTCATTTACTGATGGATCAAAAAACTCATTCTTTGCTCTTTTAAAAAGTATTTATTTTCTCCCAGTCCCAGATGAAGAGTGATATTTTGCCAAACCAATGCTAATTAGCAATGAGGTGCTTCCACCAAAGAAAGAGGGCTCTGAGCCTGCACTTGGCTTCTACCATCTTTTTTTGAAAGCTTTTGCAAAAATGTTTCCACTGCTGACCTACAAAACTGGAGTGGGAGGAGACCTCCCTTAACTTTCATGTTTAGCAGCTCTAGAATGCTCAGTGCCAGAGGCTGGGCCCTGGTACAGGGCAGCAAACATGTCATGTGTCTGTGGCTCTGAGCCTGGATGGGTATGAAGCAGGCACTTTTGCTAATCCTTGCAGGGTTTTCTGGATTTTAAAAAACATCCTGCTCACTATTTCTTTGGTCTCAGACTAAATTATACAGTGTTCCCTCTCTTCCCCTCCATTTTTATTCTTAGGTTAATTCAGAAATGCTAAATATTTACTGGGCTAGTGTCCGATTACTTTGAGAAAGGCTGTTTAAGAAAATGGCAGCGAGATAGGTGGGAGCAGAGTCCACTTACCCTCAACACCAGTGAAACACCAAGCTGATCTGAGGAGCAGAGCGAACAGCCAATGGTATTCCAGCGTGTATGAAGATCGGAGACCAAAGATAGAGGACATTGAAAGATCTGACAGTAGAAGAGTGCTTAAGGACAATAAGGTCCCTGGGACCTGCGCGGGGACCAGGGAGGCTGAAGCCCCGGCCCTGAGCGCAGGGTCTGCTGCAGGATTCTTGGGAGAGAGCCAGGCTGAGCTGTGTGAGCAGCCAGGTGATTCTTTGGACCAGGGTGGCTTGAATAGGAAGAATTTCTCAAAAAGAAAAAGAAAATAGAGGCACTCAGCAGCTAGTTAGAGAACTCTCCACAACAGCTGTGGCCTCTGGCGCCCCTTCCCCCTCTGGACTGTGAACGCGGGATAAGCAGCCCCAGCTCTAACCTGAAGCCCAGTTGCGGGCACCCAGATCAGCGGACTGGGGGCCCACACCTGAAACCTCGGCTGGCTGCTCACACCTGAAACCCTGGAGGGTCGCCCACACCTGAAACTTCCGGTGGGTGTGCACCAGGAGCAGAGGCTAGCTGCCCCATGCACAGGCCCAAGGCGGCCAACCAGCTGGCCTCTCGACTCAGGCCCAGAGCTGCGGACCCGCCGGCCATGTGGGCTCAGAGCTGCTGAGCAGCGGGCAGTGCCTGACCAGGCCCAAAGCAGCAGATTAGCTGATCAATGGGCTGGCTGCCTGCAAGCAACCACATCTAAAAGCACCGGTTCTGAACAACTCCTACATAGCCCCTGCGCACAGAGCCCTGCAGTGCCTACTGGCTCTCTAGGACAAAGGCAGAACACCCAGCAGAGGGGAGCTACAGGGCTAGGGGAGACTGCATTTCCCGGAAAGACTCGACCCAGTAGGGGGTTGAACTACCACTTAGCAGCACCGAGAGCCCCTAGCATGTAAGACAGCAAACAGCAAGAAGGGGGAGTGTGAGTTGCCCATAACTGGTGCAACTCAAGGACAGCACAACTGGTGAACTAAAGGCCTAGTGGGGAGCAAAAGGACCCTGAGGAACTGGACTAGAGACTGAACAACAGCGAAGAGTGTGGCTCAGGAAGGGAGAAAAGTGAAACCAGTCCTTCTAACCACCCCCTCCCGTTCCACAGACAGGAACAGGAAGACCAGCAGAACTTACCTGACCGGTTTAAAGCCAGCAGAAGACTTTTTTTTTTCTTTCTTTCCTCCATTTCCCCTTAATTCCTTCTTCCTTTCTGTCCTTCTTTCATTTTTTATTCCTTCTTCCTTCCATCCTTTACCTTTTTTATTCCTTCTTCCTGCCTTCTTTTACTTATTCTTTTATTTTAATTGTGGTTGAAATTCCTTCTTATCTTGCCTCCGATCTTTCTTTATTCCTTCTTCCTTCCTCCCTTTCCTTTTCTATTTCCTTTTTCCCTCCTTCCCTTCTTCCCCCACCCTTTCTCTATTTCCCACAGGTGAGACAATAAAACCTGGACTGCTGAAAAGACCAGAGTTAGACCGTGTTAGACCCATAAACATCAGCTCAAGACCAGTGAGCACAGGAGATTAAGGAGAAAGCACCACTGAATCCCACTGGCATTCTACCATAGAAGTTCATACCATAAACCCAGGGAGTCAGAATAGATCAATTTAAAAAGCAGAGGCTAACAGGAAGAGTCTCACAAACAATGGGAAGACAAAGAAACAATCCCCAAATGAAAGGAAAGGAGGAAGCCTCAGAAACAATGCTAACTGAAAAAGAGGCAAGTCAACTATCAGATACTGAGTTCAAAGCAATGGTCATCAGGAAGCTCACTGAGCTCACAGAGAACTCCCAGAAACTACAGGGAAACTACAATGAACTCACTGCAAACTATATCAACATGAAAAAGGAAATAGAAACTATCAACAAGGGCCAAGAGGAAATGAAGAATACAATTTCTGAATTGAAGAACACAGTAGAAGGAATGAAAAGCAGACTTGATGAAGCAGAGGATCAGATCAGCGACCTGGAGGACAAAGTAGAAAAAAACACCCAGAAAGAGCAAAAAAAGGAAAAGAGGATCAGAAAGAATGAAGAGGGATTAAGGGAAATGGAGGACAACATGAAACATAACAATATCCGTATAATAGGAATACCAGAAGGAGGAGAAGAAGAGCAAGGGATAGAAAACCTGTTTGAAAAAGTAATGATGGAAAATTTCCCTAATCTGATGAGATAAAAGGTCACCCAAATCCAGGAAACACAGAGAGTCCCAAGCAAGAGCAACCCAAAGAGACCCACTGCAAGACACATCATAATGAAAATGGCAAAATTCCAAGACAAAGAGAGGATCTTAAAGGCAGCAAGGGAGAAACAGGAAGTAACATACAAGGGAGCCCCAATGAGGTTAGCAACTGGCTTCTCAATGGAAACACTCGAAGCGAGAAGAGAATGGCAAAAAATATTCCAAGTAATGAGAACCAGAGACCTGCAACCAAGATTACTTTACCCAGCAAGGCTCTCAATCAAGATAGAAGGCCAAATAAATAGTTTCCCAGACAAAAGAAATCCAAAAGAATACACCTCCCCCAAACCAGCTCTGCAACCGATGCTAAGGGTACTGCTTTAAGGAAAGGAAGGAAAAGAGAGAGAGAGAGGAACACAGGTAGGAAAAAATGTCAATGAATAACTACCTATCGATAATAACCTTAAATGTAAATGGATTAAATGTTCCAATCAAAAGACATAGAATGGCTGAATGGATAAGAAAACATGACCCACACATATGCTGCCTACCAGAGACCCATCTCAGGACAAAAGACCTACACAGACTGAAAGTGAAGGGCTGGAAACAAATTTTCCAAGCAAACGGACAGGAAAAAAAAAGCAGGGGTAGCAATACTCCTATCAGACAAAATAGACTTCAAAAGAGGGGCCATAAAGAGACCCCAGAAGGCTACTTCAGAATCCTCCAAGGAAGAATCCACCAAGAAGACATAAATATTGTAAACATATATGCACCCAACATAGGAGCACCCAAATACATTAAGAAAATCTTGGAGGAATTCAAGAAAGATATTGACGCAACAGAATTATAGTAGGGTATTTTAACACCCCATGGTCACAGATGGACAGGTCTTCCAAAAAAAAATACCAATAAAGATATTGTGGCACTTAACAATGCCCTAGATGAAATGGACTTAAGTGATATATAGAGAGCTTTTCAGCCCAAAGAAGCAAAATACACATTCTTTTCAAATGCACATGGAACATTTTCAAAGACAGACCACATGATAGGACACAAAACAAGCCTCAACAAGTTCAAGAAAATTGAAATCATATCAAGCACTTTCTCTGACCACAAGGGACTGAAACTAGAAACCAACCTCAAGAGCAACAAAAAAAACCCCAAACACTCAAAATGATGGAGACTGAGTAGCATGCTATTAAACAATGAATGGGTCAAGAACGAGATTAGGGAAGAAATCAAAAACTTTCTGGAAACAAATGAAAATGAACTCACAACAATCCAAAACTTATGGGACACAGCAAAAGCAGTCCTCAGAGGGACATTCATAGCAATACAGGCCTACCTTAAAAAGGTAGAAACATTTCAAACAAACAACCTAACCCTACGCCTACAAGAACTCGAGGAACAACAACAAAGACAACCCAGAGCAAGTACAAGGAAAGAAATAACCAAAATCAGAACAGAATTAAATGACATAGAGACTAAAAGCACTATTGTAAGGATCAATGAATCCAGGAGCTGGTTCTTTGAAAAGATAAACAAAATCGACAAGCCTTTAAGTAGGTTCATCAAGAAAAAAAGAGAGAGGATCCAAATAAACACAATTAGAAATGAAAGAGGAGAGATTACAACTGATACCACAGAAATACAAAGGATTATAAGAAATTACTATGAAGAACTGTATGCCAAGAAATGTGAAAATCTAGATGAAATGGACACATTTCTAGAAAAATATAATCTTCCAAAACTCAATTAAGGAGAAAAAGAAAACTTGAACAGACCAATAACAGCAGAAGATATTGAAGCAGTCATCAAAAAGCTCCCGGCACACAAAAGCCCTGGACCAGATGGTTTCACAGGAGAATTCTACAAAGCATTTAAGGGAGAGCTAGCCCCCAGCCTCCACAGATTATTTCAAAAAATTCAAGAAGATGGAAGTCTCCCAAACTCGTTTTATGAAGCCAACATCATCCTAATCCCAAGACCAGATAAAGACATAACAAAGAAATAAAACTTCAGACCAATATCTCTGATGTACATAGATGCTAAAATCCTCAACAAAATATTGGCAAACCGCATCCAGCAATATGTTAAAAAGATCATACACCATGATCAAGTGGGATTCATCCCAGAGATGTAAGGATGGTACAATATTCACAAATCAATAAATGTAATACATCACATAGACAAAATGAAAGACAAAAATCACATGGTGTAATCAATATATGCGGAAAAAGCATTTGATAAGGTACAGCACCCATTAATGATAAAAAACACTTAGCAAAGTGGGTATGGAGGGAGCATTCCTTAACATAATAAAGACCACGTATGCGAGACCTACAGTCAACATCATACTCAATGGGCAAAAACTTTGAGTTTTCCACTAACATCAGGAACAAGAGAAGGACGCATGCTTTCTCCACTGCTATTCAGCATGTGGAAGTCCTAGCCACAGCAATCAGACAAAAAAAAAAAAAGAAAGAAAGAAGGAAAGAAAGAAAGGAAGGAAGGAAGGAAGGAAGGAAGGAAGGAAGGAAGGAAGGAAGGAAGGAAGGAAGGAAGGAAAGAAAATGCATCCGAATTGGAAAGGAGGAAATAAAGTGCGGGTTTTTAAAAATTATTTTTAGAGAGAAGTGAAGGGAGGGAGAAAGAGAGGGAGAGAAATATCAATATGTGGTTTCCCTTCATGTGTCACCTACTGGAGACCTGGCCCACACCTAGGCATGTGCCCTGACTGGGAATTGAACCAGCGACACTTTGGTTCACAGGCCAACACTCAATCCACTGAGCCACACCAGCCAGGGCTTGGGATTTGCTGAAGTCTTCTAAAGTCAAGTCTTCTCATATTCTCTGCCTTCAGTAGTTTCTTCCCCATCTCATGCTAGATTAACCCATTAGCAGTCTCAGACTCTGCTCTTTCCCTGCCTCTCAGAAGCCACCTTCAATATTTTTACCATTTGAAGCACATTTCATGAAGTAATTACCCAAACTCTCTCAATTCAATGAGGCTTCTGGACAATCCCAGAATATCTCCCCTCTTCAAAGTATGTGCTGCCCAATAACAACTGAAACGTAAACATTGCTAGTGTGACTTTTATGACTTTTTGTGCCTATTAGAGGCCTTTGAATAGAGATTGAATTAAGACACTGGCAAAAAATATCCATGAGTCATTTTTAAAAAGCCCAAAGGTAAATGTTCATTTTGCACACAAGAACAATTTCATTAATATTTATTTGATATGTCTGATATTGTCATAGAGTATGTTAAGGAAAAATCTGTTTATAGAATATCATACTATATTTATAATATATTTCCTCTTATCTCCTACAACAAAAATAGTTAAATATTCCTGATGGGAAAGAAACAATTTATTCTCAAATATACATTTTATAATATAACAGGATTTTAAAAGATTAGGTATTCAATAGATATACCAACTTTATAAGCAATAAGTTCTAAAATACACTGGTAAAATGTGCTATATATTATCATCTCATTCTGTGAATTATTGATGGGTACTTGGTAAAGAATTTCCCTCCAAACAGGGCCCCAAGTGAATTCTTTGGAATGTCTCCTGGTTCATCCAAGTAATCTACCATGGTTTCTGATGTGTTAAATAAGATACTTTTCCAAAAGGATTTAGAAAGTAAACTTCAATTAGAATGCCTTGAGAACAGATACACCTGGGTGTCAAATTGATACCTTAAATTATAATTTTACTTATTTACCATATTCTCATATTATTATTTTATTAAATTTATTAGGGTGATATTGATTAAAAATTATATAGGTTTCAGGTGTACAATTCTACAATACATAATCTATATATTGCATTGTGTGTTCACCACCACAAGTCAGGTTTCCTTCTATCACCGTTTATCACTCCTTACACCCTCTTCTACCTCCCGCACCTGCCTTCCCCCCAGGTAATCACAATACTGTTGTCTTTGTCTATGAGAGTTTTTAATTTTTTTCCTTAATCCCGTCAACTTTTTCACCCAGCCCTTCAACCACCCTCCCCTCTGAACGCTATTAGTCTGTTTTCTGTGTGTGTGTCTGTTTCTGTTTTGTTTTTTAGTTTATTTTGTTCATTGGATTCCACACATAAGTGAAATCATATTGTAGCTTGTCTTTCTCTGACTGGGTTATTTCACTTAACATAAAACTCTCCAGGTCCATCCATGCTGTCACAAAAGGTAAGATTTCCTTCTTTTTATGGCTGAGTAGTATTCCATTGTGTAAATGTACTACAGCTTTTTTATCCACTCATCTACTGATGGGAACGTGGACTGCTTCCAAAACTTGGTTATTGTAAGTAACGCTGCAATGAACATAGGGGTGCATATATTCTTTCAAATTCGCATTTTGTGTTTCATTGGATATATTTCCAGAAGTGGTATTGCTGAGCCATAAGGCTGTATCACTTTTCATTTTCTTTAAAAAAAAATTATTGTTATTCAATTACAGTTTTATGCCTTTTCTCCCCATCCCTCCACCCCATCCCAGCTGAACCCACCTCCCACCCCCACCTCCACCCTCTCCCTTGATTTTGTCCATGTGTCCTTTATAGTATAGTAGTTCCTGTAATCCCCTCTCCTCACTGTCCCCTCCCCACCCCCTCTGACTATTGTTAGATTGTTCTTAACTTCAATGTCTCTGGTTATATTTTGTTTGCTTTTTTCTTCTGTTGATTATGTTCATTTTCTGTGGTAACTCCATACAGCTTTCCACAGTGGTTGCACCAATCTGCATTCCCACCACCAGTGCACAAGTGTTCCCATTTCTCCAAATCCTCACCAAAACTTGATTGATTTATTATTGATGACAGACATTCTGACAGGTGTGAAGTGATGTCTTATTGTGGTTTTAATTCTCATTTCTCTGGTGATACAGGGATGTTGATCATTTTTATAGGTACATCTGTATGTCTTCTACAGAATTGTCTTTTCAGGTCATTTGCCCACTTTTTAATTTGGATTATTTGTTATATTGGTGTTGAGTTTTAGAAGTTCATTATACATTTTGGATATTAACCACTTACCACATATATCATTGGTGAAAATGTTCTCACAATTCAGTGGCTCGTCTTTTCCTTTTGTTGATGATTTGTTTTGCAGTGCAAAAACATGCTTTGTTTGATGTAGTGTCATTTGTTTATTTTTTCATTTATTTCCCATACCCCAGGAGATATACCAGGAAATATATTGCTATGAGAAATGTGAGAGATTTTACTACCTGTGTTTTCTTCTAGAATTTTTTATCGTTTAAGGTCTAACATTTAAGTCTTTAATCCATTTTGAATTTATTCTTGTGTGGGTTGTAAGAAGGTGGTCTAGTTTTATTTTTCTATACATATCTGTCCAATTTTCCCAAAACCATTTATTGAATAAATGATCTTTAGTCCATTGCATGTGTTTGCTTCCTTTGTTGAGTATTTTATTCATTTATCTATCTATCTTTCTTTCTATCTATCTATCTATCTATCTATCTATCTATCTACTTATCATTGTTCTTCAAATACACTTGCCTGCATTTTCTCCCCACTCCTCCACCCCACCCCAGCCAAACTCATGTACCTCCCCCACTTCCATCCTCCTCCTTGGTTTTGTCCCGGTGTCCTTTATACTAGTTCCTGAAAACCCCTCTCCCCACTATCCCATCCCCACTCCCCTCTGGCTATTGTTAGATTGCTCTTAAATTCAATGTCTCTGGTTATATTTTGCTTGCTTTTTTCTTTTGTTGATTAGGTTCCACTTAAAGGTGAGATCATATGGTATTTGACCCTCATTGTCTAGCTTGTTTCACTTAGCATAATGCTCTCCAGTTCCATCCATGCCATTGCAAAGCATATAAGCTCCTTCTTTCTTCTGCTGCGTAGAATTCCATTGTGTAAATGTACCATGGTTTTTGGATCCACTCATTTGCTGATGGGCACTTAGGTTGCTTCCAGTACTTGGCTATTGTAAATTGGGCTGCTATGAACATTGGGGTGCACAGGTTCTTTTGGATTGGTGTTTCAGGGTTCTTAGGGTATAATCCCAGCAGTGGAATTGCTGGGTCAAAGGGCAGTTCAACTTTTAGTTTTCTGAGGAAATTCCATACTCTTTTCCACAGTGTCCTCACCAGTCTGCATTCCCACCAACAGTGCACTAGGGTTCCCTTTTCTCCGCATCCTCTCCAACATTTGTTTGTGGATTTGTTTATGTTGACCACTCTGACTGGTGTGAGATGGTACCTCATTGTGGTTTTAATTTGCATCTCTCTCATGGCTAGTGATGCCGAGCATGTTTCCATATGTCTCTGGGCCCTCTGTATGTCTTCCTTGGAGAAGTGTCTGTTCAAGTCCTTTGCCCATTTTTTAATTGGGTTGTTTGTCTTCCTGGAGTGGGGTCATGTGAGTTCTTTATATATTTTGGAGATCAGGCCCTTGTCTGAGGCGTCATTGGCAAGTATGTTTTCCTGTATGGTTGTTTCTCTTTTCATTTTAATTCTATTTTCTTTAGCCATGCAGAAGCTTTTTATTAAGATGAGGTCCCATTTGTTTATTCTTTCTTTTATGTCCCTTGCTTTAGGGGACACATCTGTGAGGATGTTGCTGCATGGAATATCTGAGATTTTCCTGCCAACGTTTCCCTCTAGGACTTTTCTGGTGTTATGACTTATATTTAAGTCTTTTATCCATGTATGAGTTTATTTTTGTGTATGGCGTAAGTTGGTGATCAAGTTTCATATTTTTTTTTCATGTAGCTGTCCAGATCTCCCCACACCATTTGTTGAAGAGGCTATTTTTGCTCCATTTTATGCTCCTGCCTCCTTTGTCAAATATTAATTGACCATAAAGATTTGGGTTTATTTCTGGGCTCTCTTTTCTCTTCCATTGGTCTATGTGCCTCTTTTTATGCCAGTACCAGGCTGTTTTGATTACAGTGGGCTTGTAATACAGTTTGATATCAGGTATTGTGATCATTCCTGCTTTGTTCTTCTATATAAAAATTGCTGCAGCTATTCGAGGTTGTTTATGGTTCCATATAAATTTATTTTTAAAAAATTTTATTGTTATTCAATTACAGTTGTGTGCCTTTTCTCCCCATCCCTCACCCCACCTCAGCTGAACCCCCTCCCTCCCCCTTGATTTTGTCCATGTGTCCTTTATAGTAGTTCCTGTAACCCCCTCTCCTCACTGTCCCCTCCCCACTCCCCCCTGACAATTGTTAGATTGTTCTTATCTTCAATGTCTCTGGTTATATATTGTTTCCCTTTTTCTTCTATTTATTATGTTCCAGTTAAAGGTGAGATCATATGGTATTTGTCCCTCACCATCTGGCTTATTTCACTTAGCATAATGCTCTCCAGTTCCATCCATGCTGTTGCAAAGGGTATAAGCTCCTTCTTTCTCTCTGCTGCGTAGAATTCCACTGTGTAAATATAGCATCGTTTTTGGATCCACTCATTTGCTGATGGGCACGTAGGTTGCTTCCAGTACTTGGCTATTGTAAATTGTGCTGCTATGAACATTGGGGTGCAGAGGTCCTTTTGGATTAGTGTTTCAGTGTTGTTAGGGTATAATCCCAGCAGCGGAATTGCTGGGTCAAAGGGCAGTTCCATTTTTAGTTTTCTGAGGAAATTCCATACTGTTTTCCACAGTGTCCTCACCAGTCTGCATTCCCACCAACAGTGCACTAGGGTTCCCTTTTCTCCGCATCCTCTCCAACATTTGTTTGTTGATTTGTTTATGTTGGCCACTCTGACTGGTGTGAGATGGTACCTCATTTTGGTTTTAATTTGCATGTCTCTGATGGCTAGTGATGCTGAGCATCTTTTCATATGTCTCTGGGCCCTCTGTTGTCCTCCTTGGAGAAGTGTCACTTCAAGTCTTTTGCGCATTTTTAATTGGATTGTTTTTCTTCCTGGAGTGGAGTCATGTGAGTTCTTAAATATTTTGGAGATCAGGCCCTTGTCTGAGGTATCATTGGTAAATCCAATTGATCACAAAAAAGAATAGGTGGAAGCTCTCAACACCAGGTTTCCTTCTGGAAGAGGAAACCCACCAAAAAGGAACCATCAACAGATAACAACAGAACAAGGTGAAGGAGGGAGTAGAAGCCACACTAATTCAACACAGAACCTATATGGAAATACAACTAAATAGTGGAGATATTACTCAGAAAAAAAAAAAAAAAACTGAACTACAGCAAGAGAAAATCCTCAAAACTTTGTACACACAGAAGAACCACCTTCAACACAACCTACCCACACCTGCAAAACAGAATAAAATAGGTGGTGGACCTAGTGACCCTCAGTTAACCAGCGGGTGCGAAGGACCCAGCAAAGAAAGACTCAACAACAATCAAATCAAAAGACATACACAGAGCCAACGTAAACCACAGTCCAAGATCAGTTACCTGGGGAGTACAAGGATACTGTTCCAGTGAATCTCACAGGAATTCTACCATGGAGTTCACACCATAAACCCAGAGAGTCAGAACAGATTAATTTAAGAAGCAGAGGCTAACAAGAAGAGTCTCAAAAACAATGGGGAGACAAAGAAACAAGCCCGAAATGAAAGGATAGGTGGAAGTCTCAGAAACAATGCTAAATGAAAAAGAGGCAAGTCAACTATCAGATATAGAGTTTAAAGTATTGGTTATAAGGAAGCTCAATGAGCTCACAGAGAATTACCAAAAACTACAGAGAAACTGCAAAGAACTCACTGCAAAACAATATCAACATGAAAAAAGAAATAGAAACTATCAATAAGGGCCAAGAGGAAATGAAGAATATAATTTCTGAACTGAAGAACACAGTAGAAGTTAAAAAAGCAGGCTCAATGAAGCCGAGGATCACATAAGCGAAATGGAGGACAAGGTAGAAGAAAACACCCAGAATGAGCTATAAAAGGAAAGGAGGCTCAGAAAGAATGAAGAGGGATTAAGGGAAATACAGGACAATATGAAACAAAATAATATCCATGTAATAGGGACACTAGAAGTACAAGAGAAAGAGCAAGGGATAGAAAACCTGTTTGAAAAAGTAATGATGGAAAATTTCCCTAATCTGATGAGAGAAAAAGTCACCCAAATCCAGAAAACACAGAAAGTCCCAAGCAAGAGGAATCCAAAGAGGCCCACTGCAAGACACATCATAATTAAAATGGCAAAATTGTAAGACAAAGAAAAAATCTTAAAGGCAGCAAGGGAGAAACAGGAAGTAACATACAAGGGAGCCCCAATAAGGTTAGCAACTGACTTCTCAATAGAAACGCTCGAAGCCAGAAGAGAATGGTAAAAAATATTCCAAGTAATGAAAACCAGAGGCCTACAACCAAGACTGCTTTACCTAGGAAGCTCTCAATCAAGATAGAAGGCCAAATAAGGAGTTTCCTAGACAAAGGAAGTCTAAAAGAATACACCTGCACCAAACCAGCTCTTCCAGAGATGGTAATACGGCAGTGCTTAAAGGAAAGGAAGGAAAAGAGAAAGAGACAAACATAGGTACAACAGATCGGCAAGGAATAAGTACCTATCAATAATAACCTTAAATGTAAATGGATTAAATGATCTAATACGAAGACATAGAATAGCTGAATGGATAAGAAAACATGACCCACACACATGCTCCCTACAAGAGACCCACTTCAGGACAGAAGATCTATACACACTGAAAGTGAAGGGCTGGAAACATTTTCCAAGCAAATGGACAGGAAAGAAAAGCAGGGGTAGCAATACTCATATCAGACAAAATAGATTTCACAAGAAGGGCGATAAAGACAGATCAAGAAGGTCACTTTAAACTAGTCAATGGAAAAATCCAACAAGAAGACATAAACATTGTAAACATATATGCACCCAATATAGGAGCACCCAAATACATAAGATAAATGTTGGAGGACTTCAAGAAAGATATTGTCAGCAACACGATTATTGTAGGGGATTTTAACACCCCATGGTCAAAGATGGACAGATCTTCCAAACAAAATATCAATACAAATATTGTGGCATTGAACAATACCCTAGATGAAATGGACTTAACTGATATATGTTGAGAGCCTTTCATCCCGAAGAAGCAAAATACACATTCTTTTCAAATGCACATAGAACATTTTCAAAGATAGACCAAACGATAGGACACAAAACAAGCCTCAGCAAGTTCAAGAAAATTGAAATCATATCAACCATTTTCTCTGACCACAAGGAACTGAGACTAGAAACAAATCTCAACAAAAAAATACCCAAATCACCAAAAAACATGGAGATTGAATAGCATGCTAATAAACAATGAATGGGTGAATAAAGACATTAGGGAAGAAATCAAAATTTTCTGAAAACAAATGAAAATGACCTCACAACAATCTAAAACCTATGGGACACAGCAAAGGCAGTCTTGAGAGGGAAGTTCATAGCAATACAGGCCTACCTAAAAAGAAAAGAAACATTTCAAACAAACAACCTACCCTACAAGTACAAGAATTTGAGGAACAACAACAAAAACAATCCAGAGCAGGTTCAAGGAAGGAAATAACCAAGATCAGAGCAGACTTAAATGACATGGAGAATAAAAACACAATTGTAAGGATCAAGGAACGCAGGAGCAGGTTCTTTGAAAACATAAAATTGACAAGCTTTTAAGCAGGCTCATTAAGAAAAAAAGAGAGAGGACACAAATAAACAATCAGAAATGAAAGAGGAGAGACTACAAATGATGCCACTGAAATAAAAAAGATTGTAAGAAATTACAATGAAGAACTATATGCCAAGAAATTTGAAGACCTAGGTGAAGTGAACAAATTTCTAGAAAAATATACTCTCCCAAACCTGAATGAAGAAGAAGCAGAAAGCATGAACAGACCAATAACACCTGATGAATTTCAGCAGTAATCAAAAAGCTTCTGAAACACCAAAGCTCTAAACCAGACCTTTCACAGGAGAAATCTACAAAGCATTTAAGGGAGAGCTAACCCCCATCCTTCATAGATTATTTCAAAAAATTCAAAAAGACAGAAGACTCCCAAACTCGTTTTATGAAGCCAACATCATCCTACTCCCAAAGCCAGATAAAGACATAACAAAGAAAAAAAACTTCAGGCCAATATTGCTGATAAACAAAGATGCTAAAATCCTCAACAAAATATCAACAATACATTGCATCCAGCAATACATTAGAATGATTGTACACCATGATCAAGTTGGATTCATCGCAGGGATGCAACGATGGTACAATATTCACAAATCAATAAACATAATACACCACATAAACAAAAGCAAAGAAAATTACCCCAGGATCATATCAATAGATGCAGAAAAAGCATTGATAAGGTACAGCACCCATTTATGATAAAAACCCTCAACTAAGTGGGAATGGAGGGAGCATTCCTCAACATAATAAAGGCCATATATGAGAGACCTACAGCCAACATCATACTCAATGGGTAAAAACCTAAAGCTTTCCCACTAAGATCAGGAACAAGACAAGGATGCCCTCTCTCACCACTACTTTCAACATAGTACTGGAAGTCCTAGCCACAGCAATCAGAAAAGAAAAAGAAATAAAAGGCATCCAAATTGGAAAGGAGGAAATGAAGCTGTCACTGTTTGCAGATGACATGATAGTTTACATGGAAAATCCTGTAGACTCCACCAAAAAACTAATTGACCTAACAAATTAATTTGGCAAAACAGCTGGATACAAAGTCAATACTCAGAAATCAAAGGAATTCCTGTATACCAACAATGAAACTGCTGAAACAGAAATCAAGAAATAAATCCCATTTGACATAGCAACGAGAAAAATAAAGTACATAGGAATCAACCTAACCAAGGAGGTAAAAGACCTGTACTCAGAAAACTACACAACACTGAAGAAAGAAATTAAGGAAGACACAAACAAATGGAAGCATGTACCATGCTCAAGGATTGGAAGAATTAACATCATCAAAATGGCCATACTACCCAAAGCAATTTATAGATTCAATGCAATCCCTATTAGAGTACCCATGACATATTTCACAGATATAGAACAAACGTTGCAGAAATTTATATGGAACCATAAACGAACCCGAATAGCTGCAGGAATTTTGAGAAAAAAGAACAAAGGAGGAGGGATCACAACACCTGATATCAAACTGTATTACAAGGCCACTGTAATCAAAACAGCCTGGTACTGGCATAAAAACAGGCACATAGACCAATGGAACAGAACAGAGAGCCCAGAAATAAACCCAAATCTTTATGGTCAATTAATATTTGACAAAGGAGGCAGGAGCATAAAATGGAGCAAAAATAGCCTCTCAACAAATGGTGTTGGGAGATCTGGACAGCTACGTTCAAAAAAAATGAAACACGATCACCAACTTACGCCATACACGAAAATAAACTCAAGATGGATAAAGAACTTAGATATAAGTCCTAACACCATAAAAGTCCTAGAGGAATACATTGGAAGGAAAATCTCAGACATTCCACACAGCAACATCCTCACAGACACGTCCCGTGAAGCAAGGGACATAAAGGAAAGAATAAACACATGGGGCCTCATCAAAATAAAAATCTTCTGCAGGGCTAAAGAAAACAGCACCAAATTACAAAGAGAACGAACAGTATGGGAAAACATATTTGCCAATGGTACTTCAGATAAGGGCCTGATCTCCAAAATATATAAAGAACTCACAAGACTCCACTCCAGGAAGACAAACTATCCAATTAAAAATGGTCAAAAGACTTGAAGAGACAATTCTCCAAGGAGGATATACAGAGGGCCCAGAGACATATGAAAAGATGCTCAGCATGACTAGCCATCACAGACATGCAAATTAAAACCAGAATGAGATACCACCACCCACCAGTCAGAATGGCCTACATAAACAAATCCAGAAAGAAGTGTTGTAGAAGATGTGGAGAAAAGGGAACCATAGTGCACTGCTGGTGGGAATGCAGACTGGTACAGCCACTGTCGAAAATAGTATGCAATTTCCTCAGAAAACTAAAAATGGAACTGCCCTTTGGCCCATCAATTCCGCTGCTGGGATTATACCCTAAGAACCCTGAAACACCAATGCAAAAGAACCTATGCACCCCAATGTTCATAGCAGCACAATTTACAATAGCCAACTAACTGGAAGCAACATAAGTGCCCATCAGCAAATGAGTGGATCCAAAATACTATGGTATATTTACACAATGGAATTCTACACAGCAGAGAGAAAGTAGGAGCTGTTATGCTTTGCAACAGCATGGACGGAACTGGAGAGCATTATTATGCTAATTGAAACAAGCCAGGCAGTGAGGAACAAATGCCATATGATCTCACCTTTAAGTGGAACCTAATCAACAAAAGAAAAAAGCAAACAAAATATAACCAGAGACATTGAAATTAAGAACAATCTACCTATAGCCAGAGGGGAGGGGCAATGGGGAGAAGTGTTTTCAGGATGTACTATAAAGGACACATGAACAAAACCAAGGGGGAAGTTGGAAGCAAGGGAGGGAGTTGAGTTTGGCTGTGGTGGGGGGTAGGGATGGGGAGAAAATGCAGACAATTGTAACTGAACAAGAATAAAGTAATTTAAAAAATAAATTAAAAATTAAAAAACACTTTAGCAAATTCTTAAACCTGGAGCAGCATACTTTCACACAACAATATAATAGAACAGAATCTGTTTATCAAAGAAATTGCTTTTTACTTACACATTTAAAAAATACATTGAAATATATGCTTCCTGTAGCCCTCTTCCACTTTCCTCTCCCTTTTGGACAGTAGGATATGAGATGTCAGCTGGGTGACCAATTAGTTGCTCTTGCCACACGCCTGTAGATCAAGTCTATTTTAAAAATAAAGGTGCTACTCAAGAAGACAGACATAAACACATACTTTATGCTTAAATGCTCATGAAGGAAGAGGGTCTGCAGATGCCAAGGCCTTTTTTCCAACCTCATAGTATTTAGTTTCTTCAAGGGTGAGTTGGGCATATGTGGTCTGGACATCATTTATTGCTCAGCGTCAACTCATTGGCAGTCCCAGGAAGCAGTCCCTTTGTTATTTCAGACATTTCTCAAGGAAAACAGATCAGAATCTTCACATATTTTGTCTCACAGCACCCTCAAGCTAGCCCTCAGGTAAACAAGGCAGAGATTACTGTCCTGTTTTTTCACATGATGCATCTGAGTCTGGGAGATTAAATGGCTTACCCAAGACAAAGCAGTCAGTGGTAAAAGTAAAATTTGAAACTGGTTCTGATTTCCATCTTTCCTATGACAGTATCTTATGCAATAGACCCATTTTCCTGATTTTACCTACTTCATCCTTGGTCTCTGATACAAAATAGAGCAACAAATAAAATGGAATCAATGGAATTAGAACATCTGTTAAAATAACTCTTATGTTGAGTCCACTTATAAACTGTCCAGATGTGCTCTTCTTACAATTTTCAGTTCAAAATTTAGAATTGGACGTTTTCTTTCTAGGCCTTAGTCTTAGAGGGGCGGTCATTTTGGGGGCATTTTAAGACTTTGTCAATATCCAGAAAAAAATATCAAACTCTGTAAATTTTGTGGACCTACTTATAATCGCAAGTTGCACTGGGAGCTGGCTGGGCCTTGGAGAGCTCTGGGATCCCAGGGCTGATCAGCAGGCCAGCCCTGCAAAGTCCCTCTGTGTTTTATGGGGGCAGGGTGGTAAGACCTATGTGTGTGAGGCCTAAAGGCCATGATGAGGAAATAGGATAGCTGTCTTTTTAGCAAACTCATCTTGCCCAGACCCTCCAAGCCAGCTCTTTTCCCATATCTCAGAAGTGTGGGCCAGGCAGAATATTGAAAAACTCCAGAGGAAGTTAGAGAAGGAAGCACTTATCCCTGGGACACTGTGTGGTATGAAGGGGAGAAGGCAGCACTCACACCGAAACTCAGGAACTGCAAGAACTTGTGTCTACAGTTCTGTGCTGTGATTGGGAAGATATTTTCCGGCCATTTAGGCATTGAACAAGTCAGTGTTCTCTCTTTGACAATATCAATACATGGAAAAAAGAATCAATCATTTCCATCCCCTTGGGGATATTTGCTAAATAATCCATCAAATAGCTAAAAGGGTAATGTAGTTTAGTGGGTGTGATGAGAAAGTACAGTTGTCTGAATCATTTGTGTTATGAACTAAAGAGTTGATCAGGACCAAACTACAAAAATAATTGACTAGAGAAGACTACTTTGTTGTTGTGTGACTTTAGGGAACAGAAGGAGGAATAAAGTCCCAGAGATATGAGGAGGGTATATTCTAACTCAGCCCAGAAAGACCTTTTTTTTTTATCAATAGGGCTGCAGATGGGTACAGACTGACTCTATTAGAGAAGACGCAGTTACCATGTCCTGGGCAGCCCTCTGGCAAGGACTCTGAAGAGGAGATTTCTATTTCAGGTGGGAGGCTGAGCTGTGTTCCATTTCCTCAAGTATCCTAAGGTTACTATGAATACCAAGACAGTCCAGCTTATCCTGTATTCCAGGGACAGCCCAGTAAAAGACCATTATGAGGTTTCCAAGATATGAAACTGGTCCCACAAAAGGTAAATGTGTTCTCTGTAAATAATGCCCGAAGTTTTCCTTGGACAGGTATTTAAGTAAGTGATTGTAAATTTTCGGAGGGGAAGGACATCTTAGTCACCCACTTTGTGTAAGACACTCTACTGGGCACTTAAAGGTGATACAAAGGTGAGCAAATTCCAGCCTCTACCTGAAAGTCACTATGGAGGCGGTGAAGGTGGTCAGCACACCCTATAAAAAGTTTGTAAATATAAATCAAAGGCCAACTGTGAAAAGACAATAAAAATTGGAACATTTTTCCTGATTAAAAGTGTCAGAAGTATATGTCATTTCCAATTTACTAATAAACAGGCTGTGCACCAAGAGCATATTTGTAAAGCTTGTGTTTGGAACTCTGAAGACTTTTGTCCATGGGAACACTATATTAAGTCATCACTGGATGAGTCCATCAAAAACTATAGAAATGTCCAGTCCTAAGGGTACCAATGGGAGTTCTATAATGAAAGCAGGAAATTCCTCTTATGTAGTGGAAGGAAAAGGAGACCCTTATCCAATGATGATAATCAGACAAGACATTTAAATTCAACTACCATTTTGTAAGGAGTCCACTGTGCTTGGCACTGTGCTTAGCACTAGAGATGAACTTGTATGGTATTGTCTTTATGTTATAATTGACTGGGTCATCTCCCTCCTCTCCCTTCCCTGGTGTTCAGTCCCTCTAGCTGTGCTGTGCCTTTTACTTCTTCAGACTTTCTCCCTAACTCTCTCCAGTTAAAAAATGCTGGGGGGGGGGCAGTAATAGTGTAACTCAGTGTTAGGAGGCAAGTAATCAAAGTGAACAAATTCACCTTGAAAACGGATCTAGCAAGTAGGCACCTCAACTCAATCTTCCATCTACTACCTAAGTGCTCCTCTTACTCAGTTGTCCTGCCAAGCCTACATGCTCTGTGAGAGCATCAAGTAATTCCCACAAAAATTTTCATGAGAGCTGAATGGGACTCCATGGCATCGGGACAAAGCTGGGGTGAGAAGGCATGGAGATGATCATTTGGAAGTCAGGGACTACATTTAACCTGATACATCATTTTATCCTCATCTTTTCTCATATACATATATGACTGAGAGAGGGTGATTGTCTTTCAATTCACATACAGAAAAAGTCCCCATGGAGATAAGAAACATGCTTGGCCTTGATCTCATTGACCCAACATAGGCTGCTATGCTGAGCAGTTGACCCAACATCATTCAAGATCTGGAAAAGTAGAATTGGTGACAAGCACATAATCCCTGGTCTGTGATGTGTTGACCTCGACCCTTCCTCTCAATGGGCTCAGAGGAAAAATGGTCTTTCCTAAAGGTGATGAAAAGTTTGACATGGCCAAGAAAATTTTTGTTGAAATGAATTTATTATAGTAAGGTGCTGAAATTAAAAGCTAGTCTCTAGGATATCCAATTCCAATATAAGCAAGTCTCTGGTCATTGTCATATATCAGAACCATGTCACAGAGAGAAGGAGAAAGATTGTTATGCAATACCTAATACAAGACAGGCAGTGAGTTCCCTTTAACCTAAACTATTTAAAACCTCTCAAGAGAACAAATCTGAATTGATCATGGAACAATTGGTCAATGATGACTAAGTATAGCTCAACATTGATTTGTCTTGCATAGCAACAGACTAATTGTTCCAAAGAATGACAAATAACCCCCAAAGCCACCCCCTACAGCAATATGTGAGTGAAACTCTAACTTCAATTTTTTTTAGACTTGCTAAATTACATTCACTTTTTTTTTCTGGAGAGAAGATTATTGTTCTTAGAATAGGGGGAAGGTGCTACATAGTAAATGGTCAATGTGTTTCCAGATTTAACTGGTAATTTTTTAGAAGAATTTTATATTGACCTTTAAAATATAGACAATTGATGGAGGCAAATTAATAATCAAATTCATCAGATGAAATCAATTTTTGCTTTCCAGTTTGCTAAGATAGAATCTCAGAATTGTACAGAAATAATTTTGAGGAGAGTCAACAGGACAATTTAAGTCAACAGAAGCAATGAGATGTTTTAATCAAACATTTTTTGAAATTTTTTATTGTTCAATTACAGTTGTCCCTACTTTCTCCCATTACTCTCCCTTGCTCTACCCACTCCCCACCTCCCACATTCAATTCTTCCCCTCATTATCTTTGTCCCTGGATCCTTTATACAAGTTCTTTGACTTGACCCTTCCCCTTCCTTCACCTGTAATATTATATCCTGTAATATAGCTGAGGAGGGGGGATTCTCTTAGTACCCTAGTGTTCCTTCATTGTTTTAATTTATGAAATATAGTTCTTTGCCAACTTTTGTTTATCTATAACTCCATCTTCTTCTCCTTCTTTGTCCTGTGGAGAAGAGTTTCCAGTGACAGTTCTACTTAAACATTCAGAGCAGTCATTATTTGCCTATACCCCTCTGCTTTGCCAGAGCCTGCATCTGAGGAAGGCAAGGCAAAAGCCATGTTTATCCCAGACTGTCTTTGTTTTATTCTGTGATCATGATCTGTGTTAAAGGAAGAAAACAAAAGCACCTTCTTGTGATGATTATTTTACATATGTCCTTTGCCCTTTCTGGGCTTCAGTTTCCTCATCTATTACATGAGGTCTCACTAAATGACCTCGAAGATCCTTCTCAGGGATAAAATTCTCTGAAGATAACCAACATTTTCTTGTTTGTTTATAGATATCATATAGTATTTTTCACACATATTATCTCCATGAAATAATACCTCTGAGGTATATATTATCATCTCTATTTTTTACGATTAAACTAAAGACAAGGTGGGTGGATGTAATGACTTGACCAATTCTGCCAGTCCTATGAAGTCAAATCCCTAGCTCTATCCTGTAGTTATAAGGTCTTCCACATGGACAAAGTTGAGCAAAGTACCTCTATGTGGTATACACCTAAAACAATGATATGTTCATTACCATGCATGTTCTCAGGGATGCCATGGTGGAGATCAGGAAAAATAGCAAGAATGAAGAGCCCAGATGAATTAAGAGGGGAATTCACCTAGTCAGTGGGTGATATCCTGAGGTAGCACTAAATCTCATTCTCTTAGAACACCAGGGGTAATAAAAATAAAGAAAATTTTGGAATAAATTTGAATGCTGCCATCCTCAGTTTAGCTCATAGAGATAAAATCTATTTTCTTTCTTTACGGAACTGGATTCCATCAATTCAATGCATCTGAAGACATCTTGAATGCATAGATTTTATTAATGCCATCTATACTCAAGGTGGATAACCCCAAACTTAACCAATACCACCTTTGAGAAAGAAACCAAGTTATATATTCATGCAGCTCCTACAATATTTTTGATTTGGAAAAACTCTTAAGGATCATTTAGTCTAACACCCTTATTTTACATACATAGAAACTGAGGTATAGAGAGGTGAAATAATTTGCCCAAGTTCTCACAGAAAGTTAACAGAGGAGTGAAATGAGAACCTAGTTCTCCCAACTTCTAGTCCAAATCTCTGTTATTGTACCTTGTGCAATAAAGAACAGTAAAAAGAAAGATGCATCTATGTTCTTGTTAGAAGCAAAACAAAAAAAAAAGTTGCTAAAACTAAAAGGGCCCTTAGATTATACCTTAATTATACCTTAGATTATATTCAAGTAAAATAATACAAAACAGCTATTATCACCACTAGGACTTCCTCTTCCTACCCCTACCCCACCACACCCATACATACACACACCCTGCTAGCAATGAAAAACTCAGTTCTCTTAATGATGGAAACTAGCCCTGGATCTGGAATAGCCTCTTCTGGGAATACATATACAAAATTTGGCAGTAGTTCAATAAGTGCAGCCCAAATACCCACACTGAACCCAAATCCTGGGCAATATCAGTCTACTGTCAAGTGTAGATATTTTCTGGGAATTTGGGAATGATGATTATGACAAACTGTATCCCTGAGGACTCACAGGCCAATCTAGGTGAATTTTTTAAAAGGCAAAAATATTTTTTTATTGTTGTTCAAGTACAATTGTGTCCATTATCCCCCAAAGAGCTCTCACCCACCCAACCAACCAACCCCCACATTCCACCCTCAATCCTACCCCATTTGGTTTGTCCATTGGTCCTTTATATGGGTTCTTTGACAACGCTTCCCCTTCTTTCTCCTGTAATCTTCCTTCCCCCTCCCCTCTGGGTACTGTCAGATTGTTCTTTATTTCCATGTCTCTGGTTACATTTTGCTCACTTGTTTATTTTGTTGATCAGATTACACTTTCAGATGAGATCATATGGTATTTGTCTTTCACTACGTGGCTTATTTCAATTAGCATAATGCTCTCCAGTTCCATCCATGCTGTTGAGAAGGGTAGGAGTTCCTTCTTTTTTTCTGCTGCTTAGTATTCCATTGTGTAACTATACCATGGATTTTGATCCACTCATTTAGTAATGGGTACTTAGGTTGCTTCCAGCACTTCTCTATTATAAATTGTGCTGCTGTGAACATTGGGGTGCATGGGTTCTTTGGAATGGGTGTTTCAGAATTCTTAGGATATAATCCCAGCGGTGGAATTGCTGGGTCAAAGGCAATTCCATTTTTAGTTTTCGGAGGAAATTCTATATTGTGTTCCACAGTAGGTGCAAGGGTCTGCATTCCCACCAACAGTGCACTAGGGTTCCCTTTTCTCCACAACCTCTCCATTACTGGCTGTTTGTTCATTTGTTAATGATGGCCATTCTGACCGGTGTGAAGTGGTATCTCATTGTGGTTTTAATTTGCATCTCTCTGATGGCTCCTGATGCTCAGCATATTCTCATATATCTAGGGGCCCTCTGTGTGTCCTCCTTGGAAAAGTGTCTGTTCAGGTACTTTGCCCATTTTTTGATTGGATTGTTTGTCTCTGAAGTGGAGTCATGTGAGTGCTTTGTATATTTTGGAGATCAGACCCTTGTTGAAGGTATCATTAGCAAATATATTTGCCCATACAGTTGGTTCCCTTTTCATTTTGCTGATGTTTTCTTTAGCCATGCAGAAGCTTTTTATTCTGATGAGATCCCATTTGTTTATTCTTTCCTTTGTGTCCCTTGATCTAAGGGAAATATTAATGAAAATATTGCTGCTTGGAATCTGGGATTTTCTTGCCTATGTTCTCCTCTAGGACTGTTATGGTGTCATGACTTATATTAAAGTGTTTTATCCATCTAGAGTTTATTTATGTGTATGGTGTATGTTGGTGGTCGAGTTTCTTTTTCTTTTTTCCTTTTTTTTTTTTTTTTTTGCATGTAGCTGTCCAGGTCTCCCAACACATTTTGGTGAAGTGGCTATTTTTAGTCCACTTTATGTTTCTGCCCCTTCGTCAAATATTAATCGACCATAGAATCATGGCTTTATTTCTGGGCTATCTATTATGGTCCATTGATCTCTGTGTCTGTTCTTATGCCAGTACCAGACTCTTTTGATTATAGTGGTCCTGTAATATAGTGTAATATCAGGTATTGTGGTCATCTTACTTTGTGTTTCTTTCTCAAAATTCTTGAGGCTATTCAGGGTTGTTTATGGTTCCATATAAATTTTTGAAATATATGCTCTATATCTGTGAAAAATGTCATTGGTACTTTCATAGGGATTGCGTTAAACCTATGAATTGCTTTGGGTAGTATGGACATTTTGATGATGTTATTTCTTCCAATACATGAACATGGTATATGCTTCCATTTGTTTGTGTTTTCCTTAATTTCTTTCTTCAGTGTTGTGTAGTTTTGAGTATAGGTCTTTTACCTTCTCAGTTAGGTTTATTCCTAGATACTTTATTTTTCTTGTTGCCATATCAAATGGGATTTTTTCCTAATTTCTGTTTCTGATATTTCATTGTTGGTGTACAAAAATGCCTTTGATTTCTGAATATTGACTTTGTATCCCACTGTTTTGCCAAATCCACTTATTAGGTGGAGTGGTTTTTTGGTTGAGTCTATAGGGTTTTCTCTGTGCACAATCATGTCAACTGCAAAGACTGACAGCTTTACTTCCTGCTTTCCATTTTGAATGCCTTTTATTTCTTTTCCTTATCTCATCACTGTGATTAGAAATTCCAATATTATGTGGAACTGATGTAAAAGTGGATACCTTTGTCTTCTGCCTGATCATAGGGGGAAGGCTTTTAGTTTTTCACCATTGAATATGATGTAGTTTGTAGGTTTCTTGTATATGGTCTTTATCATGTTGAGGTATGCTCCCCTTATTCCCACTTTGCTGAGTGTTTTTATTATAAACCGGTGCTGTATTTTATTAAATGGTTTTTCAACATCAATTGATCATGTGATTTTTTCTTTTGTATGGTTTATGTAGTGTATTACGTTTATTGACTTGTGTATATTGTACAATCCTTGCATGCCTGGGATGACTCCCACTAGATCATAGTGTATGATATTTTAAATTTATTGCTGGACATGTTTTGCCAATAGTTTGTTGAGGATTTTAGCATCTATGCTCATCAGTGATATTGGCCTGTAGTTTTCTTTCTTCGTTGTGTCTTTATCGGGTTTTGGGATTAGGATGATGCTGGCTTCATGAAAAGAGTTTGGGAGTCTCCCCTCTTCTTGGATTTTTTGAAATAGTCTGAGAAGGATCGGGGTTAGCTTTTCTGGAAATTTTTGTAAAATTCCCCTGTTAACCATCCAGTCCAGGGCTTTTGTGTTCCAAGAGATTTTTGATTATTGCTTCAATTTCACTAGCAGTTATCAGTCTATTCAAGCTTTGTGCTTCTTCATTCAGTTTTGGGAGATTATACTTTTCTAGAAATTTTTCCATTTCTCCCAGGTTTTCAAATTTCTTGGCATATAGTTGTTCATAGTAATTTCCTACAATCTCTTTTATTTCTGTGATATCATTTGTAATCTCTCTTCTTTCATTTCTGATTTTATTTATCTGGGTCCTCTCTCTTTTTTTTCTATATGAGTCTGCTTAAAGGCTGGTCAATTTTGTTTGCCTTTTCAATGAACCAGCTCCTGGATTTATTGAGTTTTGAATTGTTCTTTCAGTCTCTATGTCACTTAATTCTGCTCTGACCTTGGTTATTTCCTTCATTCTACTCACTCTAGGATTTGTTTGTTGTTCTTCCTCTGGTTCTTGTAGATGTAGAGTTAGGTTGTTTATTTGAAATATTTCTATCCTCTTTAGGTAGGCCTGTATTGCAGTGAACTCCCCCCACCCCCCACCCCAAGACTGCCTTCACTATGTACCATAAGTTTTGGACTGTTGTGTGTTCATTTTCATTTGTTTTCAGAAAATTTCTGATTTCTTCATTGATACCTTTGTTAACTCATTCATTGTATAATAGCATACTATTTAATCTCCATGAATTTGAATGTTTTTCATTTTTTTCCTTGAAGTTGGTTTCTAGCTTCAGGCCCTTGTGGTCCAAGAAAATGCTTGATATGATTTCAATTTTTTTGAATTTGTTGAGGCTTCTTTTGTGTCCTATCATATGGTCTCTCTTTGAAAATGTCCCATATGCATTTAAAAAGAATGTGTATTTTGCTTCTTTGGGATGAAAGATTCTATATGTATATATATATCAGTTAATTCCAGTTGATCTAGGGCATTGGTCAATGTATAATAACTTTGTTGATATTTTGTTTGGAAGATCTATCCATTTTTGACAGTGGGGTGTTAAAATCCCCTAGTATAAGTGTGTTGTTGTCTATATCTTTATTGAAGTCCTCCAAGATTTTATTTATGTATTTGGGTGTTCCTATGTTGGGTGTGTATATATTTACAATTTTTATGTCTTCTTTGTGGATTCTTTCCTCAAATATGATGAAGTGTCTTTCTGTGTCTCTTTTTATGGCTTTTGTTTTGAAGTCTATTTTGTTTGATATAAGTATTGCTACCCCAGCTTTTTTATTCCTATCCATTTGCTTGGAATATTTTTTCGAACCCTTCATTTTCAGTTTGACTAGGTCTTTTGTTCTGAGGTGGGTCTCTTGTAGGCAGCATATGTGTGGGTCATGTTTTGTTATCCATTCAGCTATTCTATGTCTTTTGACTGGAGCATTTAATCCATTTATATTTAAGGTTATTATTAATAGATAGTTATTCTTATTTCCTCCCTTGTACCTGTGTTCCTCTCTCACTCTTTTTCTTCCTCTTCTTAAACAACCCCTTTAGCTTCTCTTGTACTACTGGTTTGGTGGACCTGTATTCTTTTAGCCTTCTTTTATCTGGGAAACTCCTTATTTCACCTTCCATTTTAATTGAGAGCCATGCTGGATAGAGTAATATTGGTTGCAGGCCTTTGCTTTTCATATCTTGGAATATTTCTTGTCATTTGCTTCTGGCTTGTAGTGTTTCTGTTGAGAAATCAGCTGCTAGCCATATTGGAGGTACCTTGTATGTTACTTCCTCTTTCTCCCTTGCCACCTCTAAGATTCTCTCTTTGTTTTCAAATTTGTCATTTTAATTATAATGCATCTTAGAGTAGGCCTCTTTGGGTTCATCTTGATTTGGACCTTCTGTGCTTTCTGAACTTCCATGGCTTTTCAACTCTCCATTTAAGAAAGTTTTCTGTCTTTGTTTTTTCAAAGATATTTTCTATCCCCTGCTCTTTTTTTTTTCTCCTTCTGGTATTTGTATGATTCGAATGTTGTTGTGTTTCATGTTGTCCTGCAGTTCTCTTAAACTATCTTCATATTTTGTTAGTCTTTTTTCCTGCAGCTGCTCTACCTGGGTATTTATTTCTACCTTGTCTTCCAGCTCACTAATTTGGCCCTCTGCTTCCTCTAGCCTGCTTGTAATTCCTTTTAGTGTATGTTTTGTTTCAGATATTGTATTATTCATTTCTTTCTGATTTTTGTTTATAGTTTCTATTTCCTTTTTCATATTGTAGTTCACACTCAGTTCCTTATAGTTGTCAGTGAGTTCCTTGACCACTCTTATAACCATTCTTTTGAATTCTATATCTGATAGTTTGCTTGCCTCCATTTCACTGAACTCTTTTACAGGGAATTCTTCCATTCTTTTGGTTTGTGGGTTCTTTCTTTGTCTCTCTATTTTAGGTGACTCTTTTTGTTTGTTTCTGCAATTCAAGATGCTCTGCTTTGCCAGCTATCTTTGTAGGGTGAATTTCTGTGTTAAGGTATAATGGGACTCAGTGGTATGATTTCTTTGCACTCTTTGCCTGGATGCTCTGGAGTTGATCCATTTGTGTGGGTTTTCTTGTATTTAGGCTTTACCTGTTGGTGTCTCCTTTGTTGTTGTGTTCTCACCTCCATTGGGTTTACTAGTATTCCCAACTCCCACCTTGTCTTGTATGCTGTTGTACAGGTGTTGGTTAACAAAGCAGTATTACCAGACAACCAAACCTTTGCCAGCAAAAACAAACCCCTAGCACATCAACAGTCTCTACTGCAATTGAACTAAGATTAATAAAGGTGAGGGGAGATTGTGGATTATAAGATATTACAAAGGGAATATGAGATGACTAAAAGAGGGGGAAATGTCATTGTGTGGTAAGAGGGAGGAGAATTGGTAAAAGTAGGGATAGGACCTAGCTGAACAAAGGGAGAGAGCAAAAATAGCAGTTGAATGGAGTTTAATAAAGGTGGAACAGGAATAAGAATATTGTAGAAAAGCAAAAAGTGAATATAAGATGTGTACAGTAAAGGAAAATGAATATAGAGGATGGGGGAAGCAAACTCATAAGGGGAAGAAGTAAAGCCCAGGTTGAGAGAGGAGGAATAAAGAAAGAAAGGAAAAGAAAATTTAAAAAAGCTAGAGAGAAAACAATGAAATAAATTCCATAGGCAGGGTGAAGGTGAAATGGAATAAGGCAGTGGGAGAGTATTCTATGGGACTTAAAGTACAAACAAGTAGTGAACTAATAAGAGAGGTACCTCTTTTGGAGAGGTAGAGCAATAACAATGACAATTCACCCAACTAGCCACAGTTTATAAAAGATGAAGAAACAAAAATCTTATTAGAAGAGAACAGGAATGTGAGGTGACTTAAGAAAGACGAGTGCTTATGTGAAGTTAGATGGAGGAGAAATAGTGAGAGTAAGGGATAGAAACTTGGCGTAGTGTGAGAGAAAATAAAGTTAGTCACAACAGTCATAAAGCTCAGGAAGATGGCGAAATGGATTAAGACCAGGGAAGGGTCCTGTGTGGGATTTGGAATAACAATAATATGACAAGAAATATATAATCTGAATAAAAGGAATAAAAAGTAAAATACCAAGAGTAGTGTGTTATTTGGAATACAAGTGAAGTGAAAGAAGAAAAATTAAAATGTAATATGAAAGGGAGAGAAAAACACATCAAACAATAAAAACAAATGAAACAAAAAGAACCTAAATAAATGAAGAGAAATAAAAAAACATGCAAGTTCTGAAGGATAGCAAAGGGATATTGGTCTCAGCTGTTGGTGTTTACCTTCTGACTTATAATTGGAAAAAAAAAAAAAAAACCAGCCTCCTGCTGATTTTATAATTGCCAAACTAGTTTCGCAGGCAAAGGGGTGTGGGCTCCATTTTTTTCCCCATTTATGTGGTTCCACAAGTATGGGGGCTCAGTTTGGGCTACAATAATCACAGGTGCCCAGTTCCCAGTCCATGCCCTCAAAGCGCTGTGAAGCTGTCCACTCTGTGTGTTTGTACTAGGCCAGCACCTATGATCCACCTCATTTTGTGACCTTTTGATTAACCCGTGAGGCACTCTGAGTGGGAGCAAATTGCACCTCCTACTCCTCCCTTTTTGCTGGTCAGGCCGTTGTGTGTGTGAGGTACCTGCACAGGTCCACAGTTCTTTTTTTGAGAGAAGTCCCTTTGGGTGCCAACTGCCACTCCTAACAAGCGCCTTGCTTTACACACAGTTCAATTCTCTGACCATCCCAGAGACTATCTGGGTCACAGCCAGTCACTGCCCATCTCTTCTCCCAGCTCCAGGTGTCACCAGGCTCCTCACTTTCTCTGGTACTGTGCCAGCTGGCAACCACCACTCCAGCAGGGGTACACTTCCAGCTGTGTGTCACTTACTACCTTTTTATCCCCTCAGTCACTACCCATCCAGGTCTCTGCTGGCACAGACCTGGCACGGGTTTGAGACTCCTCCCCTCCACTCTGGGAGGGGAGGGAGCTGCTCGATGACTATCACTGACCCAGCTATCCTCCAATGCTCCTGCTGCAGCCACAGTCTCCAGAGCATGTCCCAGGGACATTCCCATTAGCCTACAAAATCTAACCACCCATTTTTTAAATTATTATTTTTTATTATTGTTCAAGTATAGTTATCTCCATTTTCCCACCACCATTTCCCCCCACTCCACTGCCTATGTTTAAGTGTTCTCTGCACACTTTGGCTTCCAAACTTCATATCAGCTGGGATTGTCTTGTCTGTTCACTCTGTTCTTTGGAAAATTGGCTAGGTGTCCCAGTTGGGTGCATGAGCAAGTGGGCTCAGCTTCCACCTACATCACCACCATCCCCCCCAATCTAGGTGAATTTGATTAATCAAATGGGTATAGTAGAATAATATTTAAACTCCTATCATTTTATCATTCTTCATGAAAGTTGATTAAATATCAAAGTGACCTCACTAGGAAAATTGTTTCACTTATCTTCTTAAAAAAGCTTTACCTCCTATCACTCTCCCTAGCACACATTATGCTCTGGTTATGCTGGCCACTTCCCCTTTGAATAATACTGTCCTCAGGTACTTTCACGCCACTGTGTCTTTGCTCATGGTGGTGCCTCTGCTTACAGTGCCCTATACCCCCTTACACCTATTGTTCACCCTTCAAGGTCTTGATCAAATACCATCTTCTCTGTGTAACTAATTGATCTCTTCATTTTAATAACTTTTCTTCCCAACTCTTTCTGAAAGTTTCTATCACATGATATTAGTTTACTTGTTTGCTTAAAGTCTCCTGCTCTCTATGGAAAGAGCTAATTAATGGATTTAATTTATCTCTGCATCTCTAATGCTCAATATATACTTTGGAATGAACAAATGCATATATGACTGAAAAAGAAGTTTTCTAATGAGTTTAACCACTGTAACACTAGATAACCATGTAACTGCTGGTCAATCCTTTTTTACCTTGTAGGGGAGTTCCAGGGGAGCTTGGGGTGTGTGCATATGTGCATGCAAACATGCTGTTTTTCTACTTTTGTTTGTTATCCAAGTTTTGCTTTTCTCCTTTCTCTGCTTTTCATGGAGGTGGCTAGGAACGTGGTCTGGTGGACTTAGTCTGAAGAAAGCGCAGCGCCTCATCATTTAGGGCTAAGGCAATTGGAAGAGAAACCAACCTTCTCAATTACTGTTCAGAGAGAAGACATCAACACGTGGGCCTCAAAATCTCAAGTTTACCCACCTCCCTCATAGTAGTTCCTGTAATACCTTCTCCTCATTGTCCCCTCCCCACTACCCCCTGCCCATTTTTAGATTCTTCTTAACTTCAATGTCTCTGGTTATATTTTGTTTCCCTTTTTCTTCTGTTGATTATGTTCCAGTTAAAGGTGAGATCATATGGTATTTGTCCCTCACCATCTGGCTTATTTCACTTAGCATAATGCTCTCCAGTTCCATCCATGCTGTTGCAAAGGGTATAAACTCCTTCTTTCTCTGTGCTGCGTAGAATTCCATTGTGTAAATATACCATAGTTTTTGGATCAACTCATTGAGGTGGGTTCAGCTGGGGTAGGGTGGAGGAATGGGGAGAAAAGGCATACAACTGAATTGAATAACAATAAAATTTTTTTTAAAAATCTCAAGTTTATGTTACCATCACACTTTGGAATGATGAGTTTTTATCTCCTCATCTCCACATGTTGCCAGGATGTTCTCACTGTTCTGTTCCTTCTCTCTTACACACACTGCTGACATTTTTTTCCTGCAGGTCTCAGCATATCTCTATGAGTGTATGCATTGTGGATGTTTATCACAATGTTTTTTTAATTTTTATTCTTATTCAATTACAGTTGTATGCCTTTTCTCCCCATCCCTACACACCACCCCAGCTGAACACACCTCCCTCCCCCACCTCCACCCTCCCACTTGGATTTGTCCATGTGTCCTTTATAGTAGTTCCTGTAATCCCCTCTTCCCACTGTCCCCACCCCACTCCCCCCTGGCCATGGTTAGATTGTTCTTAACTTCAATGTCTGGTTATATTTTGTTTGCTTTTTTCTTCTATTGATTATGTTCCAGTTAAAGGTGAGATCATATGGTATTTGTTCTTCACCACCTGGCTTATTTCACTTAGCATAATGCTCTCCAGTTTCATCCATGCTGTTGCAAAAGGTATAAGCTCCTTCTTTCTCTCTGCTGCGTAGAATTCCATTGTGTAAATATACCATGGTTTTTGGATCCACTCGTTTGCTGATGGGCACTTAGGTTGCTTCCTATACTTGGCTATTGTAAATTGTGCTGCTATGAACATTGGGGTGCATAGGTTCTTTTGGATTGGTGTTTCAGGGTTCTTAGGGTATAATCCCAGCAGCGGAATTGCTGGGTCAAAGGGCAGTTCCATTTTTAGTTTTCTGAGGAAATTCCATACTGTTTTCCACAGTGGCCTCACCAGTCTGCATTCCCACCAACAGTGCACTAGGGTTCCCTTTTCTCCACATCCTCTCCAACATTTGTTTGTGGATTTGTTTATGTTGGCCAGTCTGACTGGTGTGAGATGGTACCTCATTGTGGTTTTAATTTGCATCTCTCTCATGGCTAGTGATGCTGAGCATCTATTCATATGTCTCTGGGCCCTCTGTATGTCTTCCTTGGAGAAGTGTCTGTTCAAGTCCTTTGCCCATTTTTTAATTGGGTTGTGTGTCGTCCTGGAGTGCAGTCTTGTGAGTTCTTGATATATTTTGGAGATCAGGCCCTTGTCTGAGGTATCATTAGCAAATATGTTTTCCCATACTGTTGGTTCTCTTTGTAATTTGGTGCTGTTTTCTCTAGCCATGCAGAAACTTTTTATTTTGATGAGGTCCCATTTGTTTATTCTTTCCTTTAGGTCCCTTGGTTTAGGGGACATGTCTGTGAGGATGTTGCTGTGTGGAATGGCTGAGATTTTCCTGCCAATGTTTTCCTCAAGGACTTTTATGGTGTTACAACTTATTTAAGTCTTTTATCCATCTTGAGTTTATTTTCATGTATGGTGTAAGTTGGTGATCGAGTTTCATTTTTTTGCACATAGCTGTCCAGATCTCCCAACACCATCTGTTGAAGAGGCTGTTTTTGATCCATTTTATGCTTCTGCCTCTTTTGTCAAATATTAATTGACCATAGAGGCTTGGATTTACTTCTGGGCTCTCTGTTCTGTTCCATTGGTCTATGTGCCTGTTTTTATGCCAGTAACAGGCTGTTTTGATTACCGTAGCCTTGTAATACATTTGATATCAGGTATTCTGATCCCTCCTGCTTTGTTCTTCTTTCTCAAAATTGCTGCAGTTATTTGGAGTCGTTTATGGTTCCATATGAATTTCTGCAATGTTTGTTCTATATCTGTGAAATATGTCATGGGTACTCTAATAGGGATTGCATTGAATCTATAAATTGCTTTGGGTAGTATGGCCATTTTGATGATGTTAATTCTTCCAATCCATGAGCATGGTACATGCTTCCATTTGTTTGTGTCTTCCTTAATTTCTTTCTTCAGTGTTGTGTAGTTTTCTGAGTACAGGTCTTTTACCTCCTTGGTTAGGTTGATTCCTAGGTACTTTATTTTTCTTGTTGCTATATCAAATGGGATTTTTTTCCTGATTTCTGTTTCTGCAGTTTCGTTGTTGGTGTACAGGAATGCCTTTGATTTCTGAGTATTGACTTTGTATCCAGTTGTTTTGCAAAATTCATTTATTAGTTCGAGTAATTTTTTGGTGGAGTCTATAGGATTTTCCATGTACACTATCATGTCATCTGCAAACGGTGACAGGTTCATTTCCTCCTTTCCAATTTGGGTGCCTGTGATTTCTTTTTCTTGTCTGATTGCTGTGGCTAGGACTTCCAATTCTATGTTGAATAGGAGTGGTGAGAGAGGGCATCCTTGTCTTGTTCCTGATATCAGTGGGAAAGCTCTAAGTTTTTGTCCATTGAGTATGATGTTGGCTGTGGGTCTCTCATATATGGCCTTTATTATATTGACAAATGCTCCCTTTATTCCCACTTTGCTGAGTGTTTTATCAGAAATGGGTGCTGTATCTTATCAAATGCTTTTTCCCCGCCTATTGATATGATCATGTGATTTTTGTCCTTGCTGTTGTTTATATTGTGTTTTACGTTCATTGATTTGCGAATATTGTACCATCCTTGCATCCCTGGGATGAATACCACTTGGTCATGGTGGATGATCTTTTTAATGTATTGCTGGATGCGGTTTGCCAATATTTTGTTGAGAATTTTAGTGTCTATGTTCATCAGCGATATTGGCCTGAAGTTTTCTTTTTTCATTGTGTCTTTATCTAGTTATTGGGATTAGGATGATGCCGGCTTCATAAAAAGATTTTGGGATTTTTCCTTTAGTTTGGATTTTTTCAAATAGTCTGTGAAGGATAGGGGTTAGTTCTTCCTTAAATGCTTTGTAGAATTCTCCTGTGAAACCATCTGGTCCAGGACTTTTGTGTGTTGGGAGTTTTTTGATGACTGCTTCAATTTTGTCTGCTGTTATTGGTCTGTTCAGGTTTTCTGCTTCTTCTTCATTCAGTTTTGGAAGATTATATTTTTCTAGAAATGTGTCCATTTCACCTACGTTTTCACATTTCGTGGCATACAGTTCTTCGTAGGAATTTCTTACAATCCTTTGTATTTCTGTGGTATCAGTTGTAATCTCTCCTCTTTCATTTCTAATTGTGTCTATTTGGATCCTCTCTCTTTTTTTCTTGATGAGCCTACTTAAAGGCTTGTCGATTTTGTTTATTTTTTCAAAGAACTTGCTCCTGGATTCATTGATCCTTAGAATTGTGCTTTTAGTCTCCATGTCATTTAACTGTGCTGTGATCTTGGTTATTTCCACCCTTCTGCTTGCTCTGGGGTGTCTTTGTTGTTATTCCTCCAGTTCTTGTAGGCTTAGGGTTAGGTTCTTTGTTTGAAATGTTTCTATCTTCTTAAGGTAGGCCTGTATTGCTATGAACTTTCCTCTCAGGACTGCCTTTGCTGTATCCCATAGGTTTTGGGTTGTTTTGAATTCATTTTCATTTGTTTCTAGAAAGTTTTTGATTTCTTCCCTAATCTCGTTCTTACCCCATTCATTGTTTAATAGCATGCTATTCAGTCTCCATGATTTTGAGTGTTTTGGGTTTTTCCCTTTGGGGTTGGTTTCTAGTTTCAGTCCCTTGTAGTCAGAGAAAATGCTTGATATGATTTCAATTTTCTTGAATTTGTTGAGGCTTGCTTTGTGTCCTATCATGTGGTCTATCTTTGAAAAAGTTCCATGTACACTTGAAAAGAATGTGTATTTTGCTTCTTTGGGATGAAAAGCTCTATGTATATCAGTTAAGTCCATTTCCTCTAGGCTATTGTTAAGTGACACAATGTCCTTCTTGATATTTTGTTTGGAAGACCTGTCCATTTTTGATAGTGGGGTGTTAAAATCTCCTACTATGATTGTGTTTCTGTCAATATCTTTCTTGAAGTCCTCCAAGATTTTCTTTATGTATTTGTGTGCTCCTTTGTTGGGTGCATATATATTTACAATGTTTATGTCTTCTTGGTGGATTCTTCCTTTGAGACCCTTCTGGGTCTCTCTTTATGGCCCTTCTTTTGCAGTCTATTTTGTCTGATATGAGTGTTGCTATCCCTGCTTTTTTTTCCTGTCCGTTTGCTTGGAAAATTTGTTTCCAGCCCTTCACTTTCAGTCTGTGTAAGTCTTTTGTCCTGAGATGGGTCTCTTGTAGGCAGCATATGTGTGGGTCATGTTTTCTTATCCATTCAGCTATTCTATGTCTTTTGATTGGAACATTTAATCCATTTACATTTAAGGTTATTATCGATAGGTAGTTATTCATTGCCTTTTTTTCCTACCTGTGTTCCTCTCTCTTTCTCTTTTCCTTCCTTTCCTTAAAGCAGTCCCTTTAGCATCTCTTGCAGATCTGGTTTGGTGGAGCTGTATTCTTTTAGACTTCTTTTGTCTGGGAAAGTCTTTATTTGCCCTTCTATCTTGATTGAGAGCCTTGCTGGGTAAACTAGTCTTGGTTGCTGGCCTCTGCTTCTCATTACTTCAATATTTTTTGCCATTCTCTTCTGGCTTGGAGAGTTTCCATTCAGAAGTCAGTTGCTAACCTTATTGGGGCTCCCTTGTATGTTACTTCCTGTATCTCCCTTGCTACCTTTAAGATCCTGTCTTTGTCTTGGAATTTTGCCATTTTAATTATGATGTGTCTTGCAGTGGGTCTCTTTGGGTTGCTCTTGCTTGGGACTCTCTGTGTTTCCTGGATTTGGGTGACTTTTTCTCTCATCATATTCGGGAAATTTTCCATCATTACTTTTTCAAACAGGTTTTCTATCCCTTGCTCTTCTTCTCCTCCTTCTGGTATTCCTATTATACGGATATTGTTACGTTTCATGTTGTCCTGCATTTCCCTTATTGCCTCTTCATTCTTTCTGAGCCTCTTTTCCTTTTCTTGCTCTTTCTGGGTGTTTTTTTCTACTTTGTCCTCCAGGTCGCTGATCTGATCCTCTGCTTCATCAAGTCTGCTTTTCATTCCTTCTACTGTGTTCTTCAATTCAGAAATTGTATTCTTCATTTCCTCTTGGCCCTTGTTGATAGTTTCTATTTCCTTTTTCATGTTGATATAGTTTGCAGTGAGTTCATTGTAGTTGCCCTGTAGTTTCTGGTAGTTCTCTTTGAGCTCAGAGAGCTCAGTGAGCTTCCTGATGACCATTGCTTTGAACTCAGTATCTGATAGTTGACTTGCCTCTTTTTCAGTTAGCATTGTTTCTGAGGCTTCCTCTTTTCCTTTCATTTGGGAATTGTTTCTTTGTCTTCCCATTGTTTGTGAGACTCTTCTTGTTAGCCTCTGCTTCTTAAATTGATCTATTCTGACTCTCTGGGTTTATGGTATGAACTTCTATGGTACAATGCCAATGGGAGTCAGTGGTACTGTCTCCTTAATCTCCTGTGCTCACTGGTCTTGAGCTGATGTTTATGGGTGTAACACGGTCTAACTCTGGTCTTTTCAGAGCTCCCGGTTTTATTGTCTTACCTGTGGGAAAAAGATAAAGAAGGAAAAAAAAAGGAGAAGGGAAGGAGGGAAAAAGTGAATAGAAATGGAATGGAAGGAAGGAAGGAAGGACGGAACCAAGGAAGGAAGAAGGAATAAAAAATATCAGAGGAAAGATAAGAAAAAGTAATTTTAACAAAAATTAAAATAAATAAATAAATAAAAGAAGGCAGGAAGAAGGAATAAAGAAGGAAAGGAAGGAAGGAAGAAGGAATAAAAAGAAAGAAAGAAGGACAGAAAGGAAGAGGGAATTCAGGGGGAAAGGAAAAAAAATAGTCTTTTGCTCACTTTAAACAGGTCAGGTCAGTTCTGCTGGTCTTCCTGTCTGTGAAAGGGGAGGGGTGGTTGGACGGATTGGTTTCACTTTTCTGAAACACACTCTTCCTGAGCCACACTCTTCACTGTTGTTCATCCTCTAGTCCAGTTCCTCAGGGTCCTTCTGCTCCCCCCTAGGTCTTTAATCCACCAGTTGTGCTGTCCTTGAGTTGAACCAATTAGGGGCAACTCCCAGTCCACCTTCTTGGTCTTTGCTGTTCTAGATGCTAGGGGATCTGGTGCTCCTTCGGGGTAGTTCAGCCCCCTACTGGGTGAAGTCTTTCTGGGTACTGCAATCTCCCCTAGCCCTGCAGCTCCCCTCTGCTGTGCGTTCTGCCTTCCTACTCGACAGCAAGTAGGCCCTGCAGGGCTCTGTGCGCAGGGGCTAGGTGGGAGATGTTCAGTCTCCAGTGATTCAGGTGTGGTCACTTGCGGGCAGCCTTGATCAGGTTGTGCACCAATCTGAGGCTTTGGGCCTGTGCGCCCGGGCAACTGGGCCGCTTATAGAGTGCACGCCCACCTTGGTTTTCAAGTGTGTGCACCAAGCCGCTGATTGGATGCTCACCAACCAGGCTTGAGGTGTGTGCTGGGGCTGCTTATCAGGTGTTCATAGTCCAGGGGCTGAGAGGGTAGGGGCGCAGGAGGCTCCAGCTGCTGCAGAGAGTTCTCTAAACAGCCATTGAGTGCCTGTATTTTCTCTTTTTCTTTTCGAGAAATTCCTCCTTTTCAAGCCCCCTCCTCATCCAAACAAACACCTGGCTTCTCACACAGCCCAGTCTGGCTCTCTCTCAAGAATCCTGTAGTAGACCCTGCGCCCTGGCAGGGGGCTTCTGCCACCCTGGTCCCCGCGCTGGTCCCAGGGACCTTATTGTCCTTAAGCACTCTTCTTACCATCCGATCTTTCAATGTCCTCTATCTTTGGTCCCCGGTCTTCATATATGCTGGAATACTGTTGGCTGTTCTCTCTCTTCCTCAGATCAGCCAGGCGTTTCACTGGTGCTCAGGGGAAGTGGACTCCACTCCCACCCATCTCCCCGCCATCTTCCCTGTCATATAGTTTTATAGTAATATTTGATACCTGGTAGCGAAAATCTTCCACCTTGTTTCTTTCTTTAGTATATTGCTATTTATTTTGACTGTTTTTCTGTGTGGATTTTGATCTTCTGTATGAATTTTATATTTTTAAATTTAATCTTTATTGCATTTTTACCATTACCATTTAGTCTCTTTATACTCCCTCCCTGCAGCAATCACCACACTGTTGTCCATGAGTCCTTTTTCCTTTTTGCTCAATCCCTCCACCCCCTAACCGCCCCACACCTAGCTGTCATCCTGCTCTCTACCTATGAGTCTGTCTCTGTTTTTCTTGTTTGTTCAGTTTGTTCATTAGATTTCACATATGAGTGAAATCATAGGGCATTTTTCTTTCTCTGACTGGCTTATTTCACTTAACATAATGTTCTCTAGGTCCATCCAAACTGTCTCAAAGGGTAAAATTTTCTTTGTTCACATGGCCAAATATTATTTTATTGTATAAATGCCCCATAGTTGTTTTATCTACTCATCTACTGGATACTTGGGCTGCTTCCATGTCTTGGTGATTGTAAATCATGCTGCAATGAACATGGGAGTGACTATATTCTTTCAAATTAGTGTTTTTTGGTTTCCTTTAGATGTATTCCCAGGAGTGGAATCACTGGGTCAAAAGGCAGATCCATTTTTGATTTTCTGAGGCATCTCCACACTGCTTTCCACCCTGGCTGCACAAACCTGTATGCCCACCAATGGTACAAAAGTGTTCCCCTTTTTTCACATCCTCGCCAGCAGTTGCTCTTTGTTCATTAATTGATGACACCCATTCTGACAGGTGTGAGATGACATTCTGACAGGTGTGAGATGATATCTCATTGTAGTTTTAATTTGCATTTCTCTGATGATTAGTGACATTGAGCATCTTTTCATATGTCTATCGGCCATCTGTATGTCCTCTTCAGAGAAATGTCTAATCAGGTCCTTTGCCCATTTTTTAATTGGGTTGCTCCTTTTTTTGGTGTTGAATTTTGTAAGTGTTTTATAAATTTTGTATGTTAACCCCTTATCACATGTATTGGCAAATATGTTCTCCCATTATGTGGGTTGTCATTTTATTTTTGTTGATGATTTCCTTTGCTGTGCAAAAACTTTTTAATTTGATATAGTCTCATTTGTTTATTTTTTTTTCTTTTGTTTCCCTTGCCTGGGGAGATATATCCAATAAAATATTGCTAGGAGCAATGTCCAAGATTTTGCTGCCTATGTTTTCTTCAAATATTTTTATGGTTTAGGGTCTAACATTTAAGTATTTGATCTATTCAGAATTATTTCTTGTGTGTGGTTTAAGAAGGTTGTCTAGTCTCATTTTCCTGCATGTATCTGTCCAATTTTCCCAACTTCATTTGTTGAATAAAATATCCTTAGCCCATTGCATATTCCTCTGTCAAATAGTAAATGACTATAAAGGCATGGGTTCATTTCTGGTCTTTCTATTCTGTTCCATTGATCTGTGGGTCCTATTTTATGCCAGTGCTATGTTGTTTTGATTACTATGGCTTATAGTATACTTTCATGTTAGGTAGTGTGATTCCTCCAACTTTGTTCTTCTTTCTCAGGATCGCTATTGCTACATGGGGGATTTTGTGGTTCCATATAAATTTATGAAATATTTGTTCTAGTTCTTTTAAATAACTCATTGGAATCTTGGTAGGAATTGTGTTGAATCAATAGATTGCTATGGGTAGTACAGACATTTTAATGATGTCAGTCTTCCTATCCATGAACACGTTATGTCCTTCCAATTCTTTGTATATTCTTCTATTTCTTTCTTCAGTGTCTTATAATTTTCCAAGTACAGGTGTTTTACATCCTTGGTTAGGTTTATTCCTAGGTTTTTATGTTTTTTGTAACAATTGTGAATGGGATTGTTTTCTTAATTTCCTTTTCTGTTAGTCTGTTATTCGCATATAAAAATGCAACTGGCTTCTGGATATTAATTTTTTATCCCCCTACTTTGCTGAATTCATTTATCAGTTCTAGTAGTCTCTTATTGGAAACTTTGGGGTTTTCAGTATACAGTATCATGTCATCTGCTCATGAAGACAGTTTTACCTCTTCTTTTGCATTTTGGATGTCTTGTATTTCTTCTACTTGTCTGATTGCTAGGATTTCCAGTACTATGTTGACTAAGAGAGGTGAAAGCTGATGTTCCTGTCTTGTTCTGATCTTAAGGGGAATGCTAGTAGTTTTTGTCTATTGAGTATGATGCTGGCAGTGGGTTTGTCATACATGGCCTTTATTATGTTTAAGTATGTTCCGTCTAATCCTACTTTGCTCGAAGTTTTTATCATAAATGATTGCTGCATTTTATCAAATGCTTTTTCTGCCTCTATTGATATGATCATTTGGTTTTTATCCTTCATTTTATTTATGTGGGGAATCACATGTATTGATTAGTGAATATTGTATCAACCTTGCATTTCAGGAATAAATCTCACTTGATTATGGTTTATGATTTTTTTTTTGATGCAGTGTTGTATTAGGTTTGCTAATATTTTGTTGAGGAATTTTGTCTGTGTTCATCAGGGGTATTGGCCTATAATTTTCTTTCCTTTCAGTGTCTTTAACAGAAAGGTTAATGCTGATTAGGTTAATGCTGGCCTCATAAAATGAGTTTGGGAGCCTTACATCCTCTTGAATTTTATGAAATAGTTGGAGAAGGAGAGGCATTAGTTCTTTTCAGAACTTTTGGTAAAATTAACCTCTGAAAACATTTGGTCCAGGACTTTTGTTTGTTGAAAAGTTTTTGATTAGTGCTTCAATTTCACTAGGTGTAATCATCTATTGAGATTCTCTGGTTCTTCCTGATTTAATTTTGGAAGATTGTGTGTTTCTAGGAATGTAAGCATTTCCTCCAGGTTGTCCAGTTGGTTAGCATATAGTTGTTCATAACATTTTCTTACTATCCTTTGTATTTCTTTCTGCCACTTGTTATTTTTCCTCTTTCATTTCTGATTTTATTTATTTGCATCCATTTTCTTCCTTTCTTGAAGAGTCTGGTTAAAGGTTTGTCAATCTTGTTTATGTTTTCAAAAAGCCAGCTGTAAGATTCATTGATCTTTTGCATTGTTTTTTAGACTCTACTTTATTTATTTCTTCTCTGATCTTTATTAATTCCTTCCTTGTACTCAAGTTGGGCTTTATTTGTTGTTCTCTTTGAAATTCATTTAAATGTGAAGTTAGATTGTTTATTAGATCTTTTTGTTCTTTTCTGGAGGTAGGCCTGTAATGCCATCAATTTCCCTCTTAGGATTGCTTTCTTAGTGTCCCATAGGCTTTTATTTGTTGTTGTTCTACTACAGTTGTTCGCCCCCTACCCCCTGCCATTGCTCACCCCTACCCTGCCTGCCCACCTCCTCACAGTCAATCCCCACCTTGTTCATGTCCATGGGTCATTTATACTCGTTCTCTAACTAGGGCCTGCCCCTTCTTTCTTCCCTTATTTCCCTCTCTTCTCCTTTCTGGTCCCTGTAGGTCTGCTCCTTGTCTCCATGTGTCTGGTTCTATTGTACTCTTTTGTTTGTTTTGTTCATTATGTTCCCCATATAGGTGAGTTCATATGGTATTTGTCTTTCACTGCCTGGATTATTTCACTTAGCATAATGCTCTACAGTTACATCCATGCTTTTGCAAAGGGTAGGAGTGCCTTCTTTCTTTCTGCTGTGTAGTATTCCACTGAGTAAATGCACCAAAGTTTTTGATCCACTCATTTACTGATGGGCACTTAGGCTCTTTCCAACACTTGGCTATTGTAAATAATGCTGCTATGAATATAGGGGTGCATAAGTTTTTTGAATTGGTATTTCAGGATTCTTAAGGTATAATCCCAGCACTGGAATCACTGGGTCAAAAGGCAGTTCCATTTTTAGTTTTTTGAGGAAATTCCACACTTTTTTCCCCCACAGTGGCTGCACTAGTCGGCATTCCCACCAATAGTGCACTAGGGTTCCCTTTTCTCCACAAACAGGCCAGCAGTTGATGTCTGTTGATTTATTAATGAGGCCATTCAGACTGGTGTGAAGTGGTATCTCATTATGGTTTTAATTTACGTCTCTCTAATGGTTAGTGATGCTGAGCTTCCTTTCTTATGTCTCTGGGCCCTCTGTATGTCCTCTTTGGGGAAGTGTCTATTCAGGTCCTTTGCCAATTATTTAATTGGATTGTTTGTTTTCCTGGCATTGAGTTGCATGTCTTTATATATTTTGGAGAACACTTTGTTGTCCGAGGTACCATTGGCAAACATGTTTTTCCATACAGTTGATTCCCTTTTCATTTTGATGATTTCTTTAACCATGCCAAAACTTTTTAATTTGATGTAGTCCACTTGTTTATTCTTTCCTGTATTTCCTGTGCCTTAGAGGATGTATTGACAAAAATATCTGGGTGAAATATCTGAAATTTTACTGCATATGTTTTCCTCTAGGACGTTTATGATGTCATAGTTTATGTTTAAGTTTTTTATCCATTTTGATTTTATTTTGGTGTATGGTGTAAGTTGGTGGTCAAGTTTCGGGTTTTTTTGTTGTTGTTGTTGTTGTTGTTTTTTATGTACCATTCTGGATCTCCTAGCAACATTTGTTGAAGAAGCTATTTTTACTCCATTTTATGCTTCTGCCCACTTTGTCAAATATTAATTGACCATAGAAACATGGGTTTATTTGGGGGCCCTCTATTCTGTTCCATTGGTCTATGTGTCTGTTCTTATACCAGTACCAGACTGTTTTGATTACAGTGGCCTTGTAGTATAGTTTAATATCAGGTATTGTGATCCCTCCTACTTTGTTCTTCCTTCTCAAAATTGCTGAGGGTATAGGTTTCTTGTATATGGTCTTTATTATGTTGAGGTATTCTCCCTTTATTCCCCCTTTCCTGAGCATTTTTATCATAAATGGGTACTGTAATTTATTAATTGGTTTTCAGCATCTGTTGATATGATCATCTGGTTTTTGTCTTTCATTTTGTTTATGTGGTATATTACATTAATTAATTTCTGAATATTATCTTTTAGAATCTTTTTAAAAAATTATTTTATTGTTGTTCAATTACAGTTGTCTGCACTGTCTCCCCACCCCTCTACCCACCCCAGCCAAACCCACCTCCCTCCCCTGCTTCCACCCTCCCCCTTGGTTTGTCCATGTGTCCTTTATAGTTGTTCCTGAAAACCCTTCTCCCCATTGTCCCTTCCCCCATCCCCTCTGGCTATTGTTAGATTGTTCTTAACTTCAATGTCTCTGGTTATATTTCATTTGCTTTTTTCTTCTGTTGATTATGTTCCAGTTAAAGGTGAGATCATATGGTATTTGTGAATATTATGTCATCCCACATCCCTGGGATAAATCCCACTTGATTGCAGTGTATGGTCTTTTTAATGTATTGCTGGATCTGGTTTGCCAATATTTTGTTGAGGATATTAGCATACATGTTATCAGTGATATTGGCCTGTAGTTCTCTTTGTTTCTTGTGTCTTTATCTGTTTTTGGAATTAGGATAATACTGGCCTCATAAGAAGAGTTTGGGAGTCTTCCCTCTTCTTGAATTTCTTGGAATAGTTTGAGAAGGATAAGAATTAGTTCTTTAAATTTTGTGTTTGGGTGGAGGGATTGGGAGAAAATGCAGACAACTGTAATTGAATAACAATAAAAATTAAAAAAAATAATAAATGTTTGGCAAAATACACATGTGAAGCCATCTGTTTCAGAGCATTTGTTTCAGCAGTTTTTTTAAAAAATATTTTTACTGCTTCAATTTCACTAACTGTTATTGGTACATTAAAGCTTTCAGCTTCTTCTTCATTTAGTTTTTGGAAGATTGTATATTTCTAGAAATTTGCCCATTTCACCCAGGTTGTCAAATTTCTTGGCATATAGTTGTTTGCTGTAATTTCTTACAATTCTTTGTATTTCTCTGGTATCAGTTTTAATGTCTCCTCTTTTGTTTCTGATTTTATTGATTTGAGTTCTGTTCCTTTTTTTTCTTGATGAGTCTGGTTAAAGGCTTGTCCACTTTGTTTACCATTTCAGAGATCCATCTCCTGGATTTATTGATCCTTTGAAATGTTCTTTTAGTTTCTATGTCATTTAATTCTTTTGACATTGATTACCTTTTACTCGCTGTGGGGTTTGTTTGTTGTTGTTTCTTTAGTTCTTGTAGACTTAGTGTTAGGTTGGGTTTTTTGTGGGGTTTTTTTGAGATATTTTCTATCTTTTTTGATAGGGTTGTATTTTATGAACTTCCCCCCTCAGGACTGCCTTCACTGTGTCCCAAAGGTTTTGGGCTTTTATGTGTTCTTTTTCCTTTTTTCCAGAAACTTTTTGATTTCTTCCTCGATCTCATTGTTAACCCATTCATTATTTAACAACTTGTTATTCAGGTTCCCTGATTTTGAATGGTTTTGAGTTTTTTCCTTGAGGTTGGTTTCTAGTTTCAATCTATTGTGATTTGAGATAATGCATGAGATGATTGCAATTTTCTTGAGTTTGTTGAGGATTTTTTTGACCTACCATGTGGTCTATATTTGAAAATATTCCTTGTGCAATTGAAAAGAATGTATATTTTGCTTCTTTGGTGTGAAAGGTTCTGTATATATCAATTAAGCCATATGATCTAGAGTGTTGTTCAATGCTACAATATCCTTATTGATTCTCTGCTTGGAAGATCCATCCATTGTTGACAATGGGTTGTTAAAATCCCCTACTATGAATGTGTGGTTGTCGAATTCTTTTTTGAAGTCATCCAAGATTTTCCTTATATATTTTGGTCATCCTTTGTTTAGTGTATGTATGTTCACAAGAGTCATATCTTCTTGATGTATTGTTCCCTTAAGTATTATATAGTGTCCTTCTTTGTCTCGTTTTATGGCTTTTGTTTTGAAATCTATTTTCTCTGACATAAGTATTCCTACTCCTGTTTTTTTTCACGTCCATTTGCTTGGAATATTTTTTCCAACCCTCATCTTCAGTATGTGTAGATATTTGTTCTGAGATGGGTTTCTTGTAAGCACCATATGTGTGGGTCATGTGTTCTTATCCATTCAGCTACTCTATGTCTTTTGATTGTAGCATTCAATCCATTTATATTTAAGGTTATCATTGATAAGTACTTATCAATTGCCATCTTCCCTTTGTTCTCATGTTCCTCTCTTTTTCTTTTCTTCTCAGAACCTCTTGCAATGCTAGTTTGGTGGAGATGTGTTCTTTTAGCCTTTTTCTTGTTGTTCTGGGAAGCTCTTTATTTTTGCCTTCTATTTTAAATGAGACTCTTGCTGGATAGAGTAGTCCATTTGCTGGCCTTTGCAGTTCATTTCTTGGAAGATTTTTTGCCCTTCTCTTCTGACTTACAGTTTTTCTGCCAAGTAATCACTGATAGCCTTATGGGCCTCCCTTGTAAATTACTAGCTGTTTCTCCCTTGCAGCCTTTAATATGCTCTCTTTGTCTGAAAATTTTGCCATTTTTATTATGATGTGACTTAGAGTAAGCCTCTTTGGATTCATCTTAGTTGGAACTCTGTGATTCCTGGGCTCGTTTGACTTTTTGTCTTATCACATCAAGGAAGTTTTCTGTCATTACTTTTTCAAACAGATTTGGTATCCTTTGCTCCTTTTCTTCTTCTGGTATCCCCATTGTATGTATTTCATTACATTTTATATTATTCTGCAGCTCTTTTTACCCATCTCTGTTATTTTTGAGTCTTTTTTCCTTGTCTTGGTCTTTCTGGGAATTTTTTTCTACCTTGTATTCCAGCTCAATAGTTTGATCATCTGTGTCATCTAGCCTGCTTTTAATTCCTTCTACTGTGTTCTTCAATTCAGAAATTGTATCCTTCATTTTCTCATGGCTCTTAGTGATCGTTTCTGTGTTCTTTTTGATGCTGATGTAGTTCCCAGTAAGTTCCTTGTTGCTTCTTTGTAGTTCTTTGTAGTTCTCATTGACCTTCCTTGTAACTGTTATTTCAAACTCAATGTCTGATAGTTTACTTCCCTCTATTTCATTTAGCACCCTTACTGGGATTGCTTCTTTCCTTCAGATTGGGGGTTGTTTCTTTGTCTCCCCACTTTAGGGGACACTTGCCTTGTTTTTTTTTTTTTTTTTTTCTGCTTCTTAGATTGATCTGGTTTAACTCTTGCCTTCATGGCATGAATTTCTATGGTAGGGGACCTGTGGGATTCATTGGTGCTGTCTCCTTGCTTTCCTGAACTTGCTGCTCTTGGGATGCTTTTTGTCATTTATTTTGGCTCTCTGGTTGTAATTGGGTTTTGATTGTTGTTGGGTCATTCTTTGTTAGGTCTTTCCCTCTGGCTGCGTGACTGAGAGTCACTTTGCCCACCACTTCTTGTATGCTGGTTTGCAGGTGCATTGTTTTTTTCTTTCTTTCTGGATCCTCCATTGGTGATATCAGCTGGGGTCCCAGTTCTGCCTTAGGCAGCCTGTTCAAGACTACCTGGGATCCACCATATGTGGCTTGGTCCTTCAGTTAATCTCCCATAGATTTTGTACTGTTGTGTCCTCATTTTCATTTGTTTCAAGGTATCTTTTGATTCCTTCCTTAACCTTGTTGTTGAACCATTCATTGTTCAATAACATGCTATTTAGTTTCCATGCCTGTACATATTTTGCTGTGCTCTTAATTTCTTAAATTAATTTGCTGTTTTTAATTTTGGTACAGGCACCCAGACACCTGTGGTGATTGGGTGTTTTGTTTTGTTTTTAATGTATTTTATTGAGTATGCTATTACAGTTTTCCCACTTTTTCCCCCTTTGCCCTGCTCCATCCTATCCCCTTGCCTCTAGCAATTTCCCTGCCTTATTATGTCCATGTGTTAGTGTTTACAACTTCTTTGGCTTCTCCATTTCCAATACTATTCTTAACATCCCCCTATTTTGTACCTACCAGTTATGCTTCTTAATCCCTGGACCTTTTTCCCTATTCTCCTCCTTTCCCTCCCAGCTGATATCCCTCCAAAGGAACTCCATATCTATGAATCTGTCCCTATTCTGGTTGTTTGATTAGTTTGTTTTGGTTTTTCTTTTAAAGTTTCAGTTGTTGATAGTTGTGAATTTACTACCATTTTAATGTTCATAGATTTGATCTTCTTTTTCCTAAATAAATCTTTTTAACATTTCATGTAATAATGTCTTTGTGATGATGAATTTCTTTAGCTTAATCTTGTCTGGGTAGCACTTCTTCTGTCCTTCCTTTCTGATTGATAGCTTTGCTGGATCCAGTAATCTTGGTTGTGAGTCCTTGCTTTTAATTATTTTGAATACTTCTTGCCAGTCCCTTATAGGCTACAAAGTTTCTTTTGAGAAATCAGCTTATAGTATTATGGGAACTCCTTTTTAGGTAACTCTCTGCTTTTCTCTTGCTGCTTTTAAAATTATCTCTTTATCTTTAAGCTTTGGAATTTTAATTATGATGTGTCTTGGTGTTGTCCTCTTTGATTCCATCTTTTTGGGTCTACCTGTGCTTCCTGAACTTGTATGTCTATTTCCTTTACCAAATTAGGGAAGTTTTCTTCCCTTATTTTTTCAAATAAGTTTTCAATTTCTTTCTGTTCCTCTTCTCCTTCTGGCACCCCTATGATTCAGATGTTGGCCCTTTTAGAGGTGTCCCAGAGTCTTCTTATAGTATCCTTCCTTTTTTAAATTCTAATTTCTTCTTTCTGTCTGGTTCAACACAGAGAACCCTTTTCTTCAACTACCAAATGAACAAAAATTTCAGACTGGAACTAACCTGTGAAAGGGATGGATGATGTGGAGACCAGGATGGCCCACACAATGATGAGGGAGGGAGCAATGGCAAGGCCTTTCTGGAAGGCAATTTGATGTCATAGATTAAAATTCTTAGCTCTCTCCTGACAGTTAAACCAGTGTTTAGTTTTTAGTAATTTATCCTAAGGATATAATACTGGATGTACACAAAGATTTAACTGTCCAAGGATATTGACAGCAGCCTTTTCAAAAATAGAGACATAAAAAGGAAACTAAATAGGTATGCAATCATTAAAAATAAGAGATATGTATTTTTATTGACTTGGAAAGATGTTCATGCTATATTATTAAGTGAGAAAATCACCCTGGCAAATACCTAAGGCTCAGCCACTTATTATGTAACAGGTTGCAGAGACAAAAAAATATGGCCTTAATGAAAGAACAGATCAAAACTCCAAAAATATAACTAAACGATGAAGAGAGAACCAACTTATCAGGTGCAGAGTTCAAAACAATGGTAATCACAGTGCTCGTAGAAATGGTTGAGTATGGTCGCAAAAATAGAGGAAGAAGTGAAGGCTATATAAAGTGAAATAAAGGAAAATGTATAGGGAACCAACAGTGATGGGAAGGAAACCAGACCTCAAATCAATAATTTGGACTAGAAGGAAGAAATAAACGTTCAACCAGAACAGAATGAAGAAACATGAATTCAAAAAAATGAGGAGAGGCTTAGGAACCTCTGGGACAACTTTAAACGTTCCCATATCCAAATGATAGGCTTGCCAGAAGGAGAATAATACAGCAAGAAATTGAAAACTTATTTGAACAAATAATGAAGGAAAAATTCCCCATTATGGCAAAGGAAATAGACTTCCAGGAAGTCTAAGAAGCCCAGAGAGTCCCAAAGAAGTTGGACCCAAAGAGGAACACACCAAGGCACATTATCATTAAGTTACCCAGCATTAAAGATAAAGAGAGGATCTTAAAAGAGAGAGTTACCTACAAAGGAGTGCCCACAAAGCTATCATCTGACTTCTCAAAAGAAACCTTGCAGGCAAGAAGGGGCTGGAAAGAAGTATTCAAAGTCATGAAAGGCAAGGACCTACATCCAAGATTGCTCTATCCGGCAAAGCTATCATTTAGAATGGAAGGGCAGGAGAACCAAGATGGCGGCGTAGGTAGACACACTGCGCCTCCTCGCACAACCAGAACTGACAGAAAATCGAACGGCAAGGGGGTCCAACACCAAGGAAATACAAAATAAACATTCATCCAGACCTATGGGAGCGGCGGAGATGGGCAACAGGGTGGAGAAGACTCACGTGGCCTTGGCGGGACTGAGACTGGCAGAGTGTGGGACGAACTGGGCAGGCAGTCCGAGCACTAGCAGACCCTGCAACCCTACATTTGTGCAGATAAACCGAGAGGGCCAGACTCGGAGTTGCAGAGAGCAGGGCAGGCAGAGCAGTGGGTAGCACCCCGGGGCCCCACATTCGCACACAGATAAACCAGGCAAACGGCGGGAAGCGAAGCAGACTGCACAACCCAGGGCTCCAGCTCAGGGAAATAAAGCCTCAAACCTCTGATTGAAAGTGCCCATGGGGGTTGGGGCAGCAGCAGGAGAGACTCCCAGCCTCACGGGAGGGGTCGTTGGAGAGACCCACAGGGGCCTAGGGCGTGCACAAGCCCACCCACTGGGGAACCAGCACCAGAGGGGCCCAGTTTGATTGTGGGTATCTGAGTGAAAGACTGAAATCCGGAGGAGATTGAGGCGGGCGCCATTGCTCCCTCTCGGCCCCTCCCCCACGTACAGCGTCACAGAACAGCGACCAGTGTTACCCTGCCCCGGTGAACACCTAAGGCTCCGCCCCTTAAAGTAACAGAAGCGCCAAGACCAAAAAAAAAAAAAAGAAAAAGAAAAAATGGCCCAAATGACAGAACACTTCAAAGCTCCAGAAAAAATACAACTAAGCGACGAAGAGATAGCCAACCTATCGGATGCACAGTTCAAAGCACTGGTTATCAATATGCTCACAGAATTGGTTGAATCTGTTCGAAAAGTAGATGAAAAAAATGAAGCCTATGCAAATAGAAACAAAGGAAAATGTACAGGGAACCAACAGTGATGCGAAGGAAACTGGGACTCAAATCAACGGTGTAGACCAGAAGGAAGAAACAAACATCCAACCAGAAAAGAATGAAGAAACAAGAACTCGGAAAAATGAGGAGAGGCATAGGAACCTCCAGGACATCTCAAAATGTTCCAACATCCGAATTATAGGGGTGCCAGAAGGAGAAGAGGAAGAACAAAAAATTGAAAACTTATTTGAACAAATAATGAAGGAGAACTTCCCTAATCTGGCAAAGGAAATAGACTTCCAGGAAGTCCAGGAAGCTCAGAGAGTCCCAAAGAAGCTGGACCCAAGGAGGAACACACCAAGGCACATCATAATTACGTTACCCAAGATTAAATGCAAGGACCTACATCCAAGATTACTGTATCCAGCAGAGCTATCATTTAGAATGGAAGGGAAGGTAAAGTGCTTCTCAGATAAGTCAAGTTAAAGAAGTTCATCATCACCAAGCCCTTATTATATGAAATGTTAAAGGGAGTTACCTAAGAAAAAGAAGATAAAAAATAGGAACAGTAAAAATGACAGCAAACTCACAGTTATTAACGACCACACCTAAAACAAAAACAAGAGCAAACTAGGCAAACAACTAGAACAGGAACAGAACCACAGAAATGGAGATCACATGGAGGGTTGTCAATAGGGGATGGGAGAGGGAGAGGGAGGGAAAGGTACAGAGAATAAGTAGCATAGATGATAGGTGGAAAATAGACAGGGGGAGGGTAAGAATAGTGTAGGAAATGTAGAAGCCAAAGAACTTATAAGTATGACCCATGGACATGAACTATAGGGGGGAATGTGGGAGGGAGGGGGTGGGCAGGATGGAGTGGAGTGGGGGGGGAATGGGACAACTGTAATAGCATAATCGATAAATAGAAAAATAAATAAATAATAATAAAAAAAAGAATGGAAGGGCAGATAAAGTGCTTCTGAGATAAGGTCAAGTTGAAAGAGTTCATCATCACCAAGTCCTTATCATATGAAATGTTAAAGGGACTTATCTAAGAAATTGAAGATGATCAAAAATATGAACAGCAAAATGACTACAAAGTCACAACCATCAACAACTGAACCTAAACAAAACAAAACAAAACAAAAACAAAGTAGGCAAAAACTAGAAGAGGAACAGATTTACAGAAATGGAGATCATATGGATGGTTATCTATGGGAAGGGGGAGGGGAGAATGTGGGGAAAAGTACAGGTAATAAGAAGCATAAATGGTAGGTACAAAATACACAGGGGGACGTTAAGAATAGTATGGGAAATGGAGAAAGGAAAGAATTTATTTTATGATCTATGGACATGAACTAAGTTGGAGGAATGATGATGGGAGAGGGGTGCAGGGCAGAGGGGAATAATGGGGAGGGAAAAAATGAGACAATTGTAATAGCATAATCAATAAAATATATTAAAAGTAGAAAAGAAGGTTAAATGGAAATAGTATGCATAATATGATCCTTTTATGTAATAAAAATAATATATGCATTACATGTTTAAAAAATAGATTGGGGGAGGGAGGTGGGACTGGCTGGGGTGGGGTGGAGGGATGGGGAGAAAATGCAGACAATTGTAACTGAATAAAAATAAATTAATTAATTAAAAAAATAAAAATAAAGAATAGATTGTGCTATGCAACAAAATGTTCACAGTAATTGCCTCAAGGCAGGGAAGGAGGAGTAAGGATTATACCTGAGGTGTTTTTATTTTGGCTTATTGATATCCCCCTTTTATTTCAATTTAAAAATATTCATACTAGCTCTTTTGTTGCATTGATTTATCTTTTTTACTGTCTTAGATTTTAAAAAAATTACAGGAGTAGTACAGGCTTGTAGAAATTCAAACCAGACAGAAGTGAATGCTTTCCCTCTCACCGCTCCATTCCCAGGACAGGACTGCTGTGGACAGGTTGGTATATATTTTTCCACTCATGTGTATGGATATATAAACATATGTATGTATATTTTAATACAAATTGGATCACACTATATACACTGTGTTCTAGCTTGCTTTTTTCACTAAACAATATTCATACACATTTTCCATGTCAACATATATAGATTTACCTTATGTTTAAATATATGGATGCTTTTCAACAGCTGCATATTATTACCACATACAGATAAGACCAAATCTTTTTTTTTTTCTGATTGCTCTACAATGAGTATGTATTACTTGTGTAATGAAAATATTTTCTTGAAAAAATAGGGGAAAAAGAAAGGAAGAAAGGATGGAAGGGAGGTAGGATGGAAGACAATTTTAACTTTAACTTTCATGTGGATTTGAAGTTTCTTCTACTTGGGAGATATCTTTGATTCTAGAGAGCTGTCAGGGTTGATGAGGTCCAGAAGAAAGACTGACTTACTCCATGATTAAAGAAAAGAGGTCTAAGGACTGAGGGATTTTTGGTAGGCTTGTCCAGTCCAAGACTCCATGCTTGGAGAGGAGGCCAGCATCATAGCAGAAGTTCTAGCTGGAACGCCAGTGACATTGAGAGAAGAAAACAACAATAAAACTACAAACAAAATCAATCATAATACTAATTATGGCAGCAAAAGAAATCATCTTTGAATCTCTTGCATAGAAGCAGGACAAAGCCTCCACCCCTTATTGCCCTCCCTCACCCACACCCAAATGACCTGTCCTCTGTGTATGACCACCAGGAGCTTGCTGTAAGATAGTCCAGTTTGCTTGCCTTCTTCTACACAAAAGGAAAAGGAAACTCAGAGAAGGGCCAATGCCAAGGCCAACAGGGAGTGGTGACAGAGATAAGCTTACGACCCAACAAATTTGATTATAATTCACTAATACATTTCCTTTTCTTCCTTTTTTCTTTCTTTTTGTATTTACTAAGACTATTTTGAGGACAAAACTTATTTTTCTATCATAAACGTATATGTATTAGTTATGTAAAATGTGGACAGTGAACATAAAAGCGGAAGTAAGAAAAATACATAATTCCACCACCTTTCTGTGGCAGAATGTTCCGGCATCTCTCTGTAGCTCCTGTTTGTTACCTGTATTCTGGTCATTTTTCAGTTTTAGGTGCCCTTCTTATTTCCAACAAAGCTTATGTATGCATTGATGTGTTTTTCTCTCTGTTCTGTATAGACAGGAGCACACTGAAATTTGTGCACTTGAGCATCTTTTTTTAAAAAAAATTATTCTTTATTTTTCAATTACAGTCTACATTTAGTATTATCTTGTATTATTTTCAGGTGTACAGCATAATGGTTAGACAGTCATATACTTCACAAAGTGTTCCCCCTGATATTTTCAGTACCCACCTGGCACCGTACATAGTCATTATAGTATTATTGATTATATTTCTTATGCTGTACTTTATATCCCTATTACTATTTTGCAACCACCAATCTGTACTTCTCAATCCCTTCACCTTTTCACCCAGTGCCCCAACCCTACCTCCCCTCTGGCAACTATCAGACTGTTCTCTGTATCTATAAGTGTTTTTCTATTTTATTAGTTTATATTGTTCATTAGATTCCACATATAAGTGAAATTATATGTTATTTGTCTTTCTCTGATTAACATGTTTCATTTAACATAATACCCTCTAGGTCCATCCATGCTGTTGCAAATAGTAAGATTTTGCTCTTTTTTATGGCTGAGTAATATTCCATTGTATATATGTACCACAGCTTTTTATCTACTCATCTATTGATGGGCACTTGAATTGCTTCCATAGTTTGTCTATTGTGAATAAGGCTGCAATTAACATAGGAATATATATATTCTTTGAATTTGTGTTTTGAGTTTCTTCGGATACATACCCAGAGTGGAATTGCTGGGTCATAAGACAGTTCTATTTTTAATTTTTGAGGAACTTTCATAATGTTTTCTGCATTCCCACCAACTTGCACTTCACCATCTTTAAGCCGGTGTTCATCTTGTGTCTTATCCACTGCAACCCCCAGGGCCAGATTTCATCTTGGGGATGACACACTTTGTTATCAAGACATTTTTGTTTCAGCTTTGTCCCTAAGTGTAACGTTTAATCATTGGGCATTATAGCTTTATCATTTAAGTACTGTTTAGTGTTTGGCCTTTGTTCTATGACTATGAGCTCCAGAAGAGAAAGTCTCCACATGGAAAGGTTATAGCTGTACCTGGACAGCTTTCTACTTCAGGACCTTCAGGGAAGAAAGAGATTCACACCATTGTCAGTGTGCCTCTGGAGTCTCCTGAAGTTGCACTTGAGTGGAGGCAGAGACCCCTGGAGTAATTTATCTTTACTGCAGAAGAGCAAGGGTGGGCTTGGCAAGACCCAGTCAAGAAGTCAAGAATGGACCTTGGGCATTTGGAGAGACTAGGATAAGAGCAGACCCTCATTATGTGGAAGGCACTGCTCTAAGGCTATTACATGTCCTAAATCATGTCTCACAGCCATACTGTAAAGTACATACCATTTTATAGATGGGGAAAGCTAGTGGGAATGCCACAGTCTGTCTCTAGAAGTTATGGGTTATGGTTGCTGGGGGAATGGATGGGAAAGGAGACACAAAAATTAGTGATATACTGACTCTGTCCTCGAGTAGTATGTAGACTGAGCAGGGACATAAACAATACAGCTGACTCTGAGGCCAGATACAAAGAACCATGGGAATTAAGAGAAGGAAGAGGTCTCAGCTACCTGAGGGAATCAGAGACCATTGTGAGGAGCACAAGGTTTGGATTCAGGAAAGACTGGATTCCAATCCAGGCTCACCCCTAACCCACTGTATGACCTTGAACAAGTGATTCAACCTCCTGGAGCTGTAGTTTCCTTAAGTGTGAAAAGCAGGCCCTGCTGGCGGGTCCTTGAGGAAGATTAAATGAGCTGGTGGATGCAAAGGGCTCAGCCCAGTATCTGAATATCATGAGCCTTTTTGCAGTGGTTGTCGGTCTTCTTACCATCATCATTCTCATTAATTTAGTTAGGAAAACATATGTCCTGGTTACTAGGGACAAGCTCTTATTTGCTGTTGCCCCATTGTAATTATTAATAACTCTTTCTTCCAAAAGTATCCTGGTTTGGATGATAAATGGTATATTCACTGTAATTACAACAAGCAGGCTAGGTCTTGAACTCTGTCCAGTGTTTCCTTGTTGCCCTGTGTCTTTGCTGTCCTCTGTCTTTGCCCAGTTAGACAGAGAAGGCCATGTGCTGCCACATGAGTCCTAGATTGAGCATGAGTAAGGACAACACAAGTTCTTCCCTTAACTTGTGGTGTGTCCATGGGCAGGTCTCTTCCTGTTTCAGGCCTCTGTCTTTTCCATCTGTAAATGGCCGGAGTGGATTAGACAATCTGTAAAGGCCCTTCTGGCTCAGATCTTCTATATTTCAACATTCCTCCATGCCTAGGAAAATTGCAGATGCCTTCATGCACGCCAAAAGCATTTGCTGGATGCCTCTCATAGACAGGCTTTGTGGGACACAGATGTGTCCACATCTGCAAGTCGTGGTGGATGTTTAGATGAGACTTCCCTATGGCAACTCTTGCGGGCTGATCTCCAGGTGCCTCCCAGGACAGCAACTTGCTCCTTTGACAGTCGCTAAGAGCATGGAATCTGGAGTCAGATGTCACACCACTGATGACTTCTCAACTCTGAGCCCTAGGACTTCCTCATAAGGTTGTCCTTATTTCCAATCAAGTATTACTGGGCTCCCAGTGGGCAGGGCAAGCACTCCCCTCTCCTCAATTAGGGTAACTCAGATTCAGTGGGTGGCTCATGGCTGTAAAGCACCCAGAACAGTCCGTGCTCAGTGTAAGTAAGTGCTCTGAGTGTTTGTTAAATAAAATATCTAAGTTGCTATATCAAACAGGTGCCATTACTCAATGTGTCTGAGGTTTGAAACACCAAGTTTCATAAAACAGGGAGCAGCTTTCTATTTGTTTGCTTTCTGCCAAGTCAGAATTTCACAGAGACATTTAATTTTAAACACTTGTTGAAAGTGTTTTAACAAGAAAGCGTTTCAACAAGAAAGTTTGTTGAAACAGTTGCAGATGACTTGTAGCAGCCACAAGTGATGGCTTGGGACAGGCTCTGTGTCTGTGATGGCCCCACCCAGAAAATGAATAGCCCAAAAGCAGTTCACGTTTCTCCATGTGCCATCACCTCTATTGTGGAAAGGTGCTGGGGGCTGTGTGTCTGCCCCTGGAAACACAGGTTGTTGGAAAAGTGCTACCCAACATAACTGTACCATGTTATATGTCATTCAGGTAGTCCCTGAGAGTAGGATGACTTTCTGGTTTTTGTTTGTTTGTTTGTTTGTTTTTAGAGAGAAGAGAAGGGAAGGAGAAAGAGAGGGAGAGAAACATTGATGTGAGAGAGAAACATCGATTGGTTGCTTCTTGCACACCCTTGAGAGAGGACTGAACCCAAAACCCAGGCATGTGCTCTGAACAGGAATCAAACCAGTGACCTTTTGCTTTAAGGGATGACTCCCAAGCAACTGAGCCACACAGGTCAGGATTGCCTTCCTGTTTTATAACAGCAAAGTCACTTTACTCACATGGGAAGGATGCCAGACATAATTCACAGTTAAAGTTAGAGCCACTTTGGGAAAATGAGGCCCAGAAAGAAAGCTTATACTGTAGACCTCAGGGTTTCATTAAAGAAAAATGTCTTTAAAGGAATCTATCCATAGTAATTTTTAAGGAGATGTCAGTGAAACTGTAGAACATAAAGGACAAAACAGAAATACCCAGCTGTCTAAAGACAACTCAATTAAATAAGCGGAAGTGTACAGAGCACCACACTCTGGTTGAGTAGCTGCATTGTCTGCTTCTGCTGCATTTTGTCCTTCCTGACTTTGCATTTAGTGCCCAGCACTTCCATACCTTTGCCTTATTAATTCTTCTGGCAGCCTAGGGAGAGGGCAGTGCAATCCTGTGGAAAGGGTATCAGCTTTACTTGTGAGGCACTAGGCGGGAATCAGTATCCTCTTTGCAGGTGTGGATTAGAGCCTCTGTCTCTTTGACCAGATGGGTTCCTGGTGGAAGAGAAGGTGGGACAGGAAAGGAAGGCCCCTACCCAGAATAACTTCATGGACAGAGAGATTTAGAGTAGAAATAAAGGCTGAATGCAACAAAGCTCTGTTTTTTTTTTAAAAAAAAATACACCCTTTTTCAATTAAAAAAGAGAAAGCCAATTGGAGATTATTAAAAATCCATGTGACTAGGTATTACAGTGCTTCAGAACCACTTTAAGCATGCTAGGAGAGATTATACAGAAAAGAACATTCTTTGAGTAGAAAATTGAGGCAATTTTTTACAGAAAAAGATTCACTGGGCCTTTCATAGAGTAATTACCCCTCCTTCACTAAATTATTTCCCTTCCATTATCTCATTCTGTAACCACAGCAGCCCATGAGGGATGAAAGGCAGAGGTGCTTATCCTCATTTGGGGGATGAGCAGATTGCAGCAGTTACTGTCAAAACAACAGCCGGAGAAGAGTGTGGCAGGGCTGGGCCCTAAGCCCAGAACTTGCATCTCCATAACCCTAAGTCTTCTGCCTGACCCAGGAGTCTGCCATTAGCCACTGTATTCAGATGTGAGATGAGAAGTCCATGTTTGGTTTGTGATGGGAAACTTTGGGATCAAGGGCTGTGGGTGCTGGGGAGGAAGAAGGTACTCTGCCCTAGTGTAAGCACCCCCTCCATCAATTGTGCCCCTATCACAGGATAAGCTCTGTCCACTTTACCACCAGCAGGAGTGCATATTACTTTCATATCAACTGGAGGAGTAGGGAGGCTCTATTATTCTGCTCATTTCCAAAATGAGAATGCAGACTCACAGAGAGGTTCAGTATATAGCTCAAGATCACACAGCTAGTAAGTCTGAGGTGATTATAACCCAAGAGAGAATGATTCCAGAATGTCCTCTTTGTTCCATTGCCTGCTGGTTAGGCCTTTTTGTTCTGATGAATCTGTAGAGAAAAAACTAACTGCTTCTGTTTTCAGTCCTATCATTTGATATGGGCCATTGTTTCCACCCACCCACTGGCTGTTGAGAAATTGCTCCTCGAAGCAGTCTATTAACATATTTGGGCCATTGCTCCAGTTCAGTCATCTGTTCTTCCCCAAACTGTCTCCCCCAATATTCTAGGCAGGGTATTCTGCTTTTTCTCAGAGAGAGTTGAGGACGGGATTGTTGTATGAACAGACTTTAATGACCTTTTACTCAGTGCACTTCGTAGAGTGCCTGGTTCCCTAATAAATAAAGATAAATAAGAAAGTGGAGTTGTCCTTTAGTTCTTCCTTCTTCTTCCTCCTTTTCTTCTTCTTTTCTTTCTCCTTCCCCCCGTTCTTCTTCAACTCCTCCTCCTCCTCCTCCTCCCCCCCCCTCCTCCTCCTTCTTCCTTTCTCCTTCTTCTTCCACCTGGGAAGAACCCAGGAAAGAGGAGAGCCAAGCTGCACAAACTTGAAGAGTGGTCCTGCCCCTCAGCACCCTCCTGTCAGGTTCCCAAGACCCAGTGGTTTCCAACTCTCCCCCTACTTTTCACTTCCCTGGAGTCGGTAGTACCACCAGAGGCTTCGCTGGCACTCTAGAAAACTACAGTAGTCTTCCTGGTGTGGGAATGTGCAACCTGGTTCTGTCCTTAGATGGTTAGGTTAAGGAGGGCTCAGAGTCAGTCACACACCAGGCCCCTCCCACTTCCTGCCTTGATGCTGACTCTGCCCAGCGGTGTCCACAGTGTTGTGGATGTGATGAACAAAATCACATGGACTGCAGAAATCCTGTGGAGAAAAGGGACAGCATGGCCACTCTCTGAGTGAGAGAGCACCCTGACCCTTGCCTGAACGGGCTTTTATCGCTTTCTGGGAGCATTACATTAAGGAAGGTCTTCATTCATCATTGTCAGGCAGTAATGATCAAACAATAGATAACATTCAAAGAGCTATGAGGGCTTCTTCTGAGTCTGGGTCAGTTAGCTAAAGGGCCATAAAACTTTGGGCAACAAACTCATTTCATGCTTGGACCCTTATTACAAAATTGAGGGCATTCTTAGCAAAGCAGATTTCACAGGATTTTATGCATTTTTCTTAGGCCTGATCGCCCTGGGGAAGCACATGTTCCTGCCCAGGGCTGCACCACCCTCTGTCATTGTTTCAGGTTGAAGTCAGGCAGGGGAAGTAAGGCAGCCAAGAGATTAGGAGACTTCTTGTAGGCAGAATGAGGACTCAGGCTATGTCAAAGCTGAGGGGTGAGGGTCCATCACCACCTTTTTTATAGTCCACCAAGTCCTTTCCTGATGGCCCCTTCATGACTGTGCCCATCTTAGATTGTCCCTCCCTTGAGGAATCTTACCCATCATTGGTTAACCAGTCATCCGCCCAGGGCCAAGCAGGGAGAAGTAAAAGGGGGCAGAGGCGGTGCCCCTGCCAGGAAGATAAGCTTTGTTTCATTAGTGTCTTATGGTCCCAAGGTCTCTTTACTCAGCCTTAGCCATGGAGGGTTACAGCTTCTGAAACCAGACAGGGCAGTTCCCAACACTGCCTATGTAGTCCTCCCAGACAGAACCCTCTGCAAAACCCCTGTGGGACCAGGGCCACAGAAGGAGAAAGGAGTGAGGGGAGGGAAGAGGCCTCTTAAATGACTTTTCTTATAACAGTAATCTTATATTATACAGATTCCCAATAAGTTGTAAAACCATGGGAAAGGGTAAAATATTAAATAAAAATCAGCCTTAACCCCCCAATCAGTGTGAACCATTGTAAATATATGTGTATATAATACATATGTTACATATTACATTACATATTATACATTTACATTATACTACATACATATATTACATATTATATACACATGTAATGTACTGGGATTTTTTACAAAATTGGGATTACACTCACTATCCAGTATGGATCTTGATTTTTTAAACTTAATACTTACTGAGAATTTCCCAGTATTATTCACTAGTCTTCAAAAATGTGGATTAAAACAGCTCCATTATGTAAATGTGCCAAATTAATATAACTATTCCTATATTATTAAACACTTAGGTAGTTTTCAATATCTCACCATTATTATACCACTGTAATGAATGTCCCTGAACATACTAATAGATGATATTTAATGATAATTAAATGCTAGGCATTTTGCTAAAAAAAAAAAAATAAGTGGATTCAGTGTCACCATATAGGTGTGCTTAACAAAGGTGCCTGACAGCTGGCAAAGTAGGTGCTTATATCAATCCCACTCTGCATTCTGAAGTCAAAGTACCCTGCCACAGGATAGCATCCACCTGAAGGAAGAGGCACCTTTTTTGTTGCACAAGTGCCCTATCTGTTTGCCAAGGCCTAGACATTAGCCTGGAAAAGACAGTTTATCTGCAGAGTAAGGACACATTTTTCAAATTTTCCCCAAGAATCATACAGGTTAGCAGCACTAAATAGATTATCTCATGAATGCTCATAACAACTCTGTGAGAAAAGTACTATTATCCCCACTTTACTTATGAGGAAAGTGAGGCATACTAGTCTGATGACTTCCTTGTGGGATGCCCCATCCTGTGGAGCTCTCCCGGCCACCATGGATGAGAAATAAGTCATTCTGGACACAATCTGTTGTTCTGGTGGGAAAAGGAGTGGCAATTCCCTCTAGTGGAGAATGCCCAGAGCCCTTCTCTGACACAGCTTTTATTGAGATCGGTATGCACAGGGGTATACAGTATGCTGCAAAGCTCATCAATCAATGTCTAAAGACCATAGTTACAGAAAACAGATATTATATATAGATAACAATTGAGGAAACACAGGGATCTGCCTCAAGTCAGGGTCTGTTAGTTATGCTGATGCCGGAGGGTCGTTAAGGTGTGGTTCATGAGATTAGGAGTTCACTCTTTCTGCTTTGGATTTAGATATCTAATTCATGGCAACCGGGCTAAGCAAAGCAAGCCTCAAGGGGTATAATGCATTCTTTAGGCCTGATCTCCCATGGGAATCCCCCCCCACCCCCCCGCCCCGTGCTAGTATCGGGTCATGCCTGCCTCCAGCATTCCCAGCATTCCTGGTGTTCCAGTTGAGAGTCACAGGCGTTTTTCAAGGCCTTGCTCACTTGGGGCTACAGTCTCCAATACCACACAAAGTGGTCCCTAACACTTTCTTAGAACAAATATCTAGAAAGAAAACTGATAGATATGCCTAGGTGTTCTACAGTTCATTTATACTCCATCATCAGTAGAGGAGACAGATATTTCCCTTCCTGTGTCACACTGTGAAGAAACAATCTTTGAAATATTTGCCATATTTATAGGTGAAAGTACCTCATTTTATCTCTTTCTTTACAAGTGAAGTCGGATTTTTTAAATGTTTACTCTTCATTTACATTACTTCTTGTGTGATTATTCTATTCAAGTATTTTATCCACCTTCTTCCTGGTAGGTCAATATTTCTCTTGTTGACTATTGATAGTATTTTATGTTAAGGGTAGTGTTTCTTGGCCTATAATGCTTGTTGCAAATGTTTACTACCGAGTGTATCTATCAGGTTAGATTCATCCCTGGATATTTTATATACTTTATATTATGATTTAGAATGGGAGCTTTTTCACTCTTATGTGTTCAAAGAAATTATTGTCAGATTATAAGCAAACTTTGGTTTTTTGTGTATGTAGTCTATGCCCAGCCATTTTTTTTATTGTTATTCAATTACAGTTGTATGCCTTTTCTCCCCATCCCTCCACCCCACCCCAGCTGAACCCACCTCCCTCCCCCCTCTCCACCCTCCCCCTTGGTTTTGTCCATGTGTCCTTTATAGTAGTTCCTGTAATCCCCTCTACCCACTGTCCCCGCCCCCACCCCCACCCCCGCCCTGGCTATTGTTAGATTGTTCTTAACTTCAATGACTCTGGTTATATTTTGTTTGCTTTTTCCTTCTATTGCTTAATGTTCCAGTTAAAGGTGAGATCATATGGTATTTGTCCCTCACTTCCTGGCTTATTTCACTTAGCATAATGCTCTCCAGTTTCATCCATGCTGTTGCAAAGGGTATAAGCTCCTTCTTTCTCTCTGCTGCGTAGAATTCCATTGTGTAAATATACCATGGTTTTTGGATCCACTCGTTTGCTGATGGGCACTTCGGTTGCTTCCAGTACTTGGCTATTGTAAATTGTGCTGCTATGAACATTGGGGTGCACAGATTCTTTTGGATTGGTGTTTCAGGATTCTTAGGGTATAATCCCAGCAGCGGAATTGCTGGGTCAAAGGGAAGTTCCATTTTTAGTTTTCTGAGGAAATTCCATACTCTTTTCCACAGTGGCCTCACCAGTCTGCATTCCCACCAACAGTGCACGAGGGTTCCCTTTTCTCCACATCCTCTCCAACATTTGTTTGTGGATTTGTTTATGTTGGCCATTCTGACTGGTGTGAGATGATACCTCATTGTGGTTTTAATTTGCATCTCTCTGATTATGCCCAGCCATTTTACTGAACTCTTTAATCAGTGCCAAAAATTTTCCAATTTTCTAAGCTCTTCAGAAATTCCTAGAATAAAAAATGTAAAATAACTAGGAGTAAATTTAATAAGATATGCAAGGGAGATACAGAAGGCCTAAATAAATTAATAAACATACTGCATTAATAATTTGGAAATCTCAACAATGTAAGGATGTCCATTCTCTTCCAAAACAATCTGAAGATTCAGTGTATTTCTAATAAAAATCCCAACACATGTTTTTCATGGTACTTGGCAAACAGATTCAAAACTTTAGATGATAACAACAAATGACCAAGAAAAACTGAGGCATTTCTGAAGGGCAATGAGTCGAGGGGCCAGACCGTAGCAGATATCAGAGCTGTCTTTATAGATCAATGGGAAGGGGAGAAGGAGACAACTATTTGCAAAATGGTAACAAAACAACTGATTCTGTATATTGAAAAAATGAAATTGGATCCAAACCTCTCACCATATACAAAAAAAAAAAAATTCATGTTAATTAAAGACTTAAGTGTGGGTCCCCAGGCCAAGGCAAGATGGAATAAAAATGCATTCCTCCCACTAATTACAATGGAAAACCCAGGACAAAATATGTAGTTGTCGGAAGACAGAGGGAGAAAAGAGGGAGGACTGAGGAGGAACCTTAGGGTTCAAGGGATGACCTAGCAGGGAATTCTCCGGATGTTTGTTTGTTTTGCCTTATAGCTCATGTGCTAGGACAGTCCACAACCCAGCAATGCAGACAAAAGGAGGCCTACCCAAAGCCCATTCTTTCTGGCCAGCTTTGTCAAGGATTGGGAAGAAGACATTCCACCAGACAGAATTGTTTTGATAAAACCTGTTCTACTCCTGGTGAATATGACAACAAAAGCCATGCCTCCTCCTCCCCATATGGATAAGGTGGGAGGTGAAGCCCTATTGAACATCCCACCCTATCCAAATGAGCAGGTGCCCTCTACCTACCCACTAGGCTACACTTGGTGCAAGAATAAACTGAATGAATTATAACTCTAAATGTCAAACATAAAACTATGCAACTTTTAGAAGAAAACATAGAAGAAAATCTTTTTGCTTTAGGATTCTTAGACACAACACCAAAATACAACCATTAAAAAACTGATAAATTGGACTTCAAATTTTAAATGTTTGCTCCCCAAAAGATACTATTAATAGAATTAAAAGACAAGTCACAGACTAGGAGAATATTTGCAAATCACAAACCTGACAAAGGACTTTTATCCAGAATATACTGGGTTGGCCAAAATGTCCATTTAGTTTCTTTCTGTAAAATAAAAGACACATTTTTCATTTTCACCAATAACTTTATTGATTCGGATATTTTGAGTGTGTGTACTATCTCCTGCTATTGGCTTCTAGTGGGTAGATGCCAAGGGTGCTGCTAAACATCTTCCAATGCACAAGACAGCCCCACAGCAAAGAATTGTTTGGTTGGCCAAAATGTCGATAGTACCAAGAACCACTTTTCCACTTCACAAACCACTTTTCACATGTTTAATTAGCCACAGCACCTTCTCCATACACCACACAAATCTTTTCTGTGTGTGTTTCTGTTGCATTTTTACCTTTCTTGAAATAATAAAGCATAATATGCTGACGAAATTGTGTATTTTTTTCCATCTTCAATATTAAAATGGCTACACAAAAATTCACCAATTTTGATTTTTTCAATGCACGTTGATATGACAGTGCTCACAATACAATCTAACAAAATTATTTCAAATGAAGTTAAAGACAACTAAGTACAATTCAATTGGGCAAAGAGATTTAAACTAACACTTTACCAAAGAGGAAATAGACACATGAAAAGATGTTCACTATCATTACTCATTAGGAAAATACAAATCAAAACCACAGTGAGACATCAGCACACACTCACTAGGATAGCTAAAATAAAAATAATACAAAATAAAATAAAATAAAAAGTAATAACATGAAATACTGAAGATGTAGAGAAACTGGGTCACTCATACATTGCTGGTAAGAATGTAAAATGGCACAGCCACTGTGGAAAAGATTTTGGCAGTTTCTTAGATTTGGTGGTTTTTTATTAATTTAAATACACACTACCATAGGACTCAGCAAACTCATTTATGTATACTTTTCCCAGAGAAATGAAACCTTAGGTTCACACATAAAGTTGTATGTGAGTGTTCACAGCAGCTTTATTCGTAATAGTCAAAAGCTGGAAACCAACAAAAATGTCACTCAGTGGTTGAATGGGTAAAGAAAATGGGGTACATTCATACAATGGGAAACTACTCAGCAATAAAAAGAAACAAACTACTGATACACACACCAACTTGGGTGGATCTCAAGGGCATTACACTGAGTGAAAAAAAGTCTGTCTTAAAAGGTGACATACTGTGATTCCACTTATATAACATTCTCAAAATGACAAAACTATAGTGATAGAGAGCACATCAATGGTTGCCAGGGGTTAGCAGTGAGGGGAGGATAGCTCAAGGGATTATACCAATTGTTATGGTGGTTAAACAAATCTGTAACTGGGGTCAAATCTCAGAGAACTGTACACCAAAATAAAAAAGCCTGCATGTAAAATGTGGTAAAATCTGAATAAAAGTTATAGTTTAGTTAATAGTATCATACCAATATCAATTTCCCAGTTTTGATAATTGTGCTATGGTTAGGTAACTATTAGTTTTTGGATAAGTTGAGTGAAGAACTTGACTGAAGAATTCTCTGTATAACACCCCCCCAATTTTTATAAGTCTAAAATTACTTTGTTATAAAGATGACAACAACCCCACCCAACTAAAGTAAAAGGCAAAGAAAGCTATAGTTGTTTAGAAGGTAGTACAAGATGAGAACTTCATAACCTTGGAGTAAGGAAAAAAAATATTTTTTTCTCAGAAAATGATTTTATTTTTTAGAATCACCATGCATTCTATGCATTTACCTATCAGATTCTGTGGTCCTTCTGACCTGGTTGCTTGGTGACTTATAAAAATTCAACGTGCTTAATTGAAACGGTCTGTGCTGAAGAGTAAACTGGAATACTTGTGTAACAAAACAGGACAAAAAGTAAAGTGAAGAGATATATTTTCAAGAATTGGTCATCAGTACTACAATTGCAAATATACACATAAAATTCATTTAAACTCCCCCCAAAAGAGTTGTCTGCTCTATATGCAAATACCCCAGATTAAGAAAATCTCAATTCTAGAGTCAGAACAGGCAGATTTCTAATAGGGAATACTCTTTTGGAATGACATAATCCACTAGGACCACTTCCAGATATTTTAACTATGCTCAGTGGTCATTTTTTCTCTTTTTACTTTTTTATTTTTTGATTTCCCTTAATAGTCTCTTACTGGGACAGCATATGGTATGGTGCCTTTTTAGTAAAGTTAATATGTAATGTTCCCAAAGTAGTATAGTGTCAGAGGATTAGAAACTATGACATCATATATCTAACACTGCTCTTTTTACTACAAAGAGGGAAACTTTTGGTAGCCTCAATATTTATGTTTTCAAACAATGTTGGTTCACCTGGATAATGCCTCATTTATTTTTTTAATTAATTAATATATTTTTATTCAGTTACAATTGTCTGCATTTTCTCCCCATCCCTCCACCCCACCCCAGCCAGTCCAACCTCCCTCACCCACCTCTACCCTTACCCCTTGATTTTGTCCTTGTGTCCTTTATAGTAACTTCCTATAGACCCCTCTCCCTACTATCCCCTCCCACTCCCCTCTGGATATTGTTACAATGTTCTTAATTTCAATGTCTCTGGTTATATTTTGTTTGCTTTTTTCTTTTGTTGATTATGTTCCAGTTAAAGGAGAGATCATATGGTATTTGTCCCTCACTGCCTGGCTTATTTCACTTAGCATAATGCTCTCCAGTTCCATCCATGCTGTTGCAAAGGGTATAAGCTCCTTCTTTCCCTCTGCTGCACAGAATTCATTGTGTAAATATATCATAGTTTTTGGATCCATTCATTTGCTGATGGGCACTTAGGTTTCTTCCAGTACTTGGCTAATGTAAATTGTGCTGCTATGAACATTGGGGTGCACAGGTTCTTTTGGATTGGTGTTTCAGGATTCTTAGGGTATAAACCCAGCAGTGGAATTGCTGGGTTAAAAGGCATTTCCATTTTTAGTTTTCTGAGGAAATTCCATACAAGACAAGAATGCCCTCTCTCACCACTCCTATTCAACATAGTATTGGAAGTCCTAGCCACAGCAATCAGACAAGAAAAAGCAATAAAAGGCATCCAAATTGGAAAGGAGGAAATGAAACTGTCACTGTTTGCAGATGTCATGATAGTGTACATGGAAAATCCTATAGAGTCCTCCAAAAAACTACTCGACCTAATAAATGAATTTGGCAAAACAGCTGGATACAAAGTCAATACTCAGAAATCAAAGGCATTCTTGTACACCAATAATGAAACATCAGAAACAGAAATCAGGAAAAAAATCCCATTTGATATAGCAACAAGAAAAATAAAGTACCTAGGAATAAACCTAACCAAGGAGGTAAAAGACCTGTACTCAGAAAACTACACAACACTGAAGAAAGAAATTAAGGAAGACACAAACAAATGGAAGCATGTACCATGCTCATGGATTGGAAGAATTAACATCATCAAAAGGGCCATACTACCCAAGGCAATTTATAGATTCAATGCAATCCCTATTAGAGTACCCATGACATATTTCGCAGATATAGAACAAACATTTCAGAAATTTATTTGGAACCATAAATAACCCCGAATAGCTGCAGCAATTTTGAGAAAGAAAACAAAGCAGGAGGGATCACAATATCTGATATCAAACTGTATTACAAGGCCACTGTAATCAAAACAGCCTGGTACTGGCATAAAAACAGGCACATAGACCAATGGAAGAGAAAAGAGAGCCCAGAAATAAACTCAAGTCTTTACAGTCAATTAATATTTGACAAAGGAGGCAGGAGCATAAAATGGAGCAAAAACAGCCTCTTCAACAGATGGTGTTGGGAGATCTGGACAGCTACATGCAAAAAAATGAAACTCAACCACCAACTTATGCCATACACAAAAATAAACTCAAGATGGATAAAAGACTTAAATATAAGTCGTAACACCATAAAAGTCCTAGAGGAAAACATTGGCAGGAAAATCTCAAGACATTCCACGCAGCAACATCCTCACAGACATGTCCCCTAAACCAAGGGACCTAAAGGAAAGAATAAACAAATGGGACCTCATCAAAATATAAAGCTTCTGCATGGCTAAAGAAAACAGCACCAAATTACAAAGAGAACCAACAGTATGGGAAAACATATTTGCTAATGATACCTCAGACAAGGGCCTGATCTCCAAAATATATCAAGAACTCACAAGACTGCACTCCAGGACGACACACAACCCAATTAAATAATGGGCAAAGGACTTGAACAGACACTTCTCCAAGGAAGACATACAGAGGGCCCAGAGACATATGTAAAGATGCTCAGCATCACTAGCCATGAGAGAGATGCAAATTAAAACCACAATGAGGTACCATCTCACACCAGTCAGAGTGGCTAACATAAACAAATCCACAAACAAATGTTGGAGAGGATGTGGAGAAAAGGGAACCCTAGTGCACTGTTGGTGGGAATGCAGACTGGTGAGGCCACTGTGGAAAAGAGTATGGAATTTCCTCAGAAAACTAAAAATGGAACTGCCCTTTGACCCAGCAATTCCGCTGCTGGGATTATACCCTAAGAACCCTGAAACACCAATCCAAAAAAACCTGTGCACCCCAATGTGCATAGCATCACAATTTACAATAGCCAAGTACTGGAAGCAACCAAAGTGCCCATCAGCAAACGAGTGGATCCAAAAACCATGGTATATTTACACAATGGAATTCTACGCAGCAGAGAGAAAGAAGGAGCTTATACCCTTTGCAACAGCATGGATGGAACTGGAGAGCATTATGTTAAGTGAAATAAGCCAGACGGTGAGGGACAAATACCATATGATCTCACCTTTAAGTGGAACATAATAAATAGAAGAAAAAAGGAAACAAAATGTAACCAGAGACATTGAAGTTAAGAACAATCTAACAATGGGCAGGTGGGAGTGGGGAGGGGACAGTGAGGAGAGGGGTTTACAGGAACTACTATAAAGGACACATGGACCAAATCAAGGGGTAGGGTGGAGGTGGGGGAGGGAGGGGCATTCGGCTGGGGTGTGGTGGAGGGATGGGGAGAAAAGGCTCACAACTGTAATTGAACAACAATACAAAATTCAAATTAAAAAAAGAACAGCCTGGTACTGGCACAAAAACAGATGCATAGACCTATGGAACAGAACAGAGAGCCCAGAAATAAACCGAAATCTCTACAGTCAATTAATATTTGACAAAGGAGGCAGGAACATAAAATGGAGCAAAAATAGCCTCTTCAACAAATGGTGTTGAGAGATCTGGACAGCTATGAGCAAAGGAAGGATAGGTTTTTTTTTTAAGTAACAGAATAGAGTAATACAATATTTCTTAGAATTTTACCTTCAAAATTGTTAGGATCATTGTATTCAACTCATTGATGTAAATTTTTACGCTACAACAATAAGTAACGAATAAATTATTGCAGTGACCTAATTCAGCACTATTTGAAAAAATGACTAAAACTTTGTTAGAAAAGATTTCATAAACAAGATACATATAAGTACAAACCATAAGGGAGAAGACAGTACATTTTGAACATGTTATGATAAAGAACTTATGTTTAGAAAATAACCCCATATCTTACTTCCTTTGACAGCATATAGCATGGTGCCTTTTTAATAAGATTAATAAAACAAGAAAAACTAATGAGTATATTATTTAGGCATACATAAACATGTTATAAAAATTAAAAAAATAATTAAATAAGAAACAAAATTTTGAATGGTGATTAACAATGACTAGTACAGCAAAATTGTTAAGGAGCAAATTGCCTGGGTTCAAATTCTGACTTTGTCACCAAATGCTGGCATAACCTTGGCAAGTAATGTAACCTCTCTGTACTTCAGTGGCCTTGTGTGTAAAATACAGCTAACTCACAGGGTTATGGTTAGGTTGAAATGAGTTCATACATATATAGTGTGTAAACAACACCTGGCATGTAGTGAGAGCCATATGTGTTATTTTGAGGAAATGAATAGTAGAGTGATTGAATAGGTGATAAGGCCATAGGAGAGTAATCACCAATCTGATTACTTAAGTATGTAGTGATTTAAGTAATCACTAATGCTGTAGTTTTTGAATTGGCAGTTGGTGTACAATGTTCATTATATTAGTAAAATTTAGAAAAAACACAAGATATTCTAGCACAGACCAATGAAATGGTCAGAAATTAAGAGAGTGAAAAAGGAAGCCACACACTATAGAAGATATAGGTTCAATACATACATAGGTAAACAATTAAAGTCTGAAATAGATATGGAAAGGTAGTCAACAAACTAACAAGGAAAAGACAAATAACCCAACAATAATAACAAGTGGGCAATTGGCATTACTACTTATTTTATGGGGGAGGAAGCCAAATACTCCATACATGTATGAAAAGATGCTCAAACTCAATAAATGCAAATTCCAATCACAGCAAAATATCCACATTCTACTAGTTGCTTAGGGCCCCCATAGCGAAATACCACACATTATGTGGCTTTAACAATAGAGATTTGTTTCACAGTCTTGGAGGCTAGAAGTCCAGGATCAATGTTCCATTTCTCCTGAGGCCGCTCCTTGTCTTGCAGATGATTGTCTTTTCACTATGTCCTCATATAGTCACCTTCAGTTTGTGTGTGTTTGTATCCTAATCTTCTCTTCTTACAAGGACACCAGTCATATTAGTTTAGGGCCTACCCCAATGACCTCATTTTACACTAATTCCTTCTTTAAACAACATATGTTTGAACAAACTAAACTAACAAGCAAAACAGAGACAGACTCATAGATGGAGAACAGAAGAGAGCTACTGTAGGAGAGGTGAGGGGGTGGTGGGATTGATCAAAACGGATAAGAGAAATAAACCAGGCAGTGAGGGACAATACCATATGATCTCACCTTTAACTGGAACATAATCAACAAAAGAAAAAAGCAAACAAAATATAACCACAGACATTGAAATTAAGAACAACGTAACAATAGCCAGAGGGGAGTGGGGAGGGGATAGTGGGGAGAGGGGTTTACATGAGCTACTATAAAGGACACATGGACAAAATCAAGGGGGAGGGTGGAGGTGGAGGAGGGAGTTGGGTTTGGCTGGGGTGGGGTGGAGGGATGGGGAGAAAATGCAGAAAACTGTAATTGAATAACAATAAAATTTTTTAAAAAAAGGATAAGGGACTCATGGACATGGACAACAGTGCGGGGATTGCTAGGGGAAGGGCATTTAAGAGGACTAAATGGTAATGGAAAAATACAATAAAGATTCAATAAAACATAGAAACAAACAAATAAATAATAAAAGCAAAACAAAATAAATACTTTTCCCAAAAGAGATATGTAGCTTAGAATGAAGAACATTTCCTTTGAGAAAAAGCTTTAAAGATAGAAATAATCTTAATTAAAAAGTCTTTCATATTTAGAAAATAATAAAAATATAAATGTATATACAACTTTCTCAACCATATGATCTTTTTACTGATATTAGTATGTCTCTAGAGATAATAGTAAAGCTTATTCTTAATCAGTCAGTACTTTACTGAACTGAATGAAATCTCATGTTACTTTGAATACCACTTTCAAGAATTAAATGGCATTGATAGTCTTAGATAAAGAGAGTTCTGTTTCTTCCATGGCAATTATTAGTGCTCATCAAAAACCAGTTTTAAGATGAAGGAAACAATGAGTCTGCTTGTTAAATGAGGACAATTCAAATTTCCCAAGATTATGCCAAGCATGAATATATTATTGCTGATTCTGCTTATGCCAAAATAGCTATTTTAAGCAAAAATTAGAATCAACTTCGTAAAAATCTAAAACTAAAAAAAGAACCTGTTTCCAAATTTGGTCACATTCTGAGGTACTGTGGTTTAGGACTTCAACATATGGATTCAAGGGGAACACAATAGATAGAGCCCATAACACAACCACCAGAATGGCAATGTTTATCTCCAAGAGAAACCTGTGCACATATGCACCTGGAGACATTCACATGTACAGGAATATTCATAACCACGTGTTCATGATAGCAAATGTTCACTACCAGTAGGAAGCATTAATAAATTATAGTAGTTGAAAAACAATGAGATCCTACATAGCAGAAAAAATAAATGAAATACAGTTATAATGCAACAATATATAATAAATCAGTGATTTTCAACCTTTTTCATCTCATGACACACATAAACTAATCACTAAAATTCTATGGCACACCAAAAAATATTTTTTTATCAGTCTGACAAAAAATAGGTATAATTTTGATTCGTTCACACTGGACATCTATTGTTGTGTTGGCTGTTGTCATTTTTTTATTTGACAATCTAAGGGAAAAGAGGTCAGTGACCCTGACTAAATAGTCGGGTAAGCATGTTTTAAAGATTTTTGCAGCACACCAGTTGAAAATCACTGATATAGATGCATCTTAGGAGTATCATTTTTAGAACTGGAGAGCATTATGTTAAGTGAAATAAGCCAGATGGTGAGGGACAAATACCATAGGATCTCACCTTTAACTGGAACATAATAAATAGAAGAAAAAAGGAAACAAAATATAACCAGAGACATTGAAGTTAAGAAGAATCTAACAATGGGCAGGGGGGAGTGGGGAGGGGACAGTGAGGAGAGGGGATTACAGGAACTACTTTAAAGGACACATGGACCAAATCAAGGGGGAGGGTGGAGGTGGGGGAGGGAGGGGCATTGGGCTGGGGTGTGGTGGAGGGATGGGGAGAAAAGGCACACAACTGTAATTGAATAATAATAAAAAATTAAAAAAATAAAAAGGAAGTCACAATAATAAATGCAGTACAACACAAAGTTCAAAAGCAAGCAAAACTAAGTAATATGTTGTTTAAAAATACATACAGGAGTTAAATTTAAAGAATATCAAGGGAATAATAAACAACAACCAAAAGTAAAATAGTGGTTAGTCCTGAGAGGGAAAGGAAAGGGATACATGTTTTAAAAATAAACTGAGTGGTAGTTATATGAGTGTTCATTGAATTGCTATTCTTTTTATCTGCACATACTTTAGTAATATTTTCTATTTATTTATTATTTGATTTTTAAAGTATCTTTTAAAACTACTCATTTAAAGAAAGGAATAAAAAAGCTAGAATTGAAGCCAAAATCACAATTCTTTACAAACAAGCAATGACATGATTCTACATATCTTCCCAACCAACATTCCTTGCTAGGCAGCCTCTAAATGCCCCCTAAACACCTTCACCTCCTTGTATTTGTGTCCTTGTGTAATCCTCTCTCCTTGAGAGTATAGTCCAGACATAGTGACTGATTTTCAATGAATTGAATACAACAAACATGATGGGATGCCACTTCCAAGATTATGTACAAAAATCCTGTGGCTTTTTCCTGCTGGAAGTACAGTTGTCTACATTTACCCCCCACTGCTACCCCACCCCTGCCATTCCCACCTCCCTCCCCTGATTCCACCCCCTTGGTTTTGTCCATGTGTCCTTTATAGTTTTTCAGGAAAACCCTTCCCCTCCCTCCCCCATTTTCCCCTCATACCTCCCCTCTGGTTACTGTCAGGGTGTTCTTAATTTCAATGTCTCTGGTTATATTTTGCTGATTAGATTCCACTTAAAGATGAGATCATAAGGTATTTGTCTTTCACAGCCTGGCTTATTTCCATTAGCATAATGATCTCCAGTTCCATCCATGCTGTCACAAAGGATAGGAGTTCCTTCTTTCTTTCTTCTGCATAGTATTCCATTGTGTAGTGTACCATAGTTTTTGATCCACTCATTTACTGACAGGCACTTAGGTTGCTTCCAGCACTTGGCTAATGTAAATTGGACTGCTATGAAGATTTGGGTGAATAGGTTCTTATGGATTGGCATTTTAGGGTCCTTAGGATATAAACCCAGCAGTGGAATTGTTGAATTAAAAGGCAGTTCCATTTTTAATTTTCTGGAGAAATTCCATACTGTTTTCCACAGTGGCTGCACCAGTCTGCATTCCCGCCAACAGTGCAATAGGGTTCCCTTTTCTCCACTACCTCTCCAACACTTGTTTGTTGATTTGTTTATGATGATCATTCTCACCTCTTTGAAGTGGTATCTCATTGTGGTTTTAATTTGCATCTCTCTGATAGCTAGTGATGCTGAGCATCCTTTCATATGTCTCTGGACCCTCTGTATGTCCTCCTTGGAGAAGTGTCTGTTCAGGTCCTTTGCCGATTTTTTAATTGGGTTGTTTGTCTTCCTGGAGTGGAGTTGTGTGAGTTCTTTATATATTTTGGAGATCAAACCTTTGTTCAAGGTATCATTGCCAAACATGTTTTCCCATATAGTTAGTTCTCTTTTCATTTTAATGGTGTTTTCTTTAGCCATTCAGAAACTTTATATCTTGATAAGGTCCCATTTATTTATTCTTTTATGTCCCTTGCTTTAGGGGACATATTGGTGAAAATATTGCTGCATGGAATATCTGAGGTTTTCCTGCCTACGTTCTCCTCTAGGACTTTCAAGGTGTCACAACTTATATTTAAGTCTTTTATCCACCTTGAATTTATTTTTGTGTAGGGTGTAAGTTGGTGATCAAGTTTCAGTTTTTTTTATGTAGCTGTGCAGATCTCCCAACTCCATTTGTTGAAGTGGCTATTTTTACTCCATTTTATGCTTCTTCCCCCTTTGTTGAATATTAATTGACTATAGAAACTTGGGTTTATTATTGGGCTCTCTATTCAGTTCCATTGGTCTATGTGTCTGTTCTTATGCCAGTACCAGGCTGTTTTGATTACAGTGGCCTTGTAATACAGTTTGACATCAGGTATTGTGATCCCTCTTACTTTGTTCTTCTTTCTCAAAATTTCTGCAGCTATTCGGGGTCATTTGTTGTTTCATATAAATTTTTGAAGTGTTTGATCTATATCTGTGAAATATGCCATTGGTATGTTAATAGGTATTACATTGACTCTATAAATCGCTTTGGGTAGTATGGACATTTTAGTGATGAATGATATTAATTCTTTCAATCCATGACCATAGTATACGCTTCCATTTGTTTGTGTCTTCCTTAATTTGTTTCTTCAGTGTTATGTAGTTTTCTGAGTACAGGTCTTTTACCTCCTTGGTTATGTTTATTCCTAGGTATTTTATTTTATTTTTTTGTTGCTATATCAAATGGGATTTTTCCCCTAATTTTTTTTTCTGATATTTCATTGTTGGTATACAAAAATGTCTTTGATTTCTGAATATTGACTTTGTATCCCACTGTTTTGCCAAATTCATTTATTAAGTTGAGCAGTTTTTAGTGAGGTCTATAGGATTTTCTATGTATACTATCATGTTATCTGGAAACAATGACAGTTTCATTTCCTCCTTTCTAATTTGGATGCCTTTTATTGCTTTATCTTGTCTGATTGCTGGGGTTAGGACTTCCAATACTATGTTGAACAGAAGTGGTGAAAGCGGACATCCTTTTCTTGTTCTTGATATTAGTGAGAAAGTTTTTAGTTTTTCCCCATCGAGTATGCTGCCAGCTGCAGGTTTCTTGTATATGGCCTTTATCATGATGAGGTAAGCTCTCTCTACTCCCACTTTGCTGAGTGTTTTTATCATAAATGGGTGCTTACCTTATCAAATGCTTTTCCCACATCTATTGATATGATCATGTGATATTTTTCTTTGTTTTAGTTTATGTGATGTATTACGTTTATTAATTTGTGAATATTGTGCCATCCTTGCATCCCTGGGATGAATCCCAGTTGATCATGGTGTATGTTTTTAATGTATTGGTGGATGTGGTTTGCCAATATTTTGTTGAGGATTTTAGTGTCTATGTTCATCAGTGATATTGGCCTGAAGTTTTCTTTCTTCGTTATGTCTTTATCTAGTTTGCGGATCAGGGTGATATTGACTTCATTAAAAAGAATTTAGTAGTCTTTCCTCTTCTTGGATTTTTTGGAATAGTCTCAGAAAAATAGGGTGTAGCTCTTCCTTAAATGTTTTGTAAAATTCTCCTGTGAAACCATCTGGTCCAGAGACATTGAAATAAAGAACAAGGTGACAGTAACCAGAGGGGAGGGGGGAGATGGATAATGGGGGGAAACAGGGGAAGGGTCATCAAGTAACATGAATAAAGGACACATGGACAAAGCCAAAGTGGGTAGGATCGAGTATGGGAGGCAGGGCTGGGTGGGGCATGGAGGTGGGATGGGAGGGGGGGAAATGGAGACAACTGTATTTGAACAACAATTTTTTTAAAAAAAAGAGAAAAAAAAGAAATGAAGCTGTTGTAGATTTAATTAGATAAGATGAGGGCATGTTCGAATAAGGTACTCCCCTAATTCAATATGACTGGGGTTTTATAAAACAGAGAAATTTGGACACAGATACAGACATGGGGAGAAGGCCATGGGACAAGAAATGTAGAGATCAGAGAGATGCTTCTACTAACCAAGGTTCACCAGAGAATGACAGCAAATCACCAGAAGCTAGGTGAAAGGCACTGAAGAGATTCTTCCTCTCCATCCTCAGAAGGAACCAACTCTGCCAACGCCTTGATCTCAGACTTCTAGCCTCCCGAATTGTGTGACAATATATTTCTGTCATTTAAGCCACTCAGTTTACAGTAGTTTGTTAAGGTAGCTCTAGAAATCTTAATAGAACTGCATCGGTGATTCCCAATCTTTACAAATAACTCTTTTGCTGTTTGTTTCTTTGTGGATCCAATTTATTTCTCTAACAAATATTTACTGAGTGCCTACTGTATATCAGGCCCTTATTCTAGGCATAAGAGATACACAAAGTCACAAAGCAAAGACAACTCCTCTTTTGTTTATTCTATGTTTTAATATATTTAGTCAGCCAAGTATACAACGGTTTAGTAGTAATATGTGTATTTTCTCACGCAATAACCCAGATTACCTCATCAATGTGATATAAGTAGTGCCAAAAATCAAAGAAAGATAATGTCTGAAGTAGCTGTTGATTTCTTATAGTAAGTAACATCCAACACATCCATTAAATACATTCATTAGGTTTTTTAAAAAATATTGAAAATTGTTCTCAGAACCTCCATTAACTACATCTATGGATCCCTAAAAGCTCATTACAGAGTGATTATCTAGAGCAGGGGTCAGCAAACTTTTGCTGACAAGGGCCAGAGAGTGAACATTTTAGGCTTTGTGGACCATAGAGTCTCTGTTAGAACTACTTAACGCTGTCTCTGCTGTGGTGTGGAAGCAGCCATAGACAATACAGATGAATGCGCATGGCTGAGTTCCAATAAAATTTTATTTGTGGGCAGTGAAATTTGAATTTCATATAATTTTGACGTGTGACAATATATTATTTTTCTTTTAATTAAAAACATTTAAAATGGAAAAAACTTTCTTAACTCATGGGCTATAGAAAAACAGGTGGTAGGCAGGCTGGCTGTATGTGTTTGGCAATTGGCCACAACTTACCAACCCCAGAGCTGAAGTCTCTTTAAATTCTGCCCTAGTTGTGGCATGAGCTGGTTCTAGATGAGGCCCAGAGAGTTTGTACTCAAAGGCGTGCTTCCTGCTGCCCAGCCCGTGGTCCTTAGGAAGGCTCTGAGCTGCTGGTTTAGTCATGCTTTCAGATGTGGTGTTTGTGTCCATATGGTGCAAAAAACAGATGTGTGGCCAGTTGCTCTTTCCAGGAGTTGTCCGTGTAAGGGCTGTCCTCTTATCAGCAGTCAGTGACAACCTAATTTTGTCGAGCCTGATCCTAGGCTTATGCACCGTTTTATACCTCTCTTGGGTTGCTCTGGCTCAGGAGAACTATCTGTCCCTTACTATTTGTGTCCCTGTTGTATCACTGGCGGCTTTTGGAGCAGCTGCAAAATGTTTTTAAGTGGAATTTGGGGTCACTGGCGTGCAGCCTGAAACAGTTACTCTCAGCAAGGGGTGTTTCATCCCTGACATTCTCTAGCTTTACGGGCTCTGGTGAGTGTTAAACTAACTCTTTCCAGCTTCGCACGGATGGACTTTCACTATGGGTAATAATTAATGAGGCATTTGCTCAAGGGCTGGGGAATAACAGGCAAGCTTTTCCTCTGTCGTTGTCGTCGGAAACTGCTTGGTTGCCTAGCACCACACAGGTCTTCCTGCTCGTCCTCTCTCCCGGCTCCGCTGCTCCTGTCTCCTGGCAACCGCAGCTTTGCGACAGGGGCTGGGACCCCAGACCGGAGGTGTTCGCTCGCTCTCAGGGGCCGGCAGCAACAGTGCTGCCTGTCCGGAAGAACCATGCTGCGAGGCAAGTCCCGGCTCAACGTGGAGTGGCTGGGCTACTCCCCTGGGTTGCTCCTTGACTACAAGCCGCCCCCGGCGGGGCGAACGCCGCGGAGCGCTGGCCGGTAAGCCACGTGAACGCCAGCGCCCGCCACATTAGCGTCACTGCAGTGCGCCGCGCCTGCGCGCTGCGTCCTGCCACCCGGCACTCGCCGGCACTTCCGGCGGGTCTTCCTGAACCAGGTGCTCGCGGAACTAATTGAGAGTTGTTGTGGAGCGCAGTTCGCCTGCGAGAACCTGCTGCAGGTGGCCACGCCATGGAGCGCTTTGATAAAGCGGCGCTGAATGCGTTGCAGCCGTCTGACGTCAGGTAGTCCAGAGCCGGCTCGGTCGGGCAAAGCCCCCAACCAAGAGGCGGGCCGGCCCGAGCCTGGAGCTGGGCTAGTGGAACGGGCAGACCTGCGGTGGGTGTGAGGCCTGGCTGCAGGGTGGGAGAGCAGGGAGCAGGTCAGGGCCTGCAGCGTCTGCTTGCCCGGCCCCGGCCCTTTGCTCCGGAACCATGGACCCGGGGTCAAGGGAGGATAGGCCGGCGGGCCTACAGCTCACGCTTCTTTCCTAGTACTTTTTCTCGTTGTCGTCTACATTGCGATATTTTTCCATATTGCAGTCTATAGTGTTTTTCCCCACTGCAGGGTCAGCTCCTTGAGGACAGGAGCGTGGCCTTCTCCATCTCCGTGTCCCATACTGGACCTGCACCATCTGGGCTTAATAAGTGCTGCACGAATGAATGAATGAATGGAAGGGAGTAGGGGCTGTCTCTGGTGTGAGACTGCTTCCCTTGGGGAGTCAATAGTATAGGGGCTGGCTGGTGTCTAGCGGAAGGAATCTAAGAGAGCAGGTGATTCTGCCCCACTAGTTCAGCCAACCTCTGTAGGCAGGAAGGTGCGGAGGGATTTAGTTACCATTCAGTGATGACCTACTGTGTGCCCAACTCAACTTAGGCGCTTAATTACAGACATCAGAATTAAGAAAGGCTTAATTTCCTGATTTTAAGATGAAGTTGACTCAGGTTAAGTGACTTGCCCAATATCACAGGCCACACAATTAGTAAGTGTTGAAGCTGGCATTTGAACAAGCGCACTGACTGCAAATCTGATCTTTGGAGCTTGTGATCGTTTTCCCCTCTCACAATTGTCAATGTAGGTGGTTTTTTAAATTACTGTTTACTATTAAGGATACCAACAGGTATTTTTATTAAGTACACTTAAAATACAGTCCAGTTCTCCTAGACTGATTTTCATGTTTCCTAATGGAATCTGCAGTGAAATCTACTTGGAATAGAAGTCTTGATTACCACAAAAGTGGTAAGCTCTATTATCTGCTTAGTGTTTACTGCAGAAGTTTATATAAAGGGGGTAAACTCTTGAGTGGTTTTAAGAGTGAGACACAATAAGGTTCATCCTGAATTACTTCTTTTGTGTGAGACCAACTTTAATTCTGGACTTCCATGTTGTTCTTTTCTAACAAGTCTCAGTAATACCCAATCAGAGACACATCCTCTTTAGTATCTATTTTGTATATGTTTTGTATTTTAAAGACGTGGTAATATGTGTATAAATAATTTATTTAAAATATTAGCCCTGGCTGGTATGTCTCAGTGGATTGAGTGCTGGCCTAGGAACCAAAGGGTCCGTGGTTCGATTCCCAGTCATGGCACCTGCCTGGGTTGCAGGCCATGTTCCCAGTAAGGGGCGTGTGAGAGGCAACCACACTGATATTTCTCTTCCTCTCCTTTTCCCTCCCTTCTCCTCTGTTTAAAATAAATAAATAAAATCTTTAAGAAAATATCAAAATGCCTATATGGGATATGTGCTCAAAAATTTTATTTAAGGGTGGATTGCACAGTCAAAAAAGTTTGTAGACAATTGAAAAAATTTGTGAGATGTTCCCTTCCTTTTGGGGCTGACAGAAACCTTCCTGCTAATTGTATATGCAGTTATGAGAATTGCTTTGCCTGGGTTTTCTAGGGATACAGAGCTATGTGCAGGACTGTCTAGGAAGCAAGCTGTTATATGAAGTACTGTAATAATAGGTATAAACAAAGTGTGATCGGATCCTAAACCAATGACACTTTATAGGATGTAATCAGGAAAGATGCCTGGAAGAGAGGGCTATTTTGGGGGGACTTTGAAGGCTAGGGTGTCTCTTTCCTAAGGAATCAGATGAAAACTGGAGCCTCTAGCTGAGGATTGCCAGGAAGAGAATTAAATTAAAGTATTGACTATAAGCATAAAGTTAGAAGTGTGTTAAACAGTCTGAGAATGGTTAGATTTAAGGGGGGAAAAGGACCTTAAACTAATGATTAAAGCTATAGGGTTCATTTTTTATAATGTATTGGGTAGTGTGTATGAGGTGTGTGTGTACTCAGGGTTGCTGGAAGCTTACAGCTACAGTTTCAGTAGTGTTCATTTGTAACAATGCATATGACAAATGCTGGCATTAAAAAGTCAGTAAAAGAGCCCTGGCCACTGTGGCTCAATTGGTTGGGCGTTGTCTGTCCTACAAACTGAAAGGTCTCCAGTTTGGTTCCTTGTCAGGGCACATACCTGGGTTGTGAGCTCAGTCCCCATCCAGTGTACAGCAGGCAAATAATTGATGTTTCTCTCCCTCTCTTTCTCCCTTCCTTTCCCTCTCTCTAGAATGAATTTTAAAAAAGAAAGAAAGAATAAATCAGTAAAAGCATCAAGGCCTGGCAAAGTTTTTCTGTGAAGTGTGAGATAGTAAGTCTAGATAGTGAATCTTTGAGGGCAGTATGATCTACTACTCAGCTGTGCCTTTGTAGTTTCAAAGCAGTCTTAAATGATACATCAACAAATGGGTGTGGCTGTGTCTCAATCCAACTTTATTTACGGAAATAGGTGGTGGGCCCTCAGGCCTTATTTTGCAGACCCCTGAAATGCATAATGCAGTGTAATTTGTGCTGTTCATTTGTCACATAAATACTTTCTGAATAATTGGCATAATTCTTTTTAGTATCTCCATATATTGATGTACATCATTTGCAAAATCGTTTTTCTATTAGTGGACATTTTTATGTTACCCAGTCTTGTTTGTGCTATTATATTAATATTTATATTGTTAATGTTTTAAGGAGCAGTTTATTGGACTTTTTTTTCTTTATGTATAAAATTTTCAAAGCTTGGTTACTTTCTTTAGAATAGTTTTATTGTATTCTGAAACAAAAGTTTTTCCATTGGAATATTTCCTTGGTTTGAAAATGGCCTGTGGACAAATATAATTCAGTGAAGAGAAAGTGTTTTGACATCAAACTTTTTATGCACCCATGTTACATGAAGGCCATCTAAATTGTACTATAGCTATTTAATTATAAAGAAATTGAGTAAATTTCCTTCAGCTGCATCCAGATTGTTCTAGACTGCTTTTTCTTTGGAGATTCTCATATCTTGTTTGTGCTGTATTCAGCTAGCCATTAGTTGTCCTCTGTGTATCTTCTCTCTTGCTCCCTCCATTGTAAATTCTGTAATTACAGTGTACATTTGCATAGCACTTTGGAGATTACAAACTACTTTCACACTTAGAGACACTTTTTGTCACACTGGGTATGAATGACAGTGTCTTGGAGGTGAGCCTGCAGCTGGGTCTCTAAGATCTTTCAATTTTGAGTCCCTAACTCTGCTTTTCTTCCCTTGGCCGCTGCTTCCAAGGCAGGAGCAAGGTTTTCAGAATCTTCTCTGTGGGTCCTTACGGTGTTTATAGACACAGAAGGATTGGAATTGTTGTGCAGGTTCTGATTTTCTCTTTGTTTACTTTATTCCAGAAATGAAAGTTCATTAGCATCTACCTTGAAGACTCTCCTGTTCTTCACAGCTTTAATGATCACTGTACCTATTGGGTTATATTTCACCACTAAATCTTATGTGTTTGAAGGTAATCCTATTTTTATAGACATATTACTATATCTCATGTACTGTGCTTTTATAATGTCTTTATAGATGTAAAGTGGGTATTCTTAAGTTTGCTTCTTTTGTCTCTTTTGCCCACAATGAGTTTTACTTCATGAAATGAATGTTTTTATCACTTGTAGTCACCTCAGCTTGACATCATATTTGTTTGTAGTTTCCTATGAAATAGTTTGTTCATCCTTTTAATATCCCTTTGAGAGCAAGAGTTAATTGACATGGGAGGAGGATTTGGGGGAGTGTGAGTTTGGTGGCAGACATTGGAAGGAAGAGGAAATAAAGTCCCCTTTTTTTGTGTCACAGTTCTTAGATGAAGTGATAATTAATAGCTCACATTCCAAATAAAGTTTTTCATGTATAGAAGGAATGTATTAAAATCTTTAAATGAATACTTGCTTTATCATCATCCAGTGTTACTTTTTAATTCCCTGACTAATTGAATATATATATAGCTAATAAAAATTAGTATGCTTTGCTTTTTGTACTTTGCTATATCTTGGAATAAAATGAGAACATTTTTCTCTTGATAGGTGCCTTCGGGATGTCCAATAGGGACAGCTATTTTTATGCTGCTATTGTTGCAGTAGTTGCTGTCCACGTGGTGCTGGCTCTCTTTGTCTATGTGGCCTGGAATGAAGGTTCACGACAGTGGCGTGAAGGCAAACAGGATTAAAGTGAACACCTTTTGATAGCATTAAACTGATTTTTTAAAATGGCAGATGTGTCTGGGATATTCAATAAAGTTGAAAGAACATGTTAAAATCTATCTTAAGGAGTCACATTTGACTAGTGTAAATTTCGATCCTTCTAATACAATGGTTTGTATCCTCAATTTTAACTGTATAAGCCTCTCATTTGCAAATGAGAATTTGGAAAAATTAAATTGGTTACAAATAAGTATGTTTAATTACACATTATTCTGTGAAGAATTTGATTATTTTACAACAAAAATAATCTGTAGCATTTTGTATTTCAGTTGGTTTTGAGTTTTACTTTTCTGGCTCTGTTAATAGGTACACAGTAAAACAAATCTAAACTTTATTTTTTTGCTGAAATACTTTTCCTGACTATTATGAAAGTACCAGTTCATTGGATTTTGGGTTGTAAATTCCTATGGAAAATTGCTTAAATTATGGATGCTGGAATTATTCTGAATGTCACTGAGAAATTTCAAATAAACTGTAATCCCTAGTCAGAAGGAATCTTTCATTGCATTATTTCATAAGGAAACTAGGTTGAATTCCACCTGTTTTACACGAACTGCTTAATTGAAGGATCTCAGTAGCAAAGCAGAGCTAGCTTCCTAGACTCTGGCCTGCTCCCTAAAGGCCCCTTGAAAACCAGCTTGTGCTTTCAGACCAACTCTTTAATAATCTGCTTTGCTCTTGTTCAATAATAAAGTTATGTTTTAATTGCCAGGTTTGTGTAAATTACCTTTAAATTTGTTTTTCTTACTGTTTTTATAATGTATATGATAGGGATTTACATTTTAAATGTTTATTTTTGCATACTTAGGTAGTGTGAACAATCTTGAAAATAGATTGTTTTTATCATCCAGGAAGTATTCTTAGTATTTCTAGTCTAGTCTTTTTAATCAGACCTGTTATTCCCCAGGTATGTATAATTAGATAATTCTTAAGGCCCTTTATGATAGAAAAAGACTTTGTGTTTTTATTATAGTATCTTTAGTCTGTTCTTTCTAGCCACTTGGTACTACTTGTATGCAATCTAAAAACACACCTGGAAAAATGCATATTTAAACAGGAAGAAAATTTAATTCCCTGTAATTTTGCCGTCTGGAGATAACCAGTATTTTGGTTTACAACCTATGTATGTTTCTTAATGGTAGTTCAGTATTCACTAAAAGTTTGGATTAAGTTTAAATCTTGCCAACTTTTCCTGACAGCTATTTGCATTTTTTTTCACAGAAGTGATCAGTGAACATTTCTTAAAAACACACACACACATACATTCTACCTTTATTCTTTTAAGTAGGTATCTTATTGTTCAAATTTCCTGTTATTGCTAATTCCTGTTTGCCACTACCAATTTGTTCACTCCTATTTTTAATGTTGTGCAGTTGGATGGATTGGATTCCTGCTTAGTTAAATGTTGTCTCTAGTTTAAATGTATTTAAGAAGTTATTCTAAATGTAAAGTGTCTTCTTTAAAAAAAGACTATAGTTTTAGTATAAAATTGTACAAATTTAATAATGAAATTATTAAATCCGGGATACTGTGTGGTAGATGTCTAGATGGTCCTCTCTTTAGATGCTTGTTGTACTTAGAATTGTTGTCTAATGTCTGTGCTATAATGCCAAGGTTTTTCTTATACTTTTGCGATGTTATGCTACTTATAAAATATTGATGTCCAATGTTGGATTATTTTGTTTGATTTCCCACATTTTATGAGTAGATAATGATAAGAATATTTTTCTGCAAGTATTTAAACCAGGGATTCATGCAAAAGCAGTTGTAATTTCCTCTTGGAAAAAGTACCAAGTGTTTGAAATTTAGAATTAGATGCTAGGGTTGATATTTAGGATTATTACAATATAGATTTGTTTTCAAACCAGTTCATTTTTTCCTGGGGTTTCGACTGTAAACTCGTTAGTTTGCTGCTGTTGAAATAACATGGTATTTGACATACAGATTTATTTTTTACTGGTTTTTCTTGCACCGTGTACATACTTCAGGATGTATAGAAAGAAAAGCTACAATTGAGCCCTTATACATGTTTTAAGGTAGGAATATGTTCACTGTTGTTTGAAAACTAATTGTAAGAATAACCTCAATTGGGAAGTGTAACTTGAAATGTCAGGCCAAACTACTGATTTAACCCCATTTACTGTAACGTATTACCTTCCTTGCCTTACCTCCCAGTTTGCTCCCCAGAATATAATCTTTTTTCCCCATTGTGCTGAAAACTGAAAAGTCTGCTGTAGAATGCATCTGATGTCATTAGTTCTTCAAGTAGATACCATTTTACATGTAGCAGCAAATTTCAGTTTTGAGTTGTTACTGAAGAAATTTAAACCTTTAATTAAAAAGAAAAAAAAACGCTGTGTTTCCTGGGAATCAGACTGAAATACATTGTAATAATTAGACTATTTTTATCATAAAAATCTCATCAGCTTTGCCAGAAGAGGCAGCTGAGTGACTTTTTTGGTATTCATTTTCCATTTTCACCTAAATTTTATGTATACATGTGGAAACCAGTAAAAACAAATGAGGTGTGTCCAAGGAGAGATGAAAGCTGAAGGTACGTGAAACATAAGGTTGAAATCCTGTTTTAACTGTATGTAGTGTGTATTTCTTGTCTCCAGACAAGTGCATGTTTATTGTTTCATGCTCAAGTGAAGTTGTAGACTGCGTTTAGGCCCCTTTCATAAATGGTTCGTCTATGGTACAAACTTGGTCACTTAAGTCAGCAGCAGATTTCTCTGTTGTCAAGCACTCTGCGTTTTCTACCAGAGTAGTACAATTTTATTAATTCAGACTTGACTCATTTTGCAAGAGCTGAACTGAAGCAGCATATTAATAACTTGATAAGTTTTTTATTTCTTTTTTGCAGGAGGAAAGGGTCACCTGAGAAAATAAATTATTTTCAGGGAATTTGGGAACCTAATGATAAATATTACATGTAATCTATGAATAGCTTAATCCCTTATATACTTATTAAAATAGTCTAGAATTCTTCAATTTACCATCACTCCTGGCCATTCTTTCCTTGCCTGTTTTTCTTACTATGTGCACTTGAAAGTAATATCTGCATTTCTTTTAAGGTGTTCTACAACTCATATCTGTCAGTTACACAGACTAGTCTTCCTTTTTCTCAGGTTCACTGAAATGTCACTAAACAGTAATAATAGCAATAGCTAACAACATCTGCACAGCACCTTACAGTTTGCAAAGACATTCACATATTCTCATTTGAGTTTTGCTTAGTGAACCTTTTACCTGATGTCTCTTGACATCAATGCTTAAAAGTGTTAGAATCTTTAAATCACTGGAGTCATTGAATATGCTGTAGTCTTGAATAGTACCCTGACTAAAGGCAGGCTTTAGATGTGCTACGATGAAAGCTGTGTGTAATTATCGAAATGGGGGGCTTGAATTTTTTAGCCACTTGAATCAGATTTTCTTTTGTTAAGTGATGCTTTTTAACTATTATCTGAATGGATTTTATATTCATTATGTTCTAGGCTGTAATTTGTATAAATTTACCATCTGTTGTCATTAAAAGGGTATCTGTAATGCCACTTTGATGTGTCCTGATTCAATTAATAATAACTATTAAACTCTTTGTTTTTTAATATTTGTTTGCCTCTCTGTTTATACTGTATAGAATATGTACAGAACTGTCAAGGGTAAGCTTTTATGCAGTAAATGTAGACCAGAGATGCTCAAACTGGTGGGGGGCTGTGAGGGGTACTTAGGAAGGGCTGATGAGGCTCCATCTGCAGTGAGCCCATCAGAATTTCTGTGGTGGAGGGGGGGAAGAAAGAAGCTCCTTGTCCTGTGGCATTTTAAGAAAATTCATTTAGGAGTGAATGGGCTTCAAATACTAGTCAGTTCCTGGTGATATCCAGCATGCCACCTTCATGCCTGTGCTCTTGTCCTCTGTCTTCTAGCCACCTGTTGATTGTACTCATTCCAGTTCCTTTCTGCACTTCTGAGGGATCCAGCTAGTTCTTATTAATAAATCCTATACACTTCCAAAGATTTTTGAGATATCTTAGTATCAAAATATACAGATTATATACAATTGTATTTATGTTAAAAGTAGGTTATAAAATGTCCATAAACTCAATATATGGATAATTATATTGCAGAAACCTAGAATCAACTTACAGGATTTACTTACTGCCCAGACCTACTGAGTCAATAACCTCTGGGGGCAGGGACCAGGAATACATATTTGTAACAGGCTGTGATCTGATACAGCCAAGTTGAGAACTGCTGCTAGAGATCAAGAATTGTGTATGTATGTGCCCTGGCTGGTGTGGCTCAGTGGATTGAGCACTGGCCTACAAACCAAAGGGTCACCAGTTCCCCAGTCAGGGCACTAGCCTGGGTTGCAGGCCAGGTCCCCAGTAGGGGGTGCATGAGAGGCAAACACACACTGATGTTTCCATCTCTTTCTCCCTTCCCCTCTAAAATAAATAAAATCTTTTAAAAAATTGTATGTTTTTAATGCTGGACTTCAAGATATTTGTATAAAGCAGGCATGAAATAGCAGGCACTTTATTAGGCAAAGGGAAAATCCTGTATACTGCTATATTGAAGGTTCAGTTTAAAATCAGGTGACCTTTACTGGATCCCTGACCATCTATACTGACTTTGCTTCACTGTTAATAAATTTTGTTAAATGAAAATTGTAGTACAGGGAACAGTCCACTTACAAATAGCTTAGTCATGCCAAGAAATGGCCATGTTGCCCCTGTGATGTCTTCCCCTTATTTGGAGTCCTCACTGTGGTGGTCTTTGGAAAGAGGGAAAACCTAATACAGTTTAAGTGAATCTGGTTTCCAAAGTAAAGGAAGTAATGGAGCAAACTGGAATATCTGCTTTTTAGTAGAGTAACTCCCCTGCCCCCAAATATTTTCCCTCTCACTGCTTACATCTTCCCACTTCATTTCACATACACCCTGCTGTTTTGCCCATTAAAGGTGTATTTAGGTTAACCCTTTTAGAAAACAGGATTTTGGTGCAGAACAATTGCACATACCCTGGTGACTCAGTTGATGTGTCCCTCCAAGGGAGTATCTAGCTGTTCTGAGGGAATGAATATTAGAAATTACACTCTGTGTCTGTCCACTTCTTGTCATGTTAATTGCCACTACCTGGGTCTAGATCAGCTTCCCTCCTCACTTGATGCATTTAACTGCTCCCTGCTGCTCTTGCTCCTATAGTCATTTTACCAGAAAGAAGCTTGATGATGCTTTTTAAAATATTAGGTCATAATGAACAAAAAAACTAACAAAAATAGAAACAGACTTAGAGAACAGACTGTCAGAGGGGAGAGGGCTTGCCGGGCTGGAAGAAAAAGGTGAAGGGATTAAGCAAAACAACAACAACAAACAACAACTCATAGACACAAACAACAGTACGGAGATTACCAGAGGGAAAGGGAGGTGGGGAGAGGTAGAAGAGGATAAAGGGGATATAAATGGTGATGGAAGGAGACTTGACTTGGAATGGTGAACACACAATACAATATCCAGATGATGTATTAGAGATTGTACACCTGAAACCTATATAATTTTATTAACCAATGTCACCCCAATATGATACAAAGTAAAACAATTATAAATAGCTAAACAAAATTTAGATCAGGTACGCCATACATCTGCTCAAAATCCTCCAAACAGCTTCCAGTCTTACTGAGGGTAAGATCCAGACTCCATATACAGCCTACAAGAAAGGCCACTTATCTTTATTTCATTCCCTTCCCCCTTGCTCAACATCTGCCAACCTATGGGATCTTTCTGTTTCCCAAACCTCCCATTTTCACTCCCACCTCACAGTTTTGCATTGGCTGTTCCCTCTGCTTGGTACCATCTCCTGTAGATCATTCCAGTGCTGGCTTTTTCTGACCCTTTTGGTCACAAGTCTTGTGTCACCTCCCCAGAGAGGCCTTCCTGACTACCTAATCTCTCATAACATGTAGTATTAGATAAAATGATTTGTTTATCTTCCTCACTCCACTGAAACATAAGCTCAGGAAGGTAGGCACTACCTTGTTCACCACTGAATCCCCAGTGCCTAGCACTTGTTTTAGTCAATAGCAAGTAACAGAAAGTGCAGTTCAAACTGACTTAAACAATGGAAAAGACTAGGGATGGGGTTAATCCACTGGCACAGTTTAATTAGTGTATTCCTCCTCCATTTTTGTTATCCCCTCTGTATGTCCTTCTTAATATGTTCATGAAGTCCTCAGGTTACCCTCCCTCTAGATGACAGAATGACTACAGCCATTCCAGGGCTTCATCAGCACAGTACAGATAGATCCAACCACTGAGTAAACCCCCTGGGCTTTACTCGGGATTAATTCAGGTTACATGCCCAATTGTGAAATAATCACTTTGGCCAGACAATGCCAAGCATTGGTGGGTTTATATGTGGACAAGTACTCAGTCACAAATCAATCACTTGGGGGTTATACTGGTTGATTTAGGTAGGTCACTGGGTGGCCAATCTGAGAGAGGGATTTGACGCTGGTGAGGCTCCCAGCAATGTTCTCTGCAGGACTCAACAAATTTATTAAATGAATAAGGCAATGTGAAGTATATGCATATACTGTGTATGGAGATAAGGATGTGGCTGTTGCTATGCATTTCTTTCGAATGCACTTGGAACATTTTCAAAGACCACATGGTAGGACATTAAACAAGCCTCAACAAATTAAGGAAAATTGAAATCATGTCAAGCATCTTCTCAGACCACAATGGCTTGAAACTAGAAACCAACCCCAAGGAAAAAACTCAAAAACATTCAAATACATGGAGACTGAATAACATGTTACTAAATAATGAATGGGTTAACAATGGGACCAAGGAAGAAATCAAAAAGTATCTGGAAACAAATGAAAATGAACACATAACAGCCTAAAACCTATGGGACACAGTGAAGGCAGTCCTGAGAGGGAAGTTCATAGCAATAAAGGTCTACCTAAAAAAGAGAAATAGTTCAAATAAACAACCTAACCCTACATCTAAAAGAACTAGAAAAACAACAAACAAAGCCCAGAGCAAATAAAAGGGAGGAAGTAACCAAGATCAGAGCAGAATTAAATGACATAGAGACTAAACAATTCAAATGATCAATGAATCCAGGAGCTGATCCTTTGAAAACATAAACAAAATTGACAAACCTTTAACCAGACTCATCAAGAAAAAAAGCAAAAGGACCAAAATACATAAAACCAGAAATAAAAGAGGACAAGTAATAACTGATACCACTGAAATACAAACGATTGTAACAAATTACTATGAACAACTCTATGACAAGAAATTGGACAACCTGGGTGAAATGGATACATTTCTGGAAACATACAATCTACCAAAGCTGAATTAAGAAGAAGCAGAAAACCTGAATAAACCAATAACAATTAGTGAAATTGAAGCAGTATTAAAAAAAAACTCCAGGCACACAAAGCCCTGGACTAGATGGCTTCACGGGAGAATTTTACCAAACATTCAAAGAAGAACTAACTCCTATCCTTCTAAAACTATTCCAAATAATTCAAAAAGAGGGAAGACTCCAAAAACCAGGTAAAGACACAACAAAGAAAGAAAATTACAGACCAATATCTCTGATGAACATAGATGCTGAAGTCCTCAAAAAAAAATATGGGCAATCCACCAATACATTAAAAAGATTGTACACCATGATGAAATGGGATTTATCTCAGGGATGTAAGGATGGTACAATATTCACAAATCAATAAACATAATACACCATGTAAACAAAATGAAGGACAGAAATCACATGATCATATCAATAGATGCAGAAAAAGAATTGGATAAAATCCAGCACCAATTTATGATAAAAACCCTCAGCAAAGTGGGAAAAGAGGGAGCATACCTCAACATAATAAAGGTCATATATGAGAAACCTACTACCAACATTATACTTAATGGGCAAAACCTAAAAGTGTTTCCCTTAAGATCAGAAACAAGTAAAGGGGGTCTGCTTTTACTACTCTTATTCAACATAGGACTGAAAGTTCTAGCCACAGTGATCAGACAAGAAAAAGAAATTAAAAGGCATCCACATTGGAAAGGAGGAAGTAAAACTGTCATTATTTGCAGATGACATGATAGTGTACATATAAAACCCTATAGTCTCCACCAACAAAGTATTCTGCCTAATAAGTATACTTGGCAAAACAGCAGGATGCAAAGTCAACATTCAGAAATCAGTGGCATTTTTGTACACCACAAATGAACTATCAGAAAGAGAAACTGGGTTGTGTGTGGAATCCCATTTACTATAGAAACAAGAAAAATAAAGTACCTAGGAATAAATTTAACCAAGGAGGTAAAAGATGTGTACTCAGAAAACTATAGAACACTTAAGAAAGAAATTGAGGAAGATATAAATAAATGGAAGCATATACTGTGTTCATGGATTGGAATCAGCATCATCAAAATGTGCATAACTACCCAAAGCAATCCATAGATTCACACAATTCCTATTACAATACCAATGGCATGTTTCACATATATAGAACAACTATTTCAAAAATATATATGGAACCATAAAAAACTCTGAGTAACCCCAGCAATCTTGAGAAAGTTGGAGGGATCACAATACCTGGTATCAAATTATATTACAAGGCCATTGCAATCAAAACGGTCTGGTACCGAGATAAGAATAGACCGATGGAATAGAATAGAGATCCCAAAAATAAATCCATGTGTCTATGGCCAATTAATATTCGACAAAGGGAGCATGAGCATACAATGGAGTAAAGGTAGTCTCTTCAAATAATGGTATTGGAGAACTGGACTGGTATATGAAAAAAAAATGAAGCTAGACCACCAACTTACACCATATATCAGGATAAATTAAAAATAGTTAACTTAAATATAAGTCATGATACCATAAAAGTTCTAGCAGAAAATATAGGCAGTAAAATTTCAAATACCTCATGTAGCAATATTTTTGCCAATATAGCTCCTAAGGCAAGGGTAATGAAGGAAAAATAAACAAATTGGAATACATCAAATAAAAACCTTCTGCACAACAAAATGAAATGGGAATCTACTGTATGGGAGAACATATTTGCCAATGATACATCAGATAAGGGTTTGATCTCCAAAATATATAAAGAACTCATACAAGTCAACACCAGGAAGACAAACAACCCAATTAAATAATGGGCATACAACCTGAATAGACACTTCTCCAAGGAGGACATACAGAGGGCCCAGAGACTTAGGAAAAAGTGCTCAATATCACTGGTGATCATAGAGATGCAAATTAAAACCACAATGAGATATCAACCTGTCAGAATGGCTGTCATTAATAAATCAATAAATAAAAAGTGCTGGCGAGGATGTGGAGAAAATGTAACCCTAGTGTACTATTGGTGGGAATCCAGACTGATGCAGCCACTGTAGAAAACAGTATGGAATTTCCTCAAAAAATTTAAAAGGGAACTGTCTTTTGACCCAGCAATTCCACTGATGGGAATATACCTGAAGAATCCTGAAACAACTCAAAAGAACCTATGCACCCCAATGTTCATAGCAGCACTATTTACAATAGCCAAGTGCTAGAAACAGCCTAAATGCCCATTAGGAGATGAGTGTATTAAAAACTGTAGTACATTTACACAATGAAATACTAGGCAGCAGAAAGAAAGAAGAAATTCCTACCTTTTGTGACAGCATAGTTGGAACTGGAGTCTATTATTCTAAGTGAAATAAGCTAGTTGGTGAAAGACAAATATCACATGATCTTACTTATAAGAGGAATCTAATGAACAAAATAAAGTAATGATCAAAGTAGAATCACAGACATGGAAACATGGAACAGACTGACAGCTGCCAGAGGAAAAGGGGGAGGTGGGAATTGTGGAGAGAAGGGGAAGGGATCAGTCAAAGAGCATGCATGAATGACCCAGGTACATGGACAATGCTGTGGGGACTGACTGTGGGAGCAGGGGGTGGGCTGGGTTGCATAGGGCAAAGGGGGAAAAACTGGGACAATTGTAATAGGATAATTAAAATATACTCATGAAGATGTACAGTACAGCATAGTGAATATAGTCAATAATGTAATTACTATGTATAGTGCCAGGTGGGTACTATGCTTATTGGGGGGATCACTTTGTAAGGTATATTAACATCTAATCACTGTGTTGTACACCTGAACTAATATAATATTGTATGTCGAACATAATGAAAAATAAACTTTAAGAAAACTTGAAAAGAAATAAAAAATATTCACAATAGGAAATGAAAATATTTGTGGGCCTGTGAAAATGAAATCTGTTTACATTTATTTTTATCCTCACCCGAGGATATGTTTATTGATTTTAGAGATAGGAAGGATGGGTGAGAGAAACATTGATATGACAGAGAAATATCAATTGCTTGACTCCAGTATGTGCCCTGATCAGGGATCAAACCCACTAACTTTTTGTTACACCACAGTGAACCATCTGGCCTGGGTTGTTCACATTTTTATATTCCATTTATTTCCTAAAACATTGGATGTACCACAGACTCAGTGCAGCACACCTTTCTTTTCCCCTAGTATTTCTGCTGCTTCTAGCTAGAGACATAGTCCTGGCCCTCTGCTCTTGGCTTACTCCTCCCTCCAAACCCACCTTGAACCAAGTAGAATTAAGATTAAACATTGAGCCCTGGCTGGTGTGTCTCAGTAGATTGAGTGCTGGCCTGCGAAGCTAAGGGTCACTGGTTCAATTCCCAGTCAGGGCCCATGTCTGGGTTGCAGGCCAGGTCCTCAGTAGGGGATGTGTGAGAGAGAGGCAACCACACATTGATATGTCCCTTTTAGTATTCTTTCTATTGAGTTTGACATTAGTATATGCTTTTTGTTTCTTTGAGCCCCTGAGGCAGCTGGGCCTGCCATGAAGGAGGAGTCCTGGGGGTCAGGTGCAGCCCTACCAAGGACTCACTCCACACTGGTGGCAGGGTAACCTCCAGAATTAGGACCTATATCTGCCTTCGATATAATGTTTTCTACAGAATGTATATTATTTGTATTTTATATCATTCAAACACATGGTTCTTTACATATTAGAAATAGATGTAGTTTTCATTCTAGAAGGTGTGTGTTCCTTCTGTTAATGCAGTGGGTTTCAACGTTTAATTTGTAGTAATTCCATAATAACAGGTGATACTTTTGTGTTGTTATCTGTTTATTTAGCTTTGATTTTACTAATAATGATCAGTTTCCTCCCTCTGATAACTTTATGATTATCTCCAATCTAAGAGGTTTAGCATAAACCCTTGGGATGGCTATTTCAGGAGGACCCCTCTAACCAGAAACAATGGATGTTTTAATTGTCACATTTTACAGGAGCAAGCTTCCTGGACCTGGATCATATGTTAAAATGCATGTAATTATTTTAACAAAATAAACATTGATATATTGAATATTTAATTTTTTTATTATGAATATTGCTGTGTGTTTTGGGGTGCTTAATGAGGTCTCTCTGTACTAAGTAATAGCATCTCTGAGGTAAAGTCATTATCTTTCATGTTCTAAAGGATATTTAGTGTATTTTCTGAGAATCTAAGAGACTGTCCCTTGTAAACTGGCCCAATGGACTGTATTGAACTTCCTATTCCAAATTCTTTGAGTTGTATAAGGTACTAAATGAAAACCACAGGACATTTTAAAATTCTTTAATAGACTTTTTTAGTGGAATTTTAAGTTGACAAAAAAAATTGAGTGTAAAGTATAAAGAGTTCCCATATACCCCCTTAATATTACTCCCAGCCTCTCCTACTATCAACTAACATTGATACATTATCATTTTCCAAAGTTTATAGTTTACATTAGGGTTCACTCAGGGTGTTGTATATTCTGTGGGTTTGGACAAATGTATAATGACATATATCCACCATTACAGTACTATACAGAATAGTTTCACTGCCTAAAACACCTCTGTGCTCTTCATCCCTTCTCCTTCTGAACCCTGACAACTACTGATCTTTTTACTGTCTCTTAGTTTTGCTTTATTTCAGAATGTCATAGAGTTGGAAACAAACAGTATGTAGCTGTTTCAGATTAGCTTCTTTCACTTAGTAATATGCATTTAAGGTTCTTCATATATTTTCATGGCTTCAGAGCTCGTTTCTTTTTAGCTTCAATAAGATTCTATTCTCTGGATGCATCACAATTGGTTTATCCATTCTCTTACTGGAGAGTATCTTGGTTGCTTCCAGGTTTTAGAAATTATGAACAAAGCTGCTATAAACATCTGCATTCAGGTTTTTGTGTGGACATAGTTTTCAACTCCTTTGGGTAAATAAAAGAAGAGTGATTGCTGGATCTTACGGTAAGAGTATGTTTACTTTTGTAAGAAACTGCTGAACTATCTTCCAAACCTGCTGTACCATTTTGCATTCCCAACAGCAATGAAGTGGAATTCCTGTTGTTCCATATCCTCACCAGTATTTGGTGTTGTCAGTGTGCTGGATTCTAGCCACTCTAATACTTATGCAGTGGTATCTCATTGTTTTTGTTTATAGTTCCCTAATGGCATATGAGTTTTTGTATGTTTACTTTCCATTTGTATATCTTTGGTGAGGTGTTAAGGCACATTTTATAATAAATATTTTAATAAAATTAAAAAACCTGAGGAACTTTTAAAATATTTTTAAAATTCATCTTGTTAACTTTGCTGCTACTTTCCATTACCAGTAATAGGAAGCATTTTGTAAAGCTTAAAGTCTACAGACTAAACACATAAATCAAGAATGCCCAATTTGGGGGAAGGATATTGGTCAAAGAGACAGAAAATCTGTATTCTGGTCCCTTCTGGCCACCAAATGCGTCATCTTAGAACAGTTACTTCCCTTTCTGAATCTCAGTGTCTTCTATAAAGTAAGAGGAATGACTAAAATGATTTCTAAAGTCCTTGCAGCTCTGGCTTTCTTTTATTTTGTATTTTATGTCACTAGAGTGGCCTCTGTCAATATACAGACATCTCAGCCCTTTGATTGCCTTATGGTAAATTTAATATTGCCATCTTGAAAATTTTCCAGATTTCTTTTCTGTTCTAAAATTAAAAACTGTGAGTGAGGCTGAAACCTAGCAACCAACTCTCTTGAAATATCTCATTGAATATGATACACATAGAATGTATCAGGGAGAGTAAATACAGCAAAAATGGTAATCACGCTTCAGCATTAATTTTATTTGGTGACTCACACACTCTGTCATCCAAATATGGCATTGATCTAAATTGTGGCATTTTCTCCTATCTCATATCATTTAAATAATGCCAGTAAAAGGGCAGTGACTCACCACTGACGCAGATTCTTCTTGAGAAAATTAGCAGAGCTTTGTCATGGAAATCTTGGTCAAAGGTTCTTTTATTAACTTCATTTGGTGAGCAAGCTCATTCTTTGCCCAGCTAGTTAAGGGCCTTTTTTGTATTTCCTGTGGATTCAATTTAGCCGGACCACATTATTTTGTTGATTCTCTCCCCTTCTGGCAGTACTTCAGGCTCTGAATGTACAGAGGAATTTTCCACCAAATCAGTTGTTATTTGTCATTGTGAAAGGGGCTTTTAGGCAATGTGCTCTGGAATAGTTTTCACGCATAGTTTATGGACACAAATCCCCCTATGGATATACAAGTATATTAATTGTGTCTACATTTATAGAAGTGGATATTCAGAGTGATAGGAGTGTTGAAATTATTGTTTTACAGTAAACAGATGAGCACATCAGGGGGAAGAAAAAGCTAGGAGATTGGGCATTAAAAATAAGACCCAATAATTAAACACAATTTACTTATTATTTCATCATAACCTGGTCTAATTAAAATATGCCATGGCAATATTTAATAAGACTAATAATTGTCATTTGTGTTCAATGTAATCCACATGTCTCTAGCCTACCAAATTCCAGAAAACACCGGGTGAACTGCTTATATTCCTTTTGTAAAATACTAACATAAAATTACATGTGCTTGAAAACTTGACAAACATCTGACACTGCTGGACAGCAGATATCTCACAATCATCTAGTGTCAATCTTCACTGCACATTTGAGGCCCAGAAAGGGAAAGTGGCTTGCTGAGGATCACACAGCAAATCATGGAAAAGCCAAGTGGCATTTCCATTTCCACCTCCCAGGCTGGCCCCCTTCAGTATCACACAGTTTCTGGGGATAATGTTGAGTGTTCAAGAGGGCGTTAAATGTTATTCTGCTCTATCTGTTTAAGAAGTATATAGTATATTTAAAATGAACAAACAAACTTGAAACAGCCTTATAAGTACAGAGGACAGACTGATGGTTGGCAGAGGGGAGGGGGCTGGGGGACTGCCTGAAAAGATAAAAGGATAAAAAAGTACTAATTGGTAGTTACAGAAGAGTCACAGGGATGTAAAATACATCATGGGGAATATAGTCAATTATAGTGTAATAACTATGTATGGTGCCAGGTGGGTACTGGAAGTACTGGGTGGGGTGGGGGATACTTTGTAAAGTATATGATCGTCTAACTACTCTGATGTATACCTGAAATTAATACAAGATAATATTTAATGTAAACTGTAATTGAAAAATAAAATTTAAAAAATAAAAAAGAAAAAGTATATACTATATTTAAAACATTGCTTTCCCAAATGGCCCCAATATTTCAGCTCCTGGATTTCTAGGGGGTAAATTAAGATATTTAAATTTTTTTCCTATATGGCTCCTCTTGGTCTCCAGCAAACAAGGTGCTTTTAGATTCATGTCTTGTTTTTAAGACAGCAAGATTGATTCCCACAAAGGACATGCAAAATTCAGTGTCATAACTCTATGAAACACCACATAAGGACTTCTGCTTTGGCTTAAAGTACTAAGCAAGTGTTTTCCTCAAAGTAAAGAAAACAAAATCACTAATGGTAACCAGTCTCATGAATAAAGATCCAATTATAACTTTTTAGAGGTAATATTAACTCTTTTATCCCTCCCTGTGTTAGGTTACTGGTCAGTGTCTGATCATTCTTTTCATAAATTCATTTCCTAGTAGATATAATTTTTTCTCTCTAAAAGTTTATATACTTTCATAAGCAGTCTTCCTGAAGTAAAATTAGATAATTGAGTCCATTGTTCATGTTTCAGAATAGATTTAAATGAATTTTAAGAAAACAGGGTAATTCAATAATTGGTTGAGTAATCAAGCTAAAGTGAAGCTTCTGAAGCTATAAAACAGCAGTGTTTACTGATTTCAAATATCCATGGGGAAGAGTCAGTTAGATTCAATTCCATTCAATTCTGCCAATCACATCCTCATCTGCATAATTCTTGAGTTCATTTTTCTGGAAGCTAATGCAGTAGAGATCAGACTTTATTCATTCATCCAGAAATCAATTCATCAAATATTTAGTGAGTACCTTCCATGTGCCAAATCTGTGGTCGGAAGGGAGTGGGTTTTCAGAAAGGCATGAAGGATATGGGGTCTGAATGCAACCAACTACCAGACTGGAGAGGGGAAAAGGCAAGTAAGTAGGGGCACTCCCTTTTGAGAGGGGCTCTAATAGATGCCACAGGTGCTGTGCTAGAGGTACACAGGAGTCAGTTCCCCTAGGGTCAGGGAAGTTCATCAAAGGCTTCATTGGCGAAGTGATACTTAGCTGTGTGGGGAAAGTAAAGGGGTTGGCAATAGGAAGTGGAAGTGGAGTTAGAGCTGGGAGGAGAACACATCAGGCACAGGACAGAGCAGGCAGTATGATCAAGGTGGGAAAGAGTAAGAGGGCCTGGTGCCAGGGAGGTGGCAGGCTCAGGACACAGAGTGCCTTGTGAGTACTATGCTTAGCCAAAGAAAAACTTGCACCAAGGCCTAGAGGTTGATATGAGCTCATTTTGTCTGGAACAAAGCTGCAGAACTTCAAGGGAAGAGAGTAGAGGCAGAAGCACAGGACTAAGGGTCAGGAGATTTGGCAACAGAAAGCCAGTGAAAGGTTTTGGACAGGACAGGAACATGATGAAAACTCAATTATTAGAAAAGATCCCTAATGAACAGTGGGGAGAAATGTTGAGATACTTTGATAGTTTCCAGAGTTTTGCCAATACAAACGGCTGCAGTGAACACCTTCATGCAAATCTCCTTGGACACGAGAGAAACCATAGAAAAACAAACAACTTTCTTCCTAGTTGGGGAACAAGCTGGATGAATTATGACTTATTCACACAGTGGAAAAAGTGAATGAACCAACTCTATGAGTATCAACATGGATAATGTTGAGGGGAGAAGGAAGTTGAAAATAAGCTATATGCAGTGCATATACGTAAAGTTTCAAAATATACAAAACACTGGGGTATATTGTTTATGGATACACAGTACATGGAAGTACAAAGGTACATGGAAGAATACAAACCTGCTTCAGGGTATCTGGTACCTCTGTAGGGGAGGGGGAAGGGAACAGGATTTAGCCTTCAGCTATTTGGTAAGGCTTTATTTATTTCAAAAATTATCTGAAGCAAGTATAGCCAAATGTTATCATTGGTTAAATCTGGATAGTGGAGACATAGATGCCTGTTATATATTTTTGTGTACTTTTCAGTGTTTGAAATATTTCAAAATAAAAATTTAAAGTAAAAAAAGGACAAAGAGGCCATTGTATCAATTAGTGTACTCTTGGCTGCAAGTAAGAAAATAAGAAAGAGACATAAGGATAGGTTTTTTATTACCCCATCAAACATTGACAAACAACAGCCTTTTGTGAGCCAATTTTGGCCTGTGGCCTGTATTTATCTAGCCCATTGAGTGAGAATGTTTTTTTATGTTTTCAATGGTTGAAAAAGTTGAAAAAGACAACATTCTGGAATATTTGAAAATTATATGAAATTCCAACTTCAGTGTCCATCAATAAAGTTTTATTGGCACACAGTCATGCCCATTCACTTAAGTATTGGCTATGGCTGCTCTTGCCCTGCAAGGGCAGAGCTGAGTAAGACAGAGATGGACCACAGAGCCTAAACTACTTACTGTCTTGTCCTTTAAGAAAGGGTTTGCTGACCCTTGCCATTTAACAAAAATGTCCAAAGTTAAGTGGTTCCAAGATTGGTTAATTCAGTAGTTAATGATGTTGGGGCTCCAGGTGGTTCTCCAGCTATATGCATGGCCACAGCCGTGGATGCCATAACTCCAAGCACAGGATAATGTCCAAATGTTGCTTCAGGGTGGGTGGGGACTTGCCTCACATGTCTCTCACTTTTTAACAGGGATGATATTCTTTCCCAAAAACTTTCTAACAGATTCCACCTTAAATTCCACTTGTTAGAAGTGGGTTACATGGCCATTCTGGGGCTGAGGGAAGGAGTAGCCATATTTCCTGAGTCCACCAAAAGGTTCCAGGTAGGAGGGAGGAAGGGATAGAGCAGCAGTTGGATAAGCCACATTGCCTGCCCCAAGCATAAACTTAAAAATTAAAAGATTGTATTAGAAAGGACAAGAGTGTATGTGGGGAGATCACTTAGGAGACGAGTGGCCAGTGGCATCATCTGTGATGAAATGATAGGGGCTTGGATGAGGGGCATTTCACAGAGTGGAGCTGGTTGGGTTCTGGGTATATTTTGAAGGGTGAGCCGATGGACTGGATATTGGAGGAAAGAATTGAGTCAAATAGGACTCCAAGGTTTCTGGATTGGTAGACGTCTGGGTTGTCATCCCAGGAGATAGGTAGGCACAATTTTTGTATAGAGGTGAGGAGCAAGTTCAAGGTCCTCACTGTTTCACCATATTTCCAAATAAGTGAGAGGTGAGAAAATAGAGGCAGTGTTTTTGCTTAAAAAAGTTATAACTCAGAGTGTTACTTTTCTACTCTGAAGAAATAGTCATTCATAAGTAAGTAAAACAATGTCATATATGGGTTCAGCATTTTGCAATGTATAAAGTGCTTTCATACCCACTTTTTCATTTGACTCTCAACTCTGGAGATTGATATGACAGGATTCATTCTCATTTTATAGATGAGGAAACTGGGATGCAGAAAGGAGAGGCCCAAAGGCTGGAATGGAAGGTGTGTCCTCTCTTAGATCGAAAGGGGGTGGTTAAAACCAGGCCTTGTTGTTCATGGGCACCATGTTTGCTTTTGCTTACTTTTGGCACACATGCACCTGTGACTCCACTTGTTGGGTTTTTTTTTTTACCTCTTTAATATTACACACAAACTTTACATCATTTTATATTTTAAAACATCTTTCTTATTTTAATATTTGCATTCTAAAAAAACAGTAATATGTGCTGTTTGCTTATTTTTAGACAATTGTATGTATTTTGAATCATCTCTAAACACTTACTTTCATAGCACATAACAAAAATTAATTAAATTGCTTTTTGAAGCAAAGCTGCTTTGTTTCGCACTGACTCATGAGGTCTGTCTAAGTCTCATTTGTATTCCCCCCCAGCAAATAATTTAAATGTTACAAAGAAAGGAAAAGTAAGAAAGAAAGGAAAAGAAAGAATGAACAAGGGAAACAAACACACAAAGAAAACTCCCTTACTTATGTCTTTGAGAAGCTATTCTGGGTATGGATTTACAAGCAAGCAAGTTGGCCACATTTCTTTCAGTACCAAATATTCTTACTGACAACAGTGTTGATAACCAGCATCTCTCTGGCCTGAGTCATGTAAGTGGTGCAGGGAAGGTAGGTTTTGGTTCAATAAAAGAAAACATTTTCTGATCTGCCAAGATTCTGAAGTTTGGTACCTTCTGGCTTGTATGTCAGTGAACTTCTTGATGCATGGATGTGATCATTTGACAGAGAAGGCTGCTCCATGGTGGTATGTGTAGAGGGCAGAGAGTGGGATGAAAGACTTTTTATTTCACAGTGCGTGGTCCTGTTATGGTAAAAGAACAGGAAGGAACCCTTCCCATCTGAACCATAGGAGATCACAGCAAGGTAAGTTCAGGCAGTAATGTGTGGGAGGAGGATGAAGCTTCTGGAGTAGAAACAATGTCTAGAACTAAGGGCTTGTTTTGCCAATCACTTTTCTTTTCTTTTCTTTAAAAAATATTTATTTTAATTTTTATTGTATTTTTACAGCATCTTTCTTGTACCTCCCTCCCCCCAGCAATCACCACACTATTGTCCATGTCCATGAGCCCTTTTCCCTTTTTGCTCAATCCCTTCATACCTTAACATCCCCCCACTACTATTTTTCATCCTGATGGCCAATAGACATATGAAAAGATACTCAACATCACTAATCATCAGAGAAATGCAAATTAAAAGCACGAGATACCATCTCACACCTGTCAGAATGGGTATCATCAATAAATCAACAAACAACAAGTGCTGGTGAGCATGTGCAGAAAGGGAAACTTCTTTGCACTGTTGATGGGAATGCAGACTGGTGCAGCCACTATGGAGAGCAGTAGGGAGATATGATGCAGATCCTAGCTTGCGGGATCCGTGTTTTGTGGCTGAGACGAGACAAATTCACACAGACTTCCAAGTCCTGTGGAGGAAAAGGGAAGGCAGGGCCACTCTCTCAAGAGGAGAGTGCCCCGACCCTTGCCTTGATAGGCTTTTTTTGCTTTTCTGGGCCCATTACATTGAGGATGATCGTCATTTACTATGCACAGGTTCGCTTAAGGCGGTTACAGAAAACAAAGGAGACAGATGTTGCTAATTACATAAAAAAGGAAGGATATTTGCAAATGTAAAGGAAAAAGTGGTTGAACTGGTTACACCCATCCTCAGAAGGTTTAGCATAGATTTTAGGAAGTTCCTTTTTTTTTTTTTTTTTTTGGTGATAAAGGGAAGGAGTCTCCATTCAAAAGCAGTTATTAAGTTTGTCAACCAAAGCTAAATGCTAAACAGGGGTGTCCAACCCACAGCCTACAGACTGCATGTGCCCCAGGATGGCTATGAATACGGCCAAATACAAAATCATCAATTTGCTTAAAACCTTTTTTTTGCTCATCAGTTTTCATTAGTGTTTGTGTATTTAAGGTGTGGCCCAGAGATGCCAAAGGTCACCTGAGTTCTCTCTTATCTTTTCCCAGTTAGTTTTTAGTTACCTTGTTAGTTTACAAACTAAAAACAACATAATATACAAAAACTACACAATTTTGGGAATGGCAGTCTTCTGCGTCAGAGCCTGTTCTCTCTAGGATACCCAAAGAATAAACCTGCCACCCTCTGCCAGGTCAGCCTGAACCTAGGCTGTGTCTGGAGTTCCTCCCCATCCAAAAATACTGTCCATTGGGAAATGCGGGCGGCTGCAGCGCGATCATCCAGACATCCTCCAGAAAGAAGAGCCTGAGAGTGAGCCAGCTCAGGAACCAGAGAGCTCTCCTTTTTTTAAAAAAAAAAATATATATATATATTTATTGATTATGCTATTACGGTTGTCCCATTCCCCCCCCCACTCCACTCCATCCTGCCCATCCCCTGCCTCCCACATTCCCCCCCTATAGTTCATGTCCATGGGTCATACTTATAAGTTCTTTGGCTTCTACATTTCCTACACTATTCTTACCCTCCCCCTGTCTATTTTCCACCTATCATCTATGCTACTTGTTCGCTGTACCTTTCCCCCCCTCTCCCCCTCCCACTCCCCTATTGACAACCCTCCATGTGATCTCCATCTCTATGGTTCTATTCCTGTTCTAGGTGTTTGACTAGTTTACTCTTGTTTTTGTTTTAGGTGTGGTCGTTAATAACTGAGTTTGCTGTCATTTTTACTGTTCCTATTTTTTATCTTCTTTTTCTTAGGTAACTCCCTTTAACATTTCATATAATAAGGGCTTGGTGATGATGAACTTCTTTAACTTGACCTTATCTGAGAAGCACTTTATCTTCCCTTCCATTCTAAATGATAGCTTTGCTGGATACAGTAATCTTGGATGTAGGTCCTTGCATTTAATCTTGGGTAATGTAATTATGATGTGCCTTGGTGTGTTCCTCCTTGGGTCCGGCTTCTTTGGGACTCTCTGAGCTTCCTGGACTTCCTGGAAGTCTATTTCCTTTGCCAGATGAGGGAAGTTCTCCTTCATTATTTGTTCAAATAAGTTTTCAATTTTTTGTTCTTCCTCTTCTCCTTCTGGCACCCCTATAATTTGGATGTTGGAACGTTTCAAGATATCCTGGAGGTTCCTAAGCCTCTCCTCATTTTTCCGAATTCTTGTCTCTTCATTCTTTTCTGGTTGGATGTTTCTTTTTTCCTTCTGGTCCACACCGTTGATTTGAGTCCCAGTTTCCTTCGCACCACTATTGGTTCCCTGTACATCTTCCTTTGTTTCTCTTAGCATAGGCTTCATTTTTTCATCTACTTTTCGAACAGATTCAACCAATTCTGTGAACATCTTGATAACCAGTGTTTTGAACTGTGCATCCAATAGGTTGGCTATCTCTTCCTCGCTTAGTTGTATTTTTTCTGGAGCTTTGAAGTGTTCTGTCATTTGGGCAATTTTTTTTTTTTTTTTTTTTTTTGCCTTGGTGCGTCTGTTACTTTAAGGGGCGGAGCCTTAGGTGTTCACGGGGTGGGGTAACGCTGGTCGCTGGGCTGTGTTGCTGTACTTGGGGGAGGGGCCGGGAGGGAGCAATGGCGCCCGCTTCACTCTCCTCAGGATTTCAATCCTTCATCCTGATACCCACAACCAAACTGGGCCCCTCCGGTGCTGGTTCCCAAGTGGGTGGGCCTGTGCACACTCTAGGCCCCTGTGGGTCTCTCCAACGACCTCTCCTGTGAGGCTGGGAGTCTCTCCTGCTGCTGCCCCAACCCCCACGGGCGTTTTCAATCAGAGGTTTGAGGCTTTATTTCCCCGAGCTGGAGCCCTGGGTTGCGCAGCGGTCTGCTTCGCTCCCCACCGTTCACCTGGTTTATCTGTGCACAAATGTGGGGCCGCGGTGTGCTACCCACTGCTCTGCCTGCCCTGTTCTCCGCCACTCTGAGTCCAGCCCTCTCAGTTTATCTGCAGGAATGTGGGGCCGCAGGGTCTGCTAGTGCTGGGACTGCCTGCCCCGTTCGTCCCACACTCCACCAGTCTGGGTCCCGCCACAGCCAAGCGAGTCCTCTCCACCCCGGTGCCCGTCTCCACCCCTCCTACTGGTCTGGATGAAAGTTTATTTTTTTTTATTTCCTTGGTGTCGGACCCCCTTGCCATTCGATTCTCTGTCAGTTCTGGTTGTGCAAGGAGGCGCAGTGTGTCTACCTACGCCGCCATCTTGGTTCTCAGGAAGTTACTTTAAAGATATGCAGTAAACGTTTGTTCCCTCAATTCAGGGTGGGGGAGTTTTAGCAAAAGCGAGCCTAATAGCAGCCTAGGTACAATGCAGACTTGATTCCCCATGGAAGAACCTCTCCGTGGGTATGGGTCCTATGTGCTGGACCTCCCTCCCCACTGGCCTTTCTGAGTGGGAGCTGGGCCCACACCACGCAAAACAGTCTCCTATAGAGATACCTCTAAAAATTAAAGATGGATTTGCCAATCATCTTTTATTTTATAATGAGAAACTTTCCAGCAGTTAGAAACATAGCACCCAACAGAAACGTAAGGAACATTTGCTGAATTCCCATCTACATGGATTAGAAAGAGGAGGAATTAGTGAATGAATGGTATGGGAGGCATTCAAGATGCCTTTATGTGGACTTTTGAAGACTGGCTTTGACCTAAGGCAAACTTGGAGTCTGCATTCTAAGTAAACATTGTGGCTTAGCTACAAACCTATGTCTTTGAGTTGTGGTCCAAGTGAGCATTTCACCTGGTGTTGCTTCTGGTGGCCTTGGGGGTCAGGAGACTGTCTAAGCAGGCTTTTGGCATTTGGTTTTTTGGTTTGTTTGTTTTTGTCCAAAAATCCAGCAAACTAGGTCTACCGAAACACATTGCCACTACCTTTCTATATGCTCCACCATCCCTAAACCCTTCCCCAACACACACACACACACACACGTTGGTTATTTATTTTTTTAGAAGATTTTATTTGTTTAGCTCTGGCTTGTGTAGTCCAGTGGATTGAGCATGAGCCTTCGAACAAAAGGGCCTCTCCCTCTTTCTCCCTCTCTTCCCCTGTCTCTAAACATAAATAAATAAAATATTTCTATTTAAAATTTTTAAAGATTTTATTTATTTGTGTTTAGAGAGAGGGGAAGGGATGGAGGAAAAGAAGGAGAGAAACATCAATGTGTGGTTGCCTCTTGTATGCCCCTTATTGGGGACCTGGCTTGCAACCCAGGCATGTTCCCTGACTGGGAATCCCACTAATGACACTTTAGTTTGCAGGCTGGCACTCAATCTACTGAGCCACACCAACCAGGGATACATATTGGGTGTTAATGCTAACAGCTGAAATGCAGTCAGTTCACTTTATTTATTTATTTATTTTGCTGTTTGTTGACAAATAATTTGCTCCTTGCTCCGGTGATTTTGTTAGCAATTTTCCTAATAAGGAAGAAAGACCCCCAGAGAGTGTGGACAGGTGATTTGTAGGAGTGGGCACAAGTAGCTCGATTGTTTCAAACACAGTAGGCACCAATAAATTTCCACTTAGAGACATGTTTCTCCTTGCTTGTCAGAAATACAAGTTTGGATAGCACCCAAGGACTGAAGCTAGATTGTGACAATTGGTTACCATTTAATTTTTTTCTTTTAGTTTCAATAAGCATGTCTCATGAAAAAGCAGTGGCATTAGGGAAAGTTTAACATATGTTTTGAGAGACACTTTTGGCTAATTCCAATAATCACTTTGTGTCTTAATGTCCTCATAGGTGAGTAGAGACAATGCCCACCAGTTGCACACAGATTTGTACATAGGCCAGCCAGATGACATTTGTAAGTTGTTTTGCACACTGCAGGGGTGAGTTAAAGCTACCCTTATTTAGATCATTACTCCTACTTGCCAATTAATAGTGCTTATTTTAAAACTAATTCTAAAAAAGTACCTAAACAAAATGAAAATACACTCCCATTGCTAGCATGGTCCACTTTGTGAAATCACACATTTCACTCGAAGGCTACATTTTACAGAAAATAACTACAATTTTAAAATATTAGCCTCTAATAGAGCCACCTTGGGGCCTGCACCCATTTATTTTACCCTTCCAGCCACAGCACAATTACCTATGAGGTGTTTGCTAATGTTTATTAACTGCAGAGGGAACAGACATACATCCCAGTTAGAACACTTTACCAGACTAAACACTCAGATGGTGAGTGGACATTTTCCTCTTATGATTTCCATTGGTCACTGCTCAAGCAAACTCTAAAAGAAACTCCAAATTTTCTGTTTCCATAGAAAACATTTCTTCCAAGGAGAATTTTCTTGGCTTTCTTCCCATCTGTGTCTTCTGGTTAACAGCAACCACACTCTTTCTTGTTTGTTTTGCTTTTACATAGCTACTGATTCCCAGTGGGCCTGACATTAGCCTTCACCTACTGAACTTGAGAAGTGACCTTTGCTGTCACCCCAGGCCAAGTCAAGATGCATAACTGCCACCAAATATTAGGGATGAGCCACCAAAGTTCCAAAAAAACCTCATCTTTCAAAGTATAACATTCTTTCTTACCAAGAGCTTCTAAACAGTACATAAAAGACTGACTCATAATATGATAACTACCCCCTCATCATTTAATATTTTATTAATCTCCTTATTATGAATTAGGGGAATATGATAAAAAAAGGTATTATTAATCTTTCTGTCTCCATAAAAAACAATAGTAATTATATGGTGGAATACATCCACTTCTCTACAGGGAATGACTATTTGGATCAGGTAAGATCAAAATGAGAAATTATGACATCACTGAATCCACTTTTAAAATTAATATGAAGTTCTTGTCACAAAAATATTAATCTTCCCAATGGGGAAAATGTGACTAACTACAAGTGAATCAAAAATATGAAAGTGTCAGGTTGTCATTCACCAGAGCAGATTGTTTGGTTTCTGTAAAATGGAGCCTTGGAAGCAACTGGCAATTGCAAAAAGAAACACAGAAACAAATAGACAAACAAGACAAAAAAATCAAAAGAAAAAACAAACAAAAAGCAATTGCCACCCAAATTCTTATTTGCTGACCACATTTTCACTGACTTTTTTAAGTATATTTTATTGATTATGCTATTACAGTTGTCCCATTTCTTTCCTCCCCTTTATTCCCCTCCACCCAGCACCCCCCTCCCACCAGCATCCCCGCCCCCTTAATGCATGTCCATGGGTTGTACATATAAGTTCTTTGGCTTCTCCATTTCCTATACTATTCTTAACTTCCCCTGTCTATTTTGTACCTACCACTTATGCTTCTTATTCCTTGTACCTTTTCCTCCATCTCCCCCTCCCCCTCCCCACTGATAACCCTCCATGTGATCTCCATTTCTGTGATTCTGTTCCTCTTATAGTTGTTTGCTTAGTTTGTTTTTGTTGTTTTTTAGGTTCAGTTGTTGATAGTTGTGAGTTTGTTGTCATTTTACTGTTCATAGTTTTTACATTCCTTTTCTTAGATAAATCCCTTTAACATTTCATATAATAAGAGCTTGGTGATGATGAACTCCTTTAACTTGGCCATATCTGGGAAGCACTTTATCTGCCCTCCCATTCTAAATGAGAGCTTTGCTGGATAGAGTAATCTTGGATGTAGGTACTTGCCTTTCATGACTTTGAATATTCCTTTCCAGCCCCTTCTTGCCTGTAAGTTTTCTTTTTCTTACAAAGACTCTTATCTGATAATCTTATGGGAACTCCTTGGTAGGTAACTCTCTCCTTTCCTCTTGCTGCTTCTAAGATTCTCTCCTTCTGTTTAATCTTAGGGAATGTAATTATGATGTGCCTTGGTGTGTGCTTCTTTGGGTCCTACTTCTTTGGGACTCTCTGAGCTTCCTGGACTTCCTGGAAGTCTATTTCCTTTGCCGGAGTAGGGAAGTTCTCCTTCATTATTTGTTCAAATAAGTTTTCAATGTTTTGCTCTTCCTCTTCTCCTTCTGGCACCCCTATGATTCAGATGTTGGAACATTTAAAGTTGTCCTGAAGGTTCCTAAACCTCTTCTCAGTTTTTGAATTCTTGTTTCTTCATTCTGTTGTGGTTAGATGTTTATTTCTTCCTTCTGCTCCAAATCATTGATTTGAGTCCTGGTTTCCTTCCCTTCACTGTTGGTTCCCTTTATATTTTTCTTTATTTCATGTTGCATAGCTTTCACTTTGTCCTCTATTTTGCAACCATGCTCAACCATTTATATGAGCATTCTGATTACCAGTGTTTAGAACTCCATGTCTGATAGGTTGCTATGTCTTCATTGCTTAGTTTTATTTTTGGAATTTTGATCTGTTCTTTCATTTGGGCCATATTTCTTTGTCTCAGTGCACCTGTTACATTGTAAGGGACAGAGTCTTAGGTATTTGCCAGGGTAGGGCAACCCACGTCGCTGAGTTGTGGCGTTCTACATGGGGAATGGGTCAGAGAGGGAACAATGGCACTTGCTCAGCTCTCATCTGTCTTTCAGCCACTTCCCCCACTGCCCACAAGCACATTGGGCCCTTCTGGTGCTGATTCCCTGGTGAGTGGTTTTGTGTATGTTCTAAGACCCTGTGGGTCTCTCCAATGAACTCTTCTGTGAGGCTGGCAGTTTATTCCACAGCTGCAAATCCCACAGATTTTTATAGCCAGAGATTTGAGGCTTTCTTTTCCTGTGCTGGAATTCTGGATTGTGTGGTCTGTCTCCCCAGTTGTTCCTCCCGGTTTATCTGCACTCAAATGTGGGACCACCTGGTCCTCTAGCTGCTGCCTTGACACTCATACTCTCTGCCCTGCTACCCATCTCTGCCCCTCCTACCAGTCTGAATGAATGTTTCTTCTTTAACTCCTTAGTTGTTGGACTTCTATAAAATTAGATTTTCTGTCAGTTCTGGTTGTTTTTTGTTTTTAAATTTGTTGTTGTCCTTCTTTTGGTTGTGCAAGGAGGCAAAGTGTATCTACCTACACCTCCATCTTGGCTGGAAGTTTTCACTGACTTTTTTTTTTTATCTGAGTATGGAGCCAACAAAGCTGCTGAAGAGGTCTTCGAATCTTAGAGCTTTATGAGTCCAGAAGTTTCTTAATGTCCTTTTTTACAATATTAAACAGAACATCTTTTTTGTACCAAAATATATTGTGGAGGGTCATTATGAAAAAGTTTTGTGAAGCACAACTACCCTGGTGAAGTACCTCCATACATGTGTGTGTGTGTGTGCACATGCCCTGCTATACTCACCTGCAACCCCTGAACACTTTTCCAGGAATCTCATGTCCTTGAAGAGCTTGGAAAAGTGACTAGTTCATTCCAACTACTCTGGTGATGGAGGGCTCAGAGTCTCAGAGCTGGCCTGGGGCAGGCCTGAGGCCACCCAGGTAAACCAGAGCCACAGCAGAGCTGAACCCTCCAAGCCAGGCCCATGCACCCTACACAGGGCTCCTGAGATGATCTGTGGACATCTCCTCACACTGACCTTTTTTCTTGGCCCCTTTGCCTGAGGAAAATTTTCCTGGACACTCAAGGGTATTGCTATTGTTAGCCAGCCCCACATTTTAGATGTTAAGAAAATTCCTTGCTCTGATGTTAATGTGGATCCAGTCAGAATTAAGTCTTAGGCATGAATAAGCTGTGATCCTTTTGTCTTTGATTAATTTTACAACATTTATTATAGAAAGAAAGTATTGAAGCTTGAAGCATCCTTCCTCATTAATAATAAATTTTCCCTTTAGTACTAAAACATAATTGAAGACCTGATTAAAATATTCCAGATTTTTGTAGTAAGGAAATACCATTTATAACTCAACTTGGCTATATGTTCTTGTCCTGAATGTTTGTCATCTCAATTAAATTGTTCATAACTGTTTGGAATGTAGAAGCTTTGGCAGAATTGGGCAGTCATATATCAGAGCCTGTATAGACAGCATTAGATGATCTGTTTGTGTTGGTGTTGGTAAAGGAGCCAACTTAAATACTTTTATGTGATATTTTTAGTACATTTCTGAGACATCATTAAATGAATTGCTTCAAGCTCTGCTTCAACTCAAGTGTTTGGTCTGTCATCATTTAATTGATGAAACCTGAGACAGAAATAAAGGCTATCAAAGTAAAGTTGAGTTAAATTTGTGGGTCAGTCTACTCTCTTGAAACCAAACAGCATGAGTAGTAACATCTCATCATTCATTTTTCTTGCTAAGAGAACAACTAAATAAGTGCTGTGCAATGACCTCACCTCAATTCTAGAGCCATTCCAAAGGAAGGTGTCGGAGTTGGGGCCAGAAGCACAGCCTACTTACTCACCCCACATCATCTGTAATGGCCTTGTTCCTTTCAGGACAGCCTTGAAGAGTTGTAGTGGAATCCAACCCATGCATACCAGCTGGCTTGGCTAACAGTGAGCAGTGCCACTCACTTCCATTCAACAAATTACACTGAGTGCCCGTGTTATACCAGGCCCTGTACATGGCAACAGGGATATGCAGATGGATACAACATGGCACCATCTGAGTTTAGCAACAGCAGAAGGGCAGGGGCATAGACAAACAAGACAATACTATGTATAATAGAAAACGTACCACAGGAGGTATGGACAGGGTGCTTTGAGTGCATGAGAAGGAAGCAGCTAACTCAGGCTGGAAGGTGAGAGCAGCAAAATCTGGGGTTAGGCAAAGCTTTTGGGAGGTGGTGATACCTGGGCTGAGTCTTTTGTAAAAATTAAAATTTAACATTTTTCTTATTATTGGAGGATTACTACTTCTAAAAAGCAAAAATAAATCCCTGTAATATCACCACCAAAGATAATCACTGCTTATATTTGAAGTATATACTTTGTCTATCATCTATCTATGTATATACACAAATGCTTTAAAAATGTTCTTAAAAAGTGAGTGACTGATTTGTTGCTTCCTTTTAAAAAAAATCTAACCACACACAATAAATATTTTTGTGTCATTAAATATTCTTCTACATAATATTGTATTATACGGATACCCTAATTTACTTAACCAGTTCTCTATTGTGGGTATTTAAGTTGTTGTAAAATTTTGAACAATTATTAACTCTGATGAGCATCTTTACACTTAATTTTTGGCATATCTATAATTATTTCCTTAGCACAGATTTCTAGAATGAAAATTTATGGGTCAGATGTTTTAAGGCTAAATAAAACCAAATAGTGTGTGAGAGCTCTTATTTTCTCCCACTCTTGCTGATACCAAGTTATTTCAAAGTATTAGCCACACAAAAATATCTCTGCCTCCAAGACAACCCCAATGATTCTCACTGATAGTCACACCTTTGGGTGATCCCCTGTCATAACAAATAGGACTATCCTGTAAGATCAATGGGATGTTGCAGAAGTGACTGTTATATACTCATTTAAAAATAATTGAATTACATTAAATTAACTTTTTGGATATATCTTCTTTTTTCTAACTGTATTGAGATATAATTAACAAGTAAAACTTACATACATTTAAGGTATACAATTTGATGTTTTGATTTATGTATATGTTGTGAGTTTATTACCACAAGCAAGCTAATTATCTCACCATCATCTCACATAGGTAGCTTTTATGTGTGTGTGTGTGGTGAGATCATTTAAGATGAACCTTCTTAGCAAATTTCAAATATACACAATAATATTGTTAACTGTAGCCACATTGCTGTAGTTAACAATATAATTAGATCTCCAGAACTTGTTAATCTTGCATTACTGAAACTATACTTTGACCCAACATCTCCCCGTTTATCCCCCTACCTCCCAGCCCCTGGCAACCATTATTCTAGTCTCTTAATCTAAAAATTCATCTATTTTAGATTCCACATATAAGTGAGATCATGCAGTATTTGTCTTTCTGTGTCTGTTTTATTGCACTTAACATAGTGTCCTTCAGGTTCATCCATGTTGTTGCAAATGACCATATTTTTCAAGGCTGCATACTATTCTATTCTATATATAAGGTATGCACTTCTGAGACTAGGTTATAAACAGCATTGCCACTTATTCCTTGCTCTCTTTGCTTACTTGTTCTGGGAGAAGCCAACACCATATCATGGGGACACTCAAGCAAAACTGTAAGGGTCCATATGGTGTAAAACTGGAGACTCCTGCCAACTACCTGCACAAACTTGCCAGCCATGTGAGTGAATTACCTTGGGAGCAGGTCCTCCAGTTTTACTTGAGCTTTAAGATAACTACAGTCTCAGCAGGCATCTTGACAGAGAGACTCTGAGCCAGAACCACCGAGATGAGCCACTCCCAAATTCTTGACCCATAGAAACTATGAAGTTGGAAGGCTGGTGGGAGAGAGACCAACATGGACCAACTGCAACTGGGTTGTGAAGGTGGAGGAGGGATGAGTGAGAAGCAGCAGGGGGTGATTAATGGAAGTGGGAGTTTCCATGTATCTTAGAATTCAAAGAGATATTTTTCTCTGAGTTTTCATAAAATAAAGGCAGTACAACTGATTTTTCAGATAATAGACTAAATGTTACTATTTCTTGCAAGAGAGTAGCTAATAAGACTAGACACTCTGAGCTTTCACTCTGTGCCAAGAGATATGTGAATTAATGCTCATTTTTACCCTCATAATACCCTGGGAGGGATGGCTATATTTTAAAAAATGAAGAAATTAATGGTCAGAGAAGAAGTCAAGCAGCTTGTCCAAGGTCACACAGCCAATGTCACAGAGTGGAGGGTTGGTCCAAGATATGTCTGACTCTAAAAATCCCTGCCCAGCTTTTCAGCTATAGTGCTTCTGGGAGCACTCAGAGGTATGAAAGAGCCAGAGGTAGTAGCAGCACTGAACTGCACACTTAAAAAACAATTAAAATGGTAAACTTTGTTATGTGAGTTTTACCACAATTAGAAAAAAAGAAGAAAAGTGGGTAACAGACTGATCTGCAGATCTCAGAGAAAGAAAACTGTATGAAACTTAAGCAAGAAATTTGATCTTTCATTTTATTAAGAGACAAAGCTCAGCATATGTCCAAGTTATTGTAATTTCAATCACATTTTGTAATGGCTGAGTCATCTGTGTTTAATTTCTTCCTCTTGTCTTCTCTCTTAGTTTTGAAGTGGATTTAAAGTGCACTTGGATAGATGAAAGAACCTGTTTCAGTAAGACCTCGTGGACACCAGGAATGGATGAGGGTAGTGAAGAGGACATGGGGGAGGAAGGAAAACCATTGAGAAATGTGGCCAGGAGTTCCACTCATTTACCATCAGAGCCAGACCTTGAGGTGGTTCCTGCCCTGTGTCTTAGTCCTTGAGAAAGGATACTTCTTTTGCCCTCTTTGCCATGGTCTCTGCCTGAGGCATCTGGCATTTTATAAGAACAAGGTTGTGGCCTCAATTGAACCACTGATGTGTGAATTTGGGCCAGCCCCTTGTGGGATTGTTTCTGGGACCCGCTGTGGCCCTGTCAGTCCATGGAGCTGAGTCTCAAAGTCTCTGACCAGTAAGAAGTCTTGCAATGTGGGAATGGTGCTTTTTCCAAGGACCTGATTACATGCTTGACAAGTATTATGGGTTGAATTGTGTCCCCCAAAACAGATATGTCAAAGTCCAAATTCCCAGTACCTAAAAATGTGATCTTATTTGGAAATAGTGTTTTTATAGAGGTAATCAAATTAAAATGAAGTCATTAGTGTGGGCCCTAATCCAATAAAAGGGGGAAATCGGACATAGATATGCACACAAGTAATAGAACACCATGTGTGAACATGGGGAGCAGACAGTCAATAAGAGAGGTCTGGGACAGGTCCCTCCCTCACAGCCCTCAGATGGAAACAACCCTGCCCACACCTTAATCTTGAACTTCTAACATTCAGAACTGAGACAAAAGACTTCTATTGTTTAAACCATGCAGTTTGTGGTACTTTTTAAAAAATTTATAACAGCCCAGAAAGCTAACATAGCAGGTAAAGCAGATTTCCCTAAAATTTCCTTCACTGGGAGCTGGCAGTGTAACATATGGATGTTCTTAGTTACTGCACCTCTCTCCCCCAGAATTTCTTTCACCTTCACCTCTGAGCCCCACACTGAGCAGGCATTAGAGGCTTCAGGGAGGAAATTATTTTACAGAGGAGGCTTCAATCTCCAAGATTAGTACTGTCTTCCTAACAGGCAGGTTCTAGAAATGGAAGGAGAGAGAGAAGACTGGTAATAAAAGGTCTCTTTATCAAAGGGCTTTAAGCACCTTTCTTGCAACAGGGGCTGCATCAAGTGCCCTCACCTCAGTGATTCATCAACTGCGCCTGCCTGAGAGGGTAACTTTTCTGATTTACACAATCCACTTCATAACGAATTCTTGTCACTTACAAAAGGTTGTAAAATTTAGTGCTGAGGTGTAGGGTCTATTCTGAGGAACTAAAATGCTCAAGACTTATTCATATGGACTCTCAATGCTCCTTAATTAGTATCACTTAGAGCTATTGCTAAGGTTTTAGTAAGTCCGTCAACAGCCTTTCACCTCCTCTCAGTTCATTATTCCATGCAGTTAGAGTGCCTATTATAGGAAATATGTACTGTGTCATCAGCAGCTTAAACATAAAATAATGTTCTGTATACAGTTGGTGAAAGTACCTCTACTCAGATCATCACGATTTTTCAACTAGGGCCAAGAAAATTGCTGTCTGATTATTCTCTTCAGCTCCTTCAGTTAAGGAGCCATTTCCAATCCAGTGTCCAAAGACTTGGCCCAAATAGGTTTTTGTCTAAAAAGATTGATCCTGGAAAATGAGATGGAGAGCTGTTCAAAGTGGGTTAGAGAACAAGCTTCATTTCACCAAAGTACAGTGTCTGCTTTAAAGATCCTTGTTGGTTTAATTTCTCTCTAGTAAGTTTCACTGTCTGAATTTGTACAAAATGTATAGTAATTGTTGTACCAAAGATGTCATATTGAAAATTAAGTCAAACATGTTGATTTTCTACTGTGATCCTGGTATTTAATCATAAAACTTTTTATCTACATTTTTTATTGTTGTTCAAGTAAAGTTGTTTCCATTTTCCCCCCACCACTCCCCCCTACCCCAGCAATCCCCACCTCTCACCCTTGATCCTACCCGCTTTGGTTTTGTCCTTGTGTCCATTATACATGTTCCTGAAGCCTCCTTCCCCTTTTCCCCCGTTATCCTTTCCCACCTCCAATCTGGTTACTGTCAGTTTGCTCTTTTTTTTTTTTTTAATTGTTGTTCAAGTACAGTTTTCTGCCTTTCCCCCCAACCCCTTCCCACCGCCTTAGCCCTCCCCACTTCCCTCCCCTGTTTCCATCCTCACTTGTTATTGTCCATGTGTGCTTTATAATTGTTCCTGAAAACCCTTCATCCTTTTCCGCTGAAATTCCTTCCCCTCTCCACTCTGGTCACTGTCAGCTTGTTCTCAATTTCAGTGTCTTTGTTTATATTTTGCTTGCTTGTTTGTTTTGTTGATTAGGTTCTTGTTAAAGGTGAGATCATATGGTATTTATGTTTTGCTGCCTGGCTTATTTCACTTAGCATAATGCACTACAGATACACCCATGCTGCCGCAAAAGGAGTTCCTTCTTTCTCTATGCTGCATGGTATTCCATCATGTAAATGTACCACAGTGTTTTGATACATTCACTTACTAATGGACACTTAGGTTGCTTCCAGCACTTGGTTATTGTAAATTGTTCTGCTATGAACATTGGGGTGCATAGGTTCTTTTAGATTGGTGTTTCAGGGCTCTTAGGATATAATCCTAGCAATGGAATTGCCGGGTCAAAAGGCAGTTCCATTTTTAGTTTTCTGAGGAAATTCCGTACTGATTTTCCACAGTGGTTGCACCAGTCTGCATTCCCACTAACAAAATACTAGGGTTCCGTTTTCTCCACAACTTTGCCAGCACTTGTTTTTTGTTAATTTGTTTATGATGGCCATTCTGACCAGTGTGAGGTGGTATCTCATTGTGGTTTTAATTTGCAACTCTGATGGCTAGTGATGCTGAGCATCTTTTCATATGTCTCTGGGCCCTCTGTATGTCTTCCTTGGAGAAGTGTCTGTTCAAGGCCCTTGCCCATTTTTTAATTGGGTTGTTTGTCTTCCTGGAGTGGAGTTGTGTGAGTTCTTTATATATTTTGGAGATCAAGCCCTTTTCTGAGGTATCATTGGCAAATATGTTTTCCCATATGGTTGGTTCTGTTTTCATTTTAATGCTGTCCTCTTTAGCCATGCAGAACTTTTATTTTGATGAGATGCCATTTGTTTATTCTTTCATTTATGTCCCTTGCTCTGGGGACATGTCAGTGAAAATATTGCTGTGTGGAATATCTGAGATTTTCCTGCCTATGTTCTCCTGTATGACTTTTATGGTGTCACAACTTATATTTAAGTCTTTTTTCCATCTTGAGTTTATTTTTTTTTATGATATAAGTTGGTGATTAAGTTTCATTTTTTTTTTACATGTAGCTGTCCAGATCTCCCAACACCATTTGTTGAAGAGGCTATTTTTACTCCATTTTATGCTTCTTCCCCCTTTGTCATATATTAATTGACCATAGAGACTTGGGTTATTTCTGGGCTCTCTAATCTGTTCCATTGGTCTATATGTCTGTTCTTATGCCAGTACCAGGCTATTTTGATTACTGTGGGCTTGTAAAACAGTTTGATATCAGGTTTTGTGATCCCTCCTACTTTGTTTTTCTTTCTCAAAATTGCTACAGCTATTCAGGGTCATTTATGGTTCCATATAAATTTTTAAAATGTTTGTTCTATATCTGTGAATTATGTCATTGGTACTTTACTCTTGTTCAGGTCATTATTGAAATGCTAGCCCCAAGTGCTTAGCATCTATGTGGCATAATTGCCTTCTAGGCACATTGGCAGTCAAGCACATTGGCACATATCCTAGTTGGGTAGAGAGCAAAAATCGTGTGTTGCTCCCACTCATTTGCTCCCAAACTCAGAGCTTCTGTGCAGTCCTTTTTTCTATCCCACCAGATGATTTATGAGTCCTTCAGATTAATTCTTATTATAAAATATGTCAGACATACAAATGAGCAAAAAAAAAGTAATATTGTATAGCTAATGCTTATATACCCACCAATTAGTTTAAGTGTTTAAACAGTACAAATGCATTTGAAGACCCTGGCCGCCCTACCCTGATTTCATTCTCTTGCCTCTTTCCCTTGGTAATTGCTATTCTGAATTTAGTGGTTTTCACCCACATGCCTTTCTCTATTCTTTTACTCAATATCTATATATTCATAAAAATAATGTAATCTTGTTTTGCATGTTTTGAAATCTCATAGGATGGTATCATGCTATAAATTATGCTCCAGTAACTTGCTTTCTTCATTATCTATTCTTGAGATCCATCCATGTTGATATATGTACTTTTGGTTCATGCACTTTAACTACTATATAGTATTCCATTGTAGGAAAAGAGCACAGTGTATTTTTCCATTCTCCTGTTGTTAGACATTTTGGGGTTTTCAGTTTTTTGCTTTTACAAATACTGTGGTTCTGAACATTCTCATACATGTTTCCTGGTGCAATATTTTCTCTAGGGCACTTTTTTCTTTTTAAAACATTTTTATTTTGAGCCCTAGCTGGTGTGGCTCAGTGGATTGAGTGCGGGCCTGTGAACCAAAGGGTCACCAGTTCAATTCCCAGTCAGGGCACAGGCCTGGGTTGCAGGCCAGGTCCCCAGTAGGGGCCTCACAAGAGGCAACCACACATTGATGTTTCCCTCCCTTTCTCCCTCTCTCCCCACACAAGGACAAAATCAAGGGGGAGGGTAGAGGTGGGGGAGGGAGGTGGGACTGGCTGGGGTGGGGTGGAGGGAAGGGGAGAAAATGCAGACAATTGTAACTGAATAAAAATAAATTAATTAAAAAATTAAAATAAAATAAAATAAAATAAATACAATTATTAAAAATGTTTTCATTTTGAAATAACTCTGGACTTATAGAAAAGTTGCAAAAATAGTACATAGTTCCCATATAACATTCACCCAGCCTCCCCAATATTAATAGCACATATCCATAGTACAATAATTAAAATCCCCAAAATTAACATTGGCAAAATAGTATTAACTAAGAGCAGTGTTTTTCAGACTTTATGTTGTGACCATTAATGCAGAGATTCTCAATTTGGTGTACATGCTGGAATAACCTGGGAACTTAAAAAACTTCTGATGCTGGAGTCACACTTCCCAGATATTCGAATTTTTTGGGTTGTGGCCTTGGAATGGAGATTTAAAAGTCTCCAGATGATTATAATATGCAGCCAAGATTTAAAGCAACTTCATTAGTGGGTCATGAAATCAATTTAATTCATCATGCTGAGCATTAAAAAGTGAAATAGAATAAAATAGAAGATATCACAGGGCTTTGCATGAAGGATAAAAATTTTTGCAGAAAACTTTTGCTTCAATTATAAATATACATTGTGCTAAAATTATTTCATAGTGTGACTCAGGACCAAAAAATATTTCAAGCTGCTATCTAGGAGTGAAATTGTTAAATCAAAAATATATGCATCTTTAAATTTACTATATGTTGCCAATTTGTTTCTTATGGTGTTTGCTCTAAATTGCACACTACCAGCAGTGCATAAGATCCCAACTGTCCTACTTCCTCTCCAACACCTGATATTGTGAGACCATTTATATTTTTCCTATTTGATTGATATGAAATGGTTGCTTGAGGTCTTTAGGCATGGGAGCCTAAACAGGGACCACTGTTCAGGGACCTCGCCGTCCTGGGAACTAAAGGGTTGCCAGTTTGGTTCCTAGTCACGGCACATGCCTGGGTTGTGGCATGGGTCCCCAGTAAGGGGCATGTGAGAGGCCAACACACATTTATGTTTCTCTACCTCTCTTTCTCCCTCCCTTCTCCGCTCTTAAAAAATAAAAAAAACCTTAAAAAACAGTCCCCATTACCCAACTCAAGTCATAGATTCAATGCTATCCCTATTAAAATATAAATAGCATGTTTCACAGATATAGAACAAACAGTTCAAAAACTTATATGGAACCATAAATGACCCCAAATAGCCTCAGCAATTTTAAGAAAGAAGAACAAAGTAAGAGGGATCACAACACCTGATAAGGGCACTGTAATAAAAACATTGTTGTACTGGCATAAGAACAGACACATAGATCAATGAATGGAACAGAATAGAATGTCCAGAAATAAGCCCATGTCTCCATGATCAGTTAATATTTAATGAATAGGGCAGAAGCACAAAATGTAGTAAAAATAGCCTCTTCAACAAATGGTTTTAGGAGACCAGGACAGGTACATGCAAAAAAATGAAACTCATCCACCAACTTACACCATAAAAAAAATAGACTCAAGATGGATAAAAGACTTAAATATCAGTCATGACACCACAAAAGTCTTAGAGAAGAACATAAGCAGGAAAATCTCTGATATTCCACACAGCAATATTTTCACTGATATGTCCCCTAGAACAAGGGGTATAAAAAAAGAATTAAAAAATGGGACTTCATCAAAATGAAAAGCTTCTGTGTGGCTAAAGAAAACATCAGAAAAATGAAAAGGGTGCCAACCATATGGGGAAACATATTTGTCAATGATACCTTGGAAAAGGGTCTGATCTCCCCCAAAATATAAAGAACTCATGCGACTTCACTCCAGGAAGACAAACAACCCAATTAAAAAAATGAGCAAAGGACTTGAATAAACACTTCTCCAAGGAAGACCCACAGAGGGCCCAGAGGCATATGAAAGAGTGCTCAGCATCACTAGCCATCAGAGAGATGCATATTAAAACCACAATGAGGTACCACTTCACAGCAGTGAGAATGACCATCACAAACAAATCAACAAACAAGTGCTGGCAAGGTTGTGGAGAAAAGGGAACCCTAGCACACTATTGGTGGGAATGCAGACTGGTGCAGCCACTGTGGAAAACAGTATGGAATTTCCTCAAAAAATTAAAAATGGAAATGCCCTTTGACCCAGTGATTCCACTGGTGGGATTATACTCTTAGAATCCTGAAGCACCAATTCAAAAGAACCTATGCACCCCAATGTTCATAGCAGCACTATTTACAATAGCCAAGTGCTGGATGCAACCTAAGTGCCCATCAATAAATGAATTGATCAAAAACCATGGTACAGCCCTGGCTGGTGTTGCTCAGTGGATTGAAAACCGGCCTGCAAATCAAAGGGTTGCCAGTTCAATTCCCAGTCAGATCAGATGCCTGGTTTGTGGGACAGGTCCCCAGTAGGGGGCACACAAGAGGCAACCACACACTTATATATCTCTCCCTCCATCTCCCCCTCCTTTTCCCTATCTCTAAAAGTAAAAAATTAAATATTTTTTAAAAACTGTGGTATATTTACACAATGGAATACTACACAGCAAAAAGAAAGAAGGAGCTCCTACCTTCTGTGACAGCATAGATGGAACTGGAGAGCATTATGCTAAGTGAAATAAGGCAGGTGGTGAAAGAGAAATACCATATGACCTCACCTACAAGTGGAACCTAGTCAACAAAACAAGCAAGCAAGTAAAATATAACCAGATACATTGAAATGAAGAAGAAACTGACAGTAACCTGAGTGGTAGGAGGAGGGGCATATCAGGGGAAAGAAGGGGAAGGGTCATCAAGGATCATGTATAAAGGACTCATGGAGAAACCAAGGGGGCATTGAATTGGGGGTGGGAGGTGGAGTCGGTAAGGAGGGGAGAGTGGTGGAAGGAAAAATGGAGACGACTGTACTTCAACAATAATAAAAAAGGAAAAAATGAATAAAGTATTTATACACACAACCACATTTATGAATCCCAAATATATTATTCTAAGTGAAAATAACCAGACTCAAGTAGCTATATATTGCATAATTCCATTTGTATGAACATTCTGCAAAAAGCAAAACTAAAGGAACAGAAAACAAATCAATAGTTGTCAAGAAATGGGGATGTTGATAGGAGTTGACTACACAGAGGCAGGAGGGAATTTTAGGGGTATTGAAAATATCCTATATGGGGTGGGTGGGGTGGGGGAAAGTGGTGGTGGTAAAATGGATATAAGGGTATTCAAACAATAAAAATGATTAAAAAACATCCTATATCTTGATTGTGGTGATAGTTACACAACTCTATATATTCATCAAATCTCACATAACTATAATCTAAAAAATGAATTTTTATTGTATGTAAATTATACTTCAATAAATGTAAGTTAAAATATTACATAGTCCACATTCAGGGTACTGGGGATGAACAGGTATTAGTTGAATGAAAATAAATGAATCATCAGTAGTGTTAAGATGGCGGCAGAGTAGGGGGAGCTACACTAACCTTTTCCCAGGACCAAACTGGATTACAACTAAATTATAGGAAAAGCATCCTGCATAGCCAACTGAACGCTAGCTGGAGAGCAAAAGCCTTGTAACCAAGGACTTATAGAAGAAACCCCATCAGCACATTGAGACCAGTAAGAAGTGAGGCAGTGTAGAGGGCTAGTTGGGCTCCCACAGGTAGCAGCTGAAGTTCTGGAGGGATGTTTCCATTGGCCAAGGTTTCACCCTGAGAAATGTGGGGTCTAAACCCCAAGCTGGAATCCCCAGCCTACAGCACCAGAACTGAGAAATGTATCCACATAATATCCAACTGTGAAAAGCAGCAGGGCTTCTGTCTGCCAGGAAGAGATGGCTAGAGATGCAGCCACTCTCTTAAAGGATCAATGCCCGAATTCATTTGCAGCCACTTATCTGGGGCTCAAGGAGAGGGAGGGCAGAGTGGACTAAAGCTGTGTGTGGAGAGTCTTGGATTGGCGGCTCTGGGGACAGTGCTGAAGGGTCAGCCATCTGGGTCCCTGTGCTTAGTCATTCCCATACTGCAGAGCCCATTTTTCTCAGGCAAGCACTCCCCTCCATGCTGCATCAGCTTGGGGAGAAACAATAGCCCCATCTGCAGGAATCCCTCTCACCTCACCTTGAGGAGCTTAAACCATGCTGAGGAGTACAACTGGAAGTTCTTTAAGTGACTATGCCTAACAGGCAGCCTACAGGTGGAGGCAGATCTCTGGGTGCTTTGAGACTTTAGCTAAACTTACCGGGACCGGTGCTGGTAAATCTGGCCTTGGTGAACAGATTTGTCCTTTCAGCATGCACCCACGCCCAGCAGAGGGAGCCACAAGCTCTGGATCTCTGATAGCTCCAATATGGTTGCCCAAGGCCAGTTACAGGCAGTACCTGACAGAGGTCTTCATGAGAGAGTCTTTACAGATCTACCTAATACATAGAAACAAACCCAAAGAGGCTTCCAAAACGTGAAGAAGAAGAAAAGGGCCCCACATGAAAAAAACAAGAGAATTCTCTAGAAGTACTAAATGAAATGGAGGCAAACAATTTATCAGATAGAGAATTCAAAATAATGATTATGAGTGAGGACTCTCCCAAAAATGGAATTATCTTATGAAGTTCAGGACCCTTGTAGTATAGGCTTTTCCTGCTCCATGAGTGTTCTAAGAATCCATCTGTATCAATGTACAAGCTGGCATTGTTGTGAGAGTCTGCTTTCGGCTTCAGGGAAGTTTTTTTAAAAAACTTTTTCAATGCATTTGTACATTTCATGATGGGTGATTTATTAGCACAGCTGTCCACATTGTGCTGAATGTTCAGCAGTTTTTAACCAAAAATGGAATGATCCCTATGCTCCACACCCCCTATTCATCTGATCTTGCTCCAATTGACTTTTTTTGTTTCCCTGGATGGAAAAGTTCTCAATGGAAAATGTTTTGATGATGTGAAAGATATGGGGGGGGGGGAAACAGCAGAAACACACAAAAAAAGCATGAAAATTGATGAGTTTGAAAACTTTTCAATAGTGAAAAAATGTCTCAGAGGTGTATTGCATCAAATGAAGAGTACTTTTAAGGTGGCTGAAGTTGAAGCATGTAAGAATAAACACACAATTTATATAAATAAATTTTGGGGTTCTTTGGGCCCTCCCTCCAATGAGGATGCCAAAAGAATGAAAAAAATACATAGAACCGTTAAAAAATGGACCAATCAGAAATACAGAATGCAATATCTGAAGTAATTAATACACTGGGAGGAATAAACAGTGGGTTAGATGAAGCAGAGAATTGAATTAGCAATTTGGAAGGCAAGGTAGAAGAAAACACTAAATCAAAGAGCAAAAACAGGAATTTAAAAAATGAAAATAGTTTAGGAGACTTTGGGGACAACATGAAATATAACAACATTTGCATCATGGGAATACCAGAAGGAGAAGAGAGAGAGCAAGGGATTGAGAACCTATTTGAAGAAATAGTGATTGAAAATTTCCTTAATTTGGTGAAGGAAAAAGACACACAAGACTAGAAAGCACGGAGAGTCCCAAAGAAGATGAACCCAAAGAGGCTGACACCAAGATACATCATAATTTCACAATGGCTATCATCAGTAAATTAAAAAAAAAAAGTGGTGGCAAGGATATGTAGAAAGGGGAACACTTTTGCACTGTTAGTAGGAAGCAGATTGGTAGAGCCACTGTGGAAAGCAGTATGGAGATACCTCAAAAAATTAAAAGTAGAACAGCTTTCTGATTCAGTGATTCCACTTCTGGTAATATATTCAAAGAAACCCAAAACACTAATTCAAAAAACATAAGCAGCCATATGTTAATTGCAGTGTTATTTACAATTGCAAAGATATGGAAGCAGATCAAGTGTCCATCAGTAGATGAATGGATAAAACAACTATAGGACATTTATGCAATGGAATATTACTTGGCCACAAAAAGAAGAAAATTTTACCCTTTAAGATACCATGGATGCAACTGGAGAAATTATGCTAAGTGAAAAAAGCCAGGCACTGCCGGGATTATTTCACTTAGCCTAATACTCTCTAGTTCCATTCATGCTGTCACAAAGGGTAGGAGCCCCTTCTTTCTTTCTGCTGTGTAGTATTCCATTGTGTAAATGTACCACAATTTTTTGATCCACTCATTTACTAATGGGCATTTAGACTGTTTCCAGCATTTGGCTATTGTAAATACCATATGATCTCACCTATAAGTGGAAGCTAATCAACAAAACAAACAAATGAGCAATATAGAAACAGAGACTTGGAAATAACGAGTAACTGACAGTGACCAGAGGGGTGGAGGGAGGAGAATAGCAGGGGAAAGAAGTGGAAGGGGAAAATCAAGGAACACCAATAGAGAACTCATGGGAACAGACAATGGAGGGTTATGGACTGTGGGAGTGGGAGGGGACAGGGCAGGGGAGAACAATGGGGAAAAAAGCAGGACAACTGTAACTGAACGACAATAAAAAAGAGAAAAAAGCCAGACAGACAAATGCAAATACCATATGCTTTCACTTACATGTGGAATCTAATGAACAAACTGAACTAACAAAGAAACAGAGACAGACTCATAGAGTGTAGTCTGGTAGCTCTTGCAGGGCCAGTTAGGGGGTTGAGGAATTGAGCAAAAAGGGAACAGGACTCATGGAAAGCAATGTGGTGATTCCTGGGGAGAAAGAGGCATATGGAGGATAAATGGTAATGGAAATATATACAATATAAAATTTAAAAAGTGGCAAGCTTAGAGACAGGGAGAGAATTTTAAAAGATGCAACAGAAAAGCAGTTAGTTACCTACAAGGTAGCTCCCATAAGTCTGTCATCTGATTTCTCAACAGAAATATTTCAGGCCAGAAGGGGTGGCATAAAATATTCAGATTGATGAAAAACAAGGACCTACACCAAGGCTACTTTACCCAGCAAACCTACTTTTAAACTTGAAGGAGAAATAAAAAGCTCCCCAACAATAAAAAGCTAAATGAATTTATCACCAAACCAGTATTACAAGAAATGTGAAGGGGCTTGCATTAAGACTAAGAATAAGAAGCCCTGGTTGGTGGTGAAAGACAAATACCATATGATCTCACCTTTAAGTGAACTAATCAACAAAACAAACAAGGAAGCCAAATGTAACCAGAGACATGGAAATTAAGAACAAACTGACAGTAACCAGAGGGGAGGTGGGAGGAGATAATGGGGGGGGGAAAGGGGGCCTTCCCCCTTTTCAGGAGCAACTATAAAAGACACATGGACAAAACCAAGGGGGATGGAATCAGGGGAGAGAGGTGGGGATGGCTGGGGTGCTGGGGAAGTGGTGGAGGGAAAAGGCAGACAACTGTACTTGAACAACAATAAAAAAACAAAGAAAGGAGTCCTGGATGATGTGGCTCAGTGGATTGAGTATTGGCCTGTGAACCCAAAGGTGGTCAGTTCAATTCCTAGTCAGGGCATATGCTTGGGATGTGGGTCCAGTCCCAAGGTGGGGGCATGAAAGAGGCAACTGATCACAATGTATCTCTTACATATCAATGTTTCTCCCCCTTTTTTCTCCCTCTCTACACTTCATTCTAAAAATAACTAAATAAAATCTTTAAAAACAAATAAGAATAAGAAGGAGGAGGAAACAGAGGAACAGAGTTTTAAAAAAATGACAATATCTATCTATCTATCTATCTATCTATCTATCTATCTATCTATCTATCTTCTATCTATCAATAGTCACTTTAAACATAAATGGATTAAATGTTCCAGCCAAAAAACAGGGTAGTTGAATGAATAACAAAACAAGACCCATATATATGCTGTTTTCAAGAGACCCACCTCAGAATGAAAGATACACACAGAGTAATAGTATAGGGATGGAAATAGGCATTTCATGCAAATAGAAAGGGAAAAAATGTTGGAGTAGCAATACTTACATGTAACAAATTAGACTTTAAAACCAAGGTTATAGTAAGAGACAAAGAAGAACAAACTTGATGATAAAGGGAATAATCCAACAAAAGGATAAAACCCTAGTAGATATTTATGCACCTAAATATGTAAAACAATTATTGATGGACAGCATAGGAGCACCTAAATATGTAAAACAATTATTGATGGACATAAAGGGAGAGGTCAACAGAAATAAAGTCATAGTCAAGGATTTTAACACTGCATTGACTTTAATGTATAGATCTTCCCGACATAAAATCAACACGAACACAGTTGCCTTAAAAGGGTCAAATGGATATAATTGTTATCCATAGAGCATTTTACCCCAAAGCTGCAGAATATACATACTTTTCAAGTGCACATAGAACATTTTTTAGGAAAGACCACATGTTAGCACATAAAACAAGTCTTAATAAATTTGAGAGGGTTCTTTATATATTTTGGAGATCAGGCCCTTGTCTGAGGTATCATTAGCAAATATGTTTTCCCATATTGTTTGTTCTCTTTGTAATTTGGTGCTATTTTCTTTAACCATGCAGAAGCTTTTTATTTTGATGAGGTCCCATTTGTTTATTCTTTCCTTTATGTCCCTTGCTTTAGGGGACATGTCTGTGAGGATGTTGCTGTGTAGAATGTCTGAGATTTTCCTGCCAATGTTTTCCTCTAGGACTTTTATGGTGTTACGACTTATATTGAAGTCTTTTACCCATCTTGAGTTTATTTTGAGGTATGGCGTAAGTTGGTGATCGAGGTTTATTTTTTTGCACGTAGCTGTCCAGATCTCCCAACACCATCTGTTGAAGAGGCAGTTTTTGCTCCATTTTATGCTCCTGCCTCCTTTGTCAAATATTAATTGACCACAAAGACTTGAGTTCACTTTTGGGCTCTCTGTTCTGTTCCATTGGTCTATGTGCCTGTTTTTATGCCAGTACCAGGCTGTTTTGATTACAGTGGCCTTGTAATACAGTTTGATATCAGGTATTGTGATCCCTTCTGCTTTCCTCTTTCTCAAAAGTGCTGCAGCTACTCAGGGTTGTTTATGGTTCCATATAAATTTCTGAAATGTTTGCTCTATATCTGTGAAAAATGTCATCGTTATTTTAATAGACATTGAATTGAATCTATAAATCACTTTCGGTAGTATGGCTATTTTAATGATGTTAATTCTTCCAATCCATGAACATGGTACATGCTTCCATTTGTTGGTGTCTTCCTTAATTTCTTTCTTCAGTGTTGTGTAGTTTTCTGAGTACAGGTCTTTTACCTCCTTGGTTAGGTTTATTCCTAGGTACTTTATTTTTCTTGTTGCTATATCAAATGGGATTTTTTTCCTGATTTCTGTTTCTGCAGTTTCGTTGTTCGTGTAAAGGAATGCCTTTGATTTCTGAGTATTGACTTTGTATCTGGATGTTTTGCCAAATTCATTTATTAGGTCAAGTAATTTCCTGGTGGAGTCTATAGGATTTTCCATGTACACTATCATGTCATCTGCAAACAGTGACAGTTTCATTTCCTCCTTTCCAATTTGGATGCCTTTTATTTCTTTTTCTTGTCTGGTTGCTGTGGCTAGGACTTCCAATACTATGTTGAATAGGAGTGGTGAGAGAGGGCATCCTTGTCTTGTTCCTGATATCAGTGGGAAAGCTCTAAGTTTTTGTCCATTGAGTATGATGTTGGCTGTAGGTCTCTCATATATGGCCTTTATTATGTTGAGGAATGCTCCCTTTATTCCCACTTTGCTGAGTGTTTTTATCAGAAATGGGTGCTGTATCTTATCAAATGCTTTTTCCCCGTCTATTGATATGATCATGTGATTTTTGTCCTTGCTGTTGTTTATATTGTGTTTTACGTTCATTGATTTGCGAATATTGTACCATCCTTGCATCCCTGGGATGAATCCCACTTGGTCATGGTGGATGATCTTTTTAATGTATTGCTGGATGCGGTTTGCCAATATTTTGTTGAGAATTTTAGCGTCTATGTTCATCAGCGATATTGGCCTGAAGTTTTCTTTCTTTGTTGTGCCTTTATCTGGTTTTGGGATTAGGATGATGCTGGCTTCATAAAAAGAGTTGGGGAGTCTTCCATCAGCCTGGATTTTTTCGAATAGTCTGTGAAGGATAGGGGTTAGCTCTTCCTTAAATGCTTTGTAGAATTCTCCTGTGAAACCATCTGGTCCAGGGCTTTTGTGTGTTGGGAGTTTTTTGATGACTGCTTCAATTTACTCTGTTGTTATTGGTCTGTTCAGGTGTTCTGCTTCTTCTTCATTGAGTTTTGGAAGGTTATATTTTTCTAGAAATGTGTCCATTTCACCTAGGTTTTCACATTTCTTGGAATACAGTTCTTCGTAGTAATTTCTTACAATCCTTTGTATTTCGGTGGTATCTGTTGTAGTCTGTCCTCTTTCATTTCTGATTGTGTTTATTTGGGTCTTCTCTCTTGTTTTCTTGATGAGCCTGCTTAAGGGCTTGTCGATTTTGTTTATCTTTCAAAGAACCAGCTCCTGGATTCCTTGATCCTTACAATTGTGATTTTATTCTCTGTGTCATTTAATTCTGCTGTGATATTGGTTATTTCCTTCCTTCTATTTTCTCTGGGTTGTCTTTCTTGTTGTTCCTCGAGTTCTTGTAGGACTATGGTTAGATTGTTTATTTGAGATGTTTCTATTCTTTTCTTTTTTTAATTTTTATTGTTATTTAATTAGAGTTGAATGCCATTTCTCCCCATCCCTCCACTCCTCCCCAGCTGAACCCACCTCCCTCCCCCACCTCCACCCTCCCCCTTGATTTTGTCCATGTGTCCTTTTTTTGTGTGTGTGAGATTATTTATTTATTTATTTATTTATTTTTATTGTTATTCAATTACAGTTGTATGCCTTTTGTCCCCATCCCTCCACCCCACCCCAGCTGAACCCACCTCCCTCCCCCACCTCCACCCTACCCCTTGGTTTTGTACATGTGGCCTTTATAGTAGTTCCTGTAATCCCCTCTTCCCACTGTCCCCGTCCCACTCCCCCCTGGCTATTGTTAGATTGTTCTTAACTTCAATGTCTCTGGGTATATTTTGTTTGCTTTTTTCTTCTACTGATTATGTTCCAGTTAAAGGTGCGATCATATTCTTTTCAGGTAGGCCTGTATTGCTACAAACTTCCCTATCAGGACTGCCTTTGCTGTGTGCTATAGGTTTCGGATTGTTGTGAGTTCATTTTAGTTTGTTTCCAGAAACTTTTTGAATTCTTCTCTAATCTCATTTTTCACCCATTCATTGTTTAATAGCATGCTATTCAATCTCCTTCTTTTTGAGTGTTTCGGGATTTTTTCCTTGAGATTTGTTTCCAGTTTCAGTCCTTTGTGGTCAGAGAAAATGCTGGATATGATTTCAATTTTTTTGAATTTGTTGAGGCTTATTTTGTGTCCCATCATGTGGCCTATCTTTGAAAATGTTCCATGTGCATTTGAAAACAATGTGTATTTTGTTTCTTTTGCATGAAAGGCTCTATATATATAAGTTAAGTCCATTTCATCCAAGGCCTTGTTCAATGCCACAATATCTTTGTTGATATTTTTTGTAGAAGATCTATCCATTTTTGACAGTGGGGTGTTAAAATCACCTACTCACCTACTATAATTGTGTTGCTGTCAATATGTTTCTTAAAATCCTCCAAGATTTTCTTTATGTATTTGGGTGCTCCTATGTTGGGTGCATATATATTTACAATGTTTATGTCTTCTTGGTGGATTCTTCCTTTGAGTATTATGATGTGACCATCTGTGTCTCGCTTTGTGGCCCTTTTTTTGAAGTCTATTTTGTCTGATATGAGTATTGCTACCCCTGCTTTTTTCCCCTGTCCGTTTGCTTGGAAAATTTGTTTCCAGCCCTTCACTTTCAGTCTGTGAAGGTCTTCTGTCCTGAGGTGAGTCTCTTGTAGGCAGCATATGTGTGGGTCATGTTTTCTTATCCATTCAGCTATTCTATGTCTTTTGATTGGAGCATTTAATCCATTTAAATTTAAGGTTATTATTGATAGGTATTTGTTCATTGCCAATTCTTTGTACCTGCGTTCTTTCCTCTTTCTCTCTCTTCCTTCCATTCCTTACAGCAAGCAGCCCCTTTAGCATCTCTTGCAGAGCTGGTTTGCTGGAAGTGTATTCTTTTATACTTCTTTTGTCTGGGAAACTCCTTATTTGGCCTTCTATCTTGATTTAGAGCCTTGCTGGGTAAAGCAGTCTTGGTTGCAGGCTTCTGCTTCTCATTACTTGGAATATTTTTTGCCATTCTCTTCTGGCTTGGAGCGTTTCCATTGAGAAGTCAGTTGCTAACCTTATTGGGGCTCCCTTGTATGTTACTTCCTGTTTCTCCCTTGCTGCCTTTAAGATCCTCTCTTTGTCTTGGAATTTTGCCATTTTCATTATGATGTGTCTTGCAGTGGGCGTCTTTGGGTTCCTCTTGCTTGGGACTCTCTGTGTTTCCTGGAATTGGGTGACTTTTTCTCTCCTCAGATTGGGGAAATTTTCCATCATTACTTTTTCAAACAGGTTTTCTATCCCTTGCTCTTCTTCTTCTCCTTCTGGTATTCCTATTATACGGATATTGTTACGTTTCATGTTGTCCTGCATTTCCCTTAACCCCTCTTCATTCTTTCTGAGCCTCTTTTCCTTTTCTTGCTCTTTCTGGGTGTTTTTTCTACCTTGTCCTCCAGGTCGCTGATCCGATGCTCTGCTTCATCAAGTCTGCTTTTCATTCCTTCTACTGTGTTCTTCAATTCAGAAATTGTATTCTTCATTTCCTCTTGGCCCTTGTTGATAGTTTCTATTTCCTTTTTCATGTTGATATAGTTTGCAGTGAGTTCATTGTAGTTTCCCTGTAGTTTCTGGTAGTTCTCTGTGAGCTCAGAGAAGTCAGTGAGCTTCCTGATAACCATTGCTTTGAACTCAGTATCTGATAGTTGACTTGCCTCTTTTACAGTTAGCATTGTTTCTGAGGCTTCCTCCTTTCCTTTCATTTGGGAATTGTTTCTTTGTCTTCCCATTGTTTGTGAGACTCTTCTTGTTAGCCTCTGCTTCTTAAATTGATCTATTCTGACTCCCTGGGTTTATGGTATGAACTTTTATGGTAGAATGCCAATGGGATTCTGTGGTGCTTTCTCCTTAATCTCCTGTGCTCACTGGTCTTGAGCTGACGTTTATGGGTGTAACACGGTCTAACTCTGGTCTTTTCAGCACTCCAGGTTTTGTTGTCTCACCTGTGGGAAAAAGAGAAAAGGGGGGAAAAAAGAAAAAAAAAGAAGGGAAGGAGGGAAAAAGGGAATAGAAAAGGAAGTGATGGAAGGAAGAAGGAATAAAGAAAGATCGGAGGCAAGATAAGAAGGAATTGTAACAGAAATTAAAACAAAAGAATAAATAAAAGAAGGCAGGAATAAGGAATAAAAAAAGGTAAAGGATGGAGGGAAGAAGGAATAAAAAAAGAAAGAAGGATGGAAAGAAAGAAGGAATTCAGGGGGATAGGAGAGAAAGGGAAAAAAAAAAGGAAGATAAAAAATAAGTTCTCTGCTGGCTTTAAACTGGTCAGGTTAGTTCTGCTGGTCTTCCTGTCTGTGGAATGGGAGGGCGTGGTTGGAAGGATTGGTTTCACTTTTCTCCCTTCCTGAGCCACACTCTTCGCTGTTGTTCAGCCTCCAGTCCAGTTCCTCTGGGTCCTTCTGCTACCCGCTAGGCCTTTAGTTCACCAGTTGTGCTGTCCTTGAGTTGCACCAATTAGGGGCAACTCACACTCCACCTTCTTGCTCTTTGCTGTCTTCAATGCTAGGGGCTCTGGGTGCTGCTATGGGGTAGTTCATCCCCCTACTGGGTCGAGTCTTTCCAGGGAATGCAGTTTCCCCTAGCCCTGCAGCTCCACTCCGCTGGGTGTTCTGCCTTAGTCCCAGAGAGCCGGTAGGCCCTGCAGGGCTCTTTGCTCAGGGGTTAGGTAGGAGTTGTAGGTGTGGTCCCTCACAGGCAGCCAGGCCGTTGATCAGTGGATCTGCTGCTTTGGGCCTGGGTCGTGCGAGGCTAGCTGGTCCCCAGCTCTGGGCCTGAGTTGTGGTCGCCAGCCGATTTAGCAGCTTTGGGACTGAGTCTCACGTGGCCAGCTGGTGTAGCTGCTTTGGGCCTGAGTTGCTCCGCCTGGGGTCCGCTGCTTTGGGCCTGTGGGTGGGGCAGGTAGCCTCTGCTCCTGGTGGGCACCCACTCAAGGTTTCAGTTGTGGACACCCCGCCGGGGTTTCAGCTGTGGGCCCCCAGTCCGATAATCTGGGTGCCCGCAACCGGGCTTCAGGTGAGTGCTGGGGCTGCTTATCCGGAGTTCAGGTTCTGTGGCTGAGGGGGGAGGGGCGACAGAGGCCTTGGCTGCTGCAGAGAGTTCTCTAATTAGCCCCTGAGTGCCTCTATTTTCTTTTACTTTTTGAGAAAACTTCCTATTCACGCCACCCTGGTCCAAACAATTACCTGGCTGTTCACACAGCTCAGGCTGATTCTCTCCCAAGAATCCTGCAGCAGACCCTGTGCCCTGGCTGGGACTTCACCTGCCCTGGTCCCCGCACTTGTCCAGGGACCTTATTGTCCTTAAGTACTCTTCTTACCCTCAGATCTTTCAATGTCCTCTATCTTTGGTCTCCGATCTTCATATATGCTGGAATACTGTTGGCTGTTCGCTCTGCTCCTCAGATCAGCTAGGTATTTCACTGGTGTTGAGGGGAAGTGGACTCTGCTCCCACCTATCTCGCCACTATCTTCTCACCCAATCCACGTGTACTTTTTATGTTCTCACGGCATGCCCAAAAGTAAAATAAATAAATAATTGAAAGAGCAGGTTTGGTCTCCATTTCTTGCAAAATTGCCATCAGGCTGGAGAAGTAAGTCATAGAGAAGATTTATAATCAGAAATAGATAATGCAATGTAAACATACATGTGACTGAGGGTCAATATTAAAAGTAGTCAGAGATAAGCAAAAATCAGTGCTGGATAAAATGGATGGGGGTGTCAATTAAGGAGGTAAAATGAGTGAATTTAAAGGAAGTTGAGAATGTGAAGAGAAAAGCAACACAGCATCTGGAAAAATGATGCACCCTCCAATTTAAAACTAGAAAATGTTTTTTTAAAAATTATAAACCATACGTGGGGGGGAATTGTTGAAGAATGGTGCACTTCATTTGATTAATATGCAAATATCAACTCATCCAACCTAAATACCATTATATATAAAGTAGCAAATTAATGTTAACAAGCCATGCATTTCCCTGAGGAAATAGTTCTGAAATATTGCTGTTGAAATATTTCTGATGATTTTGTTCACTAGTTTATTTTGTTCATTAGATTACACTTATAGGTGAGATCATGTGGTATTTGCCTTTCATGACCTGGCTTATTTCACTTATCATAATGCTCTCCAGTTCCATCCATCCTGTCGTGAAGGGTAGGAGCTCCTTCTTTCTTTCTTATGCACAGTATTCCATTGTGTAAATGAACCAGTTTTTTGATCCACTCATTTACTGATGGGCTGGGCAGAGCAGGGCAAAAGGGGAAAAACTGAGATGACTGTAATAAAATAACAATTTAAAAAGATTTTTAAAAATCTTACCAAAAAATAAATATTTCTAATGAAATATTCCTGATAAATATGTCACTTTGTGTATAGTATAGTCAATATGTGTTTATAGAATCAAACTGAATTGATAATTAAACTGACAGATTAATTTGTATGATTATGAATAAGTTAATGGAGAAGGGACTCAGCTTCATAAATATTCAGTAAATGATATGAGACCATACAGTTATGGTTAGAGGTAAAGGTTTTGCTTTTCAGTTGCTAATAGATATAGATGTAGGTGATGTACACTTAGATTTGTTAAAAAATTTTGGACTTATTTGACAGGCAAGCTGTGCCCAAATATATGATTTGTTTAAAACATAACAGAATTGAAAAGAAGCATCTGCATACTAATCAAGCATTTACAAATATTTTGGTTAAATTTCATTCATTATATTGGAAACTACATCATTGAGTTAATGCTGATTAGTACATTTATTGACCATAAACAATAATGTTAGATAATAAAAATTTGCTAAAAATATGTCTTGTCTCTAACCAACATGTCCATTAACTCTTGTTTCTCTTATGTCAAAGTAGAAGATTCAGTATGAGAAATGACATAAACTTTTAAATTAGTTTTGACTGCTTTCTGAAAATTCCCTGAATACAATATTGAATGAAACAGAGTTTTTATTTCCCTTATTTACTAAAATCTTCATAACGTCATCTATTTATTTTACATATTCATTTTACTATATTTTATTAATTCTTGGAATCATTCATATAGTATATAAAACTATAATAAGTAACTTTATGCCTAATTTTTTCCTCCCTTTGGAGATTATGATCAGGAACGAGATGACTGTGTCAGAGTCTAGTCACTCTGAAGCTCAATGGATAGAAGCCTAATTGAATTGGAGTTTGGAGAGTCTGTAGGAGCATTCTTACACTCTATGTTGATGGAGAAACACAACAGGAAGAACTCTGTTTATCACAGCTCTCCCAACTACCCCTTCTCCTCTATAACAGAGTTTTTTCTCTTTTGTTTCTGAGGACTTGAGCATGGTTCACCATTACACTGCATGTTCTGACTTGCAATTCTTTGTTATTCCCAAATAAACTCAACTTTGCTGGAGAAATATCTAGCTATTTGTTTATAGGTCAACAACACACATGACACCATATTGTTTTCCAAGGCTTGTCTGACTTGCTATCAGAATGAGTCATCTACATGGCAAAAAAAGAACAAGTTGACAGTGACCAGAGGGGAGGGGGTAAGATAAGAAAGAAGGAGAAGGGTCAAGTCAAGGAACATGTACAAAGGACCCATGGACAAAGACAACAGGTGGGGGGGAATGAACATGGGAGGTGGGGGTAGGTAGGGTGGGGAGAGTAATGGGGGGAATGGGGACTACTATAATTAAACAATAATAAAAAAATCTCAAAATGAAAAAATAAAAAGAATGAGTTATCCAATGGTTAGCTACAAAACAGAGAAGCAAGATGTTGTATTTTCTTCAACATTGCATACCTGGGACTCCCAAATCCTCACTCTAGTTACAGAGTTTTCTTTAGCTCCTTTTCCTAACCTCTTCTACACACACACACACACACACACACAAGCAAATTTGCTAAAACCACAATGAGGTACCATCTCACACCAGTCAGAGTGGCCAACATAAACAAATCCACAAACAAATGTTGGAGAGGATGGGGAGAAAAGGGAACCCTAGTGCACTGTTGGTGGGAATGCAGACTGGTGAGGCCACTGTGGAAAACAGTATGGGGAATTTCCTCAGAAAACTAAAAATGGAACTGCCCTTTGACCCAGCAATTCCACTGCTGGGATTATACCCTAAGAACCCTGAAACACCAATCCAAAAGAACCTGTGCACCCCAATGTTCATAACAGCACATTTTACAATAGCTAAGTACTGGAAGCAACCTAAGTGCCCACCAGCAAATGAGTGGATCCAAAATGAGTGGGGTGGGATGGAGGGATGGGGAGAAAAGGCATACAACTGTAATTGAACAATAAAATAATTTTTTAAAAAAGATTACCAAGTGTTGACAGCTGAAATATTATAGGAATCCTCAAACTTTGCTTTGGGAGCATAGACAGGGCCAGCCATTTGGAGAACAGTCAAGTGACATACAGTTGAATTAAATGTACACAATGGCCCAGCAAATTTGCTTTTTTTTTTTTTAATTTTTATTGTTATTCAATTACAGTTGTGTGCCTTTTCTCCCCATCCCTCCACCCCACCCCAGCTGAACCCACCTCCCTCCCCCACCTCCACCCTTCCCCTTGGTTTTGTCCATGTGTCCTTTATAGTAGTTCTTGTAATCCCCTTTTCCCACTGTCCCCTCCCCACTCCCCACTGGCTATGGTTAGATTGTTCTTAACTTCAATGACTCTGGTTATATTTTGTTTGCTTTTTTCTTCTGTTGATTATGTTCCAGTTAAAGGTGAGATCATATGGTATTTGTCCCTCCCCGTCTGGCTTATTTCACTTAGCATAATGCTCTCCAGTTCCATCCATGCTGTTGCAAAGGAATCTTTAGCTTTCTAATTTTCCATGTCAACAGATGTAAGGTGATATCAACATATATATTTTAATTTTCATTAATTAATGAGTTGGGCATCTTCTTATATGTTTACTCTTTAGGTTTCTTCCTTTATAAGGGTCCTGTTCCTTTATCCTTTACATATTTTTCTATTAGGCTTCTTGTCTCTTTTGTGATGCCTTTAAAATATTAGTCTTTTTTGGTTTTAGATATCACAAGTATTTTTTCCCATTTTACCATCTGTCTTTAATTTTGTCCATGATGTCTTTCATTAAACAGAAATCCTCAATTTTAATATAATCAAATTAATTAAATTTCACCTTATATATTTGATTTTAGAGTTTTATTTAAGAAATTCTTCCCTATTACTCCGAGACAAAAATATTTTTACAATTTGTTTTTAATGTTATATTTTCCTTTCATAATTGCTTTTTTAAAATATATTTATTGATTATGCTATTACAGTTGTCCCATTCCCCCCCAACTCCACTCCATCCTGCCCACCCCCTCCCTCCCACATTCCCCCCTATAGTTCATGTCCATGGGTCATGTATATAAGTTCTTTGGCTTCTACATTTCCTACACTATTCTTATCCCCCCTGTCTATTTTCTACCTACCATATATGCTACTTATTCTCTGTACCTTTCCCCCCTCTCCCCCTCCCACTCCCCTATTGACAACCCTCCATGTGATCTCCATTTCTGTGGTTCTGTTTCTGTTCTAGTTGTTTGCTTAGTTTTCTTTTGTTTTGGTTTTAGGTGTGGACGTTAATAACTGAGAGTTTGCTGTCATTTTTACTGTTCATATTTTTTATCTTCTTTTTCTTAGATAAGTCCCTTTAACATTTCATATAATAAGGGCTTCGTGATGATGAACTCCTTTAACTTGACCTTATCTGAGAAGCACTTTATCTTCCCTTCCATTCTAAATGATAGCTTTGCTGGATACAGTAATCTTGGATGTAGGTCCTTGCATTTAATCTTGGGTAATGTAATTATGATGTCCCTTGGTGTGTTCCTCCTTGGGTCTAGCTTCTTTGGGACTCTGTGAGCTTCCTGGACTTCCTGGAAGTCTGTTTCCTTTGCCAGGTGAGGGAAGTTCTCCTTCATTATTTGTTCAAATAAGTTTTCAATTTTTTGTTCTTCCTCTTCTCCTGGCACCCCTATAATTCGGATGTTGGAACATTTCAAGATGTCCTGGAGGTTCCTAAGCCTCTCCTCATTTTTCCAAGTTCTTGTTTCTTCATTCTTTTCTGGTTGGATGTTTCTTTCTTCCTTCTGGTCTACACCATTGATTTGAGTCCCAGTTTCCTTCGCATCACTATTGGTTCCCTGTACATTTTCCTTTGTTTCTCTTAGCATAGGCTTCATTTTTTCATCTACTTTTCGAACAGATTCAACCAATTCTGTGAGCATATTGATAACCAGTGCTTTGAACTGTGCATCCAATAGGTTGGCTATCTCTTCCTCGCTTAGTTGTATTTTTTTCTGGAGCTTTGAAGTGTTCTGTCATTTGGGCCATGTTTTTTTTTCTTTTTTTTTTTTTTTGTCTTGGCGCGTCTGTTACTTTAAGGGGCGGAGCCTTAGGTGTTCACCGGGGTGGGGTAATGCTGGTTGCTGTGCTGTGACGCTGTACGTGGGGGAGGGGCTCAGAGGGAGCAATGGGGCTCGCTTCACTCTCCCCTGGATTTCAATCTTTCACTCCGATACCCACAATCAAACTGGGCCCCTCTGGTGCTGGTTCCCGAGTGGGTGGGCTTGTGCACACTCTAGGCCCCTGTGGGTCTCTCCAACGACCTCTCCTGTGAGGCTGGGAGTCTCTCCTGCTGCCGCCCCAACCCCCACGGGCGTTTACAATCAGAGGTTTGAGACTTTATTTCCCCGAGCTGGAGCCCTGGGTTGAGAGGTCTGCTCTGCTCCCCGTCGTCCGGTTTATCTATGTTCGAATGTGGGGCTGCGGTGTGCTACCCGCACTCTGCCTGCCCCGCTCTCCGCCACTCCGAGTCCGGCCCTCTCGGTTTATCTGCGCGAATGTGTGGCCGCAGGGTCTGCTAGTGCTAGGACTGCCTGCCCCGTTCGTCCCACACTCCGCCAGTCTCGGTCCTGCCACAGCCACGCGAGTACTCTCCACCCCGGTGCCCGTCTCCACCCCTCCTACCGGTCTAGATGAATGTTTATTTTTTATTTCCTTGGTGTCGGACCCCCTTGCCATTCGATTCTCTGTCAGTTCTGGTTGTGCGAGGAGGTGCAGTGTGTCTACCTACGCTGCCATCTTGGTTCTCCCTCATAATTGCTTTTGAAACCATCTGGAAACCACCTTCATACAGGTTGTTAGATGAGAACCTAGTTTGATTTTTCTGCCCAGAATGAGATAATTTTTCCAAGACCATCTACTAAGTAATCTATCCTTTTACCATAATTTGTGGTATCACTTTTATTGTATCCTATGATCCCAAATAAGCCTGAGTTTCCATCTTACTGTCTATTCTGTTCCATGGTCTACTTAAATTTGATAGTATCTCTAGCATGACTTTAGCTTAGCTCTGTATGCATTCACCATGGTCATTTTCTTCAGTGCTATGAAAATAATAATTTTCCCCAAAAAAGAAAAGAAGAAAATTCAACCTTGCAAGATGAATCTGAGAAGAGGTTCACCTGATGGATTCAGCATGGGCAGCACCTTTTGGTGATAAGTAGCTACACCTTGGAGAGCATTAACTTTAATGCACAATGAGTACCAAGGGTTCCTTGTAGGGTTGAAGGTTCAGAATAGTTTCCAAGAATTGCCTCACTTTTATTCATTTTAAAAGATTTGTGGCAATTCCTTGCCCAGTGGAGAAGCCAGGAAATTGTGTAATAAACTGCTAAATTGAGAGTTTTGATACACTTCTAACAAATAGGGTAAGAATCAAACTATTTAAAATATCTTAACTAAATGATACTTATTGCTATTTTATCTTAGCATCCCATTAATTATCCAGAGAGATTTCTATTATCCAACATCAATAGTGAGAATGAGGTGGGTCTTATTCAAAAGACTTGGGGTTAGGATATATAATTACCTTCAGGTTGTATTCAAATAGAGTATTAGCATATATTCATGTTATAATTATTACTTTGTATCCTCTGGTTGCCACTATGACTTGTTAGTGTTGCAAGCGTATTTTCCTGATATAGTCTTTCCTATAAGTCAGCCTGGCAACTGCTCCACTAGCTTCCTGCTGAGCAGCCCAGCAAAAAGGAATAGGCAAGAGTCTCAGACAGTAACTATTCTACTCACTCAGCTTTTATTGAATGCAGGTTCACTCAAAGTAGAACATCAATATACCTTAATATCCTACTCACAGTCTAAGGAAAATATAACAAATACACACACACAGCAGTTAATGGGGAATAACGAACCTGAGTGTCAGAGTCTCAGTCTGCAGGTCCAGGAGACAACATAGTGGGCAGGAGAGTCTTCAGTATCTTGCAAGGAAGGATCTCTGGATCCAGATGGGAAGCAAGGCAGACAAAGTCCCCAGTCCAGCAAGGCGGAGCTTCTGGCAGCTGATGACAAAGGAGATCTGTGTGGTATGGAGCAGCCCTCGTGGTGTGTGGAGCTCAGCTGTCTCAGCAGTGGTATGGAGCCTGCCTCATTTATACCTTGAAAGTGGTGTACTCCACCCTTCTGGGTCTCTTGATAAGTCTTGGCACCCCTGATGGTAAGTGGGGAATTTGCTCAGGAGCTTATGTGTGGTACATGGCTGTTCTGCTTGCCAGACATGACTGCTTTGACCACGTGTACAGATATCTTAGGTGTGCATCCTTGCCAGTTATATCTGCTCTGACTTAGGTAGTTTCCCTCTTGAACCAAACTGTCATGGCTGATGGACAGCCATGTTGGTTGACAAGAGTGACTCCACTTTGTTTTATACACTTTATGCTATCTTGATAGGACCAATGTCATTTTATTGGTCCTGCTCTCCACAATTACAAATTGTGTTTTAGGGTAATTTCATGTCACATTAAAAATAATCATAAAGATGTGTATGTATTTTTTTAAGATTTATTTATTTTTAGAGAGAGGGGAGGAGAGGCAGAAAGAGAGGGAGAGAAACACCAATGTGTGGTTGCCTCTCATGTGCCCTCCACCGGGGACCTGGCCCACAACCCCAGCATGTGCCTTGACCAGGAATCGAACTAGTGACCCTTTGATTCACAGCCCACACTCAATCCCTTGAGCCACACCAGCCAGGGATGGGCATATATATATTTTTATTCAAATATTTGATCTCAAGCTATGAAACCCACCCTTAGTTTGAACCAACTATTGCATGTGATTGTCTGCATCTACAATACAATGATATGTTGTGGCTGGGAAGGTCAATGCATTTCCTTTGCATGGTTTCTCATAATTATAATTTTTACTGCCCTTCCTATCATTTTCATGTCTGCCATACACACCAGCTCCCACTCATAAACTCTTATTTTCTCATATCAAAATTTTAATTGATATATAATTTACATATTATAAAATTTATCCCTTAGAAGAGTATAATTCAGAAATTTTTTCAGTGTATTCACAGGCTTGTGCAAACATCACCATTATGTAATTCTAGAATTAGCAATCATTACCGTTAGCAAGCATTATACATTATCCCTTTCCCTAGCTCCTGGTAATCATTAATCTACTTTCTGTGTCCATGCATTGACCTATTTTGGACATTTCATTATAAACAAAATCATATTTTCTTGTGGTTGAATACACATAAAATAAAATTTACTATCTTAACTATTTTTAAGTGTACAGTCCAGTCATGTTAAATACATTTACATTGCTGTGCAACCAATCTCCAGAACTCTTTTTGTTGTTCAATTTTTATTCCATAATCATAAACTTTGCTAGACTTGGAAGGGGTAAGGAAAACATGGAACCCAATGAACTGCGGGAAGAGCATGAAGATTATAGAACATTCCAAGCAGATGGGGGTGAAGAAGTGTTCTCCTGAGCTACAGAAGGAATGGTCTGGTGGTTAAGATAAAACACAAGTCAAATTTATTAGACTTGTCCACAGTCAGTAATGGTGATCGAACTGTTTGTGTTGTGTCCAGCATTCGCCATGGACAAGATGCCAGGACCTGTGTGCTTGAGGATGAAATTTTCATCATCAAATTTCTCCCCATGGATGGACTTGCCACCTGTGCCATTGTGGTGCGTGAAGTCACCACCCTGGCACATAAGTTCTGGAATAATTCTGTGAAAGCAAGAACCTTTATAACCAAATCCTTTCTCCACATTGCTCAGAGCATGAAAGTTTTCTGCTGTCTTTGGAACTTTGTCTGCAAACAGCTCGAAGGAGATGCCGCCCAAGAGCTCTCTGTGGGCAGTGATGTCGAAGACCACCATAGGGGAACACGGTGGGGTTGACCATAGCTAGGTGCCGGAAGCTCTGGGGTCATGGAAGAGTCCACAAGGTGCTCCAGAAACTCTTTGCATCTTGAAAAACTGAAACTCTATACTCATATTCATAAATGACAATTTTCCATTTCTCCCTTCCTGTAGCCCAGGGGTATCCAACTCTTTTTCACCGGGGGCCACATCAGCCTCGAGGTTGCCTTCAAAAGGCCGAATGTAATTTTAGAACTGTATAAATATAACTACTCCTTAACTAGGGGCAAGGAGCTCGGTGCTGCCGCTGGGTAGAAACAAGGTGCCAGGCCAGATAAAACAGGGTGGAGGGCCGGATTCGGCCCATGGGCCTTGTGTTTGCCACCTGTGCTCTAGCTCCTGGCAACTAGCTCACCATTCTACTTTCTTTATATGAATTTGATTAGTCTAGGTACTTTATATAAGTGGAATCATATAGTATGTGCCTTTTTGTAACCAGCTTATTTCACTTAGCATGTTTTCAAGATTCATCCATACTGTAGCATCAATTAGTACTTTGTTCATTTCTATGGTTGAATAATATTCCATTGTATGTATATACCCTATTTCATTTATATATTCATCAGTTGATTGACATTTGTGTTGTTTCCAAATTTTTGGTTTTTATAAATAATGGTATATGACATTCCTGTACCAGTTTTTGTATGGACATATATTTTAAATTCTCTTGGGCATACACCTAGGGGTGAAGTTTCTGGGACCTATGGTAACTATGTTTAACCTTTTCAGGAACTGCCAGGCTGTTTTCCAATGTGGCTGCACCACTTTACATTCCCACCAGCAGTGTATGAAGTTTCCAATTACAGCACATGTACAATAATAGTTCTTATCGTTCATTTTGATGGTCATCTTAGTGGGTTGAAGCAGGGGTTTCCTACCATTACCCAGCCTCATAATTTCTGATCTGACCCAGGGCAGATTGAGCCAGATCAGAGGGAACTATAGCTATTTGCAAGGTATATTGACATTAAGGCTGGTAACTGAATCAAAACACTTTTTAAAAAACAAGAACTGTTTGTTTTCTATTTTTTAAAAAAGGTAATTGTGAGCCCTCATTTTTTCACTAATTACAATAATTAGGTGACTGAACTGCTTGAATAAACAATATTGTGGTAGGCTGGGTGGATCCAATCCACCCTGGGTTTGAATCCCAGTTTAACTAGTTATTTAGCTTTCCTGGGTCTCTTTCTCTTTTCCGTAAAGAGAGGTAAAATCACAATCAGATGAAATGTATAAAAAAAGAATCTACATACATTAGGTTTAGAATAGGTAAAGTACATCCGCATTTATTTGTTTTTTGATTATACAAACCTTTTTGAAATCAAATTTTTACTAAAATTTTCTTTGATTTTAGTCCTTGGGTATTCCTTATTGACGCTTGCTGGCTTCCATGACAAGTAGCACAGAAAATGTGGAGAATACTCAGGTGACTTTTCTGGGGAGAAGGACATTTGGTTGATTTTTTAAAGGAGGGATATTAAAGCCCTACACATTTCACTGTTTTTGAAATTTCACAGCCTGAGCCAAGCTGTGCACCTTAAACTGTTACAATTGTCATGGTAAAGTGGCATTTTCTTTCCAAGACTACTAAAGCCACAAATTACACAAGTGCTGAAAAAAATTACCAGAGGACCAAAAAAAAAAAAAAAAAAAAGAAAAAGAAAAAAGAAAAAAAGAAAAAGCCTTGCTCAGAGTCTTTAAAAGGTGAAGATATTTTCTCCTATAAAAACATCTTAAGATTCTCAGTGGTTTTGTTTTTTGTTTTCAGATGCCCCAGGACTCTTTGGGCAATGGTAATTGTTTCATAATACAAAGGAGTGGGCTCCCAGGGCTCTTTCCTTGGTGTGGTGAAGTCAGTCTAGGTTTTGTAAAAACCTGCTTAAAATGATGAAAAAGGTCTGGGATGGCCCAACTTACCTGAGCTCTCACATAGAAAATTGACTGAAATGCCTAGGGCACAAAATTTAAGGAAACACTCTTAGGGCCATGCAAAAGTATATGAGCTATTTGAAAATATAAAAAGTGGGAGGTTGAGGCAGCTTAGAGGAGAAATTTATCTGACCTATGATAGTATCAAATCACAAAATTAAATTCTCCCCTCACACCTTGCCCTGTCCTGATCCCCCATCACACTTGGGCCTGATGCTAAAAAACCCTGATGTCCCCTGCCCTCTGCCAGACAGTTGTGGACATAACTCTGCACTCAGCCAAGAGAGGTATGGAAGAGGATGTGAGTCAAGAAACCTTGGACAAGTGAGAAATGTGGCATGGCTAGCATGGAGGTGATACAATTACAGGACACAGGAGACATAAAGCTGAAAAGGAGGACTTGGGTTAGATTGGGGAGGCAAAGAGAAACTAACATCTGATATCAAGTCCACTATTTGTATGACAAAGTGAAACACCCCACCCTTTGTTCTGATGGCTGAAGAGGCCAGAAAAAGCCAGGAAAGTTAAAAACCATTGCCATATTCTAGCCCAGAGGTCTGTACTAAGGGTCCAGGCCAAGGATAGGGACCTTCAATTGAAACTGACTGGAATGCCCTGTTCATATAGGAGGATTCTTGTACCTAGTATATTTATTTCCTTATCAATAACTTATTGGAGATCTGCTTATAGTTTGGGAAGTAGGAACCCTAACCACCTGGCTATTCATGGGCACAGACACACCACTTATGGGAGAGACTGTTTAGATTCCAATAAGAGGAAAAGATAGTTTCAATGGCACAGAGCCAGGGAACTCTGTGGTCAACTTGAACCTGAGTGCTCCCTGCTGCAGTTGCCCTGGGAGGATGTACTTCTGTTCTTTCTTTTTTTTAAAAAAAAACTATATTAATAGTATATTATGAAAGGATGTAACTCAGGATCAGACAGATGGAAGGGATGTCTAAAATAAGGTATGGGGGAAAGGGGACTTCCTTGGTTATGTTTATTTCTAATTATTTTATTTGTTTTAATGCAATTATAAATGGAATTGTTTTTTGTTATGTCTTCTTGAATTGATTATTTTTTATTATGAAATGTTACTCTTTATCACTGGTAATGTTATTGCTCTGAACTCTACTTTGTCTAATATTAATATAACTACTTCCCATTCTTATCACTAGAATCTTCATGATATCTAATTTTTCACCCTTTACCTTTAATCTCTTTCATTTTTATATTTAAATGCATTTCCTGTAGACATGAGTAGAGTTCAGCCTTGGTTTATTTCTCCAGTCTGACATTTCTTATCTTTTAATTAAGGTTTTTATACTATTTTATTTAATGTAATGATTGATATGCTGTAAAGTCTATTTTTCTATTTGTTGAAGATTTAGGAAGAGCTTTATGAATCTGTTCATGCTCTGTTTCAAAGCAATATTTTTTGTGGAGAAAAAATACATGTGGGCAGGATAAAGTAGGAGTAGCCAGGTCTTCTCATCAGACCACAACTTCACTCTAGCCTTCAGATCCTGGAAAATCCTTCCCTCAGGATTCAATGAGCTTCAAGGTCCTCCACTAGGAAGTAGCAGTTACATTAACCTGGTTAACACTGCTCTCCTCCCACTCTGGTGATTCTTGAGACCCTGCCCCACCCAATTCATGTGCCTGCCCGAATCCCTTTCAGAAGCTGATCCGCATAAATAGCCAGCTTGGACTCACGTGCTGTGAACTTTCCTAAAATCTCTGAGATCCACAAACCCCAAACAAGAAGTGGCTGGCCTGGGTGTGCCTCGTACCTTGTGCTAAGTGTCCCCAAGACTGGCACTAGTGGCAGTCAGCCTCAGTTCACAGCATAGCTTCTCCCTGATGCCTCTGCACACAGCACAGGCAGCTACCAAATGCAGATCACTTTGTAGGTCCTACCAGGTGGCCCTGTGCCAGACACAGGAAGTGGCTGACATTGATCTGCATAGTAGACCCTCCCCAAAAGCCCAAGAACCAACACACCTGGTGGCCTGCCTCAGACCACACCAGAGCACCACCCAATTCACACCAGAAATGATACACCCAAAGGATAGTCTGTGCAGGTACCAGAAACCCACTAAAGTGAATCCTACTCTAAGGGGTCAGCCACTGCACAACAGCTTGTTCACTATAGTTATGGCTAGTCCTCAAGCCAGTCAGCCTGATGGACAATCCCACCAAATAACTTGCCAACAGCAATCAAGGCTCAACTATAACAAGAGAGCACACTCAACCCATTCAAAGGTCACCATTGGAGCAACTGGCTCAGATGAACAGCAAAATGGTGCCACTGGGCCCCACAGTACACCTGTTACATAAAGCCACTCTGCCAAGATTGAAAGATGTAGCAGACCTACCAAATACACAGAAACATACACAGGGAGGCAGCCAAAATAAGAAGATGAGAAAAACGTGCCCCAAATGAAAGAACAGGAAAAAACTACAGAAAAAGACCCTTCAGGGTCTCACTAAAACTCTGAAGTTTAGAGAACATAAGTAATTTCAATGTCCTAAACTTACTCTTTTTTTTAGTTGAGAATAGAGAAAGAAGAAAGCATAAGTGTTTAGGTTCTCTGGGAATATATTTTAAGATCATTGTTTTCTTTTTAGTTAATGACCACATAGAGGATCAGTTCAGTATTTTTTTTTCTGGATTCCAAGGCCAGAACAAATCTTCTGTTGTGGGGAGAGGGAAGAAGTCATTACAATTGGGATGGGGGTCATGGGATTGGGCCTTCCTCAATGGCCAGAAATAGTAGGAGGGAGCTGACAGTATTCCCACCATGGCAATGATGTGACATGAATGTAGTTTTAGAGGTCACTCTGCCTGCTGGGTGGAGAACTATTTATGGGGGAAAAGAGTTGGTAGCAATGACTCCAGTCAGGAGTGCAGTCTAGAGCTGAGGGTGACATGGACTAAAACGGCATCATGATGGGGGAGAAGACAGTTTACACACTTCATTTTTTGCTTAAAGTGCATTTTGAGAACCAGAAAAGCAGACTCTGTTTCTGATATTTTGGCCAGGGAGCAATGACAGGAGAGGCTTGGCATCTAGAAGTACATCTTTTATTAGGCATGAACTCTTGGGTTAATGGAGACTCTAGTAGGTAACAAAATAGAGGCCATCTACTTCCTACTTATTGGATAGAGCTGAAAAGTGTATAGTCATGAAAGGAGGATCCTTCCAGAATTCATTGGTTGATTTTTAAAAAAATTCAAAATGAATTAAAATAACACTACAATTCCTTTCACACAATTATCACTGAATTTTCCCACAAGTAAAATAGACTATACTCCATTAAGGTAGACTGCTATACACTAAATACCATACCAAGAAAAAGCAGGGACTTTTAGTGAAACCAAAAGTTACATGTTGATCGGTGTGTTTCAGATGTAGTAGAAATATTACCACGGCTCCACAGAATGGCATCCGAATGAACTGAGGATGGATGAAGGTGTGGGTGTCTTTACAAGCCAGTAGTGACTTGATGTTGGTTTTGTGCAAGTGTGTTCTCTTTTCCTTCAAGAAATGTGAAAAGGAAATATTTATTTCCTTTGGGGAGTAACCAAACAACTGGCAGTTTGATAGCCACACAGAGGTGTAAAACGTTACATCACTTGGGTTTTTGTCTTCCAGGGAATTCCTTTGGAGATTTCCATGGAATTTTGGGACTCCCTGTAGAGGCTACTCATGACTGTCTTTCTCTTGCTAGAAGTGCCTTTCCCCTGTGAGAAAGACCAGGAGAGTCTCAGGTGGAAGTCCTTGACTTCTGCCTGCTGTGTTCAGGGAGTATGGACATCTGGAAGACAACCTTGCTTTTGTTGAGTATTCCATTGTGGTTCCTGATGGTAATTACAGCCTCAGTGACTAGGGCATCCTTCCTGCCAGGTCGTGTGCCACACCCTTTGCAGACATTATCCCACTGAATCCTCCCAAATCCAGGAGGCAGGTACTATTTATTATCTGGTGCGTTGTCTAGAGGACACCATGGCTACAGAGATGTTGATTACATTCTCCAAGACTGGCCAGGATTTATACTTAAGCCCCAATCTCTTTCTGCTCTGCTTTGCTGCTGCTAATCTCTGGTTTTGGAGGTGAATCAAGCCTTGTTTCCGAGGAACCTTGGTTAATCATTATTAGGATCAATGAATTTAATAATCCCTTTCTCCTGAATGTTGTCTTTGACAACTCAGTACTAATTACAAATACTGATGATATGCTCTATAAATGACAAGCATTACATATATACATGCTATCACTACTCCCTTTCAGGTAATGCGGCACTGAAAGAACTTACTTAAAGACAAGAAGAAATTGAGAGTTGGGGAAGATGGGGCCTAGCTTTTATGCCTGTCATGCAACATTGTGCTTTAGGATTTTGGAAGTGTTACATAAATCCGTGCCTCACTAAACAAGTTGTTGCTTTATCATTTCCTGGTTATTTCAGATGTCATCCCATACTGAGGCATTTAAATGTAATTAATTAGAGTTTGTGGTGCCTGAAGGCTGTGATAGAGCTATAAATCTGAATGGTTTATTCAAAAATGCACTTTGGGGGCGGAAGAATCATTATGTTTTAAAATAAGTCCTTCCTGAAACTGAGTTTAGGAGCTGATTTTTAAACTACATAAAAGTTTAGAATTTTATCTTTAATTTTAATATGGAGAGAAGAATATATCCAATGGCTACTCCTTAGAGTAGTCCACTTCCCCCAACTTTATTGTGGTGTGATTGACAAATAAAAATTATATCTATTTAAGGCAGTGATTTTCAACCTGTGTGCCATGGCACACCAGTGTGCCACAAGAATTTTTAAAACATGCAATACCTGACTATTTAGTCAGGGGGCACTGACCTCTTTTCCCTTAGACTGCCAAATAAAAAATGACAACAGCCAATACAACAATTGCCATTGGTGCGAATGAATCAAAATTATATCAATTTTTTGTCGGATTAGCAAAAATGTAATATATTTTTTGTGTGCTGCAGGATTTTAGTAATTAGTTTATGTCTGCCAAGAGGTGAAAATGGTTGAAAATTGCTGATTTAAGGTACACAACGTGCTGTTTTGATATACGCATATATTGTGAAATGATTGAGTGGTGTAATTTTGAAATCAGAAAGATTGTGTAGGAGAGTGGCTTTCATCCTATGTGCTGGGGTACCACAAGAGGCACAGTGGTGTTCTGCAAGAGTTTTTAAAACACGCCAGGACCTGACTATTTAGTCAGGGGCACTGACTTCTTTTCCCTTAGATTGTTAAATAAGAAAATAACAACAGCCAGCACAGCAATAGCCAACCTGTGTGAATGAATCAAAATTATAGCTATTTTTTTGTCAGATCGGCAAGAAATATATTGTTTTGGTGTGCCGCAGAATTTTAGTAATTGGTTTATGTGTGCCATGAGATGAAACATGTTGAAAAATCACTGGTGTAGGAGATAGAAAGTTTTGGAGCGCTTTATATGACATATGCCCCTTGTCTGAGGGGCGAGCGTTGTCACTATTATGAATAAAGTTTATATTAATGATGTTAAGTTAATATTTACTTGTTCATCTCATACTGAGTGGTGGATCAGAATTAAAGTTTGTTTTAGAACTTTCAATTCATTGAAGGCCTTTTTAACTTGTTGCAAAATTGTCTTGAGAAAACAATTTGTAGTTAAATCTATTCCACAGTGAGGATTATTCAATTCTGGAGTGAGTGGCTGAGGGAGGTTGTGGAATTGTTTTACCCAAAAGGGTTTAGAAGCAGACTTGATAAATCAAAAGGTGTAATGTAGGGCAACCCTGCACAACTCTGGTGGATGTCTCTTCAGGAAAAGCTAGGAGTGCAGGGCACATTGGAAACATTGTAAAGTGTGAAAGAAAGCTGGCCTTACAATTGGGATTCCCATGCTTAATGAGATAGTGGGTCAAGGTGAACACCCTGCAGATGCCCTCCCTTTGATATCTGGGGTTCCACACACCACTGAGTCTGTGCTGCTGAGTTGCAGACACCCGGCAGGACTTGATACTTTATTCGATACTTAATTGCGGACGACATTTTCGCTCCCTTCCGGCTACAGCCGCCCTGTTGAACAGGATGAGATCTGAGCTTCTTTAGTTCCACAGTGGAGCCCAAAAGGTCTTTTGTGGGCTCAGAAGACCTTTTGGCTCCACAGTCCTCATAAGGTGCAGCTCAGCTTGCACCCCTGGGGATCCAGGAAGGGAAGGCAGCCAGAATTAAAATGGGACATTGCGACTTGGACAACTAAGGGCTGCGAGGAAGTCTCCATCCCGATATCGGAAGTGGTCTCGGAGGACCACAATACCTGAGAGCCTAGCCGGAAGGGCTCGTTTCGGCCGTTGGGAGCTTCGTAAGTCCCTTGGCGGTTTCATTGTTTGAGGAGTCAGTCAGAGCAACTCTATCCTAAACCCTTGCGGGATTTCAGTGAGGACTTGGAGGCCAAGGAGGAGCTTCAAAGGCTGCACGCTGCCCATAGTAGTCCCTCCTCTAGCTCCCTGACTCCAGGTCCCCTGCTCACGGTGGACCTTCCAAAAGGGCGACAGGCAGTGCAACTGGACCGCGACGGATGAAGGCTTCTCTGAGGTAAAAGGCTCTGGGTGGCGTATGGAGTCATTTTGCCCCTTGCCAAAAGTGAAGTGCTTACAGTAGTCCTTTACAGAGGTGTCTCCTGGGCCCTTGGTCTTTCTGAGTATTCTGGAGGGAGACTTGGTTGGGAGGACCGCGGGGTGAAACAAAATGGCCGGCGAGAAGCCCGCCATCACAGGTGACATTGCAAGACAAACCCTTTGGCTCTTTGGAAATTTTGAGAAAGTTCTTAGTATCAGCCTAAACCTCAAAAACAGATTTCTGAAGGAAATGAGCAAGTAGCAGAGGCAGAGGTTATTTTGCGCGGACTGGTGGGCAGCCATTTTAAGCAGGAAATTTCCCCGATACTTGTAGACCTAGCAGTTGGTGAACTGTGACTTCACAGATTTTCCACTTTTAAAGGCCATGTCGCAAGGATGGATTTTCAAAGGGTCGATCCACTTGAGGAGAGATTTTATTTTATTTTATTTTATTATTTTTTAATTTTATTTTATTTTTCAGTGGATAAGACATTGGTGGTTGGGATGTGTATCTGAGAATTTGAGGAAAAGCTTTTGTGTTTGGTATAACAATTTATGTTAAATAGTTTTATTGTGTTTAAATTGGTATTTTTCAAACTATTCTTTCTTTGAGGAACATATCCAAATTGGATGAGGGAGGCAAGGAATATAAATTCTTAATTATTTTTCTGTCAATAAAAGAGGGGAGGGAGAAGGGGGGACTGGAAGAACGATGAAGGGATTAGCCAAAGAACATGTGTGCATGACCCATGGACACTGATGGTGATGGCCTGAGGGTGCAGCGGGGGCTGGGTGGAGGGGGGCAAAAAGCAGGTGCAACTGCAATAGTGTAAAGAATAAAAATAATGGAGAAAAAAAAGAAAGAAAGAATGACATATTCCGAACCTGGTTGGGGGAGGGCAGCTGCGGATTTTAACTCTTCTATGAAGTTAAGATATAGAGTGCTTATTTAATAATTGCACCAGATGAAGTCAATGCATAGGTAGAAAAATTTAATGAGTTCTTTTACCAGTGGTCTTTCATTTTACTTTGTTATTGTCAACATCCACTGGCTTTATTCTATAAATTCAATTTCTGCTTCAAAATAGTAACATAGTTTATACTCTGAAAGTACATCTGCCTTGAAGCCATGTGCTAGGGATTTGAAAATGGAAATATCCAAAAGAAAAAAAAATACATGACTGTGAACTGTGGCCAATTCTTAAATATGTGGAAACTCTCCATGATAAATTTTTAAATTAAATTTATTGGGGTGACATTGGTTAGTAAAATTATATAGGTTTCCAGTGTATATTTCTATAATACATCATATGTACATTGCATTGCGTGTTTACCATCAAAAGTCAAAACACAAATGCCTAGATGCCTCTGCGGCCTGTGCTGGTGGTGAGATTAGTGACTTGCAAACTAAGGAAGCATGATTAAAAGTGCCCAGTGATTCAGAGGTTGTCAACCGAGTAGGAGTTTTTTTTAAGATTTATTTTTTATTTATTTTGGGGGAGAGAGAGAGAGGAGAGAAGAGAAATAACAATGTGTGGTTGCCCCTCACGTGCCCCCTTCTGGGGACCTGGCCTGCAACACAGGCATATGCCCTGACTGGAAATGGAACTGGCGACGCTTTGCTTCGAAGTCTCGATCTCAATCCACTGAGCTATACCAGCCAGGGCAGATTTATTTTTTCATACTTTTAAAAAATTGTTGTTCAAGTATAATTGTCTGCATTTTCACTACACCACACCCTCCAAACCCCACCCATCCACACTTCCCATCCTTGAACCCACCCCCTCTAGCTTTGCCCATGTGTCCTGCATACATGTTCTTTGATGGCCCTGCCCCATTATCCCCTATTTTCCCTACCCTCCTCCTCTCTGGTTACTGTCACGTTTTTCTTTATTTCAATGTCTCTGGTTGTATTTTGCTTGCTTGCTTGTTTTTTGTTGATTAGGTTCCACTTGTAGGTGAGATCATATGGTTTTTCTCTGTCATCATTTGGCTAGTTTCACTTAGCATAATGCTCTCCAGATCCATCCATGCTGTCTCGAAGGGTAGGAGCTCCTTCTTTCTTCTGCTGCATTGTATTTCATTGTCTAAATATACCATAGATTTTGATCTACTCATTTGCTGATGGCACTTAGGTTGCTTCCAGCACTTGGCTCTTGTGAATTGTGCTTCTATGAACATTGGGGTGATAGGTTCTTTTGCATTTGTTTCAGGATCCTTAGAGTATGATCCCAACAGTGGTATTGCTGGGTCAAAAGGCAGTTCCATTTTTAGTTTTCTGAGGAAATTCCATACTGTTTTCCACAGTAGTCTCACCAGTCTGCATTCCACCAACATTACACTAGGGTTCCCTTTTCTCCACAACCTCGCCAGCACTTGTTTGTTGATTTGTTTATGATGGCTGGCCATCCTGACTGGTGTGAAGTGGTATCTCATTATGTTTTTAATTTGCATCTCTCTGATGGCTAGTGATGTTGAGCATCTTTTCATATGTCTCTGGGCCCTCTGTATATCCTCCTTGGGGAATTGTCTGTTCAAGCCCTTTGCCTTTTTAAAAATTGGGTTGTTTGTCTTCCTGGAGTGGGTCGTGTGTGTTCTTTCTGTATTTTGGAGATCAAACCCTTGTCCGAGGTATCATACGCAAATATGTTTTCCCACATGGTTGGCTCTGTTTTCATTTTAATGCTGCTTTCTTTAGTCATGCAGAAGCTTTTTATTTTGATGAGATCCCATTTTTTTTTCTTTCCTTTATGTCTCTTGCTCTAGGGGACATATCGGTGAAAATACTGCTGCATGGAATATTTGAGATTTTCCTGCCTATGTTCTCCTCTAGGACTTTATGGAATCAGACTTATATTTAAGTCTTTTATCTACCTGGATCTTATTTTTGTGTAGGGTGTGAGTTGGTGATCGAGTTTCTTTCTGTTTTCTTTCTTTCTTTCTTTCTTTTTTTTAATGTAGCTGTCCAGATGTCCCAATGCCATTTGTTGAAGAGGCTATTTTAACTCTATTTTATGCTTCTGTCCCCTTTGTCGAATATTACTTGAGCATGAAGACTTGGGTTTATCTCTTGGCTGTCTATTCTGTTCCATTATTCTGTGTGTCTGTTCTCATGCCAGTACCTGACTGTTCTGATTACAGTGGCCTTGTATATAGTTTGATAACAGGTATTGTGATGTCTCCTACTTTGTTATTCTTTCTCAAAATTGCTGAGGCTTTTCAGAGTTGTTTATGGTTCCATATATATTTTTGAAATGTTCTATATCTGTGAAATATGTCAACGGTATTTTAATGGGGGTTGCGTAGAATCTATAAATCGCTTTGGGTAGTATGGATATTTTGATGATATTTATTCTTCCAGTCCATGAACACGGTGTATGCTTCCATTTGTTTGTGTCTTCCTTAATTTCTTTCTTCAGTGTTTTGTAGTTTTATGAGTACAGGTCTTTCACCTCCCTGGTAAGGTTCATCCCTAGGGACTTTATTTTTCTTGATGCTATATCAAATGGGATTTTTTTCTTGATTTCTGATTCTTGTCTCTCATTGTTGTATAAAAATGGCTTTGATTTCTGAATATTGACTTTGAATCCTGCTGTATTACCAAATTTGCTTATTAGGTCAAGTAGTTTTTGGGTGGAATCTGTAGGGTTTTCTATGTATACTATCATATCATCTACAAACACTGACATCCTTATTTCTTTCTTTCCAATTTGGATGCCTTTTATTTCTCTTTCTTGTCTGATCACTGTGGCTGGGAATTCCAATACTATATTGAATAGAAGTGGTGAAAGTGGACATCCTTGACTTGTTCCCGATCTTAATGAGAAAGGTTTTAGTTCTTCCCCGTTGAGTACGCTGCTGACTGCAATTTTCTCGTATAAGGCCTTTATCATGCTGAGGTATGATCCCTATACTCCCACCTTGCTGAGTGTTTTTATCATAAATGGGTGCTGTACCTTATCAAATGTTTTTTCTGCATCTATTGATATAATCATGTGATTTTTGTCTATCCTTTTGTTACGTGATGTATTACACTTACTGATTTTCGGGTTTTTTTTAAATTTTTATTGTTATTCAATTACAGTTGTATGCCTTTTCTCCCTATCCCTCCACCCCACCCCAGCTGAACCCACCTCCCTCCCCCACCTCCACTCTCCCCCTTGATTTGGTCCATGTGTCCTTTATAGTAGTTCCTGTAATCCCCTCTTCCCACTGTCCCCACCCCACTCCCCCCTGGCCATGGTTAGATTGTTCTTAACTTCAATGTCTCTGGTTATATTTTGTTTGCTTTTTTCTTCTATTGGTTATGTTTCGCTTAAAGGTAAGATCATATGGTATTTGTCCCTCCCTGCCTGGCTTATTTCACTTAGCACAATGCTCTCCAGTTTCATCCATGCTGTTGCAAAGGGTATAAGCTCCTTCTTTCTCTCTGCTGCGTAGAATTCCATTGTGTAAATATACCATAGTTTTTGGATCCACTCGTTTGCTGATGGGCACTTCGGTTGCTTCCAGTACTTGGCTATTGTAAATTGTGCTGCTATGAACATTGGGGTGCACAGGTTCTTTTGGATGGGTGTTTCAGGGTTCCTAGGGTATAATCCCAGCAGCGAAATTGCTTGGTCAAAGGGCAGTTCCATTTTTAGTTTTCTGAGGAAATTCCATACTGTTTTCCACAATGTCCTCACCAGTCTGCATTCCCACCAACAGTGCACTAGGGTTGACTTTTCTCCCCATCCTCTCCAACATTTGTTTGTGGATTTGTTTATGCTGGCCACTCTGACTGGTGTGAGATGGTACCTCGTTGTGGTTTTAATTTGCATCTCCTTGATGGCTAGTGATGCTGAACATCTTTTCATATGTCTTTGGGCCCTCTGTATGTCTTCCTTGGAGAAGTGTCTGTTCAAGTCCTTTGCCCATTTTTTAATTGGATTGTTTGTCTTCCTGGAGTGGAGTCTTGTGAGTTCTTGATATATTTTGGAGATCAGGCCCTTGTCTGAGGTATCATTGGCAAATATGTTTTCCCATACTGTTGGTTCTCTTTGTAATTTGGTGCTGTTTTCTTTAGCCATGCAGAAGCTTTTTATTTTGATGAGGTCCCATTTGTTTATTCTTTCCTTTATGTCCCTTGGTTTAGGGGACATGTCTGCGAGGATGTTGCTGCGTGGAATGTCTGAGATTTTCCTGCCAATGTTTTCCTCGAGGACTTTTATAGTGTTAATACTTATATTTAAGTCTTTTACCCATCCTGAGTTTATTTTCGTGTATGGTGGAAGTTGGTGATCGAGTTTCATTTTTTTGCACGTAGCTGTCCAGATCTCCCAACATCATCTGTTGAAGACGCTATTTTTGCTCCATTTTATGCTCCTGCCTCCTTTGTCAAATATTAATTGACTGTAAAGACTTGAGTTTATTTCTGGGCTCTCTGTTCTGTTCCATTGGTCTATGTGCCTGTTTTTATGCCAGTACCAGACTGTTTTGATTACAGTGGGCTTATAATACAGTTTGATATCAGGTATTGTGATCCCTCCTGCTTTGTTCTTCTTTCTCAAAAGTGCAGCAACTATTTGGGGTCATTTATGGTTCCACATAAATTTCTGAAATGTTTGTTCCATATCTGTGAAATATGTCATGGATACTCTAATAGGGATTGCATTGAATCTATAAATTGCTTTGGGTAGTGTGGCCACATTGATGATGTTAATTCTTCCAATCCATGAGCATGGTACATGCTTCCATTTGTTTGTGTCTTCCTTAATTTCTTTCTTCAGTGTTGTGTAGTTTTCTGAGTACAGGTCTTTTACCTCCTTGGTTAGGTTTATTCCTAGGTACTTTATTTTTCTTGTTGCTATATCAAAAGGGATTTTTGTCCTGATTTCTGTTTCTGCAGTTTCGTTGTTGGTATACAAAAATGCCTTTGATTTCTGAGTATTGACTTTGTATCCAGCTGTTTTGCCAATTTCATTTATTAGGTCAAGTAGTTTCTTGGTGGAGTCTATAGGATTTTCCATGTACACTATCATGTCATCTGCAAACAGTGACAGTTTCATTTCCTCCTTTCCAATTTGGATGCCTTTTATTGCTTTTTCTTGTCCGGTTGCTGTGGCTAGGACTTCCAATACTATGTTGAATAGGAGTGGTGAGAGAGGGCATCCTTGTCTTGTTCCTGATATCAGTGGGAAAACTCTAAGTTTTTGTCCATTGAGTGTGATGTTGGCTGTAGGTCTCTCATATATGGCCTTTATTATGTTGAGGAATGCTCCCTCTATTCCCACTTTGCTGAGTGTTTTTATCAGAAATGGGTACTGTATCTTATCAAATGCTTTTTCCCCGCCTATTGATATGATCATGTGATTTTTGTCCTTGCTGTTGTTTATATTGTGTTTTACGTTCATTGATTTGCGAATATTGTACCATCCTTGCATCCCTGGGATGAATCCCACTTGGTCATGGTGGATGATCTTTTTAATGTATTGCTGGATGCGGTTTGCCAATATTTTGTTGAGAATTTTTGCATCTGTGTTCATTAGCGATATTGGCCTGAAGTTTTCTTTCTTTGTTGTGTCTTTATCTGGTTTTGGGATTAGGATGATACTGGCTTTATAAAAGGAGTTGGGGAGTCTTCCATTAGATTGGATTTTTTCGAATAGTCTGTGAAGGATAGGGGTTAGCTGTTCCTTAAATGCTTTGTAGAATTCTCCTGTGAAACCATCTGGTCCAGGGCTTTTGTGTGTTGGGAGTTTTTTGATGACTGCTTCAATTTACTCTGCTGTTATTGGTCTGTTCAGGTTTTCTGCTTCTTCTTCATTCAGTTTTGGAAGATTATATTTTTCTAGAAATGTGTCCATTTCACCTAGGTTTTCACATTTCTTAGCATACAGTTCTTCGTAGTAATTTCTTACAGTCCTTTGTATTTCTGTGCTATCAGTTGTAATCTCTCCTCTTTCATTTTTAATTGTGTTTAATTGTATCCTCTCTCTTTTCTTCTTGATGAGCCTACTTAAAGGATTGTCGATTTTGTTTATCTTTTCAAAGAACCAGCTCCTGGATTCATTGATCCTTAGAATTGTGCTTTTAGTCTCTATGTCATTTAACTCTGCTCTGATCTTGGTTATTTCCTTCCTTCCGCTTGCTCTGGGCTGTCTTTGTTGTTGTTCCTCCAGTTCTTGTAGGCGTAGGGTTAGGTTGTTTGTTTGAAATGTTTCTGTCTTTTTAAGGTAGGCCTGTATTGCTATGAACTTCCCTCTCAGGACTGCCTTTGCTGTGTCCCATAGGTTTTGGGTTGTTGTGAGTTCATTTTCATTTTTTTTCAGAAAGTTTTTGATTTCTTCCCTAATCTCATTCTTGACCCATTCATTGTTTAATAGCATGCTATTCAGTCTCCATGATTTTGAGTGTTTTGTGTTTTTTCCTTTGGGGTTGGTTTCTAGTTTCAGTCCCTTGTGGTCAGAGAAAATGCTTGATATGATTTCAATTTTCTTGAATTTGTTGAGGCTTGCTTTGTGCTCTATCATGTGGTCTATCTTTGAAAAAGTTCCATGGACACTTGAAAAGAATGTGTATTTTCCTTCTTTGGGATGAAAAGCTCTATATATATCAGTTAAGTCCATTTCCTCTAGGGTGTTGTTAAGTGACACAATATCCTTCTTGATATTTTGTTTGCAGGACCTCTCCATTTTTGTTAGTGGGGTGTTAAAGTCCCCTGGTATAATTGTGTTGCTGTCAATATCTTTCTTGAAATCCTCCAAGATTTTCTTTATGTATTTGGGTGCTCCTATGTTGGGTGCATATATATTTACAATGTTTATGTCTTCTTGGTGGATTCTTCCTTTGAGTATTCTGAAGTGACCTTCTGGGTCTCTCTTTATGGCCCTTCTTTTGCAGTCTATTTTGTCTGATATGAGTATTGCTACCCCTGCTTTTTTTTCCTGTCCGTTTGCTTGGAAAATTTGTTTCCAGCCCTTCACTTTCAATCTGTGTAAGTCTTTTGTCCTGAGATGGGTCTCTTGTAGGCAGCATATGTGTGGGTCATGTTTTCTTATCCATTCAGCTATTCCATGTATTTTGATTGGAGCATTTAATCCATTTTCATTTACGGTTATTATCGATAGGTAGTTATTCATTGCCATTTTTTCCTACCTGTGTTCCTCTCTCTTTCTCTTTTCCTTCCTTTCCTTAAAGCCGTACCTTTAGCATGTCTTCCAGAGCTGGTTTGGTGGAAGTGTATGTATTCTTTTAGACTTCTTTTGTCTGGGAAACTCTTTATTTGGCCTTCTATCTTGATTGAGAGCCTTGCTGGGTACAGTAGTCTTGGTTCCAGGCCTCTGGTTCTCATTACTTGGAATATTTTTTGCCATTCTCTTCTGGCTTGGAGCGTTTCCATTGAGAAGTCAGTTGCTAACCTTATTGGGGCTCCCTTGTATGTTACTTCCTGTTTCTCCCTTGCTGCCTTTAAGATCCTCTCTTTGTCTTGGAATTTTGCCATTTTCATTATGATGTGTCTTGCAGTGGGTCTCTTTGGGTTCCTCTTGCTTGGGACTCTCTGTGTTTCCTGGAATTGGGTGACTTTTTCTCTCCTCAGATTGGGGAAATTTTCCATCATTACTTTTTCCAACAGGTTTTCTATCCCTTGCTCTTCTTCTTCTCCTTCTGGTATTCTTATTATACTGATATTGTTCTGTTTCATGTTGCCCTGCATTTCCCTTATTGCCTCTTCATTCTTTCTGAGCCTCTTTTCCTTTTCTTGCTCTTTCTGGGTGCTTTTTCTACTTTGTCCTCCAGGTCGCTGATCCGATCCTCTGCTTCATCAAGTCTGCTTTTCATTCTTTCTACTGTGTTCTTCAAGTCAGAAATTGTATTCTTCATTTCCTCTTGGTCCTTGTTGATATTTTCTATTTCTTTTTTCATGTTGATATAGTTTGCATTGAGTTCATTGTAGTTTCCCTGTAGTTTCTGGTAGTTCTCTTTGAGCTCAGAGAGCTCAGTGAGCTTCCTGATGACCATTGCTTTGAACTCAGTATCTGATAGTTGACTTGCCTCTTTTACAGTTAGCATTGTTTCTGAGGCTTCCTCCTTTCCTTTCATTTGGGCATTGTTTCTTTGTCTTCCCATTGTTTGTGAGACTCTTCTCGTTAGCCTCTGCTTCTTTAATTGATCTATTCTGACTCCCTGGGTTTATGGTATGAACTTCTATGGTAGAATGCCAGTGGGATTCAGTGGTGCTGTCTCCTTAATCTCCTGTGGTCATTGGTCTTGAGCTGATGTTTATGGGTGTAACACAGTCTAACTCTGGTCTTTTCAGCACTCCAGGTTTTATTGTCTCACCTGTGGGAAAAAGAGAAAGGGGGGTGAAATAAGGGAAGGAGGGAAAATGGGAATGGAAAAGGAAAGGAAGGAAGGAAGAAGGAATAGAGAGATCGGAGGCAAGATAAGAAGGAATTTTAACAAAAATTAAAACAACAGAATAAATAAAACAAGGCAGGAAGAAGGATTTAAAAAGGTAAAGGATGGAAGGAAGAAGGAATAAAAAAAAGAAAGAAGGACAGGAAGGAAGAAGGAATTCAGGGGGAAAGTAGGAAAAAAAAAAGTCTTCTGCTGGCTTTAAACTGGTCAGGTTAGTTCTGCTGGTCTGCCTGTCTGTGGAATGGGAGGAGGTGGTTGGAAAGATTGGTTTCAATTTTCTCCCTTCCTGAGCCACACTCTTCGCTGTTGTTCAGCCTTCAGTCTAGTTCCTCCGGGTCCTTCTGCTCCCCACTAGGCCTTTAGTTCACCAGCTGTGCTGTCCTTGAGTTGTACCAATTAGGGGCAACTCACATTCCACCTTCTTGCTCTTTGCTGTCTTAGATGCTTGGGGCTCTCGGTGCTGCTATGGGGTAGTTCATCCCCCTACTGGGTCTAGTCTTTCCAGGGAATGCAGTCTCCCCTAGCCCTGCAGCTCCCCTCTGCTGGGCGTTTTGCCTTCCTCCTAGAGAGCCAGTAGGCCCTGCAGGGTTCTGTGTGTAGGGGCTATGTAGGAGTTTTTCAGAACCCGTGCTTTTGGGTGTGGTCGCCTGCAGGCAGCCAGGCCATTGATTGGTTGTGTGGCCGATCTGCACCTGGGACTTGGGTTGGCTGCCAATCCCCCGCTTTGGGTCTGTGAATTGGGGCAGCCAGGCACTGATCTGATTGCGTTCCCACCCAGGCGCTTTTGGTCTGTGCGCCCAGGCAGCCGGGCCACTTATCAGGGCGCGGGCCTACCCGGAGTGTCAGTTGTGGGCCCCTAGTCCGCTAATCTGGGTCTGCGCCAGCCGGGCTTCAGGTGAGCTCCGGGGCTGCTTTTCGGGGTTCACAGTCCAGGGGCGGAGGGGGGAGGGGCGCCAGAGGCCGCGGCTGCTGGAGAGTTCTCTCACTATCTACTACGTGCCTCTCTTTTCTTTTTCTTTTTGAGAAATTCTTCCTATTCAAGCCACCCTGGTCCAAACAAGCCCCTGGCTGCTCACACAGCCCAGCCTGGCACTCTCCCAATAATCCTGCAGCAGACCCTTTGCCCGAGCCTGGGCTTCAGCTGTCCTGGTCCCCGCGCTGGTCCCAGGGACCTTATTGTCCTTAAGCACTCTTTTTACCGTCTGATCTTTCGATGTCCTCTATCTTTGGTCTCCGATCTTCATATATGCTGGAATACTGTAGGCTTTTCACTCTGCTCCTCAGATCAGCTAGGTATTTCACTCTTGTTGAGGGGAAGTGGACTCCGTTCCCACCTATCTTGCCGCCATCTTCTACAATTACTGATTTTCAAATATTGTACCATCCTTGCATCCCTGGGATGAATCCCTCTTGATCATGGTGTCTGATCTTTTTTAATGTATTGCTGGATGTGTTTAGCCAATATTTTGGTGAGGATTTTGGCATTTATGTTCATCAGTGATACTGGCCGATAGTTTTCTTTCTTTGCTATACCTTTATCTTGTTTTGGAATTAGGGTGATGCTGACTTCAGAAAGAAAGTTTGGGAGTTTTCCTTCTTGGATTTTTTGGAATAGTCTGAGAAGGATAGGGGTTAGCTCTTAAATGTTTTGTAAAATTCTCCTGTGAAACCCTCTGGCCCCAGGTTTTTGTGTGCGGGGAGTTTTTTGATTACTGCTTTGACTTCATCAACTGTAATTGGTCTGTTCAGGCTTTCCGTTTCTTCTTCATTCAGTTTTTGGACGTTATATTTTTCTAGAAATTTGTCCATTTCACCCAGGTTTTCAAATTTCTTGGCATATAGTTCATAGTAATTTCTTACAGTGGTTTGTATCTCTGTGTTATCAGTTGTAATCTCTCCTCTTTCATTTCTGATATTATTTATTTGGGCCCTCTCTCTTTTTTTCTTGATGAGTCTGTTTAAGGGCTTGTCAAATCTGCTTATCTTTTCAAATAAGCGGCTCCTGGATTTATTGATCCTTTGGATTGTTGTTTTAGTCTCTATGTCATTTAATTGTGGTCTGATCTTGGTTATTTCTTTCCTTTTACTTGCTCTGAGCTTTGTCTATTGTTGTTCATCTAGTTCTTGTAATTCTAGGGTTAGGTTGTTTATTTGAAATATTTCTATCTCTTTCAGGTAGGCCTGTATTGCTATGAACTTCCCTCTCAGGACTGCCTTTGCTGTGTCCCGTAAGATTTGGACTGTTCTCAGTTCATTTTCATTTGTTTCCAGGAACTTTTTGATTTCTTCCTTGATCTCATTATTGCCCCATTCCTTGTTTAACATCATGCTATTCAATCTCCATTAATTTGATTGTTTTTGAGTTTTTTCCTTGAGGTTGGTATCCAGTTTCAGGCCCTTGTAGTCCGAATAAATGCTTGATATGATTTATTTTTTCTTGAATTTGTTGAGGCTTGTTTTGTGTCCTATCATGTGGTCTATCTTTGAAAATGCTCCATGTGCATTTGAAAAGAATGCGTACTTTGCTTCTTTGGGATGAAAGGTTCTATATATATCTGTTAAGTCCATTTGATCTAGGGCATTTTTTTCAATGCCACATTATTCTTGTTGCTATTTTGTTTGAAAGATATATCCATTTTTGATAGTGGGGTATTAAAATCTCCTAGTATAAGTATGTTGCTGTCAATATCTTTCTTGAAGTCCTCCAAGATTTTTCTTACATATTTGGGTGTTCCTATGTTGGGTGCTTATATGTTTACAATGTTTATGTCTTCTTGATGTATCCTTCCCTTGAGTATTATATAGTGTCCTTTAGAGTGTCTTTTTATGGGCGTTGTTTTCAAGTCTATTTTATCTCATGTAAGTATTGCTACTCCCGCTTTTTTCCCCCTGTCCATTTGCTTGGAATATTTTCTTACAACCCTTCACTTTCAGCCTGTGTAGGTCTTTTGTTGTGAGTTGGGTCTCTTGTAGGCAGCATATGTGTGGGTCATGTTTTCTTATCCATTCAGTTTCCCTATGTCGCTTGATTAGAGCATTTAATTGATTAATATTTAAGGTTATTATTGATAGATATTTATTCCTTTACCCCCCTTTGTACCTGTGTTCCTCTCTCACTCTTTTCCTTCTCCTTCTTATAGTAGTTCCTTTATCATATCTGGTAGTGCTCATTTGGTGGAAGTATATTTTTTCAGCCTTTTTTTTCTGGGAAACTCCTTATGTTACCATTCATTTTAATTGAGAGCCTCTCTGGGTAGAATAGTCTTGGTTGCAGGCTTTGTTTTTCATTACTTGGAATATTTGTTGCCATTCTCTCCTGGATTGCAGTGTTTCTGTTGAGAAATCAGCTGCTAGTTTTATCATAGCCCCTTTGTATGTTACTTGTGTTTCTTCCTTGCTGCTTTTAAGATTATCTCTTTGTCTTCAAAACTTGCCATTTTAATTATGATATGTCTTGGAGTAGGCTTCTTAGGGTTCATGTTGATTGGACTCTCAGTGCTTCCTGAACTTGCATGGTATTTTCCACCCACAAAAATCTTTAAAAATGTAAAAAAAATATTTTAAATTGCCCATAGTTACTCAAAGACACCTCTGAATGTTTTTTTCCCCCTGAATACTGTTTTCTACATACTGTTTTCTGGTTGATAAAGCATATACAGATTGTGACCTTTTTCTTAGCTAGTCTAACAAGTATTTCTTCATAATACAGGTGCTTCAGAAATGTGCTTTTCAGTTTCCTGTATGGATTAAAAACATGAAAAATCCACTGGGGAGTATCACAAATGCTGAGACTTTTCATGAAATAGTAAATGTGAACTCCAGAGGAAGGATAAAGGAAGTTTGGATTCCTAGTCCTAGACAGATGTTACTCTTTCAAATTGAAGAATACAACAAGTATAAACATTTCACATTGAACTTCATTAACTTTATAAATCCTCAGACAGGCAAAGGCACAGGAGTCCAATTTTTTATCTGAATTTGGAGACAATACATTGGAAAAGTTTTTCTGCCCTCAGATAGTTAAGTCCTTGAATTACAATCTTGTGGTCTTTATTCTGAGGGTGTTTCTACAACCCTCAGTACGCATCCAGAGAAAGTCATTGTATTGTTTCTCTGTTGCTCCTCTGGTTTCACCCTGTCCCCAGCTGCAGTGTGTAATAACTCAGAGACTTTTTAAAATTGTCAAGGGATGCTGGAAGATTGAACAAATTGGTGTAGCTGAGTTCTTAGGAATAGTTAGTTTTCAATAGTGTTCATTTTTATTCAAAATCAGGATTAAACCTTTAGTATCTTTTTGTTATGAACTATTTGTATTGGGAGATGATGACACATGGTATGTGCATCACCAAGGCTTTGTATATGGCCCCTGAAAATATTTTAAGAGCATTGTCAGCAGACCCTGGTTGGTGTGGCTTAGTGGATTGAGTGCCTGGCTGCGAGTCAGAGGGTCGCTGGTTCAGTTCCCAGTCAGGACACATGCCTGGGTTGCAGGCCAGGTCCCCAGTGGGGAGTACACAAGAGGCAACCACAAATTTATGTTTCTCTCCCTCTCTTTCTCTCTCCCTTCTGGTCTCTCTAAAAATAAATAAATAAATAAAACCTTAAATAAAAGAACATTAGCAGTAGGAACCCAGATTTGATCTGCAAGTCACTTGTCTTAGAGAAGATTGATATTGTCATAGAGCCTGAACTGATAACTTATTTGGTTCTGGCAGTTTTGAGATTTGAGAGATTGAGAATTAAGGTTCCTTTGACTTACCCCGCTGAACACTGATGACCTATGTCCTTATGACTGACACACTAGAAAGTAAGTGATTCTCAACCACAGAGAGAAAAATGATTCATTACAGAAATCAGTTAATGTTCCAGTCTCATAATATGTATATTCACCCACCAGGAAATTGAAAGTTGATGGGAACAACAACATACCTTGTCTCCAAAAAGAAGAAAGCTTTGCAACATGGCCTCTTTGACCTTTATCTTATACTTCAGTAATAAAATTTGATGAGATTTACATTTTTCCCCATTGATATGGGGAAAAGACACTCAGTACATAATTCTGCTCTTCTGAATGAAACTCTTGGCCTGAAAACTTAGCCTTATTCTTTTTTTAGTTTTTGTATGTTCTTTCAATGGTACAAGTATATAAGTTTTACTAAGTGGAAAAGACCCAAAGTGCATTAATAGTTATAGTCTGTGCCTACATTATCTAGTGGATAAGGAGAGTGCTTAGATATTTAGCAGAACTGGATGCTCTTAGAAATTTCAAAGACATATAAAGCATGGATCCTGTATTTAAAGAGCTTGCAAACAAATTTTGTTTGTTGCCTCAATATACACAAAAGGCTACATTAAAAAACATACCTCTCTGTCCCTGTCCTTCTCCCTCTCTCTGGTAGAAACTTCAGAATTTTAATGCCAAGGCATATAAAGGGCTAAATTAAAACACAAACACACATACTCCAGAGTAGAAACTTCAAAACTATAATGCTTCTTTTGTCATAAATCAGATTGTGATTTATGCAGGGATTTGTTCCTCAATGGGTCTCTTATGTCCATTATTGTATACCTATGTTTTACACTATTATCTATTTACCTGAATACTATAGCTTTATTGTAAGCCTAGATGTCTAAAAGGGCACATCTCGAAACGCAGAAACTACCGGGTTTTGAACAGAATTACATTAATTTGTAAATTAGTTGGGGACATTTGATAAATTTATGATATTGATACTTCTTGTCCAGGGATATGTCATATCTTTCAGTTTATTTGGATCTCTTATATGCTTTAATAAAGACATTATTTCCTGTGTAACATTTTTGCACATTTTTGTTAAATTGACTAGTAAGCACTGTATAGTTTCTTTTCTCTATGAAAAAGCTTATGAATATTATTTAAGCCCTTACTGGTGTGGCTCATTTGGTTGGGCATCACCCCATAGTGAGAAAGGTCAATGGTTCAATTCCTAGTCAGGGCACACGCCTGCATTTGGGTTTGGCCCCCTCTCAGAGCATGTGCGAGAGGTAACTGATTGATGTTTCTCTTTCACATCAATGTTTCTCTCCCTCTCGATCTCTCTCTGTTTCCTTCTCTCTAAAAATAAGTAAATAAAATCTTTTTAAAAATATTACTTAAGAACATGAAATGGTGATTTGAATAGAGATGTAAATTTCTTGATGGAAATACTAACACCATAAATATATACAATTCAAATTTAATAAATTATAATCATATTATTGAAGTTTTGGAATTAAAAATTATTTTTATAATCATTCAGTTAGAAATATTGTCTTCCTTTGTTTAAACTTTTTCCAAAGATTTCTTCTTTGACCCACAAATTATTTAGGCTGGTCTGATGGTAGTGGATTATCAGAACTCAACTAAAGTTAGTGTCACAAATTATTTAAAAGTATGTTACTTAATTTCCAAATATTTGGTTTTTCCCAGATATTTGTTTAGTTGTTGTTGATTTATAAGTTAATTAAGTTTTGGTCAGAAAACATAATCTGTATGATTTTAATGTTTTAAATTTATTGAGACGGGTTTTATAGTCTAGCAATTTTGTATCTTTATGATTGTTACATACAGAATGAAAAATGTGTATTCTACAGCTGCTAGGCTCAGTGTTCTGTAAACAAATGGGGCCAAGTGTGTTGGCAATATAGTAAGTCTTCAGTTTTCTGTTTATTTGTTGTATTGATTACTGATAGAGGAGAGTTAAATTCACCAATTGTAATTATAGGTTTGTTTATTCTTTCAGTTCTTCATTGTGAAGCTTTTTAACTAGGCAAATATCTATTTAAGATTGTTATGACTTCTTGATTGACTCCTTCATCATTATGAAATGTTCCTCTTTTTCCCTGGTGTTACTTTTTACCTGGAGTCTACCTTGTCGGGTATTAATTAGCTACTAAACCTTTTTATCACTAAGGTTACATAATTTATAGGTTTCTGTCCTTTTACTTGTAAACTATTTGTGTCTTTATTATTTTATTAAATTTATTGGGGTAACTTTGGTTAATAACAAATTTCAGGCATACAAGTTTATAATATAGCATCTGTATGTGTCTTTATAATTTAAGTGAGTATCCTATAGACACATGTAGTTTGGTCTTTTTTAAATCTAGTTTTGAGAATCGCAGACTTTACATTTGTGTTTTTAGTTTATTGACAGTTACTGTAATTATTAATACAGTGAAGTTTAAGTCTGCCACCTTCCTATATGTTTTCTGTTTATCCCATTTGATCCTTGTCTCCATTATCTTCTTTTTTCTGCTTTCTTTTAGATTAAATGAATATTTAATTAGTATTCCATTTTATTCATTTGTAATCTATATCTTGTGTGTTTTATTTGTTGCTCTAGGCAGTTTACAGTATACATCTTTAATTTATTACTGTCTGTCATGAGTTAATATTGTGCCACTTAATGTACAAGGGTGGGCAAAACTAGGTTTACAGCTGTTTGTATGGAAAAACACATGCAGGTTATGATTATTACAACAGTTCTGTTAATTCACAAGAATAAACTTTTTTTTTTTTTTTTTTAATTTATTTATTGTTATTTAATTACAGTTGTATGCCTTTTCCCCCATCCCTTCACCCCACCCCAGGTGAACCCACTTCCCTCCCCCCTCTCCACCCTCCCCCTTGGATTTGTTCATGTGTCCTTTATAGTAGTTCCTGTAATCCCCTCTACCTACTGTCCCCGCCCCCACCCCCCACCCCCGCCCTTGCTATTGTTACATTGTTCTTAACTTCAATGTCTCTGGTTATATTTTGTTTGCTTTTTCCTTCTATTGCTTATGTTCCAGTTAAAGGTGAGATCATATGGTATTTGTCCCTCACTTCCTGGCTTATTTCACTTAGCATAATGCTCTCCAGTTTCATCCATGCTGTTGCAAAGGGTATAAGCTCCTTCTTTCTCTCTGCTGCGTAGAATTCCATTGTGTAAATATACCATAGTTTTTGGATCCACTCGTTTGCTGATGGGCACTTCGGTTGCTTCCAGTATTTGGCTATTGTAAATTGTGCTGCTATGAACATTGGGGTGCACAGATTCTTTTGGATTGGTGTTTCAGTGTTCTTAGGGTATAATCCCAGCAGCGGAATTGCTGGGTCAAAGGGCAGTTCCATTTTTAGTTTTCTGAGGAAATTCCATATTGTTTTCCACAGTGGCCTCACCAGTCTGCATTCCCACCAACAGTGCACTAGGGTTCCCTTTTCTCCGCATCCTCTCCAACATTTGTTTGTGGATTTGTTTATGTTGGCCATTCTGACTGGTGTGAGATGATACCTCATTGTGGTTTTAATTTGCATCTCTCTGATGGCTAGTGATGCTGAGCATCTTTTCATATGTCTCTGGGCCTTCTGTATGTCTTCCTTGGAGAAGTGTCTGTTCAAGTCCTTTGCCCATTTTTTAATTGGGTTGTTTGTCTTCCTGGAGTGGAGTCGTGTGAGTTCTTTATATATTTTGGAGATCAGGCCCTTGTCTGAGGTATCATTGGCAAATATGCTTTCCCATATTGTTGGTTCTCTTTGTAATTTGGTGCTGTTTTCTTTAGCCATGCAGAAGCTTTTTATTTTGATGAGGTCCCATTTGTTTATTCTTTCCTTTATGTCCCTTGCTTTAGGGGATGTGTCTGTGAGGATGTTGCTGCGTGGAATGTCTGAGATTTTCCTGCCAATGTTTTCTTCAAGGACTTTTATGGTGTTACGGCTTATATTTAAGTCTTTTATCCATCTTGAGTTTATTTTCGTGTATGGCGTAAGTTGGTGATCGAGTTTCATTTTTTTGCACGTAGCTGTCCAGATCTCCCAACACCATCTGTTGAAGAGACTGTTTTTGCTCCATTTTATGCTCCTGCCTCCTTTGTCAAATATTAATTGATCGTATAGATTTGAGTTTATTTCTGGGCTCTCTATTCTGTTCCATTGGTCTATGAGCCTGTTTTTATGCCAGTACCAGGCTGTTTTGATTACCGTTGCCTTGTAATACAGTTTGATATCAGGTATTGTGATACCTCCTGCTTTGTCCTTCTTTCTCAAAATTGCTGCTGCTATTCGAGGTCGTTTATGGTTCCATATGAATTTCTGTAATGTTTGTTCTATATCTGTGAAATATGTCATGGGTACTCTAATAGGGATTGCATTGAATCTATAAATTGCTTTGGGTAGTATGGCCATTTTGATGATGTTGATTCTTCCAATCCATGAACATGGTACATGCTTCCATTTGTTTGTATCTTCCTTAATTTCTTTCTTCAGTGTTGTGTAGTTTTCTGAGTACAGGTCTTTTACCTCCTTGGTTAGGTTTATTCCTAGGTACTTTATTTTTCTTGTTGCTATATCGAATGGGATTTTTTTCCTGATTTGTGTTTCTGCAGTTTCGTTGTTGGTGTACAGGAATGCCTTTGATTTCTGGGTATTGACTCTGTATCCAGCTATTTTGCCAAATTCATTTATTAGGTCGAGTAGTTTTTGAGTGGAGTCTATAGGGTTTTCCATGTACACTATCATGTCGTCTGCAAACAGTGACAGTTTCATTTCCTCCTTTCCAATTTGGATGCCTTTTATTGCTTTTTCTTGTCTGATTGCTGTGGCTAGGACTTCCAATACTATGTTGAATAGGAGTGGTGAGAGAGGGCATCCTTGTCTTGTTCCTGATCTTAGTGGGAAAGCTCTAAGTTTTTGTCCATTGAATGTGATGCTGGCTGTAGGTCTCTCATATATGGCCTTAATTATGTTGAGGACTGCTCCCTTTATTCCCACTTGGCTGAGTGTTTTTATCAGAAATGGGTGCTGTATCTTATCGAATGCTTTTTCCGCATCTATTGATATGATCATGTGATTTTTGTCTTTGCTGTTGTTGATGTGATGTATTATGTTTATTGATTTGCGAATATTGTACCATCCTTGCATCCCTGGGATGAATCCCACTTGGTCATGGTGGATGATCTTTTTAATATATTGCTGGATGCGGTTTGCTAATATTTTGTTGAGAATTTTAGCGTCTATGTTCATCAGCGATATTGGCCTGAAGTTTTCTTTCTTCGTTGTGTCTTTATCTGGTTTTGGGATTAGGATGATGTTGGCTTCATAAAAAGAGTTTGGGAGTCTTCCATCAGTTTGGATTTTTTCGAATAGTCTGTGAAGGATAGGGGTTAGTTCTTCCTTAAATGCTTTGTAGAAATCTCCTGTGAAACCATCTGGTCCAGGGCTTTTGTGTGATGGGAGTTTCTTGATGACTGCTTCAATTTCCTTTGCTGATATTGGTCTGTTCAGGTTTTCTGCTTCTTCTTCAGTCAGTTTTGGAAGATTATATTTTTCTAGAAATGTGTCCATTTCATCTAGGTTTTCAAATTTCTTAGCATATAGGTCTTCATAGTAATTTCTTACGATCCTTTGTATTTCTGTGGTATCAGTTGTAATCTCTCCACTTTCATTTCTGATTCTATTTATTTGGATCCTCTCTCTTTTCTTCTTGATAAGCCTACTTAAAGGCTTGTCGATTTTGTTTATCTTTTCAAAGAACCAGCTTCTGGATTCATTGATCCTTACAATTGTGCTTTTAGTCTCTATGTCATTTAGTTCTGCTCTGATCTTGGTTATTTCCTTCCTTCTGCTTGCTCTGGGCTGTCTTTGTTGTTGTTCCTCCAGTTCTTGTAGGCGTAGGGTTAGGTTGTTTGTGTGAACTGTTTCTAACTTCTTAAGGTAGGCCTGTATTGCTATGAACTTCCCTCTCAGGACTGCCTTAGCTGTGTCCCATAGGTTTTGGGTTGTTGTGAGTTCGTTTTCATTTGTTTCCAGGAAGTTTTTGATTTCTTCCCTAATCTCGTTCTTGACCCATTCATTGTTTAATAGCATGCTATTCAGTCTCCATGATTTTGAGTGTTTTGGGTTTTTACCCTTGGGGTTGGTTTCTAGTTTCAGACCCTTGTGGTCAGAGAAGATGCTTGATATGATTTCAATTTTCTTGAATTTGTTGAGGGTTGCTTTGTGTCCTATCATGTGGTCTATCTTTGAAAAAGATCCATGGACACTTGAAAAGAATGTGTATTTTGCTTCTTTGGGATGAAAAGCTCTGTATATATCAGTTAAGTCCATTTCCTCTAGGGTATTGTTAAGTGACACAATATCTTTGTTAATCTTTTGTTTGGAAGACCTGTCCATTTTTGATAGTGGGGTGTTAAAATCCCCTACTATAATTGTGTTGCTGTCAATATCTTTCTTGAAATCCTCCAAGATTTTCTTTATGTATTTGGGTGCTCCTATGTTGGGTGCATATATATTTATAATGTTTATGTCTTCTTGGTGTATTCTTCCTTTGAGTATTATGAAGTGACCTTCTGGGTCTCTCTTTATGGCCCTTCTTTGGAAGTCTATTTTGTCTGATATGAGTATTGCTACCCCTGCTTTTTTTTCCTGTCCGTTTGCTTGGAAAATTTGTTTCCAGCCCTTCACTTTCAGTCTGTGTGAGTCTTTTGTCCTGAGATGGGTTTCTTGTAGGCAGCATATGTGTGGGTCATGTTTTCTTATCCATTCAGCTGTTCTATGTCTTTTGATTGGAGCATTTAATCCATTTACATTTAAGGTTATTATCGATAGGTAGTTATTCATTGCCATTATTTCCTACCTGTGTTCCTCTGTCTTTCTCTTTTCCTTCCTTTCCTTAAAGCAGTCCCTTTAGCATCTCTTGCAGAGCTGGTTTGGTGGAGCTGTATTCTTTTAGACTTCTTTTGTCTGGGAAGCTCTTTATTTGGTCTTCTATCTTGATTGAGAGCCTTGCTGGGTAAAGTAGTCTTGGTTGGAGGCCTCTGGTTCTCATTACTTGGAATATTTTTTGCCATTCTCTTCTGGCTTGGAGCGTTTCCATTGAGAAGTCAGTTGCTAACCTTATTGGGGCTCCCTTGTATGTTACTTCCTTTTTCTCCCTTGCTTCCTTTAAGATCCTCTCTTTGTCTTGGAAATTTGCCATTTTAATTATGATGTGTCTTGCAGTGGGTCTCTTTGGGTTCCTCTTGTTTGGGACTCTCTGTGATTCCTGGATTTGGGTGACTTTTTCTCTCCTCAGATTAGGGAAATTTTCCATCATTACTTTTTCAAACAGGTTTTCTATCCCTTGCTCTTCTTCTTCTCCTTCTGGTATTCCTATTATACGGATGTTGTTACGTTTCATGTTGTCCTGCATTTCCCTTATTGCCTCTTCATTCTTTCTGAGCCTCTTTTCCTTTTCTTGTTCCTTCTGGGTGTTTTTTTCTACTTTATCCTCCAGCTCGCTGATCCGATCCTCTGCTTCATCAAGTCTGCTTTTAATTCCTTCTACTGTGTTCTTCAATTCAGAAATTGTATTCTTCATTTCCTCTTGGCTCTTGTTGATATTTTCTATTTCCTTTTTCATGTTGATATAGTTTGCAGTGAGTTCATTGTAGTTTCCTTGTAGTTTCTGGTAGTTCTCTTTGAGCTCAGAGAGCTCAGTGAGCTTCCTGATGACCATTGCTTTGAACTCAGTATCTGATAGTTGACTTGCCTCTTTTTCGGTTAGTATTCTTTCTGAGACTTCCTCCTTTCCTTTCATTTGGGAATTGTTTCTTTGTCTTCCCATTGTTTGTGAGGCTCTTCTTGTTGGCCTCTGCTTCTTAAATTGCTTTGTTCTGAATCCCTGGGTTTATGATATGACCTTCTATGGTAGAATGCCAATGGGATTCGGTGGTGCTGTCTCCTTACTCTCCTGTGCTCACTGGTCTTGAGCTGACGTTTATGTGTTTAACACGGTCTACCTCTAGTCTTTTCAGCACTCCAGGTTTTGTTGTCGCACCTGTGGGAAAAATAGAAAGGGGGGGAGAAAGAAAAGGAAAAAACAAACAAACAAACAAACAAAACCAAAGATGGGAAGGAGGGAAATAGGAAATAGGAAAGGAGGAAAGGGAGGAAGGAGGGAAGAAGGATTAAAGAAAGATCGGAGGCAAGATAAGAAGGAATTTTAACAAAAATTAAAACATAGAAATAGATAAAAGAAGGGAGGAAGAAGACATAAAAATGGTAAAGGATGGGAGGAAGAAGGAATGAAAGAAAAAAAAGAGAGAGAGAGGAAGAAGGAGTTCAGGGGGAAAGGAAAAGGGAAAAAAAAAAAAAAAAAAAAAAAAAAAAAAAAAGAAAAGAAAAGAAAAGGGAAAAAAAAAAAAAATCTTCTGTTGGCTTTAAACCGTTCAGGTTATTTCTGCTGTTGTCCTGTCTGTGCAACGGGAGGCGGTGGTTGGAAGGATTGGTTTCACTTTTCTTCCTTCCTGGGTCACACTCTTCACTGTTTTGTAGGTGTGGTCCCTGGCAGGCAATCAGGCCGTTGATCAGCCAATCCAGCAGCTTTGTTCTTGGGACTCTCGAGTGGCCGCTCCAGCCGCTTTGGCTCCGGACGCGTGCGCGCGCAGCAGGGGAATCCAGCCGCTTCGGGTTTGTGACGTTATTTGGGCTCTGAGCGCGCAGCCGGCCGACCGATCGAGCCGCCCAGGCTAGGGAGGCTGGCGCGCCGCAAACTGCTGGTTCAGCCGCCTTGGTGTTACGTCTCTCGCCAGCCCCTTTGTGCTTGGGAAGTGCGCATCCAGCCGGCCCTACGCTTGGTGAGCGCGCAGCCCGCCGCCGAGCCAGAGGCTCTACGCTTGGGGGCCCGATCCAGCTGTCCGGGGCTTGAGACTCTCGGGTGGGCGGGGCCGCCCTGGGACCGAATCACGCGGTCCTCGGTTCCGAGGTTTTGGGTCTGTGGGTGGAGCAGCTAGTCTCTGCTCCAAAAGATCTCGGAGGTTTCAGGTGTGGGCGCCCCTCCGGGGTTTCATGTACGGCCCCGTTCGCTAATCTGCGCGCGCGCTACAGCGCGCAACCGGACCTCAGGTGAGCGCCGGTGCTGCTTATCCCGCGTTCCCCGTTCGCAGTCCAGGGGCGGAGGGGGGAGGGGCGCCAGGGGCCTCGGCCACCACCGAGAGTTCTCTAACTAGCCCCTGAGTGTCTCTATTTTCTTTTTCTTTTTGAGAAATTCCTCCTTTTCAAGCCCCCCTGGTCCAATCAAGCACCTGGCTGCTCACAGCGCAGCCTGGCCCTCTCTCAGGACTCCTGCAGCAGCCCCTGCGCCAGGGCTGGCGCCTCTGCAGCCCTTGTACCGCGCGGTCCCGGGTCCCGGGGACCTTATTGTCCTTGAGCACTCTCCTTACCGTCAGATCTTTCAGTGTCCTCTATCTTTGGTCTCTAATCTTCGTATATGCTGGAGTACTGTTGGCTGTTCGCTCTGCTCCTCAGATCAGCTAGGTATTTCCCTGGCACTGAGGGGAAGTGAATTCTGCTCCCACCTATGTTGCCGCCATCTTCCAAAGCCCACAAGAATAAACTTTTGTCCACTCTTGTATATGTAACAGCCTTGCAAGAGTAGATTTCTATTTCCCACCCCCTTGTCTTTTGTGTTATTACCATAGGTTTGACTTCTACATATATTATAAACCCTATAGTATTTTGTTTCTGTGTCAGTTGTTTTTTACAGAAATTAAACATGAAAAATATTTTGTTTATTCACATATATATGCATATTACTGCTAGAGCTTTTCATTTCTTTATGTGCATCTGAGTTCCCATCTGGTATCCTTTCATTCTGCCTGAAGTAGTTTAACATTTCTGTCAGTGCTAGGGCACTGGCCTTGACTTCTTTCAGATTTTGTTCATCTGAAAATGTTTTTATTTTAGCTTCATTTCCCTTGAAGGATATATTTTTGCTGGATGTGGAATTCTAGGTTGAATATTCCTCCTCAGCACTTTAAAGATGTTTCATTTTCTTTTGGCTTGGGTTATTCCAATGAGAAGACAGATAGAGGACAGTGTTTTTGTCCCTGTACTAACTATCATTTATTTCTGTTTGCTTTTAAGATTTCCTCTTTATAATTGGTTTTCAACTGTTTCTTTATGTTGTGCCCTGGTGATATTTTTACTGTGTTTTTTTTTTGGATTCATTGAACTTATTGAATACATAAGTTTATATTTTTAATCCATAATAGAAAAAATTGGCCATTATTCAATTTTTTTGCTCCCCTCTTTGGGGAATTGAGTTACATGTATTTTATTTTTAATTATATTTTATTGATTATGCTATTATAGTTGTTCTGATTTTCCTCCTTTGCCCCCTCCACCCAGCACCTCCCACTCCTTCAGGCAAACCCCTACACCAATGTTCATGTCCATGGGTCACGATATAGGTTGTTTGGCTACTCCATTTCCTATTCTGTACTTTACATCCCCATTGCTATTCTGTAACTACCTATTTGTACTTATTAATTCCCTCAGCTCTTCACCCGTTCCCCCACAGACCCTTCCCATCCGGTAGCTATCAAAACACTGTCCATATCAATGATTCTGTGTCTTTTTGTTTCTTAGTTTGCTTTTTGATAGGTATGTATTTATTACCATTATATTGTTCATAGTTTTGATCTTACTCTTTTTCTTAAATAAGTCCCTTTAACATTTCATATAATAATGGTTTGGTGATGATGAACTCCTTTAGTTTATTTTTGTGTGTGTGTGTGTAGGAAGCTCCTTATCTGCCTTTCAATTCTAGATGGCAGTTTTGCTGGGTAGAGCAGAGCAGTCTTAGCTGTAGGTCCCCCACTTTTCATGACTTTGAATATTTTTTAAAAATTATTTTATTGTTGTTTAATTACAGTTGTTTGCATTTACTCCCTTCCACTCCCCCCCACCCCAGCCAAACCCTTCTCCCTCCCTTGCTTCCAACCCCCCTTGATTTTGTCCATGTGTCCTTTATAGTTGTTTCTGAAAACCATTCCCCCCATTACCCCCTCTCACCTCCCCTCTGGTTACTATGACTTTGAATATTTCTTGCCAATGCCTTCTAGCCTGCAAAGTTTCTTTTGAGAAATCATCTGACAGTCTTATGGGAACTCCCCTGTAGGTAACTAACTGCTTTTTAAGATTCTCTCTTTATCTTTATCCTTTGGCATTTTAATCATGATATGTCTTGGAGAGGGCCTGTTTGCATCCATCTTGTTTGGGACTCACTGTGCTTCCTGGACTTGTATGTCTCTTTCACCAAGTTAGGGGCATTTTCTTTTCATTGCTTTTTCAAAATGATATCCAATTTATTGCTCTTTCTCTTCCCCTTCTGGCATCCTTATGATTTGAATGTTGGACTGTTTCAAGTTGTCCCAGATGTTGCTTTCACTATCCTTGTTTGTTTGGATTTTTTTTTCATCTTATTGTTCTGATTGGTTGTTTTTTGATTCTTATGTTCCAAGTCATTGATTTGATTTTCAGCTGCATCCAATCTACTGTTGTTTCCCTGTAAATTGCTTTTTATTTCAATTAGTGAATCCTTTATTACTGAAGGAATCTTTTTTATGTTTTTGAGGTCCTCACTAAGTTCCTTGAACATCGTCATAACCAGTGTTTTGAATTTTGCATCTGATAGATTGCTTATCTCCATTTTGATTGGTTGTTTTTCTGGAGTTTTGATCTGTTCTCTCATTTGGGGAATGTCTTATTATTTCCTCATTTTGCAGCCTCTCTGTGTTTCTTTCTATGTATTAGGTAGAGCTGCTTTGACTCCATTTCTTGGTAGTGTGGCCTAATGTAGTAGGTGTCCTGTAGGGTCCAGTGACACAGCCTCCCCTATCACCCAAGCTGGGTACTTGGGGTGTGCCCTCCATGTGGGCTGAGTACACCCTCTTCTTATAGTTGATTCTTGATTGCTGTTGGCAGGTCAGTGGGAGGGATTTACCCAGGCCAGTCAGCTACAAGGGTTGGCTGTGACTACTGACCATCAATCTCTGCCCCTGTGGAGGATCAGCTGTGCAGGGACAGAGAGGTGGTGCTCCGACAAGTCTGTAGCTGTTCACTGGGATCTGGGGTTTGCCAGGGTGGTGCAGGCCAAGCTCAGCCCCCAGCTGTGTTTTGCCTGGGGCCACCCTGCCTCAGGTATAAAGCAATCTGAGATGGCTGCTACTTGTGCTGGGCTTGGAGATTCTCAGGCAAAGACAAACTATGAATCTAAGCTGGTTGCTGCTAGAGCCAGGCCTGGGTCCAATTAGCAAGAGCATGGGGGCTGGGGGTTCACTGAAGCTGGCTGTTGATTGTTTGAGAGGATTTTAGAAGTTGTGAAGCATGATCTGAGTCCAGCCATTCATATGGAAAAGCAGCTTGGGTGGGCTGGTAAGTTGGGTAGGATGGAGTCTCAGGGGATCCCCAGTGTGGTACAAACAGTGTTAGCCAGGTTGATGGAGTCTCAGATATGGCACCTGCCTGCTGGCTCTGTGGCTTTGTTGGGGGAGGTTTCAGAAAAGGGGCAATGACCTCTGTCTGCCTTTCTGTCTGAGAGAAGGCTGTTCCCCAGTTCTCACCTTGATGCCAGACACTTCAGTTCCTCCTTGTTTGCCACTGGTGCCTTTCAAGCTGCTACCCCAGTGCTAGAGCTCAAAGGGAGTGAGTCTCAGTGAGTCCTTGTGTGAGTTCTTTAAGAGGAACTCCTTGAGACTCCAGAAGTTTCTTTTACAGACTCAATCCCTGCTGGGTTTTGCATCCGGTAGTTATGGGGACTTATCTTCCTGGCACTGGAATCCTGGCCTCAGGAGCCTGGTATGGGGCTGGGACTCCTCAATCCCATGATATTCCTCCAGAATTTTTATTTGCCACATGTGGATGTGGGACCAGTCCATTCCATGTCTTTACCCCTCCTACCAGTCTGGATGGATGTGGTCTCTTCAATTCTGTAGTCATCAGACTTCCATGCAACTCAATTTCTGATGGTTATGAGTGATGGTTGTTCTATATTTTACTTGTAATTTTGATGTCGTTGTGTGAGGAGGCAAGCCATGTTTTCCTATGCCACCATCTTGACCACAGTTACATATATTTTACATTATCTGATATTATCCCACACTGAAGCTCTGTTAATTTTTTCAGTCATTTTTCTTCATACCGGTGGATGAAACTCTAAACGTTTTCCACCCATGTGTAAGCTGTGATTATTATTTAGTTTTTAATTCATTGTATTTGTTCTTTCTCTGATAGTACTTTGGTCTTGTAGAGTGTCCTCTTGCCCAGGCAAAACTTAATATTTAGTTGGAGATTCAGGAGAACCTGTATTAAGATTTCTGGATATTTTTTCCCCATCCTTCTTTTCTTTCTGGCATTCTGCTCTACCAATTCCAACCATCTTGGCTTATCTGAACCCCTCTTTCTGTCTCCTAATGTTAGTGAGACCTCTATACTCTGCTCGGGATTTAGTTCCCTGAACCATGCTCAGTTATATGTGAAATTATTGTAGTTTATATTCCTTTTTATTGTATTTTTCTCATTACCATTTATCCCCCTTATACCCTCTACCACCTCCGCCTACCCAACCCCGCAAACACCACACTGTTGTCCATGTCCATGAGTCCTTTCTCTTTTTTGCTTGATCCCTCCACCCTCTAACCTCCCCACCAGAGCTATCATCTCAGAGATCACAGGAATGTACTGATTGCTATTTAATGTATCCAAACAGATATTTCTTATAATTTGTCTAGTTTCTTAGTTTTTCATGACAGGCTATTCTCATATTAGTTATTCCATGGCCTAAGCATTAGTTTCTATACATTTTTGTTGCCATTGTATCTTTTTAAAAAATATTTTCCAATTTTGGTTGGTGGTATATAGGAACAAAATTATTTTTTAAATCCTCACCTGATGGTACGTTTTTTGATTTTAGAGAGAGAGGAAGAGGGAGAAAGAAACATTGATTGGTTGTCTCTCATATCTGCCCCTGCTTGGGACTGAGGATAGAATCTGCAACTTAGATATGTGCCCTTACCAGGAATTGAATCTGCAAATGTTTGTTGTATGGGATGATGTCCCAAGCAGCTGAGCCACTGGCCAGTGCACAAAATTAATTTTTAAATTCTACTCTTGTATACAACTTTGCTGAATTATTTTTAATTCTCAGTTAATTGCAGAATCTCTTGGATTTTTATGAAGATAATCAGAATGTTCATAACTGAGGACAGAATTAATTTTATTTATTTTTCTTATCTTAATTGATTAGTGCCTTTATCACTATATATTAAATATTTTACCAGCCAATCTTGTTTTTTCCCCTGAAGGTAAATAATTAATTTAATGTTCCATTTTTAAGTATATTGTTTGTATGTTTTTCGTTGACACCTTTTATCAGGTTGAGGAAGTTTTTGCCTATATCTAGTCTGTTAAGAATGTTTTTTTTTACCTGGCTGGTGTGGCTCAGTGGATTGAGTGCTGGCCTGCAAACCAAATAGTCACTGATTCGATTCCCAGTCAGGGCATGTGCCTAGGTTGTGGACCAGGTCCACAGTAGGGGGTGCACCAAAGGCAATCACAAATTGATGTTTCTCTCCCTCTCTTTCTCCTTCCCTTCTCCTTTCTCTAAAAATAAATAAGTAAAATCTTTAAAAAAAGAATATTTTAAAAAATCATGTATATGTTTTGAATTACATATATCACATGCCTTTTCTTTGTCTACTGAGATGATCACATTCTTTTTTTCTCTTTGTCTGATATGTTGAATTATATTTTTTTCTAATGTGAAATTATCCTGGTATTTCTGGAATTTGCTCAGACTTTTTAAAAATACTCTTCTAGTTTGGGTTTGATAATTTTATTTAGGGTGTTGAATCTGCATCATAAATAATATTGCCTTATGAAATAAATAAAAATTTCCATTTTTTGCTTTTTCTGGTGTATTCTAAAAGATATACTAGCATTCTCAGGTAAGAAAAAGCTAAAGGAGTTCATCACTACCAAATCAGTATTATAAAAAATGTTAAAGACTTCTTAAAGAAGAAGGAAAAATGATAAAAAAAATCAAGAACAATAAAATGGCAATAACTACATACCTATCGATAATTACCTTAAATTTTAATGGATTAAATGCTCCAATCAAAAGACATATGGTGACCGCCCTGGCTGGTGTGGCTCAGTGGATTGAGTGCCAACCTGCAAACCAAAGGGTCTCTGTTTCTTCTTCTTTTTTTAAAATTATATTATTGTTGTTCAAGTAAAGTTGTCTACTTTTACCACCACCACTCCCCCCACCCCAGCCATCCCCACCTCCCTCCCCTGCTTCCATCCCCCCTTGATTTTGTCCATGTGTCCTTTGTAGTTGTTCCTAAAACCCCTTCCCCCCATTATCCCCTCCCACCTCCCCTCTGGTTACTGTCAGATTGTTTTTAATTTCAATATCTCTGTTTATATTTTGCTTGCTGGCTTGTTTTGTTGATTAGGTTCCACTTAAAGGTGAGATCATGTGGTACTTGTCCCTCACTGCCTGGCTTATTTCATTTAGAATAACGCTTTCCAGTTCCATCCATGCTGCTGCAATGGGTAGGAGCTCCTTCTTTGTTTCCGTTGCATAGTAGTCCATTGTGTAAATATACCATAGTTTTTTGATCCATTCATTTACTGATGGGCCGCTCTTTCAATTCCAAGCCTAGGGCACAAGATTGGGTTGTGGGCCAGGTCCCCAGTAGGGGGCATGTGAGAGGCAACCACACATTGATATTTCTGTTCCTCTCTTTCTCCCTTCCCCTCTCTAAAAATTAATAAATAAAATCTTTTGAAAAAGACAAATAGTGACTGAATGGATAACAAAACAAGACCTTTACATATACTGCCTACAAAAGACTAACTTCAGATCAAAAGACACACACAGACTGAAAGTAAAGGTATGGACAAGATATTTAATGAAAGTGGAAACAAACAAACAAAAAACCTGGGGTAGTGGTACTTATACTAGATGTAAAGTACACTTTAAAACAAAGGCTATAACAAGAGACAAAGAAGAACCCAGCAATTCCACTTCTGGGTATTTATTTGGAGAATCCCAAAACACTAATTAGAAAAGACACATATATCCATATATTCAGTGCAGTATTATTTAAAATACCCCAGATATGGAAGAAACATAAGTGTCCATTGATAGATTACTAGATAAAGAAGAGATGATACATATATACGATGGAATATTACTTAGCCATAAAAAGAATGAAATCTTGTCATCTGAAATAACTTGGATGGAAAGAGGGTATTATGTTAAGTGAATTGAGTCAGAATGGGAAGGACAAATATAATTTCACTTCAAAGTGGAATCTAAACAACAAAGTAAATGAACAAACAAAACAAAGAAACCCATTGACACAGAGAATATTTTGATGGTTGCCAGATGGGAGGGAGGGTGGGAAGATGGGTGGAAAGGGGAAAGGGACTAAGATGTGCAAATTGCTAGTTATAAAAACAGTCACAGGATGTAAAGTATGCGTAGAGAATATAGTCAATAATATTTTAATGACTGCGTATGGTGTCACATGGGTCTAGACTTATTGAGGTGGTCACTTAGTAAGCTATATAAAGTCTAATCACTATGTTGTACACCTGAAACTAATGTTGTATGCTAACTAATTGAAAAACAAATAATTGTTTATAAGTGAGAAAAAATATACTGGCATTATAAAATGAGTTGGGAAAAATGAGTGGGGTGGGTAGCTTCTCTCTTTATGTTTCCTGGCATGAATTGCATGAAATATGAAATACCTGTTACTTAAATATTTGGAAGCATCCATTTGTGAGAACATTGATGCTATTTTGTTTAGTTTTGGTTAAGTTGCCTTTCTGTAAATAATCTTTTATTACTGAATTAATTTCTTTTCTTTACATTTTTATGATTTATTCAGATTTTCATTGTATTTTAAAGTAGCTTTGTATAAAATACATTGTTGTCAGAAATATTCTATTTTGTGTCTTTTCAAATTTTTGGGCATGGAGTTTATAATACTCCTTTTTTCCATCTCTTTTATTCATATGTATTCACTTTTCACTCCAAAATGTGTCTTCTCTCATTTTTTGATCAATGTGGTAAAACTGTTTTATTTTATTTTTTAACAAACAGATTTTCTGATCTATTCTATCATTATTTTTATTGTGTTATTTTCTGGTCTTATTTTTATTATTTTCTTGCTTTTCTTTGCTGCAACTTTACTCTTGTTTTTACAGTTTGTCCTGTTGACTTCTTATTAGCTCATTTATTTTTTTAGGAACATTTAAAAGTATAAATTCCTCAGTGGTGCTTTAGCTGCGTGTTATAGGTTGTAATATAGAGTACTCTTATAATATTTCACTTCTGAATATTTTCTGATTTCCAGAGCTACTTAGGAAATTTTGTTGTTGTTGTTGTTATTGTTTTAAGTATCCAAGTCAAAAAGCTTTTATATTTTCTTTTTCTTCCTCATTTTTAATACAGTTGCATTAGAGTCAGAGCATAAGGTCTGTAAACAAATACTTATTCTTTGATATTTGCTGATCTGTTTTCTTTCCTAGAATGACCTAGATGTCTTTTGTGTTGTGAAATTTCTAGACGTGGCTTTATTTTAATTTATCCAGTTTGGGTCACATTTTTCATTCTGGAAAAAATTTCAGTTATTAACCCTTTACCGCTTGCCTTCCATTTGTGCAATTCTCTTTATCTGGAACTCTTGTTAGATATTTATTAGGTCTTCACATCTGTCCTTCATGTTTTATATCCTCATTTAATATTTTCCATTTTATTATCTCTCTGTAAATGTAATATAGCAAATCTCCTCATATCTCTATTACATTTACTAATTTTTGTATCTGGTGTGTCTTAATATATTGTTTAATTCCTCTTTTTGAAATTAATTTCATTGAATATGTCTTTATTTAAGAATTTCTTTTTTGCTCTTCTCCTGTTTACCTGGTCTTTTTTCATATTGTAACTTCCATCTATTTCATCTTTATTATTTTAAAACACGATTATTTTATAATAGCTTTCAGATGTTTTAGTTATTTGAAGTTCTTGGAGGTCTCCTACTGCTTTTTGTATGTTTGTGTTTGTTTTGTGTGTTTCCTATTTCTGAGATATGGTGAATTATATCCTTACATACATTCTTATTTTGGATGGTGAAGTCACCTTCAGTGGTGCTTTACCTGTGGAAATTCTGTGGAACCCAGCTTTAGACAGATTCTCTCCAGAATGGGTTTGTTGCTTTTCCTGGAACCCTAAAGTTGATTCAGTCTAGTAGTACCCCTTTGCTGAGGGTACTACTACATGCTGAGACAGAGAACTTTCTTGTTTTTTCCTTTGTTTGTGGGACAATTTTTAAATAAAGTTTTATCCTATGGAAGTTTTGGCTATATGTAGGGAGGAGCTAGTAGGTTTTAGTTTCAAGTCTCTCCTTGGATTCTTCTTAACCCAAGAGGGCCTTAATATCCAAGCTCCTTTACTGCATAGCTATGCCTCCCCAACCCCACAGCAACATAGGCTGCTGTTCAAACTGGCTTTGGTTTTCAGTGTCTTCCCAGTGTTTGACCCCTGAGCTTTCCCTTACTTTCTTGAGAGCATTTAAAAAATGTTTGCTATGTTTTAACTGTTTTTTCTTATTTAATACATATATATTTGAGTGCCATTGATTTCTACCTTGAGGCTTTGACGTTTGGGTGATGTGTGAGTCTAATTATACAATTCAAACCAGAGGACTCCGGTGCTTTCAGGGCCATTTTTTTGTATGCCCAGAATTTCTATAATATTGACAATAAATGCAGACTATTGTGTCATGGTATTGTGTTTGGCTAGATAGGAAGCATTCAACCCACATCTGTCTGTGTTTCGTGAAATACTCTTTAAGTTAGTGGAAGTTAAAGGAATTTTAGGGTATGGTATTAAACCAACAAATACTTGATTTTTGAATTAAGTTGTATAACTTCACAGAATGTTGTAACTTTTTCAAATAAATTCATTTGCAAGGTCATGGCAAGTATTCATTGGAGATCACACAGTAAAGCAAGTTTTCAATATCTGCATAACACATGAGAAGGTTATTGGTACTTAATGAAATTCTATCTTTAGCAGAAGTAGGCATTCCTTGAGGGAAGGGTGCTAAGCAATTGAGAATTTTGACTAGTCTTTTTTAAAGTTTTTACTTACTTTTTAGAGAGAGGGTAAGGGAGAGAGAAAGATAAGAAAAGAAACATTGATGTGTGAGAGGAACATTGATTGGTTGCCTCTCATATGCCCCCAACCAGGGACCTGGACCGCAGCCTAGGCATGTGCACTGACCAGGAATCAAACCAGTGACCTTTCAGTTTGAAGGCCGGCACTCAACCCACTGAGCCACACCAGTCAGGGCAGAGAATTTTGATTAGTCTTACTGCTTTACTGTAATTCATCATAAACTGATTTCTTAGTAAAATCTTGCTCTTTTTTGACTTCAGAATTTGTTGTTACATCATTGAATAATGGATACAGATGAGAGAGAGGAAGAGAAGAGGTATGAATTTATAACTGATTGATACTTTCATCAAAACCTTCTACCCTGTCCTCTGTTCCCATTTCAAATCTAGAAAGATCTGACTTCCTTGGAGAAGCTTGGCTTACTCAGGGAGATTTGGTCTCTGTAGTGGGTTTTCCATAACCCCTAACCTCAACTCTATTATAATAGTTAATATATTACCTATGTATCTGTCATCTCTCCCATCAAACTGTGTCCTACATGCCTTATACAGTGGCTGCCCACAGCTAACAATAAATAAATAATTTAGATGTCCTGATAGGTTTAGAAGCCCGTTTTAGGGCCTCAGCTTGCCTGGAACTTAAATTCATTTACATTTGAGAAGATAAATTACCTTATTTTTTTTTTCACTTCAGGCAACAGAAGTAAATTCCAGTGCACTGATCAAAAAGTTTTTGTCATAGTTTTCAGTATGATCTATGTTTTTTATTTTTATTTATTTATTTATTTTAATTTTAATTTTTATTGATAGAATGATCTATGTTTTTAAAAATTTCAAAAATCTGAATTAGGATTTTATTGCTTAGCCTGCTTTCTGAGGAGCAATGACTTGGAGAGAGTTTCTTGAGTAATTACAGATCATTTAGAGAGAATTTTCTTTCATTACTAGTACTTTTGTAAAAACAGGTAAGAACATATAGTAGAACAAGCACTCAGCATTAAATTCAAATTAATTTGAACTTAAATTATTTTATATAATTCATAGGCCACAATGCTAGTCACTGTGCAGAATTTTGCTATGGAAGACTTAGAGACAGATCTGGTCCTTATCCTCAAAGGCCTCCCAGTCCAAGGGAGATGGCATTGGTTTTCATTTCCTTGTTTTAATATTGATAGTTATTGCTGCCTTATGTGTGATCAAGGGACTGAATTTTTGCTCAAATATTGACATTAACATTTCCCCTTCTCTCTTCTTATTCTTCCTATCCATTGTTTAACTATCTGAATTTCCAGCCCTACCATTACCATTGATAACCCTGATTTGTTTTGTCAATTAGGGATGCACCTAATGTACCTGAAACTGAAAAGAAAGACCGCTTCAGTATTCTCTTCAGTCAACTGCGTGCCTTGATGCAAACTCATGGTTATCCTATGAAAGAAGACAAAGAAAAAAAATCGCAGGGCACTAGTACTCTTTCACAAAATAAAGGTTTGATCTAAGCATCTCGACCCATCTGTATAGGTTTTTTATAGCCATATTAAAAATTAGTTGTGGGTGAGAGAGCTGGGTCTGTCCCTTTACCTCAGAATTTTTGGGAGGGATTAATGTCTGGATTCTATCTGCAAACACCTTCTAATACACAGATATTTCATTTCTCTCCATTCATAAGTTTGTTTATGGTCAAAGCTGAAAATATTGAGGTTCATGCAGAAGTGGAACAAGGAAATGAGAATTAGTATATCTTAGGCATTTGAAGGCATATGGTGAATGCTTCAAAGGGAAAATAGCCCAAGGGTGTGAAAATAGTACTTACAATATTTAAGTATGTTGAACTCAAAACATCTGTGCAGGTCATGGCCATAAGCATATAATTATGCTGTAAAAATCTCTTACATAATATCTCTAGCTATTGACCTATTTCTGTGCCCCTTCACAGCAAATGTTATTGAAATGATTGTATAGACCCTGTCTCAAATTCCCCATGCCTCATTCTTTCCTCAACCCACTTAACTGAAGTTGGAGCAATTACCACTTCAGTACAACTACTTTTGTCAGGAATAACAGTGATCTCCACAATGCTGAATACTTACATCCCTTAACTGTCCTCATCTTTCTTGACTTTTTGAAAACACTGGACAGGTGACCACTTTCTACTTCTTGAAACACTTTTCTCTTGGCTTCCAGCAGAACACATCTGGTTTCTCTCTTAGCTCATTGGCCACTCCTTTTCTTTTTCTTATTGCATCTCCTGCTTTCCTTTTCAACTTCTAAGCATTGGTGTGCCCCAGGGCTCAGTCCTTGGACCTTTTATATGTCTACCCCTAATTCCTACGTAATCTCATCCAGTCCCTTAATTTAAAGTGCTACCTGGAGGTCAGTGACCCCCACTTTTTAAATCTATCTCCAGCCCTGACCACCTACCTGAGTTCCATACTGAGAATTATACTCATTATTAAACTAGTATGAGAGTTTCTTATGTGATCTTTTCACTTGGATTTCTAGTAAGAAAGAAGGAGATCAGGAACACTTGATCCTTCTTCATTCCATTGGTTCTGGCACCCAAGCCCCACCCCAGTTCCCCATTTCAGTGCTTGGTACTACCAATCATTCTTCCAGTTGCTATAGCTAAAAATCTAGAAGTCATTCTTGTGTCCTCCATTTCTCTCACCTCATCACTCAATCCATCAGCAAATCCTTTTGGCTTTACCTCTAAAATATATCTCAAATCTATCCACTTCTCCTCATTTCCATAGCCTTGGTGTACTAACCTTTAATAGATAATGGCAGACTGAATTAGCTTCCTAGCTAGGCTCTCTGCTGCCACCCTTGCTCCTCAATTTGATGTATTTTCCAGAAATAGCCATAGTGATCTTTTAAAAAAACATATGCCACTTACTTGCTTAAAGGACTTGATGTTCCACTCAGAATAATGCCAATTCCTTACCATGTACCCTGTGTTATCTGGTCCTGCCTATCTCTCAGACTTCATTTTCTACTACTATATTCATTGGTCACCGTACTGTATGTAGCCCCTTTGGCCTCCTGTTTGTTATTTAAATAGGCCAAATTCTTTCCTGCATCACTTTGTACTTACTGCTTCTTCTGCTTGAGATGCTGCGCTCCCAGGTCTTCACATGGATATCTTCCTGTCATTGAGATCTTGGCTCAGATGTTACCTTCTTAGCAAGGCTTTCCTTGATCATCCAGTCTAAAATATTGTACTACATGTTGATTATCTATTGACATATTGATAATCTGTCAACCCCCATAACCAGTCTATAAGGTACAAAATACAGTTACCTTATTTATCTTGTTCATAGTCCATCCCAAGTCTCTGAAATAAAGCAGGATAGATAGTAGGAATTCAGTAAATATTAGTTAAATAAGTGAATAAGGTTCAGTTTAATAAGGATTACCAAGTCCTTATTGTGAGTTAAGTACTATGCTGGACACTGGGGTTTTAGTGAAGAATTGAATATGATACTCTAGAAGCAAAACAAGAACAATTTCATGGGTAATAGTAAGTTAGGAAGCCTTTTATGATTGATTGATAAAATATATTGGTTTTATTTTCTTAGAAATACATGGATACTCTTCTGTTATTTTTGTTTCTTTGGAAAGGGTATAGGAGATGAGAGTCACTAGGTACAGCTGAAAGTCAGTGGGGAAATGACTTCAGAAATCAGCTGTGGGAGAGTGTCATGGGTTGTTACTGGAGTTTTAGGAGCTGTGACCAGAGTTGAATCTCCAGGCTAGGACAGTGATCAGAAACACTGATCGTGAGGCAGTTGTGTAATTGTCGGGGTTTGTTTTTCATAGTATTTCTACTTCCCATGCAGTTACACACCCTCTATTCATTCCCTCTTTAGTAAAGATTCTGGAGCTCTTCTGATCATGCTTGGTTTCCTTCTTATCCATATCTACTAAGAAAGCAGGTGCTGCTGTCAGAATTATCCTTGTCATGGGATTTAACTGTGTTACTGAAGTCCATAAGTTAAGTGAAGTTAATGGTGTAGGTAGGGTTGGAGGAGGTGGAAGGGCTCTGAGTGAGCACAGGAGTAGAAAAACTGGGAGATAGAACAGTGTGAGTAGTTTTGAAGAGATACAAGATGGAGCTTAAAGATTTTTTAGGTAAGAGCCCTAGCTAAAAGCTTAACTATTAGATGAAACTAAATTGTGGACTTCCTTATGTCAGCCAGGGGTAGAGGAGATTTTAGGTGTCTTGATATACCTATAGCCTTTGACACAGGCTGTATCTTATCTATCATATTATGAATACTGGATTCTGGTAGAATTCAGAAGATTTAAAGCCATCAGGAAAAGAACTGGAGGGAAAAATCATGAAGTTGTTGGACAGGTAATAATGTGTATAGCAGACATTGAGTTGAATATCCTTCATGGTATTTTTTCAAATCTAAACACTTCTGTTTATGATAGTTTATTAACAGTTGGTCTACATCATATCTTTCATTAGCACTCAGCATTTTCTCATGAGAGTCTTCTCTATAAGATTAATTATAACTTTGAAAAACTAATTCTCATAGCTAATCATTTTAATGTGACAGTTTTCTATCTTTTCTTCCTTTTTCTAAAAAGACGTCAGTCCATCAACCTCTAGAGATATAACGAGTTGGATTCCATCATTTCATAGCTATGAAGACTTTAACCATATGGCAATACAGGTAAGAGTGGATTTGTTCTTTGATTACTTTGTATGTGTGATATGTGCAATAGAAAATAAAGAATGGTATTTTTCAAAGTGTGGCTAGGAGGCCATGCATAAAAGAATTTCTTAGGGAGCTTGGTAAAAATACAGAATCCTGGAGCTTGTACTCTTTGCAACAGCATGGATGAAACTGGAGAGCATTATGCTAAGTGAAATAAGCCAGGCGGTGAGGGACAGATACCATATGATCTCACCGTTAACTGGAACATAATCAACAAAGGAAAAGAGCAAGCAAAATACAACCAGAGACATTGAGGGGGGGAACAGTCTAGCAGTGGCCAGGGGGGAGTGGGGTGGGGACAGTGGGAAGAGGGGATTGCAGGAACTATTATAAAGGACACATGGACAAAATCGGGGGGGATGGTGGGGGTGGGGGAGGGAGGTGGGTTCAGCTGGGGTGGGGGGGAGGTAAGGGGAGAAAAGGCATACAACTCTAATTGAATAACAATAAAAAATAAAAAAAATACAGAATCCTGGGACTCATCTTAAACTGAATCAGAATCTCAATCTTGGTAGGGCCAGGAGTCTGCATTTCTAACAGGCTCCCCAGACACTTCTTATGCCAACTGAGAGGTATTTTAAAATTTATTCTATGTTTGAAAATTGTTTTTGAAATTATAGTTTACATTTATTATTATTTTGTATTAATTTCAGGTGTATAGTATAGTGGTTAGACAATCATATACTTTTCAAAATGTTCCCCCTGATATTTACATTACTCAACTGTCACCATACATAGTTATCACATTATTTTTAACTATATTGCTTATGTTCTACATCCTCATGACTGTTTTGCAACTATAGATCTGTACTTCTCAATCCCTTCACCTTTTTCACACAGTCCCCTTCCCCCTGGCAACCATCAGTCTATTCTTTATATATATGAGTCTGCTTTTGTTTTGATTGTGAGTTTTGAAAACCGCTGATCTTGGGTGATAACAGATATGGACAAGTCTTTGCATAGGTTAGTGGCAAATTTAGTAATTATCTGGTAGACTCATTCAACATAGACTGTTATATTCTAAAGAATAAACATTTAAGTCTTATTTTTTCACTTAAGGACATGACAAGTTTATGGTTTCTATCTCCAGAACTGAGTAGTTTCACTAAGTTCAAAGGCCACAAACTAAAGCTTAAATGATCATGGTATTTGTCTTTTGAAATCAGACAAATAGGGATATGAATTGTGTCTTTGTCACTTACTTGCTATATGTCCTTGAAAGTTACCTTTCTCAGAGCTTTGGTTTCTTTCTCTGTAAAATGGGTTAAAAAATCTTTATTTCACTGAATTGTTGTGAGAATAAAGTAAACGTTTTACTCTTATAAAGTAAAATGTCTACTAGAATTTCTCACTCTCTTCTCCATGTCATTTAATTTCTCTTATTCTCCATTTCTACATCTCTTTGTGTTGCAGCCTGTCATTTCTTTAGCTCTATCTCCCAGTTCAAAAAGTGTCTTTCCAGCTGTGTTCTCACATGCAATTTACCTGTACATCGAGTTTTTCTTTAAGTCTTTTTTATTTTTATTATTTTTTAATTTTTTCCACATTCTTTTTTTATTTTTATTTTTATTTTTTATTCAGTTACAATTGTCTGCATTTTCTCCCCATCCCTCCACCCCACCCCAGCTGAACCCACCTCCCTCTCCCACCTCTACCCTCCCCCTTGATTTTGTCCTTGTGTCCTTTATAGTAGCTCCTATAGACCCCTCTCCCCACTATCCTCTCCCCACTCCCCCCCGGCTATTGTTAGATTGTTCTTAACTTCAATGTCTCTGGTTATATTTTGTTTGCTTTTTTCTTCTGTTGATTATGTTCCAGTTAAAGGTGAGATCATATGGTATTTGTCCCTCACCGCCCAGCTTATTTCACTTAGCATAATGTTCTCCAGTTCCATCCATGTCATTGCAAAGGGTATAAGCTCCTTCTTTCTCTCTGCTCCATAGAATTCCATGGTGTAAATATACCATAATTTTTGAATCCACGCATTTGCTGATGGGCACTTAGGTTGCTTCCAGTACTTGGCTATTGTAAATTGTGCTGCTATGAACATTGGGGTGCATAGGTTCTTTTGGATTGGTGTTTCAGGGTTCCTAGGGTATAATCCCAGCAGTGGAATTGCCGTGTCAAAAGACAGTTCCATTTTTCGTTTTCTGAGGAAATTCTGTACTGTTTTCCACAGTGGCTGCACAAGTCTGCATTCCCACCAACAGTGCACTACAGTTCCCCTTTCTTAACAACTTCACCAGCATTTGTTTGCTGATTTGTTTATGATGGCCAAGCTATCATTTAAAATTGAAGGAGAAATAAGGAGCTTTACAAACAGGGAAAAGCTAAAGAAGTTGGTTAACACCAAATCAGGACTGCAACAAATGTTAAAGGGCCTTTTTTAAGAAGAAAAGAGGGAAAAGGGAAAGAAAAAAAAATACAGAGGAAAACAGTCCATCAATAAAATGGCACTGCATACTTATCTATTCACAATCACCTTAAATGTAAATGGCTTAAATCCTCCAATGAAAAGACAGAGTAGCTGAATGGATAAGGAAAAAAGACTCATATATATGCTGCCTCCAAGAGACCCATCTCAGATCAAAAGGTACACACAGACTAAAAGTAAAGAGGTGGAAAAAGATATATCATGAAAATGGAAAGGAACAAAAAGCTGGAAGTGCTGTACTTATATCCAAAACATAGACCTTAAAACCAAAGCTATAGTAAGAGACAAAGAAGGACCATACATAATGATAAAGGGAACAATCCAACTAGGGGATATAGCCCTAGTAAACATTTACACACCCAACATAGGAATACCTAAATATATGAAGGAATCTTGATGGGCGTAAAGGGAGAGATCGAGAAAAGTACAGTCATAGAGGTAGATTTTTAACACTCTATTGACTTCAGTGGATAGATCTTCCAGGCAGAAAATCAACAAGGGAAGAGTGGCTTTAAACAACACACTAGATCAAATGGATAAAATTGATATCTTCAGAGCATTCCACCCCAAATCACCAGAATATACATACCTTTCAAGTACAAATAGAATGTTTGCTAGGATAGACCACATGTTAGGACACAAAACAAGTCCCAATAAATTTAAGATGATTGAATTATATTAAGCAGGGGGTTCCGGCCAAGATGGAGGTGTAGGTAGAAACACTTTGCTTCCTCACACAACCAAAAGAAGGATAACAATCAATTTAAAAACAATAAAAAACCAGAACTGATAGAATAGCAATCTGCATGGAACTCTGACAACCAAGGAGTTAAAGAAACATTCATCCAAACCAGTATGAGAGGTGGAGACAGGCAGCTGTGGGGAGAGGACCTGTGGCAAGGCAGCAGACTGCAAGGGGAAGGAGGGGCTGGCTCAGAAGGAAACTAAAGACCCAAAGCCTCTAGCTTAAATACTGTGGGGATTGCAAGGGTGGGAGAAACTCCCAGTCTCACAGGAGAGTTCATTGGAAGGTGGAGCTAGAGATGAGAGAGCAGCATTGTTCCCTCTCTGACCACTCCACCACAGACAGTGCCACAACACAGCAAAGAGGGTTTCCCCATCCTGGTGAATACCTAAGGCTCCCCCCCTTACAATGTAACATATGTCCTGTGATAAAGAAATACGGCCCAAATGAAAGAACAGATCAAAATTCCAGAAAGAGAGCTAAGTGACAAGGAGATAAGACAACCTGTCTTATGCAGAGTTTAAAACACTGGTAATCAGGATGCTCAGAGAATTGATTGAGCTCAGGCACAAAATTAAGGAAGGAATGAAGGCTACACAAAGTAAAATAAAGCAAAATATACAGGGAACCAACAGTGAAAGGAAGGAAACTGGGACTCAAATCAATGATTTTGAACAAAAGGAAGAAATAAACTTCCAACTGGAACAGAATGAAGAAACAAGAATTCAAAAAAATGCAGAGAGGCTTTGGAACCTCTGAGAAAACTTTAACATCTGAATCATAGGGCTACCAGAAGGAGAAGAGGAAGAGCAAGAAGTTGAAAACTTATTTGAACAAATCATGAAGGAAAACTTCCCCAGTCTGAGGAAGGAACTAGACTTCCAGGAAGTCCAGGAAGCCCAGAGAGTCCCAAAGAAAGTGGACCCAAGGAGGAACACAACAAGACACATCATAATTAAGTTACCCAAGATTAAAGATAAGGAGAGAATCTTAAAAGCAACAAGAGAAAAGGAGACTTACCCACAAAGGAGTTCTCATAAGGCTATTGCCGGATTTCTCAAAAGAAAACTTATAGGCAAGAAGGGGCTGGAAAGAAGTATTCAAAGTCATGAAAGCAAGGACCCACATCCAAGATGACTCTATCTAACGAAGCTATCATTTAGAATGGGAGGGCAGATGAAGTGCTTCCCAGATAAGGTCAAGTCCAAGGAGTTCATCATCATCAATAACTTATTATATGAATGTTAAAGGGACTTATCTAAGAAATAGAAGACTAAGAAAAAAACTATGGAGAACCAAGATGGCGGCGTAGGTAGACACACTGCGCCTCCTCGCACAACCAGAACTGACAGAAAATCGAACGGCAAGGAAGTCCGACACCAAGTACATAAGAAATAAACATTCATCCAGACCGGTAGGGGTGGAGATGGGCACCAGGACGGGAGAGGACTCGAGTGGCCGTGGCGGGAGGGAGACTGGCGGAGTGTGGGATGAACTGGGCAGGCAGTCTGACCACTAGCAGACCCTGCGGCCCTACATTTGCGCACAGAGAAACCAAGAGGGCCGGACTCAGAGTGGCAGAGAACAGGGCAGGCAGAGCAGTGGGTAGCACCCCACAGTCCCACACTCCCATACAGATAAACCGGAACGAATGGCGGGGAGCGAAGCAGACCACATAACCCAGGGCTCCAGCGCAGGGAAATAAAGCCTCAAACCTCTGATTGAAAGCGCCCCTGGGGGTTGGGGCAGCAGCAGGAGAGACTCCCAGCCTCACAGGAGAGGTTGTTGGAGAGACCCACAGGGGCCTAGAGTGTGCACAAGCCCACCGACTCCGGAACCAGCACCAGAGGGGCCCAATTTGATTGTGGGTAGCAGAGGGAGTGTCGAAGTCCGGTGGAGCGGGTGCCATTGCTCCCTCTCGGCCCCTCCCCCATGTACAGCATCACAGCGCATTACCAGCATTACTCCACCCCAGGGAACACCTAAGGCTCCGCCCCTTTAAGTAACAGACACCCCAAGACAAAAAAAAAAATGGCCCAAATGACAGAACATTTCAAAGCTCCAGAAAAAATACAACTAAGCGAGGAAGAGATAGCCATCCTATTGGATGCACAGTTCAAAACACTGGTTATTAAGATGCTCACAGAATTGGTTGAATCTGTTCGAAAACTAGATGAAAAAATGAAGCCTATGCTAAGAGAAACAAAGGAAAATGTACAGGGAACCAATAGTGATGCGAAGGAAACTGGGACTCAAATCAACGGTGTGGACCAGAAGGAAGAAAGAAACATCCAAGCAGAAAAGAATGAAGAAACAAGAATTTGGAAAAATGAGGAGAGGCTTAGGAACCTCCAGGACATCTTGAAACGTTCCAACATCCAAATTATAGGGGTGCCAGAGGGAGAAGAGGAAGAACAAAAAATTGAAAACTTATTTGAACAAATAGTGAAGGAGAACTTCCCTCATCTGGCAAAGGAAATAGACTTCCAGGAAGTCCAGGAAGCTCAGAGAGTCCCAAAGAAGCTGGACCCAAGGAGGAACACACCAAGGCACATCATAATTACATTCCCTAAGATGAAACAGAAGGAGAGAATCTTAGAAGCAGCAAGAGAAAAGAACACAGTTACCTACAAAGGACTTCCCATAAGACTGTCAGCTGATTTCTCCAAAGAGACCTTACAGGCAAGAAGGGGCTGGCAAGAAGTATTCAAGTCATGAAAGGCAAGGACCTACATCCAAGATTGCTCTATCCAGCAAAGCTATCATTTAGAATGGAAGGGAAGATAAAGTGCTTCTCAGATAAGGTCAAGTTAAAGGAGTTCATCATCACGAAGCCCTTATTATATGAAATGTTAAAGGGACTTATCTAAGAAAAAGAAAATAAAAAATATGAACAGTAAAAATGACAGCAAACTCATAGTTATTAACAACCACACCTAAAACAAAAACAAAAGCAAACTAAGCCAACAACTAGAACAGGAACAGAACCATAGAAATGGAGCTCACATGGAAGGTTATCAACAGGGGAGTGGGAGGGGGAGAGAGGGGGGAAAGGTACAGAGACTAAGTAGCATAAATGGTAGGTAGAAAATAGACGGGGAGAGTAACAATAGTGTAGGAAATGTAGAAGCCAAAGAACTTAAAAGTATGACCCATGGACATGAACTATAGGGGGGGAATGTGGGAGGGAGGGAGTGGGCAGGATGGAGTGGAGTGAGGGGGGGAAATGGGACAACTGTAATAGCATAATCAATAAATCTATTTAAAAAGTTTAAAAAAAACTATGAACAGAAAAATGACAACAAACTCACAACTACCAACAACTGACCCTAAAAATACAAAAACAATATAAGCAAACAACTAGAACAGGAATGGAATCACAGAAATTGAGATAACATGGAGGGTAATCAGTGAGAAGGGGGAGGGGTAGAATGGGGGCAATGGTAAAGGGAATAAGAAGCGTAAATGGTTGGTACAAAACAGACAGGGGGAGGTTAAGAATAGTATAGGAAATGGAGAAGCCAAAGAACGTATATGCATGACCCATGGACATGAACTAAGGGTGGAGGGGATGATGGTGGCAGGGGATGTACAGGGAGGAAAAGAATAGAGGAAAAAAAATTGGGGCAACTGTAATAGCATAACCAATAAAATATACTTTAAAGTAAAGTAATTCAATGGAGGTGATTTCCATTTATTTTTACTAGATATCTGCAGTCGGAAATACTTTATTTTTAGTGTGGACACTATTACAGATGTCCCCCATTTCCTCCGTTTGCACCCCTTTATGCCCCCACATAAGTAAGTCAGGACCACTTTAAACTAAATATGCTTGAGGTGTTGAGACCTCCACAGATAGTTTGTTAATTCTAGCTCCAAATTTGTGTGAAGGTGCATTTCTTTTTAGAAATAATCAGATGAGACTAGTTTTTCTTTTCCTTTTTTAAGCAGAGCTGAAACTGAGGCAGGCATGCACATTCCGCGTCTCCCTTTGGTGGAAGACATTTTTCTGTTTTGCCTGTTGAGAGTGATACTATTTGGTAGGCCTGGCTTTATGCAAGAATTCCTAATTTCACCTCCTACCTTGTGAAGGCCCTGGCTTTGCTTTCTGTTCCCCAAGCTCTATACTGTCAGTGTTGCATAGTATTTCTAAGAGAAACAAATACAAGCTCCAATATCACCTTACCTCTTAATTCCTGTGTTCTAGTCGTTTCAAATATCAGGTTGTTTTCCTCACCTTACCATAGGTTTGGTCCTGTTTTGAAATACAAGTTTTTATATATTTATCATTCTAGGTGTTCTGTGCCATGAGGTATTTGTCTTAGTATTTATTCCATTATATAGCAAGAAAGTGATGGCAATATTCACATTTGTAAGTGGATGATTAAACCACAAATGAACACGGCCTCTAAAATACTGTTAATTTTTTGAAATTAATTTTGAATTAAAGGGAAAACAATGCAGTCACAGAAATGTATCTTCCTAGTTTGTGTTGGAGAGTTTTGTGTTAATTGGGTGTACATTGAAATTTGTTTGTCTGAATGACACATAATTTGATAAACATCTCACACTTAGGTAGATTCTGTGTAGGAGGCAGAATGGAATTTTAATGGTCTGTGCATGCTTTATTGATATTTAAGGACCATAATACATTTTCAGTGTGCAATTATAATTATTTATGCATTTAGAGATAAAGTTGTCATTTTATTGTTGTTCCACCACCTAATTAAATTATTATTCTGTTTTCATTAGTCCTTAAATGGATTTATGATAATACTGAGCATGGATGGAGTGATACGTTATGTGGCCGAAAACATTTCTTCTGTCCTTGGCTATCTACCAGTAAGTTCCAGCATAATTTGGGAAAGAATCATTCGGTTTGTTGTTTAGAGGTTTATTATTTGTTTTCAGGAACATATGACTCATGAAAAATATTCTCAGTGTTGTCAAAATGTGCACCTATTCTATTGTCTTCTCCATTGGTTTCAGTTTAAATCTATAAAAGCAAACTCTGATATGAGGCAATGAGACGCTGTTTGTGTGTGTGTGGCTTGTAAACTGCCCCTGGCAGCAATCTTTAAATAAGAATGTGGTTTTTGAAATAGCATTCTCCTTAGAATCAGTGGATGGTCTCCAAGGTAACTGCATTGCCAGGCAGCTTTCACTGGGATGGGTATGTTTGTCCATTTTGTCAAGAGCCCACCATATACTGGTGAAATGGTAAATGTTGTGGTTTGTTCATGCTGGCTCATGGCATCCATTTCCATGTCTGATTTGTTTTTTGTTCCTTTACATTAAAGAACAAATCATTTAGGGAAAAATATAGAAATTACCTCATAGCTTAGCAATGTTGTAAGTATTGCTGGAGACACCTACATATGCATTGTCAGGGTCTCTGGTATCGAAAATGGTTATTCATCCTGAGCTTTTGGTGTTACTATGTCCCTGTAAAGAAAGCTTTTTTTATCTTCATAGTGTCAATTGATGTAGAATATAAGATTCCATAATTTTTTTTTCTGGATCTTTAGGCTGGGTACCAAAAAGTATATTACTTAAATATGAAATTAGTACAAATGTTCATATTCCACTCTTCCATGTATGTGAAGAAAGGCTGTGTAGAATACATTACTATCACAATTCCTGAAATCTGACATTTGGCTGCATGTGTCAATTGTATGTGGATTGTTGCCTTCATCGTATATTCCTCATTCCACAAAGTTGTTTCAAGAACTTAATAAACCCTGACCCATATTCCAGCATTCAAGTTTGGAATATGCACATTAATAGAAATTTAAATTATACTTTAGTTAAGTTAGAAGTGGATTAGAAGTTTATTCTACTACTTATGCTGTTCCAGCTGGCATGTTACATAGCCCACTTAGAAACTCAGCTTTTCTACTCTTCTATTTGCAGACACTGTGATCCATTTCTTTATTTCTCATTCTCTTATTTTCTTTTAGAAAGCAGTTTACATTTTCAATTTCAGCTTGTATTTGTAGGATACCAAAACAGCTGAATAACATACAAGTATTTGAGATAGATATTCATTGAATTGGATTTTACAGTACTTATACCATGGAAGGGAAATGGTCTTATTAAATCTATATTAAAAGATACAGTAGTATGACACATTACAGATTACGTTTTGTTATATTGAAGACCAGAAAAGTACCTACATTTTTGTGGTATTAGACATTACTTAAACAAAATTGGTCATTGACTGAGGTTGGTGACTTTTTCCTATTACATGGAGATTTTTTACAGTGATGGTATGTGTTATAGTATGGTTAATATATTTTGGCTTGAAGTTTTCACTCTCAAGAAACTCTTTCACCATTCAATATTTGAGGTACTATACACACACATAACACACACATACACAGTTACCCTAAAATAAAGATGTATGGGACATAATGGGTTTGAATGACTAATCTTATACCAATGGACTTGATTGCCTGAGGTTAGTGTACTTACAAATAAAACGATAGCTGTTATGTCTGTACATAAACATTAAATGGTAATAAAGTTATATATTTTTATAAAACAGGGCTAAAAAGGACTATACCTGAGGCACATTTTTCAGTTTTCTTCATTAAATCCTAACTTTTCTTAATTTTTAATATGCAAATTTTTTAGTCTTTGATTTAAAATATTATTTTCTAAGTCACACATCTTACATTAATATGGAGACCAAACCATTTCTAAACATCTGCCTGGCTCCATGAATCTACAATTTAATTAAAAATCAAGGCACCTCTGTCTGTTGGGCAGTAACTAAGCATGTGGGACAGGAAGAGAACTTGGTCTTTGGTGTCAATCTGGAGATTAAAACTTAGCTGTCACTCACTAACTACATGAGCTTTAGTTTCTCATCTGTAAATAGGGAAAATATTACTTAGAGAGTGACTTGAGGTGGACTATTACAAATGGTGTGGTTAGTGAAGAGCTGTCTGATTAGGTGACATTTGAACAAAGACTTAAATGAAGTATGTGAGTAGTGCAGATAAAACTGGAGCAAGTGTGTTCCAGACTGAAGCAAGAACAAGTGAGACGGCATTAAAGCAGGAAGGAATGTGCTTGTTGTAGAAAAGGTACAGTACAAAGACTGTTGTGACCGGAATGTCATGTGCAAAAGGAAAATACAAGGAAGTGATGAGGTCAGAGCAATAACAGAGGTCCACCTTGTTTAGGTCCATTGTAATGACATTGTCTTTTCCTCTGAGATGGGAGGAAGCCATTGGGGAGTTGGGAGCAAATGATAGAAGTGATTTGAACTTAAGTTTTGTCAGAATCATTCTGGTTCTTGTGTTAAGAATAAGCTGTGGGAGCAGGCATGGAAGTAGAGAATCCATTTGAAAGCTGTTGCAATAGTCCAGGCAATAGGTGGTAATGGGTTGCATTAGGTGGGTGTGGAATTAGTCAGTGTTTTGTAAGTAATATACTTTTTCTGGTGGTTTGAATGAGTGTGACACAAAGATGAGAAAAATCCAAGTTATGATGTTATAACACATACCATGACTAAAATGATGAACTATTTATTATCATCATGGTATTAAACTTATATTCAAAATCTGCCACCACATTTTCCATTTTCCTACTGATTGATTTTCTTAACAGTTTTTCCTTTGGAAAAACTTGTAGTCATTACCCCTATTCATAGTAATCTGCCCTCCTACTCACCTTCATCACACTTCCCCCTCCAAAAAGTTAAAGTTAGGCTTTTTCTCTTTTACAATTCTTCAACAAATGAAACTTAAAATACAAATTTCATAATGGAAAAGCTTTCTCACCATTGAGTTTTAAAGAGACTTCAGCATGTTTTGATCATAGATACATGGTTAGTTTGTGATAATTGTGATGAGTTTTGCTCTGTTATCCCTGTGAACCTTAACAGCATAATAGATAATTACTAGTGATTATGAGTCTTGTTTGATTCAGGATACAGTATCAGTCTGGTACAGAGGCTCTTATCCTTCCTGGCGCCCTGTACCATTGAACAGTTTTTCTTTCTTTTTTTTTTTTTTAAAAAAAAACCCTTAAAATGAATCTTTATTTCCAAACTATATATTTAAATATTGCTTAAATGTTTCTGAACTGTCAACAGAGCTTGTCCAAAGAATCAAAAAGATTGGCAGTAATATAAAAGATATAACTTTTGGATTCTGCACAAAATCTTCCTCATATTAGCTTTCCATATCAAATGAAACTAGTAAAATGATGCTTGAATGAGGACAGCCCTCATCCATTAAGATACCATTGACCCAGAGAAAGCAAGTAATCTGTTAGAAAGCAGAAAGTAGAGGATAACTATAGCTTTTATGGAAGCAGATGTAGTGAAAATGAAGGGTCGTAAACTTACGAGAATATAGACAAGATGCTCAGCATCACTAGCCATCAGAGAGATGCAAATTAAAACCACAATGAGGTACTATTTCACACCAGTCAGAGTGGCCAACATAAACAAATCAACAAACAAATGTTGGAGAGGATGTGGAGAAAAGGGAACCATAGTACATTGTCGGTGGGAATGCAGACTGGTGATGGCACTGTGGAAAACAGTATGGAATTTCCTCAGAAAACTAAAAATGGAACTTCCCTTTGACCCAGCAATTCCACTGCTGGGATTATACCCTAAGAACCCTGAGGCACCAATCCAAAAGAACCTATGCACCCCAATGTTCATAGCAGCACAATTTACAATAGCCAAGTACTAGAAGCAACCTAAGTGCCCATCAGCAAATGAGTGGATCAAAAATTTATGGTACATTTACACAATGAACAGTTTTTCTAATGCATGTTCATTGTGAATGACTCTGCCAGCAAAAGATGCTGCCTGCCTCGATTCTCAGTAAATGTCATGTAGTGGAGTAAATTTCTTTATTCTTTTTTTGGTGTGACTAAGACTCACCATACTAATATTTGTGGGATAACTAATAGGTATTTTCAAACTTGGCTTTTGAAAAATCTCCTTAATTTTTCACTGGTATTTATCTTTGCTTCATTAAACTCTAGTATCTTGATCTTTCTGCCTTGTGTTATAAAAGCAAATGCTAAAGATTTCTAAAAATAACATGATGTTGACAATGTTTTCAGTTTTTTATCCTTTATTCAACTATCAGCAGGATCACTGGAATGATCGTTATGTCCATTGTGTTTAGTTGGTGGTCAATTATAAGTCATTCATTGTTGTTGTTACCTTTCTTAAAGAATGTAGTTAATTAATAAGAAATTCACTGCCATTATTTCCATCCAAAGGAATGTACACTATCAGAAGATACTTACTTTGAATTCTTTCAAGTGACACATTCTTCTACTAATGAGAGAACTAGTGAGCCATAGCACTTTGCAAAATAATCTTACTGTATTATTTTGTACTTTACATCATATAATTATTTGTGCACGTCTCATGTGCCCTACTGAACTATGTGTTCATTGAAATTAGAATTCATATCAGATTCATCTTTTTTAACCCTCATAAGTATTCAGTAATAAACCAAATTCAGAAACTGGCTTAGTAGCAAATCACCTGCACCTGGTACAGGTTGGACTCCAGGCACTGTTGCTGTAGTAAAAGGAACAATGGACATGGAGTTGGATGGAGCTGGGTGTGAATCTCATCTCTGAACTTGTGACCTCTCAATAATTGGACAAGCCTTAATTTCCTTGTGAATGAAATAAGGGATAATTCTTCCTCTCAAAGGGTATTTAGTGAGTTAGATTATGTGAATGTACCTAGCACATTGTCTGGCAAGGAACAGTTGTTAATTAATGTGTTAGATGAATGAATGAGTGGTCTCTACTGATCAGAGGTAATTTGGTTTGGTACTTAAGTTTATTTTATTATGAAGCCAATAAAATAGTTTTTATGGAAAAAGTTGTTTAATGAAAAATATGTGACTTTCATTGTGAAAATTTATTGCCTATTTCATAATATTTTTTTCTAAATTAAGGTAATATTTCTGTTTTGAATTAAGTCAAGCTTTAAAAAAATTCAAACAGAATCCATTTTCTAATTTGATCATTGGCCAACTCATAACGTAGCTTATACAAATGAACCAGAAAATATATTTTTGAAATTTGACTGTAGATTATTAATATGAATAAGTTAAAAAATCATTTGAATTTGTGGTTCATCACCCAAGGCCATGATTCAGCTACAAAGAATAGTTTGTTTATTGCTTTGTTTCTATCACATTAAAAGCTTATTACTTAATTTAATGTCTGATATTCTGTTTATCCATGTGTTACCATATTTTACCTACATGGTACAATATTATTAATTCATTTAACTAACATTTATTGGGTGCTCACTTGTGCCAAGCTGTGTTCTAGGTGTTGAAGATGTAGCAGTGAATAAGACAGCCAAGGTCTCTTTCTAATGTAATTTACATTTTACTGAGGGAGACAGAATATAAACAGATAAATAAATACATGTGACTATAATATCAAGTAATGATTAAGTGCTATGAAAAAAAGGCAGAAGGGAATGTGAAGGAATTGGTGCTATTTTAAAAATACTTTTAAATAGAGACTTGGAAGAAGTAAGGGAGAAAGTCATTGCAAATATCTGGGAAAGAGTGTTACACATTGAAGGAACAGTAAATTTAGGACACCAAGAAGACTATTTGCTTGTTGTATTCGAATATGAGCAAGGAGTTCAGTGTATATGAAGTGCAGTGAAGAAGAGGCAGATTGGGAGGCACTAAGGTCCATAGGCCACAAGGAACCAGGATATAAAGTTGTAAAGGCCATTGTAAGTACTTTGACTTTTACTCTGAATGACTGGTAGCCAGTAGAAAATGCTGAGCAGAGGAATAGCCTGATCTCACTTTTATTTTTCAATAATTTTTTTCTAATTTTATTTTTCAATTGCAGTTTACATTCAATATTATTTTGTATTAGTTTCAGGTGTGCAGCATAGTGATTAGAAATTCATATGACTTAAAAAGTGATCCCCTCATAAGTCAGTACACAACTAGCATCATTAGTTATTACAGTATTATTGACTATATTTTCTATGCTGTGCTTTACATCCCCAAGACTATGTTGTAACTGTCAATTTGTACTTACTAATCTGTTCACATTTTTCAATCAACTACCAATCCCCTCCCATTGGCAAAGTACCATTTGTTGTCTGTATCCATGAGTTTGTTTCTTTGTTTTGTTTTTTAGACCCCACATATAAGGGAAACCATACGGTATTTTCTTTTTTTTTGGTCATATTTTGCACTTTATGGTGAACAAAGTGTATTTTATGTCAGGGGTTGATTATATTCATATAATGTCCACAATTGTTTTGACCTATTGAGCAACTTACAGTTGACCCTTGAACAACATGGGGGTTAGGGTTGCTGACCCCTTCAATAAAAAATCTACATATAACTATTTTAATCATTTTTTTATGAATGTTCAAATACAGTTGTCTCCATTTTCCCACCACCACCTTCCCCTCCCTCACCCATCCTCACCTTCCACGCTCAGTATGTCCGCCCTATGAATTTGTCCATGGGACCTTTATACATGTTCATTGATGACCCCTTCCCTCCTTTCCCCTGTTATTTCCCTCTGAACTCTCCTCTGGTTACTGTAAGTTTGTTCTTAATTTCAATGTCTCTGGTTATATTTTGCTTGCTTGTTTGTTTTGTTAATTAGATTCCACTTATACATGAGATCATATACTATCTGTCTTTCACTAAGTGACTTACTTAACTTAGCATAATGCTCTCCAGCTCCATCCATGCTGTCATGAAGGGTAGGAGCTCCTTCCTTCTTTCTGCTGCATAGTATTCCATTGTGTAAATGTTACATAGCTTTTTGATCCACCCATTTAATGATGGGCACCTAGGATGCTTCAAGGCCTTGACTATTGTAAATTGTCTGCTAATGAACATTTGGGTGCATAGCTTCTTTTGAATTGTTCTTTTAGGATTCTCAGGGTATAATCCCAGCAGTGGAATTGCTGGGTCAAAAGGCAATTCCATCTTTAGTTTTTGGGGGAAATTCCATACTGTTTTCCACAGTGTCTGCACCAGTCTGCATTCCCACCAACAATATACTAGGTAGGGTTTCCTTTTCTCCACAACCTTGCCAGCACTTACTATTTGTTGATTTGTTTATGATGACCATTCTGACTGGTGTGAAGTGGTATTTCATTGCGGTTTTAATTTGCATCTTTCTGATGGCTAGTGAGGCTGAGCATCCTTTCATTTGTCTCTAGACCCTCTGTATGTCCTCCTTGGAGAAGTGTCTGTTCAGTTCCTTTACACATTTTTTAATTGTGTTGTTTGTCTTCCAAGACTGGACTTGTGTGAATTCTTTAATATATTTTGAAGATGAAACCCTTGTCTGAGATATCGTTGGCAAATATATTTTCCCATACAGTTAGTTCCCATTTCATTGTGCTAATCTTTTCTTTAGCCATGCAAAAGCTTTTTATATTGATGAAGTCCCATTTGTTTATTCTTTCGTTTATGTCCCTTGCTCTAGGAGACATATCGGTGAAAATATTGCTGCATGGAATATCTGAGATTTCCCTACCTGTGTTCTCCTCTAGGACTTTTATCGTATCACAACTTATATTTAATTCTTTTATCCATCTTGAATTTATTTTTGTGTATGGTGTGAGTTGATGGCCGAGTTTCTTTTTTTCTTTTTTTTTTTTTACATGTAGCTGTCCAGATGTCCCAACACCATTTGTTGAAGAGGCTATTTTTACTCCATTTTATGCTTCTGCCCCATTTGTCCAATATTAATTGACCATAGAGACTTTGGGTTTTTTTCTGGGTTCTCTGTTCTGTTCCATTGATCTATGAGTCTGTTCTTATACTGATATCAGACTGTTTTGATTACTGTGGCCTTGTAATACAGTTTGATGTTAGGTGTGATGATCTCTCCTACTTTGTTCTTCTTTCTCAAAATTGCTGAGGCTATTCAGAGTCATTTACAGTAGCATATAAATTTTTGACATGTTTGTTCTATATCTATGAAATGTGTCATTGGTATTTTAATAGAGATTGCATTGAGTCTATAAATTGTTTTGGGTAGTATGGACATTTTGATGATGTTCATTCTTCTGTTCCATGAACATGGTATATGCTTTCATTTCATTGACTTTCCTAATTTCTTTCTTCAGTGTTCTGTAGTTTTCTGAGTATAGGTCATTCACCTCCTTGGTTAGATTTATTTCCAGGTACTTTATATATTTTTTGTTCTATAGCAAATGAGATTTTTTTCCTGATTTCTGTTTCTGATATTTCATTGTTGGTGTACAAAAATGCCTTTGATTTCTGAATATTGACTTTATATTCCGCTGTGTTGCCAAATTCACTTATTAGGTCGAGTATTTTTTTTGGTGTAGTCTACATGGTTTTCTATGTACACTATCATGTAATCTATAAACAATGATAGTTTTACTCACTCCTTTCAAATTTGTATGCCTTTTATTTATTCTTGTCTGATTGCTGTGACTAAGACTTCCAATACTATGCTGAATAGAAGTGGTGAAAGAAGACATCCTTGTCTTGTTCCTGATCTTAGTGGAAAGCTTTTAGTTTTTACCATTGAGTATGATGTTGGCTGCAGGTTTTTCATATTTGGCCTTTATTTTGTTGAGGTATGCTCCCTCTACTCCCACTTTGGTGAGCATTTTTATCATAAATGGGTGCTGTACCTTATGAAATGTTTTTTCTGCATCTATTTATATGGTCATGTGATTTTTCTCTTTTCTTTTGTTTATGTGGTGTATTATGTTTATTGATTTGCAAATACTGTACCATGCTTGCATCCCTGGGATGAATCCCACTTGATCATGGTTTATGATTTTTCTGATATATTGTTGGATGTGGTTTGCCAGTACTTTGTTGAGGATGTTAACATCTATGTTCATCAGTGATAATGGCCTGTAGTTTTCTTTCTTTATTGTATCTTTGCCTGGTTTGGGGATTAGGATGATGCTTGCCTCATAAAAAGAGTTTGGGAGTCTTCCCTCTTCTTGGATTTCTTGGAGTAGTCTGAGAAGTATAGGGGTTAGCTCTTCCTTAAATGTTTTGTAAAATTCTCCTGTGAAACTGTCTGGTCCAGGATTTTTGTGTGCTGGGTGGTTTTTGATTACTGCTTCAATTTTGTCAGCTGTTATCAGTCTGTTCTGGCTTTCTGCTTCTTCTTTATTTAGTTTTAGAAGATCATATTTTTCTAGAAATTTGTCCATTTCACATAGGTTTTCAAACTTCTTGGCATACAGTTCTTCGTAGTAATTTCTTACAATGCTTTGTATTTCTGTGGTATCAATTGTAATTTCTCCTCTTTCGTTTCTCATTTTGTTCATTTGAATCCTCTCTCTTTTCTTGATGAGTCTGTTTAAAGGCTTGTCAATTTTGTTTCTGTTTTCAAAGAACCAGCTCCTGGATATAGTGATCCTTAGAATTGTTCTTTTAGTCTCTATGTCACTTAATTCTGCTGTGCTCTTGGTCATTTCCTTCCTTCTACTTGCTCTGGGCTTTGTTTGTTGTTTTTCCTCCAGTTATTGTAGACGTAGGGTTAGGCTGTTTATTTGATATGTTTCTATCTTTTTAGGTAGGCCTTTATTGCTATGAACTTCCCTAGGATTGCCTTTGCTATGTCCCAGAAGTTTTGGACTGTTGTGAGTTCATTTTCATTTGTTTTCATAAACTTTTTGATTTCTTCCTTGATCTCATTATTAACCCATTTGTTGTTTAATAGCATGCTATTCAATCTCCATGAATTTGAGTGTTTTGGACTTTCTTTGTTTGTTTGTTTTGAGGTTGGTTTCTAGTTTCAGACCCTTGTTGTCTGAGAAGATGCTTGATATTATATTAATTTTCTTGAAATTTCTTAGGCTTGTTTTGTGTCCTATCATGTGGTCTGTCTGTAAAACTGTTCCATGTGCTTTTGAAAAGAATGTGTATTTTTCTTATATGGGATGAAAGGTTCTATATATATCAATTAAGTCCATTTGATCTGGGACATTGTTCAATACTGAAACATCCCTATTGATACTTTGTTTGGAAGATGTATCCATTTTTGACAGCAGGGTGTTAAAAGCTCCTAGTATAAGTTTGTTGCTGTCTATATCTTTCTTGAAGTCCTCCAAAATTTTCCTTATATATTTGGGTGCTTCTATGTTGGGTACATAGAGGTTTATAATGTTTATGTCTTCTTGTGGGATCCTTCCCTTGAGTATTATGAAGTGTCCTTTAGAGTCTCTTTTTATGTCCTTTGTTTTGAAGTCTGTTTTTTTCAGATACAAGTATTGCTTTCCTGGCTCTTTTTTCCTGTCCATTTGTTTGGAATATTTGTTTCCAGTCCTTCACTTTCAGTCTGTGTAGGTCTTTTGTTCTGACGTGGGTCTCCTGTAGGCAGCATATGTGTGGATCATGTTTTCTTATCCATTCCACTATTTTGTGTCTTTTTATTGGGGCATTTAATCCATTTACATGTAAGGATATTATTGATAGGTATTTATTCATTGTCATTTTTTTCGTACCTGTGTTCCTCTCTCTTTCACTGTTTTTCTTCCTGTTCTTAAAGCAAACCCTTTAGCATCTCCTGCAGAGCTGGTTTGGAGGAGGTATATTCTTTAAGGTTTCTTTTGTCCAGGAAGCTCCTTATTTTGACTTCCATTTTAATTGAGAGCCTTGCTGCATAAAGTAGTCTTTGTTGCAGGGCTCTGGTTTTTATTACTTGGAATATTTCTTGCCATTCCCATCTGGCTTGGAGTGTTTCCACTAAGAAGTCAGCTGCTAGTCTTATTGGGGCTCCCTTGTATGTTACTTACTGTTTTTCCCTTGCTGTCTTTAAGATTCTCTCTTTATCTTGGAATTTTGCCATTTTAATTATGATGTGTCTTGAAGTGGGCCTCTTTGGGTTCCTCTTGATTGGGACCCTCTCTGCTTCTTGGACTTGTGTGACTTTTGCTTTCATCAAATTAGGGAAATTTTCCATCATTACTTTTCAAACAGTTTTTCTATCCCTTGCTCTTCTTCTCCTTCTGGTGTCCCTATTATATGGATGTTATTACATGTCATGTTATCCTGGGTTTGCCTTAAGGACCCTTCATTATTTTTTAGTCTATTTTCCTTTTCTTGCCCTTTCTGCAATTTATTTTCTACCTTGTCCTTTAGCTCACTGATTCAATCCTCTGCATCATCTAGCTTGCTTTTGATTCCTTGTACTCTGTTCTTTATTTCAGAAATTGTGTTCTTCATTTGCTCTTGGCCCTTGTTGATTGTTTCTATATCCTTTTTTTGTGCTGCTGTAGTTTGCAGTTAGTTCCTCATAGTTTCCCTGCAGTTTTTGGTGATTCTCAGTGAGCACATTGAGCTTTGTTATAACCACTGTTTTGAACTCAGTGTCTGATAGTTGACTTGTGTCTATTTTATTTAATATTCTTTCTGAGGATTCCTCATTTCGATTTGATTGGGATTTCTTTTTTTGTCTTCCCATTATTTGTGGGTCTCTAGCCCTCTGTTTCTTAAATTGATCTCTTTTGACTTTCTGACTTTGTGGTATGAACTTCTATGGTCAGGAACCTGTGAGATTTGGTGGTGCAGTCTCCTGCATCACCTGAACTTGATGCTCTTAGGATACCCTTTATGCCTTTTATGCTGGTTCTGTGGATGTAATTGAATTTTGATTGTTGTTGAGTCTGTTTTTGTTAGGTCCTTCCCTCCAGCTGGTTGAGTGAGGGTCACTCTGCACATCACGTCTTGTATACTGTTGTGCAGGTGTTCCAAGAACAAAACCTCAAAGCCCAGGAAACCAAACCCACTACTGCAAATGTAATTTCCCCTCCCCCACACAACCACAATCAACCACCAGTGAACCAGTATTAATAAGGGAGTAATGCGATTAAAACTATTATATGAAAGGAGAGTGGATATGAGATGACCTACTGAAAGAAAAATGATTTTGAGAGGATAGAAGGAGGAGCCCTAATAAGAGTTGGGAGTTGGAGCAGTGGAAAGAGAGAAGGTAAAATTTTCCTCATGAATAAAAAAGGGAATGAAGAAGGTGTAATGGCCCTGGCTGATGTAGCTCAATGGGTGGAGCACAAGCCTGCCAACCTATGGGTTGCCAATTTGATTCCCAGTCAGTGCACATGCCAGGGTTGCAGGCCAGGTCCCCAGTAGGGGGTGCATGAGAAGTAACAACACATTGATGTTTCTCTCTCTGTCTTTCTCCCTCTCTTCACTTCTCTCTAAGAAATAAATAAATAAAATAGTTTAAAAAAGAATGTGGAGTATGAGAAAGGAAGCATATAATATTAAGTTAAACAGAAATTAAAATAGAAAATAAAATAAAGTGAGAGAGAGAAAGAAAAAGGTAGGAAAAAATTAAATAATTAATAAAAATATAGGAGCCAAATTGGAGAGAAAGATCCACTGGAGTACTATCAACAAAAAATGAGCTAAAATTAATATAGGTGGTATGGGAATAAGAGGGGAAAAAAGAAACAAAGAAAAGTCTAAGAGATGTTTGGAGGAATGGGAAGTGATTTTGAAAACATAGAGGGAGAGGAAACTAAGAGTGAGGAAGAAAAACCAGGCTAAGAGAGGGAAAAATGAAAAATTTTGATGCAAGGAAAAAGAAAAGGAAAAAATAATAAAGAAAAATAAAAGGGCAGGATGAAAGAGAAATAGAAGAAAGACAAAAAAAACCAAAAAAATAGGCTAAGACAGTAAAATTAAAATTTGATATTAAAAAAATTAGTAGGAGAGGGGCCCAGTAAAATTTGATATTTGAAATACAGGATTAGTGAAGCTCTGCAGATAAAATTGAAAAAAAAAATGCAACAACAACTATGCTACCCACAACCAACTAGCAAAGATTGTTAAAGGTGGAGGGAGAATGCAGGTACTTTCAAGAGCAGGGAAAAAGGATGTGAAATGACCCTTGACGAAAAAATAGTGCAGAATGGAAACAAGTTGTATTAAGAGAGAAAACAAAATTTGAAATGAAAATAATGTGAGGAAGGAGGAAGGTAAAATAGGCTAAGAAGAAGGAGGGGCAAAATAAGTGAATCGAAATACACTATAGTATAAAATGTAGTGACTTAACATGTACAAACTTTCTGGACAAGAAATGAATGGTAAAAAGTTATGCAGGAAAGAAAATATTGCATCTTAGAGGCCACAGTGACTTTTGACTCATTAGCTTCTTGTATTTACCACTTTTTTTTTCTTTCTGGATCTGCCTCTGGTGATGTCAGATGTTGATCCCGTCTCACCTTAGGCAGCCTGTTCAATACTTCCAGTTATCTGTTCTCCCTGACTGTCTCCTTTAATCATTAATCTTGTCGCTATGCACTCAGCAGTCAGGCTTAAGCACCGCAGGGCCTGGGCAGAGATCCTCCTGCGATCGGGGCTATTGTTTCCCCTCAGGCTACTGCTGCTTTGAGGGATGTGGTCTGCCTGAACAAGATGGCTGCTGCTGTCTGGGGGATTACTCAGCACCCTGAGGATCCCTGCCTCTACTCTCTCCGTTCTCTCCCTCAAGCCTCAGTCCTTAGCTTCTCCTCGGGCATCACCTGCCCTCTCTGCCCCTGCCTTTGCTAGAGCCCAGGGTAAGTGGCTGTGAAAGAAAATTTGTGTGTTGGCCCTTTAAACAGCTCTTTGGCCTCCAACTGTCTGTCTCTGCAGCCCTGCTGCTTTTTCACTGATGTTTGTTATCTGTGTACTTTTTGGGCTCTGGTGCACTAGGCTGGGGGTCCTAGCTTGGGGTTTAGACCCCATTCCTCTCAGGGGTATCCAACCGGCTAATTATCTGTCTGTTGCTGCTACTTGTGAGTGCCCAGCCAGCCCTCTTGAGTCTCTACAACATTTCTTACCAGAGAGGTTTGTACTGAAGGTGGTTTTTCTGTCTGTCTGAAGTTATACGGCTTCTCTCTAGCTGTTGCTCAGTTGTTCGTTCTGGGTGGTTTCTCCACAATGGAGTTGTAATTCCGGATTGGTCCTGGGAGGTCAGTGTGATTTCCATACACTCCACCATCTTCTATTTTCTTTTTCTGACTTACTTCACTCAGCATAGTGCCTTCTAGGCCTGCTCATGTTGCAAATGTTAAGATTTCATTTTTTTTTTTTATGGCTGAGTCATTCATTACATTGTACAAGGTGGGGCAAAGATAGGTTTAGAGTTGTTCATATGGAAAATGATACAATAATTAATAAATAATAATACAAGAATAAATTTTGGCATACTCACAACTGTAAATTTACTTTAGTTCCACCCTGTATATATATACCATATCTTTATCCAATTGTCTGTTGATAGACACAAAGGTTGCTTTCATATCCTGGCTATTGTGAATTGGCTTTGTTTTAAAGTCTATTTTGTCTGATGTAAGTATTGTTACCCCAGTTTTTAAAATTTTGATTTTCATGAAATCTATTTTTTCATCCCTTTACTTTCAGTCTGTATGTCTTTTGATCTGAAGTGCGTCTCTTGTAGGCAGCTTATGTATGGTTCTTGTTTATTCAATACTTATCCATTCAACCACCCTATGTCCGCTGATTGGAGAATTTAATTCATTTAGATTTAAAGTAATTACTAATGTGTGTATGTAGTCATTGCCATTTTATGATGTATAATTTTATCATATTTTCTTCTTAAACAACTCCCTTTAACACTTCTTGTAATACTGACTTGATGGTGATGAACTCCTTTAGTTTTTTCTTGTCTGGGAAGCTTTTTATTTCTCCTTTCATTCAAAATGATAGTCTTACTGGATAGAGTAATCTTAGTTTTAGGTCCTTTTCATCACTTTGAATATTTCATGCCAATCTCTCTGGACTGTAAAGTTTCTGTTGTGAAGCCAGCTGACAGACAGCCTTATGGGAAGTACCTTGTAGGTAACTAATTGCTTTTCTCTTTCTACTTTTAATATTCTCTCTTTACCTTTAACCTTTGGCATTTTAATTGTGATGTGTGTGGTATGGGCCTCTTCTGGTTCATTTTGTTTGGGACTCCTTGTGCTTCCCGAACTTGTGTGTCTTTTTACTTCACCAGGGTAGAGGAATGCTCAGTCATTATTTTCTGAAATAGGTTCTCAATCTCTAGCTGTCTCTCTTCTTCTTCTGGTACCTCTGTGATGAGAATGTTGGTATGCTAGAAATTGTCCCAGAAGTCCCTAAAACTATTCTCATTTTTTATTTCTTCTTCTTCCCCTTCTTCTTCCCCTCCTCCTCCTTATTGCCCTCTTCCTCCTTCTTTTCCTCCTCCTTCTTCTCCTCTTCCTCCTTCTCCTTCTCCTCCATCTCTTTCTTCTTCTCTTCCTCCTCTTCTCCTTTTTCTCCTCCTCCTCCTTCCCCTCCTCCTTCTCCTTCTTCTTCTTCTTCTTCTTTGTCTTCTTCTTCTCCTCCTTCTCCTTTTTTTTTTATTTTTTGCTTTTCAGATTGTTTGCTTTCTGCTTCCTTTTCTTCCAAATTGGTGATTCGATTCCCTGCTTTATGTAATCTGTCAATTTCATCTAATGTATTCTTATTTTTAATTTTAATTTTTTTTTACTGTAACATGTTTTATTTGTGCTTTATGCCAATGATAATTATGTCTAAAATGTGGTATTGGCCTAAAAATGATCATTTCACCAGCCTGAAATGCATATATTACATAGGTATTAGGGGATGTCGATTTCATAAATTAAGGAAAATTCTCTTAATTATATAGTAAATGGTTACTAGTTTACTGAAAAAAAGGCAAGTTGCTAGTTCTTTCTTCATGTTGAACTTTTTGATCTCTAAAAACACTACTCCAGTGTCACCTAGTTCAAGACTTTCTTGAAAATAACCCACTCCTACCCACTCTGAAATAGTTTTATCATCACCTCCTGTGTGATAGCTCTGTTCCTTGTGTGACTTCCCATTATTGCACACATACTGTTTGTTGTTTATTTTCCTGTTTTGCACCTTAACTGTGAGCATCTTACGAGTATAGGAAATATAGTCATTAACATTGAAATAATTCTGTATGGTTCCAGGTAGGTACTGCAAATATGAAGGGAACACTTTGTAAAGTTTTGGTGATTGTCCAACCACTATGCTGTATATCTTAAACTGATACAAAATAATATTGAATGCAAACTGTATATAGCTATACATGTATACACATGTATATACACACATGTACATATATATGTATACACACATATGTACGTGTGTGCATACTTTTTAAAAAAAATTTTATTGTTATTCAATTACAGTTGTGTGCCTTTTCTGCACATCCCTCCACCCCACCCCAGCCGAACCCCCCTCCATCCCCCACCTCCACCCTCCCCCTTGATTTGGTCCATGTGTCTTTAAAGTAGGTCCTGCAATGCCCTCCCTTCACTGTCCCCTCCCCACTCCCCCCTGCCCACTGTTAGATTGCTCTTAACTTCAATGTCTCTGGTTATATTTTGTTTCCTTTTTTCTTCTATTTATTATGTTCCAGTTAAAGGTGAGATCATATGGTATTTGTCCCTCACTGCCTGGCTTATTTCATTTAACATAATGCTCTCCAGTTCCATGCATGCTGTTGCAAAGAGTATAAGCTCCTTCTTTCTCTCTGCTGCGTAGAATTCCATTGTGTAAATATACCATAGTTTTTGGATCCACTCGTTTGCTGATGGGCACTTAGGTTGTTTCCAGCACTTGGCTATTGTAAATTGTGCTGCTATGAACATTGGGGTGCACAGGTTCTTTTGGATCGGTATTTCAGGGTTCTTAGGGTATAATCCCAGGAGCAGAATTGCTGGGTCAAAGGGCAGTTCCATTTTTAGTTTTCTGAGGAAATTCCATACTCTTTTCCACAGTGTCCTCAACAGTCTGCATTCCCATCAACAGTGCACTAGGGTTCCCTTTTCTCCGCATCCTCTCCAACATTTGTTTGTTGATTTGTTTATGTTGGCCACTCTGACTGGTGTGAGATGGTACCTCATTGTGGTTTTAATTTGCATCTCTCTGATGGCTAGTGATGCTGAGCATCTTTTCATATGTCTCTGGGCCCTCTTTATGTCTTCCTTGGAGAAGTGTCTGTTCAAGTCCTTTGCCCATTTTTTAATTGGGTTGTTTGTCTTCCTGGAGTGGAGTCGTGTGAGTTCTTTATATATATTGGAGATCAGGCCCTTGTCTGAGGTATCATTAGCAAATATGTTTTCCCATACTGTTGGTTCTCTTTGTAATTTGGTGCTGTTTTCTTTAGCCATGCAGAAGCTTTTTATTTTGATGAGGTCCCATTTGTTTATTCTTTCCTTTATGTCCCTTGGTTTAGGGGACATGTCTGTGAGGATGTTGCTGTGTGGAATGTCTGAGATTTTCCTGCCAATGTTTTCCTCGAGGACTTTTATAGTGTTAATACTTATATTTAAGTCTTTTACCCATCCTGAGTTTATTTTCGTGTATGGTGGAAGTTGGTGATCGAGTTTCATTTTTTTGCACGTAGCTGTCCAGATCTCCCAACATCATCTGTTGAAGACGCTGTTTTTGCTCCATTTGATGCTCCTGCCTCCTTTGTCAAATATTAATTGACCATAAAAACTTGAGTTTATTTCTGGTCTCTCTGTTCTGTTCCATTGGTCTATGTGCCTGTTTTTATGCCAGTACCAGGCTGTTTTGATTACAATGGCCTTGTAATACAGTTTGATATCAGGTTATTGTCATCCCTCCTGCTTTGTTCTTCTTTCTCAAAATTGCTGCAGCTATTTGGGGTCGTTTATGGTTCCATATGAATTTCTGAAATGTTTGTTCTATATCTGTGAAATATGTCATGGGTACTGTAATAGGGGTTGCATTGAATCTATAAATTGCTTTGGGTAGTATGGCCATTTTGATGATGTTAATTCTTCTAATCCATGAACATGGTACATGCTTCCATTTGTTTGTGTCCTCCTTAATTTCTTTCTTCAGTGTTGTGTAGGCTTCTGAGTATAGGTCTTTTACCTTCTGGGTTAGATTTATTCCTAGGTATTTATTTTTCTTGTTGCTCTATCAAATGGGATTTTTTTTCCTGATTTCTGTTTCTGCAGATTCGTTGTTGGTATACAGGAATGCCTTTGATTTTGGAGTATTGACTTTGTATTCAGCTGTTTTGCCAAATTCATTTATGAGTTCGAGTAGATTTTTGGTGGAGTCTATAGGATTTTCCATGTACACTATCATGTCATCTGCAAACAGTGACAGTTTCATTTCCTCCTTTGCAATTTGGATGCCTTTTATTTCTTTTTCTAGTCTGATTGCTGCAGCTAGGACTTCCAATACTATGTTGAATAGGAGTGGTGAGAGAGGGCATCCTTGTCTTGTTGCTGATATCAGTGGGAAAGCTCTAAGTTTTTGTCCATTGAGTGTGATGTTGGCTGTAGGTCTCTCATATATGGCCTTTATTATGTTGACGAATTCTCCCTCTATTCCCACTTTGCTGAGTGTTTTTATCAGAAATGGGTGCTCTATCTTATCAAATGCTTTTTCGCATCTATTGATATGATCATGTGATTTTTGTCTTTGCTGTTGTTGATGTGATGTATTATGTTTATGGCTTTGCGAATATTGTACCATCCTTGCATCCCTGGGATGAATCCCACTTGGTCATGGTGGATGATCTTTTTAATGTATTGCTGGATGCGGTTTGCCAATATTTTGTTGAGAATTTTAGCATCTATGTTCATCAGCGATATTGGCCTGAAGTTTACTTCCTTCGTTGTGTCTTTATGTGGTTTTGGGATTAGAATGATGCTGCCTGCAGAAAAAGAGTTTGGGAGTCTTCCATCAGCTTCGATTTTTTCGAATAGTCTGTGAAGGATAGGGGTTAGCTCTTCCTTAAATGCTTTGTAGAATTCTCCTGTGAAACCATCTGGTCCAGGGCTTTTGTGTGTTGGGAGTTTTTTGATGACTGCTTCAATTTACTCTGCTGTTATTAGTCTGTTCACGTTTTCTGCTTCTTCTTCATTCAGTTTTGGAAGATTATATTTTTCTAGAAATGTGTCCATTTCACCTAGGTTTTCACATTTCTTGGCATATAGTTCTTCGTAGGAATTTTTTACAATCCTTTGTATTTCTATGGTATCAGTTGTAATCTCTCCTCCTTCATTTTTAGTTGTGTTTAATTGGATCCTCTCTCTTTTTTTCTTGATGAGCCTACTTAAAGGCTTGTCGATTTTGTTTATCTTTTCAAAGAACCAGCTCCTGGATTCATTGATTCTTAGAATTGTGCTTTTAGTCTCTATGTCATTTAACTCTGCTCTGATCTTGGTTATTTCCTTCCTTCTGCTTGCTCTGGGCTGTGTTTGTTGTTGTTCCTCCAGTTCTTGTAGGGTGTAGGGTTAGGTTGTTTGTGTGAATTGCTTCTATTTTTTTAAGGTAGGCCTGTATTGCTATGAACTTCCCTCTCAGGACTGCCTTTGCTGTGTGCCGTAGGTTTTGGGTTGTTGTGAGTTCATTTTCATTTTTTTCCAGAAAGTTTTTGATTTCTTCCCTAATCTCGTTCTTGACCCATTCATTGTTTAATAGCATGCCATTCAGTCTCCATGGTTTTGAGTGTTTTGTGTTTTTTCCTTTGGCGTTGTTTTCTAGTTTCAGTCCCTTGTGGTCAGAGAAAATGCGTGATGTGATTTCAATTTTCTTGAATTTGTTGAGGCTTGCTTTGTGTCCTATCATGTGGTCTATCTTTGAAAAAGTTCCATGGACACTTGAAAAGAATGTGCATTTTCCTTCTTTGGGATGAAAAGCTCTCTATATATCAGTTAATTCCATTTCCTCTAGGGTATTGTTAAGTGACACAATATCCTTCTTGATATTTTGTTTGCAGGACCTCTCCATTTTTGTTAGTGGGGTGTTAAAGTCCCCTGGTATAATTGTGTTGCTGTCAATATCTTTCCTGAAATCCTCCAAGATTTTCTTTATGTATTTGGGTGCTCCTATGTTGGGTGCATATATATTTACAATGTTTATGTCTTCTTGGTGGATTCTTCCTTTGAGTATTCTGAAGTGACCTTCTGGGTCTCTCTTTATGGCCCTTCTTTTGCAGTCTATTTTGTCTGATATGAGTATTGCTACCCCTGCTTTTTTTTCCTGTCCATTTGCTTGGAAAATTTGTTTCCAGCCCTTCACTTTCAGTCTGTGTAAGTCTTTTGTCCTGAGATGGGTCTCTTGTAGGCAGCATATGTGTGGGTCATGTTTTCTTATCCATTCAGCTATTCTATGCCTTTGATTGGAGCATTTAATCCGTTTTCATTTACGGTTATTATCGATAGGTAGTTATTCATTGCCTTTTTTTCCTACCTGTGTTCCTCTCTCTTTCTCTTTTCCTTCCTTTCCTTAAAGCAGTCCCTTTAGCATCTCGTGCAGAGCTGGTTTGTCGGAAGTGTATTCTTTTAGCCTTCTTTTGTCTGGGAAACTCTTTATTTGGCCTTCTATCTTGATTGAGAGCCTTGCTGGGTACAGTAGTCTTGGTTCCAGGCCTCTGGTTCTCATTACTTGGAATATTTTTTGCTATTCTCTTCTTGCTTGGAGCGTTTCCATTGAGAAGTCAGTTGCTAACCTTATTGGGGCTCCCTTGTATGTTACCTCCTGTTTCTCCCTTGCTGCCTTTAAGATCCTCTCTTTGTCTTGGAATTTTGCCATTTTAATTATGATGTGTTTTGCAGTGGGTCTCTTTGGGTTCCTCTTGCTTGGGACTCTCTGTGTTTCCTGGATTTGGGTGACTTTTTCTCTCATCAGATTAGGAAAATTTTCCATCATTACTTTTTCCAACAGGTTTTCTATTCCTTGCTCTTCTTATTTTCCTTCTGGTATTCCTATTATGTGGATATTGTTACGTTTCATGTTGTCCTGCATTTCGTTTATCACCTCCTCATTCTTTCTGAGCCTCTTTTACTTTTCTTGTTCTTTGTGGGGTTTTTTCTTCTACTTTGTCCTCCCAGTCGCTGATCCGATGCTCTGCTTCATCAAGTCTGCTTTTCATTCCTTCTACTGTGTTCTTCAATACAGAAATTATATTCTTCATTTCCTCTTGGCCCTTGTTGATAGTTTCTATTTCCTTTTTCATGTTGATATAGTTTGCAGTGAGTTCATTGTAGTTTCCCTGTAGTTTCTGGTAGTTCTCTGTGAGCTCAGTGAGCTTCCTGATGACCATTGTTTTGATCTCAGTATCTGATAGATGAGTTGCCTCTTTTTCAGTTAGCATTCTCTCTGAGGCTTCTTACTTTCCTTTCATTTGGGCATTGTTTCTTTGTCTTCCCATTGTTTGTGAGACTGTTCTTGTTAGCCTCTGCTTCTTAGATTGATCTATTCTGACTCCCTGGGTTTATGGTATGAACTTCTATGGTAGAATGCTATTGGGATTCAGTGGAGCTGTCTCCTTAATCTCCTGTGCTCACTGGTCTTGAGCTGATGTTTATGGGTGTAACAAGGTCTAACTCTTGTCTTTTCAGCACTCCCAGTTTTATTGTCTCACCTGTGGGAAAAAGAGAAAGAGGTGGGAAAAAAAAAGAATGGAAGGAGGGAAAAAGGGAATAGAAAAGTAAAGGAAGGAAGGGAGATGGAATAAAGAAAGATCGGAGGCAAGATAAGAAGGAATTTTAACAAAAGTTAAAACAAAGGAATAAATTAAAGAAGGCAGGAGAAGGAATGAAAAAGGTAAAGGATGGAAGGAAGATGGAATAAAAAAAGAAAGAAGGACAGAAAGGAAGAAGGAATTCAAGGGGAAAGGAGGAAAGAAAGAATAAAAAAAGTCTTCTGCTGGCTTTAAACTGGTCAGGTTAGTTCTGCTGGTCTTACTGTCTGTGGAAAGGGAGGGGGTGGTTGGAAGGATTGGTTTCACTTTTCTCCCTTCTTGAGCCACACTGTTCGCTGTTTTCAGCCTACAGGCCAGTTCCTCTGGGTCCTTGTGCTCCCCACTAGGCCTTTAGTTCACCTGTTGTGCTGTCCTTGAGTTCCACCAATTAGGGGTTACTCCCCCGTCTCGCTCTTTGCTGTCTTAGATGCTAGGGGCTCTAGGTGCTGCTATGGGGTAGTTCAGCCCCCTACTGCGTGGAGTCTTTCTGGGGAATGCAGTCTCCCCTAGCCCTGTATCTCCCCTCTGCTGGGTGTTCTGCCTTATTCCTAGAGAGCCAGTAGGCCCTGGAAGGCTCTGTGGGCAGGGGCTATGTAGGAGTTGTTCAGAACCGCTACTTTTAGTTGTGGTCCCTGGCAGGCAGCCAGGCGTTTGATCAGCTGATCTGTGGCTTTGGGCCTGGGTCGCGCAGGGCTTGTCTTTCTGCTGCTTTGGGACTGAGTCTCCAGCATGGCAAGCCCGTCCAGTCACTTTGGGACTGAGTGGTGCGAGTCTGGTCTTTCTGCTGCTTTGGGCCTGAGTCAGGCTCTCTCCTGGTAGGTGTGCTGCCTTGGGCCTGTGCGTGGGGCAGCTAGCCTCTGCTCCAGGTGCGCACCCACCTGAGGTTTCAGGTGTGGGCCCCAGCTGGGGTTTCAGTTTTGGGCCCCCAGTCCGCTGATCTGGGTGCATGCAACTGGGCTTCAGGTGAGCACTGGGGCTGCTTATCCTGTGTTCACAGTCCTGGGGCTGAGAGGGGAGGGGCACCAGAGGCCGTGGTTGCTGTGGAGAGTTCTCTAACTAGCTCCTGATTGCCTCTATTTTCTTTTTCTTTTTGAGAAATTCTTCCTATTCAAGCCCCCCTGGTCCAAGCAAGCACCTGGCTGCTCACACAGCTCAGCCTGGCGCTCTCCCAAGAATCCTGCAGCAGACCCTGTGCCCAGGCCGGGTTTTTAGCTGCCCTAGTCCCCGTGCTGGTCCCAGGGACCTTATTGTCCTTAAGCACTCTTCTTACCATCAGATCTTTCAATGTCCTCTATCTTTGGTCTCCGATCTTCATATATGCTGGAATACCGTTGGCTGTTCGCTCTGCTCCTCAGATCAGCTAGGTGTTTCACTGGTGCCGAGGGGAAGTTGACTCTGATTCCACCTATCTCGCCACCATCTTCTCCTCTCATCTAATGTATTCTTCATTTCAGTTATTGTATTCTTCATTTATGACTGGTCCTTTTTTTATAGTTTCTATCTTTTTGTATAAATTCTCACTGATTTTATCTATTCTTCCCCTAAGGTAATTGAATATCCTTATAAACAGTGTTTTGAACTCTGTATCTGGTAGATTGCTTGCATCCATGTATTTTAGTTCTTTTTCTGTAATTGTGTCTTGTTTTTTCATTTGGAACATGTTTCTTTGTTTCCTCATTTTGGCTGCTGTCCTGGGGATGTTTCTATATATTAGGTAGACCTGCCACATCTCCTAGGCTCAGCAGCGTGGCCTTATGTAGTAGATGTCATGTGGGGCCCAGGAGCTCAATCTTCCTGTTCAAATGGGACAAGTACTTCAAGACTGACCCTTGTGTAGGTTGTATGTGATCTCCCATTGTAGTTGAGCCTTGATTACTGTTGACACATAAGTCGGTGGGGTTGACCCTCAGGCTGACTGGCTGTGAGGTCTGGCCATGACTACAGCTGATGAGCATAGTGCGGGAGCTGAGCTCATATTGTGGGATTCACTATAATGAGTATCTTGTGCCTGCCAAGCTCACCCTTCAGATGTATAATTGGTGTAGCTAATTGGGTGGTATTCTGCTGTGGTCTGAAGCCAGCTACCTGGGGCCTGTTGGAAAAGGCTTGGATGAGCCCAGGTGAGCTATTGCCCATGTATGGCCCAGGACCATCTGGTAGGAGCTACAAAGTGATCTGTTGTTGGTAGCTGCCTGTGCTGAATATGGAATTTGCATGGGAGAGGTTATGCTGCAAAAATAGGATGACTGCCACCATTTCCAGGGGTGCTTAGCAAGAGGTAAAGGGCACATTGAGGCCAATGCTTGCTTGTTTGGGGTTTATGACACTTTGGGAGATTTTATGAACATCCCCAGAATGGGCCAAGGCTGGCCGCTTGTGAGGAAGAGCTGCTGCAAGAGGTTCAGTCTGGGCTAGAATGGGGCAAGTTGGATGGAGATTGGGATTTACTGGGGTGAGGGAAGGGCTCAGCAAAAAAACAATGGGGCCCATCTCTGAGCTCTTTGGTGGGTGGGCTTAATAATAAACAATGGTCCCTGTCTAAGCTTTTGTCTGGGGACAGCTGCCCCTCCAGTGCTTGCCCTGTAGCCAACAATTCTTTTTTGCCCCATTTGTCCCTGGTGCTTCTTGATTTGCTGCTCCAGCACTGGAGCTCAGAGCAAGTGAGTCTGTCACTGAGTAAGTTCATGTAGGGACCCTTTCAGAGGGACATTTGGGACTCCAGCTGTCCTCCATCTCACCCAGATGGAATACCCGCTGATTTTCAGAGCCAGATGTTGTGGTGACTCCTCTTCCTAGCACTGGTGGTTCTGGCTGGGGAGCCTGGTGTCAGGCTGGCACCCTTTGTTCCTCAGGGGGGCACTTCTGCAGTCAATATATCCCTTCTGGTTCTTAACCAGCACATCTGTGTGTGGTGCCTGCCCTTTCTTCATCTCCATGCCTCCTACCAGTCTGGCATGACTTCTTCTTTGTATCCTTAGTTTATAGAAATTCTGTTCAGCTAGTCTTCAGGTATTTCTCAAGGGTAGTTGTTCCACAATTTAGTTTTAATTTTGATGTGGTTGTGGGAAGAGCTCAACACAATACTTATTTACTCCACTATCTTGACCGGAAGGCTGACTTATGTTTTTGTTGTTGTTGTTGTTTTAAAATGTTTATTGTTATTCAATGACAGTTGTCTGCTTTTTCTCCCCATCCCTCCAACCCACCCCAGCCAAACCCACCTCCCTCCCCAGCCTCCACCCTCCCCCTTGATTTGGTCCATGTGTCCTTTATAGTAGTTCCTGTAAACCCCTCTCCCCACTGTCCCCTCCCCACTCCCCTCTGGCTATTGGTAGATTGTTCTTAACTTCAATGTCTCTGGTTATATTTTGTTTGCTTTTTTCTTCTGTTGATTATGTTCCAGTTAAACGTGAGATCATATGATATTTGTCCCTTACCGTCTGGCTTATTTCACTTAGCATAATCCTCTCCAGTTCCATCCATGCTGTTGCAAAGGGTATAAGCTCTTTCTTTCTCTCTGCTGCGTAGAATTCCATTGTGTAAATGTACCATAGTTTTTGGATCCACTCATTTGCTGATGGGCACTTAGGTTGCTTCCAGTACTTGGCTATTGTAAATTGTGCTGCTATGAACATTGCTGACTATGTTTTAAATGGATCATTCTTGCTGCTCTGTGGAGAATGGAGTGAGATCAGGGTATGGCAGAATTAGATGCAGGAAGACAAGTCAACGTTTTTTGCAATAATTCAAGCTACAGATAATGGCTTAGACCAAGTAGTGATAAACAGTGATTATGTATGTGTTTTGAAGGTAGAACTAACAGAGTTTGCAAGTGGACTGGATTTGGTGTTTGAGAGAAAAAAGGCAAGTCAAGGATAATCAAGTTGGTAAAGAGTGGTGTCATTTACTGAAATGTGGAAGATTGAGGGAGGAACATGTTTTGTGAAGGAAAAGATCAAGTGCGCTATTTTGGATATCTTAAAATTGAAATCCTATTAGACATTCAAGTTGAGTTATGTAGAAGAATTGAGAGAGAAGTCCGGACTGAGGATGAGAAGTTGGGAGTCATTAACAGATAGGTGGCATTTAATGATATGGAACTGGAAGAGACTACTCAGGGAGACAGTATAGTAAGAGAAGACGTCCATTGAATAGGCCCTGGGCACTCCAGTGCCAAGTAGCCAGGAAGAGGAAAAGATCTAGCAAAGAAATGTATGAAGGAGAAAGATGTTCAGATGTGTATGGTGTCCTGGAAACTGAGTAAAGTGTTTAAAGGAAGAAGGAAGAATCCATTTTACCAAATGCTGAGATGTTAGGTAAGATGAGGTTCAAGAATTGACTATTGAATTTGGAAATGTAGAGGTCATTGGTGATCTTTACAAAAGTGTCATGACTGGGATAGAAATCTGATTGGAGTGGGTTTCATAGCAGAGTGAGATGTGAAGAAATGAGAGACCATACATATAGTTCCTTTCAAGGATTTCTGTTCTAATGTAGACCAGGGAAATAGAGCTAGAGGAGGATGTTGTATCAAGGAAGTTTTTGGATTTGGGGATTTTATGTTGTTTTTGAGATAACAGCTATTATTACAGCATCTATGATATAGCATTTGCACACCATGTGAAATACCCAATAGAAAGAGATAGCATGATAATGTAGCAGGGGTGAGGGAAATTTTCTGTAATGATGTCCTTGAAGAGTTGAGAGGGAATGAGAGGCAGGCCACCAGACTTAGGTAGAAGCTTATTCATTGAAATGGGAGGAAAAGCAGGTCTCTGGCCACAGGAACAGATAAGTTGGTAGATTTAGTGGCAGGGTGGTACTGAAATTGCCTTTCTCTTTTGTTTTTCATTGAAACAAAATCCCCAGCTGAACATGAGGAGGGTGGGGGTCAGATGTTTGAAAAATAGAAAGGCAAGAAATAGTTACCTTGAAGAACTTGGAGAATGAATTGTCTAGCAAAATGTAGAATGATCTCTAGGCAGAGCTAAGTGCCCATTTTAAATAATACACAGCATGTCTGTGGGTTTTTCTCCATATACATTCAGTTGCTTAAGTGAAGGTATAGGCTAGATGAAGAGTTGTAATTAATCAGAGTTGGAATTTTTCAAGGCAAATGTGTCAGAGAGAAAGAGCACACAGGAGTGATTATAGTGATTGACTATGGAATATGAGCTGGGTAAGGGAGGATGTGACAATTTGAAATAGATAATGCCCAGTGTGAAAATGTGATGGGAATGGACTGGAAGTCTCAGTGGACAGCATAATTGTTGCAGAAGTGTGTTACTTGCATGAGTGCACTAGAAAGATAAAAGGTGATAGTTACAGAGAGGGGTAATATGCATTGGGAATTTAAGAGATACAACAAATGACCATAGGATGGGTGAGTCAGACAGATAGGCTTACTGAAGGTTAAGGAGATAAGGAAAGTGAACAGTAGTAACACATATAACAAAATTTATTCTCTCTCTCTTCCTTTCTTGAGAATGAGATCGTGGGTAAAACATTACTAAGCCTTCTGCATGATCAAGAGAAAAGAGAAGTTTTCCAAAAGATTTGTCTCAAACTTCCTTTGTCAAGCTCAGGTACAGATCACTTTTTTCAAATAGTAAGTTTTTAGATTTTAAGAAATTGGTAACTATCACTTAGAAAAGTAGTAAAAATAAATACATTAGATCCAGTATAGCTGGTGACTGTATATTAATTTGACTTAATATAATTTTACAAATTATATTTCTAGTGTTAAAAATTCCTTCTACATTAAATTTTATGCTTTATTATGAACTCTAATTACTTCAGCTTTTGTATAATTGCATTAGTGTTATATAAATAATGTTCTAGCTGGTAACCCACTCTACAGGTAAAACATAGATAGCTATGCAAGTGGTAATATTCATGGAAAGAAAACATTTTTGGAAAAATCTAGTCTAAGACAGTAGTCATCTGAAATAATCCAAAAGAATATGGTAAAGTACAAATGTAATTTTGTTTTATATCTGTTTTTCTAATTAGGAAGTCATATAGAATTTTGCTGTCATTTAAAAAGAGGAAATATTGAATGTGATAAGAACCCTCCTTATGAATATGCAAAATTTATCCTGAGTGTACATGATATTTCAGATGGTAAGCAGTTCAGTTTTTAATTTGATCTAGATAAAATTAATGAGTTATGCAGCCCTTTGTTGCTAACATAAATGTCCTTTTGCTGTCTGAACTCTCAAACTCTGATAGCCCTATGACCACAGGTTTTGGTTACAGATATTAATTAGACTTTAAAAAAATTAATAGTGAAATTTAAAAGGTGGGGTCATATGGTAACATGGTGGATTGGGATGTTAAGGATGGTTCTTTCCTTATACAAAAACAAGGAAATGTAAAAAACAAAAAAACCCAAAAAAAACCAAAAGAAGTTTAATGCATACCCAAACTTAAAAGAAAGGGAGTTCCATGGAGCCATAAATTAAAAGTTAAAGTACAGAATCACAGTAATAAGAGGAAGCTGATTATGTGGTGGCTTAGGTGAGTTTTAAATCATATGTAGGCTCTATTGGTTGGGTTAGGAGTTCTAACACTCATTCAAGGACCAACACATAAAACCTAGAGATTTAAAATAATCAGTTAAGTTCTTTCTACTGGCCTAGAGGAAGAGTAGGTTGCCATTTTTCTCAAAATTTGAATGGAAAAAACATGTCATTTACAGGAAATCAAAACCCTAATCTGTGTCCTGTGAATATAAGGTCCGTTTTTCAGTTTTCAGGAGCTACAAGCTGAGAAATTAACATAAACATTGATTTGGGGCCCCTAAAACTTCTGGGGCTTGAATCAAAGGTAAACAGCTCAACAAATATGTGAAAAGATGTTCAAACTGACTAGTAAGCAAGAATAAAATATTTAAAAACCAATGAGAAATCAGTGTACACCCATCAGAATGGCAGCAATTGGAAATGTGAATAATACTGATGAGAATATGAGAAATGAAAAAACTAATACATTTGAAAGAGATGTAAACTCATAAGCCATCCTGAAAAAACTGAGTGAATTTAAATTATGTTGATTATCCTAGGACTCATCAATTCTATCACTGGGTAGAAATATCCCACAGGCAAACTTGCAGAGAGATCTGTGTCTAAGAATATAGGTACTGTGTGTGCCATAGTATAGTTTGTGGCAGGAGAGAGTTGGAAACAGCCTAGGTATGCATCATTAGGGAAATGGACAGATCAAATTTGGGAAATATACAGCATGGAAAACTTTGTAATAGTTACAAGCAGTGAAGTCAAGATATACATGCCGTAACATAGTTAGATCTTAAAACCATATTGTTGATTGAAAAAAAAAAGTAAGAAACAGAATGAGATCTATAGTACAATGCCACTTTTGTAAATTGTAAACACATATACATAAAACCAAACTGCATATTTTGCAAGGATATTATATTAAAGATGCTGGATGACAGTGGGTGTCTGTGGGTAGGGAAGGGACAGAGAGGAAAAAAGGCAGAGACTATCTGTCTTCATAATATGCCATGAACCAAGTATAATTAACTCTTTTCTTTGCCACTAAGGTCTTAAAACATAACAAACAAATAGGATAAATGAATGAATGTGTAAGTAACCAATGATTGTCTGATATGTTTGTTGTGTGTCTTAGAAACTAAAAGGCAGATACCCTTTAAGAAATTCTTGCTTGACTACACATGCACACATTTAATACCCATGTGATCTATATAAAAGAAGGGAGCTAAGGAAACTAAAACATTATGAACAGGGTAAGAACACACGACTGAAAATCACCATGAACTCACAATAATTATTTCTCAGTAGTGTCGTCTTCATGTTTTGGCAGACAACACAGTGGGAAGGGTGACTGAAATGGAAGAAAGACAGGAAAAATCCATGGCTCAGAGCTGCAAAATTTGTTGATAGCCTAGCAAGCACCCACTAATGTGACAGGTGCCCATTTTCTTGTGTAACAGGCCTGCCCTTCTGCTAGATTGTCATATGTGTGTCTTTGTCTCCCTTAGAGCCTTTGGTGCTTTTGAGAAGCTTCCTCCCTAGCCAACGCTACATTGAGTCATCTGATACACAGCTCCCATTGGAGGATCAGTTTTATGCAGTGGGGACTGTTTGTATCTTCAGGTCTTGGACCCTGTGGGTGAGTATGTTGTGGGTGTTTCTCCTCCATTGCGGCAATATGGGCTTCCTTTGAAGGGCCACGCACCCTTTGGTCCTTCAGTGACTGGACAGCTTTACTAAAGCACCCAATATGTATAGAGGGTCATGCTAGGATATATGAATGAGGAAAGATAAGCTGCATTTCAGTAGATGAGCACCTGAGTGGAGATGTGAACACACCTTAAAGAGTTATTTACAAGTGGTTTTGATATACAGTCATACCTTGGTACTGTCGGCCTCAAAACTTGTCAAACCTGGTACTCGTCACATTTTGATGAGAAAAAATGCTTCACCAGTAGGTGCTTGCTCACCACTCATTACACTTTCTAGAACTTGTATGAGTCATGATGCCACCCCGCAAGAGAAGATGCTTCATCAATCCTTGATTTCTCTCTGCTCATCAGAATGAATTAACTGGTACCTAGGTGCCACTGTATATAAAGGTGGTATACAAAGGCTGGTTGCAGGGCCATAGTAAGAGAAGGGACCATTCTGTCACAGGTGAGATTTGAGGCAGTCCCTGACCCCCATTGATCATGCAGTATTCTAATATAGCACTCACAGATTTTGTCTCCAAAAACAAAGTTAGTTGTTAGAATTAATATGGAAGACTCAGGCTCAATTAATTTATTCACTGAGTAACATTTGTGCCAGGCACTGTGCTAGGTGCTGGAGAAACATTAAGGGAAATGGATAACAGACAAGTGTCAGGGAGATGATAAAACAATCTATGCTAATGGATTGAGGGGGCAGAATTTAAGAGTGGTTAGGGAAGGTCTCTCTGATAAGCCCCAATGATTATAAGGTGCCAACCCAGAGAAGAAAGGAAAGCAATAAGGTAGAGGATTTAGTAGCTGTAAAAGTCTTAGGTAGTAACTGCTTTGGAGAGTTTCCAGAAAGAAAGTACTATTATGTGACTACAATAAAGTAAAAAGGGAAGGAATTGTAGAAAATAAGTTACAATAAATAGGCAGGGGCCAGATTATGTAGAACTATGAGAACCATGATAATGAGTTTGGGTTTTATTCAAAGTACAGTGACAAACAGGAGGATGACATAATCTACTTTTTAAAAAAATACTTTAAATTGTCCAATTACAGTTAACATTCAATATTATTTTAGTTTAAGGTTTACAGCATAGTTATTAGATGCTTATATAACTAATGAAGTGATCACCCTGGTAAATCTTGCACCGATTTGACATAATACATAGTTATTACAATGTTATTGACTACATTCCCTAAGCTGTACTTTACATCCCCATGACTGTTTTGTAGCTGCCAATTTGTACTTCTTAATCCCTTTACCTTTTTCACCCAGTCCCCAACTCTCCTCTTATCTGGCAACCAAAAGATTCTTCTTTGTAGAATTTATTTATGTTTTGTTTGTTCATGTATTTTGTTTATTTTGTTTTTTAGATTCCACATTGATGTGAAATCATATAGTACTTGTCTTTTTTTGTGTGACTTACTTCACTTAGCACATTACCCTCTAGGTCCATCCATGCTATCACAAATGGTAAGATTTCATTCTTTTTTGTGGTCGAGTGATATTCCACTGTACAATATATCTATATCATCTCTTCTTTATCCACTTGTCTTTTGATTGCAGTATTTAATCCATTTACATTTAAATTAATTGATCATAGGCATGTAGTTATTGCCATTCTATTGTCTTCTGATTGTTTTGTAGTTCTCTGTTCTTATTCTCTTGTTCTCTTGTATGTTAATGACATTGTATACTGTTATGCTTGGATTCCTTTTTCTTTATTTCTTGTATATCACTTGTAAATATTTGGTTTGTAATTACCATGTGCTTCATATATACCAAGTTATGTTTATAGCAGTCTGTTTTAAGTTGATAGTTGCTTAAGTTGAATACTTTCTAAAATCATTACCATTTTTACTCACCATGTTTGTTTTGTCATTATTTTTTACTTTCGTGTGATTGTATTTCTTAATGTTCTGTTGTAATTACACATGATCTTTCTATTTTTGCCTTTCAAACTTTGTATAAGCTTAATGTTTGTCAATCTACTGATTTTATTATGTTTACCTTTCTCAGCAAGAATTTTTTCTTTGTAATATTTTCTTCATATTTTTGATATTTTTCTTCTTAAGTAAGTGTCTAACATTTATTGTGATAATGGTTTGGTGGTGATGAACTCCATCAGCTTTTTCTTCCCTGGGAAGATCTTTATATGTCCTTTGATTTTCAGTGATTACCTTGCTAGGTAGAGTAATCTTGGTTGTATGTTTTTGCTTTTCATCACTTTGAATATTTTATGTCAATCCCTTCTGTCTGCAGAGTGTCTGTTGAGAAGTCATCTGACAGTCTTATGGGAGCTGCCTTATGGTAATTTAACTTTTTCACTTAGTACTTTTAAGATTCTCCCTTTGTCTTTAACTTGGCATTTCAGTTGCAGTGTGTCTTTGTGTTGACCTCTTTGGGTTCATCTTCTTTGGGAATCTCTGTGCTTTCTGAACTTTTTTTTTTTTAATTTCAAGATTGGTGTTTATTTAGACTGTGAATTTTAATATTTAAATAATATAGGCATTCAAGAACATGGTCAAGATGAGATAAAGCAGATATTTCTAATACTAATACTGGATTCTAACTGATAGAATTTTAAAACAGTATTACCAGATGTATTAATATGAACAAAAACAGCCTAGTCACACCTTTGATAATTAAATCTTTGGGGTGGTAGTGTCAAAGTGGCTAGAACTCTATAGAAAATGCTTGCATGTGTATTACCTCATGTAATCCTTGAAAGTGCAAAGTATGTATTGCTATTTTCATCTTGAACTTTTTGTGTCTTTGTCTTCACCAGGTTAGGGAATTTTTTGTTATTATTTCTTCAGATAGCATTTCAACCCTTTGCTCTTTCTCTTCTTCTGGTACCCCTATTACACAAATGTCGTTACATTTGATGCTATCCCAGAGGTGCCTTAAACTATCTCATTGTGTTCTTCTTTTTCTCTTTTTACTGTTTATATTAGGTATTTTCTGCTACCTTGTGTTCCAAATCACTGATTAGATCCTCTGCTTCATCTAATCTGATGTCAGTTCCATCTTATGTATTCATTTTAGTATTGTACTCTTCATATCTGAGTGGTCTTTCTTATGTTCTCTGTCTTCATTTTTATGTTTCCTATTTCTGTTGAACTTCTCACTGAATAATCTCTTCTTCACCTAAGTTCATTCAACATCCTTTTAACTATTGTGTAGAACTATCTGGCAGGCTGGTTACATTCAGTTTTTTTTAGTTCTTTTTCTGGAGTTTTGCTCTGTTACTTCATTTGGGACATGTGTTTGGTTTTTTTGTTTGTTTGTTTGTTTGTTTTGTTTTGTTTTGTCTCCTCCTTTGGCTGCTTCCTTGTGCTTGTATTGATGTATTAGGCAGATTTACTATGTTCCCCAGTCTTAGTAAAGTGGCCTTATCTAAAGGGTGTCCTGTTGACCCAGTGGTACAGTCTCCCTGTTTACCTGAGCGTGGTGCTTCAGGGGTCACCATTCTGTGGGTGGTGTTAATCTCCTGTTGTTGTTGAGCCTTTATTGCTCTTCACACATCAGTGGAAAGGATTGATCCTCAGGCTGACTGGCTGAGAGAACTGTCTATGACTATAGCAGATGAGCTGTTGTGCAGGGACTCATCCCAAGGTGTGGAAGTTGCTTTAGCAGGGCTCTGGTACCTGTTCATTCCACCTGAGGTGTGTCATTTGTGGTACTTGTTGGGTTGTGCCCGGATGTGGCCTAAAGCCATCTATTAGATGTGTGGGTTCTGGGCTTTTTGGAAGGGACTCCATTGCATGCCCACTGCCTGAGGAACCTGGGATACTTGGTGGGATCTGCCAAGTGGCCTGTGGTTGATAACAGCCTATACTAGACTTGGAAGTTCTTGGGAGAGACTGTGCTGCAAACTGATGCTGACTGCTACTATAGCTAGACTTGTGGCCACTTAGCAAAAGGTACTGGGCAAGCTGAGGTACAGGTACTGCTTGTTTGTGGTTTGCAGATCTTCAGAGATTTTGGCAAAGTTTGCAGGGCTAGCCTAGGCCAGTTGTATATGTGTAGTAGTAGCCTTTGAAAGTATTTTTGGTAGGGCTCATGAAATGGGTGGGGCAATGTCTCAGAGAATCACCAGGGTGGTGAGAGAACTGTGTTAGCTAGGTTAAAGGAGACTCAGATTTGGTGCTTATGTGCGTCTGCGGGCTATGTGTCAGGGAAAGCTCAACAAAGTAACAGTGGTGTTTACAGGCACTTTAGTCCTGGAGAGAGCTGCCCCTCCAGCCCTATCCCTATAGCCATACAATTTAGTTCTTACCCAGATGTCCCTGGTGCTTTTCGAGCTGCTGTTTCTTCTCTGGAGTTTAGGATGAGAGTTTGTGAGTGAGTGGGTCTGTGTTCGTCCTTTTAAGAAGATGCCTGGGTCTATAGCAGTCTTTCATCTCACCCAGACTGAGTCCCTGCTGATTTTCATGGTGAGATATATTGTTGGGACTTTTTTTTCCCAGCACTGGTGTTTTGAGCTGGGGAGCCTCATGTTGGGCTGGGACTCCTAACTTCTCAGAGGAGACCATCGCAGCTAAGATAATCCTCATGATTCTTAACCACCACATGAGGGTGTGGGACCAGCCCATTTCACATGTCCACCTCTCCTAGTCTCCAAGTGGCTTCTTCTTTATATCCTTAGTTTTAGGAGTTATGTTCAGCTAGTTTTTAGGTGGTTTTCAAGGGTAGTTGTTCTGTAATTTACTTGTAATTTTGATGTGGTCTTGGGAGGAGGTGAGCAAAGTATTAAAGCATTAATATACTCCACCATCTTGCCCCATAGTCTTGGATATGCTATGACTTTATTTTTAAAAGATCAGGCTGACTTCTGGGTAGGAAATGGAGTATAGCTGAATAAGAATGGATGTCAAAAGAGTGATTTAAGAGATTATAAGGCTTGGATTAGGATTGTCATAATGGAGAAATAAATACATATAGTTGAGTTATATTTTGGAGATAGAACCCATATTCCTTGCTGATGCAATTAGATAAAAGAGGGAAAGTTTAAGATAACTCTTGTCTTTTAGATCTGAGCAGTTCATTGAATGGAAGTATATTTTTAATTATCCAAAATACCTTTTTTTCCCCCAGGAACTTTTAACTGCAAAGGAGACCACTGATGACACTGAGATAGAACTCTCAGATGAAGAAAATTCATCTATGTTGACGTAAGTAATGGAGACCTGGAACACACTTTTATTAAACAAAACTAAAACAAGAAATAGCATCATCAAATATTTTTTCATCAAAATGAAAACAAACGAACCATTAAATTCAAAAGAGCAATGTACTAATCTGAATACTTTCCCCCCAGCTAGTATAATTAATATTTTCCAACTGAATATAAATACAAGTGATGGGTTTTTAAATTTATTTTTGCACATTCAGTATTATTTTATATGAGTTTCAGGTTTACAGCCAAGTGGTTTGACAATCATATACTTTACAGAGTGATCCCCCCAATATTTCAAGTATCTACCTGGCACCATACACAGTAATTACAATATTATTGACTATGTTATCAATGCTGTATTTTACCTCACATGATTATTTTGTAGCTACCAATTTGTACTTCTTAATCCCTTCACCTTTTTCATCTAACCACACATCCCTCTGCCTCCTGACAGCTGTCAGTTTGTTCTCCATCTGTGTATCTGTTTATATTTTGTTTGTTAATTTATTTTATTAGATTCCACATATAAGCGAGATCATATGATATATGTCTTTCTCTGTTTGACCAACTTTGCTTAGCATAATACCTTCTAAAAGTCTATCCATTCTATCACAAATGGTAAGATTTCATTGTTTTTATGGCTGAGTAATATTCCATTGTATAAATGTACCAGTGGTTTTTCTCCACTTTTCTACTGAGTAGAACTTGGGTTGCTTTCATATCTTGGCTATTTTAAATAACACTATGATGATCATAGGGGTGTATATATTCTTTTTGAATTGGTGTTTTGGGTTTCTTCAGATATATACCCTGAAATGAAATTGATGGGTCATTAGGCAATTTTATTTTTAATTTTTTGAGAAACCTTCACACTGTTTTCCATAGAGGTTGCAACAATTTGCATGCCCACCAACAATGCATGAGGGTTCTTTTTTCCACATCCTTGCCAATATTTGTTATTTGTTGATTTATTGATGACAGCCATTCTGACAGGTATGAGGTAATATCTCATTTTGGTTTGCATTTATCTGATGATTAGTGACATTGAGCATCCTTTAATGTTTATTGGCCATGTATACCCTCTTTGGACAGGTGTCTTTTCAGATCCTCTGCCCATTTTTATTTGGATTGTTTGTGGGGTTTTGTGGTGGTGTTTGAGTTCTTTATAAATTCTTGATACTAACCCTTTATCAGATGTATCTTTAGTGATTATGTTCTCCCAGTCAGTGGTTTGTCTTTTCTTCCTTTAAAATTTTATTTATTTTTAGAGGTGGGGAAGGAAGGGAGAGTAATAGCAATGTGTGGTTACCTCTCATGCATCCCCAGTCAGGGACCTGGCCTGTGCCTGGGCATGTGCCCAGACTGGGAATTGAACCAGTGACCCTTTGGTTCGCAGGCCAGTGTTCAATCCACTCAGCCACACCAGTCAGGGTCAGTGGTTTGCCTTTTCATATTGGTGATGGTTTCCTTTGCTGTGCCATAATTTTTACTTTGCTATAACTCTATTTGATTATTTTTTCTTTTGTTTCCCTTGCCCAAGGAGATCTATCAGGAAAAACATTTCTAAGAGAAGTCTCAGAGATTTTACTGCTTTTTATTATAGGAGTTTTATGGTTTCAAGTCTTATATTTAAATATTTAATCTATTTTGTGTTCATTACTTTATCTGGTGTAAGATGGTGGTACAGTTTCACCTTTTTTCATGTATCTTTCCAATTTTCCCAACACCATTTGTTGAGTAGACTGTCTTTACCCCGTTGTATGTCCTTGCCTTCTTGTCATATACTAATTGTCCATATAGGTGTGGGTTTATTTCTGGGCTTTTATTCTGTTCCATTGATCTATGCATCTGTCTTTATGACAATATTATACTCTTCTGATTACTGTATAGACTTGTAGTATAGTTTGATATCAGTTAGCATGATACCTCTAACTTTATTTTTTTCCTCAAGTTTTCTCTCTTTTTTGAAATAATTAACAAAGCCTTTTAATTCATATTAGATTAGTGTATTGCAATCTTTGTTAAATGAGTTAGATGTAGCTTATTTTTAACCTTTTCAAGAGTTTCAAGAGTTTGCAGAAGTAGCTATAAAACAATATTTGAAATAATGGTTTATTTTTAAATTTATAAATACATATACATTCTGTTTATATTGATAGAGGAGAAATATAACAGAAAAATATATCAACATGTAAATCCAGATTATTTGTTTGTTAGTTCATCTATGTTTGTCCAAACACACAGATGAGGCAGGCACCTGATTGGTCAGATTCCAGGTGCAACAAAATGCCCCATCAATCCCTTTTTAACTGGTGGTCTAGAATTCTCAACAATAGAAGCACTACAAAAACAGATATATAAGCTGTTAAAGTTATCTCACTCTCTGGCATAGATTAAGCAGTTTAATTCAGACTAATGGAAAACAGGACTAACATTTTTCAATTGAAGACATCATACCTACAAAAATTTAATAGCAAAGGGTGCATGTTTAGAGTGGAGATTGCAAAGAACTATGTGTTTTCTCCTAGGAATGACTCTGAACAGCCAGAGGCAGTAAAAAGGTACTGGAAACTTGAGGTGTGGGGAGTAGAGAAGCACAAAAGAAAATTTTCATCTGTTTAAAATGTTTTCTGGGTTTAACAATGTGAATGACCTTGCAGAAAACTGCTTATTTTTCTGTATTTTCTGTTCATCTTTTGGTAAGGGCCTGTTTATGATAAGCTCTCTGAGGCTACCAGGTGTGTCAAACTCATTTTCATCAGGGGCCACATCAGCCTCGCAGTTGCCTTCAAAGAGCCGGATGTAATTTTAGGACTGTATAAATGTAACTACTCCTTAACTAGGGGCAAGGAGCTTGGCACTGCTGCCAGGTAGAAACAAGGTGCTGGGCCAGATAAAAAAAAGGTGGAGGGTTGGATTCAGCCTGTGGGCCTTGTGTTTGCCACCTGTGCAATAGAGCCTCATTGTCTATTCTTGTAATGTAGGCTCTTTGCTTTAACTCTTGGTTAATCTGCAGTTAACTAGTTTGGTTTTTATATTTTTACTTAGAGGGATGACTACACATAAATCTTCTGTATTTATAATTAAATGGCAATGCCATTTTCTTAAATTTATTTCATCACATCTAGATTTACTTAATTAAATATACTTGAATTTAAGTAGACTTATGAGGAACTATGTATTTGATTACCAGTATTAGAAATCTAGAGTTGGAGAACTTCATAAAATAATCTAGCCACACATTTTCATGAAAGATATATAAATCAACCCAAGTCCCAGAAACTCCCTCCATTTTATAGGTCTCAGACAAGAATTCATAGTTACCCCTAGTTTTCAATTCCAGATACAATAATTTCAGATGTTAGAAAATAGTTTCTTACACTAAACGTGAGTAATGCCACACTGTATTCTAAAGTAACTATTTACTGTCTTCAATAAAGATTTATTTATTCACTTTTAAAATACATACTAGTAGTCTTTATCATTTTCTTTTTTGGATGAATATTCCCAGGCCCCTATAAGGTTACAGTGAACTGTATCCAAATTCTCTGCCTTTGGATAAAGGTCTATCAGCCTTTGGAGCCCAGAACTGTACTCAGTCTTCCAGTAAAAAGCTAGCCTAGACCAGGACTTCTGAATATTCAGGTTTGTGGCATCTGTTCTTTTGCACTTACGGTTAAGCAGAGACAATGTGGTTAAGTACCCAGGAGTTTTGGCATCATTTAAAATCTTGTTGTACATCTAAAAATTGGAACCAGAAATACAATGGAAAATGGTTGGGAACAATATTTATTGAACTTTCTATCACAGCCCAAATTTGGGGAGATTGACTTTCTCTTTGATTGTTTTAGCTCCAAATAATCTTAGAAGTAAGGAATAAAAGCAAAAGCCTTTTCTTACAGGGATCAGGATCCTAAAATTAGTTAATATGCGACATATGAATTAAATATCTCACTAGCCCCCTTCAACCTTGATAGTAAGTTGCCTTTGATCAAAAATCATTCATTTTGTTATATAGAGGGAGTCCATGAAAAGAAATATTGTGTGCCTATGAATGCCTTCATACTGGAAATGAATCTCCACTTTAACTTTGTTGCCCCTGCAAAACTTCCCATCATCAGAATTTCCTGGAGCCTCTCTGTTTTGAGCAACTAAGTCTGAGTCCAGCAATATTCTCTAGCTATCATGCATGTCTCAGGATTATAAACGTAGAGACTTTAAAGCCTCATTAGTTAACCTAGGGCCAGAGTTCTAAAATGCAAGCTTCATTTAGAAAGTCACATGCTACATCCAGAGTTAACTGTGGATTCCTTTTCAGTTTGTAGAGCTGACTAGCACAATCAATTGGAAGGTCTGCTTCTTTCTACTGACTGGACTTTCCTCAAGTGTTCTTAGGCTATTTGGGGTCTTTTGTGGTTCCATATATATTCTTGGATTATTTGTTCTAGTTCTGTGAAATACATCATTTGTATTTTTGATAGAAATTGCATTGAATCTGGAGATTACTTTTGGTAGTATGAACATTTTAATGATGTTAATTCTTCCTCTCCATGAATTACTTCCATTTATTTGTATCTTCCATTTATACTTCCATTTATTTGTATCTTCTTTAATTTTTTTCTTCCATGTCTTATAATTTTTGAGTATGGGTCTTTTACCTCCTTCATTAAATGTATTTCTTAGTATTTTATTTCTCTTTAAAAAATATTTTATTTATTTATTTAATTTTAGACAGAGGGGAAGGGTGGGAGAAAGAGAGGGAGAGAAACATCAATGTGTGGTTGCCTCTCATGTGTCCCCTACTGGGGACCTGGCCTGCAACACAGGCATATGCCCTGACTGGGAATAGAACCAGCAACTGTGGTTCACAGACTGGTGCTCAATCCTTTGAGCCACGCCAGCCAGGGCTATTTTATTTCTCTTCATGCAATTGTAAATGGCATAGTTTTCTTAGTTTCTCTTTATGATAGTTCATTATCACCATATAAAATATAACTAATTTTTTAATATTATTTTGCATCCCGCTAATTTACTGAATTTATTTTTGGCGGAATCTTTAAGATTCTTTTTTTTTTTGAACTCATTAATTTTAATGTCTTTTCACGCTTCTGCCATTTTTGTTTGTTTGTTTGTTTCACCTCTTCCACATTGGCAAAATGTTTTTCTTTTCTTTTTTAAAAAAATTAATTTATTTATTTTTATTCAGTTACAATTGTCTGCATTTTCTCCCCTTCCCTCCACCCCACCCCAGCCAGTCCCACCTCCCTCCCCCACTTCTACCCTCCCCCCTGATTTTGTCCTTGTGTCCTTTATAGGAGCTCCTATAGACCCCTCTCCCCACTATCCCCTCCCTACTCCCCTGTAGCTATTGTTACAATGTTCTTAATTTCAATTTTTTCTTTTAATTATTTTATTGTTATTCACGTACAGTTGTCCGCATTTAACCCCCACCACTTCCCCCACCCCAGCCATCCCCACCTCGTTCCTGATTCCACCCCCCTCCCAGTTTTGTCTATGTGTCCATTATAGTTGTTCCTGAAAACCTTTTCCCCTTTTACTCTCATTATCTCTTCACACTTCCCCTCTGCTTACTGTCAGATTGTTCTTAATTTCAATGTCTCTGGGTATATTTTGTTTGCTTATTTGTTTTGTTAATTAGGTCCCACTTAAAGGCGATATCATTTATCTTTTACTGCCTGGCTTATTTCACTTTGCATAATGCTCTCCAGTTCCATCCATGCTCTCGAAAAGGGTAGGAGCTTCTTCTTTCTCTCTGCTGTGTAGCATTCCATTGTGTAAATGTACCATAGTTTTTGATGTACGCATTTACTGATGGGCACTTAGATTGCTTCCAGCACTTGCCTAGTGTAAACTGTTCTGCTATGAACATTGGGGTGCATCGGTTGTTATGGATTGGTGTTTCAGGGTTCTTAGGATATAATCCCAACAGTGGAATTGCCGGGTCAAAAGGCAGTTCCATTTTTAGTTTTCTGAGGAAATTCCATACTGTTTTCCACAGTGGTTGCACCAGTCTCTATTCCCACCAATGGTGCACTATGGTTCCCTTTTCTCCACATCCTCTCCAATACTTGTTGTGTGTTGATTTATTTATGATGGCCATTCTCACTGCTGTGAAGTGGTATCTCATTCTGGTATTAATTTGCACCTCTCTGACAGCTAGTGATGCTGAGCATCTTTTCACATGTCTCTGGACCCTCTGTATGTCCTCCTTGGAGAAGTGTCTCTTTCAGGTCTTTTGCCCATTATTTAATTGGGTTGTTTGTCTTCCTGGAGTGGACTCGTGTGAGTTCTTTATGTATTTTGGAGATCAAACCCTTGTCCAAGGTATCTTTGGTAAATATGTTTTCCCATACAGTTGGTTCTCTTTTCATTTTAATGCTGTTTTCTTTAGCCATGCAGAAGCTTTTTATTTTGATGAGGTTGCATTTGTTTATTCTTTCCTTTATGTCCCTTGCTCTAGGGGACACATCAGTGAAAATATTGCTGCATGGAATATCTGAGATTTTCCTTATGTTCTCCTGAAGGACTTTTATGGTGTTACGACTTATATTTAAGTCTTTTATCCATCTTGAGTTTATTTTTGTGTATGGCGTAAGTTGGTGATCCACTGCCATTTTTTTACATGTAGCTCTCCAGCTCTCCCGCTCTCCCAACACCATTTGTTTAAGATGCTATTTTTACTCCATTTTATGCCTCTTCCCCCTTTGTCGAATATTAATTGACTATAGAGACTTGGATTTATTTCTGGGCTCTCTATTCTGTTCCATTGGTCTATGTGTCTGTTCTTATACCAATACCAGACTCTTTTGATTTCAGTGGCTTTGTAATACAGTTTGATATCAGGTATTGTTATCCCTCCTACTTTGTTCCCCTTTCTCAAAATTACTGTAACTATTCGGGGTCATTTATGGCTTCATATAATTTTTGAAATGTTTGTTCTATATCTGTGAAATATGTCATTGATACTTTAACAGAGATTGCATTGAATCTATAAATCACTTTGTGTAGTATGAACATTTTGCTGATGTTAATTCTTCCATACCATGAACATGGTACATACTTCCATTTGCTTGTGTCTTCCTTAATTTCTTTCTTCAGTGTTGTGTAGTTTTCTGAGTACAGATCTTTTACCTCTTTGGTTAGGTTTATTTCTAGGTATTTTATTTTTCTTGTTGCTGTATGAAATGGGAATTTTTTCCTGATTTCTGTTTCTGATATTTCATATTGGTATACAAAAATGCCTTTATTCTTGAGTATTGACTTTGTGTCCCAGTATTTTGCCAAATTCATTCTGTGTCTTTTGATTGGAACATTTAATCCATTGACGTTTAAGGTTATTATTGGTAGGTACTTGCTCATTGCCATTTTACTTCCTTCATACCTGTGTTCCTCTGTCTCTCACTCTTTTTTTTTTCTTAAAGCAGACCCTTTAGCATCTCTTGCAGGGCTGGTTTGGTGGAGGTGTATTCTTTGAGGCTTCTTTTGTCTGAGAATCTCCTTATTTGGCCTTCCATTTTAATTGAGAGCCTTGCTGGATAGAGTAGTCTTTGTTGTAGGCCTTTGCTTTTCATTACCTGGAATATTTGTTGCCATTCTCTTCTGGTTTGGAGGGTTTCCATTGAGAATTCAGCTGCTAGTCTTATCAGGGCTCCCTTATATGTTACTTCCTGTTTCTCCCTTCCTGCCTTTAAGATTCTCTCTTTGTCTTGTTATTTTGCCATTTGAATTATGATGTATCTTGAAGTGGGCCTCTTTGGGTTCCTTTTGAATGGGACTCTCTGTGTTTCCTGGATTTGTGCAACATTTTCTCTCATCAAATTCAGGGAGTTTTCCATCATTACTTTTTCTTTTTTTTATCAATAATTAGAAATATGATTTTATTTTTTAAAATTGTTTTATTGTTGTTCAATTAGAGTTGTCTGCATTTTCCTCCCACCACAACCCCCCACCCCAGCCAAACCCACCTCCCTCCCTTGCTTCCACCCTCCACCTTGGTTTTGTCCATGTGTCCTTTATAGTAGTTTCTGAAAACCCTTCTTCCCATTGTCCCCTTCCCCCTCCCCTCTGGCTGTTGTTGGACTGTTCTTAATTTCAACGTCTCTGGGTGAATTTTGTTTGCTTCTTTCTTTTGCTGATTATGTTCCAGTTAAAGATTAGCTCATATGGTATTTGTCTTTCACCACCTGACTTATTTCACTCAGCATAATACTCTCCAGTTCTATCCATGCTTTTGCAAAGGGTAGGAGCTCCTTCTTTCTCTCTGTTGCGCAGTATTCCATTGTGTAAATGTACCATAGTTTTTTGATCCACTCATTTACTGATGGGCACTTAGATTGCTTCCAGCACTTCGCTGTTGTAAACTGTGCTGCTATGAACGTTGGGGTGCATCAGTTGTTATGGGTTGGTGTCTCAGGGTTCTTAGGATATAATCCCAGCAGCGGAATTGCTGGGTCAAAAGGCAGTTCCATTTTTAGTTTCCTGAGGAAATTCCATGTGGTTTTCCACAGTGGCTGCACCAGTCTGCATTCCCACCAACAGTGTATTAGGGGTCCCTTTTCTCCATAACCTCGCCAGCACTTGTTGTTTGTTGATTTGTTTATGATGGCCATTCTGACCGGTGTCAGGTGGTATGTCATTGTGGTTTTAATTTGCATCTTTCTGTTAGCTAGTGATGTTGGTGATTACTTCTTGTTCTTAAAACACTTTTAAATGGTAGAAGAATAAGTATGTGTTGTAGTAACTGTTGTTATACAGGTGGCCTTCTCTTTGTAAATCTTATCTGTTCTTTAACATTTTTTTATGAACAAATTTTCAGAGAACAGCAGTTGGTATTCCATTATTTTGAGTGAGAAAAATAAACATGCATTCTTTATCCACTGGAAATTGCTAATTTGTCATATATCACTACAATTTCTTTGTAAACCTATTTAAAAATCCAGCCCTGATTGATGTGGCTTAGCAGGTTGGGCATCATCTCACAAACTAGAAGGTCTCTGGTTCTATTCCTGTTCTGGGCACATGCCTGAGTTGTGGCTAGGTCCCTGTTTGGGGCATGTGAGAGACAATCAATTGATGTTTCTCTTACACACAATGATGTTTCTTTTTCTTCTCTTCCTCCCTCCCTTGCCCTCTCTCTAAAAATAAATAAATAAAATATTTTCAAAAAATCCACCAAATATTTCTACAAAATAGAAAATACTTTTAATCCTTTAGGCTTATTTAGTACTTGATAAACTCATTAGTAGGTGTGTTCGTATGTAGTGAGCCATAATACTATCCACTGCTCAATGTGTTATTGAGAATGGGTTACATTTTTCTCCCACATCACAGTGTACATGTATGTGTAAATAAACAACAAAATAATTCATTAAGATGTGTATTACATGCTAATAATAATTAACAAGATAAAATAAACAGGATCGTTTTTCAAGAGGTTTCTTATGATTGAAAGCATGTTTGTGTGAGGTTTGGTGGTGACAAAAGGGAGCTGGGTGTTGTTGTCACTTTTACTATTTGGTAGTGGGAGGAGGTAAGGAACAAAGAGCTGGTGAAAAAATTGAGTTAAAGAGGAATGTCTGAGATACATCTGTGTCTTGATTTAAGGAAAGAGGGTGAATCTCTGCTTCCTGGCAAGGGAGTTCAGAGGTGTTTGGATGGGAACCATTGTCTGAAACTGTACACTGGGAAATGGAATGAAAAGCAGAACTCACAGTGCCAGTCTGTTTGCATTCCCTTTACTTGTTTTTCTACAACTCTTGCTAACAGAATACTGCACTTGTGTGTTTAATGTGACAGTTTTGTTCACAATAACATAACACTGGCACCAGCAAGATTTATTTTACAAGGATCTCAAATTTCTTGTAAATATTCAGCATTATATTTGTGGTTCATATATGTTGGGGAGATGTGCACGGCCAAACTTAAGACTCTTAGCCATTCAACTGTCTTAATTTGCTTTATAATTTACAACTTTTCTTGTAGTACATGTACTTATTTAGACCTCTCATGCTTTCCAATTTCCATAAGTAATTTCTCTACTTTATTAGAAAACCTTTTCCTGAAAGGAAATGTGGAGAAGAAGGTATAAAACAAAATGTTTAAACAATGTGAACTCTATTAGGAGAATATCTGAGATACAATACAGCAAACCATATCCTTTTTGCTTAGTAGCACATGACTTAAACATATTCTTGAATACAATCTAAAACATTTATTTAGTAGGTCTCAGTATTGAATTTTGTGTATGTTATCAGATTGTTGTAGCAGATATTCAGACAATGAGAGTTTAGAGAATGAGGAGATCTGTGTTTAATTTTTAAAAGATTTTATTTATTTATTTTTAGAGAGAGGGGAAGGGAGGTGGAGAGAGAGGGAGAGAAACATCAATGGGAAAGAGAAACATCGATTGGTTGCCTTTTGCATGTGTCCTGACCAGGGACCAAACCTGCAACCCAGGCATGTGCCCTGACCAAGAATTGAACTGGCAACCTTTCATTTTGGGTGACAATGGCCAACCAACTGAGCCACACCAGTCAGGGCTGTGTTTTTAAGTAGAGCTTTCTTGGATGAACAATATTCTGATGCAGAAATGAGCTAACTATTACATCTATGCCACTGATCTTTACACGATTATAAAAAAGTGTTTTCTTAAGGCTTAAAAATTTTTTTTCTAATATTGTAAGAAAGTACCATATTTTGCTGTGTATTATGTGCCTCCATGTATACTGTGCATCCACATTTTTGGCCCAAACTTCCAGGAAAAAATCTTTTGTTTTATTTTTTAAATTCAATTTTGTATTTATTTATATTCAGAAACAAAATCCATTATCATATTCCATAGTATTATTTTGCATACAGATATCATTATTGCCTTCTAGGGTTGTACTTTTAATGCATAAGTATAAATAAAAGAATTAAAAACATTTATATAGATACAGAATTAGTACTACCTAGGTATAATGTGCATCCTTATTTTTCCCTAAAAAATTTGGGCCAAAAATGTGTGCATTTATTCCCAGCAAAATATGTTATCACTCAAGTGTGGATGAATACACTACAGTTTTATATATTCTATACTTCTATAAACTTTTACTAAAATTCTTTCAGAAATTAGGCAATGGATTGTTCATCATATAGACAGCAATATGGCAAAAAAATGACACCCAGGAAAGAACTGATGGATTTAATAGAGAAAACTCTATTTTATTCCAACACCCAGTCCCTCATATCTCTCCCCTCTCTTCCAATGCCATAGCCACTGTACTGGCTCCAGCCACCTCAGCTCTCACATGATACATTATTGGTGGACCTGGATCATCCACTAGCCTCAGGTCTGTCAACCTCATTTTGGTCTAGCACAGAGCCTGACATTGAATAGGCAGAAACAAACATTTGCTCGGGGACTGACTGACTGATCCCATCAAAGTGGTAACTCATGTCATGGCATGAGACCTCTCAAACATACTGCAGTATTGTTATAAAATAGTGCAAACCAGCACTGCTTTCTTTGTTCATAGACTCCTTCCTGTTTTCAGGATATTTTCAGATAGAAGGAAAAGAGATTGTGTCATGTCAAGGTTGTAGTTTGCAGGCACCCTGAGCGTTTATTGACAATCTGGCTCCCATTTTATAGTCTGAAGAATGATTAGAAAAGTAATCAGGCCCAAATAGGGACCTAGATCTCCCAAAATGCTTGTGGAACTTCCCTTGGTAATTCTTCATGTTCCTTAAGAGGTAAGAAGCACCCTGATAAGAGGCTTGAAAGCTTTGTGTGTGTGCTTATGAAAGAAAAACAAGGTGGTTTGAAATATTTAGAACAAAGGGTCTGTTTTCATATAGTTAGTCCTGTCCTTGCATGTTTCAGGTTGGAAGTTACAGAACATTTCATTTCAGGAAAGGGGCTCAACAGCTGGGTTATTTTCCATTAAAGTTACTGATGTCCTGGAATAGAAGGTCTTGACTGCTTGAAGCATTGAATATAGAAAGAAGTAAGGGATACTTGAGAGTCAGCAAGTGGAGGCAAAGCCCTTTTATGTATTACAACTGCTAGAGTCAGTTTAGTTTGGTCAGTTGTATGTACAGGTGAAGTCCACATTCCTGTCATAGCATCACTTACTACAGATCCACCTGCATTTTATCTTTTGTGATGTGATTTCATGTTTATTAAGTTTGTTACTCTACACAATTCTTTAAGGTAGATTTTAGACCCATTTAAAGATAAGAAAGTGCAGTTGTAGGTGATGTATGACTTTCCCAAACTCACGCAGTGGTGAATCGGTAGGTCTAGGATTGGGAACTAGCTTCTTCTGGGCTTGTTCCTGTCAGGACACCAGTTTTGAGAGCTGTGTCTGGCTTGGGATTCCAAGGAGAAAACTCAAGAAGTCTTTAGGAAGTACTTGCTATGGGACATTACTGAGATAAATTATTTTCTTTAATTTCACCTTAAATTTAGCACCAGAGAAGAATTATGAGAGGAGAATATACCAATTTGCCCTAAACACTTTTTATGAAGACATTATCTCTACCTAAAAGTAGAGTACAGAACACTGGACAATCAAATGATGAGTATTTCCAAATGTTCTAATAGCTCTTTGCTTGCAGTCTTCTAAAACTCTGCTACATTGCTGAAATTGGTCCATGGGGAGGTTCTACCTGTCAGAAACTACACCAAAAACAATGGGTTTGCCTAATTTACCTTTAAGTTTGTTTCCGTGAAGAGTTATCTTATACAGGTGTGAGGAGAATTTTGAAAAAGTATACAGTGGCCAGTATTACTGAGGTTTTATTGTATGGAGCATTTGTACTACATTGTATTGACTTCATTCCTTGTGTCCACCACCTCCTGAAAGAGGTCTCTATACATTGTTGTATGATATATCATTTGGTTTGGTGTCTCTAACCACTAGGTGTCTAACTTTCCAGTCTCATCAATCCAGTGTCAGTGAAACTTACCATACAACAAATATTTAGCACCTACTACATGGGAAGATCTATTCTAGACTCTGAGGATGCAGCAGTGAAAAAATACCTTATCTCCTGGAGCTTATCATCTACTGGAGGATAAAGATAATAAATCAATAGACCAGAGTAGGTTATATGGTGAGGAGGGCCAAGGAAAACATTAAACAATGAGAAGGATATGGAACATACAATATTTTCAACATACTAAAAAGTATTTTGTGCTCCCAACCTATAGGCAATGTCTGTTTTGGTGTTTTTTGTTTTTTTTTTTTACAATAGATTAAATTTTCCTCTATTCAAATGTCATAAAAATGGAATTGTGTAATATATGCTCTCTTGGGTCTGCATTCTTAAACTCAGCATAATGTCACTGTGATTCATCACGTCATGTGTATTTGTTGCCGAGGAGCATTTCATTCTATAGATATACCACAATATGTTAGGTGTTTCACTTTAATGGACATTTATTGCTAGTTTTTGGTTAGTACAAATAAAACTGCAATGAACGTTTTTTTACAAGGCTATTTGTGGTCATATACTTTCATTTTTAAATTATTAAGCAATTTATTTGTTTTTTAAGTATTTTTATTGATTGTGCTATTACAGTTTTCCCAACTTTCCCCCTTTACCTCCCTCTGCCCTGCCCCCCAACCTTCCAGTATCCCCCCTTAGTTCATGTCCATGGGTTGTAGCCACATATAAGTTCTTTGAGTCCTCTGTTTCCTATGCCATTTTTTATCTCTCCCCAGCTATTTTATGCCTACTAATTATGCTTCCTCTTCCCTGTACCTTTTCTCCCCTATTCCTCCCTTCCCCCTCCCCACTAAAATTCCTCCATGTAATGCCCATTTCTCTGATTCTGTTCCTGTTCTAGTTGTTTGCTTAGTTTTTGTTTTCGTTGTTTTTCTTTTCTTTTAGGTTCATATGTTGATGTGAGTTTGTTGTCATTTTACTGTTCATATCTTTTATCTTCTTTTTCTTAGATAAGTCCCTTTAACATGTCATATAATAATGCCTTGGTGATGATGAACTCCTTTAACTTGATCTTATCTGGGAAGCACTTTATCTGCCCTTCCATTCTAAATGATAGCTTTGCTGGATACAGTAATCTTGGATGTAGGCCCTTGCCTTTCATGACTTGGAACACTTCCTGCCAGTCCCTTCTTGCCTGTAAGGTCTCTTTTGAGAAATCACCTGACAGTGTTATGGAACCCCTTTGTAGGTAACTGTGTCATTTTCTCTTGCTGCTTCTAAGATTCTCTCCTTATTTTTAATCTTGGGTAATGTAATTATGATGTGCCTTGGTGTGTTCCTCCTTGGGTCCAGCTTCTTTGGGACTCTCTGAGCTTCCTGTATTTCCTGGAATTCTATTTCCTTTGCCAGATTGGGGAAGTTGTCCTTCATTATTTGTTCAAACAAGTTTTCAATTTCTTGCTGTTGTTCTTCTCCTTCTGACACCCTTATAATTCGGATATTGGAACTTTTCAGGTTGTCCCAGAGGTTTGTAAGACTCTCATCACTTTTTTGAGTTCTTGTTTCTTCATTCTGTTCTGGGTGGATGTTTATTTTTACCTTTTGTTCCAAATCGTTGCTTTGAGTCCTGGTCTCCTTCCTGTCACCATTGGTTCCCTGAATATTTTGCTTTGTTTCATTTTGGGTGTCTTTCATTTGTTTTTTTCATTTTTTGACCAAGCTCAGTCAGGTCTGTGGGCGTTTTGATTACCAGGGCTTTAAATTCTCCATCAGATAGATTGGCTCTCTCCTTATCGCTTAGTTCTCTTTCTGAGGTTTTGCTCTGTTCTTTCATTTGGGCCCTATTTTGTCTTGGTGCAATTGATAAGTTATAAGGGGGGCGGGACCTTAGGTATTCACCCAGGCAGGATAACCCTCTTTGCTGTGGTGTGGCACTGTCTGTGGGGGAGGCGCCAGAGAGGGAACAATGCAGCTCACCTGCTCGTCTCTAGCATACTTTCCAATGGACTTTCATGTGATACTGGGAGTTTCTTCCACCGTGGCAACCGCTGTAGTCCACAGTCGGCTCTGAGTCTCAGTTTGCCCTTAAGTCAGCCCTGACTATGCAGCCTCACCCCCCATTCTCACCACACCCAGCCCCCCCAGCCCCCATTCAGTCTTCTGCCTCCCAGTAGTTTTTCTCAGCCAGCGTTCTTGGTCCACCACCTTACCAGTCTGGTTGTTCTGGTTGATTTTTTCTTTAATTCCTTGGATGTCAGAGTTCCATGCAGTTTGATTTTCTGGCACTTCTGGTTTTTTATTGATTTTAGATTGGTTGTTCTCCTTTTGATTGTGCCAAGAAGTGAAGGGTTTCTACCTATGCCTCCATCTTTGCTGTAACCCTCATGGAGATGTGCCCCTCTCTGCTCACTCTTGAGAAGAGAACTTCAGGCCAGTCTTTGGTTCAGGAGCTCACTCCAAACCCCATAGGCACAAACTCAAGCTTCTCAACACCCTTATTTGTTAAATTATACATTAAAATTGATTTTTTCCTGATGTACATTTTGATGATTGTTAACACATGCACAGATTTGTGTAATCATGATCATAATCAAAATAAAGAACAGTTCCATCACCTACCCCCAAAAAGTTCTACGTGCTTTCCCTTTAGACTAGAGTCATCCCTATCACTCTCAACCACTGATTTATTCTGCATCCCTATAGTTTTGTCTTTTTGAGAATGTCATGAAACCAGAGTCATGCAGTATATAATCTTTAGATATTGACTTCTTGCCCTCAGCATTATTCTTTTGAGATTCATCTGAGTTGTTGAATGCATCAGTAATTTTATATTTCTTAGTTGAGTTTTGTTATATGGATATACCACAACTGATTTATTCATCTGTTGAGGAATATCAAGGTTATTTCTGGGTTTTGGAAGTATTTAATAAAGCTGTTATGTAAACACCACGTACAAGTTTTTGGTGGACATAAAGTTGTATTTTATTTCTCTAAGATACTGAATTAGAGTTGCAATTTGCATTCCCTTAATGACTAAAGATATTGAGCATCCTTTCATTATTTTTTTTAGTTTTCTTGCATAACATCTTCTTTTAAATTTTTATTGTTATTCAATTACAGTTGTATGCCTTTTCTCCCCATCCCTCCACCCCACCCCAGCTGAACCTATGTCCCTCCACCACCTCCAACTTCCCCCTTGATTTTGTCCATGTGTGCTTTATAGTAGTTCCTGTAATCCCCTCTCCTCAATGTCCTCTCCCCACTCCCCCCTGCCCACGTTAGATTCTTCTTAACTTCAATATCTCTGGTTATATTTTGTTTCCTTTTTTCTTATATTGATTATGTTCCAGTTAAAGGTGAGATCATATGGTATTTGTCTCTCACCACTTGGCTTATGTCACTTAGCATAATGCTCTCCAGTTCCATCCATGCTGTTGCAAAGGGTATAAGCTCCTTCTTTCTCTCTGTTGTGTAGAATTCCATTGTGTAAATATACCATAGTTTTGGATTCACTCGTTTGCTGATGGGCACTTAGGTTGCTTCCAGTACTTGGCTATTGTAAATTGGGCTGCTATGAACATTGGGATGCATAGGTTCTTTTGGATTGGTGTTTCAGAGTTTTTAGGGTATAATCCCAATAATGGTATTGCTGGGTAGAAAGGCAGTTCCACTTTTAGTTTTCTGAGGAAATTCCATACTGTTTTCCACAGTGGCCTCACCAGTCTGCATTCCCACAAATACTGCACTGGGGTTCCCTTTTCTCCGCATCCTCTCCAACATTTGTTTGTGGATTTGTTTACGTTGGCCACTGTAACTGCTGTGAGATGGTACCTCATTGTGGTTTTAATTTGCATCTCTCTGATGGCTAGTGATGCTGAGCATCTTTTCATATGACTCTGGGCCCTCTGTATGTCTTCCTTGGAGAAGTGTCTGTTCAAGTCCTTTGCCCATTTTCTAATTGGGTTATTTGTCTTCCTGGAGTGCAGTCGTGTGAGTTCTTTTTATATTTTGGAGATCAGGCCCTTGTCTGAGATATCACTGGCAAATATGTTTTCCCATACTGTTGGTTCTCTTTTCATTTTAATGCTGTTTTCTTTAGCCATGCAGAAGCTTTTTATTTTGATAAGGACCCATTTGTTTATTTTTCCTTTATGTCCCTTGCTTTAGCGGATGTGTCTGTGAGGATGTTGCTGCGTGGAATGTCTCAGATTTTCCTGCCAATGTTTTCCTAGGGACTTTTATAGTATTATGACTTATATTTAAGTCTTTTATCCATCTTGAATTTTTTTTGTGTATGGCATAATTTGGTGATCGAGTTTCTGTTTTTTGCACGTAGCTGTCCAGATCTCCCAACACCATCTGTTGAAGAGGCTGTTTTTGCTCCATTTTATGCTCCTGCCTCCTTTGTCAAATATTAATTGACCATAAAGGCTTGAGTTTATTTCTGGGCTCTCTGTTCTGTTCCATTGGTTTATGTGCCTGTTTTTATGCCAGTACCAGGCTGTTTTGATTACACTGGCCTTGTAATACAGTTTGATATCAGGTATTGTGATCCCTCCTGCTTTGTTCTTCTTTCTCAAAATTGCTGAAGCTATTCGGTGTCCTTTATGGTTCCATATAAATTTCTGAAATGTTTGTTCTATATCTGTGAAATATGTCATGGGTACTCTAATAGGGATTGCATTGAATCTATAAATTGCTTTGTGTAGTATGGCCATTTTGATAATGTTAATTCTTCCAATCCATGAGCATGGTACCTGTTTCCATTTGTTGGTGTCTTCCTTAATCTCTTCCTTCAATGTTGTGTAGTTTTCCGAGTACAGGTCTTTTACCTCCTTGGTTAGGTTTATTCCTAGGTACTTTATTTTTCTTGTTGCTATATCAAATGGGATTTTTTTCCTGATTTCTGTTTCTGCAGTTTCGTTGTTGGTGTAAAGGAATGCCTTTGATTTCTGAGTATTGACTTTGTATCCAGCTGTTTTGCCAATTTCATTTATTAGGTCAAGTAATTTCCTGGTGGAGTCTATAGGATTTTCCATGTACACTATCATGTCATCTGCAAACAGTGACAGTTTCATTTCCTCCTTTCTAATTTGGCTGCCTTTTATTTCTTTTTCTAGTCTGATTGCTGCAGCTAGGACTTCCAATACTATGTTGAATAGGAGTGGTGAGAGAGGGCATCCTTGTCTTGTTCCTGATATCAGTGGGAAAGCTCTAAGTTTTTGTCCATTGAGTATGATGTTGGCTGTAGGTCTCTCATATATGGCCTTTATGATGTTGAGGAATGCTCCCTCTATTCCCACTTTGCTGAGTGTTTTTATCAGAAATGGGTGCTGTACCTTATCAAATGCTTTTTCTGCATCCATTGACATGATCATGTGATTTTTGTCTTTGCTGTTGTTGATGTGATGTATTATGTTTATTGATTTGTGAATATTGTACCATCCTTGTTTCCCTGGGATGAATCCCACTTGGTCATGGTGGATGATCTTTTTAATGTATTGCTGGATGCGGTTTGCCAATATTTTGTTGAGAATTTTAGCGTCTATGTTCATCAGATATATTGGCCTGACGTTTTCTTTCTTCGTTGTGTCTTTATCTGGTTTTGGGATTAGGATGATGCTGGGTTCATAAAAAGAGTTTGAGATTCTTCCATCAGTCTGGATTTTTTTGAATAGTCTGTGAAGGATAGTGGTTAGCTCTTCCTTAAATGCTTTGTAGATATTCTCCTGTGAAACCATCTGGTCGAGGGCTTTTGTGTGTTGAGAGTTTTTTGATGACTACTTCAATTTCTTCTGCTGTTATTGGTCTGTTCACGTTTTCTGCTTCTTCTTCATTGAGTTTTGGAAGATTATATTTTTCTAGAAATGTGTCCATTTCACCTAGGTTTTCACATTTCTTGGCATAGAGTTCTTCGTAGGAATTTCTTACAATCCTTTGTATTTCTGTGCTGTCAGTTGTAATCTCTCCTCTTTCATTTCTAATTGTGTGTATTTGGATCCTCTCTCTTTTTTTCTTGATGAGCCTACTTAAAGGCTTGTCGATTTTGTTTACCTTTTCAAAGAACCAGCTCCTGGATTCATTGATCCTTAGAATTGTGCTTTTAGTCTCCATGTCCTTTAACTCTGCTGTGATCTTGGTTATTTCCTTCCTTCTGCTTGCTCTGGGCTGTGTTTGTTGTTGTTCCTCCTGTTCTTGTAGGCGTAGGGTTAGGTTGTTTGTTTGAAATGTTTCTATCTTTTTAAGGTAGGCCTGTATTGCTATGAACTTCCCTCTCAGGACTGCCTTTGCTGTGTGCCATAGGTTTTGGGTTGTTGTGAGTTCATTTTCATTTGTTTCCAGAAAGTTTTTGATGTCTTCCCTAATCTCATTCTTGACCCATTCATTGTTCAATAGCATGGTATTCAGTCTCCATGATTTTGAGTGTTTTTCCTTTGGGGTTGTTTTCTAGTTTCAGTCCCTTGTGGTCAGGGAAAATGCTTGATATGATTTCAATTTTCCTGAATTTGTTGAGGCTTGGTTTGTGTCCTATCATGTGGTCTATCTTTGAAAAAGTTCCATGTACACTTAAAAAGAATGTGTATTTTCCTTCTTTGGGATGAAAAGTTCTATATATATCAGTTAAGTCCATTTCCTCTAGGGTATTGTTAAGTGCCACAATATCTTTGTTGATATTTTGTTTGGAAGACCTGTCCATTTTTGCCAGTGGGTTGTTAACGTCCCCAACTATAGTTGTGTTGCTGTCAATATCTTTCTTCAAGTCCTCCAAGATTTTCTTTATATATTTGGGTGCTCCTATGTTGGGTGCATATGTATTTACAATGTTTATGTCTTCTTGGTGGATTCTTCCTTTGAGTATTCTGAAGTGACCTTCTGGGTCTCTCTTTATGGTCCTTCTTTTGAAGTCTATTTTGTCTGATATGAGTATTGCTACCCCTGCTTTTTTTTCCTGTCCGTTTGCTTGGAAAATTTGTTTCCAGCCCTTCACTTTCAGTCTGTGTAAGTCTTTTGTCCTGAGATGGGTCTCTTGTAGGCAGTATATGTGCGGGTCATGTTTTCTTATCCATTCAGCTATTCTATGTCTTTTGATTGTAGTCCAAAGGGAAGTGGACTCCGCTCCCACCTATCTTGCCGCCCTCTCTCGGACCCATTCCTCCTTCATTTCTGTTTTTATTTGAGTTTCTTCACTTTTTCCTCAGTGAAGGTAGCCTGAGGTTTGTCTATTTTTAATCTTTTCAAAGAATCAGCTCTTTCTGGCATTATTTTTTCCTACAGTCTTTTCGTTGTCTATTTTTTTTAATTCTACACTGATTTTTATTATGTCATTCCTTCTACTGACTTTGGCCTTCTTTTGTTCTTTTTCTAGTACTTTAAGTGAAATGTTTATTTGAAGGGGGTTTTTTTTTGTTTCTTGAGGTTTTCCTGTAATGCTATAAACTTCCCTCTTATTAATTCTTTTGCTGCATCCCCCAAATTTTGGTTATGTCATCGTGTTGTCATTCTCATTTGTCTCTATGTATCTTTTGATTTCTTTTTATAGATTTTACTTATTTATTTTTAGAGAGAGGAAGGGAGGGAGAAAGAGAGGAAGACGCTCATCAATTTGTGGTTGCCTCTCGAGTGCCCCCTACTGGCGACCTGGCCCACAACCCAGTCTTGTGCCCTGACTGGGAATTATTAACTTCTGACCCTTTGGTTTGCAGTCTGGTGTTCAATCCACTGAGCCACACAAGCCAGGTCTATGTTTCTTTTGATTTCTTAGTTCTTCTTTGACACAGACATTGTTTAATAGCATGTTGTTTAATCTCTACATATTTGTGTATTTTCCCACTTTCTTTTTGCAATTGATTTCCAGTTTCAAAGTATTGTGGTCAAAGAATATGTTTGTTATGTTTTCAGTCTTCTTAAATTTTTGAGGCAGTTTTGTGCCCCAACATATGGTCTATCCTTGAGAATGTTTCTTGTGCACTAGAGGAAATGTATAGTCTAGTGTTCTGGAGTAAAAAGCACTGTAAACATCAGTTATGTCCATTTGGTCTAATGTGTCATTTAAGGCTGGTATTTCCTTATTGATTTTCTGCTTGGATGATCTCTCCATCACTGTCAGTGGGGTGTTTAGGTTCACTACTATAATTACATTTTTGTCAGTTTGTCCCTTTCTTTCTCTTAGTAGTTGCTTTATATATTTTGGTGCTCCCAGGTTGGGTACATATATATATATTAATGTGTTACATCTTCTTGATGTATTGTCCCCTTTATCATTATAAAATGTCCATCTTTGTCTCTTGTTACATTTTTATCTTGAAATCTATCTTGTCATATGTAAGTATGACTACACCTGCTTTTCTCAGGATACTATTTACTTGGAGTGTCATTTTCCACCCCTTAAGTTTATGTTTGTCTTTACAGGTGAGATGTGTCTCCTAAAGGTAGCATATACTTGAATTTTTGTTTTTGTTTTTGTTTTTTGTTTTTTTAATACACCTGGCTACTCTGCCTTTTAATTGGTGAGTTTAGTCCATTTACATTTAGGATAATTATTGATACATGACGATTTCCTATAGCCATTTTGTCTTTTGTTTTCTGGTAGTTTTGTGTCTCCATTATTTCTTTTTACTTGTATTTCTGTTTATTATTTTAGTTTGGTGGTATTTTAATTTTTTTCTCCTTTTTTTTGTTATGTGTCTCAGTTGTAGTTTTGTTTGTGATTACCATTAAGTTTATGTAAAAGAAAGCTTCATATATACAGTTGTCCTTCTGATTGCATCTTATCTCCATTCACCTGTGCAAGTTCAGTTCTTCCCTTTTGTTTCTGTTGTCACAAATGATCCCTTTTTATGCTCTATGTTTATTTCCAAATTGCAGTAGCTATGATGTGATTTTTGAAAAATATTTTTACTTTAACTTTTATGATATGTTTAATAGTGTTCAATGCCTTATTATGAACAAGGATTGCAATTTCCTGCTTGTGTTTATCTGTCAGTAATCTTACTCATAGTTTTGTATCCTTTTGTCTGTGTGTTTCAGGTAGAAGAGTACCTTTCCTCATTTTTTTTGTAATGCAGGTCTTGTGGTGGCAAATTCCCTCAGCTTCTGTATGTCTGGGAAAGCCTTTATTTCTTTTTCATAGCTAAAGGATAACTTCACTGGATATATTATCCTTGGCTGGTGATTTCTCTCTTTCAATAATTTGAATATTTGATTCCACTTTCTTCCTAGCTTGTAGAATTTCTGCTGAAAAATTTGATGATAATCTAATAGGGTTTCTTTTACAGATTATTGTCTCCTCTGGCTGCCTTGAGAATTCTCTCTTTGTCATTAATTGCTGACAATTTTAATATAATATGCCTTGGGGAAGGCCTTTTTGTATTGAGATCATTAGGTGTTCTGTCAGCTTCTTAGATTAAGGATCCAGTCTTCCCCATAAGTTTGGGAAGTTCTCATCAATTATTTGAATAGGCTCTCTGTTACCTTCTTCTGTTCTCCTTCTGGTACACCCGTTATTCTTATTTTGCTCTTTCTAGTGGAATCAGATAATTCTCATAGAGGGTTTTTTTTTTCATTTTCAGTTCTCCCTATCTTTCACCTTAGTTATTTCTAGATTTCTATCTTCTGTATCACTAATTCTTTCCTCTATCTGGTCTTCTCTATTTCTTAAGCTCACTAGTTCATTCTGCATTTCATTTACTTAGTTTTTCAGCTTCAGAATTTGTTGGGTTCTTTCTTTATAGTTTTGATCTCTTTGGTGAATTACTCCTTTTGTTCATTGATTTTATTTCTGAGTTTGCTGAACTGCTTTTCTGAGTTTTCTTGTATCTTGTTAAGTTTTTTTAAATTGCAGTCTTGAATTCTGTCATTTAAATCATGGTTTTCCATGTCTTTAACTTTTTTCTCTGGGGATTTTTCTTTTTCATTCTGAATTCCCTTATTACCTTGGTTATTCATTATACTTAACAGATTATTTCTCTGCCAGGAATTTGTAGGAATAAAATCTTTTTTAAAGTATTTTACACTTCACCTTTGAGAACACTGATATGTAGAGATCTTTCTTTTGTTTTCCAGCAGATGGTGTTGAAGCACAAATTTTTATTTTCTCTTCCTTTTACTACTGGGGTTTCCAGTATCTCTGTGGGGCAATGTCACATCAGCTGTGGAAAGTGCCCATTTTCCCCAGTACCCTTGGACTCAGGGCACCATGCCTGTAGACTGGAAATGTGACCTATGGATCTCATGGCCTGGTACTGTATTCTTGTAACCAGAAGCTGGCAGAGACACTTTGTCTGAGTTGACCCAGCTGCCTCCAGCAGGCTGTGCAGTGATGGGTGAGTGAGGAATAGGCAGGGAGGAAGTGGGTTTACACATCTGCAGCTCTGTTCTTTTTAGTGGATTTAGCGACAATGAGTACATACCCTTACACTGGAAAACTTGTTTTAAGCCTTTGTGCTGTGATGAGTGATGATTTTTCTGCTGGGATGTGGGGTGGGCAGATTCTCATATCTGCAGAATCCTTTGTCTGGTGCTGATAGGCTATGGATCGTTGCAACCCTTTACACCACTTCTCTGCCCTTAACCCTGGGCTCAGCCTCAATGTGGGCAGACCACAGAGACCTGATTGCTCTTTCTGGCCCTCCAATTTGTCCAGTGGGGGATGCATACCAACATTCATTGCTATCAAGTTTTCTGGGCCCATGGTGATTGCTGGACTGCCTGTAACTTTTACCTTTGTCCTTCCTCCCATCCCATCTCCCATATTCACTCTGATATGTCCACCTTCAAATGTCTCAATGTGTGTATCTCTCAGACATGTTTGTGTGTTGAGCATCTCTTTGTTGAATTGTAGCTTTCCAACTTGTTGTAACTTTAAGGGAAGACACCCAGACATCCTCTCTCACCACCATGCTGCTGACATTACTATCAGAAACAGGGTTTTAGTAAATCAGTATATTTGACCACTTTTTTATAGCAGAAAGAGAGAAAGCAAATTTATTAAGTGATAGTACACTCCATAGAACCTGGGATCAGGCCAACTCCAAGCAGAGATTGACCTCAGGGGCTGGAGGGATTATATTCTTATGGGGCGGATCCTTCCTGGCTGGTTTTGGCGGGCTTTTATTGCACATGTGCAAGTAGTTGTATTCTATTTGACCACTTTTTATAAATGGATCCTATAGATATAACAACATGCAAACTTATACAAAAGTTTTATAAAAATTTATTTGAGCCAAACACAGGATATGCTTGGAAGGAAGATCTCATCCGACTGAGGAAATGCCTCTCAGAATGGCAGTTTACAGCTTTTTTTGTGTGTGTGTGTTTGGAATTAAGGAGAGTGTAAGGAAGTTTATTTTTAAATATATTTTATTGATTATGTTATTATAGTTGTGCCAATTTTCCACCCTTTTGCTCCCTTCCACCCAGGACCCCTCATTCCCTCTAGCACTCCCCACCCCTTAAATCATTGGATCATGCATGTAAGTTCTTTGGTTACTCCATTTTCTTCACTGTTCTTAACATTAGCATCCCTCTGTCTATTCCATACAGACCAATTTCTGTTTCTTAACCCTTGCACCTTTTCCCCCATTCTCCTCCTCCCACAACTGATAACCCTCCAAATGATCACCATATCTATTATTCTGTTTCTGTTCTGCTTGTTTGCTCAGTTTGTTTTTTAGATTAAATTGTTGGTCATTGTGAATTTATTGCCATTTTACTGTTCATCATTTTGATCTTCTTTTTCTTAAATAAGTCCTTTTAACATTTCATATAATAATGGCTTGGTGATGATGAACTCCTTTAGCTTTACCCTATCTGAAGCACTTTGTGTCCATCTTGTTTGGGACTTTCTGTGCTTCCTGGACTTGCATCTATATCCTTCACCAAATTAGAGTAGTTTTCTTTCATTATTTTTTCAAATAAGTTTCCAATTTTTTGCTCTTCCTCTTCTCCTTCTGGCATCTCGATGATTCAAATGTTGGTACATTTGAAGTTGTCCCAGAGGCTCCTTAACTTATCCTCATTTCATTAAATTATTTTTTCTTCTTGTTGTTCTGATTGAATGCTTTTTCCTTCCTTGTGTTCCAAGTCATTGATTTGATTCTTGGGTTCATCCCCTCCACTGTTAGTTCCCTGTAGATTTTTCTTTATTTCACTAAATGCAACCCTCATTTCTGCCTGTGTCTTTTTTTATGCTGTTGAAGTACCCAAATGAGTTTCTGGAGCATCCTGATGACCAGTGTTTTGAACAGTGCATGGGATAGATTACTTATCTCCATGTCATTGAGTTCTCTTTCTGGAGTTTTGTTGTGTTCTATCATTTGGGCCATATTTCTTTGTCATCTTCTTTTGGCAGCCTCCCTGTATTTGTTTCTGTGTATTAGGTAGCGCTGCTTTGACTCCTTGTCTTAGTGCACCTGTTAAGTTTTATGGGGCAGAGCCTTAGGTAATCCCCAGGGCAGAGCAACCTGTGTCACTACTCTATCACTCTGTGTGGTGGAGGGCTCGCAGATGGGACAGTGTTGCTGCCTGGCCCCTGGAGCTTTGCCTGGGAGGAAGCTCTCTCCCCACTAGCACTTCACTTTCACCCCATATGCCACTGGTGCCCTTCCCACAGTTGCCCTGGTGTTGAATCCCAGAAGGGGTGGGTCTGTGTGAGTCTTAAGTCAATCATAAGCTCTTTGAGAGGACACAGTTTCTCCCACTGCTTCAACCCCCACTGATTTTTACAGCCAGAAGTTATGGAAACTTACCTGTTTGGCACTGAGACACAAGGCTTGGTGGTCAGGACTGGGGCTGGGATCCCTCGCTTCTGAGGTATCCCTCCCATTTTTTATCCACCACATGTGGATTTGGGACCTCCTGATCCTGACTCTGTGCCTCTTTGCACCACTCTGAGTCTTCATGCCTCTTTGCATCTCCGCCTCTCCTACCAGTCTGGATGAATGAGGCTTCTTTAAATCCTTGGTTGTCAGACTTGCACACAGCTCTATTTTCTGACAATTCTGGGTGAAATATGTTTTGTAGTCTAGTTGTGGTTTTTGCTGAGGCAGGGTATGTTTACCTATGTCTCCATCTTGACTGGAAGTCTTACATTTTTAAAGCTTGCTTTGCTCCCCAATGTCAAAAAGAGGCATTGAGACCTTCATAAAACTTCAATCTAATGAAGGTTCAGAAGGTTTATTTTACAGATATGTTAAAGAACAACTTTCACTGTGGGAAAAGCAACACCTCAAAAATTAATGATGTTATATATTAAGAAAAATAAATATATTTAAAAAATATGAACCTTATTTTATTGTAGCTATAGAAAGTTTTGATTTAAATGGCAAGTGATATGTGCTTACCATCTCTTTTTTTTTTTTTTTAACCTGGTTTTAGGAGTGATCTAGGCCAAAGAATAAGTTCTGAAATGGATTCCCCGCCTGGTGCATCTTCTCCTGCCTCATATGTACGTACATTGACAGTCAAAGACTAAAAGTTGAGACCCTTATTCCCATAATGTTGATTGTTTTTTAAAAGATTTTATTTATTTACTTTCAGAGAAGGGAAGGGAGGGAGAAAGAGAGGGAGAGAAACATCAGTGTGTGGTTGCCTCTCTCATGCCCCCTACTGGGCACCTGGCCCACAATCCAGGCATGTGCCCTAGACTTAGACTCGAACCGGCAACCCTTTGGTTCACAGGCTGGCAATCAATCCACTGAGCCACACCAGCCAGGGCCATAATGTTGATTCTTTACTTAATGTGTGTTGACAGTGTGGGGAGGAAAAGTAATTTTTCCTACCCTTCTAGGTTCTTGGCTAAGATTCCTCTCTAATAAAAAGGTATATTAACAGAAGAAAAACAAACAAAAGTTCAATAACATGGATGCCTCATGTATACATGGGAGATACCCACAAAAAGCTAAAACCAAGTAACTCCTTGAAATATCCCAAGCCATCACCTTAAATATCATCTTCAGCTAAAGACAAAAGGTGTTGGGAGGGGTTGTTGGGAGAAGACCAATTATGGGAGGTCACCACAGAAAGCACAGTGAACAAAGGTAAGGTCATTATGCATATTTAACTCCTTGCCTTCTGCATTAATGAGTTTTTTTAAGAGATTTTCTCTTCCTCCTCTTCCTGGTACAGAGCAGGTGACACCCTTACAAATGGATATTTTCCTTATAAATATAAATGTTTCTTACAAGTGGTTAACTTTTACTTAGTCTTCAGAGCTTCACTTGTGTCTGCTGTTTCTTATAAATAACCAGCTTAAAACAATATGCCAAAGAGGCATATTTTGGGCTGACAAAATTCTGCTTCTCTTAACCAACATATAAAAGTTGTAATTTCAAGAAACATCTGAGCCTTGGCTGGTGCAAATCAGTTGTTGGAGTGTCATTCAGTAACTGAATAATTTTGGGTTTGATTTCCAGTCAGGGCACATACCTAGGTTGTTAGTTCATCCTAGTCTGGGCACGGGCACATGCGTCCCCTGGTCTGGATGTAGGAACATGTGACCCCTGTTCTGGACGCATCCAATCCCCGGTCCCTGCACAGATCCCCAGTCTGGGTGCGTGTGAAGGGAACCAGTTGATGCTTCTCTTGCATCGATGTTTCTCTCTCTCTCTCTTCCTCCCTCTCTCTCTAAAAAAATAAATGAAAAATGACCTTGAGTGAGCATTAAAAAATATCCTATATGGGCATAGCATGAGAAGGGTGTTAACACAGTTGTAGTCATTTCTTGTCGGGAGCCAGTAATGGCTATGATTGGAATGGTCCCTATAGTAGCTTTAAAAAGAATTAAGCAGTAACCAGAGGGGAGTGGGGAAAGGGATAACGGGGAGTGGGGGGAGAAGAGGAAGGGTTGTCAAGGAACAAGTATAAAGGACTCATGGACAAAGCCAAAGGTGGGTAGGATTGAGGGTAGGAAGTGTGGGTGGGTGGGGTAGGGGAGGGTTGTGGAGGGAAAGTGGAGACAACGGTGCTTGAACAACAATTAAAAAAGAAAAAAGAATTAAGAATTAAACAAAGGTCTATGCCAGACATTGTTCAAGGTCTTTTTGACTTGTGAGTACATTTCAAAATGAAAGTTTACTGACCTGCCTGCTGCATTAGGCTATAGACTCATGAGAGTGTGTCATCCTATCAGGAGTAAAACCCAGGCCTAATTAACCTAGATTGTTCCCCAGCCTGGGATCTGTGAAAAGAAAGAACTATCCAAGAGGATTGGAGACAACAGTGCCAGCATTCATACAAGGATGGTAATAGTTCCTGTTTCTATCAGCCGCATTGGAAATTCTCATAATACACAGGACATGATTTGTAAGAATATACAGAATGGTTTTGACTTAGGTGTGGGGAAAAATTAGCTATAGGCTAACTAGTGCTCTGGTTCTATGAAATCATTAAGGCAAGACAAAGGATCAAACTGTGCTCAAGTAGTTTACATTCCTGAACAAAGATGAAGCATATTTATAAGAATATAAAAATATCCAGTACCCTACAAAGTAAAATGAACAATTTCTGGCATTCAGCCAAATATTACCAGGCATTCAATGAAGCAGTAATATATGACCTTTATTGAAAAGAAAAACCAGTTAGTAGAAACATTACAGAACCCCACCTGTGCTGTTCTGGAACAGTGTGGAGTTCAATTGCCCACTGCCAAGAAGCATAACTCCCAATGCAAGAGTTGGTGAAAAAGAAAAGGGGTTGTTTATTTAAAGGTTATACAGGTTTAGAATAAATGCCAGATTTCTTCCATTAAGTCCCATTACCTTTAAAAACAACCAAAACACATAGTCCTGCCTCCCTTTGCCAAACCAGGCCAGTTTCAGAATATGGCACTCAGAGGTACCATCTTTCAGAAAACCAGAATTCTGCAGCTTAATATTCCCAGTCATGGTTCAGCTCCAAGCATCTCTCATAAATCTGGGTGGCTAGGCAGGTCCCTGCAGCTCCATCAGCTCTGCCAGTCTTCTCCAGGCAGACTTCCTAAGCTCTGGCAAGTCACTGAACTTCCGACTTTCAAACCTCTTCTGTCACTGCGGACCTTGTGGCTTCTCTTCCCCTCTTTCAGCCTGCCCTAATTTAAATGCTTGGCTTGGAAATTCTATGTGATCTCATATCCTGCCCTTCCTGTAGTGCATTAGTGTCTGCCATTTTTGCCAGTTTCCTAGTATCTTTAACCTTCTTTCAGCTGCCATCTTTAGTCAGGGCAAAAGTTCCCAGTGACTCACAGACATCTTGGGTAAGCATCTGCCCCATGCCTCTCACAAAGGTGCTGTATGAACTCCCCCCAGGCTATGTCATGAGTCACTGAAGGTTCTCAGAGTCATGTACATAATTTGCCCTGGGCAGCAGCCCTCTTCCCTTGAGAAAGACAGGGTTATTAACTTACCTTTTGTTATGCAATGTATCTTAAACACTGCACCATATGCTGCTCTTCCTTTCTCTGAGTACCACTAAGGAGGTGTATAAAATGGAAGGGTTTTATAGGCAGACAGAGGGTTGGGCAAAGAAGTCATTAGCAAAAGAAAAGAGGATTGTTTCAGTCCAGGTCATCCTTCTTGGGGAGGGAAAAGCTGGGTTTTCATCAGGCAGATAACTTTACTAATGCTAGTCAGGAGATTTTAGATTGACATTATAGGTCACATTTCTGGGAGAGGTTGAAGTTACAGTTACATGGGGGTTAATGGCTTCATTTTGGACCTGTTGTTTTCTTTTTTTGTTTAAAAAGAGGATGTCAATGTAAGAAATATCCAAACCTGAGTATCTTTCAATATGTCTCTGGGCGCTCTGTATATCCTCCTTGGACAAGTGTCTCTTTCAGGTCTTTTGCCCATTTTTTAATTGTGTTGTTTATCTTCCTGGAGTGGACTCATGCGAGTTCTTTATGTATTTTGGAGATCATACTCTTGTCTGAGGTATCATTGGCAAATATATCTTCCCTTATGGTGGGTTCTCTTTTCATTTTAATGCTGTTTTCTTTAGCTGTGCAGAAGATTTTTATTTTGATGAGATATGATTTGTTTATTCTTTCCTTTATGTCCCTTGCTCTAGGGAACATATTGGTGAAAATATTGCTGCATGGAATATCTGAGATTTTTCTACGTATGTTTTCCTGTAGGACTTTTATGGTTTCACAGCTTATATTTAAGTCTTTTATCAACCTTGAATTTATTTTTGTGTATGGTATAAGTTGGTGATCGAATTTCATTTTTGTTTTGCATGTAGCTGTCCAGATGTCCCAACACCATTTGTTCAAGAGGCTATTTTTACTCCATTTTATGCTTCTGCTCCCTTTGTCAAGAATTGATTGACCATAAAGACTTGGGTTTATTTCTGGGTTCTCTGTTCTGTTCCATTGGTCTATGTGTCTGTTCTTATGCCAGTGCCAGACTGTTTTGATTACAGTGGACTTATAATACAGTTTGATATCAGGTATTGTGATCCCTCCTGCTTTGTTCTTCTTTCTCAAAATTGCTGCAGCTTTTCAGGGTCATTTATACTTGCATATATAGTTTTGAAATGTTTGTTCTATATCTGTGAAATATGTCATTGGTACTTTAATAGGGATTTTGTTGAATCTATAAATTGCTTTGGGTAGTATGGACATTTTGACGATGTTAATTCTTCCAATCCGTGAACATGGTACATGTTTCCATTTGTTCGTGTCTTCCTTGATTTCTTAATATCTTTCTTCAGTGTTGTGTAGTTTTTTGAGTACAAGTCTTTTACTTCTTTGGTTAGGTTTATTCCTAGGTACTTTATTTTTCTTGTTGCTATATCAAATTGGATTGTTTTCCTGATTTCTGTTTCTGATATTTCATTGTTGATGCACAAAAATGCCTTTGATTTCTGAATGTTGACTTTGTATCCAGCTGTTTTGCCAAAATTCACTTATTAGGTCAAGTAGTGTTTTGGTGGAGTCTATAGGATTTTCTATGTACACTATCATTGTACAGAATTTTTATGTTTATTTTGAGCCAAACTGATGATATATGCCAGAGAGTAAAATCTCAAATTCTCCAGAGAATAACAGTTTTGTAGCTTCTCTCATACATTTGAAATTAAGGAGGGAACACAGGAAAATTACTTGAGGGAGGGAGAAAGCAAGGCCAGGATTGGATTACATCCTAGTTAAGATTATGTGCTCTCACAGTTAAGAAAGAGGGGTCTGAAAGGGAGCATTTCAAAAGTGGGGTTAACCTAGATGCAGAGAAACAATGGACATGACTTAAGGCAAAGATAAGCCTTTTAGTTAGGAAGTTATATGCCTGGGGCATGACTACCCACCATTACCCACCCAGTTAGGAATTTATGACCAGATCACCCTGTGAGGTTACTTTCCGTAGAACCCCTTTTTTCATCCAAAAGGAGTAACAATGAGAGAGGAGCTCAGGCAGAGTGAATAGTGAGGGTAAGTATGGATGAAATCAAATGTGTAATGGGAGCCAGGTCAAGTAAGGGCACGGAAGCCATTGTATGGATTTTAGATTTTATTCTGAATGAGATGAAGAACCATTGCAGAGATGTGAGTGGAAGAGTACATGGACTGATTGGTTTATTAAAAGAATCTCTGTATTAAGAATAGACTGGAGGAGGAGGAGTAGCAGAAGTGGAAGCTGAGAGCCCAGTTAGGGGATTATTTCAGCAATCCAAGTGAGAAATGATGGTGGCTTGTACCAGGGTCTTAACAGTGGGAGCTATGAGAAGTGGTTGAATTCTAGATATATTTCAAAGAAACAGTTGTTGGATTTTCTGACATTAGATGAGACATGTCAGAAAAAAGAAAAGGGTTAGGAATTAATTTAAAGTGCGTGACCTGACCAACTGGAATGATAGTGTTCCATTAACTAAGATGGAGAAAACTGGGATGAATTTGCAAGTTCAGGGGTGTTTGTTGTGGGGTATAATACTGGAATTTGATTTTTTTTAATTTTTGAGATGTATATTAGGCAGTCAGTTGGAAATGTAGAGATGAACTGGAAACAGGAATATGGCAACTATCAACATGGGTTGTCTTAAAGTGAGTAAGTATCAATAGAGCTAAGGACCAAGGACTAAGTCTGGAGCACCCCCAAAGTTAAGAGATTAGGGAGAAGGAATCAGCAATGGATAATGACAGGAAGTAACCCGTTAGGTAAGAGGTAATCCAAGTGAAGTGATAATGATTATTACTTGAGATTTTAAGCAAACATAAGTCTATGGGAGGAGCTAGGTCTTATGGGAGGAATTCTTACACTCTACATAACTTAGAAAACTCTACAGGAAGAATTCTTTGCTTACAGTGAAGCTCTATGATTGTAACTAACTGTTCCTCCCCTTCCTTTCCCCTTCAATATAAACTTCTCTATCCTGCCATGCCATGCAGTGTGTGCACGAGTCAACATGTCTACATGCACTGGTTTGCAACCTTTCTTTTGTTTCCGCAAATAAATCATTTTTAGTGACAAGACACCTAGTCCGTATTACTTCCAGTTTACAGAATAAAGTATTTCCAGGAGGAGGCAATGATGAACAGTGTCAGAAACTGCTTGTAGATTAGGAAGATGCACAACTCAGAAGTGATCTTTCAATTTAGGGCCTGGAAGCCATTGCTGAACTTGAGAAAAGTTCTGGTAGAGTATAAAGTGAGGAGGGAGATAATGTCTGATTGAGTTGGTTTAAGAAAGGCTGGTGTAATTGGACATCTTGAGTACTTCCCTTTTGAGAAGTTTTTCTGTCAAGGGAATCATGTAAATGGGTTGTAGGTGGAGGGCAAGTGGGATACAGAGAGGATTTTTAAACTATATTTTTTAAATGATACTGTATTTTATCTAGCATTTTCCCCATGTCTACTCAATCTGTCATCCTGACTGGACAATCTATAGCACTTTTTTTTTTTTTCAAAAAGGAATATGCAAGGGTCTCTTAAAAATTAGGGAGAGCACTTTTGGCACTTATTCTAATCATGGGGAAAATGTGAAGATTGGGGGGGCATGCTTCTGGATTGTCACTCCCACAATGTACACTCCTTTCTGGTTCACATAACCATTCATTGTTGGAGCCTGCATTTGAAGTCTACTCTATGCCTAGCCTGAAAAGTCATGTTCTCTTTTAAATTCCTTTAGGATACTATTCGTGGAGACAATTAAGGAATAAAAGTGAAGCGAAAACTCCTCTTAAACTTGTAAAAGCATATTGATTACCTTCTTGTCCTCATGTATACATTTTTATTTCACCATTCTTTTTAGCTTCTAGCATCCTCTCTTGAAAGGCTGTCTTCAGGCCTTAGTCCTAATTGCATTTTAGACTGGTATCTTTTTGCTTCCAAAGTACTTCCTTTTTTTAAATTTTTTATTGTTATTCAATTACAGTTGTCTGCATTTTTAACCCATCCCTCCACCCCACCCCAGCCGAACCCACCTCCCTCCCCCGCCTCCACTCTCCCCCTTGATTTTGTCCATGTGTCCTTTATAGTAGTTCTTGCAAAGTACTTTCTTTACTTTGTTTTTCTCAGGCCAATTATACTTACTGTACATGATTCCCCATTTAAGCTCACAGCATTTATATTGATAGGCTAAAACATATGAACACATAAAATGGACATCTTAATCAATATCTGTGTATATGCATTTCTATTGAAAATCATTCCAGAAGCAAGGAGCTAGTAATTAATCAATAAATTAATATAAAGCTATTATAAAAAACAAGAAAAAGAGGACAGAGGGAGGTCATACCCTATCTCAATGAATACCACTCCACCAAACATCTTTTTAAATAATGAAAAGATTGCCACATCTCCAGTAACATATTGCTTATTTTAAGGAGTAAAAATCACTGTATACTTAAATAGTGAGGTTGCACAATTTCCTGAAGTCCAAATGTTGGGATTTGATGTAGACAAATGGGATCTAACAAAGAGGTTCCCTGTAGAAAAATCAGCATGGGTCTACATCTTCATTTGGTCCCCAAGAAAAGCAAGCAAACAAACTAACAGTTTGTTGGCAAAGATGTAAAAGATTGCATTAATAAACCAGGTATTGTACTTAAATTTCATATAAAGAGTGATTCACAGACTATTCAAAAAAGATCCAGTTGTTAAGGAAGTGGATTGCTAAATATGAATACAATGTATGCAGTTTAAGGCATCAAATGGCTTAAACTGAAGTAGTTAAAGTTTAGGGAAACAAGTGCTGGATTTGCAGTCACTGGATCCTCCCCTCCCCTCCCCCTGCCTCCCCTCCTCTCCTCCCCCTGCTCCCTCCTCTCCTCTCTCTTTTTCTCCTAATTTGCTATATGACTTTTTCTTTGACACTATCAAATGGGGAGGTTGCACTAGAAGTTCTCCAGGACCATGTCCATCTTTGTGCTACTATAGTAAAGATACTTTTGCTAATAAGACTTTGCACCTTAATCTGTGTTAAAAACATGGAGTATTTAGTTGTTAATCAGCCATCCAGTTGGTCTTTCCTTTCTCTAAACCTAGGCTGCATGTATTGGACCTCTGGAAAAATGGCCTGTCTGTGGTGGTACTGTTCTCCCACAGCCTCCCGACCTCTATGAATTGGCACCTCTTTAAGTCATGTTTTCTTTTTGATTGGCACTTATATTTATTATTCTTATGCTTTTAGCCCATCTAAAATTTGTTTCTCTTATTTCACTTAGCATAATGCTCTCCAGTTCCATCTACTCTGTCGCAAAGGGTATAAGCTCCTTCTTTCTCTCTGCTGCGTAGAATTCCATTGTGTAAATGTACTATAGGGACAAATACCATATGATCTCACCTTTAACTGGAACATAATCAACCAAAGAAAAAAGTAAACAAAATATAACCAGAGACATTGAAATTAAGAACAATGTAACAATAGCCAGAGGGGAGTGGGGAGGGGATAGTGAGGAGAGGTGTTTACAGGAGCTACTATAAAGGACACATGGACAAAATCAAGGGGGAGGGTAGAGGTAGGGGAGGGAGGTGGGTTCGGCTGGGGTGGGGTGGAGGGATGTGGAGAAAATGCAGACAGCTGTAATTGAATAACAATAAAAATTAAAAACAAAAAAATAAATTAAAAAAAAAGTTAAACAGAATTACCATATGATAAGTAATTATACCTTTAGGTGTAAATTGAAAACACAGACTAAAAGATATATTTGTGTATAAATGTGCATAACAGCATAATTCCCAATAGCTGATGTGGAAATACCCCAAATTTCCATCAACAGATAAATGGATATATAGACACAATGGAATATTATTCAGTCATAAAAAGGGATAAATTACTGATGCATGCTATGACATTGATGAGCCTTGAAAATATTATTATAACTTAAATAATCCAGGCACAGAATTGTGTTATTATATTGTTTTGTTATTCCACTTTTATGAGTACCTACAATTGACAAATTCATAGAAAGGAAAATAAAGTTATGAAGTGCTGGGAGAGGGGATAAAGTATAGTTATTATTGAATTAGTACAGAGCTTCCATTCTCTGATGAAAAACTATGTAAATATGCTTATTGGAACTGAATTATATAATTAAAATGGTCAAGATGGAAAATCTTATGAATATGAAGTCTGTCCACAAAGTATCCAGTCATGTAACATACAAAGAAGCATTTATTTATAAAAAATAAATTTTGAGTTAATCTTTAAAAAGATAAAATAAAATAAAATTTGTTTCTCTTTTAGGTTTTTGTAATATATAGCATGTGGCACCCCTAATCTCTGCTTGTTGTTTATCTTCCAGTGATGTTTTTCGTGGACATGTTTCATGGTGGTTTTGTGTTATGTATTCAGTTGATTGAAACAGTATTAGAAATTATGTGAACTGCATCAGATTTTGTGCTCTGCTTGTGTTTCCTCTTATTTATATATTTCTTTGTCTCTAAATTGAAATGTCATCTTCTCTTTTGAAAATTCCTAGGATCAAGCTGATATTACAGAAGTTGAGAAGTATGAATCTGAAGAATCTGCTCACATAATTTCTGCAGAGTCTGATTTATCTCGTGACTCCAGCACATTTTCCATGGAATTCACACCATTGCCAGGTAGGTACATTTGGACATTTATATAGGGACTACCAGAAGGAAAATAGTGGCCTCCAGAATAGTTACAGTTTTTCAAATGAAGATAATGTTCTATTTATAATGGTGTGAAATCAAAAGAGTGAATTCTAACTTTCTTCATCTTCTGTAAACTTTTTGATAGGATGCTTTGAGAGCAATGAAAATGAGTATCTCATCAATGGTTTGGGTGCTTGGGGGATGGAATTATTTCCTCCCATTTAACTTTAATCCTCTAAAGATTGCTGTTCTATCTCAGTCCTTGGAAGAGTAGCATCTTATCTTTTCATATTCATGCAATCTTTTCTGCTTATGGCATAGTAGTTGTATTCCAAAGAAATCTCTTGTTTTTAAAAACTGTACTATAAGAAGAATGCTAGTGAAGGGGAAAACAGTACTATTTATTACATAAGTTTCAATATAAAAAGGCATTTCATAAACATAATTGTATAGTAATAAAAAACTTAAAGCAGTGGTGGATGCATAATGCAAACCATGTCCTCTAATTAGCTGATCTTTTTTCTAAATTTATTTATTTAATTTTTTAATCATTTAAAATTAGTGTTTGAATACAGTTGTCTCCATTTTCCCACTACCACTTTCTCCTACCCCACCCACCCCCACCTCCCACCCTCAGTCCTCTACCCCCCTTTGGCTTTGTCCATGGGTCCTTTATACATGTCGTAATTTATATTATGTACTCTATGGCCATGATACCTCTATTTTTAAAAAATAACTCTACTTCACAACATTTCCATTATTGCTGTCAATTTCAAAATTTTGTTTTAAAAAATCTTTAAAAACAATTGATTTTGGAGGGAAGGGGGCAAAGTCCATGGATCTATGATTGTGATTTTTAAAATATCTAAGAGCAATTTAGTTTTAAATTTTAACAGAATAGAAATCACTTTTTGGGTGTAGAGTTTTGTGGGTGTGACAAAGGCAAAGAGTCATGTGTATACCACCACAATACCAAGCAGAACAGTTCTGTCACCCTCAAATTCCTTTGTGCTGCCTCTTTGATCTTAAACTCTTGTCTTCTATCCTCTGGAAACCATTGATCTGTATTCCATCTGCTTTCTTTTCTCTAGAATGTCACATAAATGGAATTATACACTATCAAACCTTTTTGGTCTGGCTTGGTTGGTTAAGAAAATGCATTTAACATTCATCCATGTTGCAAGAATGGTTCATTTCTTTTTGTTTGCTGAGAAGTAATGCTTCTCACGAATGTACTACAGTTGTTTTTGGAAATCCGTTCATCTGTAGAAGGACATCTGAGTTGTTTCCAAGTTTGGTGATTATAAGTAGAGCTACTATAAACATTTGCAAAGAGTTGTTTTCATATAAATATGTTTTCAGTTCACTTGGATAAATTCCTGGAAGTGGGAATACTGGGTCATACGGGAAGTGTGTGAACATAACTGCCAGACTATTTTCCAAAATGACTACCATTTCGCGTTAATCAAATAACGTTCTCCACTTTGTTTTTTGGGGCTGTTGAAGGAGCATGATGTTGCAACACGTTCAAGATCATTTCAAGAACTCCTGAAATCCTGCAGTCTGGGGAACCTAGTTTTTCAGAAGTGATTTATGACTAGGTTTAATTTGGCTTTTATCAGTTGGAAGGTATCAAAAGAATTGTATAATGAAAAGATACAACACTAATGGGTTTGGGCACCCTGGGTGAAGGTAAAGTCATGTGCTCCTTCCCTTTTCTTCATTTTCAGATATGAACAGATTTTTAAGTAATTTCTGAATTACTCCTGGTACCTGACATGTCTAATTTTTAACATGAAATAAAAATGGACTCTTGTTTTTTATGACGTACAAGAACTAAACAGAAATCTTTATTATCTCTTTGATAACATTGATACTTTTGCTTTTTGGGTCATGAATTTCATTGTGCTTTCTTCCTCAGCTATGTCATCTTTGCAGAAATTTGAATTCAGACATGAGGTGGAAGATGTGGATGATGCAGTTGAAGTGGAACAGTTGGAGCAGGTTGACCAGACGGATGAGCTGGAAGAGGTGGATCAGGGGAACCTCTTATCCTTTAGTGTGGATGCTGGCATCAGTGCTCAGGTACGTCTGGGAATCTTGCCCCACATTTATCTGAATGGCTATTTCTCGAAGGCTCCAGATTTCCACTGTTATGCCCAGTTTCACTTTGAAAATAGCATGCTTTAAAAAAAAAAAAACCTATATCACCTTTTCTGATGGACTAGATTTTCAGATGCAACTGAGAAATTTTGTGGGTCCTAGCAAACAGAGAGGTTGGAAGTTGTCTGAGACCAAATCCTTGTTTCCCTCTTAATATGAAATATGCAAAGACACTTTGTGCTTGAGAGAAAATTTGAGTTAAATAGGAAGCTTAACACCCAGAAAAGTTAATATTTTAAGAGCTATGCTCCTCATCACCTGTGAGAGGATGCTGACCATCTCACAGGAAGATGAATTTCCTGCCTACCCCACACCTCCCCAGCAGAGCTAGATTTCCTCATTAGAATTTTTATTGGTTAGAAGCATGCCGTTCAGAATGTTAGATATATCAAACCTTCAAATGTTAGCACCAATGTATATGGTCTGGTGCCAAATCAAAACAGTTGGAGTAACTATTCTCTTGTTCTACCTCCAAATTTATGTATATAATCACAGATTTGGATGATTAGACAGGATTATTAAAATCAGGACTGGCAGCCAAGAAAATGAATTTATGGTCTCTTATGTGGAATTTTGTGCATTGATTACTAAACCTGAGTCACTCCATTCCTAAGGCAAAGCCATCCTCTTCTGATGAGAAGAACTGAGGGCTAGAAGAGAATTGTTTGAGTATGAGCCCAGCAATGTGACCTTGGCACATTCCTGAGTCTCAGTTTCTCCATCTTGAAATGTCTGATTGTCTTGCAGGGCTTTGTGGATTGATATGAAAATTCTTTGAACTATTTAAAAGAAAATTTCTGTAGAAATCCATTTTCTCTTTATGTCCTTATTATGCTAAAAGCTTTTGGTTTCCCTTTCACTGTTAACAGGCTTCTCTCTTCTCTTTTCTTTGAATTAATTTACAATTCAAATTTAATTATTACTTTTATTTAAATTAAACAAAACAGCCGGGGCTGGTGTGGCTTAGTGGATTGAGCACTGGCCTGCAAACCAAAGGGTCGCTGGTTCAATTCCCAGTCAAGGTACATGCCTGGGTTGCGGGGCAGGTCCTGAGTAGGGGGCTCGTGAGAAGCAACCACACGTTGATGTTTCTCTCTCTGTCTTTCTCTCTCCTTTCCCTTCTCTCTAAAACCGTATACATAAAGTATTTAAAAAAATAAATTAATCACCCCAGCCGAACCTACCTCCCTGGGGTGATTAATTTAGTTTTTAAAATATTTTATGTATATATTTTTAGAGAGAGGGGAAAAGAGAGAGAAAGACAGGGAGAGAAACATCAACGTGTGGTTGGGTTCGGCTGGGGTGGGGTGGAGGGATGGGGAGAAAATGCAGACAACTGTAATTGAATAACAATAAAAATTTAAAAAATAATCAAAACAACCAACAATGAGTGCATGTGGTCTGGCTATGCATGTGATAGGGTATTAGGCTTATTTCTGAGTGCCATGGATTGACAGACTAGAGTGTATCTAGAAGATGGAGAACAGGATGGAGAGGCCCTGGAAAATGTCATCAGGTCAGTAGTGGAAGATACTGGAGAAGGGAGACTGGGGAGGAATGGGACAGCTTGATCCAAATGGCTGCAGGGCCATCATGCTGCTGAAGTGGAAGATGTGTCTCCAGTGGATCCAGCTAGGGTAGAGCTAGCACCTCAGGGCAGCTTAGCATTCCATTCCCTTCAAGGATGCCCTCTGCAATGGGTTAGGTTACCTCCCCAGGGGGTGAGCCCCTCTCCTTCAGTGGAAAGGTTTGAGCCAAGGTTTGGTAGTTCATCTGCTAGGGATAGCAGAGAAAGGATTCTTGCCTGGAGAAGGGTGTGATGACCTATAAAGTTTGTTTATTTCAGTCCTGAGTTTAGAGATGATTTTTTTGCTCTAATGAATGCCTGCTTTCCTATAAGAAGACAGATACACACACACATACACTATATAGTGAAAGAGCAGTTTAAGTACATTAAAAATGCATATTTTTTTTCCAAATAAGAAAAACAACTTTTATGGCTTTTCTCTCTCTCCCTTTTTAATAACTCAGCTACGTGCTTCCATTAACCATAAGGGGTTGAAGGACCACAGTGTGATGTAATAATACATTGTCTTGTCTTTGTTCTCCAGCAGTTGCATGTGTATGTACTTTTTTTAGCCATTGTAACTTACAAAGTGATCACCCTGATAAATCCAGTGACCATCTGACACTGTTCATAGTTATTACAGTATTACTGACTATAGTCCTTGTGCTTTACTTTATTTCCCAATGACTATTCTGTAACTACCAATGTGTTTCTCAATCCCTTTACCTTTTTCACCCAGTCCCCAAAAGTCCCCCCACCACTAGAAACCATCAAAATGTTCTTTGTATCTGTGAGTCTGTTACTGTTTGGCTTGTTTGTTTATTTTGTTTTTTAGATTTCACATACGAGTGAAATCATGGCATTTGTCTTCTTCTGTGTGAGTTATATCACTCAGTACAATACCCTCTAGGTCCATCCATGTTATTGCAGATGGCAAGATTTCATTCTTTTTTTTAATCACTGAGTCATATTTCATTGTATAGAAATTCCACTTCTTTATCCATTCATTTATTGATGGACACTTAGGTTACTTCTATGTCTTGGCTATTGTAAATAATGCTGCAATGAATATATATGGATGTATACACCCTTTCAATTTAGTTTTTTGAGTTTGTTGAGATAAATAACCCGAAGTAAAATTGCTGGGTCCTTCTCTGTCTCTTATTATATAGTCTTTCGTTAAGTTTATTTTACCTTTTATAAGTATTGCTACCCCTGTTTTTTGTTTGTTTCCATTTCCATGAAATATCTTTTTTCCATTTATTTACTTTCAGTTTGTATGTGTCTTTTGATCTGAAGTGAGTCTCTCTAGACAGCCTATGTAAGGGTCTTGTTTTGTTATCCATTTCTTCATATGTCTTTTAATTGGAGCATTTAATCCATTTGCACTTAAAGTAAATGTTGATATTTATTTATTGCCATTTTATTATTCACATTTTTATCTTTTTTTTTCCTTCTTAAAGAAGAACAGTTTAACATTTTTCATAATGTTATTGGGTTGGCCAAAAAGTTCATTTATTTTTTTCCATAAAATCAATGACACATTTTCATTTTCACTAGTAACTTTATTGATTTGGATATTTTGAGTAGTTGGCTATCTCTTGATAATGTTGTATAATGTGGTATAACATTGATAGTTCTCAATTAATGTCTTGATTTGATTGATATCAAATTCAACGGGTCTCTCCAACCATTGAGCATCATTCTATGAGAAATCACATAGGCACAAAAAATCTCAGATATTCCACGCAGCAATATTTTCACTGATATGTCTCCTAGAGCAAGGGACATAAAGGAAAGAATAAACAAATCAGCTCTCATCAAAATCAAAAGTTTCTGAATGGCTAAAGAAAACAGGATTAAAATGAAAAGAGAACCAACCATATGGGTAAACATATTTTCAAATGATACCTTGGACAAGGGTTTGATCTCAAAAATATAGAGAGAACTCACATGACTCCACTCAAGGAAGACAAACAACTCAATTAAAAAATGGGCAAAAGACTTGAACACTTTTTCAAGGAGGACATACAGAGGGCCCAGAGACATATGAAAAGATGCTCAGCATCACTGGCCATCAGAGAGATGCAAATTAAAACCACAATGAGATACCACTTCATACCAGTCAGAATGGCCATCATAAACAAATCAACAAACAAGTGTTGGAGAGGTTGTGGAGAAAAGGGAACCCTAGTGCACTGTTGGTGGGTATGCAGACAGATGCAGCCACTGTGGAAAACAGTATAGAATTTCCTCAGAAAACTAAAAATGGAACTGCCTTTCTACCCAGTAATACCATTGTTGGGATTATACCCTAAGAATCCTGAAACACCAATTCAAAAGAACCTATGCACCCCAGTGTTCATAGCAGCACAATTTACAATAGCCAAGTGCTGGAAGCAACGTAAGTGCTCATCAGTAAATGAATGAATCAAAAAACTATGGTACATTTACACAATGGAATACTAAAGAAAGAAGAAAGAAAGAAAGAAAGAAAGAGCTCCTACCCTTTGTGACAGCATGGGTGGAACTGGAGAGCATTATACTAAGTGAAATAAGCCAGGCAGTGAGGGACAAATACCATATGATCTCACCTTTAAGTGGAACCTAATTAACAAAGCAAACAAGCAAGCAAAAATACAACCAGAGACATGAAGAAATAAAGAAGAAACTGACAATAACCAGAGAGGAAGGGGGAGAGGGATAATAGGGGAAGGGCCATCAAGGAACATGTATAAAGGACATATGGACAAAGCCAAAGGGGGTAGGTTCTAGGGTGGGGGGCAGGAATGGGTGGGGTGGGGGGCATGGTGGGGTGAAAATGGAGACAACTGTACTTGAACAATAAAACAATAATGAATATAATGGAATGAAAAATATATATATACACACACACGTACACACACACATATATATATACACACCTCCAGCACAGAACTTTGCAAACCACTTTTGACACATTTTATCAGTCACAGCACCTTCTCCATACACTTCACAAATCTTTTTTTTGAGGGGGTTTCAGTTGTGTTTTTACCTTTCTTGAAATAATAAAGCATAGTATGCTGAAAATGTGTATTTTCTTCTATGTTCAATATTAAAATAGCTACACAAAAATTCAACCATTTTTTAAAACTTTTTTTTATTTATCAATTTTTAGACAGAAGGGAAGGGAGAGAGAGGGAGAGAAATATCAATGTGTGGTTGCCTCTCATATGCCCCCCACTAAGGACCTGGCCTGCAACCCAGGCATGTGCCCTGACTGGGAATCAAACTACCAACCCTTTGGTTCATAGGCCAGTGCGCAATCCACTGAGCCACACCAGCCAGGGCAAAAAAATTCAACAATTTTAACAAGTGTTTTTAAGTGCATGCCTATATGACCACTGTCACAATATAATCTAACAAAAGCAGTACTAAAGCCATCTTATGGAAAACAAAAAACAAAAAACAAAAAAACCCGAACTTTTGGACCAACCCAATAGTTTGGTGGTAATAATCTCCTTTAGCTTTTTCTTTTCTGGGGAGCACTTTATCTGTCCTTCGATTCTAAATCATAGCTTTGCTTCTCTGGCCAAGTAGTTCAGTTGGTTAGAGCATCATCCCAATATACCAAGATTGTGGGTTCAATCCTCAGTTGAGGTACATACCAGAGTTAACCAATGAATGAATAAATGAGTGAAACAACAAGTTGATGTTTTTCTCTCTTCTGTCTCTAAAATCAATTAATAAATACAAATTCTAAATGATAGCTTTGTTGGGTAGAGTAATCTTGATTGTAGGTCCTTGGTTTTTATCACTTTGAATATTTCATGCTAATCCATTCTGGCCTGCAATGTTCTGTTGAGAAATCAGCAGATAGTTACTTATGGGATCTCCCTTGTACATACCTAACTGCTTTTTTTCTTCCTGCTTTTAAAATTCTCTCTTTGTCTTTAATCTTTGGCATTTTAATTATGATATGTCTTGGTGTGGGCCTCTTTGGATTCATCTTGTTTGGGACTCTCTGTGCTTCTTGGACTTATGTGTCTATTTCCTTCACCAGGTTCAGGAAGTTTTCCATCATTTTTTCACATAGGTTTTCAATGTCTTGCTCTCTCTCTTCTTCTGGCACCCCCATGGTGCAAATGTTGGTACGCTTGAAGTTGTCCAAGAGGTTCCTTCAACTATCCTCATTTTTTTGGATTCTTTTTTTCTTTTTACTATTTTGATTGGGTGTTTTCTGCTCTTTTGTGTTCCAAACAGAGATTTCATCCTCTGCTTCATCTACTCTCTTATGGATTCCCTGTAATGTATTTTTCATTTCAGTTACTGCATTCTTCATTTCCAACTGATCCTTTTTGTTTTTTCTATCTCCTTTTTTTATGTTTTCTGTCTCTGTTGAAGTTTTCACTAAGGTCATCTAACATCCTTATAACCAGTGTCTTGAACTCTGCATCTGGTAGATTGCTTGTCTCCATTTTGTTTAATTCTTTTTCTGGAGTTGTGTTCTGTTTCATCTGGGATATGTTTCTTTGTCTCCTCATTTTGTCAGCCTCTCTGTGTTTATTTATATGTTTTAGTTACAGCTGCTACCTAATGTGGTGAGTGTTCTCTAGGATCCAGTGGCACAGCCTCCCTGATCACCTGAGCTAGGTACTGCAGGTGTGCGCCTCACTTGGGCTGTGTACACCCTCCGGTTATAGTTGAGCCTTGATTGTTGTTGGGACCTCAATGGGAAGGATTTACTCCCAGGCCTATTGGCTTCAAGGACTGGCTGGGACTACCTTAGAGAGCCAGCTGTGCATGGACCTGCCCCACAGAGCAGGACTTCTTTCAGTGGGGCTCTGGTGCCTGCTGAATCCATCCCTTGACTTGTATCACTTGTGTAGGTGGTTGGGTGGTGCTGTGATGTGGTCTGAAGCTGTCCACTGGTGTGTTGGCTCTGGGGCTTCTTGAGAGGTGCAGGTCAAGGTCAGTTGCCACCTGTACCCTGCCCATGGCCACCTGGCATGAGTTACAAGCAATCTGTAGATGGCTTCTACTTGTGCCAGGCTTGAAGGTGCTTAGGAGAGGCCAAGCTGCAAACCAAGACTATTTACCACTAGTGCCAGGCCTGGGGTTACTTAGCGAGAAGTATGAGGCACACTGAAGCCAAATGTTGCTTGTTTGAGAGGTTTTAGGAAAGACCAAAATAGGAGGCAAGATAGGTCTTTTGTATGGAAAAACCAGTGGGAACACCTGGGTGGTCTTGCACATTGAGTGGGGCAAGGTCTCAGGGAATCACCAAAGTGAGGCAAACAGTGTTAACCAAGTTGATGGAGGATTAAGTTGCCAGCTCCGTGGTAGGATAGAGGGCTCAGAAGAGGAACAGTGCCCTCTGCCAGCACTTCTGTCTGGGAGAAGGCCACACCTCCAGCTCCTGCCCCAAAGCCAGACAGTTTCAGTCCTCTCTGAATGTCCCTGGTACATTTTGAACTGCTGCCCCAGTGCTGGAGCTCAGAATGACGGAGTCTGAGTAAGTCTGTGCATGGACGCTTTGAGAGGAACTGCCTGTGACTCCAGCAACCCTCTGTCTCCCTCAGCCACAATTCCTGCTGGTTTTTACCAGTAAATTTATGAGGACTTTTTTTTCACACACTGGAATGCTGGCCTGAGGGACCTGGTGTAGGGCTGGGGCCCCCTCTTCCTCATGGGGGGACTTCCACAGCCAAGATATTCCTCCCAATTTTTAACTGCCGCGTGTGGGTGTGGGGCCCACCTGTTCTGCGCCTCTGCCCTTCCTACCAGTTCTGATGTGGCTTCTTTATATTCTTAGTTGTAGGACTTCTTTTCACCTACATTTTAGGCAGTTCTGAATGACGGTGGTTTTGCATTTTAGTTGTGATTTTGATGTGGTTGTGGGAGGACTGGAGTATCATATTTACCCATACTACCATTGTGACCAGAACATATACTTTTTTTCTCATCATTAATATTGGGATTGTGGATTGGGTCTCTGTTTCTAATCTTGTTTATACACAGTGTCTAGGACAGATCAAGGCAAACAACAGTTGCTTCCAGGTCTTTTTGACAGCTTTGATAGTTCCTCTTCAAGAATTTCACCTCTTTTCTGTCCTCCTCAGCCAATCAATTAAGAAGTCCTGTCCACTTCTTAATTTCTCAAATGTGTCCATTCCTTTCTATGTCTCCCGCTTCTGGTCTGTTTCCAGCCCCTCTTATATCTACCTAGAATTACCTCCATATCCCTCTAACTTGTTTCTCTGACTCCAAGCTTACTCTCTCCTCATAGTTCATCTTCCACAGTGCCATCAGAAGGCACTTTCTACAATGTAGGTCTGAGCATGTCAGTTCCCTGGTCAGGTCTATGTTTTAAAACACTCTTTTTGGCAGCCCCACAAAGTGACTGATGAATAAAATCCAAGTTCTTCAGCCTCCTAAATTTGTATGGTCTACACAAAGCTCTTTGTCCACTTGTCTCATTACTTCTATTCCAGTCAACCTGAATTACTGTTTTGTCCCCTAAAACATGCTCTACTTTTATAAACTTACCCATTTTTTCATTTCCAGATATGAGGCTGTTACTCAACTTAAAATTAGATTCTAAGAGGAGAGTATTCTTCCAAATACTACAACTGTATAATGTCTATAAAGTTACCTACTTATAGGGGGCTGTGAATGTCAGATCTGTGAATTTCTGTGCAGTGCTTAGATGAGTGCCTGGAGCAAAATAGTTACAGTTGAGCATTCACTTTCTTCTTACTACATTGCTAAAGGGCATCCAATGGGTGTTTCCCACATGCTTCTTTCGTGATCTTACCCGTGGTACTCTGACTTTTCTCCTAAGGACTCTGGGAATATTGCTTCACTTCTCTGGACCAATTCCAGAGCTTTATGTTTAGGGGAAAAAACAAACTAAATGATCCCCATGATCCAGTTTTGATCTAGAATTCCTGGATTCTCTAACCAGTTCTTCAAACTTTCTAGAATGAATAAAATCAGGATTGGAATGCTATTGTTCTCATTTTCAATCTTTCAAAACATGGAAATAAAACAATATGGTAGGATTTGGAGAACCTAGTATCCCTATAAGTGATTTCTCCCTGCAGTCTTTACGACTACTATCACCAGTTGCAGCATACATCAACAAACGTGAGAAGGAACTGATGAAGTTGTTTAAGAAGCAGCTGGAAGAGAAGACTCGAATGCTTCAGGCTGACATTAGAAACCAGAAAGACGCCATGGAAATGATGAAGGAGCAGCTTAACACATTGAAGGATTCCAAGTTCAAGGTCAGAGACTGGTTCTATGTAAGTAGCATAAGGGACAGGAGAAAGGGAAAGGAGTTAGTCAATAGGGACTGCCAGTAGAGACAAATGCTGCCCCGAGGCAGCATAGGACATCTGTAGTTCTCTTCAACAGGGACTTAAGACTTTGCCCTTTTTCTCTGGACTGCAGGAGTGGAGATGGACTTAGCCCGGCTCTGAGAGTGGCAGATGTGGCTCATATATAGACAAGGCGTCTGTTCAGGCTTGCCTGTGGGCAGTCTTGCTCCATTCCCAGCATGTCTTGTGCTCTAAGGAATGATATGACTCCTGAATACTTTGTGATACTCTTTCCTTACAGATGCAACTAACCACTGACAGTTGTGATCCCCAATCTTTGGAACCACGTCCCAAGAAACAGCGCACAAAGCAAATGGAGAAGTCTCTCACAGATCCCAATGAGACCAAATGTTTTGATGCTTCATGTTTTTCTCACTCTTTTGAATTTCCTGAGGAGCTTCAGGAGCCTTGTGATACCTCCACCCTGGTATGGAAAACCTGTTTTCACTGTGTAGCTGAAAGGGGATTTCATTTTCATGAAAATGTAGATTCACCCAGTTTTCCTGAGGGTGTAATGACTATTCAGTTGGCTGCAATTCATATGTCTGAGGAGATTAAAAAAAACCTGGCTATGAAGACCTGGACACACTTGCACACATTCATGTACACATTTGCTAGACCACAGCTTCTCATAGCCAGTAACATGACTGCGGTTAATGCCTTGCCAAACAAGGAGAGGGTCACCCAGACCCCTGTGCCCAGAGAGGCAGGACTACTGCTTTCTTCTGCTTTGGGAAAATGGAGAGTTGTCCATCAATTTCTGAGAGGCTCTTATAGACCTTGAAGTATTTTGATCTCTTTCCTTTTAATGCAGCAGTACCTACAGGAGCAAGAACAATATCTGTAACTGCTGCAGAAGCAGCAGCCCCAGCAGTGTAATATCATTGTGGAAAACCAGGCACTGCAAACCTCCTTGCCAAACCAAGCTGGCCTCTCTGGGCCCCTCCAGGCCCCTCCCTCTATAGTGACTCTCTTTTTGTTCATGCAGGCCCAGTCCACTGATGTCCATCTCCAATTAGATAAAAACTTTTGGGGCCAGGAAGATGAAAGTCAAAGGTAAGAAGTGCATGGAATGGTGGTAAGGGCTAAGGTCACTGTTACCCTCTCATGGCTGAAACCATGGGTGGCTTGCCTACAGGGACTAAATGTCCCCTCATCAAAAGCAGTGTGCTTCCACATATCTTATCCTGTGACCACAGGACTCCTTGCCTCTACATGCATGGTGTATAGCCAAACATGTATTGATGGGACAGAGGAATCTCCATGACACAGGAGGACTAGATAAGGAAGCCTCCCATCTAGGGAATTAGCATGCAAATCTTGAATTTGTTTAACTTCATCCACTGGAGCTCAGTTTCATCGCACAAGGTATCTAAGAGAAGTCTTGAGTGCCCACATCTGGATAACTCCTGGGCTCCCAGTTTTCTTCTCCCACTTCACTGAGATCTGGTGATCACAGTAGATTAGGTGAAGGGGTCTGCCTGGTGTTGACAACCTATATGAAGGGAGCGGATGTGATACAGTTGCTGGATTGCCATTAGATACCTGAAGAGTCAAAAACACAGAAGGTCTTACTGCTGGGAGACAATATGAGTACATGAACACATTTGCAGCTCAGTGATAAAGTCTTTGGTCTTAAATGCCAGAAAGAGGATTTGCTTCACTTTGGCAAATTGAGACTTATTCAGGCCAAAGTGAAAGCACACAAAAGTGAATCCTGATTTAGCCACAAAAAAAAAAAAAAAAAAAAAAAAGTGCCTTAAGCATGTACTGCTGAGCAAAACAAATTTTTTCTGGGGCCATCATTTAGAGATCCATGTCACTGCAAAGCAACATGTATTTTCTCTTATGGTTTTGTTCCTGAGGACCAGCAGGAACAAAGTCTGCTGCCATTGACACATAGCCTAAATGGTTATATGATTTCTTCTGCCAGCTTTTCTCAGTCTCCCACAAGTTATGATTCAGATTTAGTCACCCTGGAGACCCCACAGGATTACATCCAACTTGGGCATCAGCCATCAGATCCACAGAATCACCTCAATATCCAAGGGAAAGATTGGCCTCATGGTGAGCAGGAGGACCAAGCCACACCTTGCCGCAGGTATACCAGCCCCTTCTCCTCTGCTCTCCAACTGAGGTCAGGGATGCTGCACAGAGTCTGGGCCCCTTCCCATAAGGCACACATCATGGGCTTATGCTCTGTATGAAAAACCCAGACTTGAAAGCTCAATAAGTTTGAGGGCAGTTGGTCACGTGGTATTAACACTGATTGCTGAGTAAAAAGATTCTCAGGCTTCCATGAAAAAGTGAGCAGTCCTTATGGATAGTAAATGCATTCTGACTTAAAAACTTCTCAAAAATATGTTATTTGGACAAAATGGGTTGTGCCATTGTGCTGAGCCTATTGCCCCAGCCCAGACACCTTTATGAATTTGTGGAATTTTAGTTCTGCTACAAAGTCCAGGACCTAGGTGTGGGTGTGTTTTCTCATGCTGAAAATAAACCAAGGGTCTTCCTGTTGAGTGTGCTTGTATACATCATTGGGGTGCCCCATATTTGATAGGGTAGACCCCTCCTTGGGGACTATCTACAGTGCCATGTATCCTGGGCAGCAGTGGGAGCGGTGGGTCTACATGGCAGCCACTTAACAGGCTTTGCCCCTTGGGGACCACAGACTCTCAATTTGATGAATAGCACTTAACAAAGGGTGTTTTTTAAATATGCTTTAATGATTATGCTATTAGAGTTGCCTCATTCCCCCCCGCTTTATTCCCCTCTGCCTTGCATACTCACTCCCACCTGCATTCTCCCCCTTAGTTCATGTCCATGGGTCATACATATAAGTTCTTTGGTTTTACATTTCCTATACTGTTCTTAACCTCCCCCTGTCTATTTTGTACCTACCATTTATGTTTCTTATTCCCTGTACCTTTCCCCTTGATTCTCCCTCCTCTCCTTCCCTGATGATAACCCTCCATGTGACCTCCATTTCTGTGGTTCTGTTCCTGTTCTACTTGTTTGCTTAGTTTGTTTTTGTTTTTGTTTTTTTCAAGGTGGTTGTTGATAGTTGGGAGTTTGTTGTCATTTTACTGTTCGTATTTTTTATCTACTTTTTCTTAGATAAGTCCCTTTAACATTTCATATAATAAGGCCTTGGTGATGATGAATTCCTTTAACTTGACCTTATCTGGAAAGCACTTTATCTGTCTTTCTATTCTAAATGAGAGCTTTGCTGGATAGAGTAATCTTGGATGTAGGTCCTTGCTTTTCATGACTTTGAATATTCCTTTCCAGCCCCTTCTTACCTGCAAGGTTTCTTTTGAGAAATCAGCTGATAGTGTAATGGGCACTCCTTTGTAGATAACTGTCTCCTTTTCTCTTGCTACTTTCAAGATTCTCTCCTTATCCTTAATCTTGTGTAATGTAATTATGATGTGTTCTGGTGTGTGCTTCCTTGGGACCAAATTCTCCGGGACTCTCTGAGCTTCCTGGACTTCCTGGAAGTCTATTTCCTTTGCCAGATTGGGGAAGTTCTCCTTCATTATTTTTTGAAGTAAGTTTTCAATTTCTTGTTCTTCATCTTCTCCTTCTGGCACCCCTATGACTTGGATGCTGGGACATTTAAAGTTGTCCCAGAGGTTCCTAAGCCTCTCTTCTTTTTGTTTTTGTTTTTTTTTTCTTTTTTGAATTCTTGTTTCTTCATTCTGTTCTGGTTAAATGTTTATTTCTTCCTTCTGATCCAAACTGTTGATTTGAGTCCCGGTTTCCTTCTCATCACTGTTGGTTCCCTGTACATTTTCTTTTATTTCACTTTTCATAGCCTTCACTTCTTCCTCTATTTTGCGACCATACTCAACCAGTTCTGTGAGCATCTTGATTACCAGTGTTCTGAACTCTGCATCTGATAGGTTGGCTATCTCTTCATCACTTAGTTCTATTCTTTTCTGGAGCTTTGATCTTTTCTTTCATTTGGGCCATACTTTTTATTGTCTTGGTGTGCCTGTTATGTAGTAAGGGGTGGAGGCTAAGGTATTCGCCAGTGCAGGGCAACCCACTTTGCTGCATTGTGGTGCTGTCTGTGGGGGAACATTGCCACTTGTTCAGGTCTCAGCCGGCTTCCAGTCACTTCTGCCGCTACCCACAAGCAAATTGGGCTCTTCTGGTGCTGATTCCCAAGTGGGTGGCTTTGTGTATGTTCTAGGACCCTGTGGGTCTCTCCAGTGAACTCTTCTGTGAAGCTGGGAGTTTCTCTTGCTGCCACAACCCCCACAGGTTTTTACAGTCAGAGGTTTTTAGGCTTTATTTCCCCGCGCTAGAACCCTGGGTTTCATGGTCTGTCTTACTCCCCAGTTGTTTCTCTCGGTTTATCCACACCCAAGTGTGGGACTGCCCACTCCACCAGCTGCTGCTTTACCTGGTCTGCCAGCCACCACCTTGCTGAGTCCTCTCCACCCAGCTTCCCATCTCCACCCCTCCTACTGGTCTGGATGAATGTTTCTTCTTTAACTCCTTGGTTGTTGGACTTCCATGCACTTCGATTTTCTGTCAGTTCTGGTTGTTTTGTATTTTTAAATTTGTTGTTGTCCTTCTTTTGGTTGTGTGAGGAGGCACAGTGTATCTACCTACGCCTCCATCTTGGTCGGAAGTCAACAAAGGGTGTTTTGATTCTGGCTTTAAAATTCTTCATAGAGCCTTACCTCTTTTAAAAATTAAGAAATAAAAACCCCACCAAGCTAAGGCAACATCAAAGAGTTTGGATATTTTAAGTGGCTAGAGGTATGTTTAATTTCACATGCACACCCTGAGCAGCTGGGCTGCCAGATGTCTAGAAAGTTGGTCAATTAGAGGGACTACCCACACAAAGAGATCAGGTGGTCAGTGTTTCATTTACCAAGCCAGAGTCTGGTGAGACCCTTTCCCAAGCCTCCTCTCAAGATGCTTACTCTCTGGATGGGTCCAGAGAGACAGAGCTAAGACAAAGCTGAGAACATATCCCAGGGAAATGGAGAAGGGAGGACTCTGGAAGGGTGAGCAGATGGGAGAATACAGTGGAGCTGCCAAAGGAAGGCCTGAGAGTGTTCTTCCTTGTCTATAAGACTGCAGGGACTTCCCACATTCTGCCCTGGCTCATCTCTACTACCTTCTAGGTTCTCCCTCTGCCCGTATTCCCAGATACCTCCAGCTCTGCCCACAGTCCAGTCTTGCTCCTTCTGTTTTTCCTATCTTCTTTTCTACCCTGTTTCATTACACTTGTTAAAATCTTGCATCACCTTTAAAACTTGTCCAAGTCTTTCTCCATCAGAAAAAGCTCCCACAGCCCATTCTTTGTAACACCACTTTTATGTTTGTTCCTCCTTCCCCCTTCCTCTACAGCTCATAGTGAGTTGTTACTTCTCATGTCACAGTGTTCAGTGGGCCAGGGAACTGCCGATGAGGCTTAACATGGAAATCTTAGTCCAAGGAGAGCAATGGCAAGGTTCAAGGGTAGGGGTAGGGAGAGACCTTTTAAGGCCTTGGCTAGCCATGGTTCTCAGAGAAGCTGGGCTGGGGAGGGCAAAACACAGGACCCAGTATCTTTAGGCATTAAGACAAGTTTAGGAGAGCCCAGGAGGCCTGCTTCTGCCAGTCTTTAAGTCAAAATGCTGTTCAGACAGAGAAGTGGGGAAAAATCCCATTTCTCCAGCTCCACCTTTCTTCCAGCACCTTGCAAGCTTGTGTTCCAAAGGTGTACTTTTCAATACCTTGCTAACTGAAACTAAGGGATCCTCCCACCATTGTAAGCCAGTCCCAGGAACCTCTAACAAAGGACTTCACCTTCTTTCCCTTTTGCTCAGCAGGCACTAGCTCTTGAGGCAGGAGCCCAAGGATCTTCAGGTCTACAGGCTTCCCAGGACCCTGCTGAAGATCCATCAGACCAAATCATCTGTTCCTTACCTGCAGAGCAGTCTGACCCAGAAAAGCAGCTGAACCAGCAGTGCTCTCTTACCAAGCCTTGAGTTGGGGAGACAAGCTGGTGAGACCTTTGAGACCTTCACTCTAACCCTTAGAGTTCAGGATTAATACTTACTTTCCTTTCTTGTGAAATTCTTTTTATAATTGTTAGTTGAACACAACCTGTTTCTTTCAAGTGGTAATACAGACACAGTTTATAATCCCTAGTGTGCTAGTATGTGACAGCAGCAAGGCTATACCAGGAGACCGCTGTCTCCATACACCCTGCCCAGCCTCACACACAACTGTTCTACCATAGGCAGACAGGCTGCAGAGTCTGCTCAAGTTAGAATACCCTTCTTCTGCCAAGAAATATTTCCAGCATGGTTTGCAATCTAGTAAGAAGCTGTCCTGTCTTAAGCTACAAGAATTCTGAAGCCTTGGCCTTGATCCCCAAGCCCTGCACCTCCCCTACAGTGTTATTGGGGAAATCCACAGAGAATGGCATTCCATCTGTGAGGTGCTTTGACCTAATATAATCACAGCTTCATTGGTTAATAAAAAATATTTCTGAACTTATGACTGATTTTTTGGAACCTAGAAGTGATACTGACTCAGCTGACTGGTGCCAAGGTCTTGAGTGAAGGGTTCATTTGCTGGAGTTGTGCTCCATGTGTGTGACCTGCTCCCCTGAGCCTCTCCTTCACACCTCAATTCCCTGCCACACTTGTAGAGGTTATTGGCTCCTGCCTTTCCAAGTGTCTGTGTGCCCAGGTCCTCTGTGTGGCTGAAGCCTGCTGGGTCATTCATTGACACTAAGGGCAGCCACAGTCTCACCAGGCCCACAACTGTTGGCCTAGGAGCTAGCCACTTTGTAGACTGTACTCATGCCTCAAATCACTTCAGAGATGATAATAAGGGCAAGGTGCCCATTTACTTTGCATGCAGCTTCCTTCTCTCCTACCATAGCCCTTTTTGGGGGAGAGTTTACTCCTTGGAGGAAAAGAGATTAAGTGATGTACTCTGTGGTCAAGCACCAAGGAGAGCATCTTTCCAGCTGTCCACATGGGAGGGGGGCTTGGATAACTTTACCATAAGTCATTATGTGCCTTTAATATGTCAGTCTTAAGGTAATGAACCATTGCTGGATGAAGGGAAAGGAAACTTCCAGTCCCCAGTAGCAAGTTAAAATAAAGGGGATACATTAGTTCTCACACCTATAAGAGGATCTTGACATTCTTCAGCCAGCCTGATCTCTACAAGGATGCTATGGACTGAATGTGCCCCCTACCAATTCATGTCAAAGCTCTGCCTTCAATGTGATGGTATTTGGAGGTGGGGCTTTTGAGAGATGCTTAAATTTAGATGAGGGTGGGGTCCTCCTCATAATTGGATTAGTGCCTTTATGAGAAGAGACACACAGAACTTACTCCATTTCTCACCTTGTGAGAACAAAGAGGAGGTCCATGTCAGCACACTACAAGATGGTGGATTCTTACAAGCAAAAGAAGAGGTCTAAATAAAACCTACCTTACTGGCACCTTTGTCTTACACTTCAGCTTCCAGAACTGTGATAAGTAAAGGTTGTTGCTGAAGCCCTCTACCTATGGTATTTTGTTATGGCAACTGGAGCTAACACACAGGGGTTGTTTGCTTTCAGTCATGTCTCTTTGTAGCCATTGGGAAGGAGCAGATGAAAGTCCCATTACTTGTCAGAATCACTACTTGTCACTTAGAGGTACATTTCCCATTGTGTTCAGCAGATGTAAAACATTTCCTAGATCCAAGTTTCTTTTAGGCTGCCCAGCAGAGATAGGAAAAGAAGTCAGGGACATTTTTGACACCCTCTTTGACATTGGAAGTGACTGACATTCTAGGCTGTTTGCAAGGACTGTTCACTCCTTCTTTGGCAGCTGTCTCTATTGAGAGGCCGAGTTGGGAGGCGAAGGCTAATGCATTTGCCACTATCTTCTCTCAGAAGGTCGCAGCACCACTGTACCACCTCCTGCCACAGTACAGGAAGGATTTCACATGTGTGAGAGTAATAAGGAATTGTAAGGGAGCTAAAGGTACTGCCCCACTGGCATGCAGAATGGGCCATGCTCTGGTCAAGGGCTGCCACATAGATGGAGCATTAGGGCATGCAAGCTCCTTATAGCTACTTAGTCCACTGGTAGCATTCCAGCCCTGTGGGCAACTGAGATCATAGGCTTATTGCGCAACATTAGAAGTTACAAAGCCTAATCTGGTGTTTCAAGCCAGAAATATTTGCCCCTGTCCTTACTCTCCCTTTACATGACAAGGAAGAGGTGGTCAGGCAGGTCCTAGAGTGGCACACACTCAGGAGAGGCAGCTGAGGCCCCATTTTGCCTTGGACAAGTCACTTAAGTTCTCTAGGCCTCAGTTTCTCCAGAGAGAAGAGGGAGGAGAAGACCATGCCTTTTCTACCTAGCTCTCAGAATAGATGGGGCTAAATGGATTGATAATGCTGAAAGAGTCTTTGAGAAAGGTACTGTAAAAGCTGCCTACACTAAAGCCATTCTGTTGGGATTATTGTTTGAATTCAATATTTAGAGTATGCCTGGGCCAGGATTTGTCTGAACTGGCCCATTGTGCTGGCTTTAGCACCACCTGGATTTCAGACAAGGATCCTGCACTAGAAAGTCTGTGGTCACCTCAAGACCTATTGAGGTATTCGACCTATTGCTCAGCATCCAGGTCAGCCCCAGAGCTAGGTTGTCATAAAGTCAGAGGGGCCAGCTGCTTGGATCTTCTTCTTCACAGGGACCCCCACAGCAGTAACTTCAACACCCCATCTTATAATAGGGGAGGTTGGTAGGATAGGAGCCAAATGCCAGAAGCAGTGTTCACATGCAGGATCATCCAGTTGTGAGTTTGTTGTGTGCATTACTGAAGTCAAACCATAGTGAGTGCGTTCTCTGCAGGCTATCAGGTAGTTCTGGGCTAATCTGTACTCGAAGAAGACTGTATATGGGACAAGATTCCAAAGACACAACTCAACATGGAAATAGCTATGGTTGTCCTGGTGCTCTGTGTGAAACTGCTCTAAGAGGCTCTGGGGACACTTCAGTCCATACCACAATGTTTCACCAGGGAATACTTCAAATGGACCCCATACCTGGAACTATTCAAGATAAGTATTTTCTATCACCCTCCTTCCTGGTCCCACACTGCACGCACAGTGCACAACTCACACAAACCACCTTGTCTACTTCCAAGCTCCATTTCAGTGTGGGAGAGAGTAGAGAGAGATGAGCTGCTACTCCAGCAGCCTGTGAGCAGGTAAATCCTGGGGAAGGGGGTTAGGAGGGAGAATCCAAAGGCAAAGCTGGCTTTGCTCCCAGGACACCATTCCCAGTGCCCCAGCCTCAGTGCCTGGCTCTTCTTCCTGGGTAACTTGGAAGATGCAGGGGCATTCTACTCCAGGCTCTGAGCACAATGGACTGCACACTACTCAGTGGCTGGGCACCTGGCGTGGGATGCAAGTGCTGCCTGTTCCCAAAGTTCCCTGGCCTTGCTGTATACCTCTGCTGGGACAGTTGTGGCCTTCTCCTTCACCCCAGATGCCTGGCCCATACCAGCTTCCTCCTGGTTGGTGAGGTGGAGGCACAGAGGGGCCAGGGCTTGATGATCTTACAGACACAGGGTTCTTATAACAAGAGTGGGCCCAGACAGTAGATCTAAGAGTCACAGGTCCTGGCTTCCTTCCCTCAACACAGTCACCAGCAGCCCCAATATTCAAAGGAGGAAGCCCCCTGTAATGCTGTCAGGGAAGTGCCCCTGGTTGAGGCTACCATCCCTTTACCGTTACCCCATGAGACTTGATAGTGGTTCAGTGTGAATTTGTCTACCTCTCTAGTATGAAGCCCAATTTGCTTTCCCCATGTGGGAACGCATAGGAGTTGCATTTCTCTGTTGGTTGATGGGGTGGAATAAGTCGGGAGGATACAACAGAAGTGCCCTGGCTGTCAGACATGGCAGAAATTCTAGGCACAGCCACCACAACCCACCATCAACTCACTTCCAGGTGGGCAGCAGCACAGCCTCTTCACTGAGTAAGACTAAGTCTGGAAGCAATAGCATATTTCATGTACAGACTTAGCTAAATATTAATAAATATTACTGTTCCCAAATGCTTTTGAAAATAAAGAAGGAAGAGTGTTATTAAAACTGTTGGCTCCAACTTGGCTGGGTTGCTCAGTTGGTTGGAGCATCTTCCATGCACCAAAAAGCTGGGGGTTAGATTCTCAGTCAGGGCACACTCCTAAGTTGTGGGTGTGATCCCTGGTTGGGGTGCATACAGGAGGTAACCAATATTTCTTACATCAATGTTTTCCTGTCTCCCTTCCACTCCAAAATCAATAAACTTATCCTTGGGTGAGGATTTAAAAAAAAAAAACAAAAAACCTGTTAGCTCCAGTTCATGTTCTTTCTTGACTCCATTTGCACCATACAGCACAGCTAATGCCTTTTACGGAATCTTAAATGTTCCAAGTAATGTAGAGACGATGAAAGTGAAAGGCTTGGAATTTGGGAGGAGGGTGTGAAAGTTGTTTTCTTCTGCCGAAATCACTGGGAAGGAAAGGTTGAGGGAGTAAGGTGGACACAAATCTTAGAATTAAGCTTCTCTTACTAGATATGAAAGGATGGTTAGCATCACTAGCCATCAGAGAGATGCAAATTAAAACCACAATGAGATACCACTTCATACCAGTCAGAATGGCCATCATAAACAAATCAACAAGTGTTGGAGAGGCTGTGGAGGAAAGGGAACCCTAGTGCACTGTTGGTGGGTATGCAGACAGGTGCAGCCACTGTAGAACACAGTATAGAATTTCCTCAGAAAACTAAAAATGGAACTGCCTTTTGACCCAGCAATTCGACTCCTTGGATTATACACTAAGAACCCTGAAACATTAATCCAAAGGAACCTATGCACCCCAATGTTCATAGCAGCACAATTTACAATAGCCAAGTGCTGGAAGTAACCTAAATACCCACCGATAAATGAATGGATCAAAAAACAGTGGTATATTTACACAATGGAATACTACACAGCAGAAAGAGAAGGAGCTCCTGCCCTTCACGACAGCATGGATGGAACAGGAAAGCATTATGCTAAGTGAAATAAGCCAGGTGGTGAAAGACAAATACCATATGATGTCACCTACAAGTGGAACATAATCAACAAAAAAAGCAAGCGAAAAACAACCAGAAACATTGAATTAAAGAACAAACTGGATCTAGATTGCAAAGATGGCGGCGAGATAGGTGGAAGCAGAGTGCACTTCCCCTCAGCACCAGTGAAACACCTAGCTGATCTGAGGAGCTGAGCAAACCACCAACGGTATTCCAGCATATATGAAGATCGGAGACCAAAGATAGAGGACATTAAAAGATCAGACGGTAAGAAGAGTGCTTAAGGACAATAATGTCCCTGGGACCAGGGCAGGGACCAGGGCGGCTGAAGCCCCGGCCTGGGCGCAGGGTCTGCTGCGGGATTCTTGGGAGAGCGCCAGGCTGAGCTGTGTGAGCAGCGAGGTGCTTGCTTGGACCAGGGTGGCTTGAATAGGAAGAATTTCTCAAAAAGAAAAACAAAATAGAGGCAATCAGGGGCTAGTTAGAGAACTCTCCAGAGCAGCCACCTTCTCTAGCGCCCCTCCCCCCTCAGCCCCTGGACTGTAAAAGCGGGATAAGCAGCCCCAGTGCTCACCTCAAGCCCAGTTGCGTGCTCCCAGATCAGTGGACTGGGGGCCCACAACTGAAACCACAGCTGGCCGCCCACACCTGAGACCCCGGTGGGGCGCCCACATCTCAAACCTCGGGTGGGTGGGTGCACACCAGGAGCAGAGGCTAGCTGCCGCACGCACCAGACCAAGGTGGCAGACCAACCAGGCACAAGCTTGACTCAGGACCAAAGCAGCAGAAAGACCAGCCAAGCACCACTCAATCCCAAAGCTGCAGACCAGCCTGCCCCACGCATCTCAGTCCCAAAGCTGCTGGCCCGCCTGCCACGCTCCTGACTTAGGACCAAAGCAGTTGAAAGACAGGCCCTGCGCCACCAGGGCCCAAAGCCACAGATCTGCTGATCAAACGCCTGGCTGCCTGCCACAGACCACACCTAAAAGCACTGGTTCTGAACGACTCTTACCTACCCCTTGTGCACAGAGCCCTGCAGGGCCTATTGGGTCTCTAGGACTAAGGCAGAACACCCAGCAGAGGGGAGCAGCAGGGCTAGGGGAGACTGCATTTCCCAGAAAGACTCCACCCAGTAGGGGGCTGAACTACCCTATAGCAGCACCAAGAGCCCCTAGCATCTAAGACAGCAAAGAGCAAGAAGGGGGAGTGTGAGTTGCCCCTAATTGGTACAACTCAATGACAGCAAAACTGGTGAACTACAGGCCTAGTGGGGAGCAGAAGGACCCAGAGGAACTGGCCTGCAGGCTGAAAACAGGGAAGAGTGTGGCTCAGGAAGGGAGAAAAGTGAAACCAATCCTTCCAACCACGCCCTCCCATTCCACAGACAGGAAGACCAGCAGAACTAACCTGACTAGTTTAAAGCCAGCAGAAGACTTTTTTTTTTCTCTCATCCTTTCCCCCTGAATTCCTTCTTCCTTTCTGTCCTTCCATCCTTTACCTTTTTTATTCCTTCTTCCTGCCTTCTTTTATTTATTCTCTTGTTTTAACTTTTGTTAAAATTCCTTCTTATCTTGCCTCTGATCTTTCTTTATTCCATCTCCTTTCTTTCCTTTCCTTTTCTATTCCCTTTTTCCCTCCTTCTGTTCCTCCCCCCCCTTTCTCTTTTTCCCACAGGTGAGACAATAAAACCTGGAATGCTGAAAAAACCAGAGTTAGACCGTGTTACACCCATAAACATCAGCTCAAGACCAGTGAGCACAGGAGATTAAGGAGACAGCACCACAGAATCCCATTGGCATTCTACCATAAAAGTTCATACCATAAACTCGGGGAGTCAGAATAGATCAATCTAAGAAGCACAGCCTAACAAGAAGAGTCTCACAAACGATGGGAAGACAAAGAAACAATCCATAAATGAAAGCAAAGGAGGAAGCCTCAGAAAGAATGCTAACTGAAAAAGGGGTAAGTCAACTATCAGATACTGAGTTCAAAGCAATGGTTATCAGGAAGCTCACTGAGCTCACTGAGCTCACAGAGAACTACCAGAAACGACAGGGAAACTACAATGAACCCACTGCAAACTATATTAACATGAAAAAGGAAATAGAAACTATCAACAAGGGCCAAGAGGAAATGAAGAAGACAATTTCTGAATTGAAGAACACAGTAGAAGGAATGAAAAGCAGACTTGACGAAGCAGAGGATCAGATCAGTGAGCTGGAGGACAAAGTAGAAAAAAACACCCAGAAAGAGCAAGTAAAGGAAAAGAGGCTCAGAAAGAATGAAGAGGCAATAAGGGAAATGCAGGACAACATGAAACGTAACAATATCCGTATAATAGGAATACCAGAAGGAGAAGAAGAAGAGCAAGGGATAGAAAACCTGTTTGAAAAAGTAATGATGGACAATTTCCCTAATCTGTGGAGAGAAACAGTCACCCAAATCCAGGAAACACAGAGAGTCCCAAGCAAGAGGAACCCAAAGAGGCCGATTGCAAGACACATCATAATGAAAATGGCAAAATTCCAAGACAAAGAGAGGATCTTCAAGGCAGCAAGGGAGAAACAGGAAGTAACATACAAGGGAGCCCCAATAAGGTTAGCAACTGACTTCTCAATGGAAACGCTCCAAGCCAGAAGAGAATGGCAAAAAATATTCCAAGTAATGAGAACCAAAGGCCTGCAACCAAGGCTACTTTACCCAGCAAGGCTCTCAATCAAGAAAGAAGGCCAAATAAAGACTTTCCCAGACAAAAGAACTCTAAAAGAATACACTTCCAACAAACCAGCTCTGCAAGAGATGCTAAAGGGACTGCTTTAAGGAAAGGAAGGAAAAGAGAAAGAGAGAGGAACACAGGTAGGAAAAAATGGCAATGAATAACTACCTATCGATAATAACCGTAAATGAAAACGGATTAAATGCTGCAATCAAAAGACATAGAATAGCTGAATGGATAAGAAAACATGACCCACACATATACTGCCTACAAGAGACAATCTCAGGACAAAAGACCTACACAAACTGAAAGTAAAGTGCTGGAATCAAATTTTCCAAGCAGACAGGAAAAAAAAGCAGGGGTAGCAATACTCATATCAGACAAAATAGACTTCCAAATAAGGGCCATAAAGAGAGACCCAGAAGGTCACTTCATAATACTCAAAGGAGGTATCCACCAAGAAGACATAAACATTGTAAATATATATGCACCCAACATAGGAGCATCCAAACACATAAAGAAAATCTTGGAGGACTTGAAGAAAGATATTGACAGCAACACAATTATAGTCGGGGACGTTAACACCCCACCGCAAAAATGGACAGGTCTTCCAAACAAAATATCAAAAAGGATATTGTGGCACTTAACAATACCCTAGAAGAAATGGACTTAACTGATATATATAGAGCTTTTCATCCCAAAGAAGCAAAATACACATTCTTTTCAAGTGTACAGGGAACTTTTTCAAAGATAGACCACATGATAGGACACAAAGCAACCCTCAACAACTTCAAGAAAATAGAAATCACATCAAGCATTTTCTCTGACCACAAGGGACTGAAACTAGAAACCAACCCCAAAGGAAGAAACACAAAACACTCAAAACCATGGAGACTGAATAGCATGCTATTAAACAATGAATGGGTGAAGAATGAGATTAGGGAAGAAATCAAAAACTTTCTGAAAAAAAATGAAAATGAACTCACAACAACCCAAAACCTATGGGACACAGCAAAGGCAGTCCTGAGGGGGAAGTTCACAGCAATACAGTCCTACCTTAAAAAGATAGAAACATTTCAAACAAACAACCTAACCCTATGCCTACAAGAATTGGAGGAACAACAACAAACACAGCCCAGAGCAAGCAGAAGGAAGGAAATAACCAAGATCACAGCAGAGTTAAAGGACATGGAGACTAAAAGCACAATTCTAAGGATCAATGAATCCAGGAGCTGGTTCTTTGAAAAGATAAACAAAATCGACAAGCTTTTAAGTAGGCTCATCAAGAAAAGAAGAGAGAGGATCCAAATAGACACAATTAGAAATGAAAGAGGAGAGATTACAACTGACAGCACAGACATACAAAGTATTGTAAGAAATTCCTACAAAGAAGTGTATGCCAAGAAATGTGAAAACCTAGGTGAAATGGACACATTTCTAGAAAAATATAATCTTCCAAAACTGAATGAAGAAGAAGCAGAAAACCTGAACAGACCAATAACAGCAGACGAAATTGAAGCAGTCATCAAAAAACTCCCAACACACAAAATTCCTGGACCAGATGGTTTCACAGGAGAATTCTACAAAGCATTTAAGGAAGAGCTAACCACTACCCTTCACAGACTATTCAAAAAAATCCAAACTGATGGAAGACTCCCAAACTCTTTTTATGAAGCCAGCATCATCCTAAGCCCAATAACTAGATAAAGACACAATGAAGAAAGAAAACTTCAGGCCAATATCGCTGATGAACATAGACACTAAAATTCTCAACAAAATATTGGCAAACCACTTCCAGCAATACATTAAACAGATCATCCACCATGACCAAGTGGGATTCATCCCAGGGATGCAAGGATGGTACAATATTCGCAAATCAATAAACATAATACATCACATCAACAACAGCAAAGACAAAAATCACATGATCATATCAATAGATGCTGAAAAAGCATTTGATAAGATACAGCACTCATTTCTGATAAAAACATTCAGCAAAGTGATAATAGAGGGAGCATTCCTCAACATAATAAAGGACATATATGAGAGACCTACAGCCAACATCATACTCAATGGACAAAAACTTAGAGCTTTCCACTAAGATCAGGAACAAGACAAGGATGCCCTCTCTCACCACTCCTATTCAACATAGTATTGGAAGTCCTAGCCACAGCAATCAGACAAGAAAAAGCAATAAAAGGCACCCAAATTGGAAAGGAGGAAATGCAACTGAGAGTTTGCAGATGACATGATAGTGTACATGGAAAATCCTATAGACTCCACCAGGAAAGTACTTGACCTAATAAATGAAATTGGCAAAACAGCTGGATACAGAGTCAATACTCAGAAATCAAAGGCATTCCTGTACACCAACAACGAAATTGCAGAAACAGAAATCAGGAAAAAAAATCCCATTTGGTATAGCAACAAGAAAAATAAAATACCTAGGAATCAACCTAACCAAGGAGGTAAAAGACCTGTACTCAGAAAACTACACAACACTGAAGAAAGAAATTAAGGAAGACACAAACAAATGAAAGCATGTACCATGCTCATGGATTGGAAGAATTAACATCATCAAAATGGCCATACTACCCAAAGCAATTTATAGATTCAATGCAATCCCTATTAGAGTACCCATGACATATTTCACAGATATATCACAAACATTTCAGAAATTTATATGGTACTATAAACGACCCCAAATAGCTGCAGCAATTTTGAGAAAGAAGAACAAAGCAGGAGGGATCACAATACCTGACATCAAACTGTATTACAAGGCCACTGTAATCAAAAAAACCTGTTACTGGCATAAAAACAGGCACATAGACCCATGGAACAGAACAGAGAGCCCAGAAGTAAACTCAAGTCTTTATGGTCAATTAATATTTGACAAAGGAGGCAGGAGCATAAAATGGAGCCAAGTAGCCTCTTCAACAAATGGTGTTGGGAGATCTGGACAGCTACGAGCAAAAAAATGAAACTTGATCACCAACTTACGCCACACACAACAATAAACAAGATGGATAAAAGACTTCAATATAAGTCGTAACACCATAAAAGTCCTCGAGGAAAACATTGGGAGGAAAATCTCAAGACATTCCACGCAGCAACATCCTCACAGGCATGTCCCCTAAAGCAAGGGACATAAAGGAAAGAATAAACAAATGGGACCTCATCAAAATAAAAACCTTCTGCATGGCTAAAGAAAACAGCACCAAATTACAAAGAGAACCAACAGTATGGGGAAACATATTTGCTAATGATATCTCAGACAAGGGCCTGATCTCCAAAATATATTAAGAACTCACATGACTCCACTCCAGGAAGACAAACAACCCAATTAAATAATGGGAAAAGGACTTGAACAGACACTTCTCCACGGAAGCCATACAGAGGGCCCAGAGACATATGAAAAGATGCTCAGCATCACTTGCCATCAGAGAGATGCCAATTAAAACCACAATGAGGTTCCATCTCACACTAGTCAGTGTGGCCAATATAAACATATCCACAAACAAATGTTGGTGAGGACGCGGAGAAAAGGGAACCCTAGCGCACTGTTGGTGGGAATGCAGACTGGTGAGGCCACTGTGGAAAAGAGTGTGGAATTTCCTCAGAAACCTAAAAATGGAACTGCCCTTTGACCCAGCAATTCCACTGCTGGGATTATACCCTAAGAACCCTGAAACACCAATCCAAAAGAACCTGTGCACCCCAATGTTCATAGCAGCACAATTTATAATAACCAAGTACTGGAAGCAACCTAAGTGCCCATCAGCAAATGAGTGGATCCAAAAACTATGGTATATTTACACAATGGAATTCTACGCAGCAGAGAGAAAGAAGGAGTTTATACCCTTTGCAAGAGCATGGATGGGACTGGAGAGCATTATTTTAAGTGAAATAAGCCAGATGTTGAGGGACAAATACCATATGATCTCACCTTTAACTGGAACATAATAAATAGAAGAAAAAAGGAAACAAAATATAACCAGAGACATTGAAGTTAAGAAGAATCTAACAATGGGCAGGGGGGTGGGGAGGGGACAGTGAGGAGAGGGGATTACAGGAACTACTTTAAAGGACACATGGACCAAATCAAGGGGGATGGTGGAGGTGTGGAAGGGAGGGGGTTTCGGCTTGGGTGGGGTGGAGGGATGGGGAGAAAAGGCACACAACTGTAATTGAACAACAATAAAAAATTTAAAAAAACAGAACGAACTGACAATAACTAGAGGAGAGGGGGTAGAAGGATAATGGGGGAAAACAGAGGAAGGGCCATCAAGGAACATGTATAAAGGACACATGGACAAATCCAAAGAGGGTAGGTTTGAGGGTGGGAGGTGGCAATGGGTGGAGCAGGGAGCTGAGGCTTGGTGAAAATGGAGACAATTGTGCTTGAATAACAATAAAGAAATTTAGTTTTATAAATGTAGAGAATTACTCATGTTCCAAACAAAATACACATCAAGAAAATATTGGAATAAAACAGGTATTTCCACTAAAAAAAAAGCCTCTTTTACTAGAAAGAGAAAAGGGAATCAGTTCTCTAGGACAGGACCATGTCTCCAGTCTGAGTAGAAAGCACAGCAAAGTCCACCCCCATCTCTGAAAGTGGACTACAGCAACTTTCATGAAAACTCTGGTTTATAGCAAAGACCCAATTAAATGTTCCATAAGGGATATTAAGTAATTGGGATGTGTTTCTGTTTTCATGGGTAAGCAAGATGATGTTGAATGGTTTTCCACTGATAATCAAATAAAGTTCAAGTTCTCATCCTGACTTGGTCTGGCCTTCGCCTTCCTCCATGGTTGCATGTCTCTCTTCATTTCATATCCTGCCCTCAGCCTCACTGAACCATTGAGTTTGACCCAAACCCTGGCTTTCTCCTCTCATGGATTTGTCACAATTCCATATACTTGGAATGTCCTTCCCTCCTATCTCGGCAGTTCCAACCCTTGCCCATAATGCAGAGCCTGGCTTGGAGGTTCCCTGTGCTCCATGCATCCTCCACCCCACCTCCCTGAGCTTCACTTGGAGCCCCTGTTTGTTCAGCTCCTGTCGTACACGTAGCATCTCAGTTTCTAGACTGAACTATACCCAAGCAGAAACCAAGGCAGGTCTTTGAGGTACCCATGCCACAATGCCTTGCAAACAGCCTTTCCTCTACAAATGTTCCAAGAACATCTTTTGTAACAGATCCTCAGCAGCCACCTGGAAAATGTTTCACAAAGAAAAACAGCTGCTTGGGGTAGGATCATCCTGCAGAAGGTAAAACTGGTGAGGTCCGTGAGCCTTCTTGGGCAACTCCCTAGCACCTGGGGGGGCCAAGCAGTCCCTAGGGCCAAAAGGTAGACCACACACCCAGCCCTGGGCACCAGGAAAGCCTTTTCTCCTTCACTCACCCTCTATTTAGCTCAGGCATAAGTGTTCTTAAGCTTCTCAACATTAGTTGGTAACCTGGTATCCTTTCTTCAGGCTTCTTTCTCAGGGAGGTACTCAGAAATGAGGGTGTGCACAGTCTGTTGGAGTACCCTGAAGTGGAGGGACAGTCTTGGCATCTGAATTGCCACTTTACTATGGGACTGGGGGGAGGAGGGCAGTTGGATAAGAGAACAGGGTGTAAGTTGGAGTGAAAAGTCCCACATTCAAGTGTGCAAGTGTCCCTAATGGTGGCTCTGATGGACCTCTGCAAATCCCTTTGTGGCACACAAAAGGTGGGAACACTGCAGGGAGAAGGGGGAGGAGAGCAGAGAAACTGGCAGTGACAACTAAATGCCAACAGGCCCAAATCCTGGGAACCATGGGTGTTTCCTGCCCAGATGGAGGTCCAGACCCTGAGGGTCAAAGGGTAACTAAACACATGGTCACCTCGTTGATGAAACAAAACCTACAATCCTAAAGAATTAAAACATGTCAAAGGCATGGAGGCAAAGGTCAACAGGACAGACATTTGCAGTATTTAAAATCATGCACACAAGCATTTGTGTAATCTGATTAGGGCTCTACCCTCACCCAGGGGGGAAGGTAGTGGGGAGAGGGGTGGGAAGTTCAGCTGCAAAGGGAGTGACTTCAGCCAAAAACTAGTATTGGGTCTTTGAGTAGGAGCTCCACTCACAGGGAGATTTACATCTAGAACCTTGTAGCACATGGTCTGTTACAAAAGCTGAGGGGTGTTTTTGGACAACAGTGGACCTAGGCAGGAAGTGGGGGCCACCCAGTTTAATGCTGCTCCTTTATTCTCTTCCTTTCACCTCCCTGCAGGCAATGCCCATCAATTTCCATCTGGGATATTGTGCCCAAGAAGGCGCGGCATCAAACTTTTATTTTAGATTTCTACCTGCCACCCACTTGCTCTGAAATCTTGGGCAAACTACTTTATGTCTCCATGCCTTTGCAGACTCTGTGGAATATATGGGGCAAAGATAAGAGGTCTGCAGTAGATCAAGAAACCAATGAATGAATGAGCAAACAAATGTCCTCGGTTTATCCCCTGCCAGTCTAGCCCTTGTGCCCCACCCTTCCTTAGCTCTAATGAAGAGATAGTGGGGGTGCCTTGTCCCTGAGAGGACAGATATACTACAGAGACCACTCATCCCATCGTTGCATTCACTTTCCCCTCCTCTCCTGTCCCAGTTTTTTCTTCTCAACCTTCAAGCATGCTCAGGACAGAAGTCCCCTGGAAGCCACTTTTCAGACCCACTTCCTCCTTTGACTACTGCACTTTCCCCCTCCTCAGTCCCCAGCACCCACCTGGGAAATGATCCATGACTCCCACACTTCACTACTCACCTCTGCTCTCTCCTCTGGCCTCCATACCCTTATATGCAATTACATACTGGACATCTCCCTGTGTGTGTCCCTCAGGCAAGTCATCATCAACAAAGCCCAGAACAGGCTCTTTAGCATCTCCTGAAAGTGGCTTCTTTCTCAGGGGCAGGCACTTTTATCCTCTCAGTAACCAAAGTTAATAGTCAGACATCCACCTTGACTCCTCCCTATCCCTAGTCTATCTTCTTGGGCATAATTGTCTGTTTTTTCCACTAACACATAGTAGGAAGCAAGGAAAGTATGAATGAATGAGGTAATAAATGAATTAACAGACGACTGAATAGTCTTCATTGTCTTGTGTTTCCAGCATGGGCTGGGCATATAGAAGGCACCAGGGAATATCTGTTGAACAATGGACTCACTCCTCTCCACCAGAGCCTCCCCAGGCTCCTGTTTAAGCACAAATGTCTTTCCAGGCTCTGGGAACTTAGCTCTAGGGGCCTCTAGGTTGATGCCAGCCTGTGAGGATATATACCATGGTACTAGCCAAGTCTGATGGTTTGGTCCCCAGGGCCAGCACATAGGTTGGGCTTTTTGTACTAAATTCCTGTACCTTAGGGTACCCAAGAACACTCAGACACCGTTCCTGTGGTTTCCCAGGGTTGAGGCATTTTCCAGAGTCAAGGCATGGGACAGGAGTACAGGGTCAGTAAGAACAAAGGAGGTTCCATGGTCTTTGTCTTGGGGTTCATGGTTTATTTTGCTCCAGCACAACACACTCCACCAACCAAATCATTTGGTGATTCCTACAGTTGGCTCCAGCTTCGGTAGGCATCATCATTCATCTCCACACCATAGGGAAGTTTAGGTCAAGCAGGAGGGCCACTGGAGCTTTGGGCACAGGACCCCCAGACTTTAGGAGGAGCTTGGTCAGACTCATTTCTTATTGTCTCTTGCCCCCTGGTGTATGATTGCAATATTGCAGCTCTCCAGTAGCCAGCTTTGTGACCAATTCAGTTAACATTCCTGAGCACCAAATCTGGGCCAGACGTTATGACAGACAAGTTTCTATTCTCAAGATTTCAATTCAGCCCTTAGTCAGTTCCTTGGTACATCTCCTTCATCTACTCTCCAAGAGCCCTTAAAATCTTTGGTCATGTAATCACTCACTCTTTCCCTCTGTCATAATTGACTGGCAAATTCCCAACTTTGGATGAACCTAACTATTTTCCTCTGTGTCTCTGCACTTAATTTTCTCTGTACTGCTAGAGAGAATCACATAAGCTGACAGGTTGTGCATTCCTGTAGATTTATGGTCTCCAACTTCACTCAGGCATACCTCACTACTCAGAAGGACTTCCGTGTTTTGTGTTCCTCCAGCCCCATTCACAGAATGGTGATTTGCTCTCTCTTTAAAGACCCCATGTCTCCCACTTTGCTCCTGCTTACCTTCTTTGCTCATATTCAATTTAGAAATCAAAAAAAAATGAAGATAGGCTTAGGAACCTCCAGAAAAACTTTAAACATTCCAATATCCATATCATAGGGGTGCCAGAAGGAGAAAAGAAGAGTGAGAAATTGAAAACTTACTTCAAAAAATAATGAAGGAGAACTTCCCCAATCTGGCAAAGGAAATAGACTTCCAGGAAGTCCCGGAAGCTCAGAAAGTCCCAAAGAATTTGGTCCCAAGGAAGCACATACCAGAACACATCATAATTACATTACACAAGATTAAGGATAAGGAGAGAATCTTGAAAGTAGCAAGAGAAAAGGAGACAGTTATCTACAAAGGAGTGCCCATTGCACTATCAGCTGATTTCTCAAAAGAAACCTTGCAGGTAAGAAGGGGCTGGAAAGGAATATTCAAAGTCATGAAAAGCAAGGACCTACATTCAGGATTACTTTATCCAACAAAGCTCTCATTTAGAATGGAAGGGAAGATAAAGTGCTTTCCAGATAAGGTCAAGTTAAAGGAATTCATCATCACCAAGGCCTTATTATATGAAATGTTAAAGGGAATTGTCTAAGAAAAAGAAGATGATCAAAAATATGAACAGTAAAATGACAACAAACTCCCAACTATCAACAACTGAACCCCCCAAAGAAACCAAAAACAAAAACAAACTAAGCAAACAAGTAGAACAGGAACAGAACCACAGAAAGGGAGAACACATGGAAGGTTATCAGTGGGGAGAGGGTGGGGGGAGAATGGAGGAAAAGATACAGGGAGAAAGAAGCATAATTTGTAGGTGCAAAACAGATGGGGGATATTAAGAATAGTATAGGAAATGGGAAATCCAAAGAACTTATATGTATGACCCATGGACATGAACTAAGGTGGGGGGAATGTTGGTGGGAGGGGGGTGCAAGTCAGGAGGGAATAAAGGGGAGGAAAAATGGGACAACTGTAATAGCATAATCAGTAAAATATATTAAAAACAGAAATTAGAAGATATTTAATGGAAATTCCTACATGACCTTATCACCAAGCCTATTAACCTGCCTTCCTCTGTACTCAACTTTTCTTTCTGTCCTCAAGCTAAAATGATAGAAGTATCCATTCTCTTGTTTAAGACTGATACTTTCTCTACATTCTGGATCACATACCCTCCCATATACCCCTCTCTCCAGTATCAATTAATTTTCCTTCTCTGTTTGATCAGTTCCACCATTATGCAAATGTGCTGTAATATTTCCCATCTTAAAAAATTATTCCTAAATTCCTACATTCCTCCCCAACAATTGTCACATTTCTCTGCTCCTTTTCAAAGCACTTATTGGCAAGTACTGTCTCCACTTTCCAAAAGTAGTCATCAGCACACTCAAATCCAGCCTCAGCTCCTCCTACCCTGCTAAAAAAGCTCTTTCCATGGTCACCTATGAACTCCATGTTGTCAAGTTCACTCTTCAGTACTGTGCTCTAGTGTTACTTTGACTCTCAGAATGTTGATTCAGTGGACAGCACTTTTTCTTTGTTAATATAACCTTCTTTAAGATTCTATGATACCTCATTTCCTCTTCCTCCATTTCCTATCTCACTGGATGCTCCTATTCACTGCCCTTGGCTGGTTCTTCCTCCTGACTTCTAAATATTGGAGGGCCCAGACCTTGAATTTTCTCTACCTCCTCACTTCCACACCCTAGGTGATCACATCTTGTGTTCCTCAAACATTCATGTAGTGAAATTTTAACCCCCAAGTACTTCAGAATGTGACGTTATTTAGATATAAGGTCATTGTAGAGGTGATTAGTTAAGATAAGGTCATATTGGGGTGGACTCTCAATTGAATAAGACGGGCATCCTTACGAAAAGGGAAATTTGGACACAGACACCCACAATGCCATGTGAACAAAAAGACAGATTGGGTGAAATGTTTCTATACTTCAAGGAATGCCTAAGATTTTCAGTGAACTATCAGAAGCTGAAGTTGAGACCTGGAACAGATTTTTCCTAACAGCCCTCAGAAGGAGCCAACCCAGCATACATCTTGATCTTGACATCTAGCTTCCAGAACTGTGAGACAATAAACTTTTGCTTAAGCCACTGTTGTGCACTTAACTGTGATCCCCCAATTCATATATTGAAGCCATAACTCTCAGTGTGACTGCATTTGGAGGTAAGAATTTTAGGGAAGTAATTAAGGTTAAATGAAGTTGGAAGGGTGAGGGCCTAATCTAATAGGACTGCTGACCTTATAAGAAGAGGAAAGAACACCAAAGATTCCTCTCTCACTGTGAACATATAGAGGAAAGTCCATGTGAGGACACTGAAAAGCCAGCCATCCACAAGACAGGAAGAGAGCCCCCACCAAGAACTGAATTTGGCAGCACCTTGATCTTGGACTTCTAGCTTCCAGAACTGTGAGAAAATAATGTCTGTTGTTAAGCCGTCCACTCTGTAGTATTTTGTTATGACAGCCCAAGCTGAGACAACCACCCAGTTTGTGGTACTCTAGCAAAATAATGCACTTGGAATCATCCGTAGCTACTTCCTTTTCCTGAACTCTCCATATCCACTCAATATCTCATATTGCTGGCTCTAGCTACAAAATTTATCTAGAATCCATCCACTAACTTCTCCTTACCCACAAAGCTCCCATCATCATCTTTCACATGTCTTATTGCTATCACCTTTTTAACTGGTCCCCTTACCTCTATCCTTGCACCTTACAGTCCATTCCCTACACAGAAATCAGAGTGGTCTTTATGGAATATAAAACCAAGCATTTCACTTGCTTGCCTAAAACTCCCCAGTGCATTTCATTGCACTTTTAGAAAGAACATGAACTCTTTCAAAGTCCTCAAAGACCTTACATAGACTGGCCCTGGCTCTTTCTCTGAATTCATCTGCTCTCATTACCTCCATCCTTGCTCACTATATCTCAGCTACACTGGCTTCCTTTATGACCCTAGAACATCAATCACTTTTATGTTTTGGGCTTTTGCACTTGGTATGCTTTCTGCCTGTAATCTCTACCCCTCACACACACTTTACTTGACTGTTTGTATACCTTTAGGTCTCAGTTTAAATGTGACTTCCCAGTGGCACAGTGCAATTGTGAGTGGAATCTTTTTTCCATTATATTTTCTAGATTATTGCTGATTTATAAGAAAACTGTTAAGTTTTATAAAATTGTCTTGTATCTATCTGCCTTGTAAAAACATTTCTTAGTTAATCATCTTTAGCCTTCTGACAATTACAGAATTTTCTAGTAATGATACATTTTTTTGCAATGTATCATTTCCAATAAGTATTCCTCTTGTTTCTTGGTATAATCTTACTACATAATTTTAGCTAAAACCCTGTACCTTTTCATAAACTCTCATAACAGCACAAATAATCTCATTTTGTACTTATATATTATTTTCTTGAATAAATAAGTATAAATGTACTTAAATATATTGAATAAATAGTGGTTTACCTTCTGTTGCCACCTCTGATTCCCCATTCACAGTCCAGGGAATAGGGCGGACAATCATTTGAAAGAAAAAGGAAGGAAATGGCAATGCTCTAATGGAAGTGTGTAGTGGTTTGTTGTATGGAGGTAGAACTGATGGTGAAACCATTTCTCATTAGAACGGTAATGTCAGTGCAGGCTTCTACTGGGTTTCAGCTTCAAATGGATGTCACCAGTTGGAAAAGGGGCAAGGGTGAGGAAACAGTTACAAGAAAGCCTGGGAACTATGAAAATGTTGTAAACCACATCTCACTTTGTGAGCTTCCACCATTTCTGGGACTCTGGATTTAATTTTTTCTCCAACTGTAAAGCTACAAAAAATCCCTAAGATAAAGGTCTATGAAATATCTTTCTAATCCCTGGGTGGATGAGGCTTTGTATGTTTAAAAGAAATGGAAATATTCACAAAGAAAAAATAAAATAATAGATTTATGTACATTGAAAATATAAACTTCTGTATGCCCAAAAGATAAGCAACAAGGAAAACAAGAGAGTAATTATGTGCTACTTGTCAGTGTATCTAATATCTAAACAGCGTATGTGAATCAATAAGACAAACACTAGAGACTTCCAGTCAAGATGAAAGTGTAGGTAAACATGGCTCACCTCCTTGCACAACCACATCAAAACTACAACTAAATTACAGAACCATCACTCAGAACCATCAGAAATTGAATTGAATGGAAGTCTGACAACTATGGAACTGAAGAAGCCACATCCATCCAGGCCTGTAGAAGATGAGGATATGTGGAATAGGCTGATACCACACCCACATGTGGTGAATAAAAATCCAGCAAGGATATCTTGGGACAGAGGGGTCCCAGCCCCACACCAGGCCCTGCCAAGCCCAGGGTTCCAGTGCCAGAAAGATAAGCCCCCACAACTTCTGGCTGTAAAAACCAGCAGGGTTTGAGTTGGTGAAAGGAACTACTGGAGTTCCAAGCAGTTTCCCTTAAATAACACACACACGGACTTACTCAGACTCACTCCTTCTGAGCTCCAGAACTGGGGTAGCAGCTTGAAAGGCACTAGTGGCATACAGGGATAAACTGAAGTGTCAAATATCAAGGTGAGCACTGAGGGATAGCTTTCTCACAGACAGAAAGTTGGGCAGAGGCCATGGTTTCTTATCTGAGCCCTCCCCACCATGGAGCCACAGAGCTAGCCTGTGGGGGACATATCTGAGACTCCACCAACCTGGTTCACACAGTTTGCTCCACCTTGGGGAATTCCTGAGCCTCCACCCTGCCCAATTTGTGGCCTACTCAAACTGTTAACAGTGAATTTCCAATGAATGGCTGGTCTCAGCTTAGGCTTCAAATCTTCTAAATCCTCACAAACAAGCAAAACCAGCCTCAGTGAGGCCCTAGCCTCCGTACTTCTGGCTAAGTGGCCCCAGACCCTGCAGTAGCAGCAGCCAGCTTTGGATCACAATTTGTCTTCTCCTGGGAACCTCCAAGTCCAGCACAATTAGCAGCCATCTCAGATCACTTTAAAGCCCAGGCAGGGTGGCCCCGGAGCAGAGCACAGGTGGTGGCTGACCCTAGCATGCACCACCTGGAAAACTCTAGAGCCTACATACCCAGTGAACAGCTACAGACCATATTGGAACACCACCACTCTGTCCCTGCACAGCTGATCCTCCACAGAGAACAGAAGTTGGTGGTCAGTGGTCACAGCCAGTCCTTGCAGCTGACTGGCCTGGGTAAATCCCCCTCATTGACCTGCCAACAGCAATCAAGACTCATCTACAAAGAGAGGGTGTATTCAGCCCACAACAAGGGCACACCTCGAGTACCCAGCTTGGGTAATAAGGGAGGCTGGGCCACTAGACCCTATAGGGCACCTACAAACTTAGGACACTCTACCAAGACACAGAGTCATAGAAGCTCTACCAAATACATAAAAACAAACACAGGGAGGCTACCAAAATGAGGAGAAAAAGAAACATGGCCTAAATGAAAGAAGAGATCAAAACTCCAGAAAAAGAACTAAACAAAATGGAGATGAACAATTTATGAGATGCAGAATTCAGAACACTGGTCATAAGGATGCTCAAGGAATTTAGTATATCAACAGCATAAAAAAGACCCAGGCAGAAACGAAGCATATACTAATGGAAATAAAGAACACTTACAGGGAATCAACAATAGAATGGAAAAAGCCAAGAATCAAAGTAATGATATGGAACATAAGGAAACAAACAAACAAACAAAAATCAGAAAAACAAGAAGAAAAAAGAATCCAAATACACAAAGATAGTGTAAGGAGCTCTGGGACAAATTCAAAAGGCCCAACATTCACATCATAGGGGTGCCAAAAGGAGAAGAGAAAGATCAATTAATTGGAAATCTATTTGAAAAAAAAAAGAAAGAAAACTTCCCTAATTTGGTAAAGGAGATAGACATGCAATTCCAGGAAGCACAGAGCGTCCCAAACAAGATGGATGCAAACAGGCCCACTCCAAGACACTTAATAGTTAAAATGCCAAATGTTAAAGATAAAGAGAGAATCTTAAAAGCATCAAGAGAAAAAAAATTAGTTATCTACAGAGGCATTCCCATAACCCTGTCAGCTGATTTCTCAAAAGAAACTTTGCAGGCTAGAAGGGATTGGCAAGATATATTCAAAGTCATAAAAATCAGGGACCTACAGCCAAGACTGCTCAACCCAGCAAAGCTAAAATTTAGAATCAAAAGACAGATAAAGACCTTCCCAGACAAGAAGAAACTAAAGGAGTTCATCATCACCAAATCATTATTACATGAAATGTTAAAGGGACTTATTTAAGACAAAGAAGAAGATCAAAACTATAAACAATAAAATGGCAATAAGCACATACTTATCAACAATTGAACCTGAAAAACAAACTAAGGAAAACAAGAAGAACAGAGACAGACTCATGGATACAGAGAGCATTTTGATGGTTGCCAGGTGGGTGAGGGGTTTGGGAGAATGGGTGAAGAGGTGAGGGGATTAAGAAGTACAAATAGGTAGTTACAGAATAGCCAAGGGGCTGTAAAGTACAGTATAGGAAATGGAGTAGCCTAGGAACTTATACACATGACCCATGGGTATGAACAATGGGACGGAGATTGCCTGAGGGAGTGGGAGGGTGCTCAGTAAGGGTGGGCAAATGGGAAAATTTGGGACAACTATAACAACATAATCAGTAAAATATAATTAAAAAATAAAATCTTAAAAAACATTAAGATCACAGCAGAAAAATGAAAACACAGATAATTCACAGAAAAAAAGGGGAAATGGTAAATGAACATGAGAAAAATTAATGATAAAAGCATAAACTAAAACAACAAAATATTTTAATAAATATTGCAAAGAAAATGGAATTACACTATTTCTTGCTGACAAGGGTAAGGTGAAAGGAATAATTACTACACACTGGCTGTTGTTACAATATTGTTCTATAGCAACTAAACCCTTTAAAGGTGCATATTCTTTAGCCAGGAATTTTACTGTGAGGGACCCATAATTCTACTTTGAAGAAGTAGGTGCACATTTACTCACAGGAGGATGTGGTAACTAACCCCTTAAAGGCAGAGGCTGGGTAAAATCTGTCTCTAACCCACATCATCCCTGATTTTCAAGACACATTCTGTGGTTATTTATTGAGCTGAATTAAGATGAAAAAAATTAATAGAAGTCTAAAAAAGCATAATTAGACTATGCTGTCTGTATTAGCTGCTTCCTACTCACTCTAAAGCTGACTAAAACTTAGCTGCTAGAAGTGAACCCCTACTAATTCAAGCATGATTGAACCAAAAAGATCAACACATTTGAAACAGCAACCCCAGTACCAGGCACATAAGAGATGCTTGATAATTTTGGTCACTTATCTCCTGCCAATGTAGAAGAAGAAGGAGGAGGAGAAGGAAGCAGAGGAGGAGAAAGGGAAGAAGAAGGGGAGGGAGAGGGAAAGGGAGGAGGAGGAGGAGACAAAGGAAGAAGAAGAAGAGGAAGGAGAAAGCAACATTTATTTTAAAAAGATATCCATTTGCAGCCTCATTTACAGTAATAAAAAATAGAAAAATCCTAAGCTTTCAATTACTGGAATTATTATGTATATTTTTGAAATCTTCATACAATGAAATTGTTTGTATCCATTAAAAATACCACAAATAAATAAAAATTACTTAATAAAATTCAACTTCCATTCCTGATTAAAATAACAAATAGTAGTGAAGTTGGAATAAAAGGGTTCTTCCTCAACATGCTATATTAAATGTATCCCAATCAGTGGTAAACAGAACATCACTTTGCACTGTGAATAACTAGAGGCATTGCAATGAAAGTCACGGATAGGACTCACAGCAATGTAAAGCACAGCATAGTGAATATAGTCAGCAATATTGTAACAACTCTGTATGTTGCCAGGTGGGTACTGGACTTACTGAGGGGCACAATTTGTAAAGTGTGTGATTGTCTAATCACTATGCTGTATACCTGAAACCAATGCAAAATAATACTGAGTAAAAACTGTAATTGAAAAATGAAATTTAAATTAAAAAATAAAATAATAAAGTCAAGCACAAGACATTGTAGTAGTATTAGAAGAAGAAACAAATGGCAGGTATATTGGAAAAGAATATACATTATTTTCATTATCTGCCAATTCTATGATCACCTACTTAGAAAACTACAAATGATTAACTAAGGAACATTTTTAACAAGGCAGATGGATACAAGATTATTTTACAAAAGTCAACACCTTTCTTATATATCAACAATAACCACCTAGAAAAAAGATCCCATTTGCAATTGCAATAAATATATAGTATATATTATCTAGTATATAATTATGTTAATGTATTATATATACTATTATATGTAACATATGAAGGGGAACCCCCCAAAAGTAATTATCTTCTGGAGGGCAAGCCCATTGTAATACAGACTTCCCTTACTAGGTGAGTGTTCTTGGAACCCATCTGTATCAGTGTACAGGCTGGCATTATTGTGAGAGACTGTGTTCTGCTTCAGTGAATTTTTTAAAAAGACTTTCAACACATTTGCCCATTTCACAATGGGTGATTTATGAGCACACCTGTCCACACCTGTGCTGAGTGTTCAGCAGTTTTTTCTACCAAAAACAGAATACTCCTGTCTCTTGTGCCCTACCCTCCCTATTCCCACTTTCTTGTCTTGAGCAATTTTTTTGTTTTCCCAATGAAAAAGTTTTCAAAAGGCAATGTTTTGCTGATGTAGAAGAGGTGAAACACCTAAAACAAAAACAAGAGCAAACTAGGCAAACAACTAGAACAGGAACAGAACCATAGAGATGGAGATCACATGGAGGGTTGTCAATAGGGGAGTGGGAGGGGGAGAGGGGGGGAAGGTACAGAGAATAAGTAGCATAGATGATAGGTGGAAAATAGACAGGGGGAGGGTAAGAATAGTGTAGGAAATGTAGAAGCCAAAGAACTTATAAGTATGACCCATGGACATGAAATATAGGAGGGGAATGTGGGAGGGAGGGGGTGGGCAGGATGAGGGGGGTGGGAAATGGGACAACAGTAATAGCATAATCAATAAATATATTTAAAAAAAGAAGAGGTGAAACAAAAATGGACAGAAACACTAAAATGTATCAAAATTGAAAGTTAAGCCCTGGCTGGTGTGACTCAGTGGTTAAGTTCTGGCTTGCAAATCAAAGGGTCACTGGTTCTATTGGCAGTTAGGACACATGCCTAGGTTGCAGACCAGGTCCCCAGTGGGGGCCACATGAGAAGCAACCACACATTGATGTTTCTCTCCCTCTCTTTCTCCTTCCCTTCCCTTTTCTGAAAAATAAGTAAATAAAATCTTTAAAAAATATTAAAAAATTGACGAGTTCAAAGTCTGTTTTGAACAGTGGAAAAAACCTCAATAGGTGTAGTGTATCAAATGGAGGCACTTTTATGGTGACTGAAGTTTAAATATGTAAGAATCAATGCACAATTTTTTATAAATAAATTCCGGGTTTTTTTTAGTCCACCCTCATATATATAATATATAATATAATATAATGTAATGTAATTAATGTTATTAATATAATAAAATTAATACAACTAATGCTATATGTTAACAAATATAATGTTATATATTACATATAAACTATACATAAAACACTAAAATATGCAGAACCTATAAGAGAACTAGAAAACCTTACTGAGGAACATCACACAATATTTAGAAAAATAAATAAGAATTCCAAGAGCTTCACTGAAAGTATTTATATTGTAAATATGACCATTTTCTCCAAATTTAATCTATAAATTTAATGCAATTACCACCAAGATAACAATGGTATTATTTTTTGTTGCTTTATTAAACTGATCTGTAGAGTTTAGATAGAAGAGTAAATAAACAATAATGAAATTTTGGGGGAAAAGAAGTAGAAACATTTGGGGGCAAGTGGTGAGAGGGTGTTTGATTCACCACACATTAACAGGCGTGTTGAAGATGCACTGGTCCTAATAGTTTGTGACTGGCCTAGAAGGAGATGGACTAGACCAGGGGACCAAACCAGAAACACAGACAACAATATATAAGAAAGATATAGTAAGTCCTGGCTGGTGTGGCTCAGTGGATTGAGCACTGGCCTGTGAACCAAATGGTCGCTGGTTGATTCCCAGTCAGGGCACATGCCTAGGTTGTGGGCCAGGTCCCCAGTAGGGGGTATGCAAGAAACAACCATACATTGATGTTTCCCTCTCTTTCTCTCTCTCTTCCCCTTTCTAAAAATACATTAACAATCTTAAAAAAGATGACATGGTAATATTGGTGCTTCCATCGGTGTGGCATAGCTGTAGTTCCAGAGTTCCTTGCAGGGGTGTCTTAACTTGCAGCCTGTGGGCCTCATGGAACCCAGGATGGCTGTGAATGCAGCCCAACACAAGATCATAAATTTACTCAAAACATTATGAGATTTTTTTTGTGATTATGTGTCACAATGTATTTAATGTGTGGCCCAAGACAACTCTTCTTCCAATGTGGCCCAGAGGTGCCAAAAAGTTGATATCCCTGCTTAGAGACAAATTTTTAGGGTGGCTCTCTGGTCTGTAGGGAGGCCGGGGGACTATTGAAGTCTGAGGAAATATTAATTGTGCATATCAAAGAAATGTCAGGGTGGTTAATGAAATATTATAGGGGCTCAAGTCCCCTAAGCTACCCCTTCTTTCCCATGCTAGTGGAAAAATGATGTGTTCCTCAAACAGATTAAACAGAAAAATATAGCTAATGTGTAGCTTAAGTTTTAAACCAAATTCTAATCCAGACAGATTAAAATTGTACATGTCAACTAATGAAAGCATAAAAATGTATGGTGAAAACAATTTTTAAAAAATGTTGGGGGGTGGAGAAGGCCTGTGCAAGCATGAAAGGAAGAGGAGAAAATGGTCAAGTACCAAAGATATGTGTACAAGCAAGGTCATAACCACATTCTTTCCAGACAAAAAGAAAGAAAAGGGAATGGGAATAGGAAAGACATAGGCTGTATAGTAGGGAGTGTTGGTTCAACCACACTCTGTATTGCATTAATAAGGAGAAATACCCATGAGATCACCAGTTCTTGTTAAGGGAGAAAAAAGCAGTTCACAATTCCTTTGTGTTTGTGAGAAAAATGTGTATGTATAAGAAAACATATAGAGGGATCTATCCCAAATAGCAAACTGATTCTCACCAGGTAGTGGGATTATGGTGATTTTTACTTTCTATTTTATATAAATCTGTTTCAGCTTAATATTTTTATAATGTGACTGTTATGGTTTTTATAATCAGATAAAAACAAAGGAAATTAAAAACTATGTTGTATAAACTAAATAATGTAAAATTGGATTTGTGTAGTGAAAAACTGGGATAATATATACAAATTTTAATGATGGCTTAATCTGGCTGGTGGGATTGTGAGTGGTTATTTCTAAAATTGCTACAATGGAAGCAGATAATTTTTATAATCAGAACTGAAAAAAAATAATTTTTAGGCTATGTGGTGGGAAAAGATTAGAAACGCAGGAAGGGGCTGAGGCTACAGAGAGGAGCCGATAATCTGATGGGGGCAGCAAGGAAACCTGGGTGAACCAAAAACATTACAAAGGGGTAGATACAGTGAAGGAGAGAAACCAGGGCGTGGGAAGTAATATAGAGGGGGAGAACATCTGTGCTCCTCTTTACCACTCTTTCACACTGACCTCCTGTTACTTCTTTGTGTCCTTAGTTCCACAAGGGTCAGGTGATAGGCAAAAACAAGTGGTGGGGTACTCTGTTGCTGAGAAACCAATTCCATAGTGCAGGAAAACAGTTGCATAGCAGTTGTATGTAAGGTGAGGAGGATGCATGGTGGAAAGTCCCATCCCTAACTGGAATCAGGGAAGTGGATGAAAAATTGCCTCACGGCACTTTCACATGAGAGATAATGGCAAATGAGAAAGGGTCTTATGACAGCTGCTCACAAGACTGCTCATCTTCTGATGCTCCTGGGAGGATCATGGGCCATTCCACCAAGACTTGAGCCAGGCTGTGATTGTGCTTCCTCCTTGACCTGTGCAGAGATGTGCAAAGTAACCAGAGTGCCATGGCAGAGATTTTCACTTTCACTCCTTATGTCTCAAACATGGGAAACATAGTCCTGCCTCAGGGCCTTTTAACTTGTTGTTCTTGTTTTCTAGAGTACTCTTCCCCCATTTGTCTCCACAGTTATCTCCATTACCTGCTTTAAATGCTGCTCAAGTAGTACCTCTCAGTGAGTGGTTCTCAGTTCCACACCTCCAGCCCTTCCTTTTCTATACCCTCTCTCTGCTTTATTTTTCTACACAGGTTATATCACCATCTAACATGCTAAGAACTACATGTTATTATGAGTTGAAATAAAATTTTAATTAGAAAACTTTTACAGAATATCAGACTTGTGAGCCTACAATACACCTAAACAGGAAAAAAAAAGTCTTATTAAGCACAATTATATTTTAGTTACATTTCCTGGGTATGAGAATTCTTAGAGCAAGTATAAGCTCGGAACCACTTGACTTAGGTATATCCCTTTAATATTACCTCTGTTTTCAGAGACTTATTTCTGTAAAGGCTCATGTTTAATAAGTACATTTTTATTTTTATGTTTTGCTCACATTTCAGTCCCTGAAATAAGGATGCCTGACATCTTACAATAAATGCTGTTAGCTGGGCAACAACCATGACATACATAAAAACAGCCAAAGGACCAACATAAAGCCAGCAGGGTGAGTGTCGGTGATGGATTAGAAATCCTGACTCAATAGAGAATCACTCCTTTAAAGTCTACGAACCAATGGCAATGGGGACAGGGTGGGAAGGTGGTGCTGAAGTGGTGCTGAGGTGATGAATCCAACATGATAAGCTAGATTAGCTACACTCCCGAAGCAGGAGTCCAAAGTGAGATAGTCTCTGAGAATCACAAAGCCTGCTTTAGGGCCTACAGGGCACTTCCCCAACACTACTAAAGGCAAATAGGACTATCTTGCCTGGGAAAACAGGTCATCTAATAGTCTCAGTCAAAAAGTAATTCAGGTGAGTTAGCCTTGGAAAGTAGTTTACTTTCACCAATTTATTTTGCTTATATTTCCCTTTTTTTTCTGTTGGCTTTGGATTTTTAAAAAATTTTTATTGTTATTCAATTACAGTTGTATGCCTTTTCTCCCCATCCCTCCACCCCACCCCAGCTGAACCCACCTCCCTCCCCCACCTCCACCTTCCCCCTTGATTTTGTCCATGTGTCCTTTATACTAGTTCCTGTAATCCCCTCTCCTCACTGTCCCCTCCCCACTCCCCCCTGACTATTGTTAGATTGTTCTTAACTTCAATGTCTCTGGTTATATTTTGTTTGCATGTTTCTTCTGTTGATTATGTTCCAGTTAAATGTGAGATCATATGGTATCTGTCCCTCACTGCCTGGCTTATATAACTTAGCAAAATGCTCTCCAGTTCCATCCATGCTGTTGCAGAGGATATAAGCTCCTTCTTTCTATCTGTTGCATAGAATACTATTGTGTAAATATACCATAGTTTTTGGATCCACTCATTTGCTGATGGGCACTTAGGTTGCTTCCAGTACATGGCTATTGTAAATTGTGCTGCTATGAGCATTGGGGTGCATAGGTTCTTTTGGATTGGTGTTTCAGGGTTCTTAGGGTATAATCCCAGCAGTGGAATTGCTGGGTCAAAGGGCAGTTCAACTTTTAGTTTTCTGAGGAAAGTCCATGCTATTTTCCACAGTGGTCTCACCAGTCTGCATTCCCGCCAACAGAGCACTAGGGTTCCCTGTTCTCCCCATCCTCTCCAACATTTGTTTGTGGATTTGTTTATGTTGGCCACTCTGACTGGTGTGAGACGGTATCTCATTGTGGTTTTAATTTGCAACTTTCTGATGGCTAGTGATGCTGAGCATGTTTTTTCTTTCTTTTTTTTTTTTTTTGTCTCTGGGCCCTCTGTATGCCTTCCGTGGAGAAGTGTCTCTTCAAGCCATTAGCCCATTTCTTAATTGGGTTGTTTGTCTTCCTAGAGTGCAGTCGGGTGAGTTCTTTATATATTTTGGAGATCAGCCCCTTGTCTGAGGTATCATTGGCAAATATGTTTTCCCATACTTTTGGTTCTCTTTGTATTTTAATGATGTTTTATTTAGCAATGCAGAAGCCTTTTATTTTGTTGAGGTCCCATTTGTTTATTCTTTCCTTTATGTCCCTTGCTTTAGGGGATGTGTCTGTGAGGATGTTGCTGTGTGGAATGTCTCAGATTTTCCTGCCAATGTTTTCCTTGAGGACTTTTATGGTGTTACAACGTATATTTAAGTTTTTTATCCATCTTTAATTTATTTTTCTGTATGGCATAAGTTGCTGATCGAGTTTCATTTTTTTGCATGTAGCTGTCCAGATCTCCCAACATCATCTGTTGAAGAGGCTGTTTTTGCTCCATTTAATGCTCCTGCCTCCTTTGTCAAATATTAATTAACTGTAAAAACTTGAGTTTATTTCTGGGCTCCCTGATCTGTTTCATTGGACTAAGTGCCTGTTTTTATGCCAGTACCAGGCTGTTTTGATTACAGTGGCCTTGTAATACAGTTTGATACCAGGTACTGTGATCCCTCCTGCTTTGTTCTTCTTTCTCAAAATTGCTGCAGCTATTCGGGGTCGTTTATGGTTCCATATGAATTTCTGAAATGTTTGTTCTATATCTGTGAAATATGTCATGGGTACTGTAATAGGGATTGCATTGAATCTATAAATTGCGTTGGGTAGTATGGCCATTTTGATGATGTTAATTCTTCCAATCCATGAACATGGTACATGCTTCCATTTGTTTGTGTCTTCCTTAATTTCTTTCTTCAGTGTTGTGTGGTTTTCTGAGTACAGGTGTTTTGCCTCCTTGGTTAGGTTTATTCCTAGGTACTTTATTTTTCTTGTTGCTATATCAAATGGGATTTTTTTCCTGATTTCTGTTTCTGCAGTTTCGTTGTTGGTGTACAGGAATGCCTTTGATTTCTGGGTAGTGACTCTGTATCCAGCTGTTTTGCCAAATTCATTTATTAGGTGAAGTAGGTTTTTGGTAGAGTCTATAGGATTTTCCATGTACACTATCATGTCATCTGCAAACAGTGACAGTTTCATTTCCTCCTTTCCAATTTGGGTGCCTGTGATTTCTTTTTCTTGTCTGATTGCTGTGGCTAGGACTTCCAATTCTATGTTGAATAGGAGTGGTGAGAGAGGGCATCCTTGTCTTGTTCCTGATATCAGTGGGAAAGCTCTAAGTTTTTGTCCATTGAGTATGATGTTGGCTGTAGGTCTCTCATATATGGCCTTTATTATGTTGAGGAATGCTCCCTCTATTCCCACTTTGCTGAGTGTTTTTTTCAGAAATGGGTGCTGTATCTTATCAAAAGCTTTTTCCACATCTATTGATATGATCATGTGATTTTTGTCTTTGCTGTTGTAGATGTGATGTATTATGTTTATTGATTTGCGAATATTGTACCATCCTTGCATCCCTGGGATGAATCCCACTTGGTCATGGTGGATGATCTTTTTAATGTATTGCTGGATGTTGTTTGCCAATATTTCGTTGAGGATTTTAGCGTCTATGTTCGTCAGCGATATTGGCCTGAAGTTTTCTTTCTTCATTGTGTCTTTATCTGGTTTTGGGATTAGGATGATGCTGGCTTCATAAAAAGAGTTTGGGAGTCTTCCATCAGTTTGGATTTTTTCGAATAGTCTGTGAAGGATAGGGGTTAGCTCTTCCTTAAATGCTTTATAGAATTCTCCTGTGAAACCATCTGGTCCAGGACTTTTGTGTGTTGGGAGTTTTTTCATGACTGCTTCAATTTCTTCTGTTATTGGTGTGTTCAGGTTTTCTGCTTCTTCTTCATTCAGTTTTGGAAGATTGTATTTTTCTAGAAATGTGTCCATTTCACCTAGGTTTGCAAATTTCTTGGCATACAGTTTTTCGTAGGAATTTCTTACAATCCTTTGTATTTCTATGGTATCAGTTGTAATATCTACTCTTTCATTTCTAATTGTGTTTATTTGGAACCTCTCCCTTTTTTTCTTAATGAGCCTACTTAAAGGCTTGTCGATTTCATTTATCTTTTCAAAGAACCAGCTTCTGCATTCATTGATACTTAGAATTGTGCTTTTAGTCTCTATGTCATTTAACTCCGCTCTGATCTTTGTTATTTCCTTCCTTCTGCTTGCTCTGGGCTGTGTTTGTTGTTGTTCCTCCAGTTCTTGTAGTCGTAGGGTTAGGTTGTTTGTTTGAAATGTTTCTTTCTTTTTAAGGTAGGCATGTATTGCTATGAACTTCCCTCTCAGGACTGCCTTTGCTGTGTTCCATAGGTTTTGGGTTGTTGTGAGTTCAATTTCATTTGTTTCCAGAAAGTTTTTGATGTCTTCCCTAATCTCATTCTTCACCCATTCATTGTTTAATAGCATGCCATTTAGTCTCCATGATTTGAGTGCTTTCGTTTTTTTCCTTTGGGGTTGGTTTCTAGTTTCAGTCCCTTGTGGTCAGAGAAAATGCTTGATATGATTTCAATTTTCTTGAATTTGTCGAGGCTTGCTTTGTGTCCTATCATGTGGTCTATCTTTGAAAAAGTTCCATGGACACTTGAAAAGAATGTGTATTTTGCTTCTTTGGGGTGAAAAGCTCCATATATATCAGTTAATTCCATTTCCTCTAGGGTATTGTTAAGTGACACAATATCCTTGTTGATATTTTGTTTGGAAGACCTGTCCATTTTTGACAGTGGGGTGTTAAAGTCCCCTACTATAATTGTGTTGCTGTCAATATCTTTCTTGAAATCCTCCAAGATTTTCTTTATGTATTTGGGTACTCCTATGTTGGGTGCATATATATTTACAATGTTTATGTCTTCCTGGTGCATTCTTTCTTTGAGTATTAGGAAGTGACCTTCTGGGTCTCTCTTTATGGCCCTTCTTTGGAAGTCTATTTTGTCTGATATGAGTGTTGCTACCTCTGCTTTTTTTCCTGTCCGTTTGCTTGGAAAATTTGTTTCCAGCCCTTCACTTTCAGTCTGTGTAAGTTTTGTCCTGAGGTGGGTCTCTTGTAGGCAGCACAAGTGTGGGTCATGTTTTCTTATCCCTTCAGCTATTCCATGTATTTTGATTGGAGCATTTAATCCATTTACGTTTAAGGTTATTATCGATAGGTAGTTATTCATTGCCATTTTTTCCTACCTGTGTTCCTCTCTCTTTCTCTTTTCCTTCCTTTCCTTATAGCAGTCCCTTTAGCATCTCTTGCAGAGCTGGTTTGGTGGACGTGTATTCTTTTAGACTTCTTTTGTCTGGGAAACTCTTTATTTGGCCTTCTATTTTGACTGAGAGCCTTGCTGGGTAAAGTAGTCTTGGTTGCAGGCCTCTGGTTCTCATTACTTGGAATATTTTTTGCCATTCTCTTCTGGCTTGGAGCGTTTCCATTGAGAAGTCAGCTGCTAACCTTATTGGGGCTCCCTTGTATGTTACTTCCTTTTTCTCCCTTGCTGCCTTGAAGATCCTCTCTTTGTCTTGGAATTTTGCCATTTTAATTATGATGTGTCTTGCAGTGCGCCTCTTTGGGTTCCTCTTGCTTGGGTCTCTCTGTGTTTCCTGGATTTGGGTGACTTTTTCTGTCCTCAGATTAGGGCAATTTTCCATGATTACGTTTTCAAACAGGTTTTCTATCCCTTGCTCTTCTTCTTCTCCTTCTGGTATTCCTATTATACGGATATTGTTACGTTTCATGTTGTCCTGCATTTCCCTTATTGCCTGTTCATTCTTTCTGAGCCTCTTTTCCTTTTCTTGCTCTTTCTGGGTGTTTTTTTCTACTTTGTCCTCCAGCTCACTGATCCGATCCTCTGCTTCATCAAGTCTGCTTTTCATTCCTTCTACTGTGTTCTTCAATTCAGAAATTGTATTCTTCATTTCCTCTTGGCCCTTGTTGATAGTTTCTATTTCCTTTTTCATGTTGATATAGTTTGCAGTGAGTTCATTGTAGTTTCCCTGTAGTTTCTGGTAGTTCTCTTTGAGCTCAGTGAGCTTCCTGATAACCATTGCTTTGAACTCAGTATCTGATAGTTGACTTACCCCTTTTTCAGTTAGCATTCTTTCTGAGGCTTCCTCCTTTGCTTTCATTTATGGATTGTTTCTTTGTCTTCCCATCATTTGTGAGACTCTTCTTGTTAGTCTCTGCTTCTTAGATTGATCTATTCTGACTCCCCGAGTTTGTGGTATGAACTTCTATGGTAGAATGCCAATGGGATTCTGTGGTGCTGTCTCCTTAATCTCCTATGCTCAGTGGTCTTGAGCTGATGTTTATGGGTGTAACACGGTCTAACTCTGGTCTTTTCAGCACTCCAGATTTTATTGTCTCACCTGTGGGAAAAAGAGAAAGGGGGGGGAGGAACAGAAGGAGGGAAAAAGGGAATAGAAAAGGAAAGGAAGGAAAGGAGATGGAATAAAGAAAGATCAGAGGCAAGATAAGAAGGAATTTTAACAAAAGTTAAAACAAGAGAATAAATAAAAGAAGGCAGGAAGAAGGAATAAGAAAGGTAAAGGATGGAAGGAAGAAGGAATAAAAAAACAAAGAAGGACAGAAAGGAATAAGGAATTCAGGAGGAAAGGAGGAAAGAAAAAGAAAGTCTTCTGCTGGCTTTAAACTGGTCAGGTTAGTTCTGCTGGTCTTCCTTTCTGTGGAATCGGAGGGCGTGGTTGGAAGGATTGGTTTCACTTTTCTCCCTTCCTGAGCCACACTCTTCCCTGTTTTCAGCCTGCAGGCCAGTTCCTCCGGGTCCTTCTGCTCCCCACTAGGCCTGTACTTCACCAGTTGTGCTGTCATTGAGTTGTACCAATTAGGGGCAACTCACACTCCCCCTTCTTGCTCTTTGCTGTCTTAGATGCTAGGGGCTCTTGGTGCTGCTATAGGGTAGTTCAGCCCCCTACTGGGTGGAGTCTTTCTGGGAAATGCAGTCTCCCCTAGCCCTGCAGCTCCCCTCTGCTGGGTGTTCTGCCTTCGTCCTAGAGAGACAGTAGGCCCTGCAGGGCTCTGTGCACAGTGGGTAGGTTGGAGTTGTCAGAACCGTTGCTTTTAGGTGTGGTAGTCTGTCCTTAGGCAGCCAGGCCCATTGATAGTGTTGCAGGGCCGATCCGCGCGGCTTTGGGCCTGTGTGTGGGGCAGCCAGCCACTGATCCGGGTGCACACCCACCAAAGGTTTCAGGTGTGGGTGCCCAGTCTGCCAATCTGGGTTTACACCAGCCGGGCTTCAGGTTGGCTGGGGCTGCTTATCTGGTGTTCACAATCATGGTCTGAGGGAGGAGGGGGCCAGAGGCTACGGCTGCTGTGGACAGTTCTCTAACTAGCTGCTGAGTGCCTCTAATTTCTCTTTTTCTTTTCGAGAAATTCTTCCTATTCAAGCCACCCTGGTCCAAACAAGCACCTGACCTCTCACACAGCCCAGCCTGGCTCTCTCCCAAGAATCCTGCAGCAGACCCTGTGCTCAGGCCGGTGCTTAAGCTGCCCTGGTCCCTGTGCTGGTCCCAGGGACCTTATTGTCCTTAAGCAGTCTTCTTACCGTCAGATCTTTCAATGTCCTCTATCTTTGGTCTCCGATCTTCATATATGCTGGAATACCGTTGGCTGTTTGCTCTGTTCCTCAGATCAGCTAGGTGTTTCACTGGTGTTGAGGGGAAGTGGACTCTGCTCCCATCTATTTCGCCGCCATCTTCTCTCTACTTATATATTTTCCTTTTTATACAAGCCCTAGAGATCCATGATAAAAATCAATGTCTCATGAAGTCTAAAAGAGCTCTTTCAATAAGTACAGAATAAAAATTGTATGTGCTAAGAAAGTGTTGTCTTATGGCTTAATTAGAAGCATGGCTTAGTTTCAAGATCATGCAATTGATAATCATCTTCCATTTGACAAAATATAATCCATATTTTTGCTTATTTATTACTGTGTTATCTGTCTTCCCTCACTGTAATATCTACGAAGGCAAGGCCTTTATATAATTTGGTTCACTGCTGTGCCCTCAGCCTCTTGAACATACCTGTGCATAGTGGGTGTTCAATAAGCATTTGTTACACACTTTCAACAAAGAGAATTCCAGGTAAAGTGAACCAGTATAACAAATTCTGAGGTGAGAACATGCTTATGGTGTTCCTGGAATAGCAAGGAGGCCACTATGGCTTGACCTGGGTGACAGAGGTGTTCTATTTACTTTGACTGCTACAGTTATCATTTGACTTCTCAGATCCTTCATTGGCAACTTCTCCCCTAAAGTATCCACTTCCAAAGACCAGGGACTGGTGGCTGGTGTTACCTCTAATGCTTTGTGAATATTCCAGTCAAGGCAGTTGCTCTAGGAGGCTCAATTCTTTCTGAAAACCTGCATGATGTCACTGTCTCACCCCAGTCATAAGAGTCAGGGGAAAGGAATGTATTTGGACTTGAGTTTGGAGCCCTTAAGCATGGTTGGTGCAAACTGAGTGATGTGGTATCCAGAGAGGCCTGGCATAGGAAAGGAATGCCCTTGTTCTTGCCCATAAGGGAGTGGAGGGTGGGGGAATGGACGGGGGAGTAGTGGTAGTTGTGGTGGCTCTGGTGCCCACATTATCTAGGACGTGGCAGTAAGGAAAATGAAATGCACTGAGGAGTGGGGTGGGGGTGAGGTCACTGGGAATTTGTTTGCTTAAGCATCTTTTCCTGGAATAGGGTATGTGTGTATGTTGGGATGGAAGGGGTGTGTGGTTGTGATGGGCTATATTAATGGCTACCTAGCCCTGGATTGAAACTTGCTGGTTCAGATAACCTTACTCAGACTTCTCTGGAGCCCTACCCCAGGCCCTGAGATGCCCTTGATGACTCTTAAATTTCTAAAGACCTCATATGCTTACTCACCTGACCTAAATCTGAGGTGAAGCAGCTTCCTCTTACAGTCCATCTTCTGGGAGCCCTCTACTGAGATGTGTGTGTGTGTGTGTGTGTGTGTGTGTGTGTGTGTGTGTGTGAGAGAGAGAGAGAGAGAGAGAGAGAGAGAGAGAGAGAGAGAGAGAGAGAGATTCTTCCCATGCAGATTAGAGCAGTGTTTCTGAAAGTTTGGTCTACCTGGGGTCTTGCATCCATGTCATCAAGTTACTGGCACACTGGATGTTGTAGTTCTGTACAAGATGTTGACCAAGACGTGAGAACTGCTATGATTAAAAAGAAACTCAGATGACTTCTGTACATCACAGTTCTTGAGAAATACTGGTCTAGAGGTTCCTTTAACCCTAGTCAGGTCAGATGGACAAATGGGACAATGATTGCACAGTGAAAGGAAGGAAGTTCTGCTGCCAAGGCAGAGGTGCCAGGGACCTTTCAACCACTGAGGGAATTCTGTCTTCCTCTTTAAAGTAGGTCCAGCCTCCCATTCCAGGCCATTTCAGCTGTTCTCAAGCTCCCAGGACTCTGGACACTCAGACCTTGGCTGCCCAAGGAATGTGGAGGGGGAATCTCAGCCCCTGAGCTGATTGCTGAGAGGCAGTTCAACACCAGATGGGGAGGAAGAAATTGATCTGGTACTCTTAGCCCTGCAAACTCACTTCTTGTCCCACTTTTCCTGCCAGAGTTTGTCAAAAGAACATCAGAGCTTGCTGGGAGTATCCCAAAGCCCTAGGTGTGGGTGGAGGGTGAGGATAGAAACTCCGTTGTGATAGTATGCAGATGTCCAGGATAAGTATCACCTTTGGGGTGAAGCAAAATCAACCTGGAAGCATCAACTGTGCCAGAACATTTGCCCAAGACTAGTATATATTTGTAGCTAGCATTGATTGAGACCCCACTGAACCAGGTGCTGTGCTAAACCCTTAACTTCCATTATCTTATTCAGTCCTTACAAGGACTTTTCAAAGTGAGATCTCTTATCATTCTCATTTTTTCATATGACAAAACTGAGGTCTAGAGAGGTAGAGTCATTTGCCCAAGGCACACAGTTTGCAAGTACAAAGCCTGAATTTGAACCTGGGCAGTCTGACTCCAGAACTTGTGCTTCCTAGCCAGGAATGGTATAAGAAATGGTGATGCAGAAAGCATAGGGAGGTGGTGTGTAGTTAGGGATGGGATTGTGAGAAGATGCAAGATGAAGTGAGGGGCAGCCACGGGTACTGACAATTACTACAGTGGTAGAGAACTGGAGCTAGAGTAGGAGCTGGGATGGGGGTGAGGGAGGAGGCATGAGATACAACAGGGTCTGAGCAAGGTTTTGTGTAGGTTTGGGGTAGGGCTCAGAGATAGACCTAGGATCAGGCCAAGTCTGGGTCAAGGAGTTAGTAGGGTTCAGGGATGGAGTTGGGAGGGGATCTGTCTAGAAGGGAGAGTCAGGGATGGGGAAGCTTCTTGGAGGAGGTAAGTGTCTGAACAATGCAAAACTTAGGGAGCACGTGAAGCTCGATGAAGCTCAGTTGAATGTTAAAGAATAGATGATAATCAAGGATGTCATTGAGGACTGGTCTGGGGTCAAGCTCAGGAAGAAGAGGAAGGTCTGTGCAAGGGTTGCAGTAGGAAGACTCAGGGAGTGATTGAAGCCACATATTTTCACCATGGGCTGGTCGGAGGGGTGAGGATCCCACAGCCTGGGAGGCTCTAGGCTAAGGCTTGATTCTTGGGTTGTTTTTCTTTTTCTGTAATCACTACCTCTATGATCCCATCCGCTCTCATAACTTTTAATACTGATTAGATTCTACTTATTCTCCAAGTATATCTACAGCCCTGATTTTGCTTTGTATTCCAGACTCTTCATCCAAACTATTCCATCCTTCATTGCTGTCTTCCTCAATTCAGCTAATGTTCCTACATCCTTCCCATTCCTCTGACTAAAATCCTGAGAGCTATCCTTGACTCCTCTCTTTCTGTCATAGCCCAATATCAACCTGCCATCAAACTCTAATGACTCTACCATCAAAACCAACCCAGAATCTGCTTACCTCTCACCACCTCCACTGCATCACCTCATGTAAGGCACCATTGTCTCCACCTGGATTATTTGAATAGTCCCTAAATAGTCTCCCTGTTTCTACCCTTGCCTCTCTTCAATTGCTCTCATAAAGAAACTAGATTTATCACATATATGCAAATGGAAATCATATCATGTTACCCCTTACTTCAGACCCCTCAATGTCTCTCCACATCACTCTAATAGGCCAAATCTTCACAATGGCCTAAAAAATGCTGTAGAATCTCTCACCACCCCCATCATGGCTTTTCTGGCCATATCCTCCACCATCCTCCTCTCTAACTCTTTCCATGTCAACATATCAGCTTCCTGGGTAACCCAAGGGTGTGCTAGGCATGCCTCTGATTCCAGGGCTTTTGCACACATAGATCCCTCAACCTGGAACAGTATGTCCCCTCATCTCCTTTGGGTGATGTATCCCCCAAAGGGATAATGCTACTCCTTTAGCATTGTCCCTTGGTTCAAATGCTATCTTCTCAGTAGGGTCTTCCATTACCACCATATTCAAACACTTCATACCCCTATAACTTTCTCTGCTTCATTTGTCTTCATAGCACTGATCATCACCTAACATCCTGTATTTATGACTTTGTTCTTTATCTAATCTTCATGACAGTAAGAGTTTTTGTTTGCTTTGTAGGCTTCTGCAATTCTGGGCCCTAGAAAAGTACCTGGCACATAGTAGCTCTGAGTAAATACTCTGCTCAAGCTGCCATACAAAGTACCACAGACTAGGTGACTTAAACAACAGACATTTAGTTTCTCCCAGTTCTGGAGAGATCTCACAGGAGTCTGAGATCAAGGTGTCAGCAAGGTTGGTTTATTCAGAGGCCTTTCTCCTTGGCTTGTAGATGGCTGTCTTCCTCCTGTGTCCTCACATGGTCTTCCCTTTGTGTGTCTGTGTCCTAATATCCTTTTGTTATAAGGACATTAGCTATATTGGAGTAGGAGCTACCCAAATGGCCTCATTTTTATTAGTTACCATTGTAAAGACCCTGTCTCCAATATTCTAGGGTAAGAGGATCAGGACGTCAACAGATGAATAAGGGGGAGCACAATTCAGCCCATAACACTTGATTAATTGGTTAATCAGTTTGCAGAGATGAATTGAAGCTCTTATGGTGGAAGGATCATTGTTTAGGCTCAGGGATGGAGTGAGGCTTGGTGAGGACATAAGGGGATGGGGAGCAACAGAGCTCATAGAAGGGTTCAGTTCTGGGGTGAATAAGGGTTGGATAGAGATTAAGGTGCCAGGAGTGAGTGCAGTTGGAAGAAGGTACTTTTCTCATCCAAAGGATGAGACACAGGAATGGGGTTAGGGAGAGGCTGTGTAGAGGAAGATGAAGAATTGGTGCATTGAGAGATAAGGAGAGGAGGGATAAGTCAAGGCTTGAAGAGAGGAGGATAAGAAGGATTAGAAGGGTGGCAAGGGTGATCCTGGGACAGGATCAAGGATGTTGGGAATATCACTGATGGGTAAGATCACCTACCTATTTTGCAGGGCCCAGTGCAAAATGAAAATGTAAACCCCTTGTTCAAAAAGTATTAAGAATTTCAAGATGGCAACAGCTAATCCTTAAAACCAAACACAGGGAACCCTTTTAAGTGATAGACCCTGCCCAACTTTGTAGTTTCAACACCCATGAAGCTGGTCTTGCCAGATGGGATCTGGATCAGAAGTGGAGACAGTGTAGAAGTTTGAACAAGGTTGGGTGGAAGGTCTGTCCTTCCACACTGTATTGGGAAATTTTTAAAAATCTTCACCCAGGGACATTTTTTCATCACTTTGTAGAGAGAAGAAGGGAGATAGAGAAACATCAGTACAAGAGAGAAACATTGATTGGTTGCCTCCCATATGTGCCCTGACTAGGGATCTTATGTGCCTGGATTAGTGATCAAACCTGCAACCTAGGCATGTCCCTGTCTGAAAATCAAACCAGCAACTTTTTAGTTACAGGATGATGCTCCAAACAACTAAGCCATCCTGGCTAGCAGGCCAGGGCTTGGGAATTTTTATTGAAATATGATCTACCTTTTGTCATCTTTGAAAATTATTAGCAACTGTACTGCACATTTTTTGTAGCTGGGATCTCCCACGATCCTTAGTACCCTACACATGTGATTTTGATGTGTACCAAGGTGTGTTTGTTGAGATTGCCAATGCAGTGAGTAAGAGAAGGGTGCATGATGAATGTGGCAGAGATAGGGGAGAGGAGTCGCGGCTCACAGGAAGACCAGAATATCTCTCCAGAATGTAGATAGTGAAGATCTAAACCATGCCAGTAGCCTAGGGCAGGTTAAAGTAACTGTGATTTGGTTGATTAAAAAAAAAACAAAGTGCACCAGTGCCCTGGCTGGTGTGGCTCAGTGGGCTGAGTACCAAGGGGTCACTGGTTTGTTTCTCTGTCGGGGTGCATGCCTGGGTTGCAGGCCAGATTAGGGCTTGTGAGAGGCAATGGATCGATGTTTCTGTCACACATGGATGTTTCTCTCTCTCTCTTTCTCCCTCCTTTCCTGTCTGTCTAAAAAATAAATAAAAATTTTAAAAAGTTTTTTAAAAAGTGCACCATTGACTGGGCAAGTCAGATAAGCCAGTGGCCAAGCCCTTCCCATCTTATTGCAGAGGGGGACTATTCAAATCAAGATCTAAAAGCTTGTGGGGCCAGTGGCGGGGGGAGCAGTGAAGAGGAAGGGCTTCAGACCTCCCCAGACAATCCCTGGGAGTGCCTGAAGTCATCCTTAGGGAAGTTAGAAAACCCTCTGAGGAAGCCAAGATATGGAGGAAGCCAAGACTCAGACTCCTCATGGGGAGAAAGCAGGGGCCTGTTGGGACATCTTGGTGTTAAGTTGAAGACTGAGCTTCACTCCAGCTCCACACCTCAGCTTACCCTCTCCTACCTCACAAGAATTTAGTGACCTTGCTGCAGATGAGTTTCTGTGTTGGATGCTAAAGATATATGAAGACACAAGGTCTCTGACTCCAAGGTAGAGGAGGCAAGTGTGCACCCTGTGAGCAAGCAAATGAACACAATACATATGAATGTGGCCAAAGCTGACCTGTATTAGGCTCATACTAAGCACCAGGAACACTTAATGTGGTTATCCCTTTTGCCCTCCTCACCACCTTTTGAGGCAGGTACTATTATTATCATTTTCACTTAACAGATGAAGAAACTGAGATATAGTCAAGTTAAATCACTTGCTAAGGATCATAGAGTGGATCAGTGGTACCACCAAGTGTTGAAGCAGGCAGCATGTTGCACAGGTGTTATGAATCCTTCCCACTCTTGGCATCTACAGAAGCCACCCCCCCCCAATTTATAGTTTCTGCAAACTGAGTACTGAGGATGTAACAGTCAACACAGTTGGGGGTGGAGAATCCCATAAGACCTCAGAGTATAGACGTCATCTGAGCTATGTGGGAAGAATGAATACAGCACACAAAGGCTGATAGTGGGAAGAAAGGCATTCTGGACTGAGAGGAAACTATTAGACTAGTGGTACTGAAGCCAGAAGCTTAGGTAGGGGGCTGGGTGGAGGGCAGAAACCATTGACCCTTGCTTCATACACTGAAAGCTAGGTGAAGTCTCCTGTGAATATAGTTGTTGCTAATGTCAGGATGGGGACATGGTGGTGGACTAGGAGACCCAGGAAGTAAATTCCTGAAGATTCCCAGTTTCCCCTATCAGCCATGACCCAGTCTACCTCCCCCTGCTGAGAGTGCCAAGGACATATACGATATTTGGACCCCAAAGGAGCCCCATTCTCACTCTTAGGTGATACTGTTGTGTTATGGGTTTTTTTTGGGGGGGGAAGCCCACCTCACAGGCTAGGGGTCTGTAGTCTTTCTGCCTTCAATGGGGAGAGGGTGATGAGGGTCTTTCCTGGGCAGGGAGGGAGCTCCTGTGGCTATGAAAGAGCAAGCAATCCAGGAGAGGACTCTGAGAACTGGAAGCAGAGATGGAGGGGAAGGCGCCATTGAGAATGGGGGGAGAGGAGGAAGTGGAGGAGCTCACCCAGCCAAGGCTGTTTTCTGCTAATCCTGAGAGCTGGGCTGGAACAGGCCTTGAGGTGATGGAAATCTTCCCCTACCCCTATTTTCCATGTCACCCTGCTGCAGGATGGGTTGGAGTTTCTCTGCCTGAAATCTGCCCCAAAGCACTAAACTGGGAGGGAGGGTACACCACCTCCAGGGCCTGGCTGGGCTCCAGAGTTACAGAGAACAAAAAGAGCCCTGAAAACTCAGGAGGGCACACCTGGTCCCTCCTAGGAGGCTTTGGCAGAGGAGATCCTGAACCCTCTTAGAAAAGTTCACCTCATTGCCTGGTTTTCCCTAGACTTGTGTCATCACTCTGCTACTAGTGTCTTGCCCTGTCATGCTGAACCTCCCACAGGGCTGCCTCCTGAGTGCCCCCACTCTCCCACCCACCCAGCGCTCCCCATGCAGGCCCAGGAGATTCCTTCTTCTCCCCTTTCTGCACCTGAAGAGTTTTCCAAACCAATTTCCTCTATTTCGCTGCAGTCCCGCTGCAGTATTCTTCCCATTTCCCAGATTTGACAGGAAAGAAGCCTGCCATCACTGGGCAGGGTGGGGAGGGTATAAGTGAAGAAGCCAAGGTCACCCAGTCATTGGTGGAAGGCGGCCTCAACCCGGCCTTTCTTCTGCAGGCGTTGGAGCCCTGGCAAGGCGGACCCAGGCGGCTGTCCCACGCCCCTCTTTTCTTCCCTGGCATTCGGGGGCGTGCCGGCCGGAATGACAGGTGAGCAACGGTAGGGGACAGTTGTGGGATGGGGTTGAGCTGCGCAGGGATGCCTGATGTGCGGGCCTTGGGCTCGGCCTCCTGAGCCCGCATTGTCGCCTGGGTTTCCTAGTGCCTGCGCCTGGAAGCTTGACTGGACCCCGCACCTTTGGCCAAGTGTCGCTGGTGTTCCCCCAGCCTGCGGGCCAGACCCCGCCCCCACCATCCCTGGCTGCACGGGTGGGGGCAGGGGCAGCGCTGGTAGAGTGGGGCGCGGGCGCGCAGTGCTTGGTGCGCGCAGCCGCCCCTCTGGCCCAGCTCACCCACCGGCCCTCCCTACCCCGCTCGGAGCGCTCTCATCTCCCCCACCCCTTCTCCTCTCCTCTGCCTGGCAGCCGGGTGCGCGGTGCGGCGCGACGATCACGGCCTGGCAATCAGGTCACGGTGGTCTTGGCGCTGGAGGGTGGCGCGCTAGGCGCGGGGCGCGAGGCCAGACCTGGCGCGGCGGGGTGTTGGGGGGCGGGCAACGGCGGAGCCCCTAAAGGAAAGCAGGGCAGGGGGGGTACCGAGGTAATTAACAGGCCTGGGCTCCCGGCTGCGAAGGGCAGGAGCTCCAGGCGCACTTCGACCCCCAGCCTGGGAGGCACCGGGGCGTCCAGGGCGGCGGGAGGGCAGCGGGGTGGAGAGGAAGAGAGGAGGAGGCTGGGCTGGGCCGGGGGACTTGGCAGACGGGGAGCAGGTGGGCGGGGACAGGGGCCCTGCTGGAAAAGGCGCAGCAGCGAGGTGGCGGGCTGCGTGCGCAAACAGGGCGGCCGCCTTCTGGGCCCGGAGAACGGTGAGGCCGTTTGGGTTGGGCGCCTCAGCCCCGAGGGCACGGTTTGGTGTCCAGGACCACTGAACTGGGCACAAGGCACTACTGGGGGAGGATCTGGAGGCCTGGCTGGGCCAAGGCGTTGGGAATCTGGAGCAGACCTGTGAGAACAGTGTTGTTGGGCCAGAAGCTGGAGTTCGTGGTCAGAGCGCTGGTGGCTTGCTATGGAGGGTGAAGACAGGCAGTTTGAGGGCTGGCATAAGTGGAAGGGGGCAAGGAGGGTCCAGAGTTTCAGCTGGGAGGGTCCAGAGGTTCAGTTGGAGCATAATTTGAGAGTTCTGAGTCATTGCGTGAGTTGATGAGTCACAAGATTTGGAGACCACAGGAGCTTTCCTACTAATCAGTTCTAAGTGTGGTAAATAAAAAGGGATTGGATTGGGAAAAGTGGTTTGGAGGCCATGTCTTGGGACTTCATGTCTGATGGCCACCAGTCCCCATGCGAGGGACTTTGGGAGCCATGCCCCAGAGCATTATGATTCGGAAGCCTGGGGTGGGGTTAAGGAAGGTCTCTGTGGTGGCCTTCCTTTCTTCCCAGGCCTTCAGGATTCAGCTGTGTTCCTGTGGGGAGTGGGTTAAAAATTCCTCTGGCCTACAATCAGCCTTACAGTATCCACCAGGGGCAGGAGGAACATATACATGAGTGACTGCTGCCGCATTCTCTGTGGTGGAGGCCTCACGCTGCCTCATTGTTGCCATAGTAACAGCCTATCGATGGTGTATTTATAGGGGAAGAAGCAGGCACTACATTTGGGGAAAGGAGGGGGAGGAGGCCTCATATCAGCAGCAGCAGCAGTGACAGTTCTTTGACTACAGAATTGTTAATGGAGTGGGGCTATGCCCTGTGAGCTGCTTGGGGTAGTTCCTGGCTTCTTTGAAGCTTAAAAATGAACTAATGACTTTTGCAGGTGTCAGGATAGCACACATTTTGGGATATGAGATGTGTGGGTGTGCACGTACCAAAGTCAGGTGTTTTGGGACAAAAGGTGGCTATATGTAAGCTGTTATGTAATTTTTCCACATAAATTTTTTTAAAAAAATGTTGCAGTTCTCTTTGATAAGCAATGAAACATATTTTTCTATCTTTGCTTATTAGCAAAACCTTTAATCACTCTCTTCAAACTCTGGCACAAAGGCTCCATTTTTCTTCAATCAAAAATCTTGCTGTTAGGCATGCCAGACCCACACCCTGGTCACATGATGAGAGTTGGCTCTAGGGGAACCTCAGAAATCCACAATGGAAGCAGAATTTAAAGATAATATTCCACCTTCACTCTCATAAACATTGAGGTCAACTTTTCTCACAATAGCAGGCCCATCCATTGACAGATTCACATGTTGATAGTTTTGGGTGGGATTGTTCTGGGATTTAAAAGAGAAAAGCTCCCTTGACATGGTGTTTCCATAGGTGGATGTTAGATTTACTGTTTTTCCTTTAGCTTTAGTTTTACTTGTGATTTATATCCTACCTGTTTGCCAAAAGAATTAGAAAATACATTTTAAATATACTTAGGACTCTGAAAACAAAAATTGAAAAGTGTATACCATGTCACAGGGGAGAAACATATGTGCTTAACAGATGGGCGTCCAAGGTGTTTGTGTTTCATGGTCAATGTTAATGCTGAACTTCCTGTCAGCCTCGGCAAAAAGGCAGCACAGTGGGTTACACCATTCACATGTCCTGCATCCAGTTAGTCATAAAATCAGAGCTTCTGCTTGGGGAGGGGAGCAGCGGGGTGATTGCTCCCAGATGTAGACAGTTTGGCCAGTGCTCCGGAATATGTGTGTGAGTGGGAGTATGTGTTGGAGGTAGCAGTGTGCTGTGGCTGGGGTTTACATACTGGCTGGATAATTTCTGAGCAGGAGCAAAGTTTTCAGACAATAGTTCACATCAGAGGCAACACTTGCATTGAGTTAGCATCTCAGTTTTGATCACATCAATCGATGTCTTGGTACTCTGCTGCAGTTTTCTTCAATGTAAAGGGAGGAGAGATGACTAGTTTCAGGAGATCCTTACCACCATGTCTGGTGAAAGTGAATATAGCCAGTCACTTTTGAGATGGTTGTTGTTGCCATACTAAGCTTTGCCAGTGCCTGCTTCTTAAATATGTGCTGTCTGTTTTCAAGGAATATGCTTGTCATTAGAGGTATCTGGGACTTGCCATTGTGAGGGAAATTAGGTCATCTCTCTATCGCTGTTGATTTGCTAGGCCTTGCCTAAGTCCCAGTATCTCTGAAGTCCTTTCCAACTCAAAAAGGCACAGATTCCTTAAAGGAAGCAAAGGAGGAACCTCAGCCTGTAGGAGGTTTTCTTTTTTAAAGAAAAATGGCAAGGTCTATGTCTTCTAGACTCTCAGAATAGTATTGGGGAAAAGAACTAGAAGGTTTGCTTTGGGCCCTGCAGGGCCTCATCAGGCAGCTCTGGAGGAGAGCTCAAGGTAGAATGGGAAGCAGTAGAGCTGTGAGTGGCTGTAGAGAGAGTGCTGTGCCTCATAAGGTAATGCTTTGACCTTTGACCACGCCAGTGGGGGTGTGGTCCACATTCTAGGGCCAAGAGGGTGCCCAAGAATCTTATAGGTTCTGGGGTGTGATTTCACTGTGCCTCTGTTTTTCTCCTTTGCCAGGCAAGTGAGAGGCTGGATCTGAGGGAGCACTATGGCAGGTGAGTTTTTCTGATCCTAGGCCAAGTGGTGAAGCGCCACGCCTAAGGGCTCATGGGAAAAGTGCATATCCACCTTTCAAGTCCTTCCTAGCTTTCTTTGTCCCAGGGTGTCCCTGTGGCCCCTGTTCCATTAGCTTTTTCTGGAGCACATGCTCACCTGGAGATGTGCATCCAACCAGGCCACTATGAAAGAAACTAATATGACAAGCCCTGAGGCCTGGAGAAGGGTACCTACCTGCTGGCAAAGCCCTACCTGTCTGGGCATGAGAGGGAGTGGTTGACATGAGAACTAGGAAGTCTTAACGTCTAGGGGAATATCAGGAGCAGATGTTACCTCTTATATTCTCCAAAGTCTCAGGTCAGGCTTATGGAGGTGCATAGCTCATATTTTGCCAGTCAGCTCAACTGTAGCTGGGTTTCTCCCTTTGGAATAAGCAGATATGGTTACCACTCAATGACATTTTTCCAGGAGGCATCTGTGCACAGTTAATAAAGGCTTAGATTCTCCCTATGAAGCGTGTTACCTTCTTCCCAGGTTCTTGTACATTCAGTCCTCTGAATTACCCCTGCCTGGGTTTTTGCTAGACTGTCTTGGGCAAGGCTATTAATGCCAGGTAATCTGATGGCACAGGTGGTCATTCAGATGGAGGGAAGCCACCCTGATAGAGTCTTATGATGTTATTTTGTATTGGTCACCAGCATCAGCCTCAAAGAATAAACTCTCGTGAAAAAGGCTCTGATTTTCTCATTTTGACATGGGGCAGGATATACTAGGTGTTTTTTCACTGATGACTACAATACTTAAAATCCTTTATGTCCATCATTTCTACAAAACATGCACTCTGCATTTTCCTCCATAGCACCAGAGACCTGAGTCTTGTTGGGTCCATGGTGTTCCAGGCAGATACATCATGGCATCACAGAAAGTCAGTCATTCCACCCCTCTTACTAAAAGCCATCCATGTCTGGGGTGCTGGCTAGCCAGCTGGCTTTGCCTTGCTTCCCTCCATGACTGTGCGACTGTGCTTCTGTTCCTGGGCTGAGTCTGGTTTGAAGGAGCCACTAGGCACCTCCTCATTCCAGGCCTCAGTACAACTTTCTCCTCAGTGTTTCTGGAGGCCAAGAACGCCCATTCGGTCCTGAAACGGTTCCCTCGTGCCAATGAGTTCCTGGAGGAGCTGCGCCAGGGTACCATCGAGCGGGAGTGCATGGAGGAGATCTGCAGCTACGAGGAAGTCAAGGAGGTGTTTGAGGACAAAGAGAAAACGGCATGTACTGCCCTGTGTCTGGGTTCTGGGAGCAGAAATAGCCTCAGGAATAACAAGAGCAGGCCCAGGTGCCTCAAATGAATCAGAAGCAATGAAGGAAAGCCAGCCCAGTCCAAAGCAAGGCTGTCAGGACCATAGAAGAACAGACAACATGTCTTTAGAATCCCATCTTCCTGACTCTGAGGGCCTGCTCACTTGGGCATGTTGTTCTTTATCCTTGGTGCATTCCATAGCCTCTCTGATAGCTCTTAGAGCCAAGTCAGATGGGGTGAGATGGGAAGCAGCTTTGCGGAAGGTTTCTGAGGTCCATCTGGGGCATGAGCACTTGTGTGTAAGTGTAAATGGCCCTTTTTCTTTTGCAGATGGAGTTCTGGAAGGGGTACCCGAATGCAGTCTACTCAGTCCGAGACCCTGCACAGAGCTCAGATGCTATGTATGTGGTGGTGCCTCTTCTGGGGGTGGCGTTGCTGGTTGTCATTGCCTTGTTCATCATCTGGAGGTGCCAGCTGCAGAAAGCCACCCGTCATCACCCCTCATATGCTCAAAACCGGTACCTAGCCAGTCGCGCCGGGCACAGCCTGCCCCGGGTCATGGTGTACAGGGGCACTGTGCATAACCAAGGGGAGTCCTCTGGGCACCGGGAGGCAGGGAGCAACCCTCAGATGGTGCTGGGGCATAGTCGGGGGGCCAGAACCACAGTCCGCCTTGAGAGCACCCTCTACCTTCCTGAGCTCTCTATCTCCAGACTATCCAGTGCCACTCCTCCTCCATCCTATGAGGAGGTGACTGCACCCCAGGAGAGCAGCAGTGAGGAAGCAAGTATCTCTTACAGCGACCCACCCCCAAAGTATGAGGAGATAGTGGCTGCCAACCCTGACTCAGACAAGTAGTGGGACTTGTGTCCTTTCTGGTATGAAAGCCTCTTTCAGGGTTCTCCTATTTTCTTTTTAACTTTTTAAAGACTGTGCCACCACAAAACAGCCTTAGCCTCCTTGTTGCCAAATAATTTCCTAACTGTGGATTTGTAAGAAGTCAGTTGTCAGAGACAGGTGTAGGGGGGTAGGGAACATGCATACCCCTGGAAGGAGCCACAGGCCAGAGAGCCCAGCTCTTCCAGAAGCCCCCATACCCCACCATTCTGTCCTCCTGTCAGTGACTGGCTTCTCTTATGCCAAAGGAATCACCCCATGGAGTTGACGATGGCCAGAATGTGCATAGCTCAGGGCCCGCGGGCCAAGCAGCTGACTGGAGACCTGTCTGTGTCTGGGAGCCTAGGCCACAGAAATGAGGGAGAGAGGACAGCCTTTTAGCACCCTTTCCCCTCAACAGTCCTGTGCTTACTGTCCTGGCTTACATTTTGAGGACAGGAATAGTACTGAACAAAAACCAAAAAGAATTATAACAAACAAATACATAATGAACATAATAAAATATGACACTATAACCTAGGCTATTTATAGGGGGCCAAGGGAAATCAACCTCACAGATCTGTGATACTTCTCTCCCCCAATGCCCATCCCCACTCTCCTGACCAGGTTAAAGGAATGTCTAGAACAACCTGGAGGAGGACAAGGTGTGTGAAGGATGAGAGGCAGGGACATGCTTGGCAGAACTGCCTCCAGATTGAATATTGCCATCCTGGAGTGGTAGCTCTGGCTCTGGTGCACTTGGCCTCTCCCAGGCCTTGACTCTCCAGACATGTGTACTGGTTGTGCCAAAACTGCTGCCCACTGGCATGAGCCCAATCATAACCCTGGGAAACCCTATATGGCTGACTGTGCCTGTGGAGCCCATGGTCTCTGAATGGTTGGTGTATAGGCTGGGGCAGAGAGCTGAAGTTTTTTCCTCATGAGATTGATTGGCCCATAGCATGATTAAACTCATGAACTTGGCCTCCTCAGCATTGTGCTCTCCGGTTTTGAACTTTTGGGATACTTCCCTTTTCATGAGTACATGTGTTGAGTTGAGCTTGAACTTTAGATGGCTCATTTCTCCTTAACAATGGTGCCCATCTGGGGAGAAGATCCTAAAGTGTCCCTTTCCAGAAATTTCTTTGCAAGGGAGATGGGGAAGCCCATGATCTGGGGTAGAAGGCCCATCCAGGACTAGCCCTGTCATTGACAGGTGCTGGTCCATTTTTAGTAACCCCTTCCTGTGTCCCAGGAGCTGTTCCTTTCCATTTCAGTGAGGTTTTGGACAATAGTGGGGCAGAGGTGACCTGTCTAACTGTCAGTGACCACACAAAAGACTGTTGACACCATCTCCCCTACCCTTCCATTTCTATCCTCCTGGCCTTCGTGCCAAACCATTTTCCTCTGTGGTGCTTTTAAAACCATAGCAAATTTTTGTGGAGCCCAAGAGAGTGCACAGCCAGGGTCTCTTGGCAATGACAGCAGTTTAAAACCTACTGAGAAGACGAGCTTCTTTCTGTTTAAACAGCTCTCCAAGGCAATCATCAGACCTTCTTGTTTGAATGCAGCCCTCCTTGTAGCCACAGATAACATCTAGAGGTCCCTTCAGTCCTGGACACTTGCCCTGAGACTTGCTTCAAGTCAGGATGCTTGTGTTTTATCCCAGTGAGGCCACCAGCTTGGACAACTTGACCCTATGGCTGGAGTTTTCCACCCTTCCCCCTACCTCACAGGCCTATTTGGAGGCTGACTAAGCTAATGCCTGTACAGAAGGTTTGCCCTTAGGAAGACTCTTCTAGAAATGTGTAGGTTATCGGGGACCAGTGTTAGTGGAGGCTTTCATATATGTTTAGTCTCAGTCTGGGGAGTCAGTCTCCTGCCAGTTGATACTTTCTGTCCCCTTCCTCCTTCCCTGAGAGCTTCCTTGATGCCAGAGGTGCTGACCAGGTGGCATTCCAGCCTTCCTTCCTTCTCCTTTTCCTCCCTCTTGGTCTATAGCACTATACTCCTACCCTTCCTCATGAAGGCATTTTTTGGCCTAGAAAGCCCCTGCTTTTTCCATGATGGAGGCTGCAGTCAATCTTATTTGGCCATGTTGGAGGATGTGGGGCAGCCTGAAACTTCTGAGCTAGCCCCTGCTCTTCCACCATTTCCTCAGGCAGGTGCCTGTGTGTGACCTGGAAAAAGACACTTCCCTCTAGGTGTCTCCTCTCCACTGAGCAGAATGCCAGGCATGGGCCCCATCGACCGGAGCCAAGGAATGCCTGCTGCCTTTGGCATCTGTTGAGCCCTTCACTGCAGAGCTGCCAGGTAGTTTGCAGCTGGGTGGAGGCAGAATAGATCTGGAAGCAGGAACCTGGCCCAGTGCAGGGTGGCACATGTCCTTCAGGCACTGAGCACAAGCCTGCAGGGAGAGCCCACTGAGAGGCAGTTCCATAAAGCCCTGTGCTCTCTGGTTCAGGTGCTTTGCAGCATTCTTTTGGGTGGGGTTGCCACCGTGGTCTCTGGGATTTTTTTTTCCAGTATATTGTAGAAAAAGATTGTATAGTCCACAATGGTCATTATTCCTCGTGGTGCACCTTTGGCTAATGTGAATGCTCTGTACATATCTTTCAAACTCTGTCTTTGTATGGATGTTGACTTGATACAATGCTAAAGCTACAGTAGCCACATTTTTGTTGTTTTTGGACTTGTGTGTGTGTATGTATACACTTGTGCACATTGCCTTTTCTAACATGCTTATCTGAAACAATAGCCGGTGTGTGGCTATACTTGTACCAGGAAGGAGGATTCCCATCTGAAGGGAAAACTATCCCCTCCTGGGGCTGGGTAGCCTGATGACAGAGCCCTGAGTGAGGAAAGGTGAGATTTGCTGTCAGAGCCCCCTAAATTTGCTACCTTTTGCACACACCCCCCAAAGGCTTTGGAAGAAGACAAAGCAGCTCCATCCTGGGGGCCTCCACCTGCTGGGACCCTAACTCACATACCCTTTGTATTCAGTGCCCTTGGCCTTGATCCTGTTCTGTGGGTATCAGCAGCTGAAGGAATTCTGAGTGCTCCTACAACTTTTTGTTTTTTTGTTTTTGGTGGAAAGATATGTGACTATTGACTTTGGGAATGGTGGGACTAGTGATGTAGATACTTTTCATTAAAAAAGAAAATTCCTTGAAATATGACTGTCACTCATTCTCAACCAAAAACTTTCTAAGAAGTTTTACAACAAGAATCCCAATATTGCCCCTCCCCTGCTGCTCCCTATCATCCAGGGTTTTCAAAATGAAAGCACAAGAGAAAGAGTGGAGTGCACAGGTGCCCAGTGTGGGTGCACAGTATCAGTGCTATGCCCTGGCTGATGGAAATGCAACATGGAGCAACTGGAGGCCAGGGGCCTCCACTTCTACTTGCCAATCCCACTGCCATTAGTGTGAATTCCTTAGGGTGCTTTGAAAAACAGGAATCTGGCTGATTTTTTTGATGTCGTCTTTTTTGTAGCCTGACTATGAGGAATTCAGGACAAGAAAGTGTCTGTTAAGGATTTGGAGCCAGATGGTTTCTCTCTGGCTGGCTGGAGTTTGATCTTTTGACAACCAAATAGCATCCCACGAGAAGAAGAAATAAACAACACTGCCTCTAGATTGTTCTTTTATCCCAGAGAGATAATTGAGAGAGACTCTTACTCATCTGTGCTCTGTTTTTCTAGGAGTATGTACTTGCACTATGTGTCATGTGTGTGACCTCACATTCAAGGCCAAGATATAGAGCTGGGCTGCAGAGCTGCTAGTGTAGGGTGCCTTTCAGCTAGACAAGTAATGAAGCTCCATTTCAGGATTGCGCTGATTCAGAAACAAGCACATCCTCCCCACTGAACTCTCCTCATACTAATTAGTATAATTAGCTAATTTAAAAGTACTGTAATCAGACTGCCTGCAACTATGGTAAAAGCCCATTAACTTGTAGCCCACTAATTCAGAACTTAAAGAAAATCACAACTTAAGGTAATTCATGGTATCTGTGATTCTTGCTCCATAGAAGTATTTGAAATACTCTTTCCTTTAGTCAATTTTCAGGGTCATATGTGTAAGAGGGATCTAGTATAAAATGAACACCTTTTTCATATAAAAGGCTCAAGATATTAAGGATCCCTGCACTGTGCCTTCAGCTTTGGTGTTCAGCAATTCTTAAATGTAAGGCTTTTTCTGTACTGGATGTTCTCTTCTCTCTCCATCGTGGGGATGTTGGGTATTACAGGTTTTCATTCTATTCCTTTATATACCCTGGAATAATATAGTTTGTGAACTGGACTGCAATTTAAAGTCATAAACTGTGTATCTTGCTAAATATTCTGTAAAGCAGATGTTTTGCTATCAGACTGGCCACTCCTATTATTTGCCCCCAAATATTCAAATGTAGGAAGCTTTTCCTTTCACAGGCTGTGGGGTGGTGAGACTCTCTTTTGCAAGAATTTCTCTGACAAATATATCCAAACAGCATACCCCCTTGGGCTCAATGCAGTTGTTCCACTGTACTGAAATATCTGCCCATTGAGCAATGCCTGCCCTTCTCCTGCCCCCAGCCCCAGCATTAACAAGGTATTCAAGATTGGGACAAATCCCACAGCTGCTTTTGCCTTCAAATCCATCTCCCCTTATGGGTGCCACTTTCCCAGGCCTGAACACACCTACTATTTCACTCTGTGATTGTGAATTTGTGATAGTGGACAACTGAGCTTATTAGACATGATTACTGTGGAATGGATTGATTTTGGTATCACTTTAAACTGTGTTCATATTCATGTGTTGACCTGTGTCAGCTGGGAAATCTGTGCATTCAGTAATAGGTCAGGATTTCACTAGAGCCTGGGGGCAACAAACGAGTCTGATCTCCCACACATTGTAATTATTGAGTTTAGCTGTTAAATTTTGTCTCTTCCTACACAAGAGGATAATAATAATAATAATAAAGAGCAAATGCCATTCACTTGTGTCCTGTCCTTATCTATTTTGGATTCCCAGACTTCCATGGGGCATGGATGATTGTGGGCTGAACTGTTTTTTCCAGAAATCAGACTATAGATAAGGAAACATCCCAAACCAGTTTGGAAGTGGGAAGCAAAGATGCCCTGAGTCCTAATATTTGCCCCCATGTGTGTAAGATGACCTCCTGACCCACCCCTTGGGATGAATTTAGTAAGACCTGGCACAAATCGCATCAGCAACTTCCCTGTCACCTGATCCCTGGTTACTAACAGAGGTGTCCCTTGCTAGAAGGATGCCTACTTCATTTCAGAGCTGGGGAAGGAACTGGAGGAAAGGTTTTTTCTTGTGCCCTTTGTAGGTGGCGCATGATACTCAGACTTCACCCTGGCTCAGCTTCCTGAATTTTGAGGATGGGAAGAGTCAGAGACTATTCAGAGGGCAATGATGTCCTAACCTCTTCCTTGGCAGAAGTGTAATGTTAGCCCCAAACACTCTCAGCTGTTGGTGTGGAGTGAGATATGGCCATGGGACATCTTTGGCTCAAGTTATGCCAATCCCCAGTAATGAAAGTAATCTACTCTTTAATAGGAAAAGCCCTGGCAGTGATGAAACAATAGCCATAAAGTTCAGGGCCTACTTCAAGGGTTTAATGTACAGGCTAAATGCCAGGAGTGACAGCCAGAGGCATTTAGTTCTATTCTTATTACAGTCTGGCTTATTGAGTGATGCCAATATTCTGAAGATGCTGGGAAGTGAAGTGAAGACTCTAAGCAGACTTCAGCACACACATGGGCTTGGAACTTTAGGCTATTTGCCAGAAACAAGTATTCTAGCCAGTGACTTAGGGTCCCAGCCTAGCCTACGCAAGGAAGGTAACTCATGAGCGAGGTCTCAGGCTTCAAGCCCCCTTGGGGTACTATCCAAGGAACTCAGCCTCCATTTCTTATCTGCTGGCTATATAATAAGACCATAGATTCTAGGGCAAAGGCAGTTAGATTGCTTGTAAAGGGTGAGGGAAAGTCAGGGGCAGGGAGGTACTTAAAGAAATGGTGGTGAGGAGAGATAGTCCTACTCCAGTCTCTCTCAGTCCCTGCTGGAGAAGACAAAGGGAATTGGATGAGGGCCAGAGACTGTGCTTCAGGGCTGTGGCTTGGAAAGTTGGGATCCCTGTTCTCATCCTTTCCCCTCTGCCACATTCTTATAGCAGTTGTCCTGAGACTTCATAGAGTGAAGAGACAGAAGGACAGTGGGGAGAATCCATGAGTTGTGCTTGGAACGGGGACTGCCAAAGAAAGCCTCCCTGAGGAAGCTATGCCCAATTTAAAGACTGAAGAATGAGTAGAATGAATTAGGCAAAGAGCATAGAAGACAAACCAGGCAAAGGAGAAGCTTGGGAAGAGGCCTGGAGTCCAGTAAAGCCATCATGTTTTTAAGGAAACAGAAGAAGCCAGGGTAGCATAAGTAGAAAGACTTGTGCAAGAGGAAATCAGAAAGGTAGAGGAAAACTCATGCAGAGCTGTAGTCTTCATTTTTAGTGATAATGAGAAGCCACTGAAGAGTGCTTTAAAGAGCATGATGGCATGACCAGGCCTGTTATGTTTAAAACAGTCTCTCTAACTACTATATAAAGAATGGACTACAGGGGGTCATGATGGGATCAGAGAGACAAGGTAGAAGGCTGTTGTAGTCATTCAAGAAAGAGATAGTGATAGGATTGGCTATGTTGGTGACAGAAGACACACTGAAGTAGACTGTTAAGATTTTTTGCTCACATATTTAATTATCTATTTAAGAGGTTGTATTAGGGTTCTTCAGAGATGCAGAATCAATATATAAATAAATAAGGATATATATATATGTATACATTATATATACATATATAGGATAGTTATATAGATATATCTATTTGAAGTTGACCCTTGAACAACACAGGTTTGAACTGTATGGGTCCACATATACACAGAATGTTTTCAGTACATATGCAGTCAGTTCTCCATATTCTCAGGTTTTGTATCCACAGATTCAACCAACTTCAGACCAAAAACAGTATTTTTGATTTGTTGCTGGGTATCTGAGCATATGGAGGGCTGACTGTATGCATTGTTCTATGCCATTTTATATAAGGGACTTGAGCATCCAAGGATTTTGATATCTGCACAGTGCAGGGGACAGTCCTGAAACCAATCTCCAGTGGATACTGAGGAACTATAGTTAAATGTTTTGTAGTCAAATGTCATATGTGCATTTTCAACTATGCAGAGGTAAGCACTCCAAACCCTGTATTGTTCATGATTCAACTGTATATCTGTCTGCCTACCTACCTATCTATCTATCTATAAAGATCATTTACTTTAAGGAACTGGTTCATGCAATTGCAATTACAGAGGCTGAAAAGTCCCACAATCTGCCCTCTGCAAGCTGGAGACTCAGGAAAGTCAATGGTGGAGTTCCAGTCAGAGTCCAAAGGCCTGAGAATTATAGAACCAATGGTGTAAGTTCAAGTTCAAAGAGAGAAGACTAATGTTCCAGCTTAAGTAGTCAGGAAGATATATATGATAGGGGGGCCCCAAAAAACTCAGAATTATCTTCTGGAGGGCAGGACCTTCGTAATACAGGCTTCCCCTGCTAGGTGAGTGTTTTAGGAACTCATCAGTATCAGTGTACCAGCTGGTGTCATCGTGAAAGGCTGCACTGGGCTTCAGTGATTTATTTTGAAGACTCTTTCAATGTGTTTGACCATTTCATCATGAGTGATTTACAAGCGCACTTGCGCATAGTGCACTGAGTGTTCAGCAGTTTTATACCAGAAAATGATGAGCCCCATGCCCCCTCCTTCCCTATTCACCCAATCTCACCCCAAGCAACTTTTTGTTTGTTTGTTTACCTGGATGAAAAAGTTCCTCAAAAGGGGAACTTCCACATTTTTCTGATGTGGAAGAAGTGAAACAAAAAACTGGCAGAAACACTAAAAAGCATCAAAATCAGTGAGTCCAAAGACTGTTTTGGGCAGTGGAAAAAATGGCTTGATAGGTGTATTGCATCAAGTGGAGAGTACTCTGAAGGTGACTGAAGTTTAAACATGTAAGACTAAATACACAATGTTTTATAAATAAAGTCTGGTTATACCCTTTGCAACAGCCTGGATGGAACTGGAGAGCATTATGCTAAGTGAAATAAGCTGGGCGGTGAGGGACAAATACCATATGATCTCACCTTTAACTGGAACATAATCAACAAAAGAAAAAAAACAAACAAAATATAACCAGAGACATTGAAATTAAGGACAATGTAACAATAGCCAGAGGGGAGTGGGGAGGGGATAGTGGGGAGAGGGGTCTATAGGAGCTACTATAAAGGACACAAGGACAAAATCAAGGGGGAGGGTAGAGGTGGGAGAGGGAGGTGGTACTGGCTGTGGTGGGGTGGAGGGATGGGGAGAAAATGCAGACAATTGTAACTGAATAACAATAAAAAATAATAAAAATAAATAAAACAGTTACCAACAATTGGTCAAAAAAAATAAAGTCTGGGTTGCAGGGGAGAGGGGGGGAGGGGGAGGGGAGGGGGAGAGGGAGAGAGAAGAGAAGAGAAGAGAAGAGAATGCAAACTTCTTTAGCTGCCTTTTTATTCTATTCAGAACCTTAATGGAGGGTATAATGTCTACCCACATTAAGAAAGGCCATCTATTTTACTCAGTCTACTCATTCAAATGTTGATCTCATCTAGAAGTACCCTCACGGGCACATCCAGAAATGATGTTTGGCTAAATATTTAGGCACCTTTTGGCCCAGTCAAGTTGACACATAGGATTAATTATTACAGATGGGACACAATCATCCATAGTGACTAATCGCATTCCAAGGGAGTGGGGAGGAGTCGTAGATGACTCTCAGACTTGGGGTATCAGACAGTCAGGTAGAAGGTGGGACCATTCACCAGGAAGGGTCTAAATGGAGGAGGAACAGTTTGGGGGGGCATGCTGAGTGTGTGGTGTGGAGTGTGTCAGAGGGGAACCGAGGGGGAGGACTAGGCTGAACCAATCTGAGGACTGGGCCAGCAGATATCAGAGTCTCTTAAGTTACCATAAAGATAATAACTGAAGTCTTGGGTGTGGACCCAATGGGCCAGGAGAGAGATGAGATAGGCAGGGGGAAAACTATGGAAGTGTGGGGTTCTGGAAACCAAGGGAGGGAAGTGTTTCTAGAAGGAGAGAGAGGACGATGACGTGAAACGCTTCCAAGAAGTCAACTAAGATGAAGAGTGCAGTGGATTCATTGGATTGAGATGTCAGGAGGTCATTGGTGGCCTGGGGAGTTTCAGCTGAGTGGTAGATCCCTTGTACATGGATCAAAGTTGACAAAATAGACAAACGATTAAGCCCCTCTGGGTTTCCAAATTTGCTTCCAGCCTTTCTGGGGGATTCTTGGACCAGCAGAGAAGAAGGAGCAGTAGGGACATCAGCTGGCTATACTATGAGGCAGGAGGCAAGCTGCCCCCTTTTTGCTGTTTGTTGCTGCTCTTAGCTCCACGTGCAGGGCCATTCCGAATTACCTGTTGGATTATCAGCCAGGAGCAATTATCCTAAGCTCACTGCAGCTCCACCTGACTTAGTTAGACAGCCCATCCAAATAGAGGGAAAATTTAGGGGCTGATCTGAAGGAACCCAGAGAAACATAGCATCTCAGCAGCCCTGCAGGTTTGTCAGCCAAGTCTCTGGCTCTGTATCAGTATTTTTAACCCACCTGTGCTGGAGCTGCTACCACAGACTGGACCAGAGTTCAGGGGGCATGACCAATATTTCTAACCAACTTGGAGAAGGCCTTTTACCAATCTGAGCCCCCTTGAGAAGAAGCGAGTTATTTTGGAGGTGTGTAGTCAAAGGCTGAAGGTGCTACAGAAAATGGTCAGGCCCTCCCTCTCAGGTTGACAGTGCTCTAGGGAAATATCACACTCCCTAGGAGGCACAGTGTGGAAGGATAAAGGGCAAGACTGCCACAAAAACAACCCCCACTACTGTCCTCACAGACTCATGGACTTTCTGACTGTCCACATGTTTCTATATGCCTTCTACAGCATGAGCTCCATGAGGACTGGGACTTCATTCTTACCTCCAGTGCTTGGCACCCAGTCATTCTTGATTCAAGACAGCCCTGGTGAATGAGGGGAGTTGATGCTTGGAAATCAAGGTGCTTCCTATAATCTGTTGGTTGCCTCATTCCCATGGAGGCTGGTTTCCAAGGGCTACCCCAGGTGGTTCTGCCACTTATTTCCTTCTCTGTACTCATGAAGTGACCCTCCTTTCCTGGGCCAGCTATAGTCTCTGCAGTTTGATCTGTCCTTCCTGTCTCTTCAAGGAAAGGAAAGACAGCTAGCTGCAAGGCTCTGCTAGTCCCCATTCTCCTTCCCCTCTGGCTGGGGGATGGCCTGGGGCTCCAAAGATGACCTCAGTACCAGCTGCTTCCAGGAGCAGGAAGGAAAGTTGTTTACAGGTTCATAAGTTTTATTATTAAGCAGAGAGGAAGCTCCCAGATGTCTGGAAGATCTGGGTTTGCAGCCAAAATCGGGCTTGCTTGGGCTTGGGATTGTAGCTGCCTGAAATAGGGCTCTGAGCAGAGAAGGCAGCAGATAATCATGCCCATTGACTTTTTAATTTTCTTCCTTTCTTCCTTTCTTCCTTTCTTCCTTCCTTCCTTTCTTCCTTTCTTTCTTTCTTTCTTTCTTTCTTTCTTTCTTTCTTTCTTTCTTTCTTTCTTTCTTTCTTTCTTTCTTTCTTTCTTTCTTTCTTTCTTTCTTTCTTCTTTTTCTTCCTTCCTTCCTTCCTTCCTTCCTTCCTTCCTTCCTTCCTTCCTTCTTCCTTCCTCCCTTCCTTCCTCCCTCCCTCCCTCTCTCTCTTTCTTCCTTCCTTCCTTCCCTGAAAATCAGTTTATTAATAACCTGCAGTTCAAGTGTGATAAAATGAAATTAAAGGGTTTTATAGAGCTATAGTCCAATAGTACTGCATGTGATAATTGTTTCCTGTTTCTTTTTAAATTTACTTATTTACATTTAATATTATTTTGTATTAGTTTCAGGAGTACAGCATAGTAGTTAGACAATCATATATTTTACAAAGTATTTCCCCCATATTTCCAGCAACCACCTGGCACTGTACAATGTTATTATATTATTGACCATATTCCCTATGCTGTACTTCACATCCCTGTGACTATTCTGTAACTGCCAATCTGTACTTCTTAATACCTTCAACTTTTTCACCCAGTCCCCCAACCCCCCTCCCCTCTGGCAACCATCAGTCTGTTCTCTGTAGCTATGAGTCTATATCTGTTTTGTTTGTTCATTTATTTTGTTCTTTGGGTTGCACATATAAGTGAAATCATATGGTATTTACCTTTCTTTAACTAACTTATTTCACTTAGCATAATACCTTCTAGGTCCATCCATGCTATCACAAATGACAAGATTTTATTCTTTTTTATGGCCAAGTATTATTTAATTGCATGTATGTATCCCAATTTTTTTTATCTACTTATTTCCATACCTATTGGCTTTGAATGCCCTCTTCCAAGGAACCCCAATATAAGAAATTGAGGAAGGCAGGACTAGTCTGGGAAAAGAGAGGCTGGAGTCTTCCCTGAAGTCCAGGTAGCTCCAAAATATCTTCCCCAAACCAAGAAACAGAATTTTAGCCCAATCTCCCATGTGAAGATGGGGGTCTGAGGCTTAGAGCAGGAGAAGCAACTTCCTTAAGATGACATAGTGTAAGAGCTAGAACTCACCCCCACGTGTACTAACCCTGGGCCTGGGTCCCTGCCACCTCCCACTGCTGCTTGTAAGAGAGGTGGAAATAGATAGCACACAGGCCATCAGACCTCAAGCTGGTCAAGAATCTGAGTAGAGTGCATGGCTAATTAAATAGCTGGAAGAGGCCAGTGGTGGGAAGGCATTGGTGGAGACACATTGTGTGGCAGGCAGAGAGACAGACTAAAGACAAGGGCAGAGAGGCAGATGGAAGGTAACATCTGCCTGTGCTTCACACCTGCTCTGTGGGGGGCTGGATGCTTTCTAGATTTCAACACAAAATTGGATGTAATTAACTGTGTTTGTTTGGTCCCCAGTGGAGACTCTGTATTCACTATCAGCTCCAGGGAAAATGATTACACGTTTTCTTTGGATATGCTTAACTTGAAGAGGAGGAGAGCCTTTGCCCCCCATCTGTTTCTGTTAATAAAACAGCTCTTCTTTTAAGAAAGATCCAAGCCCTTTAGTACACAGTTCACAAGAAAGGAACAAAGAAGATCAATAGACATGAAAAATTGTTCAGATTTATTCATAATTAAAACAATATAAATTAAGGCAACAATGCAATATATATCATTTTTCACTCATCATAAAGATGCCATTTAGAAAGTTTCATAATACAGTATCTTGAGAAGGCTGTGAAGAAACTAGCACTTGCTTCCCCTTGGTGAGGTCCCACTTGGTGAAGCCTCTTCAGAGGAGACATTGATAATATCAGTCAAAATTGTCAAAACACATATCCTAGGACCCCACAATACCTCTTCTAGGCACCTGCTCTACAAAAATATTTACCCATGTGTGTTGAAGCATGGCCAAGTAATGCTCACTGCAACATTGTTCAAAATAAAAGTTAAAAGCCCTAGACACCCAAAATGTCCATGAGCAGATCAATAAACATGGCAAAATACTGTTATGTTTAAAAGACTGAGCTACATTTGTTCTGACATGGGAGATCACTAAGGCACACAGTTCACTTTAAAAAGTTGTAGAACAGAACATATCTCAAATGTATGATCTCATTTGTGTAAAATACTGTAAACATATACACATATATATATAAGCCAGATGTTCTCTAGGTCCCTCCCTCCCCTTCCCAGAAGTATCTGTCTAATATCCTGAAGGAAGAGTTTTGGGACTTATGGCCTTCTCCTCTGGGAGCCTTCCACTGGGGTTTAGGTCTCTGCAGCCCAACACTTACACTTGGCCATGGGCCATCTTTTTGGCTCCCATAAAGCTTGGCAAATCTCTCCGTACCCAGGGATGCTTTAGTCCTTCATGTTCCTGAGGCCAACATATCAGACAGTGAGAGCTTTCCAGGGTGTTTGGAATGAGAGTTTGGGGGCAATTTCAGGAGAAAATTATGATGGAGGGAAAAGTTTAGCATGTTAGAGAGACATGTTAAGGGACAAGTCCAAACCCCTTCTTCTGCTTGCTCTTAGAGAAGCCACATATCCTCTGCACTGTCTGGGCAGCTAATCTACGGCAGTTCACCTCTTATGTCCATGCTCTTCTCCAACCCAAATCTTCCCCACAAAGAAGAAGTGAGAAAGAAACAGCATGCAAATTTTGTTGCCCATCACCCAACCATCTTTGGTTCCCAAGGTGAAATGCCAGGATTTCTGCTTGGTATTGGGAGATTGGCCAGGAAGTCTCTCCATCCATTTTCCTTGGCTTTAGGCAGTGGGTTCCTTTGCTACCAGGGGGCAGTGCCTTTGCATGCACCTGGCCTAGTGCACCAGTGCCCAGGAAGCCCCAATTGGTCAAGGCCAGTCGACAGTCAGAGGATAATTTGATCTGAGGTTAATAATGCAAAGCCCTGCCTATGCTTGTCCACACTATTTTGACCCTGCTGATTGAGTGCTCTTCCAATCCAGCTACCCTATAAGTAAAGGACTGTTAGTTCTGTTGTCCAGTGGGGAGATGGAGGCTCCAAGAAAGGGAAGGTTAGATCATGGCAAGGATGAGCAGGGCATAGGGTTGCTAGATGAAATATAAGATACACAGTTTAATGTGAATGTCAGGTAAACCATGAATAATTATTAGTGCAAGTATGTCCCAAATGTTGCATGGAGCATACTTACACTAAAAATTTATTTGAAATTATTTTTTGTTTATTTGAAAAATTAAATTGGCATCCTGTATTTTTATTTTATCAGTGTGGTAACCCTGGTCTGGCAGAAACCACTGGCTCCTGCTTCTCAAGCTACTGAGTCCCACAGAGCACACTTCTTTGACCCTAAAGTGCCCTCCAGAAAGCTCAGATTTCATGGCAGCTGCTCTGCTGCAGCTGGGAAGGGCTTCTTCAGGGTCCCTCAGCAATGCAGGCAGTGCCTGTGTCAGCTGTGCTCCAGAGAGCTTGGTCCCAGAGCTGGACAAGTGGAGCCAGGGAGGAGGATAGGCAACCAATACTACACCACCATTTCTAAAGAAGTCCTGGCCCCTCCCTTTCTTCTCTTTTGCCTTTTCCTTCCTTCCTTCATTCTTCTCTGCCCCCTACTTCTTTTCCTCCCACCTGCCCCCAACTGTGCTTGGTTCCTATTACAAAAAGCTTCCTCTTCCCCTAGCAGCTCTGGGGCTGTTCCTAAGAGCTGAGGGTTCCCAAGGGTTGGTCCATACAACCTTTGGTGGTCATATCAGCCAAGGTTCTTCAGAGAAAAGGAACCAGCAAGATGGGTGGATATACAAGATGGGTGAATATGTGTATGTATAAAGATTTACTTTAAGGAATTGGCTTATGCCATTATGCAGCTAGGCAAAGTCAAAGTTTGTGGGGCAGGCCAGCAGTCTGGAATCTTAAGCAGGGGGTTATGCTGCAGTCTTGAGACAGAATATCTTCTCTGTGAACCTCAGTGTTTGCTCTTAGGGTCTTCCAATCAATTGATTGAGGCACACTCACATTACTGAGGGTTAGTAGTCTTCTTTACTTTAAGTTCACTGATTGTAAATATTGACTACAGCTATAAAATACCTTCACAACAACACCCAGACTAGTTTCTGATGGAATGACTGGGAACTGTATGCTCGTCAAGTGGGCACATAAACCTCACAGTGGTCTAATCAGTAGGCAAGCTCAGGAAGAACTTAGACTTAGATCAGAGGGTGCAGGGCCTGGGGACCCTAGAGGTTCCAGTGTTGATAAGCATATCCATCCTTTCCTGCTCTTCCTTCTTTTGGTTCTCATTGTTCCTGCACAGGCTGACTCAGGGCATCTAAAGGCCACCTCTTCTGCCTGGGAACTCTGGAATGGAGGAGGCAAGATATATTTTGCAAAGGATGCATTTGAAGGATGCTTCTATCCAGAGCTGGGCTTGCAGGAGCCACGGTAGGCCTGGGATCTCTCTGCTTTGGCCACTGACTGACTCTGAGGTCCTGTGTTAGTCCCTATCTCTCTCTAGAAATGATGGAGGGTGGGCCCACCTGCACCCCAATGGGGCCAAATCAGATGATTTGGTAGCCAGAGAAGTTCTCACAGGCAAGGGTTCTGAGCCTTATCTCTTCTCCTATGTTGCTTACAGAGTAGCAGAGGAGAAGGCCATGAGCCTTGCCAACAAGATACAGCAGGAACAGAAGGTGCTGGTCCAAGGGGTAAGTCCAAATGGGAGTCTGGCTCCACCCTCATGACAGGGTATATTAACCTTGAGTTCTGACCCCTCAAAGGACTGATTTTCTGAGTGCTTTCCTCTCTGCTTTGCTTCCTGTGCATCCTTGGCCATAGCTTACAAGTGAACAACTGGTTGTGATGGCAGGAGCCTTCCCTAGCACCAAGGAGGAGATAGAGATGTCCATGTCTGAAGACCTGGTTCCTGGAAGCCATGGGCAAAGTCGAGAGCATCTGGTAATAGCAGGTGAGGATCCCCTGAAATGTTGCTTTCCTTGAGTGTGTGCATCTGTGCATGTGTGTTGGAGAAAGTGTGTGAGAGGGTGGGCAGACACTCATATATATGTGTGCATGTGTTTGAACATATGTATGGCATTATGTATTATGTGTGATTGTTAGTGTCTTTTTGTGCAAATACATGTATTTGCGGCTTGAGTGACAGGGAGCTGAGGTGAAAGGGATTGATGTGAACATTTTGCAGCACATGAGGGAGGAGGGTGAGACCAACATGTGTGGTCCCTTGGTCTTCCCTTCATCCAAGTCACCACTGTGTGTATTGCAAAACAGTCAGAAGGCTCAACTTATAGGATCAATCAGATCAATTCTCTCTTTTAACCCTCCAATACCTTCTCCTGCCCTTTAGAATGAAATCTAAACTCTTACCATATCTACATGATCTGATCAAGGTCTCCTCCTCAACATATTTCATGTTGTGACATGGTGACCCACACTCCATGCTGAATTTATGTTTGTCCTTATAACACCCCAAGACTGGCTCTTCCTCACAGCCCTTGTGCAAGCTGTTCTGCCAGGAATGCCATTTCCCTAGATTTTCCGTGGCTGGACTCTTTTTCTTGTTCAGGTCTCCGCCTCAATGTTGTTTCTGACTTTTCTAGAAGTAGCCCTGTCCTTCTGTCATATTGCCCTGTGTTTATCATTTTGAAAACATGTGTCTCTTGATTTGAATTTACAGTGATGGATTGTTTTCTATTTTTCCCTTCTATACACCCAGTCAGTTTCTTGATTGCTGCAATTTTATCTATTGGTCATTGCTCTGTTCCAAGTAACTTAGCACAGAGCTTGGCCCTCATTTAACACTTGCTAATCTTTTGAACATATGAACAAACTGAGGCCTGAGATTGGCAGCAGTTAACAGCAGTGAATGGGTATTCAGTTATTCGTAAGAAGTCTGGGGACCCAATCTCTTTCTGGTGTGTCTTGTGCCCAGGAGGCCTTGTTAAAGCCTTTATGGGTGTTCCTGGGGCCTTTGTTCTTCTCCCCAGAAATAATAGAGCATGGATCCCGGTCCCTGGGTGTCTCTCCACGGCGACAAAAGTTGGGTTAGAAAGCTGCTGGCTCTGCTGCAGGCCAACCAGTTTGGAATATGACTGCCACTCGACCCAAGAAGGTGATATTTTATGGGGCCCTTGGCATATGGTGGCTGGGTTGGGGTTGGGAGTACTGGCTATAGGGGCTCCAGCCTAATGATAGTGAAATATTGACTTGTTGGGAGGAGGAAGCAGGCAAATGAGAGCAGAGGTGTCCAGCAAGAGGTCAGAGCCATCCTTTGGTAGACAGGGAGTTCAACCTTGAGCCCAGAATGACTGAAGCACATATTCCTTGGGGAGTATATGTGTGTATATATATATATATATATATATATACACACACACACACACACACACACATTATTCTGCAAAACTCTAGTGTGTGTGAAATTACACTTCCGTTTATTAAAAAGTAAATAAGTATATATTGCTCTCTCTATATCTAAATATATCTATATCAATATTTATATTTTATGTTACATATAAATATATTTTACATATAAATATATATATATATTTAAAAACACAAATGTATTTAAATAAAAATATATATCAGGGCTGGAACAATGATAAGGCAAGTGGGGTTCTTATACTTCCTGGGTGTTAGGAAGTCCAGTCAATGGTATCTGATAATTTTGTAGCCAATCCTTTAAGCTAGTTTCACCATGGTGAGGGAATATTCTAGAAAAAAATGGTGGCCATATTGTGGAAAAGATACTGGGAAAAGGCTGCTGATTTGGAGTGGAGCAGCCTTCTTGTTTGTTGTAGGAAATCACTTGAGCCCAGTACTTCTGTAGCCAATTTTGTTAGCTACATTTGTGGGTTAGAGAAAGTTAGAAAACTGGTTGTTATACTGTTGCAAAGGTTACTGTAGAGAGGCAACAAGTTTGGAGAGCAAGAAGACCTGACTGTTCTAGGGAATGGATTAAGATAAATGCTGAAATGATTCCATCTCCAGTGAAGAAAGAGAAAAAGGGTTCCCAGGTCAGGGACTTCCTGGGAATAAGAATAAGCCAGAAATATTGGGAGGGCATCCTGTGTCCAAATGCTGAAGCCCAAATTAAGCTGCTTCAACAGGTCAGGCTCCATCCAGCAAGCCACCGAGGCCCCTAAAACTGAGCAAATGGTGGGGGCAGTTAAACCTCTAGATTAATTAAAGTTACCTGCTATGAACAGAGAATTACACTTTTAAAAAAATAGAGTCATTATATGAACCTTAGAAATAAATGTAGACACTTAGAATTAAGAAATTTATCAATTCTATTTATTTATCCATTATTTTGGAGTAAAAAAATGGGACTGTTACTGCCTCTGGAGAACCACAACATGAAAGAACAAACATATAATGATACTGTTTTGCTGATTTGGGAGAAATATGTAATATACCTTAAACAGTACATGAAAATAAAAAAAAACACTTTTAAAGTTACTTAACAGCAGGGCCCTGACTGGTGTGGCTCAGAGGATTGAGCACTGGCCTTCAAACCAAAGGGTCACTGGTTCGATTCCCAGTCAGGGCACATGCCTGAGTTGCTGGCCAGGTCCCCAGTAGGGGGTGTGTGAGAGGCAACCACACATTGATGTTTTTCTCCCTCTCTTTCTCCTTCCCTTCCTGCTGGGACTACCTTCAGTTCATCACTTTTCCTAATATAAAGCTCTTATGCTTTATAATGTATATATGTATGTGTGTGTGTGTATATGTATATATATATATATATATATAAAATTCTAAATAGAGGGTTTCTAAAATTAAAAACCAAAAAAATAAAGACAATTGTTTTTGAAATTAGACCTATCTTATGATAGGTGATGACAATAAGTTATTGAATTGTAGATGTTGTTAAATTAATTCTTATTACATTGATGTTAAAACAAACTATATTATCACAATGAAACAAACTCTAGCCACCAGTCGCTCACCCTTATTTGCCTTCAAATCTCTCAAAAAAAAATTCTGTCCTTCTAATGCCAATCTTTAGGAAAATCAAGGGAATGGTGTGGAAATTGTTCTAGGAGACATTGTCCATCAATTTTCCCCTTTATAGTCCTGGGGTCTTCTTGACACCCACTGTCCTTTTAATGCTATTTTTTGAGGTTTCTTAAGAAGTGGAAGAAGAAAATAAAATAGTGTGACTATGAGGTACTGTTCATCAAAAATAAAAAAGAAAAAAGAAACTCACACTGGTTTCTGTGTGCACTTTTGAGAAAAGTAAATTTTGCATAATTACAACAAATAATGCAAAATTACAACCAGGGCACTGCCAGGTGGGGCCCTCCTCAGCTGCACTCCATCTGCTTCCGAGCCACACTGAGGCTTACTTCATTCACCTTTGCCTTCCTTATTGGCACTTCCTAAACTCTACAATCTTGCTGAGCTCTTTCATTCTCTGTTGCCTCTACCATTATCTTCCTTCTTATGGGCTTATATAATTTTATTGTCTTCACTCTTTTCTTAATGGAGTCTTAAGAGGAAGCAGCGTCAAGTATGAATGTTATCACAGTGTAATAGTTAAGAGTACAACCTCTGACACAAAATGTCCTGGATTCAAAATACTGCTTTGCTTCTTACCAGTTACATGACATAAACAAGTTATTTGGTCTCTCTGTGTCTCAGTTTTCCAATCTTTCAAAATGAGGTGATAATAATACCTGTGTCAAAGGGTCATGATTAGGATTTAATGACTTGATATTGGTAAGGACTCAGAGGATGACATGGTCCCTGGCATGTCATAAGTGTGTGTTAAACAAGAATCTTACAAGATACTTTATCTTGTACTGGAAACCCAGAGCTGAGATTCGAACCCAGGTGCATCAGTCATGTTTTGCTCTTCTAGGTCACACTGACTCTTTAATTCATGAAATACCTCTTGTTCCAGAGCTCTGAGCCAGAGACATCCACTGCAGAGAGTCATTAGCAGACAGAGAGAAATGAAAGACATGGAGATGGCTGGGCCCACCCAGAGAAGGACAAGGAGGCTGTGGTTTCCTAGTAGTTAGCCTTCTATCCTGAGTTCTCACACTTACCATGTATCCTTGGGAAGTACAGTCAGCTCTCTAGGAGCCAATTTCCTTGGTTCTAAAACTGAGGTTTTCCATTCTTTATCATTGGTTGCAGACACTCAACTGATGTCTGTATGTGACAGTGCTGGCACAGGATAGGGACCCCTATCACTGCTTTTCCCTTGCTGCAGCCTAGATGACCAGGAGCTACCGAGGATCATGGTGTGGGTGGGGTGGTGGCAGGCAGCCAACTTGTGAGGTTACCAGGCTCTCCTAATGGTCTGAAGACTCCAGCCTGATTCTGAAGGATCAGACACCACGTGACTCTTGGGGAGAGGTGTACCACTAGTCCTAGGCAAAGTGTGGGGCAGCCAAATTTCTCAGCTAGGGATGAGAAAGTTACTTTGACCATTCCTTTACTTAGGGTACTCAGCTGCCAATACCCAGAATGTCAAGAGAACTAGCCCATGGGGATGTTCATTCCCAAGAGTATCCTGGTGGCTTCCAAGGCATGAGATTCCATTATGAGCGGTAAGATGGGTCCTAGAAACCCTGAAAGAGGAAAGGAGCTTTATGGCCAGGGATCAGGGTGGGATAGAGGGTCTGGCAAGCAGATTGGCCAGGAAGGATTTGTGAGCAGCTGGCCATGATTGTTGGGGACCTGTTGCCTTCTCACCACAGCCCCTGAGCCTCCTGGTCCCTTGCACATTTGAGTTCTCCCAGTTTTCCACAGCTGGGCTGGGCTGGCTCCCAGGACCTGCTTAACAAGGTAGGGAAGGGCTGGAGGCTGACAGAGTCACTGTCCAGAGAGGTCCCTGACCTTACACATTTGCCCTTATGGCCTTCCTGTGCTTCCTGCCAGGTCTGGCCTGGGACAACCAGCAACTGTGACTCACTGTCTTTTCTGATTTCCCAGCAACTCAGAGGCAGATATAATTGCAGAGATTGGCCCAGAAGAACCAAATGGACTGGAGATGGAAGTCATGAGGAGACAGGTGAGTGTCTGCTTTGCTGAGGACTCACTTGGAGGATAGAGGCAGAATCACGGTGTTTTGGGGGCAGATGGGCTGCAACAATGCTAAATCTATCCTCCTTGAAGTTGCACAATCAGTCCACTTATCTTATCCTTAAACATCTGTGGTGAGGTCAGGCTCCTCACCCCTACCTCTCAATCTCTATGTCTGTGGAGTCCCATCTTGCTAACTAGCCTTAAGACTGCCTCTCTCCTGAAATATGGGAAGGAAATAGGGGAAGAGAAAAGGATGACTAAGAGGGAATATAAGAGGATGGAGACATCTATGCAGAGAGAGTGGCTCTGAGGTCTGATAGAGGGGTCTTCTTGGGTGGGCAGAGTGTAGCAGCCATGAGCATGGATGTGGGTATGGAGAGCTATTGACCTGGTGGCCCCCTCTGCAGCTGGTTCCCCTATGCCAGCCCTCCCCAGGAGTAAAATGTCTTTCCCCACTTCACAGCTGGGAAAGTCTGGCTTCATCCAGGCAACCTGATGCACTTAGAGGAGACTGCAAGGCAGCTGGGCCTGCCCACACAGGCAGTCCAGTACACTCCAGGCCTCTAGTCTCAGCTGCTTCTTACCCAGAGGCACTTCGCCATCCCAAAAGGCAGCAAAGCCCCTTTCTGTTCTAACTTCATACTTTTTCCCACTGGTGGACTGTCTGCCTCTACAGAACAGCCTTGCTCACTAGCCTGCTCTTGGTCTCTCTGCAGCTGTGTGAGATCGATGGGCGTCTGTGTGCCCTGGAGGACCAGGTAGCCATCAGTCGCTAGAGGGAAGCTGCGTTCCTCACCATGCTATTGTCGGCCTGCATTGCCAACCTGTGGCTGTGGATGCGCCAGTGATGCTTCACTTGCCATCCCACTGAAAGAGCTCTCTCCTCCTTTTCTTTCCTTTTCTTTCCTTGGACCGCACTTGCTCTTCCTCCTGTCTCCCAGCAGCACCCAGCAGCTGCAGGGCCATTTTCCAACTCTGGTTGGATCCCCTGCTGTGGGAGGCCTTAGCTACTGGGAGGTGCAGGAAGATCTGAATGGGCTGAGATGCAGCCCTTTGGGGGTTGAGGAGGGGGGCATATGGTCCTCACAGTAACATCAGTGGCAAGTACTTCCTGTCTGTCCATCAGGACTCCATGGTGACCATCTCATCTCTTCTGTTCCATCCTATATGGCAGGGTGTTGGCTGTGTCTTCCTGTTTTCTTCCATGTTGTGCATAGGGCTCTGCACAGAGAAAATGCTCAATAAAAGTTCCATGATAGCAGCAAACCCTGGTAGCTGAGCTTCTTGAATCTGGGACTCATGTGGGGCTCTGATTCCCTCTCCCTTCTCCATGCCACTCCCCAGACAGGGGCCTCCTGAACAGTAAAGCTTGCAGGTTCTTCCTGTTGGACTCAGGCCAGCAAGTGCCTGTGGGGAAGTTCTTCTGCAGCAGCTTGTCTAGGCCAGGTATTGCAGAGACTCAATCAGAGGAAATCTCCTGGAAGGGACCAGAAAACTTCATTGCCCAAGAGAAAATTGAGTCCCAGAGAGGGGGAACATGGCCCCAGGATTGTCCAGCAAGAGAAGGCCAAGCCTGGGTCTAGGATATGTTCTCTTGAGTCCCTACTACAGACTTGCTGAGGATGAGGCCCCTACTCATCTCTGGAGGATGGATGGGAAGCCACATGGAGAGGCTTTGAACTTCATTCACTCATGTCCACAGCCCTGTGAAGCTCACCTCAGACAGGGTGGATTGCTGGATAAGGCAGTGGGACTCAGGCAAAGAGTGTCACTGCTTGGGGCCCAACCACAGGGCAGAAGTGCTGGGTTGGAGGAGTCCTTCAGAAGAGCGATTGTCCCTTGCCCTGGGACAAAGAGATAAATAGATGTCTCTTGGGAGTAGGGACCCAGAACATTCTCATTGGCTTTAGTGGCTAACCAGACCATTCCTAACCTCCTAAATTTGTCATGAGTTCTCCATAATAAAGAAGAGAGACTGTGTTAGTCAGAAGAAATAAAATAAGCATAACTGCATGGGTGTGTTTTTGAGAGAGAGAGAAAGAGGGGGTGGGGACAGGGAGAAAGAGTGAGGGCAGGAGGGTGAAGGGAGGCAGAGAGGAGAGACTTGAGTCCTTGAGCCCGCTTTACCCCTTCACCACCCCTCTCTGGTCCTCCATAGCCCCCATGCAATGAGAGGGTTTCTCCACTCCTTACTCTTTGGGGCTTGCAATACTTCTAAGAACCAAGAGGGCTGACATGAACCTGCAGCCACCTTGCCTCTTCAAAATGGGCCCTGGACCCTGGAATCACCAGAGAGCTAGGAGAAAAACTGGGGTTCCTCCTTGCCAGCCACACCTCCACTCGGCACAGCCTCAGGACAGACCCAAGGTATGGGAACTAATTAAGGGGAGCAGTCCATTGTTCAGGTTTAGAGAAAGGCAGCATGCATAGCTTCCCACCACCAGCCCCAAACCCCCACTGCCTTTGATGACATGGAAGGTAAGCCAAGCAGAGTGGAGTTGGCTGAAGCTAAAGATGCCAGACGGCCTGCCCTTGAGTGGTCCTCCTCAAGCTTCCCCTTCCTTCTGCTCCAGCTGGGACACACAGGAAAGCTAAGAGGAAGAGATGGCTATTGTGGGGTGGGGCAAGGCCTGCCTTTGGGACGTGGGTGTGTGTTTGTATGACCAGACATGAACATGTTTGCAGGAAAAGTCTGGTTGAAAATATGTTGTGAAACAAAGATTCACCCTTGGGAGCAATTTACCTGAGATGCAAACAGTGTGGCGGCCCCTTGGAGAAATGCCTCGTGGGCTGGGGGAACTATCCTTCCATCCACCTTGAAGTGTAACTGGCTGTTCCTAGCCCTGCCTGTCTGCTTCATCTTCAGGGTCTTCTAGAGGAAAATCAGAGCCAGAGCTGCCCTATGCTGGCCTCCATCACAGCCTGGGAGATAAGCAGTAGACCCCTCTGCAGGGTTCTGTGAGGGGCTGTATTGTGGGGGCTGGCACCTCCTGCCTGATTTTTTGGATATTATCTGTCTGGAATGTCTGCATCCTTAATGTTATTTCCCTTTCAAGCTGCCTTGGCCTTGCCCAAGCTCTCCAGCATGAAGCCAGCCCTTTCCCAATAAGCCTGGAACTTCCACATGGACAAATAGAGCGAAGGGCGGTACTCATTTACAGTTGAGGACACAGAGGGGATTCTTCTGCATCCTGTTGTTTATTGCTCTTCTGTGAAATTTCCCATGGGCTGTCCAGGCTTGGTATTAGAGGGGTATACTGTCAGTCCACCCCCCAACTGGGTCAGGAGCTGCTTGAAGGCAGGGGCTAGCTTACCTTGCTTTCCACATCCATGGGACCCAACAGAAGTAAATGGCTGGCCAGAAGGCCTCTGACCAGGCCTCCAGAGAGCAATTCTGACCTGATTGCCTCCTGAAGGAAGGACTGGTTTTGCCTTGGTCATAGAAGTCTGGACTTTAGGGCATGCCCTCTGTGGAAAAGCCTCCTGCAGAAATGTCAGTCAATTCTGACCACTACTTTCTCTGGTGCATGTACTATGTGCCAGCATGTTGCAATTTAAAAATATTGGATCACACAAATTTTACTTCACGATATCCTCCTGAAAAATGCAAACATTACAGGTGTAGCTAACAAAGCCCCTCGCCTCCAATGTCAAGCCACCACAGACCTAACTCCCATGATTGGCTTGGTGTGCATCTTTGCAAATTCTTGCTCTCACATGCAGATATGTGCACTTGTATGTGCCCTGGGCTTTGTGCACAGGGCCTCACAAAAGCTGCCTCACACAGTATTCTGAGAGAGGGGACAGTCCCCCAAGCTGTGTGTGCAGGTGGGAAAAGCTGTAAGCCTCTGGTCATGCTACTCTGCTGGGAAGGCCACAGACACCAGTTAGCCCCAGCAGATGCTGAAACTCAATATTCCAGGTGTTCTGTCTCCAGTTGGCTTCCTGCAGCTGGAGAGAAGCAGGCAAAAGGTGTCCATGTGGGTGTGGGAGATGAGGGTATATGGAGGAAGGCTGTGTTATACCTGGGAGCAGCCTAACATCCTAGCTTCTTCAAAAGGAGCCAATGACTTGCCATCCAAGGGTTCTTGCCTACTTTCCTTTCCCCAACCCCGGCCTTTCTTGGAGGCCAAGTCCAAGGAGTCCTGGAAGAGAAGAAATGGAATTCCCTCCAGCCCTCCAGGTACCTCTTCTCTCTCCCAGGTTTCTCACTGGCTTGCCTTTGGCCAGGTAGGCTGGCTGGGATGTGACCAAGGCTGGAAGGCAGGAACATGAGAGCAGTGAGCCGGTGGCTTTGAGTCCCCAGATACAAAGCACCGAGTGATACATGCTCCATGTAAGGGAGGGCTCCTCAGGGACCTTGGGAGGGGCTGCCTTCTGGGTCTGGGCAGACAAGCAGCTTCCACAGCTAGGCAGCTCAGCATCAAGTCCTCATCTGCTGGCAGCCTAGGGTGTGCAGGATCCACAGTGAGAGGGTCAGCCATCCAGATAGCAGGCAGGGCAGCTTTTCCAGTGGACAGGTGCCATCCTGGACCAGGGTCTTGGGCTTGCTTCAGCAGTGGACATGAGTTCCTCTGGATCACCACCAGCTTCCCCTGCTGGCATCGGGAAAGATGGGGCAGCTTTCTGACTGGGAGGCTGCCAGCTGCATGGGGGTTCAAAGAACCTACTAACCCGGAGACAGGAGTGCCAGGTGGTCTCTGCTGGCTTTACGTGCTAATGAGTCCCTAGGGACTCATCTCTGATTGGAGGCTTCACAGACAGACCAACGGGTGCTGATCCTGCCTCTGAAGTCATCTGATTGGTAAGGAAAGGGGCTGACATCTCCCTGTGGCCACAGACCAATGGCTTCTACAGGGTTGGGGCTGGAGCTCATGAAAATGTGCAGGTCTTAGAGCCAGTCTTAACGTGAGCCTTCGTGTGTCTGGTCTGAGGGAAAAGTAACGCATGGAGAACATTTGTTTTTGTCAAAGCAGCCAAATGAAATCCTGGGGCTATAGGAGTATGAAGTCACTGAGTGTTATGCTAGGTTTGTCCCAAAGCAGCTGAGCCTTTGTTTTCTCATAGGAGGGCATTGGGGAGGATATCTGGTGAAGACTTGGAACAGAGGGACCAAGGGGTTACCTGGCCAGGCAGGGTTTGGTGGGAGAGAGGAAGGAGCCTGTGGGCTTCATCACTTGTGCCCACCTCCATTGTCTGCCTACCCAGGGCATATCAGGGCATCCCAGCCTCAGAGCATGGAGGTGTGCTACTTGGAGTTCTGTGGCTCTCCGTGTATGAAGAGTAACAGAAATAGGGGTATTGGGTTATGTGTGCTTTTCTGAGAAAGCCTGCTGGGATCGTGGCCTTCATTTTCAGCCCTTTGAGCTGTATCCTGGTCTCCTCAGGAGAGCCTTGAGAGCCTAGGCTTTGGGAGCCTGCTCCTCTACTATTTGGGCAAATGCATCTGCAGTGAAGCCTTTGCAGCTACTGGTTGAGGGACGATTCTAGAACCAGGAAGAAATCCTGGAGCAGGGTCTGGCTCTCTGTTTTGGCTCTGCATCTGAGCTTGCCCTTCATCTCCACTTGAGCCCAGACCAGCAATTGTCAACTTCATCCACATCACACTGCAGCCATAGGAGGCAGTTATTTCTGGGGTAGCCTGTTTTCTAGATCTTCTGCCAGTGTCTAGGCCCTGCTCTTCGAAGAGCATGGGCAAAGTCCTCAGCACCATTTGTCAAATGGAGGCTCCAGGGTGGTAACTGCTTTCTCCAGAGGAGAGACATTTAGTGCTTGGACTGGGCACATGTACTTCAAGTTGAACCCCCACTGTGATGAGAGAATATGTACCTGATATGCCCTCAGGTTCATGGTGGCCTCAGAACTGCCAGGAGCAGTTCTGGCCACACTTCACCAGGCTCCAACATGAGATGGCCCCATGGGAGATGAGACTGCAAAGATGACTCTAATGAGAGCTAGAAGGGATTTGAATGCCCAAGTGCAGAGTTTAGAATTTATCACATAAATGACACCTCCATCTATTCAACAGGTATCTGACACTATCCTTAGTCTTGGGATGCAACAGGGAATAAGTCACACCTGGTCCCTGCTCACATGGATGTGACTGTCTTGTGGGGACAGACAATTAGAAAGTAAATAATTGTCATAACATGATAGGTCTATGATACAAATAAAGTGGGGGAAAGTGGACTAGAAACAAGGTGTGGATTTGGGAAAATATAGAGCAAGTTTAGGGAATGCATTCATTCATTCACCTCTAAATATGCACTGCTTGCCACTGGGCTAGGCTTTAGGAATTATTGACTAAAGATAGCAGATAAGTCCCTGCCTTGAGAAAGTTTATTTCTAGGGTGAGGGCATATGCCCATTGGTGTTAGAAGCAGGAGTGACAGACAGATCCAGGTGTGGACTTACTGAACCCACCCAGGTGATATGAAAGGTAGAGAAGATGAAGGGCTGAGAATCTGAAGGCTGATAGGCAATGAGGCAGAAGACTATGACAAGGGTTGAGGCCAGGCCTAGAGAATCAGCAGTCAGGTTGGACAGGGATGAGGGTACTGGAGAGGGGTTTCAACAGAAGAGGCAATAGGATTTGGGGCTTGGGTGGGGGTACTAAAGATGACTCCTAGGTTTCTTGATTGAGCACATATGAGGAGAGGTGTTTTTCTCAAGATAAAGCATTGGGGAGATAGGAGCTGGGGCTTTTGTGAGAAAAAGTCATGTCAGTTTGTGATATGGTGAGTCTAGGGGCACAGTGACTGCTCCCAGGAAATAGAGATGGCCTCCGGGACCTGAAGATGAGGAACACAAGAGGAGTTTCTCAGTGAGGACAGCAGCGGCTTGGATCTAGCCCGTTCCCCCTCGGAGGAGCCTTCCCTGGGGTGTGATCTGAATATGATGTCAGATGCAATGCTCTAACCTTATCTTTGTAAAGAAATGAAGCCTCTTTTGGAAAAAGCAGCCCAGCCACGGCAAATTTCTGATGTAATGGTGTCCACACTAGAAGCTCCAGCCCTTTGTCAAAGTAGTGTCCACCAACCATGCTGGCCTGTCAGGTCTCTTGGGCCAAACCCTGCAAATGTCCTACTGGAGATTTCATTTACCCAGCAAATAATTCTCAAGCATCTGTTTTATGAAGGTGCTAGGCTGGAGCCTGAGCTCAGGGTGACTGATTATAGCCAAAGGTGAATCAGCATCAAGGACTAACTGTCTGCCCAGTGAGTGCCAAACACTCTCTTCATCTCCAGCTCCTGCAACTCTCCTTTGTCATGGCTGGGCTCCCTTCAACTGTCTCCTTAGGCCTGGAGCACAAAGTGGTCATTGCAACTTCAGCTCCATATTGAAAAGTCAGCCGCAAGAGCCTGCTGAGCCTGGTGCAGTTCTGACCTAACTCTTTTTTTTGCTAGTGTTCCGGTCCCTGGCTCTGTTTACCTTCCAGACATGCCCTGTGGCCCAGTGTGCTTTTGAAGCCAGATTGGTTGCATGTGAATCTCTGTAATGAGAATAACAATAGTATCAGCCTTGTCAGGTTTTTGTGAGTATTAAATGAGTTAATTTAGGTCAAGAGTTTAGCCTGTGGTAGCTACTCAATGAATAAAAAGTTACTCCTCTCCTCTTGGCTCTCCTTTCTGCTTGCTGTCTGCCTGCCTGCCCACCCCCCTGATTTCTTTCCAGCCTACCCTATGCCCTGCCACCCATGATGTTCATGACCCTATGCTCGGAACCACATTCTCTGCCTGCTGCCCAGGACTTTTCCCACTACAATGGCCAGAATTGAATATCTGGTGAACTACTTTCTAGATGAGACATGGAGCCTGGCTCTTCAGGCTGTTAGTTATGGAAGAGTTCCCTTCCCAATCACAGTGGAAAAACTTTAGCTGATAGTAACATGAATCTGAGGCCAGGATGGCCTGGGGTATAAAAGAAGCTGGGCTGCCTGGCCACCTGAAGGGTTTTATATTCCTCCTGGAAAGATGCACTGGAGCTAGTCTCTCCTACTATCAGTTGCATCTGATTCCTCAGAACTGCACCAAGGTCTAACCTTTATGTGTTCTTCTCTTTCTCATTTTCTCCCTTTTTCCCTCCCTCCCTTTCTTCTTTCTTCCCTCCACCAATGTGTATGGAGTGCTTTCCAGAAGCCAGTTCCAATGCTATGTGGGGATGCAGTACATAACAATGCAGACACTGAGACTTGCCCTCAGACAGTGCATACATACTCTAGTGCAGGAGGGTGCTGGCAAGAAAGGTGGCATAGTCTGGACTGAGAATTTGCCCCAGGACCTTGGAAAGGTGGCAGGAAACTGTGCACAGGCAGAATGAACATGGAAATGATCTTCAGGGAGAATTTTGAGTGCCAAGCCATCCTGAAGGCCAGAAGCTAAAGGCTTGAAGCCTCAGTCTGTCACAAATGTCTAAGGGCCAGGGGTGGTGATGAATTCAGTGTGATCGGAGACAGGGTGAGTTGTACCTGTCCAAGGGTAGCCAGAGTGTAATGCCCAGCTGGAAGATGTAAGAAAAACCTGAAGCTCAGCAGTAAACCTGTGCTGCTGTCATCCTCACCTTTATTACTAGACATTTGATGCCATCCTTACTTTTGTGACTGTACATAATATATTTTATTTTTCCGACTACTTTTAAGATTTTCCTATTATCAATGAATTGTGCAGTTTGATTATCATGTACCTTGGTGTAGTTTTCTTCATGTTTGTTGTGCTTGGGTATCATTGAGCTTTTCATATCTGTGGATTTATAGTTTTATGAAATGTGGAAAAAATTTGGCCATTATTTCTTCAAGTATCTTTTATTTCCCTCTTCCTTTGAGAACTTCAGCTACACCTATATTAAGCCACTTCAAGTTGTGTCACAATTTGCTGATGTTTTCTCCTTCTTATGCTGATTTGCATTTATCTCTGTGCTTTATTTTGGGTAGTTTTATCATGTTGTCTTAAGTTTACTAATCTAATCTTCTGTAATATCTAATCTGCAGTTAATCCCATCTAATGTATTTTTTTATCTCAAAATATGTAGTTTTCATCTTTAGAAGACTGGTTTGTATCTTTTCACATATTTCATAACCATACTTAACTTTTTGAATATATGGAATGCAGTTATATTATGTTTTTTAATATCTGCCTGGTAATTTTTATGAAGATTTTATTTATTTATTTTTAGAGAGAGGGGAAGGGAGGGAGAAAGAGAGGAAGAGAAACATCAATGTGTGGCTGCCCCTTGCATGCCCCACACTGGGGACCCAGCTCGCAACCCAGGCATGTGCCCTGGCTGGGAATCAAACTGGGGACCCTTTGGTTCACAGGCCGGCACTCAGTTCACTGAGCCACACCAGCCAGGGCTAGGTGAAGTTTTTTGAAGAGAGTATGAGAACCACTGGCCTGGCCCCTTGCAAGGGATCTGAAGGAGCAGTTCTGATAAAGGGACATGTGTATGGCAAATCAGCCGCCTCTGGGCAGCCAGACTCAGGGAAGGGCTTGTTCCTTCCAAAGAAGGATCAGGGATCATGGGAGAAGAATCTCTCTTGGTGTCAGAACCTTAGAGAGGGCATAATTTGTGTTATAGCCTCTGAGCTATCCTCTTGTGGCCTCAAGGTCACTGCTATTGGGGATCATCTATAAGGAGGGGAAGAATGCAAGTGCTGGAAGGCAGGACCTGTGCAGTCTCTCTATCAGAGAGAGATGTTCTCTCAAGTCCTCCCCCTGGTGTTCTCAGCCTCCCCAGGCTGTCCTTGGCCTCCTCTGCCTTTTTCTTGTAAGCACAGCTCACTCTCCAGCCCAGACCCAGCCTCCACACACTAGTATCCCCTCCATCCCTGCAATGGACTTGCATTTCACTGTCTCTTCTCTACCTTTACCCTTCATTCAATGTGGTATAGACCCTCTTAATCTTTAGGCTTCCAGAAGGCTAGCCCTGAAACCCTGACCAGTATGAGTGGCTTCAGCTTTGTTTGTGTTGCTTGGAAATTTCTGTCTCCATGGTCGGCTGTCTCTAGGGCCCAGGCATGTTCCTCTCCCTCAGGTGCCCTTATTAGCATCCCAGTGCTGTAGTCCCACAGAGAGCACCAGGTGAGCATCTCTGAGGCTGTTTGTTATTACCACTCACCACAGAGGTCAACATGCCTGCTATTGTCATGGTGACAGCTCCAGAAGCTGGAACAAGCTGGGAGAAGGTGCGCCAGCAGTAGGAGCCACAAGCAATCTAGTGGGTGTGCTGACCATTTTTGACCAATTCTGGTGGGGCATACCAACAAGCCTCAGCAGGGAAGAGCTGCTTTGAATCTCTTTTGCTCCAGCCTACCTGATTCCATGGCAGACACTTTGGAACACAATCTTCTGTCTCTCTTCTGGATTTTTCCCTCTCAAGCTGCTTCTTCTCAGTCTATTTTGTGGACACTACCTACTCTATTCTGCCCTGGATCCTCACTCTGTATTATTTTCCTGCATGATCCCACCCACTTGCTCTCCCTTGATCGCCACACTCAATCCTTCTCTGAGTGCCGTTCATTCTCCTTCCTAAATATTTTTCCACTCTGCCCTGTGTCAGGCTTCAGTTGCACCATCTTCCAGCCTTTTCCCTACCCCTCATTTCCACTCTTGCTTCCCCTATAATCTAGTCTCCGTGTAGCAGCCACATGGATCTTTCTAGAATATAATGCTGTTTTTGTCATATTCCTGATCAGCCCTTCCAAGACACTCATAGCCCAAAGGAGTGAGTCCTGACTTGGACCCCTGCCCAAGAAGTCTATTGGAGCTCTCCCTTCTCTCCTTCTCACTCCCTTCCCCACCCATGGGGCTCCTCTCTGTTACTCAGCCTGAGTGATATTATTTGAGAGTGCTGGAGTGAATGTGATTTGAGCTGAAAGGAAGGAACCCCAGAGACAATGCCCTTGGTTGAAAAAGTCAGTGAGAGATGGGACTCCTACCTGAAGAGCATGAGCTCTGGGAAGGTCTTTGGTTAGGAGAACCAGAGAGCACTTGAATCAAAGAGATACATCTTCTCCTGTGGAGCAGGAGTTTGGGGGTAGTCACTGCACTGGAAGTGCTCAGCAGCCTAAGCATATGCTAAACATCTTCAAAGGCAGGCACCATAGATAGCTTAAATAGTTTTCTTCTTTGTTTTGTATTAGCTCTGGTAGTTCATATGTCAAAAATTTCAATGGATTAAAGGAAAAACACATTTTGTAACTTAGCAGCATTTGCCTTTTAAATTATCTATCAGAGTGGGAATAGCACTATCATCTTCTTGGTGCTTGGACAATGCTGGGTACCCTTCCCCTCAACTGCCATAGTAGTACCCAGAGGTACCAGTGTTTGCCAGATGGGCCCTGGTTCTCTTTTCACTGCTCTCTTGCAACTCTGAATTATATGGATGCCAGAGTTCTTTGTGACATTCCTCTTTGCCGTCTTCCTGGCAGGTGAGGATCCCAGTTGTATATAGAAGATGACAGAAAAATCTAATGGTGTAAAGAGCTCTGCAGCCAATAACCACAACCATCATGCACCTACAGCCATCAAGGCCAATAGCAAACATGACCATGGAACCAGTAGCAGGTGAGTCTCCTGAAGCTGAGTCATATCAGAGATGGTCTTGAGGCTGCTACTTCCTTCAAGCTCTGCCTCATTGTCACAGGGTAAACAATCTTCGACTCAAGAACATCCTTTAAAGGAACCATGGGGTGTCTAGGTGCCTCACAGGAGGAGACAGTGCTGATAGGAAACAAGGTATGCTCAGGGAACCCTTGCTCAACTGCTTCTTCCTCTGTAGGCCACAGTCTGCGGCTGAAGATGACACATCCTCAGAACTGCAGAGGCTGGCAGAGATGGATACCCCCCAGCGGGAGAGAGGTGGTTTCCGCAGGTGGGTTCCACCACGGTCCTGCTGCTACACCCTCCCACTTATGGGGTCTGTCAAAGTGGACACCGTGGCTCTCCTTCTCTCAGTCCCACTGGGATTTTCCATGAAGACATCCGGGAAACACTGTCAGTGCTGTCCTTGCTCAACTGTTTTCTCCTGAGGAAACTCATCTGAATAAGCTTGGAGTGGCCAAAGGAGGCTTCCCTTTAGATTTGCTTGTTTCAGCATCACAGGGGAGGGATACTTCCCAGCAGAAGGGTCTATGTACAGGGCCCTGAGGCCTGCAGCCCAGAGCTGTAGGTTTTAAAGGGAAATCAGAGAGCTTAGAACAACCTTCTTCCTGGCCTGTCCTCTCTTAAGACAACCTCCATCTTGCTTTGGAGTTCTCTTATTTGTTTTTCACAACCAACTGAGATGGCACCTCTTACAGGAAGTCTTCCCTTTCACCTCAGGCTGCATTCTGAGTCATGACTGAGACCCATCTACCTGCTCTCAGCACTGGCCTTGATCCCAGTTCTTAGCACTGGGAAATAATGGCCTGACCCATTTCCCATCTCCCTCACCAGACACCAAGCTCCTGGGCATAGGTTCTGAACACACAATTCTCTCTGGCTCATAATCCCTCTCTCACCTCTAGGATCGTCCGCCTGGTGGGGGTCATTAGAGACTGGGCCATTAAGAATTTCCGTGAGGAGGAACCAAGACCTGACTCATTCCTTGAGCGTTTTCGTGGTCCTGAACTCCAGACCGTGACAACACAGCAAGGGGACGGCAAAGGCAACAAGGACGGCGAGGGCAAGGGCACTAAGTATACCTGTCCAGCCTGTGGAACTGGAAGGGCTCCCAAGCATGCAATTGGAGGGCTCAGTGGGGTTTCTTATGTCACCACCATGGGCATACTGGGGTCTACACCAAACCCTGCCATGGCAGGGAAAGGAGTGGGCAAAGAAGACCTGCTATAGTTTTAACTCTAGAATATTTCCATTGTCCCAGCCAACAGTTTTTACAACAGCCAGTGTCCCACTTTCCACAAGAGCCCCTAGTGGCTTTTCTCACCTAAGCTGTGCCTTGTCAAGTATCCTCTCACTGCTCACAAAGCAAGTAGCAAGGGCACGTGCATGTAGGCAGGGGGAGGGCTCAATAGAAGCCTCTGTTCCAGCAGTCAGTATAAACATAGAGAAGAGTGCTATTGCAGACTGCTGTTGAGAGTGTGCCCATACCAGCACCAGTATGGGTGCAGATGTGAGCCTTTAAAGAGATCATGCTGGAGACCCACTGGCAGGGAAGGCCTAGGAACAATTCAGCAGGATGGGGTGGGGAGAAGAGAGAAGGTAGAGCTGGAAGGTCTGATCTCAGAAGAATGAGCAGGTGACTGCAGATGTCTGGCCAAGCCGACATTCCTCACCTCTGGACAGTGCATTATAAGAATTATTGGAATTCTTGCCAAGGCAGGATACACCATCTGAGAAAGTGATTTCGGGGCTGGAGACCAGGCAGTAAATGGGGATGGGGGGTGGAGGTTGGGGTGGGAAGGAAGCACATGGCACCCATTTGCTTGGAGTTCCTCTCTCTTCCCTGGAGGGTTGTAGGAACAGGTCCTGAGACCTTATTACCATTCTGTGAAAGTCCCTCTCTAGGCTCTGGAGCCCAACCCAATAACAGCACTGTCCATTCTCATTCACTCTGGACAAAGGGGCCTCCAGAAGGTGTGGGAGCCAATGGGCCTATGAGGGATTAAATAGGAGAAGGGGTGTCCCTTGCCCATCTGAGCTCTGCTCAGATTCCTAGCACCAGGCTGTGGCTCCCTGAAAAACAGGGCCCTAATCCAACTTACCCCTCATCCTGTATATACCCTTAAGTATTGCTTTTTAGGAACCCTTGACCTCTGGGAGTGGGGATATTACCACACTGGCTGGAGCCTGGTCCCCAAGCCTGGCCTTTATCTGTCTCCTCAGGAAGAAATTTCAACTATTTGTCTTAGACCCAGCTGGGGACTGGTACTACCGCTGGCTGTTTGTGATTGCCATGCCAGTCCTCTACAACTGGTGCCTGCTGGTGGCCAGGTGAGTAGGGAGAGTCTGAGAAGGGGTGGTCAAAGTAGCCCAGAGTCTACAGGCCCTGGGTTTGAGAGCATACCAGTCCTAGCTGTGGACACAGAACTTACCCCAAGCCAGCCCTCTTTCTAGATTCCCAGCTTGCCAATGGTACCTCCTTCTGCCCTGTTAAAGATCCCCTTGATTTAATATGTTACCAAAGCCTCATGTCTGTCTTTTTATCCTTTTCCCTGGTGTCCGTAATCTGTCACTACTTTTCCATTGACACCAATACTGTCTTAGCTGAAGCTACCCTCCTCTTTCCTTAGCACAACTATAACAGCCCTATACTTCTTTGGAGGCACTCTTGCCTCCTCCAGCTTATCTTCCACACTTGCAACTAGTGTGGTTGGTAGAAACTGGGATTTGATTATGTCCCTCTCTCTACACAAACTCTTCAATGTCTCCCTATAGCCCACAGGATGAAGTTCAAGCTTTCAGCATGGCCTTCAAGGCCCTCTGGACCTGGCCTTATCTCTAACTCCACCTTGTGGACACACCCAACCCCAGCATTCACTACTTCTGGATCACAACATGGTGTTTCCTCAAAAGAAAATTTCCTCTTGCAATTTTTAGCCTATGGAGTTCCTTCTTGCAGTCTCAGTTCCAAAGCCAATCTCCACATTAGCTTTCTCTGACAGCGTTTCCCACCCCACATATTCCCCACCCCACTCATTCATTCAGCAAGGATTTGACTGAGCACTAGGCTGACTGTGAATCATCAGTTCCCCTGGTACCCATCCCATGCTCTTCACTCAGTTTGACTCCTCTAGGGGACCTTGGATGGCTTTGAGGTTAGAGCCTAGCCTTGTTTTCCTGTAGAGCCTGTTTCAGTGACTTGCAGAAAAGCTACTACCTAGTGTGGTTGGTGCTGGACTACTTCTCAGATGTGGTCTATATTGTGGACCTCTTCATTCGATTGCGCACAGGTAAGTAAGCAACTCAGATTCACAGGCAGGACCATGACCCATATGTCCAAAGGCCTGAGTCCAAAATTTCAGGAAGCTATCTTAACACAGTGATAGACTCAAATGCCTAGCTGGGACTCAGGTTAGTGCCTGATCCTTTTTAAACCTCATGGTCTTCCCATGCTTAGTGAGGTACAGACCAGGGGGTACTCAGTTAAGGTCCTTCTGGTCAGCCCTGCTACATGAGTTTCCTATACTCCACCTTGGGAAGGAGGGTTGGATGAGCAGTTGCCCCTTGCTGAGTGTTAGCTTGTCAGGAGGGAGAGGTCTTAAGGCAGAGGTGATATGTTTCTTGGCTTGCATCTCTACTAGGTTTCCTAGAGCAGGGGCTGCTGGTCAAAGATCCCAAGAAGTTGCGGGACAGCTATATCCACACTCTGCAGTTCAAGCTAGATATAGCTTCTATCATCCCCACGGACTTGGTCTATTTTGCTGTGGGCATACACAGCCCTGAGCTGCGTTTCAATCGCCTTCTACACTTTGCCCGCATGTTTGAATTCTTTGACCGAACTGAAACACGCACTAGTTACCCCAACATCTTCCGCATCAGCAACCTGGTTCTCTACATCTTGATCATCATCCACTGGAATGCCTGCATCTACTATGCCATCTCCAAGTCCATTGGCTTTGGGGTTGACACCTGGGTTTATCCCAACATCACTGATCCTCAGTATGGCTACTTGGCTAGGGAATACATCTACTGCCTTTACTGGTCTACACTGACCCTCACTACCATTGGGGAGACACCACCTCCTGTAAAGGATGAGGAGTATCTATTTGTTATCTTCGACTTCCTGATTGGTGTCCTTATCTTTGCCACCATTGTGGGAAATGTGGGTTCCATGATCTCCAACATGAATGCTACCCGAGCTGAGTTTCAGGCCAAGATCGATGCAGTCAAACATTACATGCAGTTCCGCAAGGTTAGCAAGGAGATGGAAGCCAAGGTCATTAAATGGTTTGACTACCTTTGGACCAATAAGAAGTCTGTGGATGAGCGGGAAGTTCTCAAAAATCTGCCGGCCAAGCTGAGGGCTGAGATAGCCATCAACGTCCACCTGTCCACACTCAAGAAAGTGCGCATCTTCCAGGACTGTGAGGCTGGCCTGCTGGTGGAGTTGGTATTGAAGCTTCGTCCTCAGGTCTTTAGCCCTGGGGATTACATTTGCCGCAAGGGGGATATTGGCAAGGAGATGTACATAATCAAGGAGGGCAAGTTGGCAGTAGTGGCTGATGATGGTGTCACTCAGTATGCCCTGCTCGCAGCTGGGAGTTGCTTTGGAGAGATCAGTATCCTTAATATTAAGGGTAGCAAAATGGGCAATCGACGTACAGCCAATATCCGCAGCCTGGGCTATTCAGATCTCTTCTGCTTGTCCAAGGATGACCTTATGGAAGCTGTGACTGAGTACCCTGATGCCAAGAAGGTCTTGGAGGAGAGAGGTCGAGAAATCCTTATGAAAGAGGGGCTACTGGATGAGAGTGAGGTGGCAGCCAGCATGGAGGTGGATGTGCAGGAGAAGCTAGAACAGCTGGAGACCAACATGGAGACCTTGTACACTCGCTTTGGCCGCCTACTGGCTGAGTACACAGGGGCCCAGCAGAAGCTCAAGCAGCGCATCACGGTTCTAGAAACCAAGATGAAGCAGAACAATGAGGATGATTACCTTTCTGATGGGATGAACAGCCCTGAGCCAGCTGTTGCTGAAAAGACATAAGGGCTTGGGCCTGTCTCTCCAACCTTGGCCTTGACCCCAGGAGCTAGAAAAGCTGTGTAGGTCTTCACATTTGAATACATTATCCCCATGTCACCTTGAATTCTCCCTAAAGCCTATCTGTCACCAGGTTTTTGGCTCAATCACCCAGGAGCCCTGGGTGTCCAGCTAACAGCTAAGTTTTTGCACAGTCAAGACTGTTGGCTTGCTTTCCAGGAGCTTTAGCCTATTCCAAACTGAGTAAGGGAGGAGCAGATGAACTTTCTTCAAGGGGTCTCTCCTGGGACTGTGAGCCTAGGCAATAATCTTCTCTAAAGAAGCCCATCTGCAGATGGAATTGTGTGTACTCTGCTGCAGCACTCCCTTATCTCTGGCCACCTTTGTGCCTAGCCACTTCCTGCTTGGTTGTGGCCCTTGCTTTTTCTAATATATGTTCTGAATATCCCCATTTACATGCACATGTATGTAATTTAAACACTGGTTGCAGACATTTAACATAGGTACCAAGTGTCTGTCTCCTAAGGCAGGAAAAGGGTGTGAAGGGGGTAGGGAGGAGGGTACTCACTTAGGGATGCCCTCCTTGCTGGGCGCTCCAACTCCTGCTCTGTTGATCTGTCTATCTGCCTGCCAGGAGTGGAATTTCTACAGTCTTCTCTGGACCAGAGAGATGGTGATGCTTCTAGCTTCTGGTCCATTCCAGGGCCGAGAATGAGGAGCAAGGTAACTGGCAGTCAGCCAGCAGGCAATGCCACCAGAAGGAGGCATCCTGGAGCTCTGGCCATCATCTCTCTATGCAAAATATTCCAAAGAGGCCCTGAAGGCTGGTGGTGGGTGGGAGACTCTTCAAGGCAATATCTGCAGTAGAGGCACATACAAATTAATAAATTATTTTGAACCATTTGTGCTTATTGCTCAGTTTTGCTATTCACATTCTTTCCCTTCCTCTCTCAACTCCTCTTTATTCGTCCATACTTCTCTCTCCCCCTTATCCTGGACTCATTCACCTAGAATACCCTCTGCTTTCTTTGTCCACCTGCCTAAACCCCACTGGTCCCTTAGGGCCCAGCTCAGGTACCACACCTTCTTGGAGAAGGGCTCCTGACTGTACTTGCTCCCATGTTATGCAGTCAATTGCTCCCTCTAAGCATTCACAGTGCTTGTTGGCTCATAGCACACTATGTGGTTGGTGTTAAGGGATCTGGTTTCCCCTGCAGATTGTGGGCTCTGAGAGCAAGGCCAATACAGTCTTCCTCACTGTTCTGACTATAGCCTTAGCACAGTGGAGAATGTTTATTCACCATGTCAGTAATCAAACACACTAAAGCTCTTATGCTTCCATTTGCCAGTAGCAATATCTTAACAGAAATACTGGCTATGTCTGGGAAGTTGGGGAGGATCTCCTAAATGAGCAAATATTTGAGTTGAATGATCAGGAATCTAAAGTGTAAGTGCTAATTAGTGGGCAAGAAGATCTAGATGCAGACTCAGATGCCTTTGTGCAGTTCCCCCTACCCCTTAATTATGGTACAATATACACAACGTTTACCATTTTGAGTATTTTTAAGTGCAGTTTGGCAGTGTAAAGGACATTCACATTGTTGTAAAACATATTTCCAGAACTTTTTTATCTTCCCAAACTAAAACTCTGTCCCCATTAAATAACTCTCCTTCCCCATGCCTCCTAGTCCCTGGAACACAGTGTTGTATGTTCTGTCTCTATGAATTTGACTACTTTAGATGCTTCACAAAAATGATATCATACACTATTTATCTTTTTGTGGCTGGCTTATTTTACTTAGTATAACTTCCTTAAAGTTCATCCATATTGTAGCATGTGTCAGAATTTCTTTCCTTTTTAAGACTGAATAAATATTCCATTCTATTAAACCACATTTTGTTTAGCCATTCATCCATCAGTGGACCTTTGGGTTGTTTCCATCTTTTGGCTACTGTGAATAATGCTGCTATGCACACACATGTACGAATATATGTTTAGGTTTATGCTTTCATTTCTTTTAAGTATATACCCAGAAATCAAATTCCTGCATCATATATAGTAATTCTATTGGGTTGGCCAAAAAGTTTGTTGCTTTTTTCCGTAAGATTGCTCTAGTAGTGTTTAGTTGTCTTTAACTTCATTCAAAGCAATTTTGTTAGATTGTATTGTGACAGCTGTAATATCAGCATGCATTTTAAAAACTTATCAAAATTGGTGAATTTTTGTTTAGCCATTTTAATATTGAAGATGGAAGAAAATGTATTTGGCATAATATGCCAAAAGCATTTTTTGGCATATTATGCTTTATTATTTCAAGAAAGGTAAAAACAGAACTGGAATGCAGAAAAATATTTGTGCAGTGTATGGAGAAGGTGTTGTGACTGAGAAAATATGTCAAAAATGGTTTGTGAAGTTTTGTGCTGGAGATTTCTTGCTGGATGATGCTCCATGGTCAGGTAGACCGGTTGAAGTTGATAGTGATCAAATCAAGACATTAATTAAGAACAATCAATGTTATACTGTGCAGGAGATAGCTGATGTCAGCCATCCAAATATCCAAATCAAAAAAGGTATTGGTGAAAATGAAAAATGTCTCTTTTATTTTACAGAAAAAAACATATGGACTTTTTGGCCAACCCAATATTTTAAATTTTTTGAGGAACCACCATACTGCTTTCTGTAACAGCTGCTTGATTTTACATTCACATCAACAAGTGCACAGGCTACTAGTTTCTTCACGTCCTCACCAACACTTGTTTACTATTTTTAATAATAGCCTTTTTGTGGGTACAAGGTGGTATTTCATTGCAGTTTTGATATTCATTTCCCTGATGATTACTGATGTTAAGCATCTCTTCATATGCTTGTTCAGGCCATTTGTCTTCTTTGGAAACTGTCTATTTAGGGTTTTTAAATTTTTTATTTATTTATTTTTAGAGAGAGGAGAAAGGAGGGAGAAAGAGAGGAAGAGAAACATCAATGTGTGGTTGCCTCTCACACATCCCCTACTGGGGACTTGGCCTGCAACCCAGGCATGTGCCCTGACTGGGAATCGAACCAGTGACCTTTTTGTTCACAGGCTGACATTCAATCCACTGAGCCATACCAGCCAGGGCTCTATTTAGTCTTTTGCTCATTTTTTAATTGTGATGTTTAGTTTTTCTTTTTGGTGTTGTGGTTTTTAAGTTGTAGAAGTTCTTTACATATTTTGTATATTAACCCATGTCAGTTATATGATTTGCAAACTTTCCCTATTCTATACATTGCCTTTTCACTCTGCTGCTTGTGTCCTTTGATGCACAGTTTTAAATTTTTATGTAGTCTATTTATATTTTTTACTTTTGTTGCATGGTTTTTGGTGTCACCATCCATTTTTATTAGAATTCATTTTTCTAGCCTTTAAAAAAAAGATCTTATTTATTTATTTTTAGAAAGAGAGAAAGGGAAGGAGAAAGAGAGGGAGAGTAACATTAATGTGTGGTTGCGTCTCGCATGCCCCTAACTGGAGACCTGGCCCACAACCCAGGCATGTGCCCTGACCAGGAATCAAACCTGCAACCTTTTGGTTTGCAGGCAAGGACTCAATCCACTGAGCCATGCCAGCCAGAGCTCTAGCTTTTCTTTAAATTTATTGTAATTTCTTGTCTACTTCCTTAATTTACAGTAATAAATCTTAACCAAGGGCTGACTCACTTGAAGGGATCTGTAACATTATCCATACCTAGGCTTTGGTTATTGAGAATGGTAGTAAATAGGAACACAGCATTCATGATATAACAGTGTTCTGTATATGATCTCCCTTTGGGTGCTGGGTTGGAAGAAAAGGCTCTAAACCCCTTTACTACAGGAGAGGCTGAGCCAAAAGGAGGTGTAGTCCTTGGAGACCCAGCCAACTGCTTGCCCAGATGCTCATTGCTAAAGGTACACTAAAGAGCTCAGTTTTCAGCATGTGCACCATGTGCTAGAACTTGGAGTAGATGTTAGTTTTGTAGCCCTAAGATGGCACTGCACCAAAAGGCAGAGGGATAACTGTATTGACAAATGTTTCATTTGGTTTAGCAAGAAATCTGTAGCTTTTCTTCCTGGAGCCTGGATCACCCTCAGTTCAGCCCCAAAGGGTGCCCGATTTCCAGCCCAGACATTGCGCCTTGAATATGGTTTTCCCCAGGGCAAAGCAGGTGGTCATATGGGTCACATGGGGAACTCAATGGATTGGTATGCACACTTCAGTCTCAGCTCTCACCCTTTCCCAGCTTCCTTTCTTTCAGACATCCTTGGGTCCAATCACTCATGACTTTTTGCCTATGTTCTCTTAAGCTTCCAGAACCTTTCTTATGCTGATTATGCTGCCTGGATCCTCCTTTTCTGTCTTTTCTTCCTCTGATACTCAGTTCACCGTCCCCTCCCTTGAGCCCCACCATAGCCTTCTATGTGAGACCTCCTTTCACACTGGACTGCAAGTATCTATTTAGCAATTGCTCTCTTTTCATCTAAACACAGTTTGTTCATTGAGAAAAGGATGAAGTAAGAAAAAGACTACGTGTGTGTGTATGAGAGAGAGAATTTGTGTGTGTGTGTGCACACCTGCACGGACACCTGTGGATATGGTATGGATGGTGTGGGTGCTTGTCTGAGCACCTGGCTGTCAGCCTAGTCAGACAGTGTCTATCTCTGCTGATCTTCTCCCAGCCCCCTTCCTGGTTGCTCTCTCTGCAAGTGTGACTCTCTCCTGCCTGTCGCCAGCTGCTCCCCCCACCGCTTCTCTCCCATAACTGGCTGTAATATAAGAACTGAAGTACATCTTCCATTATGTGTTGCATTTATTCAGCACAGTCTGATGTTCTGTGCTCTTAATTTAAAAATATTTAAATTGAAGTGTTTTTTAAAAATTTTCCTTTGAAAAAACCCAGCTAGAGGTAAATTGCCCTATTTTTATATGGCCATCAATTTCCTTTTCTCTGCACTGATAAGCTTCTATGGAAAACAAAAGCCCCTGCTCTCATCCACCACTTTCCCTCCCTTTTGTGTCTGAGACTTGGTGGCCCCTGCTTGTCTTGCAGACTGCCGCCCATACCTCAGCCCAGCCTGAATCCCAGCTTCAGCAGCGTCAATCTGTCTCTCAGTATCGATCTTAAAGCTAGTCTGACCTCTTCCCCTCTCCTTTCCAGGGAAGGACAAGGCAGTGGGCCTTTCTCTTCTGTGTAGCCTGGAAACTAACTCAGAAGCCCCCAGTCCACGGAGACAGAAAACTCAGCCGCCAGAGGGCGCATGAACCTAAGGAAAGGGTGCTGGCCTCTGCTCTGTGAATCCCCCTCTCCCCTGACCATGAAGGGAGGGCTGAGCAGAGCCCAAATATTCAAATGCCTACCTGACACCACCCTGGTATTTCAAAATTAACACTGTCATAACTTACCACTTGATTTCTTTTCTCCCTAACCAGCTTCCTCCCATCTTCCTCACTAATGGCATGTCCACCTTTCCAGTTGTTCAGGCCAAAACCTGTGAAGTCATCCTGGACTCCTCTCTTTCCTTCAACTATCATAACCAATCAGCCTGGAACTCTCTGCTTAATTTTCAAAGCACAATGAGAATTCGTGTACCTCCCCCACATCCATTGATCCCATACTGTCCAGACTATGACCAGCTGTCTTCTCGATGGCTGCAATCACCTCTAGACTGGTTTCCTTGCTTTCACACTTGCCTTTCTGTAATCCTCTCCACCAAGCCACCAGGATTTTTTAAAAATGAAAATCCTGTCACATCACTCCCCTGCTTAAAACCTCCCAGTGGTTGGTTTCCTATTATTCTTATAATAAAGTCCAAACTCATGACTGTGTTCTCCAGGTTCTCTCTGTTATTGCCCCTGCCTGCATCTCTGACCCCACCCAGTCTTTCTATCCTCCTGCTACTTTCCACCCCAGGCCCTTCAGTTTCTGTTTAATCCCTTGCACATGCCTACTAAGCTTCTTCCTGTCCTGGTGGCTTGGTAATTGCTGTCCCTCTGCCTTGATCTCTCTTCCTCTGGACCTTGCCATGGCTGGCTCCTTGTCTTCAGGGCTCTGAAGGGACCCTTGCAGAGGCCCCCTTCCAAAATAAATCCCTTCTCCTCTATCACTCTTGTCTCATCACCCTGTTTGGCTTTGTAGTGTTATTACTCTCTGCAATCATATTGTTTCCCTGTTTATTGTCTGTTTCCCCATTTGACTCAACCTCCTGAGGCACACATTATTGCTGGTTCTCCATTGTACTGCCAGTACCTACAGCAGTCACTAGTATTTTATAGTGCCCTTTATTTTCTTTTAATTTTTTTAAAAATTTAAATGCTATATGTCAGGAACTACTTGAGTGCCTGGCTTCCTCTCTTCTCTCTAATGAATTAAATCACATGTTCTCAGCCCCATCTCTCTCTGCCCAACTTAATATGCCCTGGGAGTGCTGTGGCCTCACAAGACTCTTTGGCATTCCATAACCCAACTGGAAATGTCCTACAGGAAACTCAACTTATATCTACTTCTTCCTTCAAATTTCTGCCTACAACATCCTGCTCCTCCTTCAAAGTCAGCCTTTATACCATCTCCTCCTGGAAGATTTCTTTGATTCCTTACAAGCAGATGAATATGTTTGTTCCCATTGTTCATTTGTATTTGTGTCTTTCTTTTCCTTGCTCCTAGGAGAGAGGTCTGTGTGGGAGTTAAACTGCCTTCTCCATAGCCAAGGTTACTTGCATTTGGGGTTGCAGGTGGGGACTTGGCCCCTAGAGGGTCCTGTTGAAGACAGACCTCCACAAGCTCAGCAGTAGAGATCTGGGACAGGCAGGAATGGAGTGTCATTTGGTCCTAGTGGGAGGAATGGCTTGACATACTGGCTGTGGGTTCAGTTGAAGGTCACCTTGCCCCAGCCATGGCAAGGTCCAGAGGAAGAGAGATCAAGGCAGAGGGCCAGCAAGTACCAGGCCACCAGAGATGCCACATACTAAGTGATTTTACTTCTTTCCAAGGCATTATGTTTCCCTGAAAGGATAATTCAGCCCTGATTTAAGGCCCAACAGCAAGCCAGCTATAGCTAGCCCCAGTTGAGAAGGTGATGAACATGAATTTCTAGCTAAAAGTTTCTCTAATCACAGGTCCAAAGGGGCTCAGTGCTGTAGTTGGGACCAGAGCCATGCCATTGGAGGTCCTGATAGGGACACTGGCCTGGGAGATCAGGAACATAAGCTGGGTTTTGTTCCACCCTATTTGCTGGGGACTTGGAAATTTATGCCCTTGGAAACCTGAGGCATAGCACAGTGGGGGAGTTTGGAAAGAAGACATTTTATTTATTTCCAATCAAATCATTCTGTCTTGGCTTTTCCAGGCCTAGTGATGCCCTGCTCTTGCTCTTTCTTAGTACTTTCCACCCAGTTATACTCACATGACTGAAAATGGGCAAAGTTCTAAGAGGGTTGGAGCAAGTTGCTACTTTGTTCTTTATGGACAGATTTGTCCCTGAGAACTTGATGTTTGCCCAGAGTCTTGAAGGACTCACAAGAGCTGTCTGAGTAAGCAGGATAGGTTGTCAGGTCCAAAGAGCTGATTAAGCAAGGATGTTGGAGAAGAAGGCCAAGGGCCCCAGTCTGTGGCTGGAGTGGAGCATGAACCAAATGCCCTCTTGGGCTCCACAGACCCTGGAATTAATTTGGTCTTACTGTCTAAACTTAGATAAGTTTCATTCCCTTTTAGGCTCAGCTTCCCACTTATTTTAAAGAAAAAGTCTTCCAGGGCTCTTTGCAGCCCTCCTGAGGGTGGGAGGAGAATGGGTTTATCTTTTTTCAACTCACAACTTTGTGTCATTCAAGTTTGTCGAGCCTTTAACTTCCAGGCAGATTTTCCAGTTTTTATGGATCAATGTATTTAAATTAGATGGGTTTTCTTGTTTTTCCAATTGAGTAAGCCAATTAAATCGGGCAATTTGTTGTTAGGTCGTTTAAATGCCAACTTGGTATCATAACCTTGGCTTGTGCCACATGCAGGTCCTTTCAACTTATTCCCAGAGTGGTAGAATCAGAAGCTAGTTGTAGGAGTGGTTATCTCTGGGACATGTAGGTTGATCCTCTGACTCTTGAGGGCAAGGTGGGTGGGTGGTTAGAGGGACTTCAGGACTAGTGTTGGATAGGAGAAGTGGTGGGATGATAATAACCAGAAGTTCCTAGTTGCTCATAAACAAGGGTCTACCTTGAATTTTCAGCCTGTTTTCATATCTGTATGGTAGGTAAGATTTCTGGAGACCCTTTTGTTCTCGCTTTTGGGGGCCCTCAGGTTCTGGGAAAGTGAGAACTGATACAGGTTGGAGGGGTACGCAGCCTTTGGGACAAAGGTCTTGGAGGCCAAGAAAGGTGGGGTGGGCAGGCGGCTGGGGTTGGGGTGAGCAGCAACCTGAGAGGGGGTCTGGAAGGCACTAGCTAGCCAGGTTGTCAAGTCTCTGGCCCAAGACCTCTCTTCCAGTTGCTGTTCCATCTCTGGACACACGAAGGAGTGGGAGCACTCTCACGGGGAATGTAGAGAGTGGCTCTGGGATTTCTAAGCCCTTGGGCACCCTCCACATGGTGGAAGACCTTTCGCAGGACCTGTACTCAAGGGAGTGGGGTCACATCAAGGCCCTCAGGGAAGAAGGAGTTTGGGCGAGGTTGTAAGTGTGGCTGCAGTCACAGGGTATGGCAAGGAGAAGCTATCCAGGTGACTACTCCTGATCTTGCCATCCCTTCTACAGACCCAGGAACCTTCGTCCCCTCCTTTCACTGCTCAGGACCTGACCACATCTGCCAGCAGCACAGTGTCACGCCACAGAACCTTTGTTACCTTTCCTTTCTTGCCCTAGGGAAGGCAAGAGGTGCATATCTGTGGACTTCTCTGGAACTTGCTCTAAGGGAAGGTTGGGCTGGGGCCACTAGGCCACCTTCTTGGTTCTTAGAGCCACAAGAATGAGAAGGCAGGTCTGTAATCAGTCTGCCCAGACCTGTTGAATTCAGGAAGGTAGTGACAGGCTGTGACAGACATACAGGAACAATGTCTGGAGAGCTCTAGTAGGGGTGAGTGAAGGACAGGCATTCCATGCATGGGGTTTGGTAAATAACATGAACAAGGCGACAACCTGAGTAGGCAAATTGGGAATGTAGACAGGGCCCCATAACTGAGCTGGCTGTCTGCCTGTGAGTCACCTCTGCAGATTGATTTCATCACTGAGCACTTGGATTTGCAATGTGTTTAGAAAAAGAGGCTGGGTTAGAGCCCTCCCTCAAAACAATGGGACAATTTGGGGTGCCTGGCAGTGGCCCAGGAGTATTGCCTCTTCATGCCAGGGCCAGAAGCCATGGCTTTTGTCGTCTCCTCTCCTTGGCCACTCTTGTAAGGCCTGGGATAAGTTCCCCAGGTTTCAAGTTGAAATTTACCTTCTCCAAAGCCACCCTAATTTGAGGACCTCCAAAGATCCCCTCAGCCCCATTTGATCAAGTCTCCTCTTATGGCTCAATCTCCTTGTCCCTATTCACCACCTGGTCCAGAGTAGATGCCAATAAGTATTTGTGGAAAGAATGAGCAAACCAGTGTATTTCTCTAATTTTTTAATGTGCTTAGATTTCTGTGTGTACTCTACCTATTAAATAAAAGTACAGTCCTTTAAGAAACAACCTTGTATCCAGTGTGTCCATATCACAGCAGAGGTTTAAGGAAATAAACCAGATCTGTCCAGGTACAAGCCAGGGAGTAAGTGGTGAAATAGTCTCAGAAAGAGGGTATCTGTCTGGAAAGAGTCCCAGAAATTCAGTTCATTTTGCGGGCACCAACTTGCTCTTCCTTTTATATTGTGATCATGTGGAACAGAAAGCAGTTTTCCTTGGCCCAAAGACAAGGTAGGAAAGGCAGTAACTGTGCGAATCTGCTGAGACCTAATTGTGCATGCTGTGGGACAGCTTTAGATACTCTCTTCAGAAAGATACATTGGGTGGGTGGTTCAAGGCACTGGCTGCCATGGGGATTGCAACCCAGAAGCTGCTTCTGAGCCCCGAAGTGACATCAGTCCTCAACTGAGCCACCATGAGTCCAAATCTCAGGTCTCTGGTGGGTTGTTTACCCAAATGCAGAGTTTACATCACAGCCAGATGAAGTAAGCACTGATTGGTGACATTTGAGATGGAACCAGCTGGAACTTGATTTTTGTCTATTTTCAAATCTTGCCGTATATTGAATCTCTTTTTGCATTTAAAATTATTATTTGTTATCATCATTTTTATGTTATTTTTTCTGAAGACTTGATTTATTTATTTTTAGAGAGGGGGAGAGAGGGAGAAAGAGAGGGAGAGAAACATCAATGTATGGTTGCTTCTTGTGCACCCCCCACTGGGAACCCAGCCCACAATCCCGGGCTTGTGCCTTAGACCGGGAATCGAACCAGCGACCCTTTGATTCGCTGGCTGGCACTCAACCACTGAGCCACACTAGCCAGGGCTATTTTATTTTATTTTAGTGTTTAATGTTTTTTGAGTGAACCAATAAGTTTTTATTTTACTCAGAACTTAAAAAACAGGGCATTTACAAAAACACTGTTTACAAAATGAGGATGTAAGGCAAGACAAGTGTTAAATGAGATAACACCTAGGCTTGCCAATGTGTTCTGTGAGAAGCCTACAAATACAGGATTACAGCTAACATCACAGGTTTTTTAAAAAAAAATTATTTTATTGTTGTTCAATTACAGTTGTCTGCATTTTACACCCACCACTCCCCCTGACCCCAGCCAAACCTCCCTCCCTCCTTTACTTCCACCCTCCCCCTTGGTTTTGTGCATGTGTCCTTCACAGTAGTTCCTGAAAACCCTTCCCCCCATTGTCCACCCCCCCAGTTACTGTCATATTGTTCTTAATTTCAATGTCTCTGGTTATATTTTGTTACCTTTTTTCTTTTGATTAGGTTCCAGTTAAAGGTGAGATCATACAGTATTTGTTCCTCACCTCCTGGCTTATTTCACTTAGCATAATGCTCTCCAGTTCCATCCATGCTGTCACAAAGGGTAGGAGCTCCTTCTTTCTCTCTTCTGTATAGTATTTCATTGTATAAATGTACTATTTTATTTTATTTTTATTGAATTTATTGGGATGAAATTGGTTGATAAAACTATTGAATCATTTTTTGAAAGGCACAAAAATCCTATCCAGTATCTGATTCACATTTGCCCATTATTTTAAGAGTATCTTTTTCATAGTCAGTGACCTCAATTAAACCTGTCATGTCCCCCTTACTTTTGGGGAGATCTAGTACTTCGGTCTTAGTGGCCTTGCAAAACAAGAAACTTTGAGCTGGATTTGGCTTGCCCCTTGCTACACAAAAGTAGGGAGTTTGCAGCAAGTGGCCATCTGTGAAGTGCTACTGCATACACACCTGGTTTCTGCCTGGCTTCCCTTGTGGGGCTTTTCAACCTGGACCTGGGACTGTGTCCAGTCCTCCACCTACTTCATTGGTGAATCAAGGGCCTTGGAGGACAGGTGAGGCTGTTGTCAGCTCTGAGTGGAGAAATAAAGAAGGAAGGAGGGAAGAAAGAGAGGAGGAATAAAGGGAGGAGAGGAGAAAGGGAGGAAGGAAAGAGGGATAGGGAGGGAAGCAAGAGAGGAGGAAGAAAGGGAAGGAAGAAGGAGAGAGGGAGGGAAGTAGGCAGGGAGATTTCTGGGCCCTTCTCCTGGTGACTCATGGCCACAGAGTATGAAAGCTGGAAAAGCTTAGCTGCCTCTCAAGCCCTGCCAGGATCCAACACCCAATACCTAGCATTTAGTGCCCAGCTTTGTGGGGTGGCAGGGCTCAGCACGAGAAGGCTGGCACAAGTGTCACTCATAGAGTGGAAATTATCTTGGCAGGTGTGCTGGCTTTACTGTGTCAGGGAAATGTGTCAGTGTCTCCTGAGAACTTGGTCAGCAGGCCATTGTCATGTCTCCTCTGAAATGGATTTCCACAGGCTTGGTTGTTCATCATCACTCACACCCAGGTCACAGGTGCCATGTGAAGTGGTACTCCCTGCCTTTAAAACTTTTTGTTTTTCTTTATCTGGACCTTTCTTTCTTTGCTGTTCTCTTTTCTCTTTCCCTTGTCTTTCCTCTCATGGTTTCTTCTCCCCCCGCCCCTCAGCTCCCTCTCTCACTCCCACTTGCTCTCTTCCTCCTGTTTCTCCTGCCCTCTCCTGTTTCCTCTCCTCACTCCCTCAGTAGCTTTCTCATCTGTCTTCATGCCTCTGGCCATTTCTTTGTCTTTCTTCTGCTCCTTTCCTTTTCCTTCCTCTCCATCTTTCCCCCCCTCTCCCTCTTTCCCCCTTTGCCTCCCCTTTTCCTCCCCTTCTTTGTCTCCCCATCCCCAGGCTCCCTCATCCTGTTACTTCTTTTTCCTTGCCCATATTCCTCCCCTCATCCTTTTCTCTTTCCTTTCCCCTTCCTCCTCCATCTCCTCAGAATAAATTTCTCATTTTTCGTCCTTTAGTCACTCTTTCTCTCTTTCCCCAGTCTCTGCCCTCCTTTTCCATTCTCTTCCCTCTGCTCTTCTCTCTCTCTTCTCCATAGCTCTGCCTTCTTTAGCTGGTCATTGTCCTTGCATCTGAACCTTTCTCTCTCTCTATTTCCCTCTCCCTCCCAGTGTCTTCCCTCTACCATGAAACTCTTCATCTTCCTTCTCTCCCTCAAGCTGTACCTCCAGCCCCTTCTCCTCTCCCTTTGTTCTCAGTCTCTCCTCTTCCCATTTCTTGGGCCTCTAGCTTGCCCTTTTCCCTCTACCCTTCTTTGCATACCAAGCAGCAGAATCCTGGGAGCAGCCTCTGGACCTGGTGAGGATTTTACTTTGATGGAATTTTCACTGAACCCAAGGGCCTGGACCCTATCCCCCAGTCCTAGCCTTACTCCCACAACTGTTCTACGTCCTTCCTCAGGAAGAAAAGATTCAGGAGAGTCAGTGAGAGGCAGGGAGAAGAGCAAGCCCTGGGAGTCAGGCATGCTGGGGTAGTCCTACATCTAAGCTAACATGCCCACTGGGGCTGCTGATGCCCACATGGAAAATGATGAAAGGGATCTGTGAAGCTTCTAGGCATACGTGCGTTGTTCCTAGTAAGTGAGCCATCAATGGCAGTTACTTTGGATGGGCATCCCTAGTGATGAGCCCTCTGTGAGGGAGCAAGGTCATGAGTTGAGCCCCAGGCAGATCTCATGTAGGATGACCCCTTTGTTTTCCTCTTAGAACCTACCTTGGCTGGATGGCCCTCCATATAGCCTCTTCTCATAGGCCTGGCCATCCTTGCTCATAATTTGCACCCTTAGCTGCTCATTGCCCTGGCCTGTGTCTCTCAGCTCTGATTCTCATGGCTCTTCATTTCCAGGTTACCCTTTTCTATGCCTCTGCCCAATTTGCACCCTGTCCTTCTGCTTTCAGCTGGCTGTGGGACACAATGGGAAGCCTTGGGAAGCCACTGGGGTTCTTCATCATATAAGAGGCAATAGGGTTGGGGGAGCAATTTCTGAATGTGGAGGGGACACCAGCATAACCCAATCATGAACTCTGCATCAGAGCAAGGAAAACCATCAACCCTCCCTACTTACATTCCATATAAGCACCTTGACCTTTACAAAGACAGCCTGTCAGGCCTGGGTAGCTCCTGGAGATGCAGCACAGAGATCACCTACTAGGTGCATTTCTGTCATTGCACCAAGTCCCGCCAGAGGTTAGTGGCAAAAGCATTCTGGGGACTTGCAGAGTACCTAAGGGAGCCAGGGATTGAGATGGATGCACAGACATGGACTCAAGTTTCTTGTACAGGGGACACTGAGGACCAGTTAGGGCCCTACATTCAGGCAGCTCAAGAATGGGGGCCAGAGCAAATGTAGGGTGACACTGGGCAAGCCTGGCTCTCAGTATCCCCATAATTAACAGAAAAATGGACTAATTGGCCTTTCAGCTGTGGTGATATTGGCTTATCAAGACCCGTTTTGCTCCAGGCTCTGTTCATATGTAGTTTTGTTTAACCCTCTCATTAACTTGACAACCTTGGGCTCCCCATTTTTCACATGCAATAACCAAGGCACAGGAAGTTTAAGAGGTTGGCCACAGGTACAGAGTAAGAAAGTGGAAGAGCTGGGGCTGGAACACAGGTCAATTAGATCTACATCTTCTTGGCCTGCTGTATCCATGTACAGCCTGATAGAGTTGGTCCAGGGAACTGGCACTCTGAGCTCTTACCCAGCAGCAGCAAACTGAGAGGTGGAAAGGCCAATCTCATGGAGACAAACTTCAAAACTTCTGAAGGGAAGTGATTGTCTTCAGCCACCTGTCTTTCTTCTATCCTTGCTACGATCTGGGAAGTAGGGCACCTCCCACAATGATTATTTGTTTAATCATTGTTTCAGTGATGGCAGAGGCTCTTAATATTTGTTTAATTATTTTCTGTTTCCACTGCCTGCATCCTCTGTCCCCCATTCCCTACATTACTGGGTCTTTCTCGACATTCAATCCTCAGCTTAAATGTTACCATGTTTGGACACCCATTCTAAAGTTGCCATTCAGTCACGATCTGTCATATCACCCCATGTTAATTTTCTGGCCAGTGCTGCTCACTCATATTGCTCTCCTTTATTGCTTTCTTTGTTCAATCTCTCTCTTCACTCACTATACTGCCAACCCTATGAATATAGGACCACTTCTGTCTTGATTCCTTTTGTACTACCAAGGCCTGGCAGGAAAAGCAGTGACTAACCATGTCTGGGAGCATTTAAGGAAGCTATTAGCCTTGGCTGGTGTGGCTTAGTTCACTGAGTGCTAGCCTTCGAACCAAAGGGTTGCTGGTTCGATTCCCAGTCAGGGCACATGCCTGGGTTGCAGTCCAGGTCCCCAGTAGGGGGCACACAAGAGGCAACCACACATTGATGTTTCTCTCCCTCTCTTTCTCCCTCCCTTCCCCTCCCTAAAAGTAAACAAATAAAATCTTTAAAAAAAAAAGGAAGCCATTGAGAGGAGTTTTCCAGACAGAGAAACAAGACAAGACCTTTCTAGTAAGGGAAATATATTAACAAAATCTAAGGTAAAGGCCTGGTGTGTTTGGAAAAATGGGGAAATGCTGAAGGGCTGGGTGTGGAAGAAAACAACAGATAAAACAGGAAAGGCAGGCAGGGGCCTGATCATGGAGACTCCTGAGAGCCACACAGAAGTATTTTCAGTTTGCTGGGTTGTCTATTTACAACATTTGAAAGCATGGGATATGTACATACAGATCCTTGTTTTAACGCTGTATCTCTGTTGCCCAGCAGCATGGATGGAGTGGAAGGGAGGTGGTGAGCAGTGTCACTGCTGAAAGTGGAGTTTATGCCAAAGGCTCCATCAGACAGGAAGGTACAGGTGGGCTGTGTGCAGTGACCCAGCCTGTAAAGGAACAAAAGACACATGTGTTGGAATGTTAGCATTATCATCTCCAGTCTCGAATTTCCCTGACCAAAGGTGCTGGACTTAAGCACCAAAACCTTGAGGAGGGCTGCCTTCCTAACCATCCTGAGACCTTGTGGCACCAAGAAGGTAACTATAAGGGGCCTTCAAACAAAGAAAGAGCTATCAGGAGCCCTTATTAAAAAAAAAAGAAAATGTCCTGATGTGTCCTACCAGCTTCTCCTGGAGCCTGGAAGTGTCTCGCTCCTGCTAGAGCTGGGTCCTCTGAAGACATCTCCATGCAGGGTGAGAATTATGGCCCTTGGGCACACAGCGTAGTGCATGGACCCAAACTTATGCCCACTTGCACACACACGCTGTAGGCCTGGGACTATAGGACAAAGCAAACTTTGAGGAGCCATCCTGTGTCTGAGTGATGAGCTCTGAGCTCTGCCAACCCCTATGACCCTGTACTGAAACCTCTCAGTTGTTTTAATTTGACATCAGGAGGGATGACAAAAATTTTGGAAAGTCCTAGGAAAGGGGGGAAGGATTTCAATCTTGCCTCCTTAAAGTCCCAAGTTACTGACATAGAAATGGGCTGCCATGTCAGGAAGGAATACAAGAAAGAAATTTGCCTTATGAGGATTTCTGCTTGGTCATAAATATCCCCAATAATCCTTCACACTGGCAAGGTACTTTTTTGTGTGCTGAGCTAATTCCCATACATTAGCCCACTGGCTCTTCTTAATGGGCCTGTGAAGTACACAGGACCAAGATTAGCTACCCTGGGAGCTGTGTATAGAGTCCCAGGCCCAGAGCACTACTGTCTATGACATTTTTGCCCCAGGTCAGGCCCAGGCCCAGGCTCAGGTCCAGGCCCAAGAGATCCTTGTGCTGCAGTGGGGAATCCAACCCCAAGAGACAGCAAGAGACAAGGCTGTGATGAAGAGAGGTGAGAGGAGCAGGCTACATTCTGAGGAGCCCTGAGTGGTCAGCTCCTCCTTCTTTTTTTTTTTCCTTTCCTTTTTTTATGGTTTGTATTGAGGTAAAATTCACATAACATAAATAAACCATTTGACCACTTTAAATTGTACAATTCAATAGCACTTAGTACATTCACAACATTGTACATCCATCACCTCTATCTAGTTCCAGAACATTTTTATCGCCCCAAAAGAAGACCTCATACTCAGTAAGCAATCAGTCTCTTCTGTCCTCTCCCTTCTTTTCCCTTAAAGAAAACCTTATTAGAACTTGTTTGTGAACTTCAGGTGCAGAGAGTGGAATTAAATCCACAACTCAGTTCAGAGCTGGCTATAGAATGACCCATGGGTTGTACAAGGACCATTTCTCATTTTATTTTTTCCCCTTAATTCCAGATTCCCATATCCTTTCCTTCCCTTAATGGGCACCTATTCCAAAGCATTTGATGTGAGTCTCTGAATATGTATGTGTTCTTGTAAAATATAGTGTATTTTTGCATGTATGTTTTTAATTTGCATAAATGTCATTGTGCTATAAATCTTCTGTTTCTTACTTTAAAAAAATCAACATTATAATTGTGATATCAGTCCATGTTGTGCATACATCAAGTTACTTCAAACTGCTGCTTAGTTTTATTTTATTTTATTTATTTTAAAAATATTTTATTTATTTATTTTTAGAGTGAGGGAAAGGGAGGGCAAAAAGCAGGGAGAGACATCGATGTGAGAGGGAAACATCGACTGGTTGTCTCTTATAGGCACCCTGACTTCAGTCAGGGTGCCTATAAGAGAACTCGCAACCCAGGCATGTGCCCTGACTGGGGATCAAACCAGCAACCACTCACTTTGCAGAACGAAGTCCAACCAACTGAGCCACAGCAGTCAGGGGTAGTTTTTTATTTTGACTATCCATTCTCTTGAGAATTGATAAATGGCATGTTCCATTCCATGCAGTGCCACAATGGCCCTCCTTGGACATGTCCTGATGGGACCTGCATTGAGCTAGGCCCCAAATGTGGCCTCAATGAATCAGAGAGTAAACTTGCACTTTGTTTTACTGAGCCTGGCTTGTTTACTCTCCAAATAGTACTGAACTTTACACTCCAATCAGGAGGGCATGGGGGCTCTAGTATCACCTTATCCTTGCTGACCATTAGTATTTTCCAGCTTTCTAATACTTACCAAACTTAGAGGGGCAAAATGAATTTTATTGTTGTTTTAATTTGCATACCCTTAGTTACTAGTGAACTAGGGCATCTTTTCATATGTAAAAGATGTAAATTGCCTATTCAAATATTTTTTTAAAATTTGAATTCTTGTCTTTTTGCTGAATGATTCTGTCTTGTTGGTTAAATTTTAGATATCACAAATGTATTGACCTCCCAGTCATTTATTTTTTCCTAATGTAAGTTTTCACAGAAATTATTCATTTTGTTTAATCAAATCTACCAATACATATAGATAGGTTTTATTTTAGGGGTGATCTTTGCTATTTCCAAGATGAAAGGGTATTCTCCTACATTTTCTTTTAATAACTTTTATTTCTTATCTTTTATAATTACATTTTTGCTCTCTTTTTTTCTGATTTTTTATTTTATTTTTATTTTTAAAAAATTTTATTGTTATTCAATTACAGTTGTATGCCTTTTCTCCCCATCCCTCCACCCTACCCCAGCCAAACCCCCCTCCCTCCCCCATCTCCACCCTCTCCCTTGGTTTTGTCCATGTGTCCTTTATAGTAGCTCCTGTAATCCCTTCTCTTCACAGTACCCTCCCCACTCCCCACTGGCTATTGTTAGATTATTCTTAATTTCAATGTCTCTGGTTATATTTTGTTTGCTTTTTTTCTTCTGTTGATTATGTTCCAGTTAAAGGTGAGATCATATGGTATTTGTCCCTCACCGCCTGGCTTATTTCACTTAGCATAATGCTCTCCAGTTCCATCCATGCTGTTGCAAAGGGTATAAGCTCCTTCTTTCTCTCTGCTGCATAGAGTTCCATTGTGTAAATATACCATAGTTTTTTGATCCACTCGTTTGCTGATGGGCACTTCGGTTGCTTCCAGTACTTGGCTATTGTAAATTGTGCTGCTATGAACATTGGGGTGCACAGGTTCTTTTGGATTGGTGTTTCAGGGTTCTTAGGGTATAATCCCAGCAGCAGAATTGCTGGATCAAAGGGCAGTTCCATTTTTAGTTCTCTAAGGAAACTCTATACTGTTTTCCACCAGTCTAGTGGCCTCAACAGTCTGCATTCCAATCAATGGTGCACTAGGGTTCCCTTTTCTCCATATCCTCTCGAACATTTGTTTGTTGATTTGTTTATGTTGGCTTCTCTGACTGGTGTTAGATGGTACATGACTGTGGTTTTAATTTGCATCTCTCTGACGGTTATAGATGCTCAGCATCTTCTCATATGTCTCTGGGCCCTCTGTGTGTCTTCCTTGGAGAAGTGTCTGTTCAAGTCCTTTGCCCATTTTTTAATTGGGTTGTTTGTCTTCCTGGAGTGCAGCTGTGTGAGATTTTTAAATACTTTGGAGATCGAGATGAGGGAAGATGGCGGCGAGATGGGTGGGAGCAGAGTCCACTTTGCCTCAACACCAGTGAAATACCTAGCTGATGTGAGGAGCAGAGCGAACAGCCAACAGTATTCCAGCAAATATGAAGATCAGAGACCAAAGATAGAGGACATTGAAAGATCAGACGCTAAGAAGAGTGCTTAAGGACAATAAGGTCCCTGGGACCAGTGTAGGGACCAGGGCAGCTGAAGCCCCGGCCCAGGTGCAGGGTCTGCTGCAGGATTCTTGGGAGAGAGCCAGGCTGGGCTGTGTGAGCAGCCAGGTGCCTGTTTGGACCATGGGGACTTGAACAGGAAGAATTTCTCAAAAAGGAAAAGAAAATAGAGGCACTCAGGAGCTAGTTAGAGAACTCTCTGCAGCAGCCCAGGACTCTGGCACACCTCCCCCCTCAGCCCCTGGACTGTGAACGCGGAAAAGCATCCCCAGCGCTCACCTGAGGCCTGGCTGGTGCGCACCCAGATTAGCGGACTGGGGGCCTACAACTGAAACTCCGGGTGAGCACGCGCCCTGATAAGCGGCCCGGCTGCCTGGGCACACAGACAAAAAGCGCCTGGGTGGGCACACACACCTAAAACCCAGGCTGGGCGGCCACACCTGAAACCTCCGGTGGGTGTGCAGCTGGATCAGTGGCTGGCTGCCCCTGCGCACAGACCCAAAGCAGGGGATCAGATGCCAAACCAGGCCCAAACCTGAGAAAGGCCACACAACCCAATCAACAGCCTGGCTGCCTGCAGGCGACCACACCCAAAAGCACTGATTCTGAAAAACTCCTACCCAGCCCCTGTGCACAGAACCCTGCAGGGCCTACTGGCTCTCTGGGAGGAAGGCAAACACCTAGCAGAGGGGAGCTGCAGGGCTAGGGGAGACTGAATTGCCTGGAAAGACTCGACCCAGTACGGGGCTGAACTACCCTATAGCATCACCCAGAGCCTGCATCTAAGACAGCAAAGAGCAAGAAGGTGGAATGTGAGTTGCCCCTAATTGGTGAAACTCAAGGACAGCACAGCTGGTGAACTAAAGGCCTAGTGGGGAACAAAAGGACCCAGAGGAACTGGACTGAAAGGTGAACAACAGTGAAGAGTGTGGCTCAGGAAGGGAGAAAATTGAAACCAATCCTTCCAAACACCCCCTCCCGTGCCACAGACAGGAAGACCAGCAGAACTAACCTGAACAGTTTAAAGCCAGCAGAAGACTTTTGTTTTTTCTTTCTTTCCTCCTTTCCCCCTGAATTCCTTCTTCCTTTCTGTCCTTCTTCATTTTTTAAATTCTTTCTTCCTTCCACCCTTTACCTTTTTTATTCCTTCTTCCCGCGTTCTTTTATTTATTCTTTTGTTTTAATTTTTGTTAAAATTTCTTCTTATCTTGCCTCTGATCTTTCTTTATTCCTTCTTCCTTCCTTCCTTTACTTTTCTATTCCCTTTTTCCTTCCTTCCCTTCTATTTTTTTTTGACCCCTTCCTCTTTTTCACACAGGTGAGAGCAATAAAACCTAGAGTGCTGAAAAGACAAGAGTTAGACTGTGTTACACCCATAAATGTCAGCTCAAGACCAGTGAGCACAGGAGATTAAGGAGACAGCACCACTGAATCCGACTGGCATTCTACCAAAAAAGTTCATACCATACCCAGGGAGTCAGAACAGATCAATTTAAGAAGCAGAGGCTAACAAGAAGAGTCTCACAAACAATGGGAAGACAAAGACACAATCCACAAATGAAAGCAAAGGAGGAAGCCTCAGAAAGAATGCTAACTGAAAAAGAGGCAAGTCAACTATCAGATACTGAGTTCAAAGCAATGGTTACCAGGAAGCTCACTGAGCTCACAGAGACCTACCAGAAACTACAGGGAAACTACAATGAACTCACTGCAAACTATATCAACATGAAAAAGGAAATAGAAACTATCAACAAGGGCCAAGAGGAAATAAAGAATACTATTTTTGAACTGAAGAACACAGTAGAAGGAAGGAAAAGCAGACTTGATGAAGCAGAGGATCAGATAAGCGACCTGGGAGACAAAGTAGAAAAAAACACTCAGAAAGAGCAAGAAAAGGAAAAGAGGCTCAGAAAGAATGAAGAGGGATTAAGGGAAATGTAGGACAACATGAAACGTAACAATATCCATATAATAGGAATACCAGAAGGAGAAGAAGAAGAGCAAGGGATAGAAAACCTGTTTGAAAAAGTAATGATGGAAATTTCCCTATTCTGATGAGAGAAAAAGTCACCCAAATCCAGGAAACACAGAGAGTCCCAAGCAAGAGGAACCCAAAGAGGCCCACTGCAAGACACATCATAGTTGAAATGGCAAAATTCCAAGATAAAGAGAGGATCTTAAAGGCACCAAGGGAGAAACAGGAAGTAACATACAAGGGAGCCCCAATAAGGTTAGGAACTGACTTCTCAATGGAAACGCTGCAAGCCAGAAGACAATGGCAAAAAATATTCCAAGTAATGAGAACCAGAGGCCTGCAACCAAGACTACTTTACCCAGCAAGGATCTCAATCAAGATAGAAGGCCAAATAAAGAGTTTCCCAGACAAAAGAAGTCTAAAAGAATACAGCTCCAGCAAACCAGCTCTGCAAGAGATGCTAAAGGGACTGCTTCAAGGAAAGGAAGGAAAAGAGAAACAGAGAGGAACACAGGTAGGAAAAAATGGCAATGAATAACTACCTATCGACAATAACCTTAAAAGTAAATGGATTAAATGCTCCAATCAAAAGACATAGAATAGCTGAATGGATAAGAAAACATGACCCACACATATGCTGCCTAAAAGAGACCCATCTCAGGACCAAAGACCTACACAGTCTGAAAGTGAAGGGCTGGAAACAAATTTTCCAAGCAAACGAACAGGGAAAAAAAGCAGGGGTAGCAATACTCATATCAGACAAAATAGACTTCAAAAGAAGGGCCATAAAGAGAGAATCAGAAGGTCACTTCCTACTACTCAAAGGAAGAATCCACCAAGAAGACATATACATTGTAAATATATATGCACCCAACATACGAGCACCCAAATACATAAAGAAAATCTTGGAGGACTTCAAGAAAGATACTGACAGCAACACAATTATAGTAGGGGACTTTAACACCCCACTATCAAAAATGGAGAGGTCTTCCTAACAAAATATCAACAAGGATATTGTGTCACTTAACAATACCCTAGATGAAATGGACTAAACTGATATACATAGAGCTTTTCATCCCAAAGAAGCAAAATACACATTCTTTTCAAGTGTCCATGGAACATTTTCAAAGATAGACCACAGGATAGGACACAAAGCAAGCCTCCACAAATTCAAGAAAATTGAAATCATATCAAGTATTTTCTCTGACCACAAGGGACTGAAACTAGAAACCAATCCCAATGGAAAAAACCCCAAAAACTCAAAATCATGGAGACTGAATAGCATGCTATTAAATAATGAATGGGTCAAGAATGAGATTAGGGAAGAAATCAGAAACTTTCTGGAAACAAATGAAAATGAACTCACAACAACCCAAAACCTATGGGACACAGCAAAGGCAGGCCTGAGAGGGAAGTTCATAGCAATACAGGCCTACCTTAAAAAGATAGAATCATTTCAAACAAACAACCTAACCCTATGCCTACAAGAACTTGAGGAACAAGAAAAAAGACATCCCAGAGCAAGCAGAAGGAAGGAAATAACCAAGATCAGAGCAGAGTTAAATGACATAGAGACTAAGAGCACAATTCTAAGGATCAATGAATCCAGGATCTGGTTCTCTGAAAAGATAAACAAAATCGACAAGCCTTTAAGTAGGCTCATCAAGAAAAAAAGAGATAGGATCCAAATAAACACAATTAAAAATGAAAGAGGAGAGACTACAACTGATAACACAGAAATACTAAGGATTGTAAGAAATTACTACGAAGAATTGTATGCCACGAAATTTGAAAACCTAGGTGAAATGGACATATACCTAGAAAAATATAATCTTCCAAAACTGAATGAAGAAGCTGAAAACCTGAACAGACCAATAACAGCAGACGAAATTGAAACAGTAATAAAAAAGCTTCCAACACACGAAAGCCCTGGACCAGATGGTTTCACTGGAGAATTCTACAAACCATTTAAGGAGGAGCTAACCCCTATCCTTCGCATACTATTCGAAAAAATCCAAACTGATGCAAGGCTCCCAAACTCTTTTTATGAAGCCAGCATCATCCTAATCCCAAAACCAGATAAAGACACAACAAAGAAAGAAAACTTCAGGCCAATATCGCTGATGAACATAGACGCTAAAATTCTCAACAAAATATTGGCAAACTGCATCCAGCAATACATTAAAAAGATCATACAGCATGACCAAGTGGGATTCATCCCAGGGATGCAAGGATGGTACAATATTGGGAAATCAATAAACATAATACATAATATCAACAACACTAAAGACAAAAATCACATGATCATATCAATATACGGGGAAAAAGCATTTGATAAGATACAGCACCCATTTCTGATAAAAATACTCCACAAACTGGGAATGGAGGGAGCATTGCTCAACATAAAAAAGGCCATATAGGAGAGACCTACAACCACCATCAAACTCAATGGACAATAACTTAGAGCATTCCCACTAAGATCAGGTCAAGTAGTTTTTTGGTGGAGTCTATAGAATTTTCCATGTACACTATCATGTCATCGGCAAACAGTGACAGTTGCATTTCCTCCTTTCCAATTTGGATGCCTTTTATTTCTTTTTCTTGTCTGATTGTTGTGGCTAGGACTTCCAATACTATGTTGAATAGTAATGGTGACAGAGGGCATCCTTGTCTTGTTCCTGATCTTAGGGGGAAAGCTCTAAGTTTTTAAGGGAAAAATAAAGTTTAAAATAAAAATAAGAAGGAAAAGGGATAATGGAGTAAGAGAAGGGGGAAGTAAAATACGAGATTTGAAATAAACTAAAATTAAAAAATAGTGAAATAATAGGAAGAAAGTTGAAGAAAAAGAAAAAAAATGTTAAAAAGCTATGCAGGAGAGTAAGATAATGAAGATGACCGTGGTGGACTTCATCTCAGCAGAGTCCAGTGTTTGCCTCTGTCTTCTCTTTCTGGATCTGCCCCTGGTGATGTCAGATGGTGTCCTAGTCTAGCCCTAGGCAGCCTGTTCGAGACTACCAGTGATCCCCCATCTATTTCTGTCTCCTTCAGGTTTGGCTGGCTGGTCCGCACTGTTCTGCCCTTCTGGCTTTTCCATCAGCACAAGGCCAAGGAGTGGTTAATATAATGTTTGAGAGCACTGCCAGTACTGCCTCCACCTTCCTACAGACGGGGCCTCTGATGTGATTAGGAGGGTGGAATCTTTTGGTCACCCCAAGGGGATGCTGTGTTCAGGAAAGATGGTGGGAGTGTTTTCCCACCCTGCCCCCCAGCCACAAGTCTTGGTCTGTCCCAGATTATTTCCAATAATGTATAGTTTCTGGTGAATCAGCTGTCTCTTTCCTGTGGGGGGCCAGTTTGTGTAAAAGGGGCAGCTCATACTATAAAGGACACAAGGACAAAATCAAGGGGGAGGGTAGAGGTGGGGGAGGGAGGTGGGACTGGCTAGGGTGGAGTGGAGGGATGGGGAGAAAATGCAGACAATTGTAACTGAATAAAAATAAATTAATTAATTTTAAAAAAAGGGGGCAGCTCATTCTTTGGCACTGATGGCAGCTCTAAGAGCAGAGGCTTGGAGGGGTCCTGAACACCGCTTGTTGTGCTTGTCTCTAATGTCTCTGCTCTGCTGGTTTCAGTTAATCAGGGTCTGAGGAGCCAGTGTAGCTTGTATTGTGATAGAAGTTCAGAAAGGTCCCTTCCAGAGCTTCTCCTTATTTCCCCTGTGGATATGTACAGAGCAGGGGGCTTTTGAGCCTGGCCTCACTGATTTGCAGAGTGTGCAATCCCACAGGTGGGGGTTGGGCATGCCTGCCTGTGAGGGGACCTGTCTAGCGGCAATGAATCTCAGGCATTCAGCTCCTGGCCGCCCAGTCCCCAGGTTGCCACTCTCGCAGGTGACTCAGGCCTGAACTTTCCACTTTGCATAGCTCCCTGCTCACCAAGCATGCTGTGTTGGTTGCCATAGTCCCTTCAGTGTGACACTTCCTGTTCTTCCTGTGCAACAGGACTCAGTGGGGTCAAACTGTGCTTTCACTCTGGCTTCTTTGTTGGCAGAGCTGCTGTGCACAAGTGTGCAAGCACAGAGTCCCTGTCAAGTCTCATCTCAGCTCCTCTTTTAAAAGAGTCTCTAGTCCTGACTGGTGTGGCTTAGTGGATTGAGCGTGGGCCTGAGAACCAAAGGGTCACCAGTTCAATTCCCAGTCAGGGCACATACCTGGGTTACAGGCCAGGTTCCCAGTATGGGGCTCATAAGAGGCAACCACACATTGATGTTTCTCTTCCTCTTTCTCCCTCCCTTCCCCTATGTAAAGATAAATAAATAAAATGTTTAAAAAAATAAGAGTCTCTATGTGGCCCCCCTGCTGCAGCACCAAGCCCTGGGCCAGTTCTCCACACACTCCATGTTCCCAAAAAGCACAGAGTGTCTCCAGTCATGGCTGTCCATGTCCTGCCAGTGCCTCCAATAGTTTTAGGAGATAGTTTCTCTCTGAAACTCTCCTGGTTGACACTTCAGCTATGGACAGGCTGCTCACTGTGTATATTAGCTTAAGTCTCCCAGACTTTGTATATCTTTCTTGGTGGTTTCCCTGTGTGGGGTTAGGGTCCTGCTTCAGGAGGGGAAGGAGCCATTAAGCTTCATTTTCTGTCAGTTCTATCCTATTCTACAGTTGCCTCGCACAGGGCATTTCCCCCTTAACTTAAAAATCTTTTACCGGACAGTGCAAAGCATCTTCTGTACTCCTTGGCTTCAAAAATTCATATCAGCTGGGATTCCATTGATTGTTCAGGTCACTTGTTGGAAGATTGGCCAAAAATCCATTTTGGGCCACAAGCAAGTGGGCTCAGCTTCCACCTACTCAGACTCTATCTTCCTGTTTTTTTGAGAAAGAAGTTCTAGCTGTGGGTGACATCATCAGCTCCTGACTGAGAGTTTCTAGCCTGCTTTTCGTGATGGCGTGTCCTGTGGATTTCAGAATTGCTTCACCAGCTGCACAGTTGAGTCATTAATTGACTGCAATAAATTGAATAAGCCAATTCATTGCAATAAATCTATCTTAATCTCTATTATCTATCTATCTATCTATCTGTCTGTCTGTCTGTCTATCTATCTATCTATCATGATCATCATCATCATCATCTAATCTCTATATCTATCTAAAGGATTCTACCAGAAAAACAGAATCAGAAATATAATATTCATCCTCTTGGACCACATCTCAATTCCATTCAAACCCCTAGGGATTTTACCCATATAGATTTTCAGGCTGCCTCTGAGTTTTGCTGCCTTCCCCAGAAGTCTGTGAGCTTGGTGAAGGTCCCTACCCAGTTGTCTTTGTGTCCATAAACCCAGTATCTTGTCAGAAATTTGAATGATTTTTAAATTAATGGATGTGCAGATGCTGAGAAGCTGAGGACAAGCTGTCATGGTGACCTCTCCCTATGCCAGCTCAGTGAGTGGCCTAGGAAGAGGTCAGTGACTTTAGTGATGACCTTTGTGACTTCAGTGATGATCTCTGTGCCTGTGAATGCTAAACCTCCAGCTCCAGCCCAGACTGCCCTGTGAGCATCAAACCCATAGCTTCAATCACCTGTTGGGTGTTGTAAGGCTGCAAATTCAATATGAGCAGCAGCTGAGCCTAGTAAATAGCAGTCCAGGCTCATGGGCCCAACTGCCTGGCTTAAATTTTGGCTCCTTCAGTGACTAGTTGAGAGATTATTTAATTTCTGGGACTCTTATCTCATTTAAAAATGAAAATCATCATCATCATCATCATCATATACCTCATAGGATTTGAGGACTGAGGTAATACATGTAAAATGTAGGGAAAGGGTCCTGAAGCAGAGTACCCTCTACTGCACTGAAGAAATATTTGCTAATATTATCATGTTCCACTCCAGTTGGTCTAAAGCAATACTCAAGACCTTTTACAAGTTGTTTCTCCTCTCCTGTATTCTCCACTCAATAAATGTCTCTACTTTTCACACCCCTTCCACTTTCCAATATACTTTACATTATGTCAACTCTAATTCCTAACTCTCTTTTCCTCACCCTTACTTGTATCACCTTGGTCCCAGCCACCACCATCTCTTGCCTGGATGACTGCAGTAGCCCCCTAAATAGTCTTCCTGCCACTGCCATTGCCTACATTTTCAAAGTCTAGTCTGTTCACAGTAGCCAGGAGGATAATTACAAAGCTAATAACTCCTGTTCAGAATCTTCCAGTGGCTTTCCATATCATAAAGAATAAAATCTAGCCCTGGATGGTGTGGCTCAGTGGATTGAGCACTGGCCTGCCTGCAAACAAAAGGGTCTCCACCAAAGGGTTCCAGGTTCAATTAACAGTCTGGGACACATCCCTAGGTTGTGGGCCAGGTGCCCAGTGGGGTGGTGTGCAAGAGGCAAACACACATTGATGTTTCTCTCCCTCTCTTTCTCCCTCCCTCCCTCTCTTTCTAAAAATAAATAAATAAAATCTCTAAAATAAAAATCCAAACTCTTCCTCCTAGCCTACAAGCACTTCTTAATCTGGCCCATGCTCACCTCCCTGACCTCATCTCCTGCATCTCTCCCCATCCTCCATTGTGTTCTGGCTACACTGACACTCTGGCTCTTCCTCCAACACAGATAAGCATTCTGGCTGCAGCCTTTGCACATATAGATCTCTTTGGCTAAAATCTAGTTAATTCCTCCTATTTATACTTCAGTTAATACATTACCTCTACAAGGAAGACTTCCCCAACCTCCTATATGAGTTCATTACATGGTTCTCATTGCATCTTGGGCCCTTTCTTCATAGCTGCTAGCCCAGATGTCACATCTTTACTGGTGTGCTTATATGATAAATATCTGTGTCTTTTACTACAGCTAAAAGCTTCATAAGGGCAGAGTCTTTATATGTCTTGTTCAAAATCGTGCTCTCAGTACCTAGAAGAGTATTTGGCTCATAGTAGATGTTCAATGAATAGTTGTTAAAAGCTGAATCATTGAGGCAAATTTTAATTTGGCTTGGAAATGAACAGGAGTTTTAAAAAAATTACAGAAGCCCTGACTGGTGTGGCTCAGTGGGTTGGGCACTGCTTCACAAAGCAAAAGGCTGCCAGTTCTATTCCCAGTCAAGGCACATGCCTGGGCTGTGGGCCACGGGCCCAGTTTGGGGCATGGGAGAGACAACTGATGGATGTTTTTCTCTCTTTTTCCCTTCCCCCCCTAAAAATAAATTAAACAAATTTTTAAAAAATTTACAAGACACTGTTGATTGCGTAGTGTTGAAGGAAGAAAAGGGACTTTAGGTGAGAAAACAACATGAACAAAGGCACAAAGTGATGGAAATAAAAGGTGAGATGACAGAAAAGTGGAAATCTTGGAATGACTGAAGAAGAAGGTATATGTGAGGCATGTTGGGAGGTGAAGATGGAGATGACAGCAGGGGCATGACAAGATCTAATTTGTGCTCTAGGCTAAATACATTCATTTTTATCTGGTGGGCAATGGGAGGCCAAGGAAAGGGTGTGATTAGAGGAAAGGTGTCCCCAAATAAGAACTTTGCCTCCTTCATTTGGCCCCAGGCACCTTTCATTATAAGCCACTTCCAAGTGATCAGGGTGAATTTTTGCAAGCCAAGCTAAGCCCCAGGGAGTCCCAGTGGTTCCCTTTCTTTCTTACTCTAAGTTTTCCAAAGACTAAGAGTGTTTTTATTTTTTGCTTTGAGAAAAGCATGTGCTAAATCCTCAATACCAACTCTTCCATTAACTAAGGCATTGCTCAAACTTAGACAACTAGAGGCAAAGACCACAGCTATAAGTTTGGAGGGAAACTATTAGTGCTTCTTGGAGGGGTTAAAGTCACTATAAGTTTTAGATTTCAGGGTTTAGGAGATGAGCCCAAAGCCAGAGTAAAGAGAGACAAGATGGAGATAGAGATAGAGATAGAGGTAGAGAGATAGAGATAGAGATGAGAGAGAGAGAGAGAGAGAGAGAGAGAGAGAGAGAGAGAGAGAGAGAGAGAGAGAATCTGAGAGCAAGCCACAGAGAAAAAGATACAACAAAGCAATGAGAAAAGACAGAGAAAGAGAGCCAGAGAGACACAGTGAATGACCATGAAGGCTGAGGAGCCAGAGAGAGATGATATCAGTAGGAAAGGACCAGAAGCCAAGTCAGAAGAACAAATGTGTGTAACTAGTGAGTTGGCTTGGTCAGCTCCTGGTAAGTGACTTCCTCCTTGCAGTGAAAGTGGATGTATGAGCTCTGGAGCTGGAAGTTAATTGGAAATTAAAAGCCCAAAATACCACAATCAGCCAAGTGAAAAATAAGCTTATCAGTTGGTTAAGAAGTTTACTGGCAAAAATTTTATATCTACTGCTTTGCTTCCATTCAAGCCAAATCTGTGTAAAGTATACATGAATGTAGGTATACAGGCTTCTCACTCTCAGAGAGGAGCTTGTAATAACTGATAGCTATCTGAGAACCCTGCTGAGGGTTTTGTCCCCAATCTGCCTCATGTCTTGGTATCTGGGCCTACTTGTATACTCTACTTAGCCCTGGTCATTGTGTACCCCACCCCAACAGGAGGGAAGTGTCATGGCTGCAGTACTCAGGGATTTGCCTTGGCACTAGATATGTTAGAGCTGGGTGACATTCAGTGAGTGTCAAATGAAAAGAAAGAATGATGCTTTGTAGTTTTCTACTGATGTACTGGAGAAAAATCTGTGGGACAGCATGTCTCTGCTTTTATTTTCAATGTCAGTTAGAAGAAAGCTTCACATATTCTGTGATGGAAACCATGTGACTGTATATTGTCCCTTTGTGAAGGGACCCTGCAACAATGTAAAGAGGACAAGGTCTAAATTGCACTGTGACAAAGCTTCATTTTGTTTTACCACAGTGGTGGCTTTGGGAAAAACATCTTCCTTTCTCTCAGTTTCTGTCTTACCTGTCCAACAAAGAAAAGAAACAGGTGATCAAAAAGTTGCCTTCCATTTGTGACATTCTAGGCATCTCAGGGTTTTAAGCCAGCCTATCAAGATTCTCATGACTTTCCCAGAAATAATTGAATGTTCATACCCCTGGGTGGACTCACAACTACCTGAGCAACTACAACAAAAAGGTATACATTAAGAGCTGAGGCTGCTAATGTATACCTTAGGCTTAGGAGCCTAAGCTCCTAAGGAGCTTAGGAGCTGAGGGTCCTAATACATTGAAAAGAGGCCTAATGCGACATGTGTTAGAACTCTGTTCTTGATCTGGATTGACCACAAATTTGAAGACAGAAGGATGTGCCAGATTTACCAATGATGCAAGACCTGGAGAAAAGGATGTAGCACCCTGGCCAAACAGAACAAGATGATTTTTTTAAAGGGTCACATAAAAACCTATCATGTTTTTTAAAAATAAATTTTATTACCCTGATTAAAGATCTCTGGCTCTGAATAAACTCAGAAGAGAAACATCTAGTTTGGTTGACTATAAACTCAAAAGGGGTCCACAGTGTAATGTGCTAGAGAAAGAGCTGCCATAGTAGTTGGCTGCTCTGTCTAGGAAGGGAGAAATAGTGACTCCTTGCTGATCAGACTTTGCCCAGCATCTTCCGCTTAATTATGGGCCTCACACTTGAATAAGTTGGGTACAACCTGACGTGTAAAAAAGAAAATTATCAGGATGGGTGAAGAAAAGACATAAGGGAAAGGACAGTTCAGAATGAAGAAGAGAAGATTCCTTGGGGAATATGGCCACCCTCTAGGGGTATCTAAAACTCTGTTCTGGGGAAGAAAGAGCAGGCTTGCCTGCTTGTGGACCCCAGAAGGAAATCCAAAGATCCATTAGGCTATGAGATCAAGGAAGCAGCTGGCTACTGGAAGGCTATGTTTTGTCAACATAAAATTACAAGTGCATTCTGTGATCCCTGATCCTGATAACAGATTGGGCTGGCTTCATGAGGACATTCTAGCTGTAAATCTGAGGAAGATTTACTGGTAACTGTGGGACTAGGTGTTATGTATCCTGTAGTAGGTCCAATGGCCAATGTGGGAGCCTAAACATTTCAGCAGTAGCCCTTAGAGACTAAGAAGTATTTTTATCACACATGGTTATTCATTTGCTCATTACTCATTTATTAAATAACCCTTTCTTAAGAACCAAAGAAGACTTACCCTGTCAACAAGGAGCTTCTGGGCCAGACGGCTTTGTGTGGCAGCAAGATGATCCTTGAGCCATCCATCAGTGAGATCTGTGCTGGGAGCAGAGAAAACTTTGCACAGAGTGCTGTCCTTCTTCTGTCAGCCCCCTGAGAGCTGGCCCAGCCTGGGATAGGGCATGGAGAAACACACGAGTCATGCTCAACGCTATGCTTGAGACTGAGCCACGACCTTAGCATCATTGCCAACATGGTGTTTACAACATTCCCCTCTTGCTTTTTATCAGAAACACAGTGGCATTTGGTGGTACCACAGGCAGAAGACACACAAGGGAATCCTTTCTCAAGGTGTGACTCATCAAGGGTGAGAATGGACAGATTGCAATGACACAAAAGCCTTGGAGATGAACATGCCAATTAGTATGGAAAAGAATGAGGTCCCAGAGGCTTCAGAACTCTGAATCTGTCTTTTCTCTTTCAGAGCAGTAACAATTTTTGAGGCAACCTGGAGCCCCTCATGAAGCAGAGTCATAGTATTCCCCTGGGGACAGAGCTGTTGAGCCACAGTGTGAGCCTCTGTATTTCTCAGAATTTCACTGGCAAATTTATCTACCTTGGCTTGGAGTTGCTTTTTGTTACTAGGGATGCTGTAGGAATGAGTGAATGTGAAACCTTGTTGTCAGTGCCCCTCCCCACAGGGCTTCTGATGCTTTCATCCACTGGTTTGGGGTAGAGGCAGCCATAGCCTCTTACCTCTGACTTTGCATCCATAACGCACTACCTTGCAAACCCAGGCAGCAAGCCCAGTTTTGTGTCTGTTTGGGTTGGGGGCTCCAAATTTTCCTGGGTATAACAAGAGAGGAATTGATAATGCTTCCCTGGCATCTATCCATATGAGCTGACCTGTGCTAATAATGAGCCACCTAATAATAGGCAAAATTGGGCACAATGTGACAGGTGCAAAACTCATTGCTCCAGGAGCCTGGATCCCTGTATTAGGTTGCCATGGTTAGATTAACTGCTACTGGCTGCTTTAAGGTGACTTTGCATTCCTGTCCCTGCTGTAGAAGCCATGTATCAGCATGATAGTACACAATCTGTAGCCCCAGCTTCAAGCACAGGGATAACTGTAGATACAGGCAAGGGGACACTCACAATTTCAAACCGGTGGGGCTGCATTTACCAGTGTCACATAAATAGTGAGGGAAAGTAATAAAAAGGTGACTTTACGATGAGCATGAAACGTTCACGTTGCTCTATGGTTCTGCAACATGCTATGTGCATTGAAGAATTCTCCTGTGAAACCATCTGATCCAGGGATTTAGTGTGTCAGAAGCTTTTTAATTACTGTTTCAATTTCGTCTGCTGTTATTGGTCTATTCAGGCTTTCTACTTCTTAATTGAGTTTTGGAAGGTTATATTTTTCTAGAAATTTGTCCATTTCATCTAGGTTTTCACATTTCTTGGCAAATAGTTCTTTGTAGTAATTTCTTACAATCCTTTGTATTACGGTGGTATCAGTTGTAGTCCCTCCTCTTTCATTTCTGATTGTGTTTATTTGGGTTCTCTCTCTTTTTTTCTTGATGAGCCTACTTAAAGACTTGTCGATTTTGTTTATCTTTTCAAAGAACCAGCTCCTGCATTCATTGATCCTTAGAATTGTGCTTTTAGTCTCTATGTCATTTAACTCTGCTCTGATCTTGGTTATTTCCTTTCTTCTACCTCCGCTGGGCTGTCTTTGTTGTTGTTCCTTGAATTCTTGTAGACGTAGGGTGAGGTTGTTTGTTTCAAATGTTTCTATTCTTTTTAGGTAGGCCTGTATCACTATGAACTTCACTCTTAGGACTGCCTTTGCTGTGTCCCATAGGTTTTGGGTTGTTGTGAGTTCATTTTCATTTGTTTCCAGGAAGTTTTTGATTTCTTCCCTAATCTCATTCTTGACCCATTCATTGTTTAATAGCATGCTACTCAGTCTCCATGATTTTGAGTGTTTTGGGTTTTTTCCTTTGGGGTTGGTTTCTAGTTTCAGTCCCTTGTGGTCAGAGAAAATGCTTGATATGATTTCAATTTTCTTGAATTTGTGGAGGCTTGCTTTGTGTCCTATCCTGTGGTCTATCTTTGAAAATGTTCCATGTACATTTGAAAAGAATGTGTATTTTGCTTATTTGGGATGAAAGTCTCTAGATATATCAGTTAAGTCCATTTCATCTAGGGTATTGTTCAGTGACACAATACCCTTGTTGATATTTTGTTTGGAAGATCTGTCCATTTTTGACAGTGGGGTGTTAAAATCCCCTACTATAATTGTGTTGCTGTCAATATCTTTCTTGAAGTCCTCCAAGATTTTCTTTATGTATTTGGGTGCTCCTATGTTGGGTGCATATAAATTTACAATGTTTATGTCTTCTTGGTGGATTCTTCCTTTGAGCATTATGAAGTGATCTTCTGGGTCTCTCTTTATGGCCCTTCTTTTGAAGTGTATTTTGTCTGATATGAGTATTGCTACCCCTGCTTCTGTTTCCTGATTATATTTCATTGGAAAATTTGTTTCCAGCCCTTCACTTTCAGTCTGTGTAGGTCTTTTGTCCTCAGGTGGGTCTCTTGTAGGCAGCATATGTGTGGGTCATGCTTTCTTATCCATTCAGCTATTCTATGTCTTTTGATTGGAGCATTTAATCCATTTACATTTAAGGTTATTATTGATAGGTAGTTATTCATTGTCATTTTTTCATACCTGTGTTCCTCTCTCTTTCACTGTTTTTCTTCCTGTTCTCAATGCAAGCCCTTTAGCATCTCCTGCAGAGCTGGATTGGAGGAGGTGTACTCTTTGAGGCTTCTTTTGTCTGTGAAGCTCCTTATTTGGCCTTCCATTTTAATTGAGAGCCTTCCTCGATAAAGTAGTCTTGGTTGCAGGCCTCTGGTTCTCATTACTTGGAATATTTCTTGCCATTCTCTAGTGGCTTGGAGTGTTTCCATTGAGAAGTCAGCTGCTAACCTAATCGGGGGCTCCCTGGTATGTTACTTCCTGTTTTTCCCTTGCTACCTTTAAGATTTTCTCTTTATCTTGGAATTTTGCCATTTTAATTATGATGTGTCTTGAAGTGGGCCTCTTTGGGTTCCTCTTGATTGGGACTCTCTGTGATTCCTGGGTTTGTGTGACTTTTTCTCTCATTAAATTAGGGAAGTTTTCCATCATTACTTTTTCAAACAGGTTTTCTATGCCTTGTTCTTCTTTTTCTCCTTCTGGTATCCCAATTATATGGATATTATTACGTTTCATGTTGTCCTGCATTTCCGTTAATCCCTCTTCCTTCTTTCTGAGCCTCTTTTCCTTCTGTTGCTCATTCTGGGTGATTTTTTTTCTACCTTGTCCTCCAGATTGCTGATCTGATCCTCTGCTTCATTGAGCCTGATTTTGATTCCTTCTACTGTGTTCTTCGGTTTGGAAATTGTATTCTTCATTTCCTCTTGTCCCTTGTTGATGGTTTCTATTTCTTTTTTCATGTTGATATAGTTTGCAGTGAGTTCATTGTAGTTTCTCTGTAGTTTTTGGCAATTCTCTGTGAGCTCATTAGTCTTCCTTATAACCCAGGCTTTGGACTCAACATCTGATAGTTGACTTGCTTCTTTTTCATTTAGCATTCTTTCTGAGGTTTCTTCCTTTCCTTTCATTTGGGGATAATTTCTTTGTCTTCCCATTGTTTGTGAGACTCTTCTTGTTAGCCTCTCCTTCTTAAGTTGATCTGTTCTGACCCCCTGGATTTATGTTGTAAACCTCTGTGATAGAAGACCTGTGAGATTCAGTGGTACAGTCATCTTGATCTACCGAGCTCACTGATTGGGCTGTCGTTTGTGTTGGTTCTCTGTATGTCTTTGGGTTTTGATTGTTGTTGGGTCTTTCTTTGGTGGGTCCTTCCCACCAGCTGGTTAACTGAGGGTCAGTCTGTCCACCAGGTCTTGTAATCTGTTGTGCAGTTGTAGGCAGGTTGTGTTGGAGCTGGTTCTTCCATGTGTACAAGGTTTTGAGGCCTTTCTGTTGCTCTTGTTCAGTTGTTTGTTCTGAGTAATTTCTCCACTATTTAATTTTATTTCCAGATATGTCTTGGGTTGAGTTAGTGTGACTTCCACTCCCTCCTTCACCTTCTCCTGTTCTTAGCTGTTGGTGTTGCCTTTGTTGTTTGGTTTCCTCTTCCAGGAGGTATCCTGGTGTTCACAGCTTCTACCTACTCTTTTTTATGGTAGGTTGTAGGGGGAAGGCGAAATGGTTTAAGAGAGGAGGAGTGCATTATGTGATATTTAAAGTACCAGCCCTTAGAGAAGAGATAGGAGATCCTTTGGAGATATATATATATATATATAGTGTTAACTGTGATATTTCATCCACCTAGACACTTTTTATAAAGTGTGGAAAGAAGATAAGATTCTTGTTCGGGGGGTGAGGGAATTGTGAGTTGGATCTAGAAAGCTGTGAGCTTGTGTTAGGTCAGATTATGAGGTAAAGTGAGAGTAAAGGATAGAAAATAGGTGTAATGTGTGGGATAATAGAGTTAACCACAACAGTAATAAAGTTCAGGAAACAGTGATGTGGGCTAAGATCTGGGAGGGGTGCTGTGTAGTATTTACCAATGTATGGAACAGCAATTATTTACAATAATAATGGAGCAACAATCATAGGACCAAATCTATGTGATCTGGATAACTAGAATAGGGGATATAGGTCCTAGAGTAGTGTGCTAACAGAACACAAGTGAAGTGGAAGACAGTTACTTAACAATACACTATGAAAGAGAGAACAAGGGGAATCCAGTCAAACAATGCACTTTAACTGGCCTAGCAAAGAAGACTAAACAGAAAGAAGAGAAATACAAAAATACTAATAAAATGAGAGTTGTAAGAATAATGAAAAAAATAATAATACAACTATACAATAACTTGCAAGTTTTCTGGAGTAGCAAAGTGAAATTTGTCTCACTGTCTCAGCTGTTGGGATGCCCCTTCTTTGGGTCCAACTCTGGTGTTTTCACAGTTCCAGGTTTTATTGTTGCACTTGTGGGAATTTAAAAAAAAAAAAGAAGAAGAAGAAGGAAGGAAGAAGAGACATACAGGGAAAGAAAGAAGGAATAAAACAAGAAAGAAGGAAAGAGAGGAAGAAGGGTTAAAAGAAAAAAAATAATTAAAAATAATTACTTGAGAACCAAGATGGCGGCATAGGTAGACACACTGCGCCTCCTCGCACAACCAGAATTTACAGAAAATTGAAAGGCAAGGAAGTCCGACACCAAGGAAATAAAAAATAAACATTCATCCAGACCGGTAGGAGGGTCGGAGACGGGCAGCCGGGGCAGAGAGGACTTGCGTTGCCGTGGTGGGACTGAGACTGGCAGAGTGTGGGACGAACAGGGCAGGCAGTCTGACCACTGGAAGACCCTGTGGCCCCACATTCGCGCACAGATAAACCGAGAGGGCCAGACTCAGAGTGGCAGAGATTGCGGCAGGCAGAGCGGCGGGTAGCACCTGGAGGCCCCACATTCGCGCACTGATAAACTGGACAAACAGCGGGGAGCAAAGCAGACCACGCAACCCAGGGCTCCAGCGCAGGGAAATAAAGCCTCAAACCTCTGATTAAAAACGCCTGTGGGGGTTGGGACAGCAGCAGGAGAGACTCCCAGCCTCACAGGAGAGGTCGTTGGAGAGATCCACAGGGGCCTAGGGCGTGCACAAGCCCACCCACTTGGGAACCAGCACCAGAGGGGCCCAGTTTGATTGTGGGTAGTGGAGTGAAAGTCTGAAATCTGGTGGAGAGTGGAGCGGGTGCCATTGCACCCTCTCAGCCCCTCCCCCACGTACAGCATCGCAGCGCAGTGACCAGTGTTACCCCGCCCCGGGGAACACCTAAGGCTCTGCCCCTTTAAGTAACAGATGCGCCAAGACAAAAAAAAAAAAAAAGGCCCAAATGACAGAACACTTAAAGCTCCAGAAAAAATACAACTAAGCGAGGAAGAGAAAGACAACCTATCGGATGCACAGTTCAAAACACTGGTTATTAAGACGCTCACAGAATTGGTTGAATCTGTTCGAAAACTAGATGAAAAAATGAAGCCTATGCTAAGAGAAACAAAGGAAAATGTACAGGGAACCAAGAGTGATGCGAAGGAAACTGGGACTCAAATCAACGGTGTGGACCAGAAGGAAGATAGAAACATCCAACCAGAAAAGAATGAAGAAACAAGAATTCGGAAAAATGAGGAGAGGCTTAGGAACCTCTAGGACATCTTGAAACGTTCCAACATCCGAATTATAGGGGTGCCAGAAGGAGAAGAGGAAGAACAAAAAACTGAAAACTTATTTGAACAAATAATGAAGGAGAACTTCCCTCATCTGGCAAAGGAAATAGACTTCCAGGAAGTCCAGGAAGCTCAGAGAGTCCCAAAGAGGCTGGACCCAAGGAGGAACACACCAAGGCACATCATAATTACATTACCTAAGATTAAACAGGAGAGAATCTTAGAAGCAGCAAGAGAAAAGGAGACAGTTACCTACAAAGGACTTCCCATAAGACTGTCAACTGATTTCTCCAAAGAGACCTTATAGGCAAGAAGGGGCTGGCAAGAAGTATTCCAAGTCATGAAAGGCAAGGACCTACATCCAAGATTACTGTATCCAGCAAAGCTATCATTTAGAATGGAAGGGAAGATAAAGTGCTTCTCAGATAAGGTCAAGTTAAAGAAGTTCATCATCACCAAGCCCTTATTATATGAAATGTTAAAGGGACTTATCTAAGAAAAAGAAGATCAAAAATAGGAACAGTAAAAATTACAGCAAACTCACAGTTATTAACGACCACACCTAAAACAAAAACAAGAGCAAACTAGGCAAACAACTAGAACAGGAACAGAACCATAGAGATGGAGATCACATGGAGGGGTGTCAATAGGGGAGTGGGAGAGGGAGAGGGAGGGAAAGGTACAGAGAATAAGTAGCATAAATGATAGGTGGAAAATAGACAGGGGGAGGGTAAGAATAGTGTAGGAAATGTAGAAGCCAAAGAACTTAAAAGTATGACCCATGGACATGAACTATAGGGGGGGAATGTGGGAGGGAGGGGGTAGGCAGGATGGAGTGGAGTGAGGGTGGCGGGAAATGGGACAACTGTAATAGCATACACAATAAATATATTTTAAAAAATATTTACTTTAAAATAAAAGCCTCCTGCTATCTTCAAACTGGCCAAGCCAGTTTTGCTGGTCTTTTTGTCTGTGGCAGGCTGAGGGGCCTTAGTTTCGCTCTTGTCTGTTACTGAGGGGCACTGGGACTGCTGCCAGCAGCCTCTGGTCCAGTACATTCAGGCATGCACTCTCCTCGGGGCTAAGGGGTGCAAGGGTGGGGACCTCCGTGGTGCGTACTCTCCTCGGTGCCTTGGATGTGGGCTCAGACCCTCTGTGTGCACACTCTCCCTGGCGCCTTCCACACCACCAAGGGAGCGCTGTATGGCTGGGCAGGGAGGAGGCTGTAGAGGCTGCTGCAGGAGAATTCCCCAAATTGCCACTGAGTGTCTCTTTTTTCACTTTTTCTTTTTGAGAAGTTTCTCCTGCTCAATCCCAGCACTCCATACAAGGAAGGGCCTGACCTCTCACACAGACCACCTCTCTGGTTCGACTGGGAATTGTCCGGGTCAAGGGCCCATCACGGCCCAACTCTCAACTCTCCCCAGCTGGTGCCCAGGGTTTACCACTTCGTCCTTATTCCCCTCCCTGCAACTTCAAGCAACCAGGTCTCTCTCAGTGCTGCTCAAACCTTGTTTGGCCAGGGAGGGAGCCTTTAACCACTGGTCTCTGCTAAGAATCCTGCAGCAGACCCAGCGGGCACCATGCCTGGGATTGCAGCCACCCTGCTCCGCGTGCTGGTGCCAGGGACCATATTGTCCTGAAGCAATCCCCTTACTGGCTGATTTTTCAGTGACCTTTACACTTTTTGTTCTCCTATCTTCATATATGCTGTGGTACTGTTGGCTGTTCACTTTGTTTTTCAATAGATTGGCTAGGTGTCTCACCCGTGTGCAGGGAGAAGTAGACTCGGCTCCCCACTATCTCGCCACCATCTTCTCTCTCTTCACATGCTGTGTGCATTGAAAGAGGAGGCATGTGGCCAGGTAAAGGGACTGGGCAGGGCATCGTGCAAGGGACAGGGTAAAGACCTTCTGAGACAAGCAGAGTTTCCCATATTGAATGCAATAAGTATGGGCACATCCAGCTCTCCATTCTTACTACTGTCATTGGTACCAGCACTACCACTAGAGCCTTCTCTGGGCTCCTTATGTTCACCGGCATATGTCACGGTTTGCAGGGTTTTCTCCACAGACTCCAAATTTCCTGTTGAGGAAAGAAGATAAAGATTTAGAGGATATAATTGGTTTTTCTTGGGATTAGTTGAGTCAAAACAAACTGAGCAGGGGCTGGGTCATGGGGCCAATCAGGTTCTGCCTTTCATAGCAGTTGTGTGGGAAATAGACTCACAGCTGCTTTTGAAACAGCAGCATTTTCCTTACATTGAACACATGTTTAAAGTTAGGAAGCTGGCTAAGAATGGTGACTAGCTTTAGGAAAGGACTACCCCAGGACATTTACGATAAGCCCCGACATTTCTTCCTTTTCTCCTGCACTGTCATTAGACAAGAGGAAAGGCATGGGAGCAAGGAGCCATGGCAATACCTTCTAGTTGAAAAGGCCTCTCAGAGATGCCAAATATAGATATCCCCCAAGTCATCTACCCAGATGCCAAAATTTGTCCAGCTGCACTGAAGCAAGTGTTGGCTGATTGCCTGGAAATAGAAATTGATGAAAAAACTTCTGGTAGTCTTGGAGCTTACCAGTAGCAACCCCATGGAATGTTCTCCTGAATCCTGGCTATATCATTTGCTTGGTGGATAATAGTGGGAAGTTGGTGTGTGGTGACATAGCTTTCTTTGCCACTTTGCATTTAGAAACTTGTGTGTCTTTTTAGAAATATTGAGTTAAAATATTTATACTTATTTAAATCAGTAATAATGGTTGTGTACTAAGTAACTTTCTAATTCCAGTTCACCCCTGAAATTGTCTTATTATATTTTGTTATAATAATGCATTATAGATAAATGGAAACATAAGCTACATTTTCTTTGATCTAGTTAATGATGTTTGTAAGCAATCAAGCTGTTTGAACCATGAGGCAGTAACCTAAGCACCATGATTCCCTCAAAGTTTATTTAAATTGGGGAAAATACTGGGCAATACTCAACTGTTTCTAATATGCTCACCTTGTAAATTTAAGTCTTGACAGGGAGGGTCAAGAACTTGGAAGACACCCTCTCTTTCAAGGCAAGCCACTTACAAGACTCTTGGAGATTCTTGTTAAATAAATAGGTGAATGAATGCTCATGCCCTTGTCTGAAATAATCTTCTTTCCGAGAAAGTTTGACTGTTTCTCTCAACATCTTCATTCCCAATTGCCAGCTTGTCCACATTAGTGTGGGACTCACACAAAAATAAGACTGGTAGAGATGGCAGGATAATCTCTGTCTAAGTTTTGAATTCACTGTTTTTTTTTTCCTTTTTTTTTTAAATTGTTTTCTTACAGGGGCTTCTGCTTCTTCTTTCTCATTCCAGCTTCTTTGAATCTTTTACCCTCATATTTGTGCTTTGTTTGCAACTGATGGAGCCCTTAGGCTCCTGGCTCCATCCCTCTTTGATTTCATAAACCTTTATCTCACCACAGCTAGCAAGGCCAGACCCACTCTGAGATATCATAGTTGGGTGGGTAACAACTGGCTTTGTGTCCCGCTAATCTCTCAACAACAAGTTTCTATTCTACAGGCTCAGAGACATCCTGTTCTTGGGACCCATCTTGGACCCAGAGGGCCTTCAACAGAAGGAATTCCAAGTATATGATGTCAGCCCCAGCTGCTTCTCCCAATGATACTTCCTATACACTCAATCCTACAGGGGCTGTCCCCCAAGGACAGCTTGTGTCTTCCAACCATTTTGACTTTGTAACTGCCTTTTCTTCCACTAAGACCACCCTGTTTCAATCTATTAACAGAGTTTGAATTTTCAAATAAGGTCTGTTCCTGAATCCTTCCCTATTCCTTAATGGATTCAATGAATCTTTGAATAGAAAGGAACCTATGAACTCATCTAATCCAATACCTCATTATACAAATGGGAAAACTGAAGCCCAAGCAGGGTCAGGGCATGCCCAACATCACAGAGCACATCAATAACACAGTGGGGACTCAAATGCCACTCTCTTGACATTTACATTTCCTCATTCAGCAATCTCCTCCTCACCTGGTTGTCAGTTGTCACTAAGCAGTGGAAATAAAACAAACACATATAACCCCTCACTGTTCAGAAGAACTACAGTAAATATTGGAAGAAAACACTTCAAAATATTAATTTTGATAAGCTTGAGTGTGTGGAATGTGGATAACATTTTCTACTTCTTTTACTTGAAATGTTTCAAATATTCTTTCATGAACATACATATATTGCTAGTAAAATGGAGAAAGTTAATATACAGGGGCCAGCACAAATTATGCCCCCCTTTTATCATAGGATCAAAAGCATTAATTATGTAAAATAACAATATCACACTCAAGTGCACCATATATTTTAGGTGAAATGTTCAAAATAAAACTATAAATTATTATACCCTTATTATTATCCTACCAACCACACTCAAGCAGGCATTACTTCTGCTGGACCCTGTATATACAAAGATGGAGGAGTAGGAGAGGGACAAGGAAGAGAATGAGGAGAAAGAGGAGGAAGAGAAAAGAAAGAAAATGGCTTTCAAAGCCAGTGTGGATGTGGGAGCATTTTGGAGAGCCCAGTGTTTCCTTATCAAGTCCTGCACATACTTCATGGGTAGAGAAAAAAGCCAGCTCTCCTTTAGTTTATGAAGCACGCAGTTCTCACATGAACCACAACCCCAGCTGTATCTTGGAGAGAGGCGTCCTGTCCCAGAGTTACCAACCTCTTGACCCACATCTGCAGTGATGACTCCTTACTTCATATTCAAATGTTTCTTGTGTTACTGGGCTCCCTCGCAAACACTGAACCATCATCTATTCAGTGCCAGGTTCTAGGGTGTGGGTTGCGGAGGAAGACTGACGGAAATAGGAATCAGATGACATTGCTAGCTCTGAGGCTGTCAGTTCAGTGGAGACAGGTGTGCACACAAATAAGGCAAAGGCAGAATAGCAGGAGCTTTCTGATTCCACCTCAGTTGCCTGGGGAAATGATGTCAATCTCACCTTTAAAACACAGCTGTGTTCATGGGATATCATTGCAGTGGATGCTTTCATGGCTTCTAGAACTGGCTCAGCTCTCACTTGCTGAACTTGGTGGGGCTAGAGTTGGCCATTACAAGCATATATAACCACTTTTCCAAAGAGGCCCACACTCTGGGACTGAGGCCTCATCTCCCCAGCCTTCTATCTGCGTCAGTGGGGAGAAGAGAGCCCGTGTCTGGATCAGGCAGGGGTTCTGTGAACAGCCTCCATGTAAAAAAAACCCAATGAAACAAGATAACTGGACTTCAGCAGCATAATGGGTCCTGGCACAGTGGGCCATTGCCTTGCTTTAGCTATTGGTCTTGTTTTCTTTCCCAGTGGGCCCACTCCACCTCCAGCTCTCTGCTCATATGAGTATCACAAAATTGGATTCATACTGTGCATTTCCTCCCTTCCTCTCTCCTCTTGCTGCCAGAGAAGCCCTTATAGCCCTGTCATCTCCCTCCTTACCCCCTAGCAGTGTGTAAGGGCTCATATTCTGCTTCTGAAAGCCAGGGAATAGGAGATCCTCAAAACTGCCCTTTCCTGCTCATGTTCCTGTGCTGGGTGGGGTGGGGGAGGTATATACATATGCTTTCCTGAATAACAGTGTTGGAAAGTAGGACTGCCAGGACAGCAGCTCTAGGCAATCAGGAAGTGGAATTGGAGGAAGAATGGCTGCAATCTGATTTCATGTGTAGTTAGAATCTTCCCAGACCAAGTGACTCTCTCTCAGAGCAAACTATTTCCCAGTGTGATTGGACTCTATGGTGGGTGATCAACAGGAGTGTGGAAAGCAGGAATCTCTATTCCAGGGGCTGGGGAGTACAAAGGACATGGCATTGGATTTTGCACTAAGTTTTCTGGGGGAGCAAGGACTGGACCTAGGCCTTGGAAAGTGCCTGGGCTTTCCAAAGAGGGTGAAAAATCTGTGTGAGTAAATGTCTCTGAGAACAAGATCGCTAGTGCATCTGACATGCCAGGTATAATGTAGTAGGAGCACTAAAGGGCCAGGGGTATCTTAGGTTCCATTGGGTTGAAATTTCCATCCCCTGTGCCAGGCCTTGTGAGCAAAGCTGGGGTGTTACACATGGCACTATTCCTCCAGTAACTGTGGTTAAAGGACCTGGGATATGGAGGAAGAGGAGCTGTTCTTATGCATTCCTCCCAGGCATCATCTTTGTTCCCTGTTCTCTAGTATTTTTGGCTGGCATGCTTGGTGTTGTGAACTATGATGAGCTCTGATTGTTTCACGTATCACAATGATCTTGTCAGCTGAAGGGCATGAAGAACCATATTTACTGTGTTGATGCTAAGCCAGAGTGGTGGGTATGTTTTATGCCCCTGGAAGTATGCCTCCCACTTGGTTTGGGGTTAATTACAACCCCCTAAGACATTCAGACAAAGCCAACTTGCACACCTGAGGGAATGAGCCTTTTGTCACAAGCTACATACCACAGGCCAAGCATAACCCAAGCAGACACCCACCTTCATGGAAGTGAGGGTGGGCCCCAGCTTCCTGAAGGTTCTGAAGGCTTCAGTTAGGATAAGAGATACAGAAATAGGAAGCAGGGACTTCTTCAGCCAGTACTCTAAAACAACATATGGCTATAGTTAGAAGTGTGGAAAGTGGGAAGAAGGAAGAGAGAAAGAGAAATGACTTGTTTTTCACCAGCGATGGGGCTGAGAACTCATAGTTTCAATCAATGCTTCTGTTATGAGCTGAACTGTGTCCCCCTAATATTCATGTGTTGAAATCCTTATGTCCAGGAGCTCAGAATGTGACTGTATTTAGAACAGAGGTAATTAAATTAAAATGGGTTTTAATTTGCACCTGTCTGATGGCTAGTGATACTAAGCATCCTTTCATATGTCTCTGGACCCTCTGTATGTTATCCTTGGAGAAATGTCTGTTCAAGACTTTTTCCCATTTTTTAATTGGGTTGTTTGTCTTCCTGGAGTAGAGTCATGTAAGTTCTTTATATATTTTGGAGATTAAACCCTTGTCCGAGGTATCATTGGTAAATATGTTTTCCCATATAGTTGGTTCTCTTTTCATTTTAATGCTCTTTCCTTTAGCCATGCAGAAGCTTTTTATTTTGATGAAGTCCCATTTGTTTATTCTTTCCTTTATATCTCTTGCTCTAGGGGACATATTGGTGAAAATATTGCTGCATGGAATGTCTGAGATTTTCCTGCTTATGTTTTCCTCTAGGACTTTTATGGTGTCATGACTTGCGACAGCATGGATGGAATGGGAGAGCATCATGCTAAGTGAAATAAGCCAGGCAGTGAGGGCAAATACCATATGATCTCACCTTTAAGTGGAACCTAATCAACAAAACAAACAAGCAAGCAAAATATAACCAAAGATGTTGAAATTAAGAACAATCTGACAGTAACCAGAGGGGAAGTGGGAGGGGATAATGGGATGGGAGGGAGGAAGGGTTTTCAGGAACAACTGTAAAAGACACATGGACAAAACCAAGGGGATGTGGAATCAGGGGAAGGAGGTGGGGATGGCTGGGGTTGGGGGGAATGGTGGGGTAAATGCGGACAACTGTAATTGAACCACGATAAAATATTTTATTAAAAAATTAAAATGAAGTCTTTAGAGTGGGCTCTAATGCAATATGACTGGTGTCCTTATAAGAAGAGGAGATTAAAACACATACACACAGAGGGAAGACCAGGTGAGAATACAGATGAGAAGACAGCCATCTATAAGCCAAGGAGAGAGGCCTGGAACAGGTCCTTCCCTCAGAATCCTCAGAAGGAGCAAAACCTGCTGATAACTTCACCTTGGGCTTCTAGCATCCAGAACTGGGAGACAATAAATTTCTATTGTTGAGTCCAACCATCCTGTGGCACTTTGTAATGGCAGCTCCAGGAAACTCATACATCTTCTCTAATGTTAGGATGCCTAGAAATCACAGGTCAGCTAGCTAAACTGCAAATTCATGAGCTTACCCTCTGATGCTATGGTTTAATAAGCCTGGGATGGGGCTCACCAGTTATGTTTGCTCAAGAAGCTTTGCAGAAGACTCTGAAATATGTGGCTTCTGAGAAACTGGGACTAAGATATTGCACTTGGACTCAAAAGTACTGGGTTTGAACCACAGCTTCAAAAATTAGTCACTGCAACATTGGCCAAGTGAGATTGCTTTCTGGGACTCAGTTTTCTCCCCTGTAGAATGGGCATATCATTTCCTGTCATGCCTAGCCCACAGGAATACTAATAAGCATGTATGTAAAGGGCGAAGTTCTGGTTTCTTGTCAGAGTGGTATCTTAGCTCTGGCTGCTGTAACAAAATAGCATAGACTGGGTGGCTTAAACAATAGGCATATATTTTCTTGCAGTCATGGAGGCTAGGAATTCAAGATCAAGGTGCCAGTGTGGTCAGCATCTTGTGAGGACTCTTTTCCTGGCTTGTAGATAGCCACCTTTTCACTGTGTCATCACACAAGAGAGAGACAAGATCTCTTGTGTTTCTTTATGTAAGGGCATAAATCCCACCATGAAGGTCCCACCCTCATAACATAATCTAAACCTAATGATCACCCAAAGAACTTATATCCAAATCCCATTACATTGGAGGGTTAGGACTTCCACATATAAATTTTGCAGGGGACACAATTCAGTGTATATCAGGTGACAATGGTAGCAATGAGTTTCCAAGTCCACCTTAGACTCTGTATGTAATTCTCTGAGACTCAAGACCTGCATTTAAAGGAACTGTATTGTGAAATAAACACTGAGGCCTTGTTCCTTCTTTGACTTTTCCTTGACATTGCTCACCTTTTCTGAACAGAGGGTCATTTGTGGCCTGATGGTCATAGGATGGGGGTTATGGAAAAAGGTGTAGCTGGTAGCTGGGGGACCATCAGGCCTTCCTATTGTGGGCAGGCCAGGCTAGTGAAACTCTTTTATATGCAAGTCAAAAGTTCTGGGGCCTTCTGGGGTACCCCTGCTCTGGCACCATACCTTTGTGGAGTGAATTCTCACCATATTGCTCAGACTTCAAAAAGAACAAATCCTAATTGGCAGGTACAAAATAGACAGGGGGATATTAAGAATAGTAGAGAAAATGGAGAAGCCAAAGAACGTATATGCATGATTCATAGACATGAACTAAGGGGGCAGATCACTGAAGGGAAGGGGGTTACTGGGTGGAGAGGGGCAAAGGGGAAAAATCGAGACAACTGTAATAGCATAATCAAGAAAATATATCTAAAAGGGGGAAATCCAACAGCAAATGCATTGACAGTTAATGTATTTCACTGAAGGCTTCTAGGAGAGGCAAAGGAGATATTATATATGACAAAGCAACAATTATTAATTAACTTCTTTAAACATCATGGCTCTTTTATGAAAATCCATCTTCTATGGTAGCTGCCTCATTCCTCCTTTGTCTCCCCCAACCCTAGTCTCCTCAGCCTTTCTAGCCTCTCAATGCAAGATCCAGCCAAAGACCGGGCACAAAGTAAGTTCTCACTCAGAGATTAGTACTGCATGCCTGGGAAAATCTAGGGTCCCTCTCTTCCAGTTCTGCTTCATGGGCTATACTCTCTACCTACTACTCACAGACCTAACTGGCCCTGGTGTGGTGTGTGAGGGCAGAGCCCTTCAGTATGATCTTTTTCATAGTGGAGACTGTTTCCATGCCTCAGGATATAGCATGCCAGCTCACTGTCTCAAGCCAGCTCCTTTCTAGCTCCAACTTTTGCTATATCTCGAGGATTCACCTAGTCCAGCATCCTTCCATCTCACAAAGTTCATTGTCAGAAGGTTTTCAGTCAAGGGTGTTTTAAGCCAACTTTTCATTTTATAGATGTGAGAATTTGGGCCCAGGAATAGAAAGAAACACAAACAAGGTTCTGACGCAGATCCTGGCCAGCAAGATCTGTTGTTGTGGTTGCAATATACACATACACACGGACTACAGAAATCCTGAGGAGAAAAAGGGGCTGCGTGGCCACTCTCCAAGTTGGAGAGAGGGCCTTTGATCCCTGCCTGGACAGGCTTTTATTGTTTTTCTGGGCACATTACATCGAGGGCGATCCTCATTTACTATACACAGGTTCACCATAGGTGATTATCTTTTAAGGAGGACAAAGGACAGAACACTGCTAATTACTTCAAAGAGAAGGATGTTACAGCTCAAGGGGGAAGCTGCTCACACTCCATACTTGGGTGATTTAGCACAGACTTTAGGAAGATGAAGATACTCAGTAAACATTTGCTGCCTCAATTCAGGATGAGGGAGTTTTAGCAAGAGCAAGTCTCATAGCAGTCTAGGTACAGTGCAGGCCTGATTTCCCACTGGAGAACCTATCCATGGACGTGGGTCCTGCCCTCCAACCTCGCTCCCCACTGGCTTTTCCAAGTGGGGGCTGAGCCACATTTCCCATGCTTGGAACGGTTCCCCACAAGGTTCCACAATAAGGTAAACAGAAGGTCACTGTGAAGGTGGTAACCAATACAATCTGAGCTTTCATAGTCAGCTCAGGGGCCCAAAGGTGTTGGGAAGGAGCAGTTAATCTCCCTTCATACCCAGCTTCTAACCTGTAGGACTGGGATCTGGTATGTCTAGAGCATCCTCTGGAAGCAGAGCTAAATCTTCCAGTGTGTTATCAGGTCTTTGGTTTCCAAAGATCTTGGATAACCTGCATTCATTCTGGCCTCTCTCTCAAATCCTACCTCCCCTCACTACCCTTGCACACCATGTGTCCCTTAACACCATCTATGGTATTTTCCTAATTTGTCTCACTCCTTCCTTATGCCTACCTCTGGCTGTCTTTTCATGAAATGCTGTGAGGAGAGGTAAAACTTGGGCCTGAAAGCAGTGAAAGATGGACATGGCAGGGAGGGTTCCACTGCTGAGGTGGCAGGAGAATGAAAGGGGCTTGTTCTGCTGTAAACCTGGGCTTGGCAAAAGAATTATGGTTTCCTGCTGTAAAGCCATTCTCATACTTTTCGTTTGCTCTTTGAAAGGTCTGGAAGCACTGTGGAGTGGAAAAAACTATGGGGTTAGAAATCTGGAAAGCTGGATTCAAGTCCTAGCTTGGCTTTCACCTCTGAATGTGGCCCTGGACATGACCCAGCCCCTCCCTAGGCCTCTTTCCTGTCTTTCTGGTGGGGAGAATCAGAGACAGCCCCTGTACATACTGGGAGTGGCAAGCAATAAGAGGTATGAGATGCAGCTTTTAGTCCTATGCATTGGATGCAAAGGTCCTGCCTGTGTGGGCAGTGGCTGCCAATCTGCCAGGCCAGGTTCTTCAAGACTGTGGTTAGGAGACAAGTTAAGGGAGGCCTCAAGCCTTTCTGCCTGGAAAGGATCTTGGAAAGAAGTTGCTTAGTTGGTGCATTTTTAGCACAATGACATTACAATGGCACTGCTATGGTAGAAATCCTGGGGACCTTCAGGGGGTCCAGGAGCTAAGGCTAGAGTAACAATGGGAGGAGGCATCTCTGTCTCTTGACTCCCCGTTCCGTTTATCTTTTTGTTTCTAGATGTATCTACTTAGTTCTTGGGGGAGAAGGAGGAATGCCACAGCAAGCAATTCACTCTCTACATGTACAGAGATATAGCACCAGGCTTTTCATGAGGCCTCTGAGAGGATTTGCAGCCCTTGACTGAGCCATCACAGAGCATCTTTGTGAAAGCCACTGTCAGCTCCCTCTCTGTAACTGTGCTATGGACCGTATATTTTTGTCCTCCACAAATTCATATGTTGAAGCCCTAACCCTTAATATGATAGTATTTGAAGGTGAGGCCTTTAGGAGGTGATTCGGTCATGAGGGTGGAGCCATCTTGATGGGATTAGTGCTGTTATAAGAAGAGACATGAAAGAGAGCTTGATTCCTCATCTTCTGCTCTCTCCCATATGTGGATGAAGCAATAAGATTGTCATATACAAACAATTAAGAGGGCTTCACCAAGAACTCAACTGTGCCAACAACCTGATCTAGGGTTTTCCACCCTCCAGAACTGTGAGGAATAAATGTCTGTTGTTTAAGCTACTCAGTCTATGGTATTTTATTACAGCAGCTCAAGCAGACCAAGATACTCTTGCCTTGCTTCCCAATCTATTCTTTTATCAGCAGCAAGAGTGATTTTTAAACCACTTTTTTTGAGGTTAAATTTACATACAAAAATGTACATATTTAATGTATATGAATTAATGATTTTGAAATTAAACACGCACTGTAAAACCCTCACTGCAATCCATACCATAAACATATCCACCACTCCAAACATTTCTTCTTACCCTGTTTCTAGTTTGTTTATTTATTTTGATAAGAACACTTAACATAAGATCTACCCTCTGGGAAAATTACTAAATATACACTATAGTATTGTTAGATATAGGTGCTATGCTGTACAATAGATCTCCAGGACTTACTAATCTTGTATAACCAAAACTTAGTACCCCTTGAAAGCTGCCTGTTTTCCCCTCTTCAGCCCCTGAAAACTCCCATTCTAGTCTCTGCTTTAATGAGTTTGTTTTGTACCTCATATAAGTGGTATTACGTAGTATTTGTCCTTCTGTGTATGGCTTCTACCATTCAGCCGAATGTCCTCAGGTTTATCCATGTTGTTGCAGATGGCAGCATTTCCTTCTTTTTAAAGGCTGAATAATATTCCTGTGTGTGTGTGTGTGTGTGTGTGTGACATTTTATTTATCCATCCAACTGTCAGTGGACATTGAGGTTGCTTCCATGTCTTGGCTATTGTGAACAATGCTGCAATGAATATGGAAGTGCAGATATCTTTTCACTATCCTGATTTCAATTTATTTGGATGTACACCTTGAAGTGGGATTGCTTGATCACATAGTAGTTCTGTTTTTATTTTTGAGGGACCTCCATATTTTTTGCATAGTGGCTACACCAGTTTGCATTCCTACCAATAGTGTACATCTGCACTAACACTTGTCTTTCTACATCTTCAACAACACACCTTTTTTAATATTAGACATACTAATAGATTTAAGGTGATATATCATTGTGATTTTTATTTGCATTTCCCTAATGAGAAGTGATGTTGGGCACATTCTCATGTAGCTGTTGGTCATTTTTATGTCTACTCCAGTGAATAAATGAAATCAGTAAAATTACAGGATATAAAATCAAACTGCAAATATCAGTTATGTTTCTATACATTAACAATGAAATATCTGTAAAGTAAATCAAAACAATCCTATTTATATTAACATTAAAAAGAGTAAAATAATTAGGAATAAACCTAACCATGGAAGTAAAAGACTTGTACACCTAAAACTACAAAACAATAATGAAAGAATTTAAAAAGACACAAATATATGGAAATATACCCCATGTTCACAGATTGGAAAATTATTGTTGTTAAAATATCCATACTATCCATAGCCATCTATAGATTCAATGCAATCTCTATCAAATTCCCAAAGGTGCTTTTATAAAAATACTAAAAAATCCTAAAATTCATATAAAATCATACAAGACCTAAAAGAGCCAAAGCAATTTTGTTTTTTTTTAATTTTTTATTTTAGATTTTCTTTTTTTTAAAATTTTTATTGTTATTCAATTACAGTTCTATGCCTTTTCTCCCCATCCCTCCACCCCACCCCAGGTGAACCCACCTCCCTCCCCCACCTCCACCCTCCCCCTTGGTTTTGTCCATGTGTCCTTTATAGTAGTTCCTGCAATCCCCTCTTCCCACTGTCCCCGCCCCGCCCTGGCTATTGTTAGATTGTTCTTAACTTCAATATCTCTGGTTATATTTTGTTTGCTTTTTTCTTCTTTTGATTATGTCCCAGTTAAAGGTGAGATCATATGGTATTTGTCCTTCACTGCCTGGCTTATTTCACTTAGCATAATTCTCTCCAGTTTCATCCATGCTGTTGCAAAGGGTATAAGCTCCTTCTTTCTCTCTGCTGCGTAGAATTCCATTGTGTAAATATACCATAGTTTTTGGATCCACTAGTTTGTTGATGGGCACTTCGGTTGCTTCCAGTACTTAGCTATTGTAAATTGTGCTGCTATGAACATTGGGGTGCACAGGTTCTTTTGGATTGGTGTTTCAGTGTTCTTAGGGTATAATCCCAGCAGCGGAATTGCTGGGTCAAAGGACAGTTCCATTGTTAGTTTTCTGAGGAAATTCCATACTGTTTTCCACAGTGGCCTCACCAGTCTGCATTCCCACCAACAGTGCACTAGGGTTCCCTTTTCTCCGCATCCTCTCCAACATTTGTTTGTGGATTTGTTTATGTTGGCCACTCTGACTGGTGTGAGATGGTACCTCATTGTGGTTTTAATTTGCATCTCTCTGATGGCTAGTGATGCTGAGCATCTTTTCATATGTCTCTGGGCCCTCTCTGTATGTCTTCCTTGGAGAAGTGTCTGTTCAAGTCCTGTGCCCATTTTTTAATTGGGTTGTATGTCTTCCTGGAGTGCAGTCGTGTGAGTTCTTTATATATTTTGGAGATCAGGCCCTTGTCTGAGGTATCATTGGCAAATATGTTTTCCCATACTGTTGTTTCCCTTTGTAATTTGGTGCTGTTTTCTTTAGCCATGCAGAAGCTCTTTATTTTGATGAGGTCCCATTTGTTTATTCTTTCATTTATGTCCCTTGCTTTAGGGGATGTGTCTGTGAGGATGTTGCTGCGTGGAATGTCTCAGATTTTCCTGCCAATGTTTTCCTCAAGGACTTTTATGGTGTTACGACTTATATTGAAGTCTTTTATCCATCTTGAGTTTATTTTCGTGTATGGCGTAAGTTGGTGATCGAGTTTCCTTTTTTTGCACGTAGCTGTCCAGATCTGCCAACACCATCTATTGAAAAGGCTGTTTTTGCTCCATTTTATGCTCCTGCCTCCTTTGTCAAATATTAATTGACCGTACAGACTTGAGTTTATTTCTGGGCTCTCTGTTCTGTTCCATTGGTCTATGTGCCTGTTTTTATGCCAGTACCAGGCTGTTTTGATGACAGTGGCCTTGTAATACAGTTTGATATCAGGTATTGTGATCCCTCCTGCTTTGTTCTTCTTTCTCAAAATTGCTGCAACTATTCGGGGTTGTTTATGGTTCCATATGAATTTCTGAAATGTTTGTTCTATATCTGCGAAATATGTCATGGGTACTCTAATAGGGATTGCATTGAATCTATCAATTGCTTTGGGTAGTATGGCCATTTTGATGATGTTAATTCTTCCAATCCATGAGCATGGTACATGCTTCCATTTGTTTGTGTCTTCCTTAATTTCTTTCTTCAGTGTTGTGTAGTTTTCTGAGTACAGGTCTTTTACCTCCTTGGTTAGGTTTATTCCTAGGTACTTTATTTTTCTTGTTGCCATATCAAATGGGATTTTTTTCCTGATTTCTGTTTCTGCACTTTCGTTGCTGGTATACAGGAATGCCTTTGATTTCTGGGTATTGACTCTGTGTCCAGCTCTTTTGCCAAATTCATTTATTAGGTCGAATAGCTTTTTGGTGGAGTGTATAGGGTTTTCCATGTACACTATCATGTCGTCTGCAAACAGTGACAGTTGCATTTCCTCCTTTCCAATTTGGATGCCTTTTATTTCTTTTTCTTGTCTGATTGCTGTGGCTAGGACTTCCAATACTATGTTGAATAGGAGTGGTGAGAGAGGGCATCCTTGTCTTGTTCCTGATCTTAGTGGGAAAGCTCTAAGTTTTTGTCCATTGAGTGTGATGTTGGCTGTAGGTCTCTCATATATGGCCTTTATTATGTTGAGGACTGTTCCCTTTATTCCCACTTTGCTGATTGTTTTTATCAGAAATGGGTGCTGTATCTTATCGAACGCTTTTACCGCATCTATTGATATGATCATGTGATTTTTGTCTTTGCTGTTGTTGATATGATGTATTATGTTTATTGATTTGCGAATATTGTACCATCCTTGCATCCCTGGGATGAATCCCACTTGGTCATGCTGTATGATCTTTTTAATGTATTGCTGGATGCAGTTTGCCAATATTTTGTTGAGAATTTTAGCATCTATGTTCATCAGCGATATTGGCCGGAAGTTTTCTTTCTTCGTTGTGTCTTTATCTGGTTTTGGGATTAGGATGATGCTGGCTTCATAAAAAGAGTTTGGGGGCCTTGCATCAGTTTGGATTTTTTCGAATAGTCTGCGAAGGATAGGGGTTAGCTCCTCCTTAAATGGTTTGTAGAATTCTCCAGTGAAACCATCTGGTCCAGGGCTTTTGTGTGTTGGAAGCTTTTTTATTACTGCTTCAATTTCGTCTGCTGTTATTGGTCTGTTCAGGTTTTCAGCTTCT